>NC_090924.1:1390651543-1391851543 GCF_040938575.1 Ambystoma mexicanum
TACTGAAGTTATAAGCACTGAAGTTATATGTCAGCATGGGTGTGATCTGGTGCGGTGGTTGTGTGCATGGCTGCAGGCCATGCACCCAAGACCAAAGTTATAAGCAGTGAAGTTATAAACCACCATGGGTTTGATGTGCTGCAGTGGTTGTGGCTAGGACTTAGAGTCTTGGGTGCATGGTCGCAGGCTGTAGGCTGTAGGCCGTAGGCTATACACCCAAGACTCTAGGCCCTGGCCACAACCACCGCACCATATTACAGCCATAGATCACATGTGTAGAATAGAATATGTATGAAATGTTTGAAATTATACTTACTGTTTCATTTGTTGAGATTCAATATATTTCTTAGCTGACTTTAGTACCTGGATGACATATATTCTTTTTCAATTTCTGTGATAAAAGAAAAGAGCATGTTAGTGTATGTATTTTATAAAGACTTATTACATTCCATAATAGACATTTTAGCTTTTGTTCGACCCTCATATTTAGTTTTCAACCGAGTGTACTGTGCACATTTGCTCAGTTTCTGTGTTTTTTTTTTTTTTTTCAAATCATCGGGTCTGTGGGGAAAAAAAATCCTTGTCGGATTAAAAAAAACCTTTTTTTCTTATGCTAAAAACTGTTTGCTTTTTGCAGATTTTTGAAGCAGTTGGATACCTGTTGGCGTATTCTAACTGTTTATTTTTTGTTACAATTTAGTGCTATTCATTTATCTGTGTGGTTGTCATACAATATTGGACCCGTTAGATACCTTTTGGCGTATTCTGTTTATAGTCTTTTAATTGCATTTTTGTTAATGTTGAAGTACAGATTAGTTATAAAAGTTTGGCTTTAAGAAGATTAAATAAGCGTTTGTAAGAGTTGCTGATAATCTCTGCTTAAGAGTAATGGTACTATCATTACATTCAAACCATCCACATTTCTTTTTAATATATGCGGTGTAGTGACCTGCATTGGTTGTGGCTCTTGCGTGGTAGATTATACCTATTCTAACCAAGTGATACTTGACCGTGTGTGAATCCAGTCAGCTTGCAGTTGTTTTTGGTACCATCTGCATTGTAACGTAGAAGCATTAGTATAACGTAGTTACTTTGTGTTTATATTAGTAAGGTGGAGCGATTATCTGTATTACGGATAGTACATAATCTGCCATGGTTTGCATTTTGTACAAGTTGCTGACATGGAATGGATTCACAATTGGGTATGGATACATACACAAAGTGCTCATTAGGGATTTGTTTCTGTGTCACATTGTTGCAGAGAATGCATGTATGTTTCCACATGTATGAAATCTGGAAGATTTCATTTATAGGTATGTTTTTGTTTTTCAGTTTTTGTAGGAAGTACATTAGAAATTCTTGTGGATCTTCTTGTGCGTTTCTAGTGAACCTCACCATTCCAGCACAGTAGTCCAATTCTTGTCTTATTCCGTGAACACTATACGTGTTGTCAGGATTGTTTGTTGCATTTCTATTAAGGACTAACATTGCAAACACAATTGGTCTCTACTGTGCAAGTAAATGTTAACAATTGGTGGCAATCGAAATATAATATTCATTGCTACATTTGCGTAGCTATTTACATTTGAAAATTTGAATGGACAAGGTAGTTCTGTGTCCAAGTCATTTTTTCGGAGTTTGTGTTGCTTCTTCGAAGAAGTACCTGAGTTACTTTCACTAATAGGTTCTTCTTTGGTTGTGGTAATTGATGAAGTATTAGCTTCTTTTACTCTCTTTGAAGGATTTGCAGTCGGATCCTGTTGCATTTCTGTTTGAATTAGTTTTCTTTTTCAACGTTTTCCTTTCTGTGGAACAGGATATGATTTTAGATGGGGGGGTGTATAGTGAACATAGTCTATTGTATTCTAAAATGCAAGGAATATCAGCGTTTACTTTACTTGCATCAAAGTTGATTGGAAATAGACCGTCAAGTGTACGTAAGCATGATAGTGCTACGTAGCTCATGCCTTCTTTAAAGACTGTGTTCCCAATATCTATCAATGCTTTGTCTAGGGTAAGGCCTTGGGATTTATGAATGGTGACTGCATATGCAAGAGTTAGAGAAAATTGTTCTCTACATACATACATGTCTTTGAAGAGAAGGAATCGAGCCGTTGAGCGCCCTATCCTTTTTACTTCTGAAAGTTTGTCAAAGAGCATATTGACAAACTGAATGTTGTTGTCATGTGGGTATGTTTGAAAGCCAACAACTGTACCCAGTGCTCCATTAACTAGTCCTTGCTCCACGTCAAGGTTACGTTTAAGCATTACTCTACAAGTTAAGGATAATTTTAATATTTTTTTTAACCCAGCTGTGTTTGGGATTGAATTTTCTAAGGTATTTAGTCTTGTTGTGGCTTGCTGACACATGGGTAGTGTCATGCCATGTACGTCCAGTTTGTCTGTGGAGCAAATTTTAATTATTGGTTGCATTTCTTTTTTTAACATTGTTTCATTGAATTTGGAACAGCTTGCAAGAGTTGGTATTAAGGCCGTACAATTGACATCTTTGTGCGCTAATTGTTCCATAACAAACATGCGTTATCGCCATAAAGTGCATGGATGTACCGTGTTTTCAATATTGCTTGTGCTTATTGAGATATGCCAACATTTTAAAAAGTATTAGAGTTGGTGTACTAAGTGAGGTCTGCAGATTGACGCATTTTTTTCTGTTAATTCTCTGTATTGGAAATGTTGCCAAAGGTTGACATTTCCTATGCTGCTAACAGTTTTACGGCAGAGTTTGTGTCCTAAGGTTTTAAAAATAGGTTCACCTTTCACTGGTGTCAATTGCAGAAGTTCTCCGAAAACAACAATGTGTTTTCCTCCAAAGAGTTCTTTGTAGTTTGTTTTAAGTACTTCTTGCAATCTGAGGTGAATCAAAGCCAACATTAGGTTGGAGACCATGCTTACTTCATCTATTAGTAGCATTTTCATTTGTTTTAATACTCTGCGTAGTTCCATTGCAGCTTCTGTAGAAAGTTTGTAATAGTATAATTTGTTTTGGTGTTCTACTGGAAGGAGTAGTAATCGGTGTAGGTGACACCGCCTATGTTGTAGGCAGCTAAACCTGTGGGGGCAGTTACAACAGCTGACAGTTTGTTTGTCAATTATTGAAGGAACTTGCTGATGATTTTGATGCCTGAAACAGCTTCACCACTGACGTACAGCAGTATAGGTTTGTAATTTTGGCAGGTACATTCTTTATTTTCGTGTTGTACACCATGTGCAATTTCTTTTGTTACTTCTTCAAAAATGGTGCGCTGGTCTTTAAGTTTTGATTGTAGTACAGTTAGGTCTTCTGTATCTTCTTCATAGTGACACATGGTGTTTTCTGCTTCTGTCATAGCCAATTCTGCCTCATTTGCTATTAGTGGCTGTCCCAGTGGTTCTTGGCTTCCTGTTACAGAAGGTTGACTACTGTCGGAAGTGTCCTTATCTAGTTCTGGAGTTCTTCTTCGTGTTGCTGTTCATTGTGCAACATTGTTTTGTACTTCGTAAAGTTCACATCGGTGATAGTGCTTTCATTTGCTTTGAAAGCGTCTTCATCGCAGTCGTAGTTATCTAGTATCTCTTCTTCTTCTTTTCTCCATGGTTTAAAAGTTGTAGCAGGGACATGTAATATAGTTCTTTCTGTTGAGGAGTTTTAAATGACAATTTGACATGATTGTGAAGGCAGCTTAGTGAAAATTAATCAATCTGTCACTCTATGTTTACCTTTCTTTTTCATCTGGTTTTATATTATTTTTGTATGCAAAGTTTTGGGCTATGTGGTATAGACACATGGTTTCCAAAGTGGTACTCCTGTTCGGGTAGCATGTGTCTAGTAAATCGTTTTTCAAAATGTCTTGGCTGTTGGGATAATTTTTTGGCTATTGTTTCTGTGTCCTCCATATGAATTGAGAACTCTTTTTCTAGATTTAGCAGCACCAAGACTTAGCCATACTATATTTTCAATTTTCCATACAAAGCAGTACCGGTTAAACGATCTGCAGCTTCATAGGCGCCACATTCTCTACAATTTCTGAGATAGTGTTTTGTCTGATGGTAGGTCATTCCAGAGGTCTTGAAGCTCTGTTTTTTTTCTGCTTTTGTTAAGTAGGCTGTAACATATTGTACAACTGCAGTGGAATTATCTGCAATGTACTGCACATCTATGTTTGCATTTCATAAGAGGGCAATGATTGCATTGTAATCATTGATATATTTTGATTCTTCTGTTCTTTTTATGTAATATGTGTTCTTAGGTGATTTACCTTTAACACTATGTCTAACTGAAGACATGAAGTTGTTCACTTCACCTGTTTCTGTAACTGGTCTAGGGAAACCAAAGCGGCATTTGGTGTAGTATTTCCCTTTTTTGTTTTTGTATTTGCGACGACAATATTTGCCACATTTGTGTCTTTTGAAATTGTGTAATTTGCCCATGAAGGTCACTATGTCTCGTTTGTGAAGGGGATTTCACAAGTGACATATTTTTGGATGAACTGTAAAACAGTGGCATCACTGTCCTGACCAAATTTAGGTGCCCCTTTAATCCATAAAAGCATGCGTATATGTGGTGCTCCTCTGGCTTGGTATTCTTTTCTCCAAATAAGTGTTGCACTTCTCCGAGGGGAGGAGCAGTTTTACTACAAATAAAGTGTAGCATAGCAATGAAACGATGGTAGAAATATCTTGAAACATTAGCAGGCTCTAGAGAGCAAAGTTCTCCAGGTGTTAGTGTTAGTATATCTATATTGGTTTTGTTTTTGTTTGATATGCGTAGGACATCATGTAAATCTTCCCACGCATATTCTGCACAACTTAATGTAACAAACCAAGTGGGTGATCCAAGGTTTCTGATCATACAACGTACATTTCTGTGACGTCGGAACCAGTATTCTTTCATCCCACGCATGTTTGCAAGCAGATTTGTTATGCTTGATTGTAAAACCTCAATCTTTTTCTTGCACTTTTTGTATTAATTGCGTAGCTGACCTATTTTGAAAGTGGGTCCCGATTTCAATATGTGTGCAACTCCGTAACACAGGGTTGCTAGTTTACTTTCAAAGAGTAGGTGGAATATGTATTCCCAGATTTAGACAAAATGTGGATCTTCAGAATACATTCGTAATGAGCGGTATTCTGATGCTGTTATCTGAGTGGGTTTATCACCGTATTTTCCTCCTTTGCCAGTAGGAAATAGTAGAGGAAAAGCTCGTGCTTCAATACTTTTTTCCCATATGCTCATTGGTGAACCTTTGGTTTGTCGCATTTGGTAAGGTTCTAGTGCATCATCTATGCTGTCATTAGAGTGCAATGGATAAATTGTATAATGGTCCAAAAGATTAGATACTGCAGCAGGATCCAGAAGTTCAAATTGACCAGTTTCTGATGACTCTTGAATTATTTCAGTTGTTTCCCTTAAGCTTTCTTCAATATTTATTTTTTTGTAGTATTCATTATTGTCTTTCAGATATTGCAAGGCTTGTCTAACTTTATGTAAGTCCACGAGTTGTTGCCATATTTTTGTGTCTTTTGTTGGTACACCATTTACTAAGATAATTAAAGATTGCTCTATTGGACGTTGCACTCCTAGAGTGTGCACATTTTCTATCTAATGGTAAATCTACTTTGCCACAAATGCCTTTCACCAATTCAAAGGGAGGTAATTTTGCTGTTTTTGGTTGAAGGCGTATTATTGCTTGAAAGGGTGTACTGTTTGAATTATGATGCTCTCATACACATTGAGTTGTTGCAGGGGTTTTTTTTTGGTAGTGGGAATAATTCCAAGTTGTTTGTGATAGCACGTGAAGGAGTTTGGTTATTGTCAAGTTTTGTAGTGCAGTAACTGCAAAATATTAAGGGTTCACATATTTCGTATTTGTTTTCTGCTAAAATGTAGAGAGCTTATTCAAACCATTTGGAATCTTCATTGTCTTCTGTTTTGTATGTTACGTCTATAGTTTTTGTTACTTTGGTAAAAAATCCTGCAGCAACACACACACACACACACACACACATAGTTGGGTACTTCAGCGGATGTTTTTTTGTGTGTGTGTGTGTAATAGAAGGTTGCCATGTGCAGAATTGTTGCTAGTGTGTTCTAAAGCTATTACATTTTGTAAGTGGCTTTCACTTCCAAAATATTTTCTCTGGATACGGTCGATTTCTTCTCGTAGGTATTTGGGTGTACCATGCAGAAGAGTGTTATTTACATTGCCTAGTTCTAAAGCAGGACTTTTAGCATAGTACAGTGTATATAGATTTCTTACATTTGAATGATGTGTTTGATATCATTTTGATATCATGGAAGGTGCTTTTGAAAATAGGTCCTGAAATGCAGGCTAATGAATTTCCTTGTAGTCCTGTGTATTTGCGCACTGGACAGGTATCCATATTTTGCAGCACTTTCATTTTGATTGTCTTTACCTTTCACATACTGTTTGAGGGACTGGCGTAAAGATTTGAAAGATTGGTTGGGAATGTTACACATTGACTTGCATGGCCATTTGTGTACTGGACATTCTGGTTCAGTCGAATGGAGAGGTAATTCAGAGTTTTCTGGGGATATTTTTGTAATCAGTGTTTCTTGTTCCATTATGGTATACATTTTTTCATATCCTCGTCCACTGCTATGGATGGCAATTGTGTTTGTTTGGTTTTGCTTGTATGCTTCATTAAAATATGGTTCTGTGGTCGTGGTGTGACTCCATTCACCTCCACAGATATTTAAGAAGTTATTTTTGTTGACATTGCGTTTATTGAGAAGTTTTTTTTTGTAGTTTAGTAATTAGTTTTGTTAGTGGTTTCATCCTGTTTAAAACTAAAATAAATAATTTTCTTTTGAGTAGGATTGCACTGTCCACGAGAGCTTCTAGGATTAATTTTCTATGGTAGGTTTTAAGGGTTGTGGATGATTTCGCTCCTTTTCTTATTAGATTCTGACGGACTCTGTGGCGGAACATTTTTGCTAAAATACTTTTTTTAGTATGATTACTTGCTAGTATATGAGGATTTATAGGAGCAGTGTTAGCAGAGTGGTAGCCAAATTCCTGTTAAGCAATTTCTGTTTCGTTTCACATTTTGGTAGAGGAGGCAAAGTTTCTGTAGTTGAAGCTTCTTTTGTTTCGCTAAATGAGTGCATTAGTTGTTTTGTTTGAACGTTTTGTACAAACTCTGGTAGAGATTTTGGACACTTTTTTTTTTTTTTATTTTCATCTGCTCTATTTCTGCGTTGCTTTCTACAGACTTGCTTTTTGGAAGGCATTCTTTGGGGTCTGTTGAAAAAAAAAGGGTATGGGTTGGTCTGTTTACAGTGTATGTGTGCATGCGTGTATGAGTTTGATGGGGAAGATGTTTGTGGTGGTGTGTGAATGTGCATTGGGCAGTTACAATGAGTTGGGAAGTCTATTTTTCTGTTTGTATGTTACTACACTGTGGTTCAGATGAGAGTAGAAAGTGAGGTAGTGGTGAGGAGAAGCATTAATAGTAAAGGTATTGGTATAAAATTAGTTCTTTTGTAGTACTAACATTCTAAGGCTTGAGCATGTTATTTGTGTTCCAAAAAAACTGGTATTTCTGTGCCATTCTGCCTGTTAATCTCTGTTTAATAAATGGAGATTTGTGGGCAGAATGGTTCAGAAATCGATGTGTTTTTTTTTTTTTTTTATGCTCAAATTACATGAATGAACCACACAGTCTCTTTGAGGAACAGTAAGAATATAAAGGTAGTATTGTACTTACTTTTCTTCTGTGGAATGAGCAGGTTTCTTTGGATATGTTTGCAGTTTAGATGCTGTTGATTTTCAGGAGAGTGGTCTACACTGCAATTGTAAAAGGAAGAAGGTAGTAATTCTGTGTGTTTATAGCACTGGATGTTAATGTACACGTTGATTTTTATGATTTGGTGGTAGTAGTCCATGAAATTCCCTTGTTTTTTTTTTTTGCAGCTGTGTTGTAGATAGCAGAGAGGTTTGGAAGTGATAGTTCATTATAGTAGATGGGGGGGGGGGGGGGAAATTTGAATAATTTTATATTATAACTAGACATGCAAACAATCGGGAGCACCTGAGAGGGAGATTTCACCACAGCAATCGGGAACGTTTATTTTTCTCATACGATCGCATTGGGATTAGCATTAATTTAGGTGGGAGACACTAAAAAATGGTGACTTTTTTAAATGAAAAATCGAGTTTCGCGCGTAAATCGGGAGGGTTGGCATGTATGTATAGGTTATGCGGGAGATAGTAAAAAGTAGTGCGATTTTTCAATGAAAAATCGGGAGTCTCGTGCTTAAAGCGGGAGCGTTGGCATGTATGTATTGGCTATGCAGATTTAGTGGCATTACTTTGTTTATATGGAGTCATAAGAATTGTACATGTACTCTGAATAAAATATGCATACCTGTACTTTGTAATCATGCATGTGGATATGCATGGAGCTGTAAGTAGAAATCTTCGAGACTTGCACAGTAGTTTTTGTAGTAGGTGCTTTCCAATGATATGAGACTTGTATTCAGAGTGATCAACAGTACATTTGAAGAGCGGAACTCTGATGATGGAGTTAGATGTGGAGGTCTTGGATGTGATTGGTGGATGGTTGTGTGACTGCTTAGCTGTGTCCAATGAGGGAATGGAATCACGAGTGTTGTGGAAAGGGTAGAAGGGCTGGCTAAGCGTTACGTGCCATGCGGACACCGCGCCTGTCCACGGGTAGGGCGTGCCACGTACAGGGTTTTCCAGCAAATCCAGCATGGAAAGTGGCTGATCCCTACAGTCCCATCAGATGTTGACATTGTTGAATTGTGTAGAAAGAGAGTGTATGTAGTGAAGATGGCAGAGGTGGAGACAGTCAGGGTGTTGGTCCTCGGAGATATGTTTTGTCCATGGTTTACAGCAGTATTCTCAATGCAGGCATGTGGCACACCATTTCAATGTTACAGGAGTGGAGGTGGTGTGGAGTGCTGCGACTGACTGCAACGTAGAGGCAATTCTCCAAGTTTGCAGAGATATGCGTAGAATGAGCAGTCCTCATGTGGTAGTTTTGCGCTATGGTGCTTTCCATTTGGGCTACGTGAGTTCCCCTACTTTGTTGGGAGATTTGGAACAGTTGGTTCAAGCAGTAATCAACATCCTTCCAAATGCGAGTAATTATTTCAGGATTACTTCCTAGAGCAAAATGGGACAACAGTTCTGTTTTTTGTCCTGATCAAAGCATTGCTAGGTGTGCAATCAATCGAGGCATGCATGCTTTCATGCTAAGAGCTGGTATGTTTTTCTGTAGCCACGAGAACATTGTTTCGAGTAATGCGGCTTATTTTGAAGCAGATGGTGTTTCTTTATTTTTTATGGGAAATGCCATGTTCTTTTGGAATGTAAGGGTTGCTTTGGAACAGGTTATGTGAAAATTTTAGGAGTAAACTAAGAAGACAAAAAACCCCTGTTGTAAGGCGGTTGGGACAGACCACACAACAGCCAGGTTAAGTTGAACGAATTTAACTTTATTCAAACAATGAAGACCTTTCTTTTTCTTGGTAGCGTGAACTGGGAATGAAAGAGGGGGAGCCTTATCAGTCTCAGACAGTCGGGAACTGTTTAACTAGATTTATCATCTTGGATGTCTTCCTTTATCTAGCCGCAAAGTCTGATAGTTTCTTAGGGTTATTATAAAACAGGCCAAATAGCGCTTTCTTGATGGCTACCTTTTATCCTCTATAGGTCTTGGGGTGATTCAGACCTTCTCAGTGCCCACTTGACGATGGGCGAAAGGCTCAAATCTCTGGGTCAAAAGGGCATTCTCTCCAACAACACACCTTTTGTTTAATAGACTCTCCGGATTACTCTTCGTTTCTTTTTCAAGCCCCCTCACTTTCCTCCTTAACTGGGCTGGTCTGCTTGTTATGCTTTTCAAGGCTATCAGCCCTCCCTTTTGTGAAAGCTACGGTTCAGATAGTCCTTTCTGGGGCTCATCTGACAGCTTCAATGGTCCATGTCTCCCTCGGAACAGGTCCGGCCTCCTCTAGGCGTTCGCTGTCGGCAGCAGCAGCTGTTCTGGATACACGGCTCTCATTCGCTGTCCTAGCCGAGCCCTCTCTCCCTCTCAGCTCCGCTACGCTAGGCTGTGATGAGGTGGCGACTCCTTTCAGAAGGTGGGGGCTCCGTTCAAACTCACTCGGCCGCTCGGAGGCTGCAGGAGACCTTCCCCGCTGGGACTCCTCCCACAGGAAGGTGGGGGCCTTGCCGGGAGTCGATCGCACACACGGCTGTCTGCTCTGCCAGCGGTGAGTTTTATTAGATCGGTGATGCGTTTGGCTGCTTCCTGGCCCTCAGCACGCTAGACTTCACTGAGGCAACTATTGGCCAACCAAAACTTAACGATCTGCACAACGTGTGCTTCTTTAACTTATTTCTTCATCGTTGTCTCAATACGCCCATTCATATGTGATCTCCTCTTCACTGAAACACTTCTCTGGCACCTTTGTTATTTTCAAATTGCGACGAGAAAAAATAAACAGAACTAGCATTAGAGAAAAAAGAACCCTACCTAGGAAGAAAACAAACATCCTCTCCCCATTGGAGGAATCGCCTGTCCATCATACGAGGAGACTCACTCCCTTGTTTACATCATCTATTAACCCTTCCTTGTTTTATGGGACATCTCAAGAGGCTTTGACTGGCTCTGTACTTCCCTTTCCTCCTCCGCCTTATTACACCCCCAAAAAATACAAAATAACAGGTGTCTGTCAGGCATCTGCAAAAAAAGCTCTTTTCAGAGCCCACCTTAAAGGGGAAATGAGGAACACTATTTAAATGTACATTCGCCACGCTCAGATCTTCTACTTGTCCGCGGCCATGGCGGTAGTCTGCGGACAGCGCGTATTACATACAGGGATTCTGGGGTTGAGAGGCATGCAAATGAGAATGTGCGGAGCTAGGGATTGGTCAGTAAAGTTTAGTGGGTGCGTTGTGTACGGAGAGATTTAGTGGGGACGTCTTTTTCCTGATAGGAGAACAGACCGCTATGGCTGTGTGTGCTCAAACAGATTATCTGGATTTTGGGAGACTCATGGATACATTGGTTGAAGGTGCATGCAGAAAGTTGTGGTATATCTGCAGATCTTGGATTCCCTCATGTGGAAGTGTACTGGCATGGAGTGCGTGGAATGAAGTGGCTGGACTTGGTACCTCTCTGTGCTACTTTACAGACAGAGCGTCATCCTGACATAATTATAATTCATTGTGGAGGGAACAGTTTAGGACATGTCTGGAATTTCTTTGCAATTTGCAATGAAGGAAGGACTTCAGAAGGTCATGGACATGTTTCCAAATTGCCAAGTAATTTATTCTCATATTGCGCAAAGACAAATGTGGCTGCGTTGTTCTTCATTTGGTCCGCAAATGGAGAAAGCGAGGTGCAATGTCAATAAGGCTGTTTGTGCCTTTCTAAGAGATGTTGGCATGTCCTCTTTCCACAATGAAAATATTATGTTTCGCAGCACATTCATTTTTGGCAGAAATGGAGTCCATTTTACATATGCTGGGAATCAGATTTTTATTCAAAATGTACAAAATGCATTGCAACCTTTTTTGGAAGTATAGTCATCTATTTTGCATTAAATGTTGACGAATCCAAGTTTTTCAAACGCACAAAAGGCTCTTTTCAGAGCCACCACTTACATCCAGAGAAAAGTGCATTGGTTTTGCTAGGGTTGCACCCCCAAAATTGTATCTGTCCGCAGACTTTAAAAAAAAAAAAAAAATGCACAGGCGTCTGCACCGTTTACTTGATAGTTCTATTTTTAAACTGAGAAAGGCGGCTTTTTTTTGTTTTGTTTTATTTTTTACTTTTTACACTAGGAGAGAAGGGGAAAGGAGGATTAAGGAAGGGACACCAACCACAGGGATAAGAAAGGGCAGGTGGAGTGAGGAAGATGTAGGGTGGGCCTTATTTAGGTAGGTATAGGCTCTTCTGGTGCTCCGTGACCGTAGTCTCGAAAGCACTTCGAATACTCCCCCCCCCCCCCCCCTCCCCCTGCAGAGTACTGCATTGCAGTTAATACACAATATTGTGACCCTTGAAAGGTAAGGGTCAACAGCATTGCGAATGGCCTGTGAAGCAGCTGGAGGGATGCGCTCTCCCACAGGAGTGTCTCTTGTGGTGAGGATCAGAAACGCAGGTTGTTGCGGAGGAACTCGACCTACTACGTTCTTTACATGGTAAAATCTTGCGAATGTCCGCACCGTGGAAGTTGGGTGTCGCTTCATGGATGTCGTACCAAAGCTGTACGAACCACGTCTCCCACAACTCGGCACCAAATTGCACTGGTTACAGGTGACCTTCTTCGCACGTGCTTTGGGTACGTTACCATGAACGGTAAATAACCGCCACACCCACGACTCCTGGCGAGTGCTGGTAGTAGGGAGTTCCTCGACCTCATTCTCTTCATCCTCGTTCTCTACATCCTCATGCGTATTCCCCTCTGCAGGCCCTTGGGGAGGTGGTGGAGGGTTTGGGGGTGGTGCTGAAACTGATGTAGCAACAGCAGCCATGGATGCCATTATGGTTGGTGAGGTAATCTCCGCTAGGGCACTAAAGTCAGCAAAAGTCAAGAAGTACAATGAAGATGAGCTCTGGGGTGTGGCCTTTTATAGGGGTGGAGGAGTGCGCCATTTGACCATAATGATCACTGAAAAGCGTTCAAAAGGTTCCAAAAAATATGTGGAAAGCTAGGGCCATTGTCTGGGATATGTGAAATGGTGATTTTCTTTTTATTTTTACTGTAAAATGTATTGTCTGCGTAAGTTCTTTTAAAATGTTGGGGAAGCGGACAAAGTGCGCAAATTAGGACATACGCTCAGCGTGGGTGCGGTCACATGATGTCGTGAACATGTCCGCAAAGAAAATGGGTGTCCGCAGGACACCAAATGCACAGGAACGGTCATGCGCACGGGTGTCCTACGGACAGTGCTCGGGTCCTGAAACTAATTAAAAGTGCGACACAAGTGAGAAGGACAGTTACAGACAGGCGCACTGTTCGCAGGACTTACGGGTGTGGTGCGAATGTGCGTAGATGGTGTGCACAGTGTAAGGCCAGGTACAGCGTCCTTTGGACACCTCCATTTTGTTTTGCTATGGACATCCCGGACACCGCGCATGTTCTACAATAGTTGCATCTTGGTTGCAAACTGTACGGACAGGTACAGTGTCCTTAGGCCACCCCCATTTTTCGGACATCCAGGACAGCTGTTGCGTTCTAAGAACAGTTCCATCTTGGTTGCGGACGGTACGGAGAGGTATAGTGTCATAGGACACCCCCTTTTTGTACATTTACGGACATCCCAGACAACTGGTGTGTTCTAAGAACAATTACATCTTGGTTGTGAATGTTATCAAGAGGTGTACTGTCCTTAGGACGTCCATATTTTGTTAATCACGGACAGGCCGGAGAGGCGCGCTGTCTGCGGCCATTTTAACTGTTTAAAAAAAAATTAGACACATACAAATTCATTAAAACTAACATAATTTTTTTTATTATACACATATACAGCAATTAAGAAATGGAGGGGGAAGCGGAAACAAACAAATGTAGGGGAATTAGGGGCTTGCAGAGGATGGTTGTGAGGGGATGAAGGGATGGAAGTTTCGTCAAAACGTTTGTTGTTGGTGAGGGTTTGGGGATAGTTCACTGGGACATGGAGTGGGGGGGACAGGTACAGGTAGTACAGTGGTATCTAATTTTTCCTTTGACGTGGTCCTCCACAAATTTCTTTAAACCATTGAAATTATCTTTCAGCATGTCCACTTTCTGTTCTATGCGTTGCAAGGTCTCGTGCATTGTCTTTTTTTTTTTTTTTTTTTTTTGTGGAATTTCTTCTTTTTTGCATGAGATATATATATATATATATATATATATATATATATACACATAAAGTACTGACTATTAAGTTGCTTATGCAGAGAAGTGTGTACCATTATTATCGCTATCTTCCGACATTTCGTCACGCAGAAAATTCTCATTGAGCCACTCCAAAGTACTGCACCTTTCTGTGCGAAAAACACAAATACATTAATTGTTCTGTAGCTCATACAAAAATTATACAAATATAGAAGAAAAATGAAGTTTACTTACTCATTTCTGGTAATCTGTATTCGTTGTGTTTGTCTACTGTCGCTCCCAGCTCTGCAGTTTCTGTGAGGTAATTATGTTGGAGGCATATCTTTTTTGTTATGGTATGTTATGGTATAATCCATTTAATTACATATGGTATTTAAATGATTGGTTGATGTTAGATGTGTAGTTTCCACTGCTTATTTATTATTACTTATAATGTGTTTATGTGCTGCTTTTTAAACTTGTGCAGTTTTTATATGGTATGATAGAACAATTTCAGATACCCCCCCTGAGTGTGTGGGTAGTCATCCGCGCCCGTCCGCGGATATACACACAGACCGTGGCCTTCAAAAATCATTAGCAGGGGTTCAGTATGTTCTATGTTACATATATATATAAAGTAAGGGAATCCTATCTCCCAAATTCTCACGATGAAAATGTATATTCAGTAAAAAAAACTTTAGGGGATGTTATGGTTAAGTTGTGATGTCATCAATGACATTTGTAATGTCATCTTTGATCTCCTGGGTGTTAGTCTTAGCAGTGCACAGTGGTGGCGCGAGTTATGGTTGCTTAGCGTACCATAACTGGTGAATTTCAAGGTTTTTTTTCAGTTTTACTTGGAAACATAATGTCCCTTTTAACAAAGTTTTTTTTTACTGAATTGCGTAGGTTTTTAGTAGCGCAACTTAACCATAACGTCCCTTTTTAACAAAGTTTTTTACTATATATATATATTTTCCTCTACCTTTGCGGCAACCATATCCAGAAGTAGATCTTCATCTAATAGTACCAGGTTATTTCTCGTGCCTTCTTCCTCATCTGAGAACAATCTGCATCGTTTGCAAGAGCAGCCCACTTGGGCCGCCTGCGCTGTTTGAGGTGCAATAGATCGTGCTGGAGCCGTGGGGGTGGAACAGTGATGTTTTTGCACTGTGTGTTGGACACACACGCCACATGCGTGTAATTCCTGGATACAACATTTGGCGAAGGCTTTTTCTGTTGGTGCTGCACCCCCCCCCCCCACTTATTTGAACACCGTTGTCCAAACAGATGGTCTCCACAGTCCATGAGGCAGAAGAGCTTGTGCCATAGTCTATTGGGCGTAGATTCCCCAGAAGGGGGCTAAAACGAAGGCCTCTTGGTTTCCACAGGGTGCGGCTTGAAGTCATACTATTTGAAGCATTGTAGGCCATTGAAGTAGAATTTCCAAAATTTGAAGAATTTTACATTTTCGATTTCATCCAAGGGAGTGGAAACAGGCTTTTCAGGGTTTAGTTGCAAGTTACCAGTATTGGAAAGATCTGTAGGGAATGCTGGAATATTTGAGGCCCGCGGTATACAATCTGAGGCCTCAGAATCGTAGTGTGAACTAGTCTCCAAAGACTTTGGAGCCCTTGTATTTGACGGTTCATGGCTGAATTCATTGTCCTGCTCATTTTCCGTAGTGTTAAGTGCGGAGATGGTTTTCTGTCCAATTTCTACATGCACATCAATTGGACAATAGATAGGCTCACCTTGAGGTAGTTCACTGAAGTCACCTTGCCTTGCACTTTTGTCCAAGATCGGT
The DNA here is from genome assembly GCF_040938575.1 of Ambystoma mexicanum. Taxonomy (NCBI): domain Eukaryota; kingdom Metazoa; phylum Chordata; class Amphibia; order Caudata; family Ambystomatidae; genus Ambystoma; species Ambystoma mexicanum. Next base: position 1,390,667,209 of record NC_090924.1, read on the forward strand.
GAAGCCATATATCGTGAGATTTAGAAGTGGGTAGGCGCAAGAGTGATCACAATATGTTTTAGGTATACGTCACGCGGATCATTGGGCTTAGCCCCGCAGTCTCCACTTGACCCTCTTATCAGATCAGCACCAATGCTGTTGAGTAGAGTTGCAGATAATAATTTTGTGTGCGTGGGTCAAAGGGCTTAACCCCACAGTCTCTGTGCTGCTCAATTGAGTTCTGAATAAATAAAATTGCGGTTTCTCGTTTGTTATCAGCAAAATTCCAAACGCAAGTGTTGGAACCTGCTTTGATATATAACCTGCCATGATGAGTTGAAGATGGTCAAATTGCGTATACCCAGTGCTTTATTGAGGGTTGTGGATAAAGTCGTAGAGCGTAAAGCAGAGGTAAAGTGTAGAACAAGGGCTTGGCCCTGCAGTCTCAGTACTGAGTCTGAATTGGACTCTAACAGTTGCTCAGATTCGAGGTGATGATACAAGGTACGAGAGGGCAGTTCAAGAATGTTTTTGATCCTGTTTTCAACCCTCCACTGCCCAATTGTTCAAAGGTCCCAAAGATTCCTCAAAATTCCCGCGGTGATGAGGCGAGACAATTAGGACAGTGCAGCACAAAGGAAAGCAGTGGCGCCTAGGGTGGTGGTCCAAATAAAATTAGAAAAAAATGGAAATTTAAAACAAACTCAAAAATAGGCAGATTGAAAAAGAAAATGAACGGGGACCTCCCGCTTCCCACTTCAACTTGCACTTGCACTGACATGGTACTGCACGGCGCCGAAGAAAATGAAGTGAACAGGAAATATCTCCTGTCTCTTGCTGAACAGGTGCTGAGCTGATGCCGGTTGGGCAATATTAGCCGAAATGGCAAATGAATACTGGTGTTACAGTTGGAAATTCAGCGCAACAAAAGTTTTTTTTTGCCGGTATTATATTTTTAAGCGGTGAAAAAATGCAAGCGAGCTCCAAATGAAGAGAAGAGCTCAAGTAAATAAAGTCTTGTACAGTCGTGCTATCGCTCAATCGCTTACCGGAGTCTGTGCTACGCCCGACAGGCTCTCCTTATGGCTTGCAACTTGTTGCTCGACACCCCCAAGCGTTCGGAGCTCACTGAAACACGGCAACACACTCCAGGACACATGACGGATCTAAGCTGGCTAGATAGACTAGAGGGCTACTTCTGAAAGTGAGTGCTGAGACTGGCTGTGACTGCCTAGGTGGAATACCTAAGACTAGAACTGGGACTGGTATCACTGAGGGGACAGCTGCTCGCTCGTCAGGGTGGATTCCATCTTAAGGCTAACTCTAACTCTGAAGATTGATGGAGTCATGAAAAAACGTGAGTTTGGAGGAGAAGCTTAACTTGACTGGTAACAGAGGGCCTGCCTTACCAATATGTAAACATAACTCTAACCCAAGATGCAAACTGCGGACAATAGTGGGAGCAGATAGGGAGGAACATAGGCGAAGGAGTGATGGAGAGTTTTCAAACATGGCTAAGCAGCTATATGGGAACCTGGGGTGGTACCCCTGCTTTAAGCAGGGGACTAAATATGGAACACTGCAAAAAACCTCCTTAGAAAGAAGCAGGCCCAATGGGATTGGACCAATAACTATGCCCGACTGGCAACACTAAAGTCCTATACATACGTGGTGACAGTCGAACACAGGTATTTTAGCCCACAGCTGCATCACCGCCATCCTCAGACTCTTGTATCGATCAACTCACTCATTTGATTTTTGTGGGTGCTCATCTAAAGATTACCTTGGACCAAATAGTGTGCTGAATATGCAATACACTGGGTGCCCTAGAGACCCCTAAACATGTAAGAACCTTCATACCTCTGGTCTGCAACCTAGGTGGAAAGCGCTGGTGCAGGTTCTCCTGGCAACACAGACTGCAGTTGTGACGGACACAAACATTGGATACATGCCAGTCGTGAAGAAAGCACCTCAGCCCCTCCTATCGCACAAGGACGGCTATGCTGCTTCACCACTGTGTTTCCCCCCCCCCCCCTCCACCCCCCCCCCCCCCCCCCCCCCCCCCTCTGCAGAGACATCTGCTGGGGAAAAGAAACTTGGATTGCTTTCTCCAGCTGCACTGTTGGTCCTGCAACGTCTTTGAGGCACAGAGAGGCCACTTTAACGAAACTGTCAATGAAAAATTGATTATTAAGGGCAAGCTCTCCAAGAGTAGCTACCCCGTAGGTCAAGACAGCCAACTTTAAAGGACTACCTGGGGGTGAGGTATTTTGGCCACTCCCAAAAATATAATTTATGCCTCCACACATACACTGACCATGCCTCTCCATTGTTTTTCTCATGCCAATTACCTTACAAAGTATTATGCACTGACAGAAAATGGTATTGCTCGAGATTGTCTTTTCTCTTGTTTTTGGATCCTGCTTGGTGCTTTTGTATTATGCGATATGTATTTGCCCCTTTTGATAAAACCTACACCTGTACCTTTTCCTAATGATACGATGGCAACTTTACCCCCTGACCAGCATTATCATTGTGAATTAATTACCAGAAATGTGTTTGTTACCCTTATGCATCATACACACAAGAATGCTCAATGTGGCAATAGCTGACTCTGCTTTGTTTCCTGTCTTTGTAGAGGAAAGGTTCCCGCTGCAACAGTTGCCCCTGCCGTTCTTTGCTCCATGCCATGCTTTACACATGGCTGTATTACGCATAGAAACTATAACTATATTTAAAGGAATAACCCAGAGAACAGCTAATATGTTATGCTTCCCGTTCTTCCTCCTTTGTATGCCCAGTTACAACAGCAAGTGCTGTACAAAGGAGCCTGTGAATGTGTTATTCTCTGAAATGCTACTTTCCCTTTGTCAGATGCATGTAATCTCCTGTGCTGGCCTCGTGACTACATCAGCCCCGGTTCTACCTACTGCACAGCTATTAGATCATGACCCTGATTCATTTTCCATCCCCTGCCTGCATCTCTGAGCCTCCAACATAATAGGGGCCGTTTGTATTGAGAACAATGGCTCTAAATTCCTAGGATATAGCAAAACTGCAACATGACATTCACCATTCCTAGATATGACACTGAGGTTCCCTTTTATGTTGTTGACTGTGTATTTCATTTGTGGGCTTAACGCTTACACTTGGCTACCTCCAAATTGGAGTGGCTGTTGCCATTTACGATTTCCAGCTGTATTTATTGGAACCCTAGTTGTTGACTACTCTACCAGGCATTCAGGCATTACAGAACTGTTATTCAGGGCAATGCTGATGCACAAATATTTGGCGATCTCTTTAAGGCCATCACCTGCTATGGCCCTGCGGTGAACTCTAGAGACATCTGTCGGCTGGCTAGATTGTTAGAAGCAACCATTAATGACACCACTGAAATAATGGGTAACTTCACTGTAGAATTGCAGGCAGTACGCCTTGTGGCCCTGCCAAAGAGGTTGGGTTTAGTTATACTTGCAGAAAAGGGCAGTGTATGTAATATTTTAGGGGCAAATTGCTGTGTCTGTCCCAACACCTCCACTTTTCGCAAAGCAATAAAGAAGCTGCATGTTATTGCTCAACAAGTCCACGTGCCCACTGGTCCATAGGATCTTACCAGCTACTTTGGGTCCATCATCCGCTCTTTTAGCGGCCCCCTCCTCCTTCAAAGCTCCAAGCTCAGCCTGCTCGGGCCAAAGCCCGCGGGACCAAGGGCGTGGGTGTTGTGCTCCCACAGGGTGTTAGGTGCTCGCAGGGAGAGAGGGGCTGCTGTTATAAACTGCTTCCTGACATCCATCTGGGGCGGTGACCCATTGAACATCAATTGATCACTTGTCATGGCGAGGATGCTGTTCTCTGTGAATTTTCTCAGTGATCTGTGCCTGGCCAATTGGGTTTCTTTTTTGTGCTCTCCCACCATTTGAACCCTGATGAACACCTGTAGCCAACAGCAGCTAATAGCCATAATGGAGGTGAGGAGGCCTCATTTCCCCCCGCCCTCCACTACACAAACGCAAGGAAATTCTGAGGTGCCTACCCATTCAAAGAGAAGAATACTGACTGTGAGACGTAAACTGCCTGTGCTGGATTCAAATTTTGACCTTGGCAAGCTTAATGTGGACCCGTGTATAACTGGTGAGGCATATGTGCCGATTAAGGAAATTAACCAATTTCCTGGTTAGCCAGGGCACCATGCAGAGGCGTTAGCTTGAGGATATTGACAGTGCAGAAAATGCATAGGTTGCCTCATCTATGGGCAGCGTTTGTAGAGGGGATGCCAATAGTCCATCAAGGGTAACAGCTCATAATTCAGGCAATCCTGACAATTCTGTTGGTCATGTTCCAACTTGCAGACCCAGCAGAATGCTGCCCGAGATACAACCTGGTTCTCTACCGGGGTTGGACTCGTGCAAAGAGCCAGAAGCTTATTGTTTTCACTCCCAGAACTTCAACTACGAGCAACCCAATTGTAAACCAGTCACAGGGGCCTTCCTTGCACAGAAATACGTCAGTTATGATAAGCTAAGCAACCATAACTCGTGCCACCACCGTACACTGCTAAGACTAACACCCAGGACATCAAAGATGACATCACAAATGTCATTGATAAGATCACATATCTGGGCCACTTGTTTTTGTTCACTGACATATATAGGCCAGGTGGTTTTGTTCACTGACAGTCAGAATATTAAAATTGAAAAAGGTGCTATATATCTACACGTTAACCTTGTCCTATGTTCTTTAAGTACTTGCCTTAGGGTTTGGTCTCAGCTCATGGTGCACATACATGGGGAAATGAGCAGGCCTCAAACACACAATTCATTTGTATACATGAAGATAAACTTTGTCATTAACATTTTCTGGTGATGCTGTCCCTTTAACAAAGTATTTCAGTAAATTTCATGGGTTTTTACCAGTGCATGCTATTTTCCTACAATTTACTAATAGCATACTTCCCTAATATATGTGACAAGTAACCTTAAAACTCTGCCATTTCCAACCTTCTAGAATCATTTTTAACACTTCTATACACTTTTTGCAACTATTTCAACTAGTTTTGTTGACGTCTACGAACATCTGACTTAATCGCAGACCTTCCGGACAGTGCTACATGTACATGACCATACGCTGGGGCATGGCATGATGACTTGTCCGAGAACCCGTCCGCACTTCACAATATAAGATCTGTGCTTCGTGGGCAGTTGAACTGCATTTTGTACGGATCTTGGAACTTTCAACTTCAAAATTTCCCTTGCACAGCTCAAACACATATTCCTACTCATTATCCAACAATCTAATACACAGTACATACTTTTTGCAAAACTGCTATTTATCTTAAAATGGCATCAGCTAATGCCATCCCTCCTCCCCAAGAGCCACCAACACTGCTGTCATCAAGGAGCATGAGAAACACTGCCCCCTTCCTTAGAAATAACACACGCAACATTTTCCCCTATCCACCTACCCCTCCATATTAGTGTTTGGTGCCTCTTCCCTCATTTCCCCACCTTTCATTTTTATCTCTACTGCCAAAAAAGAAAAAATACATCCAAGATCAACAAAAGAAATGTTCCTTTAGGAAGCACCTTTCACAGTTTAAAATACAAATGGAACTAAAATAGACTCCATCTACTTTATATTTCTCAGTGAAGTACATAGACTAAATAAGATTTTCCAACGTTTCCATTTGCATTTTATGTTAGGGGAATATTGTGGCGTTCATACTCGGTTCCAGGGACTGGAACAGTCGATACTGGCCCGGCAGCCCAAGTTATCATCCCAAGCGAGGGTGGATGACGAGGTCTCCGGACCAGTATTTCTTCCCCGTCACTCCCCCCCAGTCCACCCTTCCAACCCGGGGTGCTAAAAAAAAAAAAGGATTTTCCTTCCTACACCGGGATTCCTGTGGCATCCCAGTGTAGGAAGGAAAATTATTTTCCAAGATGGCCACCATGGAAAGGGAAGGCGGGGTTCCATACAGGGCCCCTCTTCGCTTTCCATGGCAGCCTGCAGAAGGCGAAAAGAGAACCCTTTGACCATATTACCACAAGCGCATTTTTCTTCCCTTTCAAATCTATCCCAATTTCGAATAACTTTACCACAAAGCCAGACCCAGGTGGACATGGCACTTTAACCGCATGTGTTGTCCCTCGTGGTCATGCCCAGTAGCCAGATTGTCCGGATCATGACCTTATTCCATGACACTGACAATCCGGCCACTGCCCATGGCCAGAGGCTACACCTCAGTCGGCAAAGCTTGATTTTCCAGTTTAAAATGTTCTGTACCTACATTATGACACTTGTCAAAAAAATAGAACATGGGCACATTTGCAAAACCATGCTTTCAGGTCCTTGCCAATGCTCCTTACACAGGTTTGCTGGAAATCTGCCCATGTTTTATTTTTTCAAGTGTCAAATGTAGGCACATACAATAGTCCTATAGCCTAGCCCCCACTTGACAAAATCCATTCAGTCTTCATGAAAACATTTATATCTAGGTCTATAATCTTTTTGCAAACCTTTGTGTAGATTTGTCAAATGGCACCCCATTTATAAGCGTTTACAATATTTCGTGACCCTTCACCCCCCCCCCTCTAATTCTGCCCCCTCTTAACAGAATCCCACCTAACTTTGCAAACTCATCTGGAATCAGGTCAGGAATATAATTGCAACATTTCATGCAGCTTGCTTGAGTAATTGGTGCCATAAGCCATCCAAGAACTACTTTTCCCCAACCCTGTAATACTGAGGTGTCCGAACTTCTCAGGACTGCTCGCAAACAACCGAACTGTTTGCAGACTTTTTTACGGTGAAAAACACCCTTGTGGATCTATTTTTTTTTTTTTTTTTTTTTTTTATTTATAAACTTGTTCTCTCTCCCTTCAGTCTATGGGGAAAAAACATTTTGGGACTACCCTCCACCACACCCCTCCTCCCCCCCTCCCCCCCTTTATCAAACATTGCTAAGAGATTCAGAGTGGGCCATATACTTTTTTTGCAAAGTTTGGTGAGGTTTTGTCCAGAGGGAGTGAAGTTATAAGCTGCCCAAAAAGTGCTCCTCCTATGGGTTTAGCAACTACTTAACCATAACTACATGGACGCTACCGCAGGCCATGTAATATATATTTTCAACTTTTCTGTATTTTGGCCTTCGGTATTGATCCGCAATGGACAGTGAAGAATTTTGAAATTTCCACTGTAGGTTCCTAGTCCCAAGTGATGCATAGACACTAACAACTGCTAGAACGTTTTTCCCATCTTGCCTTGACATGGGTCACTAAAATAAATCCGGGCCAAGTTTCACTGTCTCAGCCCCACAAGATCTATTTTCAGCTTTGCAGAGTTGGTTATGACTCCGAATTGATTTTTCTGGTAGCACTAATTCAATGCCTACCAAATCCTGATGGGTTACTGATCAAAGCCGTGCATATTTTCCTCGGATCCCATTCCAGCCCTTTGCTGTCTTTGGGCAATTACCGGAGCCGTGATTTTTGGAACAGGCAGGCGGCTGTTTGGAAAGTATTGTTTTAATCTGCCATGAAACTAATAGAACACAGATAGGTTATAATAAAATGGATAGTGTCAACAGCAAAGGAAGGAAGGACTTGTGTGAATTCTGGAGACAGTGTCCGACATGTACGGCAGAAGATGGGAAGGAAAACGGAAGTGGTTTGGGGCGGGACAGGTGTGTTGGATAATTAAAAATGAAAATTGTTTGTAGAATGGAAGCTACTCAAACGAAGCAAGATTTCATTTGATGAAGGGTGCATTGCTTTTAAATGGCAATTAGGCAGATGTGACCGCATTGCTTCTCTTTAAGTGGATTTGTTGTAAACTCTTGTGCCTTTTTATTTTTTTTAAATTATATTTTCCAGTGCTTATTGGCATGACAAGAAAATGGCAAAGGAAAGAAGCTTAAAGAAGTCCTTCCAGGACAGCCTGGAAGATATCAAAGAGCGCATGATGGAGAAGAGAAACAAAAAACTCGCAAAGGTGGCTACTGTCAACAAAGTGATGTGTACAAAGGTCAAAAACAAAATTCTCAGTAAGTTTTTATTCTATATTTGAATCCTGATTTATTTCTGGTTGTGACCACGAGCAGCAGAAAATAACTTGCTAGAGTCTTGAATCACTAGTGGACAATGACGAATTTTGTAACCTCCACTGTGGGTTCCCAGTGTAAAATATTTTGGTTTTAAGACTGTGATCTTTTGTATAACACATCTTGAGCAATGCAATTGGTCAAATTGTTTGTATTGTGTTGATTAATGCATTTTTATATTGAAAGATCTGTTTGTTTGCCCTTACTATACTTGGTATTCCCATGAATACTGTGCTGGTATCAGTCTCTGGTGGAGCAGCCTGAATGTGGGGAAGCACCCCACAAAGAAGCAATTTTAGTAATGTGGGGAGGAGACATTGGTGAGTATATTTTCAATTCTGTGTTTAACATGGTGTTGTGGCTGAATACAGGCCCAAGCATCACTGTCTCTTTGATGTCTATGCTAGTTATGCCAATTTTTGGTAAGTCACCGACTGAGGTTTTTTTTCTCAGTTTTTTATGCAATTGCAATGCTTGGCTATGAAAAGTATTATAGCAAAACAAGCGTTGATTGCTGGAAGTTATAGCATTAATTAGTCTTAACCTCCAGACCATCGTTATTCGCCTGCCAAGCCATTACAAAATGGGAAAGACCATATGCAAATCAGTCTTTATCCCACCCCAAAGGGAGCAGTCCATCCCGAACTGCTGGGTCACATCCCTTCTGTACGAGACCACAACCATACCCAGACATGTTTTGGCCTCATCGGTGAGGAGTAGTAAAATGTATTCCAACCATGTCTATTGTATGGTTTGGCAGGAAATTAAGTTTTTGGTATTCATGGGTAGCTGCTTCAGACTTGTGCAATTCATTCTAATATAGTGTCCTGTCACACCTGTTCTCTTTTTTTTTTTTTTTTTTTTATTATACTCTCACAAATTCTGGGAAAGATAGGTATACCAACTCCACTGAGGGATCAGAGCATTCAGGATTTCCGGTCAAGTACACTGAGCACTTTCTAAAGCAGTCCCACTTCACTGGCATATACACCCACTCAGTAAAGGTACTAGAGAAGACTTTTCTTCTGTCTAAATCTAATGTAAAGCTTATGTGTAATGTGATGGGCATTTGTATAGCGCCTTACCCCATTGGTATGGTAAACACCCTGTTGGTTGAATGCCCTTGGGGGCCGAAGTCCTAGGATGGTAAATTTGTCAGTGAGTTCTTGAAAGCCCATGTGCATTTTAGCCAATACTAAAGTAGTTGGCAGTGGCCTGATCCCTGCTAGTCATGTTGAGCTGGCATGTGGGTGCAGAGAAGTAGTCTGGGGAGTATGTACCCGAGTGATTATGCCTGCGGCTAGAACGCATCTTTCGTAGGTGATGACTGCATTCTAATGGCAGGGTGGGGGGTGGGTGGGTGGGTGGGTGTGGGTGTGGGTGTGTGTGTGTGTGTGTGTGTGTGTGTGTGTGTGTGTGTGTGTGTGTGTGTGTGTGTGTGTGTGGCCACATTCTAGAGACTAAGATGTTGTGCAATGCATAGCTAATGGCAGAGGTGTTGTTCAATGTGTGCAGCTAGACTGAATTTGTGGGGGATGTGAGGGAGTTTTACAAAAGTCCACCAATGATGGGGCTGGTGAAGCTCACACTAGGACACCTGGCTCCAACTCTTAGTATAGGCCAGAACAACAGTTTATGTTTGTAGCAATGGCTGAGCAGCCACGCTTAACTTAGGGGGAGAACAGGAACAGGGCTGCAGGTGGTACAAAGAACTTGAGTATACCAATAGGCTAAAGAAACACTGACACATAAAAGTATGCTTTATTTGATATATATACGCACACACACACATATACACACAAAGGTAAAATTAAAAGGTATGTACTATAACACAATAGTAATAAGTAACTTCGTGGAAACCATTGCATTATTCATAGTAAATGAACAACTTTGTAATACTTTTAGGCATGGCAGAATCCAATTCAAAGGTAGAACTTTCAGAATAACTGTTTCAGGTACAAATGTATGAAACAAAATAACAAAATCAACACAATGTAAGTAAATATTTTGCAATATAAGGCAGGAAGTGAGGGAGGGCCCCAGAACTTCCCTGTCCTTTGACGTGTGCCTGAGTGAAATCAGTTCCGATTGGCCGACTTGCTGTCCGGGATGATAGCCGCCCTGCTTGGTGATTGATAGCCTAGGGCTGTGAATGAATGGGAACTTGCGTAAAAAGCAATGTTTTTAGGACTAGAGGCAGTCGGCCACTGGAGGACAACATCTGAAGAAGACCTGAAGAGACGCCAGAAACACCCTGCTGGACAGTGAGCTGTTCTGACCCAGTTTTCTGTTTCAACCGGGAAGACCTGTACAGGATGACTTCATCCTCTCGGCTGGCGGGACCAGCTAACCTTGAGACGAGCTTCATTTTGGCACAGTTCCGTGTCACACTATCGCCAGGTTTTTATTTTGCTGCAAAAATTCATCGAATTATTTTATTGGGTGGGGGGGCCCAACCTCCCCTTCCCACCGATTTAGACTAGTCCAGAAACATCCAGAAAACTTCTATCCCTCTACACACCCCTCATATTTTTCGATGTTTTTTTTTTTTTGGCATGAAAAACAAAACGGCGATGAATGGACATCGTACTTTTGTCGCACCCCATTACTTGCTGTAACTTTCCAAGGCTGCAGAATCCCAATACCTGGGGACCACTGACCATCATAGAGTGCATGTTGTTCAGAAGTGCAAATCCAGCCAAAATTTCATGGGCATCCAGAGGACTCTACAGAAGCAGGACAACTTCATCCAGAGTCCGCTCACCAGAGTCCAGGACCGAGGGGTCAAGTAACTTCTAACCGGAGCTGTTCATTCTTCTTTGGTGCTGAGAAAAAGGCACCAAAACCACAAAAAGAGGCTGAAACAAGTAGAATACATTACTGCAGAAACCCACCAGATGTCCTCCCTATCGTCGCCAGGAACCAGGGTCTGCTTCATTGCAACAGGAACGCATCCAGCTGGACACATTCTTCAGTTTACAGGTACTGTGGGGCTTGGGTTACATTTACCTTCTGCCAAGTGCGGTGCTTCCTAGCTTGGGAGTATTATTTTAAACCCTTTCAAAACCTGCAATGGGAAGTACCCGGAAGTGCCGCTTGGCTGTGCGGCGGACGGTGCTCTCAGGACTTTGCGATAATTGGCCCAGCAGATTTTGCTTTAAAGCACCATGCAATTTGGGCAAGTTAAAGTTGTATCCCACTACGACTCGGTTACATCCTGTGTTGTACCATTTTCATGCCTAAAGGCCTTTACACGCTAAAATCAGGTGTGCCGTCTCGCAAAGAAACCGCTAGACTTTCTCTTCAACTTAAACGGACTCCGTCAACATTCACAGGCAGTCACGACGACCAAATGAGCCTCAATTGCAATTACCGACGCCCAAAAAAAAGAACCCAGCTGGAGACATCCAAGAGTTCTGTTAGCCGCGTGGAGATATTGAATCCACTGCTTCTGCGGACAATTTCATTCTAGTGTCGCCAGTAGACTGTAGCGCTTACGCAAACCTTGAAGTGCAGGAGCGAAACAGTGTTCAAACTGGATTTCCTCCTATTTCAGACTTGTTTGTGGTCGCAGGGTTCAATTGCACACTTTCACTAACATCATGCTGCACTCTGTCCCCACCTCTGCACTCGGGTAACAATTTGAAAGATCCACACTATTTTGGTATTACTTTGATTTCGGCTGCTAGTTAAGCTGCGTTTACACCAAGAAAAGAGCCTTTGCTAGGGTTCGTGACTTCTGAAGTACACGAGCCGATGCTAATCCCATGCGTGACAACTGCAGCCTTAATTGATACTGCAGCACTTCACTTAGAAGAAACCATACCAGCCTCTTCCACATCAATAGAAGCTTGTGTTCCAATGATCCTAGTCTCTCGCAATTTCCCATCATGGTTGGACAATCACGACATGAGTTGTCTATACTTTCTATATCTTTTAAACGACCCACTCCTCAAAGTCGGGTCCTTCTGCCTCCGTGCAATCCATGCCCCAATAGTCCTCATCATTCCCCTCTACTGGGCATTACATTGTCATGGCAATTATCTCTTTATGCAAATTGTTTGAAACTTTGGAGATCACACACCAGTCAATACTAATAAACCGTATCTCAGACTGGATAATGCATGCTCAAAAAGATAGCATGATAAACATCAATATGACTTCGCCCGTAGCGCATAAAGTAGCGAGTGAAACACACATTTCACAGGATGATCGGACAAACATATTGTTTAATCTGGCAAATTTTGCGCCTACTTCTGGATCAACGGCTTTACCAATGTTCACTCAGATAATTTTCCTCTGCGAAATCAACTCTATGGAAGAGCCTACATCCTCTCCAGACTTAGCAGCAACAGTTAAACTTAGCAGGCCTGTGAAAGCTCCGACGAGCACAGTCCCACCAACATATGACATTTTCACGCAAAATACACGCAAGCATAGAAATAGGCAGAATGTATCTAACAATCTTTAGAAAAAGAAACAAACGATAGGAAATTACCCCGTCCCCTGCCTAGTTCAAGTTCGAAACAATTTATTTGAGCCATTAATACTCCAAAACGAAATTTTTTTAGTACTAGTTCAGCTATTGTCAAGAAATATAAAAACATAGCTCAAGCCAAAAAAGGTAATTCTGGTGAAAGTCAAGAATATGTCCTTGCTCATCCTCCACTAGATGATCCAGTAATGGCCATAACTGCACATCAGAATATGGATAACATGACCAAAGCAATTGAGCACATAGTCCAACCTTCTCTACCTGATTTTCCAGAAGAAACAAACCCTTTACAGGCAAGTCAGACTTAATTCACGCTTGAACAAAGAACAACAGACATCCAAAAATCAGTGGAGCAATATTTATCTTCGCAATATAATCAATCTTCCTATCTGATCAAGCAAGTGAGTATACAAAAATCGAATAAATCAAGGGAAAACATTTGCCATTTAATCAGGACCAGGGCCTCAATAAAATTGGTTCCCCTCCTATAGACCAAGATTATTCTGAAAGATCCATTCAAATACGTAATGGAATTGATATCAGGACGGGCGTTCGCTCCAAGTCCAAAAACATACAAAACCAACACCATCGGTTGATCTTGAAATATAGTCCGTCCCCATACTTATGATTTCTGCATCTGCAGGACAAACATTGTTGCCATCCTTGGAGATATTCCAAATTTAGAGGATATAACCTCTGCAGATATTGATCAAGTCGAATTTATGAGTGAGGTAGATCTATCTATGGTGAGATTATGGATACCATCAAGGGTGGATCTAAATGCCATATGGCAAGCGAAGATGCAACTCTTCGCTCTTGGATTTGACATTGCCCAGGATCCCACTGTGACAAAAAAGAATGAACAAGGCACTGAGATAGAAACAACATGACACTCGCTCTCCAAATTACACGCATCAATATGCCAAGTCACCCACATTTAGCAACTAAATATAAGAACTTTCATATCACTCGTATCTACCCCAGGGTACAGACCTAACAATTCAAGCCAAATAGCCAAGAACAGATTAGTCTTGCAAGCTGGAACACACGTGGCTTCACACATCTTTTGAATACTGCTTCAAATTGAATAAACAACTTCGATATTATAGCAGGAAACTTGGCTTTCAGACACCCCGTTGTGGGATGATCATTCCATTATATTACACCCTCCTTTAAAACAACTCATAAAGGTAGACCCACATTGGGGCTTATGGTAGCAGTCAAGATTAGTTCAGGCCTTGCCATCAAACCATGGGCGACTCCAAACCAATTTTTACAATTGGTAAAGGCGACGCATTCTAATAGAGTAATGGCTTTTCTTAATGTCTACCGAAATCCTGCAGGGATTATGGACAATAAGTTCTTCATTGATATTGAATGAATTCTGGACATCGTTGTCCAGTCCCCGGATATCACCAACACGATCCTGGTTGGAGATTTAAATTTACAATGTCTCCCCCAGAAAACTACACTTGTGATTTCAATTTGCCGAAAATGGGTAACACTAATGATAAAAAGGCAGCTGATAATGACAAATTGAACTCTGCCAGGGATTTAGCTCCACAAAGTACTTGGCGAAGGGGTATATGTGAAGGCCTTATTGACTACAATTATGTAGATTAGATCTGTTTGCTAAAGCGATTAAATTTGAAGTGATCCCGAAATGCTAATCCTTTATTGGACTCGAGAATAACCCCCCACTGAAACCAAAAACCATAAATCTAGAGAACTACTCACTGTCAACAGTGCAAGGACATGCTTCCGATGGTCAAACTTCCTTGCAACTCCTACATTTAAACATCTCACAAGGCCACACCCTTTCTGATGGTAACACAAACCTTTTTGGGTGAAACCTATCCAGCTGCACTACAACTCTTTAAAGTTCATTCCACCTCAGCTATGAAAACCAATTATAGGAAAAAACACAGCTTTGATCCAGAACTCAAAGCCAGAAAAGCAGCTTTTCGTACAGAAAAGAAACTGGCATATACACTATCACTGACTGAACAAGCATCAACTCTGAGGATTAAAATGTAAATACAGAAACTGGCAAGAGCTAGGAAAGCGCAGTTATTTCTTTTCCTTTTAGATTAAAAAAAAAGTTAGCTTTAATGAGTTACAGGTAAATTATGGAAAGCGGGTAGGAGCATAAGGTAGAAACATCTTTATCCATCTCTCCCTCATCCTGTGTGTCTTAACTGTCTCCACTGGAACCTTGATGTAGAATAGGTTCCAGTCACCAGGCAACATTCCAATACTTGCATCTGTGCACCAATACAAGCAGCATACTACACATCCCACTCACTCACCGTAACAAACCACTTTCTCAACCCTCTCAGCGTACATCTACATTCACATAACTAACGTTCCCCAGCCATCATAAATATAACAAACCAACCATATATCCAGAACTGCCACCACTGGATCTCATAACTGCCACTTACAAACACAAACCACATTCCATCACTTGAATGATCAAGCGTAGTTATTTCAACGGGATGGAGAAGCAATTCTAAAAGCAATTATCTGTAAAAACTCACCTCTACCATGGCTACTACTCAATCAAGCAAACCATATTAAGCAAATACCAGTCCAGATTAATGGTGTGACAAAACATCAATGGTCGTCCTATTACTCTTATATGGCCCTCCTGGCTCTTCTAGTCGATACCCCAGCATGCCATCAAACGAATTGGAGTTGGATGTTTCCGAGGAGGACATTGAGTAGTACATACATCGATCTAGTAGCTCAAGAGCTCTGGGGCCGGGTGGCTTGACCTATGCTATGTTCAAGACACATCCGAAGGCAAGGCGAAGGTAGGTTGCATGTCGTTCCATCTTTATTTTTAAATTTTTTTTATTTTTTTGCATCAAATCTTTTCCATTGAAACTTTTCCATTGAACTTTACCATCAAATCACTATTAATATAATTAAAATTGAACATTCATCGAAACTGTAATCGAAATGAATAGATTGTAAAGTTTTCAATGGAAAATCACTAATACTACACAAGAGGGAGCTGTCCAGTGCTGAAATATATATTTAATACAGTTGCAATGTATTTCAGCACTGGCTGGACAGCTCCCTCTAACTTGTGTGTGGTGTTTATTCTTTTATTGCCCCCCCCCCAAAACCCATGTTTACAAAACTGAACCCTTTCCCCCACCCAAACATTTTATTAAGATCCATAGACACTTGTTCCCATCGAAATGTAATGAATAAAATGCTTTTCCATCTTCAATGAAAAAAAGTCAATGAATATTCATTTCGATGGAAAGGTATTTCAATCAATAAATTTCGATGGAAAAAGTGTCTGGATCTTTTTTCGATGGAAAGACTGCATCCTGGTCAGGTATTCTTTATAGTATCTTCATGAACATTCTCAAGACTAGGATCATTCCCGACTCATGGCGTCACTCCATAGTACTGCCAATCTTCAAGAAAGGTGACGGGGCCCTTCTAGCAAATTATAGGCCCATTGCGCTGTTGGATGTGCTGGGGAACATTTTTACCCTGTTAATTTCAACCAATGGACCACCAAAAACAAACTCCACGATCCATTTGAAACTGAATTTGTGGCGGGCCTTGGCACGACAATTAACCTACTTAATATCACCCCCATAAACACTTCTGTGCTCTACAAATCAGCCACTTTATCTGGCTTTTGACAATTTTTGTGCCGCATTCGACTCCGTTTCTAGAGAGCTACTGATGGACAAACTATGTAAAGCACAGTGTCCAGCAACTGTTCTCGATGAGGCTGACCCTTGAAGTTTTGTCGGCGCCCATTTCCACATATCGAGGTCTGAAGCAAGGGTGCATCTTTGCTTCAACCATCTTCAATTCGTTTTATTTCTGATCTAAAGAACACTTTGTAAATGTTTAACCGATGCACCAAAAATGGGGTTACATCAGATACCATCATTATTATATGCTAATGATTTGGTTTTACTATCTAAAACCCCCAAAAGGGCTCCAGAGATCACTTGATGATCTGGCATCGTACGTGGAAAAAAAATCAACTTACCGTTAATCTTGATAAAACAAAGATTTTGTGCTGTAATCGCTCCCGGCAGGCTGTAGAAAATACATAGGTGGACCCTTCATGACGCTCAACTTGAACTAGTCCATCACTACTTGTATCTAGGCATTAATCTAATCAAGATAACAAACCTTAACTATTCAGCCTAGAAAAGAAGCTCTCTACAGCAATTTCTTAAACCATGATCATACTTGCCAAATATGTCAAATGTTCTGCTACCCCTTCGTTAACTTACTATAATCAGAAAGTAACACCTACACTTCTATATGAGTCGGAAACGAAAGGGATTCTCTGAAATCTTTTGGCATAAATCTGAGGGGAAATTCTGGAGGCGTGGTCTCAATCTCCCACAATGTGTACGAGCAGCCTGGATCAAATATGAATGGCGTCTCATATCCCGGTATGGGATGTACCTATGGAGACTGTGTGCCCGCTTTATAAAATGCATTTTGGCACCGGCGTCAGAAATCCTATTAAGTATGTTCTCTCTTCAAAGCACACATTTATAACTAACTGAGGAACGCCATGATAAATACACTTGCAGTGGCCAACATTTAATTGAAACTCTTATTATAAAATCCTGTCCATGCTAAACCAAAACTTTTCTAAATTATTAGATTAAAATGCGTGCTCAATGTCAAGCAATCAAGGATTTCAGGAATAACCCCTTTTATGACAAAGTACAGCATGATGGAACTAAATATGAGTAAATGCCCATCACCGGTACATAGATCGGCTTTCTTATGTATACGATTTAACTTAATGGCCCACATGTCTTAGCTAGCCGAAAGATAAATAATAAAACAGGCAATATTTGTCGGTTTTGCAAAATACCTGGCCAAGCAGAAACTTTACGTGATTTATTTGTAGAATGTCTAATGTTAAACGAGAAGCGTTCCTTTTACTGGAACAGCTTAAGGAATTTAGATTGTGTCCTCCCACGTATTCCTCATCTTATGATATTCGTATCCTGCCAGCTTCGCTGCTTAGGAAAAAAAAATTCTCGGCAGAGGGCGCTG
The DNA here is from genome assembly GCF_040938575.1 of Ambystoma mexicanum. Taxonomy (NCBI): domain Eukaryota; kingdom Metazoa; phylum Chordata; class Amphibia; order Caudata; family Ambystomatidae; genus Ambystoma; species Ambystoma mexicanum. Next base: position 1,390,684,842 of record NC_090924.1, read on the forward strand.
TGCACGAGGTTGTGGCGTCTATGTCCCTCGATGGGCTCCGTAGCGTGTCAACGTCACCATCAGTATAAATTGCTTGTGCCGCGCCCTTTGGCTTCAGTTCAGTTTTTCCGGTTGCTTCACGCTCGAGAACGGCGCGCTTCGAAATTTTCTTGTGAAAATGTTTTTCTTCCACCGCTTCTACTCCCAAGACGGAGTTCAAAAAATGTATCAACTGCGGATCGAAGATGTCGATTACAGATCCTCACTGCGTTTGTCTTTGGTGCCTAGGTTCAGACCATCGAACCGGGACTGTGGCTCCTGTCAGTCGATGACGGAGAAGGCCCTTTCTGAGAGGAAAGGTAAACTGGCGGTGGGACGGGGAGCTTCTAAGGCCTTCTCGAAGGCCTTGTCAAAAAAACATAGGAAGTCGACCGATTAGAAAGAATCGGATCGTCGTAAACACTCAGATCTCGATCTTGTAGTAGAGCGTGACGCTCTTCATCTTCCTCTTAAAAAAAGGTTAAGCGGAGACATAGCTCTCCCTCTTCATCTTGTGATACATCTACCGACTTGGTACAATGCACAACTAAGTCGGATTCCCCAAGAAAATGGGAAGAATTTAGAAGGAAGATGATGGAGGTCTTTGTGAATGCAGCCTCGACCTCCCCCGCCCCCTAAAAGAAGCCTCAAAAGAGCCAGACCCCAGTCGCTCCGTCGGACGCCACAGGGATGTCAGGAACTACTGTGGTAAAACCCAGTAGTATCGGTGAAACTCGTAAGACTCGAGTCAACATCAAATCGTCGACGATTCCTCGAGAATCAAGTGTTTCCTTGACATTGTATTAAAAAAAGTAATTGAAACCCTCAACGACTTTGCCGACGGCTTCGACATCGAATCCAAAAGCGCTTTCGCCGCCTTTGTCAAAGACTATCATCTGTGTCCTCGAAGACTCCTTCGATACCATCGAAGGTTCCTTCGATTCCTTGGACCCAAACTCATGAACAGGAAAGGAGATTTACTCTTTTTGTGAAGAAAGTGGCTCTGAAGAAGAGGAGGTTTCTCCTTTTGGAGTACAATATGGTACTAGAGAGGTCCCAGAAGAATTAATCCAGAATCGAAAATGAGACCTGCTCATCCGCTTTGGTGAGTTCAGCGGACTAAGAATCAACTGGGGGAAATCTGTTCTCTTTCTGGTGAAGGGTGGGGGAGTGATGGCTAACACCCAGGATTGCCCGTACCGAATAGAGCAGAGCGGCTTTCGATACCTAGGAATTTGGATATCTGTAGACCTCACTAACTATAACACACAATTTCCAGCCGATCATTGACTGCTTTGTCAGCAACGTCCACCACTGGAAACTCTCCCCCTGACACTCCTGGGTGGAGCCGCACTCTTATGATGACCCTCCCAAGATTCCTATAGGTCCTACAGAACGCCCCACTCAAGATCCCAGACTCCGAATTTGGTCGGGTAGAGACCCTCTTCAGGGAAGTTATATGGGGTGGAGGCCAACCGCGTATAGCATTGACTACACTCCAAAAGATTGATCTGTGAGGGTGGGATAGGGGTGCCCCGCCTCCAAACCTATTACTGGGCTTCACAACTTGCGGTGGTCAAATTGCCGCCATGCACGACCCGGACCCACTTCACTTACTTCACTTACTATAACAAACTCCCACGAGACGAACCCCTCTCTTTCCCCCCCCCCCGCCTACAACCAGGATGGAACCATTTTTATTTGGTGGCACTTTCCATCCTCGCTCCCGCTTTTCGGCATAAGCTTTCCTCGTGTACCGTTGATATCTGCTGCAGGACACTTATGCTATTGTTCGTGGTCTTGGGCTTTCCTCTACGAAGGTTCTGCAGGCCTGGGACGACGCCACTTCTCACCTCACCGCCTTCTCGTTTCCTGCAGCCTTTCTCCTTCGCTTGAACTACCGCTTTTAATTGGTGGTCTCATCGTGCAGTCTTTCGTTCTGGTTTCCCTCTCCTTGCTTGTCTTGTGCTCTTCTTGCTCCACTTTTTTTTTTTTTATTATTTTTTTCCTGTGGGGAAAAGGAAAGGTCGTCTGGTGTGTGTGTGTGTGATTAGAATTAATTGCCTGACCCTCAGGTTGGGACATGTCGTGTACACAGATTTAATGTTGGTCTGTTGTCTTGGGTCTAAAACAGTATGTGTGTAACAAAGAGGAGTTTGAGTATTCGAGTATCCTACAGGATGGGATAGGAAAGGTTGGTGAAATGAGAGAGAGTGACTGGGATGTAAAACAGAACAAAAGGGATTGTGAAACAAACAAGGGGAATTATGGGAATTGTAGTATGGTACATGAGCAGGTTGGGAATACGGGAAGTAATAATCAGAGGGACAGAAAGAAGAATCATTGGGAGCATTCTGATGGAGAACAGAAAAACGAGGAATGGAAGGAGGATAATCCTTCTCTTGTCACGCACCCACCCTCGAACTCAATCACGGTATTGGATTGGAATGCCCCCACAAATCTCCGTTTCCCCCATACTATTCCTGCGGATCCCTGACTCGGGTGGCCATGGGAGGGCCAGCACTCTTGGATATCAACCCTGGGGGCAGACAAGCAAGTGAGGATCACCTGGGAAGGGGGTCCTTGGGGACTATGGCAAGGGGCAAGATGCAGTAACTTTTTTTTTTTTTCCTGCCTTCTGCATTACATCCCTAAACGACAACTCCTGTCTTTATGGGATGATTACGGTCTTTGTAATGACAAGAAAAATAGTGACACACATTTTCAGTGACTCTAAAATAACGTAAATATTGTGAATAATTTTTCTTTTATTATTTTGGGAGTTTCTCCCCAAAGCCCCCCATTTTCCCAGCTTTACTAACCCCTGTAACCTCCATCCTTTTTAATCCCTTACCCCATCTACCACATACTTTTATAAAAAATTAGACATTTGTTATTTATGTTCTCTAAAAAAGTGTCACTATTTTAATTTTGTTCTAAACAATGTATACCTTATGGGATATTGTCATCAGAGTCCCGTCCTACCCCAATCTTTTCCCTTAAGGAATAAAAGACGGCACCATCAGTGGGAAACCAAGACCATCCCTAAACACCAATGCAAATTTTGCCTCTCCTTCCGTGGAAACCATTTCTCAGCAACCTTGCATCCAAACCACCTTTTCTGAGGCTACTCTTGAGGTCTGCACTTTAAGCAATAAAAAACGATTTCTTATTTGGTGTAAATCTGTCTGTCCAGCAGATTTCGTGCAACGCGTGTTCATTAGATGCACTATTTCCCTATGTGAAAAATGTAGGAGTGTAGGGTGAAAATGGCATTTTTGGGAGGGTTGTTGAGGGGGCGAAATGGGAAAACTGGCTTATTTTGAGGTACACAATTTGGTTGTGTTTGCCTTATTTTTCAACTTTAAAGCATTTATCAATTGTCACCAAATTTGGCTTGTCTGTTTAGATGTGGCAAAACATTGTCTTGGCCAATTTGTTTCTGCACAGACCATGCCATGTGTTACAGAGGAAACATTTTTTTCTATTTTGCTGTGTGTAAAGTGTCTTCTAACCTTAATCCTAGTAATGTTCTACAACACTAAAATGTATGTATGCTTACTTTACCTAAATATAATATCTTTCCTATCCTTCCACTTGATACCCATCCCTATAATCTATACCAGGAATTTTTGTAACTGCTTATCCACCCACCGCTCCTGCAAATGTTTCATGAATAAGATTGACAGGCCTTGTAAGGTTCGCACTGTTTGGTTCCATTATGCTATTTTTCATTTCACTTTTATAATGTGCATGGGAAAATGTCACTAATCTTAATTGGTAATGCAGACTTAAGGAACAGAGGGGAATAATAAACCTGGGATGTTGTGCAGCGAGTAAATATTTAGCTTTGTTGCAGATAACAGTGCTGTGATGATGAAGAACGTCCAGGCAAACAACCGGGCATTAGCCCAGGCACTGGAAGAGGAAAAGATGAAAATGAGGCAAGCTCAAGATATAATACTTCATTTGAAGAGGGAATATCAGGGATTGATGTTTCAAATGTTTCTGTTGCGAAGAAAGCTCAACTCTCAGCAATCCGTGGACGCAGCTGAGGTAAGAGCTTCCTGTTCCGAGGCCAGTGCAGCTTGGTTAGGCACAAAGTGGTATGTCATTAATTTGCTTAGGATTCAATATCTGCAGAGGAGCTATGCAAATTGTATATTTAACATGGCGTTAAATATCTTTATTTGTCTGTATAGTTAAAGAAAAGGGCATGCTTCAGATGCGGGGGCCTGCACACCAGTTCTTACTCTCTTAACCACCTCCTTTGGCACGCTATGATGAAACATGTTGTGCTGGGGGCGGGTTCTGGGTGACTCGTGCATGTGGAGTGTCCTTGCTCCCTGATCTGTATTTGGTGATTTTATAAGCGGTTTGCTTTCTGAAGCTTTGTAGAGGAAAAAAGCACACCTTAATCCGTTTGCTTCTTCAGTATTATTGAAATACAATATTTGTCACTTGCCAGCCCAGACTATTGGCACACATACCCCAATTTTAAGCTGTTTCTGTGACTAGAAAAAGGCTTTTTTAAAAAAAAAAAGTTTTACCTCTGCCTGTCGCTAAACGAGGGCATCGGTTTCTCTCTGCAAGGCAGCTATTATTGCCCTCCAGTTGCGCCGGCCAAAAATTGTTCAATCGTTTAACCACGGCATGAATTTACCTTGAGACCGTAATGTAGAAGGGGATCCTAGAATGGGATGAGTCACCTATGCAATCCCAGAGCTTGAACCCTTGGCTCCTAAAACACTTTATGTCATTTTAACCAATCTAATAATCCAGGAGTCCTGCAGATACACTGAAAACACCCTAGTATCGTCTTAGTGCAGTTTTTATAAAGCCCACTTATGGTAGCACTTCACTAAACTATCCCCTTGGTATACAAGCCCCCAACTTTGATACTGCTCAAGTTTCTAGTAGTATGGCAAATCAGCCTTTCTTATTTTAGGAGGGAGATGTGAGTTATAGGTAAGTACAAAGAACTTAGAATATACATAGGCCGGGGGGTGCTGTTGCATGGCTGCAAGATGGTTGCCGCCTGAGGGAGCTTGCATCCAGCAACATTTAATATCCTTCATCATCCTACTCTACCATGGTTGTCGTAAACTGATAATGCCAGCATTGTTTATATTGTTTCTCTGCTACCGTGAATTTGAATTCTACCTCTTAAAGGTGGAAGCGGTCATCCTATATGGGCTTGACCTTTGTCTATTGGAGATTGGGCCTGCTTAACATCATTCAAGGTAGAATCTGGAAGGAAGTATTGCAATTTCAAAAATCACTTCCTAATGCCATCATTATTCACGAGCTTGGACTAACATAATTGGCTTCAAAGCTTGTGTGGAGGAGAATTACCAATCTGGCAAAAATGCTTAAGCCTCCACAGAATCTATAGGAAGATCTTGCCAGCATGATAGCCAGTGGTAACCCGAAATCTCTAACATTTTTTGTTAAGCAACTGAGGGAGCCTCTTGATGTAATTGCAATGCATCTGGGTGATTTAGTAACATGCCCTCAAATAGTTACAAAAAAAACCTCTATAAAAGGGATTGGGCAATAAATTGCGACTTGACAGGTCTTACAAAGAATATGCCGAACTTAGACACAAACAAAAGCGTGTCTACCATATATCATACAAGTGCTATGTTATCAAGTTCGCACATTGTTCATGCAAATAAGATTAATCTTCTTACGACTAAAGAACGCATGATGAACTGGATAAGAGATCCCGGTGAAACAAATGATTTGAAATGCAGATTTTGCTTGGTAGCTAGTTAAGATGAAACACTAAAACAAACATTTAATGATTCATTGTGTGTATTTTGAAAAAAAAAAAGATTCAAACTTCTTGGTGCTTACTATAATAGTGACTCTGCTTCCATGTCAGATGCTCTGTGGTTTCAATGTATGAGTGGGCATAGAAACTCAGTCATGTTGGCATTATTTAACTTTATGGAAATTATTGAAAAACATTTGTCAGCCTGAAAAACAGTGAATAGCGCCTTGAGTGTCGTGATTGCCAGCACTCGGTGCAACAATGTATTATGGTTTATGGTTCAGTCGAAGCAAAGTTGTGAGAATTACATCGTCAATGTATCTGTGAATAGTTTGTCCTTTCCTTTGATATAGTATGTCAATATCAAGCCAACTAGCGCAATTTATGTTAGTAGAAAGCTTTTAGGTTTATCGAATTGTAGGTGTGAAAAATCCTGTGTTGTGATATTGTGAATATGCCATCGCGCTGTTTTCCTTTTTATATTGTACGTTTTTTCTTTTAATCATCATATTGAATTTTGTAATCTGTAAAAAATATCTTTTGTACTGTTGTAAAGGTGCTTGCATCAAAAACAATAAAAAAGAAAATAGAGTTTTTGGCTGGGCTAGACCATCCGCTCAATTTATTCAAGATGATCTTACGGACATTCTAGTTCAAGGTCATGTGGACTTGCAAAATAGGGTGGCCAAAAATTGGGAGTCCCCGGATTCTATCCCAGCTGTGGATAAGTCTCTCACTAGAAAATATCACCCTTCCAGTAACGACCTCCGCTATCTGTCCAAACGCCCCACTCCCAAGAGTTTGGTGGTCCAGGCAGCCACAGCTACATCTAACAAAGTAGCGTACCCTACCGTACCCTACCATCCCTACAAGCGTGCGGATGGATGGGCAGGCAAGGTTTTTTCAGCTAGGAGTATGGCCCTAAAATGGGCCAACTGCACATGTGGCTTAGCCAAATTTTCGTACACTCTGTGGGAGTGCTTCCCCATGGCGACGCAGCACATACCAGAAGGGGAGGAAAGGGAGGATTTTCTAGCTATCGTTGGAGATGACAAGGAGGCCATGCATGAATCCCACCAGCGTCAGCAGGGCCATGGCTGCTAGCACAGTTATGCGCATGTTTGCGGAAGTCAGATTTCGCACCAGATGTGCATTCCCGTCTTCTCAACTTGATGGGTCTCACCTTTTTTGCCAACAAGGCTGACGAGAGCCTTGAGAGGTTGAAGACCTCAAAGTCGGCTGCCAATCCTTAGGGGCCGCTGTTAAGCAACCTCAGGCTTTTCATTAGTCGGTCTTGGAGGGGACCGTCCTATCGTTACTACTCATTTGGAAAGGCGAGAGGAATGGCCATTCAAAGAGGCCAAAGGAAAATATCTCCGGGTGGACAAGGTAAGAGTGCAAAGCCAGCTTCAGCTTTTTGCCATCAGCAGCTGCAGCATCCGCCACAAAACCGCTTTGAGGACTTGCATCACGAAACACCAGTGTTGGGCAGGCTAGCTCCGCATCTGCAAGAATGGTGAGACATTACTTCAGATGCATGGGCTCTGGAAACAATAGCCCAAGGTTACTGCCTTCCCTTCATAATGCATCCTCAAAACAATCCATTGGGGTAACAATGAGGATTCCGGATCAGCTCCTTGTGCAGGAAATGTTAACCTTGCTAGAGAAAGGCGCTATAGAACCAGTGCCTGTAGCGGAGAGTAACAAGGGTTGGTTTTACCCATATTTTTTGATCCCCAAAAAAGATTGGGGAGCCATCTTGGACTTGAGATACTTGAACAAGTTTGGCAGGAAAGACAAATTCAAGATGTTCACACTTTCTCAGTTCTTTCAGGCCCTCCAGCTACAGGATTGGTTGTTGTCATTGATTTCAAGAAGTCACAGATGACACCTTCCCAGCAGCTCCAGTACATCAGAGCTGTATTAGACACATCCTTGGGAAAGAGCTCGCCACCCACGGCGAGGGCTCAAAACATTCTTCAGATGGTTCACAAATTTCAAACTGGCCAGAATCTTCTGGCCGACAATTTCTTGAGGTTGCTCCGCCTCATGGCATCCTGCATTTCTCTGGTGCCAGAAGCCTGCCTAAGAGTGAGATCCCTTCAATGGGCTCTGAGAACTCAATGGTCCCAGTTCTCAGGAAGTATGACAGACCTACTTCAGGTTGCAAGGAGGGTTGCACTGGATCTCCTTTGGTGGGCCTTCGTGGACAATATTCTGAAAGGAGACCTTTTTGGCAACCATAGCTGGAGATTACAGTAGTGACGGATGCCTCACTCACTGGGTGGGGAGCCCATGGCAACTGTCTGACTATCGGCGGTCGTTGATATCCATTGGAGTCCAAACTTCACATCAACCCTTTGCAGCTCAGGGCAATTGAACTAGTACCGAAAGCCTTTCTGCCCTCTGAACGGGGAAATAATGGACAGCACAGTGACCATGCATTACCTCAACAAATGAGGAGGTGTAGGATCACTACCACTGTGCAGAGAGGCAATGCCGCTCTGGTACTGGGCAATTCAGGAGTAAATCTCCTTATCAGCAGTTCACCTAGCCGGGGAGGAAAACACAACGGCGGAAGCCCTGAGCAGGCAAGGTGTAGTGTCCCATGAGTGGGGAACTAGCTCGGGAAGTCCTTTGAGTAATCTTCGCCCTTTGGGGAACCCCTCAAGTAGACCTATTTGCAACCGGAAATGCGCATGGCATTGCTCAAGGGAATTTCCTCCAAGAGGAGCTCAAGGAGATGCGTTTGTGGTAGATTGGAAGTTCCCACTACTATACGCGTTCCCACCGATCCCCGTCATTCCTCAAGTAATCAGAATGTTGAGACGGTTTGGAAGCCGCATTATCCTAATTACCCCGGATTGGGCCAGGAGAACGTGGTATCTGGACCATATGTACATCTCTCTGTGGAAGACGAATTGGAGGACAGATTGTCTCTCGCAAAGGGAGGGACAGGTTCTCCATTCAGAGGTGAACACTCTCAACCTTCACGCTTGTTTCTGAAAGGCTGAGATACGAGGATTGGGACCTCCCGGATGACGTCATAGAGGTGTTGCTTTCGGCAACAAGGCCAGCAACAAAATCTCTGTACCATTGCTGTTGGATCAAGTTTTGCGACTGGTGCAGACAAAAGAATGTTGATCCTTTCCTCTTATCACTGGCACACAAGGGTCTCAATATTGGGACCATTAAAGGTTACCTGGCAGCGCTATCCATCTTCAAGCTCTCTTCAGAAGAGTGTTCCTATTTTTTTTTTAAATTCCCTTGTTAATTCAATTCCTAAAAGGGATCACAAATGGTTCTAAAGTTTTTAATGTGTGCTCCATTTGAACCTTTGCACACATGCCCATTGAGGTTGTTAACCTTCAAGACCATTTTATTGGTCGCATTAACATCTGCACGTAGAGTGAGTGAGTTGCAGACACTATCTTCCAGGCCACCTTATACCGTGTTCCACAAGGACAGGGTTGTGTTGAGGGTTAAACCCTCCTTCTTACCTAAAGTCGTGTCCGACTTCCATTTAAATCAGAAAATCATTCTACCGGGGCACTTTTGCGCGCACAAAGATGGCCGCCTGAAGTTTGAGCTCCTCTCTGGCAAAAATCCTTGATCAAAGAAAATCCTGTTCGGGCGCCACCTGGGAAGCCCACATTATGTGCACCTGTCCCCACTACATGAAAGTACTCCCCGTAAAAATCTTGTGGATAATCGGAGTATATTTTGCTGTAAATATGACCTGCTAGGTCCAGCGGGAGAGGCGGCGGCGGAAAGCCGTGGGTGAGCTCCACGTTGACAAGACTATATGCTGCCGGCTGAAAAACGCCCCTGGGCCATTCGGGAGGCGGGGACAGTGCTGAGGCCTGGTGAAGCCGTGTGGATTGCCTCACTGTGCATGCAGCGGGAAGACCTGGTGACAGACTGCTGGATTACCCATACCTACATTTGCCCACCTGCACTTTCCTGAGGCGCCGACCTGGATCGCTGTTGCAGGGGTCGTGCTCGCATCGGCGACAGATGCATGGACCGAGGCGCACGGCTGGGGTGAGAAGATCCTGGAGAGAACAGCCGTTGCGCCGAGCTTCCCGGCTGCCCAGCCCCGGTCTCCCGGGGCGGGCAGCCCTCTTGCTGGTGTGCAGGGAGCTTGAGGAGCTGTTTAGCGCCCCGGCCGCGACCACTCTGGGCCTGCATATGAGCCCGCGACCTGCCTGGCTCGCACAGCTGCAGACGCCCATGGCCCTGGGTGGTGCGGGGTAATCGGACCGAACAGGTGGAATAAACCCTCGCCCCACGCTGTAAAAAATGGGCCGAAAGTCAGCAGAGGAGACGGCCCGGTGAAGCGACCCGCCCAGGCACTCGCACAGCTGGGGAGCCGGGTGCAGAGCTGCAGTGCCGGACTGGCACGTGAGCGTTGGTGGAACCCTGGGGTGCATTGGCTCAGTGGCGCTACAGAGATGAAGACGGCAACAAATGGTAGGTCTACCGGGTGTGCATGGCAGAGGACTCCTAGGGAAAGCCCAGTCGAGGGTAGCCATACCCTGAAATACATTATTGGATCCAACTGGGGTCCTAGAATACAGGATGTAACTTGAGGCCCTGCATGAGGAAACTTGAGGGTACAATTAGACCCCTCCTGAACGTCCTTGAGTGGGCATACTACGTGTGTGTAGCCCTGTGTAAATCGTAGGGGCTGTAAAACACTGCAATAGCAGCTCTGTGGCGGTATATCCCTGTTGTCCTAGACGATACAGACCAGCTAACACTGTTTTAGAAACACTTTATTCATCAAACAGGAACAACTGACCGGTGCCACCCCTCTGTACTCTGCCAAATTGACTGCCCATTAAGCGACATCAGGACATAGAAGCGGATGGTACCAACTATTACAAAGACCACCAATAAATAAAACCTTGCTGAAACAACCGAGGAAAAGTGGACACCATTTTGGTCATATAAACCTACGGTCGCAGCTACGTGAGAGATCACAATCCATTCTGCTACTCAATTATCCCAGTACCACAGAGACATACAAAAGTTATTGAGTCAGAGGCACTTGCCGACAGCCCACTTGACTACCCTCTCCTTGGCATAAAGCTCCCAGGCTATATACCCTAAACCGGGAGTGGGCGAGTAGCGGGTGTCCTGGTGCCTGTCCGGAGCGATCCTAGATCTGCTGCCTTTCCACGGAGTACGGACGAACCTTTCCTACGGGGCATCGAATCGACCAGAGACCAAGCCCAATCGAGACACTGCAGGATACCTCGCTCTCACGAGCTGTAGGCACTGTGGGAAACAGATACACAGGATACACAAGGACAGGATCTAGAACTACCCCAGATACCCACGTGGAACTATCCTTGCTTTGAAGGCCCACTTCTATACCTTCTGCGTGGGTAGCGCATTGACACCTACGCTTCGACCACCTGGCAAAGACCAAAGGAGCAGGATCCAAAAAAAGACTGGACTCATGGACTCCTTCACTAGCTCCCAATGCCCGGCAGCCATGCCGCCGCCGCAAGCTGAGCCCCCTGTAACCACAACTGAGAATACCAGGTACGAGCTACTCCTCACCACGGTACAAAGTGGATTCATGTCGGCCAATGTAAAATTGGACGATATCATCGCCACCATTGGTTCATTGAAAGCCTGGGTCGAGAAAGAAAGCGTGCGGGTGACGGAGGTCGCAACACAAATTAGTAATAATGAAGACGCTATCGGCCAATGCACTCGTGATCTCACCCTATTGAAAGGTGAAATGGGCTAACTACGAGGAAAGTGTGACGATTTAGAGTCCCCGTACAGCCGGAACAATATCTGTATAGCGGGGGTGGCGGAATACTTTTGCAGGGGCCCCATGGAGAAACGTGTAGAGCAGCTTCTGAAATCCTTGTTCGGGAATGACTCCTTCTCTGAACTTTTCTTGGTGGAACGGGCCCATTGCACGCTGGCACTGGCACCTGAGCCCTGCCTTGAACCATAATTGTCAGGCTGCTGAATTACTGAGACAGGGACATGGCTCTCCGGTTGGCAAGAGAGATGGGCCCCTTGCGACATGAGGGCGATAATATTCACATTTACCCGGACTTCGCTGCTGGTGTGCAAGCCCAGAGGAAATCTTAAGACCAGGTCAAGAGACCGCTCTGTTTGCGACAGGTTCCATATGCATTGATGAGCCCTGCGAAACTGCGTATACAACATGGAGGACGAGTACACCTTTTTGTACACCCCAGAGCGGCCATGGACTACATTGAGTCTGCTATCCCACTCCCGCCGCAGAGACCTAGAAACAGATACTCGTAATCCTTATGGGGGAAAGAAGAGACCCATATGAGTAATTGTGTTGACTCTAACATCCTTTTTTATGATTCCATTAAGAGTGGGTAACTGGGATGGGGGGCTTCCCTAATGGCACTGACAAATGCCTGTTTTTGCTACCGGATAGGAGTCGCTCTAGCATGGCAGCTGTGGGCTGCGATATTCGCTCCCCCAGAAAGTTCCAGAAGTTGGATATGGGGTTGATGGTGGGGGTGGAATGACCACTATGGATAGTTCCGTTCTCTACACATGGTGTAGAAATGTTAAGAGGGGGATGTTATCACCAACATGATGTCGGGACATGTTGGGAACGTCCCGGGGCCTGTTGAACCAGTTAAAGTTATAAAATCAGAGTTGCACCGCTATGGGCACTTCCCGATCAGGTAAAATGCGCCACGACACACGCAGTCCAAAAGTCACGGAATGACACAAAAAACACAAGCTCACAGGGGGCTAACTGTTTAATTGCTCCTTTAGAGCGTACGGGGACTCAACCCAATTAAGGCCAGAAAGGTTGCAGCATATATAACACTACGCAATCCCCAGATTCTGCTACTCCAAGAAACGCATGCGCTTAAAAGTATGATAGTCAAATTCCTCCCACGATGGGGCCCCCCTCCGATATGGTATGGAGTATTCCACGAAATCCAGAGGCGTCATCACCCTTGTACACCCTTCTGTGGGGTTCTGGTATTTGGACAGAAAGGTGGATGTGCACGGCAGATACGTGCTGGTGTGGGGCGAGGTGGCTGGCTGCGATGTGGTCATAGTTTACACCTATGGTCCAAATGGCGATGACACAGAATTTTAATATACTAATTAATTTGGAAGAGGAAGCTTTGATACTGTGGGGTGGGGACAATACAATCCCGGTTTTGTCGCTAGATGATCCTCTAGAACCCCCTCCCCTTCCCCCCCCCTCCTCCCCCCCACCACCACCCCCCTGTGGCCCCACCAAAAGGAGCCTCCACCCTCAGACAAATTATGTCCCAGGTATTTTTAACCGATGCCTGGCGCACACGGCACCCAATAAAACAATATACATACTACTCATCAGTCCGTGACTCAGGGTCCCGCTTAGACTACTGGCTGGTAAGCTCCACCCTATCGGATTCGGTTGCCGAATGTGACCTCTTTCTGCGTACCCTATCGGATCACTCCCCGATATCCCTAACCCTGGTCTTGAGTGATGTGGCCCCACGGGGGCGTGGCCAAACAGCCATGGAGTGAGGACGCTGAATCCACGAGCTCTGCCAGAGCCGCGGTAGTACGATCCTGCAGCCTATTCCGAGAAAAATCGGAGCGAGGGAGCCTGGTGCGACGCTCCGGCCCGGCTCCCCCTCTGCTCCGGACAGCGCATACAAAATGGCGGCCGCAGCGCGCTAACGGTCCCCGACCGCGCACAAGACCTGCTGGGGACCGGCTGGGCAGCGACGCCCGTGGCCGGCTGGGCACACGCACCTGCCGCTGGCCGGCGACGCCTGGGCGTGCGGCCTGACCATCGGAGCCGTTTTGAGAAGCTGGGGGGCGGCCCCGATTGATCCCCCGAACCACACTCCAGACGAGCCGACCGGCTGTGGCTGGGCACCCCCTGCAGCTGGGGAGAGAGAAGGTGCACTATCGGTGCACGGCCGAGGCATTCGGCCCTGCTGCTGCGGACCGGGGCTTCCCTGAGGAGGAATCTACCTGCCGCGACCAGACGCGGGGCCTCCCCCGAGGCATTCATTGAAGGCGGTGCCCTCCGCTCCCAGGATCAGCGAGGTGAGGAGCTGGGGGAACCACGCGATACGGAGGCGAGTGCCGCATGCTCCCCGCACCCGGCACACACCGCAGACTGCGGCGAGGGAGCCTGCCCTGGGGAGCGTGCTGGAGCCCCGTGAGACGAACAGAGCCCGGTGGGGCCGACTTGCTGGGCGCACTTAGCAGTGCGCGGACGGACACGCCGCCCCCCTGGGCGCAGGGTTAGACGACCCGCATTCGGCAACACCATTGTGCACCCACAGCGGCACATCAACCCCACAACCTTGCCGGTAGATCCTGCCCTCTGCACTGCGCCCAGTGGGCTGGCCTGCAGTGGCGACCGGGACAGACACCATCTGCGACAACGGTGCGGTGGGAGCCCACCTACCCAGCACCAGGGCCGGGCCACCGAGGAGAGTTGCTGCGCTGAACCCCTGCGAGGGGGACAGCGCCGCTCCCTGGTTCGAGGCACCGCTTGACGGGGCCTGGAGACCCTGCAATGGCCACCTCAAGGAGTAAAGCTAAAAACGCCACGATGGACCCCTTTGTGACATCGAAGCCTCACCATGCCTCCCCCTCTGCACTGAGAGGTGCAGCAACACAGGCTAGCCAAGAGGAAAACACCAAGGACAACCAGGTGCTGGAGGCGATTGCAGCCCTAAGAACTTTCATAGACACGAAAATAGGCGAGGTCAAAGCTGACATCCAGCTCATAAGACCGGATGCCCGCAATCTGACGGAACGCGTTACCATCATAGAATCCTCCCAGAAGGATATGTTGGACGATACAGCGGACCTCAAGGCTGAGGTGGCAGACTTTAGGAGAAAGGTGTGCTACCTGGAGGCGAGGTCGGAGGAGGCGGAAGGACGCGCAAGGCGCAACAACATCAGAATACTAGGCATTCCGGAAGGGACAGAGACCACAGACCCGACAACCTATGTAGAATCCTTAATACAGCAGGAAATAGGAGCGGAGAAGCTCTCACAGGGCTTTGCCATAGAGGGGGCCCACAGGTTGCTCCAGAAGAAACCCCCTCCGGGTTCCTACCCACGTCCCATCATGGCGAATGTCCTCAACTTCCGAGACAGGGAAGTCATCCGGTGTAATAGACCGGGGTAACTCTAAAATTACCATCTACCCCGATTACACACAGTCGGTACAGAGAGCAAGGAACCCTTTCGTCCCAATCAAGGCCCGACTGAGGAAATTGAACTTAAAGTATATGCTCCTGTATCCTTCCAGATTAAAGGTGATCTATAAGGGACGAGCGATATTCCTGGAGTCGCCGGCCGCGGCCAACATGTGGATGGAACACAACAACTTAGCTGAGGTCCCGGGGAACCCTCCCACGAGAGCCACGGCAAAGAAAGTAATGAGCGGTAGACGGACGCCTCGGCATGGGCCCCCCCCCCCCCCCGACCCTTGTCTGGAGCACCAGAACGAGGGGATACACTACCACCACTGAAGCAACACTACAAGAGAAAGCGAAATGACTACTGGGCCCGCGCGGCCTCCTCCACATGCACACAAACAACGGACCCACCAAAGACAAGTGCAGGCCTATTGCCAACATGCACCAACTTGCGCCAGAAACCCGGATGGGGAAAGGCAGCGCAAGAGCGCTCGAGCACTGCACCCTTATGGCAGATGCTGGGTGCACCAGTTATAGTTGCTGTTTTCATGTTACGGTTGAGACTGCCCTACTTCTGATGACCATTAGCCAAATTGAAGAGGACCCAGGACCAGACCTCGGAGCTTACCAACCTGAGCAAGCAGAGCGCGATGTGACGCCAGACAATGCATTGCCGAATCACAGATACGACGTGGAGTCCACCACGGCTAAAAGCAATCTCACAAAATGGCCGCACGACCCAGGATAATCACATGGAATGTTAGGGGGATGGGATCCTACCCACGAAGAAACCGTATACACTCGTACCTGAAGAGGAAGAAAGTATCAATCGCCCTCCTGCAGGAAACACACCTCTCAACTGACGCTACGGACAAACTGGTAGATTACTGGGGGGGCAGGACGACGGTGCATCCTACTCGAAGTACGCACGTGGTGTATACACATGGGTGAGCCCGGGTACACCATTTCACCTGATGGGAGTGGAAGCGGATAGAGAAGGTAGATATGTGATCATGTGGGGCATGCTGGAGAACTCTCGGCTGTGCATAGTGAACTCATACTTCCCCCAACACGGTATCCCTTCTCATCTCAAGAAGCTATGTGCCATAATCACATACCACAGGGAGGACACCATCCTATTGGGGGGGGGGGGGGAGATTTCAACTGCGTGCTGAATGAAGAAATGGACAGATCCACTGCGCCACGTATCCTCGACACCCCCGCCCCCTGAGCACTCTGCAGCGCGATCGAGGACTTGCACTTAGTCGACGTCTGGAGAGATTTACACCCCACCGATGGGTCCTACTCATTTTACTCGGCCCCCCACGACCTGCATACCAGGATAGATCTTTTTTTCATCGACAGTGGGCTAACCTCGCAAGTCGAATCTGCGTGCTACCTCGGCAGTTCAAGATCGGATCACTCCCCGCTGCTAATACAGCTCTGCCTTAGGGGCCCTAGACCACCTATTCCGATGTGGCGCATGCCGATAGACTCTTTAACAGACCCCGCATTCAAGATGCCCTGGGTGAAAAGCTGGAAGAATACATAAATATCAACAAGGGATCAGTTGCGAAATGGAGCACACTATGGGATGCAATGAAGGTGGTAACTAGGGGCGAGATAATAGCTGAAGCAGGAGGGATCAGGAGACAACTGAGAAAGGAGCTAGAGTCAAAGGAGGAGGAGATCAGACAGCTAGAGAACAATCTCCACCCTACCAATGAGAAGGAAACCAGACTGAAGGAGATCATAGAAGAGTGCAGAACTGCATGGGAGAGGCTGTCCAAATTCGACTTCTCTGCGCGAACCCTTAAGGCGAACAAGGAGGCAGATAAACCGGGCAGGATACTTGCCTGGCTATGCAGGAGGGAGCACCCGAGGCAGGCCCCCAAAGAGATCAAGGATAAAGATGGTATAACTCACAGGTCACAGCAAGCAATGAACAATGTCTTCTCAGACTTTTATGCCGAACTATATGCCCACAGAGACCAAATCCCTGAATCAGACATCAGAGACACCCTGGCCGAAGTTGAAATGCCAAAACTGAGCCAGGAACAACAAAATATGCTGGGAGAGGCCATCACTATTGAGGACATTTCAGAGGCGATCAGATCCCTTTCCACGAGCAAGACTCCTGGGACAGATGGCCTAACTCCAGAATTTTACAAGGCCTATGAGGAGGTCCTTGCTCCCATGCTGCACGGAGTATACGCGGAGGCATATGAGACCGGGACGCTACCAAGTAGTATGAGAGAGACCCTCATAGTACCAATACTCAAACCAGGCAAACCAGCCGACGAGTGTCACTCATATCGCCCCCTAGCGATGTTAAACTACGATAGTAAAATATTGACAACGATATTAGCTAAGAGGCTCTCTAGGGTGAATGGATCCCTGATACACGAGGACCAGAATGGTTTTGTCCCAGGACGCAACACAACGGCCAACCTGAGAAGGCCCCAACACATAATGGCTCAAACAACTGAGTACAACGACGACCTGGCAGTACTCTCGCTCGATGCCATAAAAGCTTTCGATTCAATATTTTGGGAGTGGCTGATTGAGACCCTGAGGGAGTTTGGACTTGGTGAGCATTTCATCCGATGGGTTAGAGTGCTCTACAACAACCCAGTGGCGAGAGTGAAGACAGGAGGCATGGTGTCGAGGGCTTGGGCTATCCAAAGGGGAACCAGACAAGAGTGCCCACTGTCACCAATGCTGTATATCCTTGGCCTGGAACCAGTGGCAATCTATTTCAGGAGGCAGCTCTTTGACGCTGGCATCAACATTAATGGAGTAGATGACATCATTTCCTTGTACGCTGACAATGTTCTTTTATATCTGCGAGACCCCCAATTGAATGCACCAACCGCGCTAGACATCCTTGATAATTTTGCGAAATATTCAGGGATAAAATTCAGCAGACAAAAATCTTGCTCCTTCCCCCTGGCTGGGCTCAAAGGGAGGGGTGCAGAGGAACTACCCGAGATCGGGATTCAATGGCAGCCGGAAGCCTTCCGCTATCTTGGTCTCGCCATCATGCACACCCCAGCCTCCACTCATGAGTGTAACACGGAGGCAGCAATGCGCAGAGTGCGCAGATCTATCAAATTCTGGTCGAAGTTACCGCTCTGTGATGGCCAGAGCTGCAATCTCCAAAATGATTATACTACCGTGATTCCTCTATTACTTTACCAACATAACATACTACATACCCCCGTCCTTCTTCAGGAAACTGGAATCCCTAATCAGAGACTTCCTTTGGGGCCGGGCCAGACACAAACTTACATTGAACACCCTTACGCTCCCATATGCCGAGGGTGGCATTCAACTGCCTGAGTTCCAGAGGTACTATTTAGCAGCACAACTATCGCATGTCGCTAAGTGGCTACTGGATGAACCGACTGCTGAGACAGGCCTCCTCCGACATCTAATCACACCTATGCACCCAAAAGAGGTACTATGGAGCACTCAAATAGGGCCCCCTGACCCACCCATGATTGTAAAGCTGGTGAGACAAATCTGGAACAAGGTCAGATCACTGCTTGGACTGCAACATTTATATGCACCGGATATCCCCATGCTTGCAGACGTATGCAAAATCCCCACTGACTTACCAACGATGAGGAGCTGGGAGAACTGTGGCCTCTATACATGGGGAGACCTGTTCGACGAGGGGCTGTTCAAAGATTTTGATTCGTTACAATTGAAGGATGGGCTTGCCACAGGACAATTTCTATGCTACCAAAGGGTGAAGCATGCAGCCAAGATAAATTGGAACACTTGGCCTGAGGAGCCAGAAACACATCCTCTTGTGCAAGAAATGTACAACCTTGGCGACGGCTGGAAACCAACATCGAGGCTCTATACACGAATAAACGACAGGCCTAACCCGAGAAGTGCGCGCCTGAAAGAGAAGTGGGAGACTGATCTGGGGACTAAATCACAGATGGTGAATGGGCAAGAGCCCTGCTGTATCCGAAGGAGGTGTCACGGAACGCCAGGTTTAGGCTGCTTCAGCTGAATGTCCTTTACAGTACTTACATGACCCTGCACAGGATAGCCGCCTTTAATGATAAAGTCCTTCCGACTTGCCCATGGTGCCCCTCCGAACATGCTGACATGATCCATATGTTTTGGGCCTGCCCCAAATCACAGAAACTCTGGCACACAGCTGAGCAGACCTGCAGGAAAGCGGGAATGGAAATATACGAATGGACACCCAAAGAGTGCCTGTTGGGCACTCACCCGAGACTGAGCAAAGTCAGGCACTTAGTGAAACTCATGGACATGGCGCGTATACTAGTGAAGCGAACGATCGCTATGGCCCGGAAGTCGCCAGCTGGCCCCAGGTTTGAACCATGGATCAGGGAACTGGAGAGATGGTCCGCCGCTGAAACAAGATCCTGGGAGGAAGGGAACAATTGGGGCGGAGAAGAAGTGAGCACCACACTGGAGTCTTGGAGGGCCCTTATGAGAGATATGATCTTCTCCACAAGTTACAAACCCCCCTGAGTTGACTCTTCTGGCACAGCCTGTAAGATTGATGCACTGACCAGGACGGCGGGCCCGGGCACTCCCTCGAGCCACCCCCATGTGAAGGCAATGGAGAGTGAAGGTGCTGGGCTCTGGGCTTGAAGTAGGAAGAATGAAGAACTGCAAGGCGGAAGGAAGAGGGCAGTCAAAGTAGTTACCACGGTTTTTTCTGTTTCTGTTTAATTGTTTTTTCTCTCTTTTTGTTTTTGTTTTTTTTTTTGTCTTTTTTTTTTTTTTCCTTTTCTTGCTGTGTGTTCTTTCTCTGTTCTTTGCAGTTTACTTGGCAAATAAGACATGCTACAGCTGATATGACGCGCATCTTTTGCGCAACTGTTTCTGGTATACCTACAAATGCCAATAAAAACACTTAAAAATAAATTGAGCGATGTGGCTCCACAGGCTAGACGCTGCAGGATGCCCACTCCATACTCGGGGACCCCCATATATACGAGACACTACATACTGACATAGAGGAATTCTTTGAACGGAATGAAGGGTCAGTGGACACATATACCACCCTATGTGACACCTTTAAAGTTTGGATACGGGACATCATACTGGGCAAGGCCACTGGGCTGTTAGCCGCTGTTCGGAAGGAACTGGTGACGGCTGAAACCAAGGTAGCAGGGATGGAAGCAGAATACAGCAACACACATAATAAAGAAACTCTTTCTGAACTCCAGGAGGCACTAGGTGAATTTAATAAATGGGCTAACAGGGAAATACTATACCTAGCTGCCCCCGCCAGAGCCCGCAGATACGGCGAAAGTAATAAGGCAGGGATATTCCTAGCTAACATGCTCAAAGCTGAAGACCACCGAAACCCAATTGTCAGTATCCAAAACTGCGACGAGAGACGTAGCAAATCGGGAGGTAGATATCAACACTGCTTTTGTAGATTTCTATAGAATCCTTTACTCAAATCCAGAACTCAAGACCACTGAGGAGCTAATGACCGACTTGCAGGGAATCGAGCTCCCGTCGCTGGTTCCTGAGGTTAGATTAGCAATGGACTCAAACATAACACTAGAAGAGATCACAGACGCCATAAAGGCAATAACATCAGGTAAGGCCCCCAGGTCAGATGGCTTAGGTGCAGAACTATATAAGGAATACCACAACGAATTAGCCCCTATATTACTGAAGGTTTGAGAGGAGGCAATGACGCGGGACGTGCTTCCGGCATCCATGTGTGAAGCAGTGATCACTGTCCTTCTCAAACCTTGGCGCCCGGCGCATGATCTTTCCTCCTATAGGCCCCTATCCCAGGTTAACACAGACGCTAAGATCTTTGCGAAAATACTGGCCACCAGGCTCCTGCCGTACATGCCAACCCTGGTCCACCAAGACCAAGCAGGCTTTATACCCACACGATCCACGGCACTAAACCTTCACCGTTTTTTTGGAGTGATGGCCCAGATTAACCCTAAAGCCGACGCAGCAGTTGCAGCCATAGATGCCGAGAAGGCTTTTGATTCAGTATCATGTTTGTGGTCCTTAAGAGGTTTGGGTTTGGATCTTACTTTCTCAACTGTGTCAGGCTCCTTTACTCTGACCCGGAAGCGCGGGTCCTTACCAACCGCACCGTCTCTGCCCTCTTTCCGCTGGGCAGAGGCACGAGACAGGGTTGTCCTTTCTCCCCCGTATTGTTTGCCCTCACAATCGAACCCATGGCAGCATACGGCAAAACCACAAACAGAGGTATCAGGATGACTGGCCCCCCTCAACTGGTCTCCCTATATGAGGACAACACCTTGTTATATATCAGAAACCCTCTAACCAACCTAGGGCCAATCATGGCAGGTATACATACATTTTCTGAATATTCCGGATATAAAATAAACATCTCCAAGTCCAAGCTGTTCCCACTAACCCTAGCTACCCAGGATTTGTCTGACATAGGAGGTTTCAAATGTTCTCCCACACGAGTCCGGCACCTGGGCGTAGTGGTATCCAGAGACAAACACACGCTATATATGGACAACTACGAAGAACTCCTTCAAATACTAACCGTAAGCTATAACTGTGGACCAGACTCTCACTATATGGCAGGGTGGTGATCCTTAAAATGATGGTCCTAAGCTGCTTTATTGTTTAAGCAACATACCCATTTGGCCTTGGAAAAATGTCTTCAAGAAACTTAAGTCACTAGCCACCACGTTCACATGGGGTGGGAAGACAGCCAGGATGAAATGGTCCAAACTAACCGAACCATGCTTGAGTGGGGCATTTCGCCCCCGGACTTCGGATTGTACTACCTTGTGGCCCAAGCACAATTTGCCAAGCACTAGTATGATCCAGACGACATGGAGGCACATATCCCTATAGAAAGATATGCAGCTTCCCCTGCTGATGTCCGATCGGTTATATTTGGCACCAAGCAACATAAAGATTCCTGCGACTTTGACCCTGTAAGTGCCACCACACACGCATTGTTCAAGATCTACAAGTGAATAGGCCTCACAACCCCATACGACCCAGAAATCCCCCTATGGAACTTTCCCAATATCGCCCCAACGTATGATATAGTGTTGCAGAACATATGGGACCTGACCAAAAGTTTTAAGATGAGGGCTATGTTTCCAGAAGGAATTTATATTGAGCTGAAAGACTGTGTGGATACTATGAGAGGTGGACAACTCGAGCGTTCCCACTTCCACCGCATGAAGGCCGCCTTTGCAGCTAGGTGGGCGATGTTCCCCCTGAGTATCCCCCTACACATGAATGCATAAGTGCCATGACAGCAACTGATGGGCAGAAGAAAGGGGTCTCCATCTTATGCAATTTAGTACAATCTCATTCAACTTCCAGTAACAACATGAAAGCTACAAAGACTTGGGGCTCACGCTAAGTGAAGAGAAATGGGTTAAATGCTGTCAGCTCACGAGATCAGTCTCTTTGAACTCGGGCTGAGACTGATCCAATTTAAAATACTCAACCAACTTCACTACTCCCCACTAGCAAAATTTGTAGAAGGGCATTCCCGGAAATGCTTGAAATGTGACATGCCCAACGTAAATGCCTATCACATGTACTGGTCGTGCCCCCGAGCTCTGGGGCAAGGGTGCAGAAATCCTAAAAGAAATCAGACATCCCTGTTTCCCCCTCCCCGTTGAAATATTTGTTCGGTGATGTAAGGACCCAGACATGGGGAACCACACAACCCAGGAATATGGAAGGGAGACCTACGGGCTGGAAAAAGAATCAAACGCGACCTGTATGATAGGCGAGTGGTGGGAACACACAGGCAAACCCAACCTACCCCGAACAGAGGATCTAAATGAGTGGGAAAGCACAACATCAGTGCTTGGTAAGAACCCCGAACAGCCGACCATGGGTCGCCCGCAGAGACGAGGTTACCGAAACGTCCTTGCGAGGACGAAAACCCCAACTCCATGGGCCGAGAGACAGAGAGCTGTGTCCAACAGGAAAGGTCCTGCCTCGCCAGAGCGACACTGACGGCAAGACGAAAGGATAGCCGTCCCCGCTGGAACGAAGCCCCCAAGTTCTCGGAGCAAGAAGCAGAGCACCAAGTCCAGCCAGGGAAGACTTGCCTTGTCAAAGCGGCACTGACGACCAGCAGGAGGGAGGAAGGAAACTGTAGCCACGATGAGGAGCTGACTGCAACCGGCCGCCGGATAGAAGAAGCCCAGTCTCCGCAGGGAGACGCGGTCCGCGTTTATTGCAACCGCGGCAGGACACCAACCACGTGGTCCGCAGACTGGAGGAAGCTGATCCGCTTCAGCAACGACACAGACCCACAGGGAGAGTCCTATTACCGGGGATACTTAGCCCGAACATAGGGGCAACCAAAACAGCAGACACTTACCTGGGCGGCAGCAGGACCTCCAGGGGAACAGGGTCAGGGAAGAACACGGAGGGTGGCTCGCAAGGAAAAGGGGGCGGGCCTATGGGGGTTTTTATGCTCCAAGACAGGAAGTAGACCCTGATTGGCCCATCCTTACCTACCTATATAAAGAGCCAGTTAGTTGGAAGATGTGTGCTCATTCTTGTTCTCCTTGCAGAGCCGATCAGACCTGGATTCCGGAACCACAGGAAGCACCTGGGCGTATGAGGACTAAGTGGAAGAAGATTGGTCCTTATAGCGTGCCCTACAAGAAAATAGAAGAAAACAATTGCTCCACAATAAGAACACTCAGAAGGACTCTGGGAAAAGAATTTAATTTTGCTAACCAGCATTATTTGGTTAAATCTGAATAAAGCCAATATTTTTTCCCTTTAACTGCCTATTTCGCCTCATTGTCACAGGTGATATTGGAAAAGCGAAAGAAACTACTAGACGCCGGTTTAATATAGCTAAACGCTCCATATTAAAATGCTGGAAATCTGCACATGCACCCCATGGTGAGGATTTCCTTAGAGATCTCACAATGGTAAATTAATGCGAAGAACAATCTGTACCTGCACCCTGTCGTCCCAAAGACATCTGGGCCCCCTTCCGAAGTGATCTCTGTGACTTATCGGATAATGATTCCACACCAACTGAAACACTGAACAATGTGACCATGTTGTGATGTTCCGATACACTTGCGATGGAATGATGGAATGACCCGGCTTTGTATTTGATGCTCTGTTTCGATGTAACTTTTTAAAATATATATTTTTTTTAAAAAGAAAATCATTCCACCAGCGTTCTGTCCCCTGCCGCATCCCGGTAAAAAGGAGGAAAGGCGCCATATATTGGACCCTAGAAGGGTTTTAAGCTTTTATATTTCTAGGCTCTCCAAGTTCAGAGTGGATGATCAACTCTTTATTGGGTATACCGGAAGAAAATTGGGTCTGGCTTTTTCAAAACCGACCTCATCAAGGTGGATTATACTTGGCATCTCAGAATGCTACAGGTTGGCAAGGAGCCGCCAGAAGGCTTGAGGGCCCATTCGACCAGAGGTATAGCAAGGGGCGTTCCTATTAAATCGATTTGTGATGCAGCAACTTGGACTTCAATACATAATTTCACAAAGTATTAGTCTAGATGCTTCCCACCCTCACGATGTGGCCTTTGGTAGGGCGGTACTTTATTCGGCTTTATAAAATTCCGACAATCTCAAAATGTCACTTTCTCCACACTGCTTTGGGAGTCTATCAAAGATGGGGAATACGTTGGACACAAGTTACTTACCAACTAGTAACGTTTTTTCGACTGGATGTTGTTCCAATGTATTCCTCATCGCCCTCCCAGCCTACCTTTCTGTAAAGTTTCCTATGCCGTTAAAACTTCAGCTTTAACAGGGCGGGCTACTGCCGCCTACACTGACAACCCACACAAACGAGACAGAAAAACAGAACAGAGGCCAAAGTGTGGTGCGCGTGCTACTTGTACACCCAATGATGTCACCCTCGACTGAGGCCTTCGAGGAACATCGACTCGACGCACGCTGCCCTCTGGACGTGATTATCAAAGATGTGGAATATGTTTGAGGAACATCCAGTCGAAAGAACATTACCAGTTGGTAAGTAACTTGTTCTTCCATCCTTGAACACTAGTTCTCACAAGGAAAAGAAAAGAATATGAAAAGGAAAGCCCTAAGGGGTCCCAGCAACACTGCAAATGGGTGCTGTAAAAGTGAAACACAGATGCCTTGTAAAATATGGAAGAAAGCATGACTATATATAAAAACACAATGAACAGGGTTCCCTTTGTCGGAGCAAAAAGAATAATCGAGGGGTGGGGGAGGCTCTCCTCATTCAGGAGAACAAAGAAAAATGTCCAGAAATCCAAATAAAAATGCTGAGGCTGTCTCAGTTAGAGAGGTTTGGGCATCAATATGAAAAATCTCCCTAACGGGCATTCCTCACACTAGGTTACAATGATTCCATTATTGGGGTCTTGCTCATTTCACCAGTGTTTAACTTCTGCAGTATCTAGTTTCTAGATTACCCAGGTATCCTTTTCACCATGTGAAATGCTCACGAGTCTTATGATTTCCCTGACCACCTCTTTGCCAGGTATCAATATATAAATGCCCCACGTGTCCTCCTTGCCAGATGGCACTTCAACAAGTCTTGGGACTCTTCTGGCATCCTTTTCACCAGGGTTTTCCACTTCTTTCCAGCAGATTAGCTATCTAGCAGTCTTCCCCTATTCTTCCTCGTCGGTTCTTCAGCCTCAGGATCCCCACCTTTTAGCCAGGAACACATCCATCAGCATTCATGCCATGCATGCCACATTCAAACGTTGGGGGGGAGGGGGGGGGCTGGCTGTCCTGTTCCAGGCAGGAGTGCCAGAAGACCAAGACCAGCGGAGTTTTGGGATCCTCCCCTGCTTCCTGTCCTCCGACACACTGGAGCCTTGTCAGGCTTCAGAAAAGATTCCTGCCGAAGACCAAAACACCAACCAGGATCTCCCCCACCCAGCACGGCAGAAGGACCAAAAAAGGACAAGCAGCCAAGAAATGGCAAAAAAAGAATACATCCACCATTTTGGGTGAATGGTGACCTTTCTGTGAATTACTGTGGCTCTGAACACATCCTTGGTAGGAAAAATACACAAATGTTGGTAGAACACGCCCACTACCACTAATGTTACATGAGCAGTGGGAAAGGGGATACAGTGTAACCCCTCAACACTGCAGATACGGTTATGTGCTCATCTCCCAAAAGAAAAGGTCAGAAGGTTAAAAAGTATCACCCTTATCCTTGAACGTTTTATCACAAGAAGAATAAACCTAAAGGGGAAGCCCAAAAGGCTCCCAGATTCACTACACATAAGGTGCAGTGTGATGCAAAAGTAAATTACAGAGGCCATAGACACTTGATGGAAAGCATGACTCCAAGGGAAACGTATTAAAAAGAGATACAAAAGGTTCCCACAGACTGACCAAAAAATCCAGAGTCCAGCAAAAGAGCCAGGGGACTTGCAGGTGGAGATTTGGCATACAAATAAACTCTACTTGATGGCAGCAACAAAGGCTGATTCAATAGAATGGGCAGGAAAGAGGGATTTGGGACAGACTTTAGCCCTCATGTAACACTATGGAGAACAGCGGGGGACGGAATCGGGTAGGTTAACTTGCCCCCCTGACTCTGATGTCTCCAGAGACACCTGCTGGTGTTCTGGAATCGGTTTTGGTCACTTTTGGTTGCAGGATGTAGTTTTGGTCGGTGGTGGTGCTTGGGAATCGAATCCAGTACACCACCTAAATGAGGTAAAATGAAGAATTATGTGGGGCAGACACCTCCAGGCATCGAAATGTTGCAACTGGGAGTCACTGTGGTCTGGTGGCGTCATGCGATCTTCAATGGTATAACCAAATAGCAGGCCCAGCACAGCTTCTGTTCCTGGATTGAATGCTGAAAATGCAGGCGTAGTCGTCGTGTTGCACATGATGATCTTCCAAGTTCCAAGGATGTACTCTGAACGGCAATGGCTGCAGCTAGGTACCCCAGGAGTGAAGAGAGCTACTGAGTCCACTGGTTGTTGCAGAGACCATTCCAAAGGGTCAGAAGGCATGGATCCTCATACAGGCGTCGCGACTGATTGTTGCCACCGGGTTTGTCTTCTTGAGACCAGGACTTCACCTTGACATCACAGGAGTTGATACTGGTACGCTTCAGGGGTCTTACTCAGGTAGTCAACGGCTGTACCTCTGTGTGATGTTTTGGCTCCAATGTTGATCTGTCGAATAGCTGCAAAGACCCCTCCTTTTATGTAAGACTGTCTGGGGGCATGCCTAAGCCCACCAATGGTAAAGATCTGCACCTTTCAAACGGGTAGTGACTGTCCCATCATGGCCACATCTGACCAGCAACAGATATTTGGGCACCATGGATGTGGTTTGTCTTAACCATCCCAGACCCCTCCTCTGGCCACACATACAAGCTGCACCCTAGCCCGAAAAATCCTCAACTTTCTCCAGGAAAGGTCATTCCATATAAGGCATTTCGTGACCTAAGAAGACCAAAGAACAATATGGCCAAAGAACAAGCGAAAAACCTTGTGGCACAGCCATCTTTGGGTGCTAGCCAACTTTAGTACCCATTAGCGGTAAATGCAGAAGTGCAGAAGTGCATAAATAAAATATTCCAAAAATGGTAAAAATATCACTGCTGCCACCACCTTGCCAGTATCCTAACTGCACTTCACTGTAAGGCAATGTGTGCAATTGTAACAATACAAGAAATTCAGAGATGCATTCGCTCAATATTGATGGGGTTGGGGACAAATGGGTTCCCCTATTATAATGAGCAAATGGACTTGCCTCCAAAAAGTCAAAAACTAGCAAAAAGGTGTCCCGTTGAAGACTGAGAGGAAAGCGGCAAAAAGAAAATCTTTCCTAACAACCAGACTTCCCTCCTGTCATCCACTGTCCTCCTGTCTCCTTCCAGGGGAGAGCCGGGTAGGCAGGTCCATTTGTATACATCACTGGAAAATCCATGTTAGATCTCAGATTATCTTGTTTCTGTTTTTACAATCGTTTCTAAGAATGTGGGACTGCAGAGAACGCCTGCACGTGAATGGTGCTTTTCCTTAAAGAAACAAAGTGCCCTTTATCATTCGTAAACGATCAATGGTTCAATCTCCAGTTTGTTTTTCTTCAGTTTGGAAATTTACAAGAAAAAGCTAATCACTACTGATGTATATCTTCAAAACCGACAAAAAGATTAACTTTTTCCATTTCTTGTTTTGCTTCCAAATAGTCCAAGTTGGCAAGCTTAAGGGAAATTATTGGAAAAGTCACTCAAAATCTTCTGGAGACTGCAAACCTGCTTGGTCCCGCCCAGGATCTGTGCACCACTAAACTTGTAAGTAATCTTCTGCTTGCTTTGATACGTACCCTACAAACTGATGGATGTTGTGAAAGCTGCCACCACTCTGACAATAGTTGCGATTAGGCATACATATTCAAACCCATTAAGCTCTTTAATCACCTTCTGTTAGCGTATTCCCCACTCTCCCCGTGCTGTGCCGTGTCTGAGCCCAATCGTGACATGACATCTGCACTATCGTGTCATTAAATGTTAGTATTTATTTTTAACTTCATAATGAGTGAAAGTATGCATTCATGTGCATTAGAATGCATTCGTATTTGATAAAGGGTTTAAAAAAATGCTACCGTATTTCAGCCAGTAGGAAGTGACCCCATACTAATATTTGCTGTCAAAAGTGATATTTGGGTTATGTATGTTACCCTGTATATATCAGCTCAAGGTTGCCAATTCATAAACTGTAATACCTTCCATATTCCTCAATCAAACATATCACTCGGGCGTGTAGTTCTAGTTACTAATTCATTTTGTATATTGCATCCATATGTCTGTGGGCCTACATGTTGAGGATACATTAGCCTTGTAAAGTTCTTCAATGTCATAGCAAAATGTGACATTTTTAAACCATTTTTTTAAATATAGGTCCTGCCAACTCTTCCACCCTTCAACCCCCTGAATCTTTACCACACATCTTTTTGCTAACACAAATAGGACTGCTAGCCTACATGCCGGATTCGCTAGCTGCTTTGAAAATTTCAATTGGCCTTTCAGCAGAGAAAGGGAAATGTGCTGTTAATATCTTGCTCACTATATGATAGTCCTCAGTCCAAAAGACTTAGCTATGCCAGGTGGTAAGCTGCACCCCCACAATATCCTCTTTAATATTCATGGCTACTCCCAGAGTAATACCTGTGCAGCTGCTTCAGTGTATAATACATCTGATGAGTTCATTTAAAACGTAGATTCTTAAATCTTGTGTTAAAGGAGACAGTTTTTCTTTGTATTCAAATGACCATTGCTCATCTAGTATTAGTTGTTTTCACATTTTGTACGGGAAGATAAGGTGGGTATCATGTTTCTCAAGCTAAAGTTGTTCTAATACTACCAGATAAAGAGGCTCCTGATCCCCCTTCTCCACAATGGGGCTGCACTAACTCATCTCCTCAGAGCAGTTCTCTTTCTAAGAACCAGACTAAGGGAATCTGATTAAAACCAATTGTATTCGAAGTTCTCTTTCAAGCATAATGACTGGATCCTACTCAAAATGGCCCTGTATGAGGCTGCTGGAATAGAAAATGTAAACACATGTCTGTCTGGGCACAAATGTGTTTGCTTGGGGTAGTTTGGTACTTCAGATGCAAATTGCACACATGGAAGATACTCCTATATGCTGTCGGAGATAGCACATACCGGCAGAAACAAAATAATTCCCCAGATATGTAATTTGCCCATGATGAGCAAGTCTTGAACAACAGTGCCCAAAGCCTCTATGCAGCCAATCTGTTGGCCGGATGTATAGGATCGGGTGATTCATTTGATTGATTGGATTCTGAAGTGATGCAGAAATTAGGATGATTTACATGTCTTGTTGTGAAGCCAAATTGGAAGCAAAGTAGACGAGACCTTACAAATAAAGTAAGAGAGACCGTTTATGACTAGAACTCTTTAATCCACGCCAAAGGTTTAAATTGTCTTCTCGGAGGCTGATCTATGTCCCAGTTCTCTGAAGAATTGCTGTCAAAGTTTGACCTTCCTAGCTTATGCCTTGGTGATAGTACCCTAGCAGATTGCTGCTGAGAGAAGCTGTTCTTAACAAACCAGTGAAGCTGTCCGATGTTTATTTACTTATTTTAATTATCAGTTTGTATCATGCCGGAGCCTGCAGGCATCAGGGCGCAGAAGAAAAATGTTTTCTTAAGTTTAACAGATTTGTTTCTGTACGTATGTCATTCGGCATACTCCTACGTCCCGCACCCTTTCCTCCATACGACATCCGTCCTGTGAAGAGATGCCAGCATGCAGAACAAGGCTATTTCGATATGAAAACATCACATAAACATGTGCTATAATGGTATTTCATTTGTGCACTTTCCAGAGACGAAATGTAGCTGCTCTGGTTCGGACATTAAGGAACACTAAGTGGTAGTGAAGATAAAGCCTTTTAATTGGGACTGCACAACCTGATCAGCTGTTATTCTAGGTTGAAACCATGTTGCCCAAGACAAACTTGATTTGACCATATGCCGTCTGGAGAAGTAGTGACTTGCTTGACCTTTGGAGAAAACAGTTAAATTTTCAGCAGGCAGGTAGGGCTGGGTTCAAAGCCAATGACATATCACTGATTCAGTTGTGCATTAAGGTGTCCTAGGCAGTTCTGCCTTCCTATATGGCCCAGTCAGCTTGTACCTAAAAGTGAAAGGGTGATTTGATGGCAATCCCTTGCATACAAAATGAAAATCTTGGTAAGTGGGGGGCTATCCATAGCAAATGATGTGTGTACTTGGCATCTAATGCCAATATCTAGATATTGTGCTCTATGCTTGGCATATTAATACCTGGTTAAGCCTGGAAAGGGGTCTGAGATAATGGGCTTCAAATGCTAACTAGTGTCTGGTGCCACTACACGGCAGTTGTGTGAGTACATGATCAAATTGGAAAAGAGACAGTTGATGATAGCAATGCCTGCAACAGGAGTACTTGAGTATTCAGTCACATATATGATGCCAATGACTGCATTTCATTTTAAAAAGTTTTAATTTTGTGTCTACGTGTGTTTTTTCTTCTGTGTTTTTTCTGCATTTGGGCAATAATATTGTAATAAACGATTGCAGTCATTGTTGTATTGTGGCACACTTGTCTCCAACTAAAAAAATACTATTTTCCATGTCAACAGATTGCAAGACCTGTTCGCCCTGAGGCAGATGAGAGAATGTCTGATTTGCCCACTACCCAAATGTAAGTGAAACTATGTATAAAGTATTTTGCCTATTTATAAATCAAGCAACATGGATTTAATAATGCGAAGCATATGTCCCTGTAAAATTGAGAACTGATCCATGCTAGTAGCAATGCCCATGCACAATGGGGTATTATCCAACAAATTGTAAGGCACTAACCCTTATCTTGAAATAACCATCTGACTCCAAACTTCACAAATGGTGTATTTTATTTGTAAGGTGCCAACTAAGAGCGTAGTAGCTTTGTGACGCCCCAAAGGGAGAGGTAAGGGGGAAAGCGATGGGGACAGACTCAAAATTTGCACTCCCCCTCTAGCGAGTGCTAAATGAGTTTTGGCCAGTAAAAAATGTGTGCTATCTGCATGTGGGGAAAGACTTTATATGCTTGGCTAGTAGCATGCAACAATACCTTTTTTACTCCTGTGTCTTATTATTCGTTGCCTTGGAACATTTCACAACAATTAAGACAGAGTGGTTGGCATGAATTACTAAGTACAGACAGTGAGGTGTTTCCTACAAAAACAGAATATGTACAACATAGGAGGTAAACAGGAGCACAGCACATGGGGCAAGTGAGATGACCAAGAACTATTCTACAAGTTAAGATTGTTGTGGTTCCTTATCCTCAACACATCATTTGTACTAATAGGTGGTTGGAGGGTGTTGGGGAGAATTCTCATAAATGTGCTAATTCCCTTCACCTTAGAGACCCCCCAGCAACTTTGCTGGATTTTGAGGCCCAGATTTTTTTACCTGGAGAGTGAGCGCCTTTTTTCCCCACTCTTGTATTTTGATGTGTGTTTTACTCTTGTGTTTTGATTATGGAGTTTTAGACGGCTCCATAGGCATCATCTTTTCATTTGTGTTACACAGCACCTTAAGTGCAGTGACACAGGGAAGCTTTCTAGGCTGTCCCAAGGTTTAAATAACTTCTCGGGGATAAACTACTGTTTCCCAGAGAAAGTAAAGTTAAATTGACTTTACTAGTCTTTTTAAATTCCTAGACCCAGCACATACTATCTTCTCATAGAGTGCTGAAGGGGTTACCTAGTATGCCCTATGTCTAGAAACTCTTGTAGAAGTTAAATGCTAACCTTTCCTATTGAAATGGCTAGTGGCAGTGGTTATACAACAAACTACCATGATTGTTACTGACCGCGAACACTGATAGCTAAAAATGACGGGAGCCATGTTTTTCAAGACGGCATCTGAGCCCCCTTTGTTTAAACAGGTCCTGGTCTTCTTTTTTTGCTGTTTCTTTTTGGAAAGGTCCTTCTAGAGTTTCTCTGCGTGCCAAAACAGGTTTGGTCCCTTTGTTTCTACGTCTTTGGCGAGCTTCAGGACTGAAAACCGTCTCTGCCGCCAAAGTGTCTTCGGTGGACAGGATGTGAGGGAGGTGCCCGAAACTCCCTGCTCTAAGTCTCCTAGGATACCCAATACACGCTGGTGTGATTGGCTGGCTGACCGTCCGGCAAGGACAGCCACCCTGCTGGGTGAGTGACAGCTAGGCTAGAATGAATGGGGTAAAACTATTTAAAAGGCAAGTCTCTTGGCTTCGAAGGCAGAGTCGACCACTGGAACAAAAGAACAGAAGACGAGCTAGAAGAGGACGACTGCTGCAACTCCTAGACCGTTGGTTTGCCTGTTGAAGCCCTGCTGCTGATCCGAATCGCCAAGTTCACCTCGACAGAGAAGCCCCTTCAAGGACGACTTCTTCCTTTGAGTTGCTAGGACCGATCAACTCGTAAGTGTCATGATCCACATAACGCACCCCTTTTGGACTTCCTGGTCCTTGTCACACAGGGCTTGCACTCTTTGATACTCCCAACATGGCCGTGTAACGTGGTACGCCTTGCACCAGCTTCCACGTCGGACGTAGCACATTCTACAATTAGACAACGGCCCCGTGGCCCCACGCGTCTCAACGCTATCGCTGGTAGTAACTAGACGTGTGCTCTGTAGTTCGCTGAACTATTCTCCTGTCCTTGGTTCCCGGACCCTCTAATTTCCCAATTCATTCCTCCCTCATCTCTTACCTTGTTTCCCGGATTTCGTGTACCTCCTTCGTGTACACTTCCTCGCTTCCCGGACGTCCTGAGCATCCGAGTATCCTGGAACGCTGAACGCATGCTGGAGTCAGAGGATATTCGCGCGGGCTTGTACAGAACCCGATCCGTGCGCAAAGACTTCCTCCAAGAAATCCTGCAAAGAGCGATCTCAGGTGAGAAGGGGGAATTCCGTGACAGTTTGAGACGCCTAACGACTGAAGTTGAAACCAACATGGAACAGGCCGTTCAGGATCTCATGCGTGGCATGCAAGAATAAACCGAGGTGCAGAATTTAAAGGTGGGAAACGCCGCAACAACTAGTTTTGTCCCGCGATTCTGCCACAAAGGAAAACGTGCTACTGGGTGGCATTGTAGACAAATACGATGGGTCTGCAAAAACCCTTTGTGGATTCCTTGACTCTTGTTTAGTCCACTTTACCTTTAAGCCATACTATTTTTCAACTCCCAGGGCGAAGGTGGGCTTTATAATCTGGCACCTCTCCGGGAATGCACTGACTTGGGCTACTCCTTTAGTCAATTCTGGAGATGCCCTCCTGGATGATTACGATGGATTCATACAGGCCCTTAAGACCATGTTTGATCGCCCAGAACAGGTCTATAGTGCCCAGGAACGTCTACTTGACTTTCTGCAAGGATCCCAGGACATGCTTACGTATGTCACACGATTCAAACAATTGGCCAAGGAAGCGGATTGGTCTTCAGAAGCAAGCTTTACTCTTTTCCGAAGGGGGCTAAACAAAGAGATAAAAGACGAATTAGCCAGAGTGGCTCGTCCAAGTTCATTCCAGGCCCTTATGGATCTTTCCATGCAGATAGACTTTCGTATCCAGGAAAGGAAGGCAGAGAGGAAAAAGTCCACGATGCCCTTCCAGAAGGTTTCCCTTGAGACCTCATTGAAACCCAACCCAACCCTACTCCAGTCTCTGGTGGCAATCCAGAACCCATACAAATAGGGGCCTTCCGTGGACCCATATCCCCGCAAGAAAGGCTGAGAAGGATCCACACGGGCTTATGCATGTATTGTCCTTTCTTGTACATATGAACCTTTCTTGTACAAACTACTTCTGAGAACTTTGGCAAAGACTTTACCGTTTAATACCGTTTACCGTTTACTTTACCGTTTAATAACCAGAACCGTCTTTACCTATACAAGACTAGTCCATTGACTTTGGCCTACCTATTGCATTGAACTAACTCCTCTGGTGAACTCGTGTTTCAGAATCACTGTAATATTAGCTTTATTAACTTATGCCTTTTTACTCCTACTTCACTGCTATTTTGCTCCTACTTCAAGGGAGCTCAACTGCTTAGTAATCAGTACTGTAATATATTTTAGTGTGATATTGCATCCTTTAATGAATGTTTTCTGACTGTGTAATAAATTAAGTGTTTTACCAAGAAACCTTGAGTAGAAGTGTCAGTCTGAGTAATTGTAGACCTCTGTGTGACACTCTAACGGCTCACATTCCTGGCTCTCTACCAAAAACTGTGTGGTACAGACTTGTACCAAAGGTTGATTTTGCATACACCTTTAGTCCTAGTTGTAGTGGTCCCAGAGGGTCCTGGGTTCTTTTTCCCTAAGACGCTAATGGAAGCGTTTTAGTGCTTTCAGGTCTTAAGTGTCTAGAAGAGCAGCACTTCATTTTATACATTTGTTAGGTTATCTTGGCCAGAATGCAGCATGCTTGTAACCAATATGCCTGTCCACTAGCAGCTGAGGGATTCCGAAGCCAAAGTAAATGTGATCCCATTCCTCAATGAGGGAATCCATCTAGCAGTTGTAATCTGAATAAGATGTTCGTTTGGCGACGAGGGTCTATCGGGAAGCCTGTGTAGAGGCTATTGCAATAGTCAGCCGAGCGAGCACCAAAGCTCTCCTCGCTTAATGTTTGCTGTTTGTAAGGGGAGGGTGTGCTCAATCATGTACAAATAGTGTTTGTGTTTTTTGTCAGCCCACATTTTATCCCATGTGGTAGTCCCCTGTACTTATTTTTCCTTAACATTTTCTGGGGTTGTGGCAAATTTTTCTTCTAGCCAGGCTTAATTTGAAACCTTATTTTTTGTATTCTTATTGTAATAATCTTTCATTTCACTTTTCACATAGTACAAAATAGATCACCTTCTTGAATACAACGTATTGTACAAACCATATTTAAAAAAAAACTAAATCGGCGATTCTAACCAGTCCTCCGGGTTTCTAATTCAATATGATATAACACCTTTATACAGGTCAAGTAATTTCAACACTTTTAAAAAGGTCATTTTGCCCTGAGGACAATCTATACTAGAAATCTTCGGTCTGCAGGCACTCCTGATGATGTACAAAGCAGCTAAAGGAAGACATCAATTCTCTTGTTCCTAGACACTCGATCATTACATGTTGCAATGATTGTTTAATCTCACCTTGGCATGTGGGAAACTACTCCACTGGAGCCTTCACTATAGTCCGACTAGAGAAAATGTCCCCAGTTGGTAATGGATTTAATTGAAATCGTAGGAAAGCATTTCTCCCACTAAGATCAAGGAACTTTGTCAAGTAGGCCGGCAGCATCCCTCTAGGTTTGTCCAAAATTGAAAAGCTGCAGTGGAGCCTCAATGAGCGCCTAGCATCTATTTCTGTTGACCAATTCGTCTCCATTATTGCCTTCTTAATACTATTGGGATCAGTCATTGGATCCGCCACCGTTCTTGATATAATAGTAAAAATAATGTTTGCCTTCTGAATCAATTTCTTCATGAAGGCGTTGGACTAACTTATTTCCTCTTGGTTCACATCTATAAATAAAGAGTTAGTCTGGGGGGAATCTTGATCAACCAATACAATTGCTACAACCTCCAGTCTGTGCTTACCATTATTGTATTCAGGCCTAAATTGTAACAGAGCGAGGCTATTGGAAGAGACTCTGGGAATCCCAGTTCCTTCTTTCAGAGACTTCCTCCAATCGTTCCCAATCAAGATTCCAATCCTGGCATTCAATTTCCATGCCATAAGGCTTTACCTTTTATAACCTTTTAAAATCTGTGGAATCACTGAAAATGTACATTAAGCACCATGGTGTACCTGGGTCTGTGATTGTTTGAGAAACCTAGATGGTTGGGTTAAGGGTTACAGAGTAACTACTTTTCAAGGAATGAGAAATCTGTTTTTGTTGGAATCTTTTTTTGATGCCTGCTCTCCTGATCTGAGACTCCAAAGAGATTGATTCCAAGAAGTTAGCAGAGGCTGCTGCCTTGTGGGTTGCCAACAGGGCTTCGCACAAGGATTCTGGGGCCATTCACAAAAAGGAAGAGGGGAAGCAGCACAAGAAAGATGACAAAGAAAATTCTAAAACCTCCCATCCAAAAGAGGGCCACAAACAGAAAAGGGGTAAATACCATGGGAAAGCGGGTCAGTCTAGTGAAACCTCTGGTGCTAAACCAGAGGGAGGTCAGCAGAATCCCCCATTTGTCAAAACATTTTGTAAATGTTATGCTTATTATTAATGTCCATAGAAGAAGAATTCCGACCAATCTTACCCTCTATGGGAGTAAGTTGTGTGTCTATATCAACAACATGATCCGTTGAAGATAGTCCTTTAGAAACGTCCTGGTTGAATGTTTCATGTTAAGATTTGGATTCTTAAGATTTTTAGGTTTTTTTTTTTTCTCATGAATTTTATTTTTTTTCTGCCTTGTTGGCAGTTGGAAAGCGGTATATGCTAACAATATCTGACTTGTTGATTCTCCAGTTCAGAAGATTGAGTGACTCATCGCTGTCCAGGTGGTGTTAACAGTTGGTAGGAGAGCTCAACAATATAACCAGGCTCTTACTACTTTCGGTTGATTACAAATTGAATTTGGTTATAAGACCCACAGTCTTGTCTTGTTCAGCCGCATTTGTTAAGTACTTTCAGCTTCCACGTATTGGATGATAACACAGAGGGGTTAAATTTAACTGACTCCTTTGTTGTTGTACAGCCTTAGCAATAGATTGGAGGACTAGGTGAAGATTGTGAGAAGGTTGCCCTTGGGTACAATTGAAGTGGTTTGCTTTGATTCTGTCTAGACTCCAAATCCACTGGTTTGAAAGTCACCCGAGATTGTAGTGTAGATGCATTAGGTGTCACTCCAGACTCTTTTTGATGCAATGTAATAGAATCATCATAAAGGTTTTGAGACCGTCTCAGAAATGACTCCTGCTTAAAAATTGAATCTGTTTTGTGTGCCATGTGTGGCAGCGTTGCAATTTGGAATGGGGTGATGGAATTCTGAGATTTTTAAGTTGGACCCTTCTTTGGTATGTTTTGACTAGAGGGCTGTTCCGATGTTTGATACCGCCTTGTCAGAATGTTCACAGTTACTAATAACAGGAGCCGAACTTGTCTCCAATGAACCTGAGCATGTGTTGTCCGCCGTCAGCAGCATGTTGCTACTAATTAGATTGTATTTGCAGGCCCCAGTAGTTGGACATAGGTTTCACGCTAGGTGGCTTGGTACTTAAGGCAAATCTGGCAGTTGGGGAAGTAGTGTCTCGCGGCCACTGGCGGACTATGGCAGACCATACTTACTGATGCACTTCCGAGGCGCGGCATCCCTGATTTTTAAAGGGAACCTACTTGCTGCCTTCTGCTGTGAGTGCAGCAAGGAATATGCACCTCCAGCATACTGTTAGTTCTGAGGCAGACCACACTTACTGCCACACCTTTGCTTACTTTTACAATATTCTCTTCTGTGAAAAGTACAGTGGGCTAAAATGTGGCTGCAGACGATAGAGTGGGTACTTCTCAAAGAACAGGTCAATTGGCCGTGTTCAATCTCGTAAAGAGGGGCACCCATACCTATTTTGTAATAATTTTACTATATGCCTAAGAGGAGCTGGTGTGAGCAGTGATTTTTCTACTGTTTTTGTAAAGTTTTACTAGTGCCCTTTTGTATTTACTGCAAATGACTACTAAAGATGGCTCGCACCCTAAGGTGACAGTGCACTGGGTTTTTCGCTTGTTCCTTGGCCTTCCTGCCTTCTTAGGTCAGGAAATACCATTTATGGGATGCCCTTTCCCAGTGAAAGCTACTGCTTTCACGAGCAAAGGACCAGTCTGTGTGTGAGCCCAGCTGTGGTGGCTAGTACTGTCTGGTACATATCCATGGTGCCTAAAATGTCTCTTGCAGGACCGATGTTGCCAGTGTCTATCCATAATTTGGATAGCCACTACCTGTTCGAATTGTGGAGAACTTGTAGTCCGTTCAGATTGTGTTCGGTAGAGCTTAGAAATAGGGTGTTGCAATAGTCCAGTTTAGATAAAATAAGTGCCCTGGCTAGCGTGAGGCAGCTACTGGTAGACAAATAAGGTTTGCAGGCATTGATCAACCATTGGTTTATGCTTTTTCTGAGGCTGTAGCACTGAATTGCTTTTTGAGGGAAAGGGTGGAGGTCAAATGGACGCCTAGGGTTTTGAGCTCATTGGCCACTTTGATGATGATCCCATCAATATTGGTCTTTTAGCGTGTGTCCTCATATCCATAGGGTTACATGGGGGTTTGGCGATCTTGCGTGTTAGATTTTTTGTCCGTTGGATCGTTCAGGGCCGACCCGCTCGTAACTCAAATCAGCAGGTAATTTTTTACTGAACTTCCGTCACATTCCATTCCACTCCTCCTGGTCGAGTGCTGTGACGGAGATACAGCTGTTTACATTTCTTGTGCACAACTCGGTTTTTACATAGTTATGGATTTCTAGTAGTTCTGGATTACACACCATCACTCCTAGGTGGAGAAGCATAAGGGGACGGCTTAGTTGCCTTTATGCCGACGGCACCAGATGAATTTACTTGAATTACTACATACGAGTTAGTAGGGTAAGTGGACAGAGTCTTCTGACTTCAGCCTGCTAATTATGCACCTCTTTAAATACATTTCTGATGTGGGTTATACTTTTTGCAGAGCTGCATTTTTGAAAGGCGCTCCTACTTTTTTATACATTAGGACATACAGGCCAGGTAGGCGTTTGGGCTTACTATTGGTTGGGACCTTCCACCCTTTTTACATATGTGTGAGGGTCCACCAGATCAATCTATTAACACGATTAGCACGGTCCTTTCCTTTGAGACCACCATAGTGTTACAGGTTGTTGGTTCACGAATATGCCAGCTCAAACTGTTTCAACTGTGTGGTCATATGAGTTTGATTAGACACTATGTTGTAGCACTTTGAAATGGTGCACACATTGTGATGAACCATTTGGAGGAATAACAAATGCGTTTGTATTTGCTTTACAGCATGACTCGCTCTTGAAGGGGTTTAGTCCCTGTAACGCGTCGAGCACGTATGGGATTGTCTGGCCTTCTCAAGGAACAGCTATTTTATGTGTTCTGTACTTAATTTTATTGATTTACTAGAGTAAAGTATATTTTACACTGTACTCTTGAAAGTCTGTTTAATATTATAACGAATTCAGCTGTTTTTTTTTTCCCAGTCCTTTTTTCTTTTTTTTTTTTTTTTTTTTAGTTCCATTTCCCTCTGTTTTCACATGCTCTGTCTAGTGACAGGTATGCTCTTCATGGTCTCTAGCTCTGCCTGTGCTGCATTCACATGTTAACACCAAGCTATTTCGTGGTGCCCTGCCAAACTTCCAAACACTCAGGCACACCCACATTTGTGGATTGGGAATTCTGTAAAACCACCCACAATTTAAACCAGTCATGCACACAAAGGCTGTTGTGAGCGTTGGCCTGTGTCAGCTGGACAGCCATTTTAGGTCATCCTTGTGGCCCAGAAAAGAGCCACAAAACAATGACTGCAGTGTGTCTTTTAAAATGCAGTCATTCCAAATGGCCAACCTTTAATAGAAGTCTAATGACGTGGTATATCCAAAACTAAATGACAGCCTATTCGCCCAAAAGACATTCTGGCTTTGTAATCTGCAATCAAACACAACTACCCTACACCCACCCAATGAGGCCATGTCTACTGCTTGCTGTACTTGTTACCACCTGATCATTCTCTATTTCGTGACTAGGATGTTTGATATTTCTGGTGCTGCTCTGTAATGAATTGAGTTCTTCCTCACCAGTGCCAGCCAACAATTGCATGGGCCTAGTCAACTAATAAATCAATAGGGGAGCGCGCTGTGCTGCAGGATATAGTTTTCATGCAAATCATTTCGCTTTCCTGACAAGTTGTTTTGTAAAATGCTGGAACAGTATTCCTTCAAGTAGGTATAATTGGAATCCAAACATCTCTTTTCACAGGGTGCTTTCCAAACCTAATCTCCAGGAATATGCTGGGACTGTTAATGATGTGAACAAGAAGACTGTTTCAGAGAGAGTTTGTCCTCAAACAGCTGAAGCCCCCCAGCCCTCAGACAAAGGCAACGCAAGAAAGAGGAGCTCCAGAGGTGGGTGATTGTCATTGGTGGGGAGTGTGCACGATACTGTAGCTTAGAGTTGCAGCTTCTTTAATGTGAATAAGAACAAAGTAGTCTGAGAATATGCTTGCACTTCGGTGGTTCCACAATGCACTGTTGTATTTTGGATATGTATTGGTTACATGGTAATGTGAAGTAGAGTTTTAGCCTATAGTTGTACGTTTGTGTGCTGGTCGAGCAAGGCATAAAAAAAGCAGTGTCCCGTAGCAATTTGCTATGCAATTCTGTAGGTTTGCTAATCAAATTGACACTTGTGTATCCAAGCTAGCTATTTAAGTTGCTCTGTTCAATAAAGAACGGTTCGCCCTGCATTCCTCTTTTGCCCTCAGTGCTGCCTTCACCCTCTTTTCTTTCTTCACCTCAAGTGCTAATGGAGAGTACGTGCAGCAGTAATCATCTCCTCCAATCTTATGTGCCATAGGCCTGTGTGGGAGTGCTAGGCAAGAATTTCTTTTTGAAATAATTGCAAACCAGAAGTAATTGGGATGATAATTTTTGTGATACTTTTTATTAAGCTTTCTATAACCTGTCTGGCAAAGACCAGTGTGTGTTAATTTGATATGCTTATGAAAAGACGATCCTGCAATTCATTCCTAAAATATAAGCAGTTACATATTGCATAATTACAGTATTGATACTGCAAAACACTGCAGTATTGCCATGTGTTACAGTAAAGTTTAGTGTATCTAAATCTC
The DNA here is from genome assembly GCF_040938575.1 of Ambystoma mexicanum. Taxonomy (NCBI): domain Eukaryota; kingdom Metazoa; phylum Chordata; class Amphibia; order Caudata; family Ambystomatidae; genus Ambystoma; species Ambystoma mexicanum. The sequence goes on from NC_090924.1 coordinate 1,390,726,213, forward strand.
AGTGTCGTCTATTTCATTTTTTTGGGGAAGATGCATGCAAATGGACCTAAATGATCGAAGTGTTCCTCTGCCTGGCTCAGTCGTGTAAATACCCCCCTGCGAGTGAAGAGAGGAGCTTTGATTGTGTCCTGGGGCCCCCGAAGGGGCAGGTTGAGTTAAATAGTAAGGTGCCTAAAACCAATGGCAAAACAAAGAAAAAGAGGACAATGGTAGAGGGTGAATCCAAAGAGGATAAACAATTTGAATCAAGAACAGAAAACTAAGAACCGGAAGGCAAAGACTAAGAGGAAGGGTGTCACTGCACAATTTATTCAGGCCATCACTAGTCGCTCAACAACAAGACTTAACCGTCGAGGCCCCGATCTTCGAAAACATAGGAGTATTACTTACCATCCGAAAAGGACTCGGCAGTACTGCACTAGCCAATCATCTTCTTTGTGGCAAAGAGGCCAAGTGAGTAGGAATGAGTGAATTGGGCCCTACTTGTGGTCAGGCTAAAAGCTTGGTGGATGTCCAAACAATTACTTAGTTCAATGAAAAATAACTAAGAGTGGCTTCAATCTTTCTCTGGGGTCAAATATCTGCCCCAAATAAACCTCTAACTAATAATCTTGGAATGAATATGAGTAACTCGGGAACCTTGCACTCAGGGGGCCGGTGATTAATGGGGCAGGACAACGGTCGAATTAAGCAGTAAGATGGAGATTGCTCCAAGTCCTGCTGGCCTTAACCCGTCTAAAGAGAAATTAAGCAAGAGAGCAGATAACTCCTTTCAAAGGGAAACAGCGTAAGTCAAGGAAATGACGCAACCCAATGCTGCCAAAAACTCAAGTCCAATATATGCCAACAAAGAGATGGCAGCTAGAGAAGGGGCAGGTATCACCATAAACAAATTTTCAACTGATAGCCGCTCTGATTCTCCTTTCGCAATCTCCAAAGTATGGGCCAAGGGAATACGTTTCTACGCTTGAATATCCTTGAATAAATCCGGTATCCTCGCTGAATTCCATAAGGTAGGCTATCTTTTTTTTTTTTTTTTTTTTTTTTTTTTTTGGCATCAGAAGACTTTGAATATGTCAGGTTCCACGATTACATCCACATCATGGAAATGGGACTGAAAACAAAGTCGGGGGCAAATGCAATTCTAATCTGTTGCGAAACCAAGGTATCGAGGTGTCTGCAGTGCTGCTATACAATCGGGACATACTCCAGTAGACTATAGGGATTGTTCATCTGACCAGGAACGTATTCTTGATCCTAGAGGACCAGCCCAGATAAATGGAGAAAATAAAGAATTTCATATGCAGAACCGGCAAAGGTAATCCATCGAATGCATGGTGCTCAGTCCTAGGTCCCTGAAATAATCTTGCAGGTCTTTCCGAAACTGGGCCTGGCAGAGGCGTCTCTAGCCCCTAAGCTCATAACATTCCTGGGATGGAATGCAAGGGATTCTAGCTCATTTAAGAACAAGATAATGAGAGGAGATTTTCAATAACCACAATTTAATGTCTCTCCAAGAGACTTGGTTAATTTTGATATTTAAGGTAGATGGATTTTCGATAACAGAACCATTGGCAGACAGCCAAGGTAAACCTAGACCAGCAGGGGTGGTCTGCTCCTGGCCTTTAGAAATTCCATCTTTAATGACATAGAAGTGGTGAGTAACAAGAACCCGGAGATTTTAGCAGTAAAGGCCAGACTAAGAAACTGAGGTGCCTGGCACAGCATAGCCGCAATAAACGTCTACTGGAACCTCTGTCTCATCACTCCCTGTCTTTCTCGAACAACTGGCGGGCGTCCTAACTGAGATCAAAACGACACACAAGTTGGAAAACGTCTTATTCACGGGAGACCTGAATGCTCAGGGCATTCAAACACTTAACGCTAATGGCTATCATAAACTTCCATCAAGGAATGGTAATTTATGGACAAAGTTCATATCGGATTGGAACATGCTGATGGCCAACGGTAACATCAAGGGTGACATACCCCCAGCGCGTACATGGTATAGGGGCAAACTAGGGTCAACGATTGACTATTTATTTCTATAAAAGGTCTTGTTTAATGCCTGTACAGACTTCCAGGAAAATGTTTTGGATTCTAGCGATCATAATATCTTTGGGTGGGGGAGGGGGGTGCTGCCGGCTGCAAGAAAAAAGTGCGTCATGTAAGATCCTATGCCTCAGAAGTCAAAGTGAATAATGGGGGAAATGGACTGTCTGTTTGCTGGCGGGAGGGGGAGGGCAATGCTTGATGGATGGTCTGTCTTCAGAATTCATGGTGGTTAAAATCTCAAATGCAGGGTGAAATAATTCAGAACCTGGTCCTCTCACAAGTGATCCATAATTCAAGAACAGTGTCTATTCATTAAGGTCATACAAACGGGCACCTGCTTCGACTAGAATCAAGGCAGCTAGCAAGGTAGTCTAGAAAGAGGTTATTCTGGTTCGTGGTGTGGGAATAAGGAATGGTATCGTATTTAATTGTAAAAAAGGCAGTTCTGAGGTTTCTCTCCTACTCTCATTTCGGCTTATGTGTGGATGGCCTGTCAATTGCTCAAGGTTGGCGAGTAAGGTGTCAAACAATAGAAACTCTCAATGTTGTGCTGCCCAGTATATGTTGCATTAACCAATAGACGCACTCAATGTTGTGCTGCCCAGTATATGTTGCATTAACCAATCATGTAATAAAGAAATGACATGTATTCACCATTATCAACTTAGAGGTGGTATCAGATGGAGTATAACAAATGAAGACTAACCCATACATCTTCCATATGTATGATTCCCTTAACCATTTCCTGTAACTTGTAGTTTTTGTAAGCACGATTGTAGTATGACATCAGTTATGACATTTTACTTGTAAACCATTGTCATGCCTGAGAAAGGCTGGAACTTCATGATTGTATTTGCTTGTATGCTCTCTCTGCTTTGTGGATTAGCGGGTTTTGCCATTTACTTTGACCATTTCCGTTATTGAGTTCAGGATATCCCGGGACTATCATTTCCACTTATACTGGGGTTTTCCAGACCATTACACAAGCCACATGTCTAAAAGAAGACTGTAGTCTTGATACCTCGCCTGGGGAGGATTTCCACACACCAGACCTACACTTGCCCCAATGCGGCCTATCTAACCGTCATGAATAAGGTGATTTGGTTTTGGGACTTCCTGCCAAGGACATTACCCAGGATGACACTACTGACTTTTAGATGGAGGTCCTCCTAAAGAGCCTGTGCTGCCCTTCAGCACTGAGGAATCCCATTTTATAAAATTGGTAAAAACTCAACGCCATTCCCCCCTGTGAACAAAGGAGTTGGTGGAAAAAATACAGACCTATCTCTGTTGACTGGGACTTACTTTCCACCCCACCTATCACAAGAACGTTTTGTAGTGCAGGCGACTACTTTCATCTGAAAGGCTGCAGCTTATCTGACCATCCCACCAGATAGGGACGATAAGAAATATGATGCACTAGCTAAGAGGGTGTTCTCTGCGGCAAGCATGGCATTTAAAGCCATCAATGCATCTTGTGCTGTGGCCAAATACACGTACACACTATGAATATAATTTCCCGGTAGCAGAAAACCACCCCGAAGGAGAGTTGAGATGGAGATGGTTTTAACAATCTCATCAGTGATTGGAAGGAAGGCGTCTGACCGTCCCTTCAGTCAGGCCTTGATGCGTCAGATTGCATCGGCTCGAGTGCAGTAATAAGGAGATTTGCGTGGTTGTACAAGTCTGGGTTTGGCCACAACATCCAATCAAGGCTCCTGGACCAAAGGTATGCAACAACTTGGAAAAGCTACAAGCTTCTAAGGCTGCTGCAAAATCTTTAGGGGCATCCATTTGTCAGCCCCAACAAACACCTGCCTATGAAGGCTTGGGAGCGGTCGTTCTTTTCGTTATTACTCCTGTTTTAGTCAAAGGGGAAGATTTCATACTACCCAAAGAGGACAAACAAAGTGGATCTGCAAGGAATATGTGATTGTGGAACCTTTCTGGCAACCCTGCCCAGAGATGACAGTATTTGCAGATTCTTCCCCATGCTCATGAATATTCCCCGTCGTCAGGCTGGGAATCCTCGGTAAAGAAAAAACCAGTATCTGTTTCGTTTCTGATCTGTCTTTCGTAGTAGTAACCAATCACTGATCTCTGCGTCATACTGACCACAGCCAATGACTGCCCTCTACCTAAGCCCCGCCTCTGGCAGCCATCTTCACATTTTTACCGCACGTTCAAGTGTTGGGAGTCCTCGTTTCTACTCCCGTTAACGGCTACCCGTTGCAGGATTTTTCCTACGCCCCTTAAGGGTGAAGATTTCGTCGAATCAACTTCTTGGAGGAAGTTGACCCCTCCACGGCACCAGCCAAACGGGACAGGTACAAGAAGAATACCGGGTCCCTGAAACTGCTCCCCTGTGCCTCAGGGCCCAGCCAACGGCAGACTCGGTCGTCTCGGCGACGGCAAAGAGGAAAGCGGCGGGGTCAGGAGCCTCGACGTCGAATTCCCCGCCGGACAGCGAGGGAAAGAAGTTGGATGCCATGGGGCGGCGGGTCATTGCGGCGACGACGATCAAAGCGGCCAACGCCCTGGCGATCGTGGCCCGTTACTACAGGGAGCTCTGGTTTAAGCTGGCCCCCATATTTATTGGACTTCCTGCCGGACGACAATAGGTCCGAGGCCCTGGAAATACTGCAAGAGGGCGAGGTGGCGTCGGACCACGCCATAACGGTGCCAACCGATATTGCCGATACCGGGTTCCACCAGCTGGGCAACGGTGTTTGCCTACGACGACGGGGTTGGCTCCGGGCGACCGACTTCCCCCTCAAGCCATAAAAACGGACACGGAGACAGCCCGCGCCCTAGGAGCCCTTCAGCAACGACGGCCCTTTCGGAGCTCTGGAGGCAGACAGGGTGCCTCAAAGGGATCCAGCGGTGGCTCGTCGTCCTACCGCCAGGCGGCACGCTCCTCGTCTCAGGAGGCCTACAGGGGTTGCGGCAAGCAGGGAGCGCCTCGCCGCAGTCGGCAAGGTCGCCAGGGCGGCAAGGCCACCACCTCCAAGCCGGACTGAACCGGCCGTGGTCTCGGGCCCTCACCGAAGCACCCCAGTGGGAGGCCGGCTGACGAATTTCGTCGGCGTGTGGAAGTCCATCTCCACCGACCGTTGGGTGCTGGATACCCTGGCAAGAGGACACTCTATCGAATTCCTGAAGAAGTGCCCTCACGTTCCACCTGTGGCCAGGAAGGAAAATCACGTCCCGCAACTGCTGTTGGAAGTACGGGCGATGCTCAGGAAAGGCGCCATCGAGCTCGTCCCGAAGAGGCTCCGAGGCTCCGGGGCTCCGGGGTGTACTCGAGGTACTTCCTCGTCAGGAAGAAGCCGGGCTGCTGGCGCCCCATCCTGGACCTTCGTCGTTTGATCAAATACATCAGATCACAAAAGTTCAGGATGGTCACCCTCCAGCACGTACTGGGACAGCTGGAGGAAGGAGATTTTTCTATCGTCGTTGGACCTGGAGGATGCTTACTTCCACGTTCCCATCCTCAAAAGTCAACGAAAGTTCCTCAGGTTCGTCGTCCAGGGACGCCACTACCAATTCAGAGCACTGCCGTTCGGATTGAAGTCGGCCCCCAGGGTCTTTACCAAGTGCCTAGCACCAGTGGCGGCGCTGCTGCGCCTGCAGGGGATTCACGTCTACCCCTACCTGGACGACTGGCTCATCCGCTCAAGGACGAGGGAACTCGCCGTCGAACACACTGCGAGGACCGTCCAGCTACTCACAGACCTGGGATTCGCCATAAACTACCCAAAGTCCCACCTGGTGCCGTCGCAGGTGGCCCTGTTTCTGGGAGCGAAGCTCGATATGGTGAGGCGCCTGGCGGCCCCGTCGGAAGAACGGACGAAGACCATTCTAGGCAAAGTGCAGCACCTGCTAGCCACGGACCTGGCCAGGGTGAGGTCCATCGAGTCCCTCCTGGGGATGATGTCCTCTTGCATCTACCTGATGTGCCTCTGCAGACTACGGATGCGCCCTCTTCAAGAATTTCTCGACGCCCGTTGGATGCAGGCGACGGGCACCTTCGAAGACAGGGTCCCCCTCAACAAGGTGTTCCGGCAGGCGATTCAGTGGTGGGGCGTTCGAGCGAACCTCACGGCGGGCAAGGACTTTCAGACGCCGGCGTACCAGGAGACGGTGACGACGGACGCCTCCCTGGAAGGTTGGGGCGCCCACACCAGAGATCTCCACGCAAGAGGCCTCTGGCTCCCGGAGGAGAGGCTCCTGCACATCAACGTCCTGGAACTCCGAGCCGTGTTCTGGGCTCTCAAATCGTTCCTCCTGTCGCTCAAGGGCAAGGTGGTCGGATCTTCACGGACAACACCACGACAATGTTTTACATACGGAAGCAGGGAGGCACCAGATCCCCAGCCCTATCCAAGGAGGCACAGGATCTGTGGCACTGGGCAGTCGCCCAGGGGATGTTCCTGGTTCCCTTTCTCCAGGCAGGAGAAAGCAACACCATCGCCGACTCGCTCAGCAGGGAGCTGCGCGCGTGTCACGAGTGGGAACTGCGCCAGGATCAAGTGGATCAACTCTTCCGACGATGGGGCAAACCCCAAATCGACCTGTTCGCAACAGCGACGAACTCGAAGTGCAAGAGGTTCGCCAGCAGGTTTCCCCAGCCGAGAAGCATGGGCGATGCGTTCTCGTTCCCCTGGGACGGCCTATACCTGTATGCGTTCCCTCCGTTGCCGTTGCTGCTTCGACTCATCAGCCAGCTCAAGAGGTCCGGGTGCAGGATAATCCTCGTCGCACCGGCGTGGCCGAGGCAGATCTGGTTCCCGGACCTTCTGGACTTTTCAACGTCCCCTCCCATCATGCTGTTGGCGGACGCGGACCTTCTCTCCAGAGAAGGAGGCGCCATCTTCCACCATGACCCGGCGTCGCTGAACCTGCAGGCCTGGCTCCTGCAGCGCTAGAGTTTGGAGGCTACGATATACCGGCCGATTGCAGAGAGGTTCTTGCAAAGGCCAGGGCGTCCTTGACCCTCAAATGCTACGGTCATAAGTGGTTCTCTATCTGGTGCCGAGCACAGAAGATCAACCCCCTATGGATTACGGCCCCTCAAGTGCTGCAGTACCTGCTATCGCTGGCAAAGGCTGGGCTAGCCCATGCCTCCATTAAGATTCATCTGGCGGCGATCTCCAGATATACCAGAACCATAGGACGGACGTGCCTGTGGTCCCATCGACTGGTAAGAGTTTATGAAAGGACTGTTCAGGTCGTTCCCGCCGGTGAAGGCCCCGGCCCCAGCGTGGGAACTTAACGTGGTGCTGACCAGGCTCATGGGGGCCCCCATTCGAGCCGATGCACTCCGCACAGATGAAGTTTGTGTCGTGGAACACTGCATTCCTGGTGGCCATTACCTCCGCACGACGAGTGGGAGAGATCCAGGCCCTATCCTGCAAAGCACCGTACTTGACTTTCCATGCCTCGAGGGTGGTGCTTAGGACGCACCCCTCCTTTATGCCCAAGGTGCCGTCGGACTTCCATCTTAACAAGCCCTTGGTGTTACCTGTTTCTTCCCGTCTCTTTAGTCGTCGGCCGAGAGGACTTTGCACTTGCTGGATGTGGCTAGAGCGCTGAAGTTCTACGTGGACCGCACAAAGAGTTTCCGGAGGACATCACAGCTGTTCGTGAACTTTGGACCTGTGAATCAAGGGAAGGCTCTCTCGAAGTCTTCTATTTCCAGATGGCTCTCCGGCTGCATCATGCACTGCCACCGGTTGGCTAACCGACCGCTGCCAGGCCGTCCGAGAGCCCATTCGACCAGAGCGATCGCTGCTACTACAACGTTCTTATCTGATGTGCCCCTGCTGGATATCTGCAGGGCTGCTACGTGGAGGTCGACGCACACCTTCACGAGATTCTACTGCGTCGATCGGGATTCCAGGGAGGAGTCCAGGGTCGGCCAAGCAGTGCTGCGCAACCTGTTCGCTTAAGGTGAGCCTGGTGAGGAGGTAAGAGATGCTTAATGTTGAGTTTTTTGTATTGCTTAATGTTGAGCCTTTTGCCACCCCCAGTGGTAGTGCATGTGTGCATGTGTGTACTGCTATTTATTCTTATATTCATGAGCATGTGAATCCATGACAGACCCCATGCTGGAGAAGGAACAAGTTACTTACCTGTAACTGTTGTTCTCCAGCATGGGTCTGGCATGGATTCACATGCGAACCCTCCCGCCTACCCCTCTGCGGCTCTTCACTTGGTCATGCTACCAAATCTGAAGATGGCTGCCAGAGGCGGGGCTTAGGTAGAGGGCAGTCATTGGCTGTGGTCAGTATGACGCAGAGATCAGTGATTGGTTACTACTACGAAAGACAGATCAGAAATGAAACTGATACTGGTTTTTTCTTTACCGAGGATTCCCAGCCTGACGACGGGGAATATTCATGAGCATGTGAATCCATGCCAGACCCATGCTGGAGAACAGTTACAGGTAAGTAACTTGTTCCTTACCTCAGAGAGGAGTTCTGGGGACATGTATTTTTTTTATTATAGCGAAGTGGGAATTTCCCCTCCTGTACACGTTCCCACAAATCCCGTCATTACTCAAGTCATCAGGAGGTTGTTAGGTTCCATGTGTTTATAGCTAATGAAAATATAACAAATGAATTTATAACGACAAAATAATAATAAATACTGGTTTTTAAATTTGTGGGGGTCTCTCTCCGCCCCCCCCCCCATTTCTTTTCGTTGTAAACCCTACGCTGGCCCCTCTTCTCCCTGACTTTTAGCCCCTTTCCCATCACCACATATATACATTTTATGTAAAAATCGTCATTTTTTCATAGTTAATTTTTCGTTATATTTTCATACGTTATTTCTATTCACTGTATACCGTTGAAGTCCATGATCCTGAGTGCTCCGGATTGGGCCTGTAGGGCATGGTACCCAGACCTTTGAGAAATGTCCATCTGATCTCCATTTGTCTTCCCCAGAGTGTGGAGCAACTGTTGCTAGAGAGAGGTTGCCTTCTTCACCCAAAAGTCAAAACTCGGAACCTTCACGCCTGCTTTCTGAGAGGTTAAGCTATAAAGATTGGGATCTCGAAGACGTGATAGAAGTCTTTTTCCAGCAAGATAGCCAGCAACAAAAGAACTGTGCTGCTGCCGTTGGAATATGTTTTGCAGCTGGTGTAGAGCTAAAGATATTGATCCTTGCCTTTACAATACACCTGCAGTGCTTCCTTTTTTGCTGCAACTAGCCCATCAGGAGCTGCAGGTGGCTGCTGTCAAGGGATGGATACCTGGCAACGTTATCCATTTTTTTTAAACGAACGCTAGTGCAAGGCTTAGTTTAGGATGCCGATTCATTCAATTCCTTAAAGATCTGACTGATACTTTCCCACAGTTGCCTTTTCTTCCGTCCTGGCATGTGAACCTGGTCCATCCTTTTCAATTGGAGCTTCATTTGAACCCCTCCATTCTTGTCCTGTCAGGTTATTAACACTGAAAACTATCTTTTTGATAGGCATCAGTTCTGCTCGCAGAATGAGTGAGCTACAAGCCTTGCATGCAAACCATCATTTACTATATCTTCCAAGGAGAAGGTAGATTTGAGGCTGCGCCCCTCCAGTCCTCCTTTCTTCCCGAGGTAGTGTCAACTCCATCTGTCACAGAAGATAACTTTACCAGCTTTTTATCCACCGCCTCACCCTTTTAAGGATGAAGCTAGATTACACATGCTTGACCCGAAAAGGCTGTTTGCTAATACATTTCACGGATGGCAAATGTGTTAGGCAAGATGATTGGTTGTAATGGCCATATGCTAGGCCAAGCCGTGAGCAAACAAACTTTATCACGTTGGATCATCCTATGTATTTTGGAGTGCTACTCCATTGTGGGAAAAGATATCCCAGAAAACCCAAAGGTCCATTCTACTGGAGGAGTGCAAACTACTTGGACTTTATTGGGCCAGGACACTCGATTTGGAAAAGCAGTTCTGCACAATATCAATCAATGAATCGGAGCATTATACAAAAATTCACTTTCTCCCACCTCCATCTACAAAACTGCTATCAGAGTCTATCTAACATGAGCAATCCGTGGGAGGACACAATCCATTAGAATGAACACATTGCTTACCCCTGGTAATCTTCTTTCTACTGGATGCTCCTCCCGCTGATTCTCCTTCTTTCAACGCTCCTGCAAGTTATTTAGTTCTCCGGTTGGCTTTGCAGAAAGAAGAACTGGAGCAAAGGGTGCTGTGAGTGCTGTTTATATGATCGACATCCTGTTTGTCTGCGGGAATGTTAAGTCTATGGACCTGACTAGATGCCGCACAGTGCGCTCTGCTGTTGAATAATTTTCTGAGACTGCAAAGCAAGATATGGGTATATCTAAGATGAGGAATCTGTGGCAGGAACGTCATGTGGTTCTACCTAACAGATGCTATTGGAGAATCTCCTCAGTAATGCCCTTTCTGCACCCTTCTCCTTGGATTTCTTTGAGCAGATTTTTACCTCTCGCAGTGAGGACGTTTTCTACTAGGAGGCAATACAAGAGCAACGGTCTAAGATTTAGCCATTGATCCCTTTCTGAGAATATCACTTCTCCTAGGTCCACCTTGGACAATGCTCTTCTGACCTGTAAACACTACATTTTGGCCATCGAAGCCTAACTGAAATCTCCTGGGGAGATTTCTCTTTTAAAATGAGGTGGTGTGAAGACTGTGCAAAGGGTCTCAATTTTTCCCTCTTAAGGTGGCCTGTTCTCAGTATTTTGGCACCTATTGTGCATAAGTCTTTCAAACACTTAGTCCTGTGATTTGAATCTTTGAACCAGGAAGACTGCCTTCCTGGTTGCTAATAGCTCACTTGAGATGGGCAAGTTTCATGCTCTTGCTTCAGGGTATCCTTGGATCACCTTCCATATGGGTCAGGTTTTCTACAGACTGTTCGGTCTGTCATTCCAAAGGTCATTTCTTAGTTTTACTTGGCTCAGGAGATTGTTTTGCTATCTTCCATCCTAGACCACACACTTCCTCAGCGGATGAGACTTTGCATAATCTTGATGTGGCAAAAACCCTGAAATTCTATCTTTACAGAACTACCTCTTTCAAGAAATCTGTCCATCTGGTTATAGAGCACATTGGCCTTTTGCCTGGGAGCAAAGTGGCCAAATATGCAGTATATTTGCATTTCTAGAGCTTACAGGTTCTTTAACTTCCAATCCTTATGCTTTTTTAAGCACTATTCTTTGGATGCGTTTTCTAGTAAGGATGCCACCTTTAGCCAAGAAGTCTTCACCATCGCTTTCTTTAAACCCTGGCCGGGCATATGCGGTTTTCCTCCTCCCAATGATAGGGTCACATTCTAGTCCCTACCCCTGACCCACCCCCAAACTGTTTGGCAAAGAGGGAGAGAGGACGCTCATGTACGAAAAGTGGTGGGAGGCGGCTGCATATCATCCCCATTCACTTTTTCCTGACCAGCTTTTTTCCTTTTTCCAGTCTTAAAGGAGGGAGATCAAGGACACCGGAATAGTCATGAAGTAAAAAAAAAAAAAATTCTCTATTTGACCAAGCCATGCCATCCTGGAATGTCACGTTTGTTACCTTATCTACACATGCTGGCTGGCCTTAAGCAGTTTATCGCCTGCTGTAAGTGATATGTAAACCTCTTATCAATTGAGTCTTGATGTCCTAAAGAATGTGCTTCGGAGAAAATAGAGTAATTGAAAATGCATACACATGTCAGTGCAATCTACCTTATCTTAATATACAAATGTGTTGGTGCTTATACATTTAATACTTGGCTCAACGTACAGTTGACCGGTTTGAATCCTGGCACTGCCGACTGCCTTTTTCATTCTTACGAATTGGTAATCAAACGGATAATGGGAAGCCGTCTTGATTCAAACACTGTGCGCGGTTCCAGATACTGTGATAAAAAAACATACTATGGTTGGCTCAATGTTTCTTTTGTCCTTGATTAAAATGTAACTGTTTAAAACTGAATGTGGTAATTAATGTATTTTTTTTTTATTTTCTTTTATTTATTTTTTGCAGGCCAGAGACACAGCACTCTATTAAATGTACCAGAAAACGTGCAGCAGGAAGAGGATGCTGCTGCTGTTGAAGTTGTTGGAAATGACTCCCTGAAGAATGTGAGTTTCAGACGACGAGGTTCTAAGCTGAGAAGAAGCAAAGAAGACCCCTCATTTGTTGGGGGATTTTCCCCCCCTGACCATTCTACAGTGGCGGACTTATCTGAAATCTGTGGTGAACCAGAGCAAACGGGAATAGTTGCGCATTTTGATGAAGTTTGTCTAGTAAATGATGTTTTTGAAAGTGTAACTCAGACGAATTGTAGACTTGAAGACCAAATGGATATAGAGCTGTCACTTATCCCCCAGACTACTTTGGATATAGTAAAAAGCTCAACACCGCAACCTAGGCCAAAGCGGTCTTCCGTGAGGGAGCGTGGCAGGAAAGCAAAAGCAGATGGGCCAACTATTGCACCACTTAAGAAGCCCTGGGAGAATGCAAAACCCAGAGCCAGGTCGAAAAGCAGAGAGCGAGGGGCTGGAAAACAAACAGCAACTGGCAGGGAGAAAATGGATATTTCAGTCTGTTCTAATGATGCATATGACTTCTGTGCCGAGGAGACTGTCCATGTCACTCCGTTTCGGCAAGGCAAGGTCCCTGAAGAAACTAAAGTGGTGGAGCCTAAAAGCAATAGTAGTGATGAGCAGAGTCATTCCGAAGAGGACAGCATTTATGTGCCATACTCCAAAAAAACAAGAAGCCAACCTGGTTTAAATGGGGAACTCAGCCCAACGGTTCCTCTGAGACCACGGTCTAAAAGACTCCCAGCAAGAACACAGCGGGGATCACTTGATGAAAAGGAAAACCAGCATATGAAGCCTGCACCAAAATGTGTAGTCCGTGAGTGACCCTTCAAATTATAGTTCTTGTTGGTATTTTTTCATGCTATAGTGTTGCACCTTCACTATGCACTCTACATGTGTATTTGAGAGTAACAATGAACTTTGACCGGAAACCCAAAAATTCATAACGGTAAGTGGCAATCCTGAATTCGGTGCTGTACAAAGGAGGGATGGGCAGTGAGAAATAGACTATGAAAGGGAGTAGTTGGTACAGAAACTGGGGGAGCATAAAATACAGTAGTTAGAGGGAATAGATATTTACATTGAGGAGGTGTAGTTAGTTGAATAGTGTAAGTAACGCAAGTGTAGGAACGGGATGGAACTTCATGCCAGGTTTCAGTGCTAATTTGAGTGGCTGATGGGTGAGGAGGGGGAAGGATCAAAAGCGATAGAAAGTCCAGGGCAGAGGGGAACAGAGATTGCGGAGGGAAATGGAGCAGATCGTTCTTCAAAGCATTTAACGGGCGATCATGTCGGCTTTGGAGCAGGAGGGGGTGAAAGGACATGCAGAGATTTAAGAGTTAGGATTTTGAAGAGGGACCAATGTCTCATAGAAATCCAGCCAGCATGGAGGCAGTATTTTGAGGTGGGAAAGGGACGGGGGGGGATTATAGATGTTGCGAGTGGAAAAGTTTAGGACTTTGTCAAGGGATGAATTTGAGTAGAGAGAATCGTCCTGGAGGAGTGTGGCAAAGTAGTCTAGGTAATTAAGTCCTCGGAGCATAAGGATTTTGGCAGCAATATAGGTGAGAAGGGGTGGATTATTAGAGGTGATATTGATGAACTTTGGGGTTGATGTCAATAAGCTGCACCTATAGGTTGCATGCCTTCTGGGAGGAGGTGAACAAGACTGGTGGAAAACAGATGGCAAAAGAAAAGGGTGGGGGGGCTACTTAGCACCCAGAAGGTGAATTAAGTAATTATTGGAAGAATTGAGTAAGAGGTAGCAGAGTGCCCTCCATTTTCAGATTACAGAAAGACCAGTAGCAATGTGGCCAATACATCAGGAGTCCAATTGAGGAAGGAAAAAAGATGTGGATCATCTGGTGGTAGAAGCTTAAGGGGGGGGGTTGAGGGAGGGGGCGGAGGTGGGGTTGGGTATCGGTTGTCCAGGTTCTACAGTGTTAAGAGTAGTTGTCCAAGACCGAGACTTGAGGGGTATCCATAGGGAGGGATGTTTGGTCACAGGTGGACATGTTCCTTGAAGTAGGGAAGAACCTGTGGTAGAGTTAGGAGACACCCCAGTCTAGAGTGGCACCCTGGATCTCACTTTCAGGGAGGGCAAGGAGAATAGAGGAGTGATTTACTGCGTCAAAGGTGGATGAGAGGTAAAGTAGGATTTGGATTGAGGAGAGTTTGAGGTACTGGTGGAGTGACGGCTACAGAATCCTCATTGCAGCATATCATGAAGGTCATTCTTGTCAAAGTAGGTGGAGATACAGTTGTAGACCATTGTGGAGTAATAGTTGAGGGTAGAGACTGATCTGTAACTTATTGGAGTCAGCTGAGGGCCTTTTGAGGGCAGATGGGGATGGTGGTTGCCTTGAAGCAGCTGAAGAAAGGTCAAGAGGGAAAGTGAGGAAGAAGTGTTGTCAAGACCAGAAATGTAATTGACTGGTATTTTCCCATACTCAAAAGGGCTGAGACACCCACCAACCCAAGATGGTCCCAGGGGCATAGTGACCTGAGAATGGGAAGCGATTGCAGGAGAGGCACAAAAAACCTTCCCAAACCCTGTTTGGATCAATGCTCACTAGCACAGACAGAAAGTCACAAGGAAATGAGCAGCCTGAGTATATGGCTGCCACCCTGCAAATGGAGATTAAAACCCTTAAAGCCTTCTAACCCTCAAATGGATAGCTTAGTTGGAGATTGGCCAAGGATGGCATGTGACCAGGGAGACCATTGGAGCTGCTGCTTTCCTGGGCAAAGATGTGTGGGGATGTGTGGATGTGTGGATTTAGGCTGCTCCCAATTACCATCCAGGTGCCTACAGTTGCTGGGCAAATGTTGTAGCCAGTGGCTATCCATGATGGGTGAGCCACTGCCAGTTTGAATGGTGCACATCCTTTACCATTGTTGGACCTGGGTGGGCTACCTGGCTGAATCTTCAATAAAAGGAAGAAACCTACTGCCCTTCGACATATCATTGTTGCATCCAAGACCCCTATGAAGAAGTGCTGCCTGCCGACAACCTGAGGACCACTTTTGCACCTGACCAGCACCAACTCGAGTGAAGTCCCGGTGAATCCCTGCTCCTCTGCTGGATTGCCGGAAGACCATTGTCGATACCCTTGGACCTTTAGGAACAACCAGTCCAGGCTCCTGCTTGAGGATCCTTGCCTCCTGAACCTTTGGAGGGGTTCCTGGACTACTGGGTGGACTGACCAGGTCTCTTCTGTACTACCTCTCTGCAGCCGTAGCCGTTCCGAGTACATCCTTGGAATTTGGAGGGTCTTCAGCAACCTTCTTGCATCAACCGAAGCTATGCTGGGTATGCTCCTTTTTTGTTTGTCCATTGAAGATAGGTTGTCGCTCCCTGACTGTGATGATTCCCATTGCAATCAGACTTCACACCCTAGAGGTGTCTTGCATTGCAGAGAAATGCATATTTTCTTTTTGGTGTTCAATCGGAAGGTGTCTGGAAACGATTCGTAAGCACTGCGACCAACTGAACCTGAAATCCTGCATTTGAAAGTGGCCCCTGGGCCTTCCTCGACCGGACCAAGCATAGAACGGCATGTCCTCAACGCAGGGTTTGCTAAATATACTAGCACACTTAGTTTTACACAAGTTGCTGTCTGTGACAGAACTTGGAAAAGCCCTCCCTAAGAGGCAGGGTTGTACCCCTTGGGTTTAGCCTGAACTAACCAAAGGCTTGGTAGCAATGGCTGAGCAGCAAGGCTTCGTCTAGTAGGGAAGAAGGTCTGTAGTGAGGCACACATTACTTGGAGTAAAGGTAAAGCAACACAAAAGTGAGAGAAACTAATGAAACAAATAAGCAAACTTTAGATCAACTGTTGCAACTTTAGGTAACCCCTGCTTAACCTATCTTTAGAAGAAGAAACGCTATCCTAGGTGAATGAGTCAAAGGGGGGGAATGCTGGGTGTCCAGTTACCAAGGGCTGAGGAGGAAGGGGGCCGGTAAGCAGCAAACAGAGCAGATTCTATGGAGGTTTCTTCAGGTTTGCACCTAATGGTTGTTCACCCCAATGGGACTCGTGGTGCAAGTAACAGCTTAACTGCAGCCCTCCAGGAGCATAAGAACAATGCAGCAAGACCAATGTAAGCACCTAGGCTCAGGACAGAATATTTTCAATGAAGAACTTGGTTCATCAGGACAGTCCCCTAAGGCAGAGGTTGTCAAACTGTGGGGCACGCCCCAGGGGGGTGCACCGCATCCCAGGAGGGTCGCGAGAGCCCAGCATGAAATAATAAAAAAAAAAGTTAACATTTCTTTTTAGATTGCAGGGCAGGGGCATCTCACATGGTTGGACTGGAGCATAAACGGTCTCGGGCACCACTGAAAAAGTGGCCCGCAGTTGCAATTGGATATTCATTCCTTTAGTCATAGACTGTTTGAATATTACCCAAGTTTCGTGCCTTGAAACACTTGTGTATAGGTGCGTTATAAAGGCCATATCATATCAAGGGGTGTTTTTTATTAAAATGTAAGCAAATTGTAATATTTACAGAATATTTATTCAGCAACAATGGTCAAAACTACTAGCTGCATTCATCAAACTGGGCCACATTGGCCAAAAAAGTGGCCCATTTTGACTGGCCTACACTAGCATTTTGCATTATTGGTACGGGCATTGCCCTATTGCCCTCTAGGCCAGTCTGAGCCTCGTGGATCATCCATAATGGGTGAGATGGTGCCCCCCGCACCCATTATGGAGGAGCTGAGGAGCCAGCCCAGTGAAACACTAAGCACTCCCTCAGCTGCTTTTTCCAGCTGAGGGAGTGCTCCTAGGTGAACTGTTTCCCTTTGACAGTTCAGTTCCCCAGCCGCACATGCTCACTAAGCCATGCAAGGCTGTGAGTGTTTTGCTTCGCCAGCCTTACCTAGCTCCTTGGCAATGCTGGCTGGGGTACTGCAAGTCTTTATGTACGAGAGGGAGCTCCTGCGCCTCTTCGCACATACAGACAGAGCAACCTGGAGTGGGGCATTTCATCACCCATGCGCATAGCCCTGCAGAAGGTACGTTTATGTTAATTTTATTTAAATCTGTGTATGCTTGTGTTATGAGTGGGTGGTGGTGGTTATTATTATTTTGGCAAGTGGGGGTTGTACAACAAAGGCATTATAAAAATTCCTTTGTTGCACAATCCTGCTACCCCCTTGCCAAAATCAGCTCTCCTTCTGTAGTGCTGTGGGGGCAGGGATGGTATTGTTTTTACTGGATATCTATCATAGATGTCCAGTAAAAAATGCCATGCTTTCCCCCTTGGCCCCCAAGTGTCAATTGCAAACGGTTTGGCTTTTTACCCATTTTTTTTAAAGTGTGCTCTAAAATGCAAAGTTTTAACCCATTATTTAAAAAAAAACCCTCTTGATTAGATCGGCTCTGTCGCTATGGCATGTTTTTGGGAAATATTTATGCCCCTCCACTTAAATTCACCATCTCCCACTGGCCCTCGAACTGTGATGGGAACGGGGTGGGGGGGAGTACAAGGACTGGTGGGGTGGGGAGAGCCCAGGGATTGGGTAGGAATGGGATGAGGGAGCCCAGCGACTGTGATTGGAACAGGCGGGGGAGCCCAGAGACTATACTGGGAGTAGGGTGCAATGACAGCGCGCAATCATTCATAGCCATTTGTACATAGTGTCCATTTGGCATTTCTGGGGGGGGGGGGCAGCCTGCCCATATTTTGCTCAGGCCAAAAAAGTTTGAAGACCACTCTCCTAAGGTGAGACAACAGTTGTCCCTGGTTCGGGTTTCTTGGCCTTGGCGGCTGAGGAAGGAACTCTGGAGGGAGCAGATGGATGCACTCGAGCAGTGGGATGACTAGCAGTGGATCATCGCGAGACTGGTGCATTGGAACCCTGCACAGACCTCAGGTCAGTGACCGTTGTCCGGTAGACTTGGTTCTTGGTCCACGACTCAGCTGAGGGGACGTCTAGGCGTGGAAAAGAGACACTGCAGACCCAGAAAGATGCCCACAAGGTTTCAGCCGAACCCACGCGTCACAAGAAGTTGCACCGCAAAATGGCACAGGTCACAGGGTATTGGGAGTTTGCAGCCCGAGAGTGTCGCAGCTCTTTGTGGGATGGCCAAAAATGCAGGTGGTTTGAGAATGGCTCCACATCCAGGCGAGGAAGCAGTCTTCCAGAGATCGTCCCGGTCGTTCGTAACTCGGTGTGTGGTCTGCAGCGGTCACTTGGTAGTTTCTTGGACGTCGTCCTACGAATTCCTCTTTGGATCTTCGGTCCAGTGGTCGACTCAGAGGTTCAGCTCCAGGATGTTTGCCTTTTATGCAAGAAAACTGGCTCAGCCCACCAATCACCAGACAAGATGTTCATGCAAATCTGGGAGTGGCTGTCCAAAAGGGACTGCCAATCTCCTACTACAAACTGGTCCCAGGCAGGCACACTGCAGGACAAAGACATGGGGAGTTTTGGTCACCTATCCCATTCTCTGTCATTTCAGGCACTCTTGAGAGCCTTGGTGGGCTTTCCAATTGAAAACCCGCCAAAGACAAACGAATCATCGATTTTATTTTTTATTTTTTTTCCCTCCCCGCCCCAAGCTAGGTAGTAGACGGCTGAAGAAAGGGCAAGTCATCATGAACAGGGCTTAGAAAAGTACAGCTAACATTTTAGGGGAATGGTGTCCCCTGTGTCCCTTGTTGAAGCTGCAAAGATAGCCTGCGACAAAAGTCCACAAAAATCATGTAAAAAGGTACACTGCCACCAGCCTGTCAGATGAACTTGTCACAGTAACTAAAGGTTCCTGGAGAAGCGAGAAAAGGGACAGTGTTTCCCCTCAGCACTCTGAGGTTTGGGTGTGCTTATCTCGCAAAAGTAAACCCAGGTAGGATGATGTATCCCCCTGCCCTGATAACAGAGTGTTACCATAGGAAAATAAGAATGAAACTCCAGGAGCTCCCAGTAACATGGCACAGTAAGTGCTGCATGCTGCAATAGTAAAAGGTAGATGCCAGAAAAGTTGGAGGAAAGCAGATCTCCATTAAAAAGTACCAAATCTTTGTAAAAAGGGTTCCCAAGTACAGACTCCAAGAAAGAGTTTGGAAAAAGGTTCCCACTCTCTGAGAAGAATTGGGCAAAAAACGTCTAGCAAAAAGTGCTGGAGGGACTCGCAGTTGGAGAGAATTTCACTTAAAAAGGAAATATACTCTAGCACCACCCGCCATCGCAATTCTTCTTGGCTGCCTGGAGGTCTCCTGAATTTGCCTTCTCTGCAGAAGTCTTTCTTTTCTACACATGGGTTTTCAGCAGTAATGTCCCTGGAACTGAGATCTAAGCACTGTTACTGACAAACTAAATCCTGTTTCCAAAATTGACCACTGCACCTGCAAGCACCGCGCCTCCGTCTGCGTGACCAATCCCAGAAGATTGCGTCCCTAACAGATTCCCAAACCTCAGCAGTGGTCTGGAGAAGTCTGAGTGGGGGGGGGGGTATGGGGTAGCGGGGGCGTAAGGAACATGCCTGTTCCACCCATCGACCCATCCCCTCCCCCCCCCCCTTCTCCATGGCTGTGCATGAAGGCCCTGTCCTGTTTCACCCTTTCCTGACTTTGGTCACTTCTTGGGCGGCCTATCCTAGTGTATGGGATTGAGTGAATTTACTTACCTGAACTTTACTTACCTAGTTGAACTTTATATCCTAACCGCTGCCATTGTCCAATCATAGTAGCACTGATGACTTTAGGGCAAAAGGCCCCATTCCATCTTGGGGCCGTACTTGCTAAATATTAAGGTTTTATGGTTACTCTAAAGTGCATCTTCTGAACTTTATGCATCAGACTACTTGCCTGTTTTACACTGGTTATTTAACCAAATGTTCTTCCTTCTTTGAAGGGTGAATGTATGAATCTTTTTTGTAGTAAGTGTGACAATATTTGCCTAGAGATTTCATTTGCTCAGTGTGTGTTCCAAAGGCCCAAATCCTTGCGCATGTTAGTGTCCCTGTCTAACTGGAATGATTGATGGCGTTCTGCCTTTACTCATTGTAGCCCTAGACCACGCTCTCAGCCCTCCTAAGTCCAAGCGTTCCTGCTTTGCGGAAAGAGAAATAATGTGGGACTACAGAAAAAAAGCGCATTCCCATAAGTCCCACAAAGTTTGGTAAGGGGGCTTAAGTCACATGGAGATTATGTTAAAGGTAGTGGGATTTATCATCCCAAGCAAGAATCTGGCCACAGGAAGCCTTTCTACTTTCAAAGGTGCACAGGATCTTGTGTAATCGGTGGAGCAAGTTACCACAGATGTTAAGGGTAAGGCCAAGGGGGTTCATTCTGTGAATGAAGCACTCCCTTTTATAGCAGGAGTGTTACTTGGATTCCTTGCCCAGTGTCTTGGGTTAGAAGTTACTCTAATGGGTGATTTATGAGGTTTGTTTATTTGCCAAATGAGTTTCACAGAATGTTTTTCATTTATTACAGCCAAAAGTGTGTTGTTGGGGAGGGTGAGGGAGGGGGGAGACTTACCCATCGGCCCTGCTTTTCATATACCCAACTCATACCCCATCTATATTTCTGTAAAAAATGCAGCAAAAAGAAATGTGACATTGGTAAACTCGGAGGCTCTAGCCAGAGCTCCTCTAAAGCCCACCAGGTTGGACAATGCTCCCCCCTCCTTCTCCCAGTAATCCCAGGCATTCTAGCAGGTAATGAAGGAGTATTTTGTATTGTATGTGTTCAGAGGCACGTCCCAGGAGGAGTAGGAGTTCTGCAGGGAAATGATCTCCTGTTCTTGGGACTTGTGTGTGGTGCAGCAGAAAGTCCATGTACAAGGTATCGGCCAAAGAAGGCTACGCTAGCCAAGCATTAGGGTAAGCCTACGCCCA
Organism: Ambystoma mexicanum; assembly: GCF_040938575.1. Lineage (NCBI taxonomy): Eukaryota > Metazoa > Chordata > Amphibia > Caudata > Ambystomatidae > Ambystoma > Ambystoma mexicanum. The sequence continues at coordinate 1,390,747,202 of NC_090924.1, forward strand.
AGGGAAACACAAGGCTAAGGAGTCCAAGCTTCCCAAGAAGAGAAAGATGATTTCCTCCCCTAAAATACCAAATGAGGTCTGTTTGGCGTGAGATGGCCGCTCTTCCCCGATGAGCCTCCTTCGCACCCTTGCCTACAAGCAGCAACATCAGGTGTCGGTCTTCGCATCTCTAAGCTATATACATTAACACAGTCTCATACCCCCATACTAAATAACATTAAAGAAAGGTGGGAAGGGGACACGGGAGTTACCATCACCCAAAAGAACTGGTCTAAATACTGCTTGCTCACAAAAACTGTTTCATTAAATGCTGGCCTACGTTTGATTTAGTTCAAATTACTTAATAGATTGCATTACATGCCTGCTAAAATGGCTAAATTCGTGACTCAATGTACGGGGGAATGTCCCAAATGTATATCACCTAATGCAGGATCGTTTCACATGTACTGGTATTGCCCGTACGTGGCAGGGTTTTGGAAGGATGTGGCAGAATTTATAGAGATCACCCAAATACCAGCCTCCCTAACCCCTCAATAATTCTTGTTTGGGGATATTGATAAGAATGCGGAAACCACCAGGAGAATATTCAACATATCATGTGTGATCTCTTAAAAATGCATACTACAAAACTCAAAGAAACCTGCATCACCACGACTTGAACACTTACTTCGGGAACTTGCATATGTAAATGAATGTGAGGAACAATACATACTGACCCTGGATAAGACGAGTCGCCCCAAAGACATCTGGCCCCCTTTCAGGAGGTATCTGTGTGATAGGATTTCGGATACTGTAGAACCTATGTGAATTGAAATGTACCATTACTAATCAAAGAATGTGCTATTTGTAAAAGTGAAATGTGTTATTGGGGTATGGTGTCATGTTGCATCTGTCAAGACCATCAATAAATAAATATTTTTTTTTTAAATACCTACAACTGAGGTTGAGGTATCTGACAAAACCCTTCAACCTGAGGATGAAGAAGGGTTGTCTGAAGTATTCCATCCCTATGTTCACCCATAAGTGCAGATTTTACTTGCAGAATGAGGACTCACTGTTATGCAATTTTTCTCTGAAGCCCAAGGGCTTAGTAAAACCATTCAACTGAGACAGTACAAGACTGCACTCTCAGTAAAAGGCTGTACCACCTGAGTTCATGGTAGCGCAGACAGAGCAGTCAGGCTTATTTTAGGAGGGAGAGGAGGCTGTAGAGTCAGTGCAAAGAAAATGTATTATACATATGGTCCAAAGAAACACACACTATGCTTTAAATATACAGAATAAAGCACAGACCTTATTTAGAACACCCAACAGTATTTCTAGGTAAGTCAGACCTTTGCATACACATTCAGTATAGGGCACACCTATTCTTGGGAAGTAAGACCATAAGTTGCTTTCAGATTACTTTCCAATAATACAAGGGTAGTAGACTGTCAGTTATGCAGTGACACTCAACAAGGAAATCACATAGTCAGCCAACTTGCAAATATACTTTTCTGAATAGTGGAACATAGATTCAAGGAACCGTAACTACCTCTAGTACTTTTGGGATGACAGTTATTCTATGCAAGTAAGACCTCTTTGGGGTAATATACAATTACAGCTTTTCAGCCTAGTGGAACATAGGCTAAGATAAGCAAGAACTGTTTACAGTAATTTTGGATGTTAAATGCAAACCAGGGTCAGCTACACCCAGAGGAACTTTTCAGGAATGGCGCACAGCTATTCTAGGCAGGTATTTGTATTTTGTTTTTAGTTGTATAGCGCACCTGGCCCAAAGACATCTGGGCGCATAGCTTTGGTTACAGTTATACATTACAGAAAGAGTACATGGTAAGAAAGTGCAAGGGATGAAATGCAGAGCATGAGGTACAGTAAATGAGTAAGTGGTCAATGTACCGACAGGGTTACAGTTACACATTTGCAGAGGAAGTACAAGGTGCACGAACAGTGAGGAGTGAGATACTTAGCATGAAATAAACTAGATGAAACCATGGACAAAGTACAATAAAAGGTTGTAGAATTACAAACAGGTAATATACAGTAGGCAGTCGCAGTGCATGTTGGGCAAAGGTAGTATCATAGTGTTGCGTCTTAGGAAGCACAATTGTCTTGAGCAGCAAGCCACACTTTGACTTTGCTCTTGAAGGATTGAAAGGCAGGTTCAGCCCTAAGCAGGTTGGGCAAGGTATTCCACAATTTGGTAGCTAGGACTGGGACACTCGCCCCTCTAGCTTTTTGAAGTTTGAACCCAGGAAGGGAGAGCCAATGGTCTTGGGCAGCTCTCTGCGGTCGGGTAGAGGTGTGGGGTGTGAGTCGGTTGGCAAGGTACATGGGAGCCTGGTTGGCTAGACATTTGTGGGTGGGGGCAAGCGTTTCCAGTGAGATTCTCTGTGCTACTGAGAGCCAGTGGAGATTACGTCTATGGTCAGAGATGTGGTGATTCCTAGGAATGTTTAGGGCAGCCCTGTTAGCATTATCCTGAGTGACTTGAAGTTTATTTAGGTTGGTTTGGCTAGTCCCTAGGTAGAGGGCGTTACAGTAGTCAATCTTTGACATAAGTTTTCTAGCAAGGGTGGTGCAATTAGCAGCAGTCAAGAAGGGCCTACAAGCTGTGATGAGTTTGCACGTATAGGCAGAAGCTCAGCTAACCGCGTTGGTTTGTCTGGACAGCGAAGGTGTGGAGTCATGGTAGATGCCCAGAGTTTTGGTGTCATTGGACACCTTGATATTGCCATCAATGGTGAAGGATTTGAATGAGGGATCTAATTTAAGGCAGGAAAAAAGTCTTTTTGCTCCCGGCTATCTTGTTTGGAAAATCCGAAATAAATATTTGTAACACTCTGGTTAGTACAAAATAATCCGTTTATTATCTGTATTTTTCTTGAGTGGTTCATTCCATAGGTATATTTGTGTTTTAAGAAACACTATTTAGGACTTGATGTACAAGTTTGGTCAGCCGACACGTGTTTCGACCAATATGGTCTTTCTCAAGGCAAGAATTATTGGCTGTGTGCCCTCGGTGGGGTTCTGTTGTGAATGTCCTTAGGGCATTCTTGGCTCCTGTTGGGCCCTGCGTGCTCTTACTGGCGTCCTGGGCTGATATGGATGAGTATCTGGGTGTCATCTGCATAATTACTGTAGGTGACACCCAGACAGTCAAGAATATCAAAAAGTGGTTTGGTGAACACGTTGTAGAGAGTGGGAGACGCCAAGATCCCTGAGGGACACCGCCTTGAATGGGTGAAGCCTCAGCTGATGCTGCTGAGGAGAATACCTGCATAGATCTGTTATCAAGGAAGGATCTAATCCATGAGGTGGCAGAGTCAGAGAAGTGTGCTGTTTATTTAAGATGCCGACAGAGGATTTGGTGGTTAACGAAATCAAACGCTGCGGACAGATCTAGTAGTTGTAGCAAGGCCAGTTTCACTTTCTCTTTAACTCCTCAATCTGAGTTTTTAGGTCAATGAGGGCAGTTTCGGTGCTGTGCCTGGGCCGGAAGCCAGATTGCCGAAGGACAGAGTTTTAGTTTCCAGGTAATCCTGGATCTGCCGGTTAGGCAGCTCGGTCTAGTATTTTGAGCATGAATGGTACCGTGATAATGGGCCTGTAATTCGTGGGGGTGCTAGGATCAAGGGTAGGTTTTTTTAAGCAGGGAATGACCTAAGCGTCCTTCAAATTGTCCGGGAAGATGCCTGTTTTGAAGCAAGAATTTATGAAGGCAGTGATAAAAGGGGCTAGCTCATGTGTGGCCTTCTTGATGATAGGAGCTGGGCAGGTATTGCCCTGGCAGTTGGACGGTTTGAGCTTATTCATGATACATTCGACCTCAGCAATGGTAAGAGGGGAGAAGCTGAAGGGTTTATGCGTCGGTACAGTGAGGGTGTTCGTGCTATTCGGGCGGTTGATACGCTAGTTTGTCTGGAGGCAGTTTTGTTTAGCGTTGATTTTGCATTGAAGAGTGAATTCTTTCTAAGAGAGCTTTTTGTATGTTCGCACACCACGTGCTATCTTTAGTGCAGGAAGTAGGGGGAGTTACAGGGGATTCAAGTTCTTTCAGAATCTTGAACAGCTCTTTGGTGTTAGTCTGCTTGCATAATACGCTTGTTGTATGTGTCTTTCTTAGCTTGGAAGATGGCCTCTTTGTAGTTCAGGGATGCTATGAAAAGGCTGTCCTTGTTGGCTTCAGACGAATGGCTTTTCCAGCGAGCTTCAGCGTTTCTTTTTTCTTTTCTTATCATTCAAGTGTGGCGTAAACCAGGGGTTGAGATGTGCGCGTGGTTTTGGTTTCCTAAGTTTGATTGGGGCGATGATGTTCATGGCTTTGCGCATAGCGTGGTTGGTAGGTATCAATTAATACTGTTCGGTCAGAACAGGATGAAGAAGCTATGTTTAGAATAGGAAGGATAAGTGGGAGTAGTTTATCACTTGTAATATCCTTTTTGTTTCTGGTGCGCAGGGCAGGGGCAATATCATGTTTAGGGCCTTGGATGTTGGCTTTGATATTGAAGGTAATTATGTGCTGGTCCGACCAAGAGCAAGTGATATAAACTGAAGCTCCTTCTCCATAAGACCAAGACCAGAAGGTAAGTAGTTTACATGTAGGTTTTATTCTCTTAGTTAGTAAGTCGAGAAAGCACTGGGACATCATCTAGCCCAGCAGCTTAAGTCCAACTGCCACCAGTAGAACCCTGCACACCAAACATACATCAACATTCCACCCAGAGTCCCAGTGACATCACCACACCAACACTCCACCTAGAATTTTAGTGACATCACCACCATCACAACACTCATAGCCATAATCAATCCCACACAGATTATAACATGTCCCTCTCTTCAACCAACACAACATTCATTGCCATAATCATGACCAGCATAGATTATAACATATGCCCCCATCTTCAATAACACCAAACTAGACCCAAGGTGGAAACCACTCCTAGAGCAAATTACCAGAATTGTTGTAACTCAGAAACATTTTACCCCCACTGAGCCCAACCACTACTCCAAGATCTAAAATGAAAAACAGAAAACGAATTCAACCACAAACTCTTCCCAGAGCCCAAACCCACTCATCTACAAACCAGCTGAATGAAATGAACCACAGCAAGAATGAACCAACAGTAAGTCCTTACCCATGGAGACCCCTGTATCGCAACCAACTAACCATTCAGCAACTAAACCCCACACAGACATGTGGCCAACATGTCTATGTCCAACTATGATCCTACCCCTAAACACCATAACAACACACTGTCCCCTTAGATAACCCAGACAGAACCCCAAACCACCCGCTAGACAGCACCTCGCTGCCCCCAGAAAATGACAGACCACACCTCACTGCCCGCTAGACAGCACCTCACTGCCCCCCAAAATGGACCCAGACAGCCCCTAACTGCCCGCTAGACAGCACCTCACTGCCCCCCAAGAATGACCCAGACAGCACCTCACTGCTCCCAAAAACTACTACCAACAGCACCTCACTGCCCCTTAAAATCACCAACATCCTCCACCCAGACATCATGCACTTATATCCAGGGGACATGCCCCTACAGACAATAACAAAAAAAAACTCCAGAGGACAACATCTAAATCCCATGAAAATAATCACAGATAAAGTCATGACGCCAAAGACCCTGCGCCAACCCCAAAATATCCATGAAATTCAAAACACTAAATGCAAATCCTTGGCGCTAAAGTCCCTGCGCCAATCCCAAAATATCCATAGAATGCAAGAAAATAAATGCAAAAGTTATTGACATGGCACAAAAAGTCCCTGCACCCATCCCAGCATACCCATGAAGTGCAGGAAAAATAAAAGCAAAAAAAATTGACATGGCGCAAAAGTTCCTGCGCCAACCCCACACCCCCATGTCCACTTCCACCCACCTGGAAGAAAAACATTGTAAACATTACAAACTTTGCCAAAGAACCCCACCCACGAGTCCGTAGATAAAAGCCCATGGAAAATGTCCTAAACAGCAGGCCACGACATAAACACAACAGCAGTACATTAGATCACAGGCCTTACACTGCTAACATCAACCCAGGACCCAAACCACAACTGTACTAAACCCAGAGGCCACCACAAAAAACACAAACAGCATAACCATAAAAACCGGCCTCCCCAATCACATACCTCTACTCAGTGACTTGTCAGATCCTTCATCACGTCACTTGTCCCCCACTGATCCGGATCCAGCGCTCTCCTCCTTGCCATCATTCTTGACAAATCACCTGCTAACGGCATCTTCCGACCCTCAGCACACACTTTGTAGACGCCCAGAATCTCGGAACCGGCCACCGCACTTGCCATCATCTCCAAAAATAAACTTCTTGTCGCAGATGTATCCTCCTCGCTCTCCCAAGATGAAGATTTCCATCCTGCAGTCCAATACACACGACACACTGGCTCTCTTCCTGCCAACGTCCGCGCACAGCTGCTCCCCCTGGTGGACGCAGGGGCACACTCCTAGGAAGAACCAATTGCCGTTCCTGCCAACAGTCGCGCGCAAAAAAAATCCAGCCACGACCCGACTGCCTTACCGGCCCGGCGGAATACCAGCCCAAAGGGAAACTCCTCCCAATCCGCTCTCCAGTCCTTAGGCTGTTCAGGAGTCACGGCAGCCCCCTCCAAACCTCCATCAACCTCTGGACCGACCCACCAAAGTGCACAGTGGGTGCGCAGCTCCAGGCAATGGGCCACATCAGCCCCAGCGCCACCTGGACGCTGGACCTTCCGGGAACTGGGCAACCTCAGCCCCCCCCCCCCCCCCCCCCCCCCCGCCGGTACACACAACAGCGTCACCAGCTGTTGTTCCTCCACTCCTGGCACGGCTATACTGGGCCACCTACACTCTTCAAAGCCCCAGCCTGGACTTTGAAACCTGGGCCACAGCACCGCCCAGCCCGCCAGACACCTCTGCTTCAATTGGACCTCGACCTCCACTGCACCACCCGGCCTGCAGCTTGTTCCAGTTTGATGGATGTCTCTCAGGGAGGCAGCGCTTCTCACCAGCTGCCCCTTCCCAGCAGCACCGGAACCATCCTCGTCGCCAATGATATAAACTGAAGCTCCTTCTCCATAAGACCAAGACCAGAAGGTAAGTAGTTTACATGTAGGTTTTATTCTCTTAGTAAGTCGAGAAAGCACTGGGACATCCATCTAGCCCAGCAGCTTAGGTCCAACTGCCACCAGTAGAACCCTGCACACCAAACATACATCAACATTCCACCAAGAGTCCCAGTGACATCACCACACCAACACTCCACCTAGAATGTTAGTGACATCACCACCATCACAACACTCATAGCCATAATCAATCCCACACAGATTATAACAGCAAGGTGAGTTGGACTGTAAATTGATACTGCAGTTCGAGTCAACAAGTCAGTCAAGTGTTCTCCCCTTGATGTAAGTGGGTTCTAGAATGTGATGGGAGAAACCTAGCTCAGAGTGTTGGCAATGTCTGCAGCATTGGGGTCGTTTGGGTCTTGGAAGCCCAGGCTAAAATCACCAAGTAGGATAATTTGAGATTTAGTCTTAGATTTATCCACTAGTAAGGTCATAATATCGTCAGCAAAGGTGGTGACGGGTCCTGACGGCCTATAAATGAGGTGTAGGGTGGCAGTTTGGTTGGGAGAAATGGGGAGCTTGACTGAGAGTAGCCCAGCAAATGGAAACTGAAGATTAGGAATAGGTCTGAGGCCAAGTGAGCTTTTGGGGATAAAGGCGAAACCGCCGCCTTCTGATTGATTGGTGTTGCGGTCACATCTAATGATAGAGTAGCCAGTAGGTATGGCAAGGGATAGTAGTGGTCCAGAGGCTGTATGTCGGTAAAACCTAATGTTGTAATCTATTAGAGTTGCTTTTCAGATCGGTGCAACACAGATTGTGGTAAGCAATAACTCTAACTTGTTTTAGGCTGGCACACAGTTAACACAAGGTAAGTAAAACCTATATACTTTTTAATGGGGCTATCAGCAACGTAAAGGTAAGTATAACCCTATTCTGGACAGCAAGACCCAGTTGGTACATTTATCCTAATAGGAACAGTAACGTGAAACCAACCGCATTACTTATGGGGAAGAGGCACAACTAATTAACAGGCGAGTATATTAACCTTGTATATACTTTTCAGAATAGTGCACCACATTCAAGGTATAAGAACATTTGTAACTGTTCACGCTCACTTATCAAACAATTTGTTTTACAAGTATGTAACTTTTGAGCACTTGTTCTTTTCAAGGCAGAATCCTTTTCTTATACAGTCCTTTTCTTATTCAATAGCATGAGTTCACTTGGATGCAGTAGAGGGAGCCTAGTGGTATAGGTGCCAGCTGTAGGCAGGGTGAGATCGGGCTCAGTTGCAGGCAAAGTCAGATTTCCAGAGGAAGACTGTTCAAACAAGTATGTTTTTCTCTTTAAAGTTACTTGAGGTTCCAGGTACTTCAGAGATGACACCCTAGGAGGGTACTGCAGTGGGCCTAGATGAGTGGCTTCCCAATCACAGAAAACACCCCAAAGCTATACACAAATCAGAAAGGCTTAAGGTAGGTAAAATATCCCAGCCAAAACAGTACCTCAGCACAGAAGAAGAGTTGCAGCAGGAAGACTTTAGGATATGCAGCCAAAAACCTGGTTGAGTGATTACTCTGTCAAGAAGACGGAAGACAGGACTTTGGAAGGCCTTTTGCAGCAGGGAATCACAGGAGAAGGATCCAGGCAGGAGTTACTTCATGGCTGGATGTGGCTCTGTGGATTTGGCACCTTTTCAGGATCACAGAAAATGACCATATCGCTGGTCGGATTCTCGTCATTTGGAAGATCAGCACTCTGATGTGGTGGCTTTTTGGACTCGAATCATGCCTCTGGAGATCCAGCAGGAGGCCCACAAAGTTTCATTGAGGTTCGGAATTTGGAAGATTGTGCACCACACAATGGCTTGAGGTACCATGGTATTGGGTATTTCAGTCCCGCAAGGTCACAGCACAGCATGGGATAAGTCAAAATTCAGATCTTCTTGACTCTAGTGAGTCTCACCAGGCACTGGGTCGTCATTTTTGTAGTCCCCAAGTCGATTGGAAGAAAAGTCTAAAGTAGGCTCTGATTACACATCATGCTCTCTGGTCCTGGAAATTGTCTCTGCTGCGGTTTCTTCATCTTCGGTTTTGCTTCCAGGATCAGACTTTTATGCAGGAATCCAGCCAATCAAACAGCCATGCAATATTCGAACTTGTTGGGGGTGTTGACTGTCCTTTTAGGACAGCCAGCCTTCTAGTTTGAACTGGATTCTCAGAGTCAGGCTGGTAGACGAAGGAATGCAGGGTTTTGGACTCGTCCCTCGCATCCTGCCTTCACAGTCACAGTGGAGCCTAGGCCTGGAGTCCACAAGATAAACATTGCAAAGGAACTTCCTGCCCTGGATGTTGGGAGACGGAAAAAGAAGGGACGCTTAAATGGTGAAAAAATAATTAAATTGGCACTCAGGGGTGCCTTTACCGGGGCTGTGGAAACAGCCTGCGGTAAAGGTGCACCGAATTAATAAAAAGGTTCACTGCCACCAACCATTTAAGGTAAGTCTGTCCTTGTAACATAACGGTTACATTTTAAATAAAAAAGGGGATACTCAATATTTCCACAGCACTCCACATAAAATGTAAAAGGGATCCAAAGATCCATTCTACCTTGGGAACTGTAGTTCTCACAAGGTTAGCTGGAGAAACTTAAAAAGGGAGCCCCTATGGCAACCCAGCAACAATCGGCACTTATTGCCAAAATGTTAACAAAAAGGAGACACTATGCAGAGTGTTAACAATGACACCCATAAAAAGAGTAAAAGACTCAGTGTGGAAAAAGGTTCCCACTCACTGAGGTATACGGAAAAGATAATCTACCAGTCCAGCAAAATAGTTCTGGGGTTGACACAGGTCAGGAAACTTCGATATGAAACTCTTACCGAACACCAAGGGAAGAATTTAGCCAGAGATTGTCCATCTCTGGAAGGCCTTGGGAGGAGTGTGAATTGCTGCACACTGAACCTATAGAGTCAACAGTAAGCAACCATAGGAGATTCCTCAGTAGGTGAGATCCTTCCTCCTGCAGTTGGTGCATGAAATGTCCCTTGCAGGTCATCTGGGGTTCAAGCAGCTTCAGGAGAGGTGATGCTTGTATTTCTACTGGCCTGAGATGGGTGTGGGGGGGTCCAAACGGGTAACTGCAGAGGCTGTACTACTTGGCAGTCCTCGGCCAAGAGTTGAACACAGATTCAGGATTCACTGTCACAGCTCGCTGTGGTCGGGGCACCATTTGAAAGGGTAGGTATTGATACTGTTCTCCCCTTTTATCTTCCTGCATCTGCTGGCAGAGGTTTATCCTGGTGTGTTGATTATGCCACCAAATATCCTAAATCTATCCCATGCAAAACAGTGACTACTAAGTCAATAGCTAGAGCGCTGTTCTGTATTTCTACTGGAGTTGGCTTCCCAAAGAAGTTTTTATTTTACAGACTCAGTAACTTTGTCTAACTATATGCGGACAGGTGGCAGGAGTGAAGGGTGTTATGTTTCCATCTGTCTTCCATTCACAAACCACTGGTCTAGTTGAGAGATTCAATGGAACTATCAAAAGGATGATTGAAGCTCTTGAGGAGCTGCAGAGAAGAAAGTGTGACCGTCTGCTACCATTCTTATTTGCATAATGAGAGGTGCATCAAGAAGGGGTTGGATTTACCCTTTTGAACTTTATTTGGTCACTTCTTTGGCAAAGGTTCCCCTCATAGGGTGACCATAGTGAAGGAAGGGTGGGAAGCCCCACCCCTTCTGTAACCTTGAATGTGGTGGACTATGTGCTAGGACAAAGTAGGAGGGATGGCCCTTCTGATGGTTTAGGCCAGTGACCAGCTGAAGACTGGTCAAGCCTTGGTGAAACACTGTGTTGACCAGAAAGCTTATCTTGTTCATTTTACCCTAGGCCTAGACATCCTGTTCATGAGCCCTAAAATGCCTAGAGCTTTACAGAAGAAATGGACCTTACCAGATAGTTGAAACTTGGTGAGGTTAACTATTTGGCTTGGATGACTTTGGAAGGCATATATAGTCTCTAAAGTGTTCCATGTAAATGGATTGAAGTCTTCCATCCCTAGAGTTGACATTGAAACCCTGATTTCTGAAGGGAGGAAGAGGAATCCGAGCATCTCCAAGATCTGTTCAGAGTCAGCCCATCAGATGGGTCCATTAAGGGTGTCAAGTTGCCCCCTTAATTGACTCGGCAACAGCAAAGTGAGTTGCAAACTTTACTTGGGACATTTTTGCTCTTGTTCTCACTAACTCCATGACAGACACTGGGTATAGATATTGAGCCTACCAAAAGTAGGAGTTACAGAATTTCAGACGAGGCAAGTTCAGACATCTAGTCTGAGGTCACTAAGATGTTGGATGTATGAGAGATATAGCCCTCTGACAGTTCGTGGTCCAGTCCAGTGGTTCTGGTACCAAATCCAGGCACCACACATTTGCGGTTTTAGGTGGCTTGTAGGGCTCTGAATCCCATCACCAAGATATGCCAAATATGGCAGTACCTTTACCTTCCTGCAGGGTATTGGCAAGAATACCTGGCAGAAAATACCAAGGAGAAGACTGCAGTCTCGCCACCTGCAGGGCCTTACGGGGTTCAGGCTAATGCCTTCGGCTTAAAGAAAGCATGTGCAATTTAAGGTTGGTTAACCATGTCTTGAACCTGTTAGATGATTGCTGCATGGTATAGCTGTATGATATTGCAGTTTTCAGACCAATTTAGGAAGAACATGTGAAATCCTTCAGATTGTGTTGCAGGCTCTCCAGCAGGCCTGCTTGAGCATAAAGGATGCCAAATGCCATATTGGTCAAGGTTCAGTGACCTACCTTGGGCATGAGGTTGTTGGGGTTCCCGACCAGTAATGTACAGGTTGTACATGACTGTGAAATACCCAAACCCAAACCTGGGTGAGGTCTTTTCTAGGCCTCACTGTGTAGAGCAGGGGTGCACAACTGATTTTGACAGAGGGCCGCAAGTACCTTGCATGATTGCTATAGTGGGCCTAAATGTGGGCGGGACGGTAGGCGCAGCAGGCGTGGCGGCAGGCTTTTTCAACCCCCAATTTATATTAAACACATGGAAAAAGAATACGTTTTTGAGGTGTAATGATTTTCATTTGTATTTCAAACTTACATTTTGTACTTCACATTTTCCATTGTTATCATTTATTTCTATTTAGCTATTGCATATTGTCTGTTTAATTAAATATATATTTTATTGACCTTTGATTGGACATTCCGTTATTTTGATCTGCTATACTTTGCTGTTTGGGATGAGGAGTATGGCCTTTGAGTCAGGTTTCCACAAAGTGTGCCTGTTTTAGCTTTATTGTTGGGTTCACTCTTGGAGTGCGACACAATGCCCCATGGGCCCCAACCAAACACTATGCCCCATGGTGCCCACCCCTCAACCAAACACTATGCCTCATGGCGCCCAACCCTCAACCAAACCATCTGCTCCATGGGCCCCACCCTCCAACCAAACACTATGCCCCATGCCACCAAGCATGCACCATGCATACATACTCATACAGACCCGAACGCCCACCCCCAAATCAGCAAACAAGCATACAACATGCACCCATACAGACCCGAACCCCCGCAATCCCCCTCACCGCCAACTCGGCACACAAACCCACAAGCATACACCATGCACCCATACAGAGCCCCACCCCCAACTCACCATACAGACCAGAACCCCCACTCACCAAGCAAACTCACAAGCATGCACCCATACACACCCAGACCCCCCAACCCCGCATCTCAACATACAATGAACGTGCACACAACAAACATTCAGGCAAACCCGACCCTCCCCATCCCCCCAGCATCTCAACATACACTGCACTTGCACACATAAACATTCAGGCACACCCGACACACACCCCACACCCTCATCTCAACATACAAGCAGCACAAAGATCAGACACACACCCCCCCCACGCGCGCGCACCCCAACCCACACGAGCACCCCCCAACGTGCGCGCACACACAGCCCCAAAACCCAACCCCCCCACCCACCCCCTCGCGCCTGCCTAGGCCAGAGGCTATCTGTGATTGGATAACCAGTGCCAGTGTGAATGGTGCAGATCCTTAATTGGTGTTCTTGCATCTGTAGAAGGGTTACGTGCCACAGTAGCATGAAATATAGAAAGGTTATTGAAATATGTACATTTATTAATTATTGGTATATTAATAGATTGTGTTAAGTTTAATGTTCCAGGGAATGCAGACAAGGGTCTGAATTTAGTTTCACTTTTTCAAATGACCAACACGTTGCAACGTAATATGTGAAAATATACTTTCATCTTGATGCAGTTCAAATTAACAATTTGTAATGGTGTTCTTATTATTTCTTGTTCCTTGGAGTTACCCTCAGATTAATTATTAACCCAAAGAGTACTGGGTTAGACTCAAGACGTGAAGAATGACATGCACAGATGGTGTCTTACGGGTCTGCCACGAGTGGAAAGGCTCAGATTTGAGCTGTAACTTAGTGCCCGATCTATTGTATTGTGAAAATCTGATCTCTCTACATGTGTCCAGCTTTTAGCCATTGGAATGCAATGTTTGGATGTATTTTTTACTATTTGTTTTGTATTTACAAAATGAGAATATGTTCCATTGAGTACATCCCACCCTAATGGGTGGCCTTGCTCTGGCATTTGGTTGACCTCTGGTCATGAGAAAAACTCAAAGCCATGTATCATAACAAAAATAACTTGTGTGTTCTTAAATGGGTATATGACACGGAACACAATGTAAACCTTTTCCTTCCAACTGTATTTAACACATTCACAATAAAGTCGTTTTTTTCCTTGTACATTTTAAAAGGTCTGCAAAATTCAGTTTGCATATGGTGAACCTTGGGCACAAGAGCAATTTCAATGGGCTAGTGCATTACAGAGATGTAGAGCAATGCACAATCTTGCCACTGGCTCCAGTGGTGGCAAGGATCAAGTTCAAGACCCTCTGCATAGTCCAAGGCTTTCTCGGGCATGGGCCCTCAATCTATACAACTTTCTCGGCCTACTAGAGCCCTTAGCTCAGCTACCTCTAACTCCGAGGGTCAGATGTTTCTCCAGCATGGGGTCTGGCATGGATTCACATGCTCGAATATTCCCAGTCGTCAGGCGGGGAATCCTCGGTTAAAGAAAAAAACAGTTTAACTTTCATTTTATAAACGGTCTTTCTCCTATGAATCAATAACTGAGCTCTGGGTCATACTGCCCCCAGGTAATGACTGCCCTGTACCCAAGCCCCTCCTCTGGCAGTCATCTTCAGATTTTTACCGCACGTTCAAGTGTTGTGAGCCCTTGTGTTTTGCTCGTTGAGCTTTCTGCATTTTTTTTCCATGCTTTTCTGGTAGAAAAACTGTTTTGTTCAATGGAGCCTGTGCTCCAACTCTTATCCATCCGATCAACGGGGATCTGTTTTTCGGCTTTGTTCGTCTTTGTTGTAAATCGTAGAGTGTTCTCTACGGAAGTTTCCAGAATTCTATCAGGTGTACACTGTGCTGGATTATGTCGGTGGAGAAGGACGGGGCTTCCCTCTTCAAGCTCTGCACCAGCTGCAGCTTGCGGAATGTTTTCACGAACGACAAGCATTCTCAGTGCCTGTATTGTCTACACCCGACGGACAAGGAGGAAGATTGTGAGATTTGCCATGGCTTCTCCAAGCGCACGATGAAGGACTGGCACGTCCGACTGGCGACGTGGTTCAAAGTCTCTACCCCGGGTGATCTGCAGAGGCATGCCTCATCTGGATCCGGCCAACCTGAGCGGGCTTCTAAGTCCTTTGAGGGCACTCCATCCATGAGGGCCCAAGACAAGCACTGAGAGTCTGCTTCCGCGGGGGTCGCTGCGCAAGCGGGTCTCACGACGGCCAGGGCACGTTCGTCTCGTCTGCCTCGATCTCCAGCCATCACTTGAGCTCTTCATTGAGGAGAAAGTCAGTTACCCCCGGGAAGCTGTTGGAAAAGCCAGAGAAGGCCAGGCAGCACAAGGGGTCCATCCTGCTGATGCAGGCCCAGGTGATCCAGGCCAAGATTACCTCTTCTATTGAGATGCTGGCGGCCACTCTCGGCCCAGGGTACCCTGGTGGTGGCCAGATTGGTGCTCCCTTCCAGACGGGAGGCTTCGGCCAGACCAGTGAAGAAAACTCCGGAGAAGAGGATGCCGGACCTCAGCCCAAGGCTGACTCCTCAGGATCTGAAGAAAGCGGGTGGAGTGGAAGAGGTACATGGCACGGATATTTCAATGTCCAATGAGGAAGATGTTGTTTCTGTCCACACTATCCCGGAGGAGATGGGTGACAACGATGAGAACAGAGTCCCCGCCGGAGGCCACTACGGCGACACAGGTGCTGGTCTCAGCAATCGTTGGGCCCAGCTATCCTGTCCACCAGGCACCCCCTGGTGTCGGAGATTCAGAAGAGGATGCTGACGGCCCTGCCAGCAACTCCACCACCGCTCCAGCCATCCCTGACTCTCGCACCCTCCCCCACCCCCAGAGTCTGGGACAGCTACGACTGACAGACGACGATGGTTCCCTCTCTCTCCACCGCCAAGGGCATCTCAGCCGGACGAAGTGGGATCTTTCCATTCCATGATTGCACTTGCATCAGAGCTTTTTTAACTCACCCCGGAAGCAAAAAAAAGGAAAGCTTCCTGTACCAATGCCGGGAGGTGAAGAGGAAGACCATTCTATCCATACCACTCCTGGATGACGTCTGGGATGAGGGACTGGCGCTTCTGAAGAACCCCTCCATAGCCCCGGCTAAGAGAGACCGGCTAGAGAAGAAGTATCGAGTGCCGGAGTCTGCATCCAAGTGTCTGTGGTCGCAACCATTGCCAGAGACTGGTCTCCGCTGCGGCAACGAAGAAGTCGTCCAACCCGTTGTCATCATCTGTTCCCCTGGATGGTGAGGGGAAGAAATTGGACGCAGTGGTAAAGCGGGTCATTTACTCGGCGGCAACGACGGTCAAGGCGGCCAACGCCTTGGCGATCCTGGCCATGTACGACCGGGAGATATGGTGCAAGATGGCTCTGATCCTAGATTTCCTCCCTGAGGACAAGCGGGTAGAGGCAATGGAGATCCTTCAAGAAGGCAACGCCCTGGATATTGCAGACATTGGGTTCCTCCAGATGAGGAACAGTTTGCCTCCATCGTCGTGGCTGGCTGAAGGCCACCAACTTCAGACAAGAGGTCCAGACAAGGATCCTGGACATGCCGTTCGACACAGACCATCTTTTCAACAAGGCAGTCGACGGCCTGTGCCCTTGGCATGCTGCAGCAGCACTGTCCTTCCTTTCGTCCCTCAGGAGGAACGTCCGGGAGGTCTTCAAAGAGTTTCGGCGGTGGATCGTCCTCTTACCGCCAACCCTCCCGATCCATGACCCAGGAAGCCTACTGGGGTCGTTCGAAGGCCTTGGGATGTGGCCGCTGCCGTCGTCCAGACTCATAGGGCGGTGAAGCGGCCTCCAAGCAGGACTGAACCAGCCGAGACATGGGGCACCCACCCCTGCACCCCGGTGGGAGGCCGGCTGGTTAACTTAGCATGTGGGAAAACATCTCCACCGATCGATGGGTGCTGAATGCTCTTGCCCACGGACACACCTTGGAGTTTCAGTGAAGTGGCCTGGCAGGAACAACATATCCCTCCGCTGCTGCTGGAAGTTCGGGCCATGTTACAAAAAGGGCCGATAGAATTGATTTTGAAGCGACTCTGGAGCTCCGGAGTTTAATCAAGATACTTTCTGGTAAGAAAGAAGACCGGGGGCTGAAGGCCCATTCTCGACCTACGACGACTCAGCAAATTCATCAAGTCCCAGAAATTCAGGATGGTCCTGTTGCACCACGTGCTCGGCCAACTGGAGGAGGGAGACTTCCTATTGTTGGATGTGGAGGACGCATACTCCCACGTCCCCATTCAGGTAAAAGATTGCAAGTTGGGGCGTGGCTTGGGAGCCATGGTATAGGACTGTCATGATGCCCGCTCCCGGGGAGCCGGTTCAAGCCCTTCGTCCCCGAAAGCGGATATCCAGTCCCCAAGGAAGGACCCAGCAACCCCATATAGGGGCTCTTTGGACAGTGTCCTGGCGCCTATGGCGCCAGGCTCATAAAAGACATCAGTCCTGGCGCCATAGGCGCCAGGCTCATTATGGGAGTGCTTGGGTGCACTTACCTGATGCAGACCATGCTGCAGGATCCCGGCCTCCTTGAGGCCTGAAAGGAACTACTTTACCTGTGGGACTAATTTACCATCCGGGTGTGGTCGGGGAAGGATACATACCTGATTGGAGGAATACCTGGAACTTCTTCCAAGGCTATTTAAACCCCACCCGAACAGCCACACGTGCTTCGCGTTGTTCTGCATCTAGCAGCTGGACGCTCACCGTGTCTGCTCCTGCATCCTGACTTCTGCCACGCCTGCCAGCATCCTGGATCACCTGCAAAGGAAGAGAAGAAGAGAACAGAAGAAGGAAAAGTCCTTACCTGCTAAATCCGCCGACAATCCTGAAAAAGAAGACTTTTATTTAAAAGCTCATCGCGTCGATCGCTGCTGCGCCGCATTCCACTCACCTTTACAGGGCACCTCCATGTTCAGCAGCGATCATCCGGATTCGCAGTCACGCCCCAGCGCCTAGGGAGAAAAAGACCAGAACAAAAGGTGAGAGAGAGAAGGGAATAAGGAAAGCTAAATCTCCATGTTAAGACTTACCTGTTGATTCATTCCCTCTTCATTTCGGGTCCGCGCCGCCTCCTGGCATTTCCGGACCCCGGCCCCTAAGGGGGAAAAAGAGACATAAGCGTTAATGAGCGAATGAAAAGACATTACCAAAAAAACACTCATTAAAGACTTACCTGATTTCTACAAGGATTTCACCTCTCATCTCGGGTCGGTGCCTGTTCCCCGGCATTCCGTACCCCGGCCCCTACGGGGAAAAAGACACTAGCATTAGTACATTCATGCATGGAGACAAGGGGAACCTCTTATCAAGAAACTTACCTGGAAGCCAAGCAAGTTTGGTTCTCACCAATCCGAAAAACCAGTGAAGTAACTGGATACCAACGCGCCCCTGCATCAGAAGCAGGATGGAGAGCTCGTCTTTCCAGACTCTAAGGTGAGACGCTACGAGGAATCACAGAAGGGTTTCGAGGAGGGTGAGAGGGGAAAGTGGGAGGCCGATTGCATTACCCCGCAGACAGTTAATCCCCTATTTTCGCCTACAGAAGGATACTTCAGCGAGCCAGACAAGCCAGATTTGGGGGCCCGGTCCAGTCCGTCTTCCGAACCAGGCCAGCCCCTCCGTGGGAGTCAGGTGAGCGTTACAAGGACATGTTCCGGCGTGTCCCTGCTGATCTTTAAACATCCTACTGCACAAAGAAGGTAAAACTGGTGCATCTGCGCCATAAAATAAAGCCACCGATGTCGGAACTTGCTGGGAACAAAAAGAGTACATTTCTGTGAACATTGATGAGCTAGGAGAGTTACTACGGTAATCGGAAGCTACGGAACATCCCGAGACTGAAACATTGAAAATGCCAGCTGCCCTGAGACAAAGGACTCTGCTGTGAGGAGGAGGATCGACAGACCGGGATAACAACTATCGTGCCCCAGATCTTTTGCAGCCAGCTCTACCGCGAAGTATCGACTCCTGGGTATGGTCCAGACCTTGTAAAGCCACAAAGTACTCTGAATCGCCGGAGTCGAAGAGAGATAGCAATGGCAATGCAGCGGGGCTTTCTGCCTCGGACGACAGAACGGAACAGATAACTGCAGCCCCTTGGCACCAGGGTGCAAGGGCACACAAATGCTAATCAAGGCGGGAAACACAGTGCCATGACGTGGAGATGGACGCTGAGTGCCCTGCAAGTAGCAGTACGGTAAAGAAAAGCGGGTGAATGGTGCAGGGGGTACTGTTGGTGCGCGTAGAGCCCCCATGAACCATAACGCGGCAGAGCCCAGAGGGCGTGCTGCGATCGGGAGGTAAAAACATCCATAGCGGCTGCATCGGCTGAAGGAGAAAAGAGGAACCCCAGCCATAACTAGTAGAGACCGCCACACATCAGTGGTGTTGTCTGTGGAAGAGACACAAAGTATCCGCTAGATGGATACATGGCATGTAGCAGAGGATTACTGAATGAGTCTGCGAGAAGCCAGGTAATGAGGCGGATGGGCTCCGGGTATATTCGTTCAACATAGCCACGAAGAAGCAAGGAGTCTGACTATTAAACTACAAACGCCCACAGCTCTCAAGATTCTGCTCGAAGCGGTAACGCTATGTGGGGGTCCCCAGTGACACGGTCTACCACAATCTAAGACCCCTGACCACAATCAAGAAAGTACCCCATAACACTCAGGCAAGCTACGGCAGGAGCACATAGCAGTGGGGCCCAGCTATAAAGGAGACAAAAGCAACTAACTGCAGAAGCATTCTGGACGGAGAGGGCTCCCCCATATGAATGAGACTGATTGCAGGGGAATCCAGGATCGGACCGTGGGCGATGCAGGAGCCCAGGTCACTGCAGCTGCAGGGGAGCTGGCCTAAGCACAGATAGGTGGCCGGACTCCCAGCATTAGTGGGAGACAGTGTTAACATCGCACTGGCCTAAAGGCGAGTGAATATATGGGTGGTAGGAACGGGCCTGACACCGGAAGACGACACAGTGGACCGGGCCACACTAGCCACGCTGCAGCTGGTGCAGAGCTTGAAGAGGGAAGCCCCGTCCTTCTGGTCAGGCCACACTATTACAAGAACCATGGAAGCGGTGACGCACCACCACGGTGGGGGCCGCAGACAGTGAGGGTAGACTAGGAAGCGGCTCCAAAGACGAGACAAGTAACCAATAGGAGCAGCAGCGCAGAGGGGCATCGCGACACCACTGCTACGACCGACAACCTGGCGCAACAGATGGCGGATTGCATGGACGACGGTCGCACTAGTCATAGCTCGTACTAAGGTATAACACAAGTGGTGCTAAGGCGCACTAGAGGCAGAAGGACCTGGACTAGGTGCGTCGTGGAATACAGGGCACGAGTGGTGCCACAAAGTTTATACTTTGAAAGAAGACAAGAGGAATGAATAGTTGATCGAAACACCAGCAGATGGGACACATAAACACAGAACCAGACATGACATCCAAGGTGAGCAAACTGAAAGGGAAATAGATGATGGAGGATTTTTCCAAGTTCCAAGTCCAGCAGAGGAGGTGGTGAGGCCAAAAAATCAACACATGCAAGGGGGAGGGAGCCCAGCACGGAATGACCAACGGATCCTGGCCATCATCGCGAAATTCAAGATATGTGAAAGTAAGCTTGATACGGCTATGGCGGAACTGAAGGCCTTGTTCGAACTGAAAATTGACGCCGACGGTGTTGTCAATCTTCTGCGACGGAATGTTCGGAAGATAGTGGAACGAACAGGAGACTTGGAAAATGAGGTGAAGGCTAACACGGAGACCTGCACCAGGAATGCCAAGGAGGTCTCTGCACTAGGAGTGTGCAACCTGGAGAACCGGGCAGAGGAAGCAGAAGGGCGGGCGCGCCGAAACAATACACGCATTGTAAGACTCCCGGAAGGTGCAGAACGCTCGAATCCAATGAACTATGTCCAGAATATGCTGCTACTGGAAATAGACGGCATAGCACTCTCAGGGATTCATGGTGGAGAGGGCACACAGAGCCCTGACCAGGAGACCGCCGCCAGGAGCCCCACCCCCCGCGCCCACTCATCACAAAGATCTTGAACTATAAAGATGGGGAGAAAATACTTGAGCACATCCGCAAGGTTGGAACCATTAGCAGAGGATTCGCGACCATCACGGCGTAACCAGATTACACCTTCTTGGTACAGAGGCAGTGGATGAACTATGTGGCCATTAAAAAGAGACTGCGTGAGGCTGGGTATAAATATATGCTGTTATACCCAACAAAATTGAAAGTGATGCACAACAACAAAGCACACTTCTTTGATACTCAGGGAGAAGCAACGGTATGGTTGGATGCACGGAACTGCCCAGTGAGAGCAGATCAGACGGAAAGCAGACCGGACAAGTGAACTTGGTTCCTCAGAGAAGTAATCAGGGCTGTGTGGGGGAGGTTGGGGTATTACAGCTATGACATTGACTTTGGACTGGAATATAGTAAGCGGTATGGGGCGGGTGTGCATGAAAAGGTCTGTTGTGGATAAAAGTGCAGCAAATAAGAATATTAATGCAGGAGACATGGATGGAACTCACTATCGTCCCCTGTAGTTAGTTTATAGTTGGGATACCATTAGCGTGGTGTCCCCCTGCTGTGTTCCAAGTACCAGCAGAGGGCAAGAAAGGACTAGATGTGGGGTAGCATGATATCTAGGGATGGAGCTGGGATCAGTTGGGGATGGGTAGGGTGGGGAGGGAGTTTAGGAGTTTGTAGGGGTGTTAGGGAGCGAGCTGACGCCTATAAACCACTGTGCATGGAGCGAAAGACCAGAGAGGACAAAGGCGGAACGGGGTATGGATGAGATGGAGGACCTCAAGATAGCGACCTGGAATGTCAGGGGGCTCAATTATAGGTCATGATGTATTTGAAGAGACAGAGAATAGACATTGCTTTACTACAGGAAACTCACCTGACAAAAGGAAAACAGGAGGTGGTGGGGAGGAAATGAAGAGGAACCACCATAGGAGCAACATATTCGGCGTATGCCAGAGGGGTAATTATGTGGATAGCACTGCATGTCCCTTTTAAGCTGTCCGTCTACCGTAGAGCCAGACGGAACGATGGTGCTAATAAGAGGACTAGTGCAAAATAGAGGGTTGAGCATTATCAACACATGCCCCGAACCAAGATGCTACCAGCTATTTCAGAACTCTTTATAGCAAGATCAGCCCATATATCAGGGGGGGGTTGGGAGCTGAGTTATATTGGGAGGGAACTTTAATTGTACGCTAGATCCCAAGATCGATAGATCAGATAAGAAGTTGGAGTAGCCTACCCCGGTAGCTAAAGCCCTAAAGACCTTATTGGGTGATTTTAGACTAGTGGACGTATGGAGGATGCACCACCTACAGAATAGCCAATATTCTCACTACTCTGCCCCACAAAACCTGCACACACGGCTAGACTATATATTTGCTGCACCGGAGTTGACGGGGGAGCTCTGGTTCTCTCTAGCTTGGACTATTGTAAGAGCCTCTTTCTACCTGCCTCTACTCTCCGCCCTCTGCAACAAATCCAGAACAGGACTGCGAGACTTGTCCTTGGCCTCAAGCCCTGGGATTGTATCTCTCCAGCTCTGAAATCTCTCCATTGGCTCCCAGTGGATGCAAGGATTAAATTCAAAACCTCTGCATTGTCCACAAGGCTTTCTGGGGCCTGGATCCAAAATACCTTCAGCTATCCCTCCGCAAATACCTCCCCTCTCGAGCTCTTCGCTCCTCTACCTCCAACTCTCTCAGGGTCAGTCGTTTTTCAAAGAAACAAACTGGGGGTAGATCTGTCTTCGACTGGGGCCTTCCTCTGGAACAGCCTCCCCGCCACTCTAAAACTTGAGGAGAGCCATCTCCGGTTCCGGAAGCACCTCAAGACCGTCCTCTTTTCTTCTGCCTTCGCTTCCCCTTTCCCTTGCTGATCTGTTCTCTCTTGGCACTGTGCACCCTCTGTCCTCCGGGCCCAGGTACCTGCTCATCCTGCCACCCTCCTGCACTGCCTCCCGGCCACCCCTTGCACTGGGGCCTGTATCTGTAAACATACAGCCCCCCCTTTTTCTTCCTGCACTTATCAGACCTACCCTGTCTGCTGCCTTGAACCTAGCACTTGCAAATTGCTGGCTGCACTACCACTGTTTGTTGCCTTTATTCTTTATTTATTGTTATATATCTGTTTCTCCTCGGCTTCGCACTTTCCACTTCTCCCTCTCTCCCATGCACTTTCACGTTCTGAATGTCACTGGGACTAGTAAGATCGCTGTTTTGTTCTCCCATGTTCCCCTCCCTTGCCTTGTCGCGCTCTGAAACACTTGTGTACGAGCGCGATAGAAATAAAATATCAATAACTAGTGCAGTCGGAATATAAAGAGTCGTCTCAGAACACTTGCCATTGATTATAACATGGCAATACTCGCCGGCCAGAGCACGGATCCCAACATGGAGACTTGGGGCCGAAGCTTTGAAAGATAGTATTCCGGGAGGACCTGAGGAAAGAAATGGAGGAATACTTTGAACACCATTTTTTTAAAAAGAAATTATTAATTTACTTGTAACATTTAGTTTAATTACAAACTTTAATTACAAGAGTCACAACATCGAACAATTTCATTCTCTCATCCTGAAAGGAAAGGAAAGGGGAAAAAAAGAGAACAGCACAAGGAAGAACAGATAATGTAGATAAGAAAAAGGCTCTTATCAAGCATTTAGGCTTCCACAACACAAACAGTCCTCATTAAGCATGGCATCTCATCTGTCTATAGTGTAATTTTTCTTTCTCTGTAATGATTGTTGACAAAGGCTGATTTTTCTCCAAAAAATTGACGACAACAGATGACATCAGAATGTGGTTGCTAGATAACGGATAGAACCACCAGTCCTCCATGTTTCCATTAATAGGAGCAGATTTCCCCAAATACAAAGATCTTGAGTTAGCGTTTGTGACATTCCGTAATCGAATGCTTTGGGGATTCCACTGCAGAATTGAAAAATCTACAGCATTTATCATTGGTATCTTTATCATGTCTATACCACAATATTTATTTTGTTTTGTATGTGTTCAACCACCACCTTAAACTGTTGCGATGAAAACGTGAGGGGAATTTGGTTATATATTTTGGTAGATGATCTAAGCTGTTCGCTGCTGTTCCCATGTTTAAATAAGTTTTTAATTGAGACCACCTTTTGTTATTTTGCAGCCAGTCCCATAGTCTTGTTTTTTTTGTTGCTATTTGGGGGGTAGTCATGACTGTTTCCCATTTTATCGCTGCACAGTCCAGGATTTGTTTTTATTTTAGCTGTCCAAATTTGTAAAAGTCCTGAATGAGGAAATGCTGAAGAGGAAGCCAATATTTGGTAGGCTGGCGCTTGATCAATCGAACATTTTCCTTAGGGCAGTGATCGATCTCCATAATTCTACACCGTACATAGTTGAGTCCAAGCTCATGTCTAATCAGGGTCATGGAGACATCATAAGGCAGCCTAAAGACTCTTCTCCAAACAAACCTTCAAGGGTAGTCCATAGTTGATGACCTAGGTTCCAATCATCGGCTTCTGCTGCAAATATGATAGCTGGAATCACCTTTTGGAGATAGGTCAAAACTGGTTGAATTGAAAATGAACCATAATCAGCATGCAACTTAGAGCCTTGAAGTGCAAGTGTGGTCATCTGAATAGAATTCTTAAATTGTATGCCCAGATAGCAGATAGAGGGAACCAATTCAATTGGTATGCCTTCAATTAGCCACTTACATTTCTTAGCTTTCTGTTTCAATGCTCCCCCAACTACGGGAATCTTGGTCTTTCCTGTATTAATTTCAAGCTCATTAACTATACCTGGAGCTTGGTTAGCAATCGCGGTAGTCCGATTGGTGTAGAGTCTATTAGAACTATGTCATCGGCATAGATTGCCCAACTAATCGATTGTTCATTTATTTTTGGTGGGAAGCAGCGAACCTCCTTTAGAGCATCAGAAACGTCTGGGATGAACAGCTTGAAAAGGAGTGCTGCCAGTGGGCATCCCTGTTTGACTCCTTTGTAGGTCTTGATTTCATCTGATACTTCAGCCAATTGATTGATTCTTACTCTGATGTGTTCTCATGCAGTGCCATTATTGGTTGCAGCAAAGAAGGTGGACAAGACCAATGTATTAACTTTTCCCATAATTTATCACGATTAACAGTGTCTAATGCCTGTCTCATGTCGACAAAGGCAAGGAACATTTTTTTTCTTTACTTTGATGGCCTCTAGTTTCAAGATGTTAAGTATCAATAGGTTTAGTTCTGTTCATACATCCTTCGTGAACCCAGTCTGGCGAATATCCATTACACCAGCGTTCCTTGCCCACAATGATAGTTTCCGTTGCAGAAAGATAGCAAAAATCTTTCCCATTATGTCTAACGAGGCAATTGGGCGGTAGTTTGCCGGATCTTCATGATTACCTTTCTTAAAAATCGCAATGATTATTGCTGTTCTCCACGAGTTTGGAATCTGCCTTGTTCTTGCAATTAGTTTAAATAGCTCTTCAATGAATGTTGCCCATTGATCTTGCTTCGATTTTTAACATTACGTCAGTTAAGCCATCTGGGCCAGCTGCGCGCGAGTTTTTCAAATTTTTAATCACCAATGCAATGTCATCAGACGAATCGGTAACGTCCCATTTAGTGCTTAAGGGATAAACACATTTACTTTCTCGAGGCTTACCATTTCGAGAACACTTACACAAAATGTTCATGCCAGTGCTTTAGAAATTCCATGTGTAAATTTTGCTTCATGAAACACTGATTTGTTGTTTATTATGTTCCATATATCCTTTGGCTGATGACCTGTGATACATTTTTGAATTTGTTCTGCTCGATCTTGGTCTCTCGATATAGCAGCTGTTTGTAGCCAATTTAGATACTTTGTCTTTCGCTGTCTGGTGTAATTTGCCAGATTTGCCAGGTTCGGGTTCGCTTTTTTTTTTCTTCAAACTGTCGAATGTCCTTGTGCATTTGCTTCTTTAGTTGGTTCACTATTTCACTAAAAGCATACATCTTCTTGTATGAACAGGTGTTCGCCTTTGTAGCTTTTGTTTGAAATTGTGATAGAGCAAAATAAACTATGCTTCATTTCTGAGTTGAAACATGAGGCGATAGCATGTTTTCTCTTAGGGTATTAATTTGGTGACAATGTTGAATCTATTGGCTCCTTGGTTTATTTCGAGTGGTATAGTGTAGAGCACTTCTGAGATCTTCCTTACCAACATCCATGTTAATATCAGAATATTGTGGTCGGTATTTGATGATTCTTGGACTTTAAATTGTTAAATTTTTGACCACATGGTGTTAGAAATCCAGATGTAATCAATAATTATTTTTCCCGGGGGGGGGGTTTAGGGGGGTGGGGAATGTCACCATTTACCCTTCCATTCAGCATTTCGCAGTTTCTTGCTGTAAATGCGGCTTTGAAGAGCTGACCTCTGCATGACTGAAAGGTTGAATTGTTTGTTTTAACGCTCAAGAGCTTTTTATCTTCATCGAACCAAGAGAAGTTCAGATCACTGCATAAGATGACAGACAAATCAGTGTATTTTAGCATGCAGGAATCAATCAAATCCGTAATTGAGTGTATGAACTTTGGCGATGATATCATCATTAGATTCCAATATGTGTTGATAAGCAACAATTGTTTTGTATTTTTGCAATCACTGCCATCAAACTGCAGCACTGTGCCTTGAACAAAGAGATTGAAATGAGATATTTGCACTATGGACCATCCATGCGCATTATTTACCATTGTGAGTAGCCCAGAGAAAGGTCTACCACATAGTTTTTTTTTTTCCTGCAGGATTTAATAGGACAGACTAGCCATCTCTCTGAGGTACTTCACACAGCCAGGTCTCTTGGAGGCAAATAAATTGTCATCCATTCTTAGTTGACATTTTTGACAAAGATGTACGAATCCTCTCTTATTCAAGATATCGGGCTGCACGCAACGTCATTACTGTACAGTGATGGTTAGTTTGAGCGAGACTCTCTGTAAAGCACTGACTTTGTTGATAGGTTTGTCGGCTCTTTCTGAAGATCTTCATGAGAATCTTTCTTATTCTGAATTGGTTTCTCAGAGTTTCTCGTCTAATTTAATTTGTTGTTCTTGTCCCAGAGCTCAATATCACACCATGTAGTAGTGCATACTGATCTTTCTGAACACACAAGTCAAAGCCATATATTAGCAGCTCTTCCTTTGCAGCCATCAACGTATTTTCCACTGCTTGAGAATTGATATGTAAAAACACTTTGTCTGGACAGCCTTATGTTATGTATTTGACGATCACAATATCTTCTGAGTTTAATTGTTCTCAGCGAGGGAAAGTTGTGCAAGAGAGACATTATATTGCTGCGGTTCAGGTTGACATCGTTCTCATCTGGAAAAATGTTTTCTACTCAAATCTTCCAAATTTTAGACTTTTCTCCGTCGTCTGCCTAGGACGCTCCATGGGCTTAAGATGATTTTGCCGTTGTGCTGCAGTCATTTTTGGATTTAGTAACATTGACTGTGTTTTCTCTCCTGTTTTTACTTTATTTAGATATTTTTTTGCTGATCGTTTTATCAGATCCAAGGTTATTAGGGCCTGTATTCAGACCCCTTGTCCTTGATCGTTGGCTGTTTATTTTTAGAGATTGAGGACTGGATACTTTTTGTCTGTGGTGAAGGTCGAGCCAAGTGTACCACTTTTCCTTGGTGATTTGACATTTCTGGTTCATCACCTGACTCGATTGAGTAAGTTGAACAATCGCATAGGTCAATTGAGCCATCTGTTGCAACCACTGAACACTCTTCGGAGTCTATCCTTCTCTGTTTGTTTGAATTTTTTTGAGTCTTCAGTTGGGATTTGTGTCTGACTTTGGTTCTTGTAACGCATAAGGATTTTCTTTTGGGAACATCCAGACTTTTTGTGTTAGAATTTCTATTGAAGAGACCTAATTTCTGTGGTGGTGATAGATTTCTTACAAACAGTTTCGTCTTCGTTAAGTTATGTTTCAACTTAGTTTTCGTTGCCTTGCTTTGGTTTTCAAGTCTCCAACGTTTTTTGCGCATTACAGACACTATGTTTGCTCATTAAATATTTTGCCGAGCCATTGAAGATTCCAAATGTGTTTAACCCAGATTTTGCAGCCTGCACTTGCAATTGGGAGTCTTGTATGTTTTCATTTTTCTCTGGGTTTTAGTGTTGCGGAATTGTTCCACTTTGATCCAGTTGAACATTGCCGTGAGGTGATGGCTGTAGGTCACCCGTCGAAGTGGAGGCGAGATGTCAACAGCATCTGCTTCAACAGTTCTCACAACTTATCATTCTCTTTCATTTCTTTGCTTGGATTTTTTATACGCATGCTTGCTGTTGAATGAGCATGTGGCCGTTTGCCACCAAATTTGGTTGAATAACAGATGTTTCCGGGTTGTTTTTTCAGCATGACGGAGCCATTTCATACATTCCAAGATGGCATCCATAAGGATTTCTTTCTCCGAGTGCTCCTTCATAGCTAGATCACCCAGTCGATGTTGCCATTGAAAGGAAATTTCCGTTTCACGTTCTAATTTTTGTTGCAATAAAATATTACTCTGCTCAATTGTCACTAATTTTGAAGATACATTTTGCAACTTTGGTCAGTCATGGTCTCGCTTAGGGTCTCGTACAGTTTCACAAAAGGAATTAGTGCTAGGGAAGCCCCAGCTAGCACATTGTTATGAATCTGGATCCCTGCTGTGGCAGATTTGATTTATAGATATTATTTTGTGAAGTCTCCTGAGTTTTTTGACTGTTTGAGGTTGATAGGCATTTGCCTCGCCAGCGTTTTAATTTTCATTTCTCATATCTAGATCAATGTTATGCACAGACTTGCACTTTATTTGTGAGGCCACTGGAGTCTTTGTATTGTTTGAAAAAGAGCCGTTCCAATATGGTGTGCCTGTCCTTTCTGAGTGCAATGCTTGGTCTGTTGGCCACAGAGATGTGGATCTATTGCAATTAGTTCTATTCGGCACTTGAATTCCTGTTGTGTTTTTCTCAGCTGCAGTAGTGACAAAACTGTTAATAAGTTTGTCTTTGACCACAAGGAAGACTGCTGTTAACCGTGCTTCGCCACCGGGTAGGTCAACTCCTGTTCTAGCAGGCATTTTAGCTTGCTTATCATTGCCTTTTGCCTTTCCGAGCCTTGGTCTGTTTTACGGTCAGAGGAGTGGACCTTGCAGACGGAGTCCGATGAATTGTTTTACTCACGGGTGGAACAAATATAAAGTCACTCCGTTCTATAGTAATAGTTAGAATTTGAAGTGCTAATAATTCGATGTCTGTGACATCAAAAGGAGACTGGAAAGAGGCTGTATCTTCAACAGGGATTATATTTTGAAGCGCTGCTGGTTTATTTGAAAGGAAGGCTTCAACATGAAGTTCACTGAGCAACGTTTCATTTATGGAAGCCAACAGGCTCTCCTTAGTCAATGTTGACGGTAATTCCGTGATTAATAAATGTTTGTCTCTCTCGCAATTTGGCTTTTTCCAAGCAAAGATAAAGCAGATACTCGCCTCTGCAAGCAATTGGGTGTCTACATCAATATCGCTAATGGAGAGGTTTCCGTTGCAGTAACATTTGACTTGGAAGATCTTACCTCTGCTGCAGCGTCTCCTGTTGCCGTTAGTAATTTCGTTGTGCACGGCACAGCTGATAAGACAATTTCGATATCAAAGGCAGCGTGAACCGCCGGCTCCACGTAGCTTACTGATTCCGTGCGACGCACTTGGGAGAGTTTGTTGGCACGTCTGTGGTCCGGTCACCGCCATTCTTTGCCTCTGCACCTCTGCTGATGAGGCAGACTGGGACTCGCTCTCGGACTCCGCGCCAGCTGACACCTTTTAAGGTGGAGCTCGAGAGTTAAAGAGCCAGTCGCATAGCAAAATCCACAAAAAATGCGAGTCTTGTCGCTGCAGCTCCTCTCAGGGTAGAGATACCACAAAAGCCAGACTGGGGCATACTGGGACTCGTTCTCGGACCCCTGAACACAATACCGAGAGTGTGGAATCTGCTGGCACTTTATGGGAGGCATTTAAGGCAGTGGTGAGGGGGGCACCAATATCTAAATCCAAAGACCCACAAGGTGGAATAACGCAGAAGTTATACGAAGCAGAAAAGAAATTAGAGACGATAATGCTCAAGGGTGGGCATTCACTAGAGGAAGCTGGAACCATGCGACAATTGCAACAAGATTGCAGGAAGTACTGGGAGAAATTATGCAACCTGAACTATAAAATAAATGCGTTGAAAGGCAGCAAGCGGAGGGAGATAAGCCGGGCTACAAAACGTACAAGGCAGAGTTGCGCCCCCTGCCCCCCACTAGCAATGTTAAATGAGGTGCTAGATACTGGGACGTCTAATGGAGGCAATTATCATCCCACTCCATAAGCCTAATAAACCATGCATGGACTGTGGGTCTTAGACCGCTATCCATGCTTAACCAAGATGGCAAAATACTTATGGCAGTGCTGGCAAATAGGCTGCGGCTCGTTATCAAACTCGTACATCCGGACCAAACCGGGTATGACACGCGCAGGAGCATATCCGACAATCTCAGACTCCATAATGTCATAGAAAAAACAGAAAAGGACCCCCAGGAGGTTGCTATAATTTCATTAGATGCAGTGAAGGCCTGTGACTGTCAAATGGCCCTGGTTGATGGCGGCCTTGAAGGAATATGGCGTTTGGCCCACGTGCTTGAGGTGGGTCCAACCGTTGTACAGTAAACCACTGGCTCTAGTCAAGACGGGGGCGACCATCTCAGATCGACGGCAGCTCAGTAGGGGGTACTAGACAAGGATGCCTGTGGTACCCGATGCTGTTCATCTTAGCACCGGAACCCCTGACGATATAGTTGAGGCAACAATATGGAGAGGTGGGAGTCAGCACGAAGGGAGGGCAACATCTGATATCAATGTATGCTGTAGTATTTGAGATATCCCGAAGAGAACCTACAATATATTTTGGAAGTAATGGGGCGATACGCAGTGCTTTCTGGCAAAACAGTGAACCCCAAGAAATCATGTATATTTCCTCTGGGTAGATATAAAGGGATACCATGAGAGCAACTGCCGGTATTACAAATATAATGGGAGACTAGGACCTTTAGATCTTTAGATACCTGGGGATTGATGTATATCACAGCGCTGAGGTCGAACACAAACGAAACGCAGAGAAGGCAGCGGTTAACATAGAAAAAAGCATGAGGATCTGGACCAAGCGCCCTCTGACCATACTGGGGAGAGTGGCACTGTTGAAGATGGTGATGCTGCCTAGGCTGTTGCACTACTTTGTGAATATACCATATATGATACCCAAGCGATCCTTTGTTAAAATCCAGAGTATATGCAGGGGGTTCGTGTGGCACAATACTAGAAACAGAGTAGCATTATGGAAATTGCAGAACACGTATGATCGGGGGGCATTAAATTGCCCAACTTCCAGATTTACTATCTAGCCAGCCAATTACAATACGTGTCTCGGTGGTTATCGGAAGACTCCACATCGGAGTCCAGATTTTTTAGGTCTGAATGTGTCCTGTTTTTGCCTTTAAAGAATGGATATGGTTTCCAAAATCACGAGGAGACGAGGGGACTGGAATGTTAGACTTGGGACAGAAGATATGGCGAAGAGCCTGCCGGGTCATGGAGAGCCCGCTCCCATGTTCCCCACAGATGCTGCTAGTGGCTGTGAATGGAGTGAATGAGCAATTGAGGAAGATGGTCTGTAAACATTTGGAACCGATGGGTATAGCAATGCTGGGGGATGTGTGGCAGCATGGGAAGGGGGTGGAGTTTGACACACTGGTGGATGACATTGGCTTAAACCGGGGACAATATATCACTTACACTAGCCTGGTTTCGTAAGATAAAAGACACTTGGTCAGAAATGGTGCTGGAGAGTCAGCCCGACACGGCCATAGAAACATTTTGATCCATGAGGTCTCCAGAATTTACACATTTTTACACATTACACATATAATGTCAAGGGTGGGGAAGGAGGTGATTCAGTTGCGACGGGATTGGGAAGAGGAAGCTGGGGAACCTATGAGTGATGTTGTGGGTGAGGGTACATAGATACCACAATAGTGTCCAGGAACCCCTCAGAAGATTGCAAGGATTAAGAATACAGAACACAAACCTATCCTAAATGTGGGACTGGTACATATATTCTGGGCATGCCCGGAATTGAGATTCTAGGGGGAGGTGGCCGGGACGGAGATTAGCTTGGAGGTGGAATCGTTATGGGCATGCATGGTGGGGGGGCTTCTCCAGACCGCGCAAGTTGAAACATGTGAGTAAACTCAAAAACCTGGCTTATATCATTGCTAAGCACTTATAGCATAGCTAGGCACAGAATTGCCATGGGCTGGAAAGCAAGTCATAGACCAAAAGTAAAAGTTTGGTGGCACGACCTATGCAAATCGGCATATGCGGAAACTGTGGTGTGGAGCGAAGCAGTTAATAGAGGAAGAAGCGGGTACCTTGATAGCCTGGAGGCATTTAGTAGCTACACTGTCTGAGTCTGCCCAGACTGGCCTAGAAGACAATGGTTCCTAGGGGGGAGAGGAGGGAGGAGTGTCCTCAGATAGAGTGGTAGAAGATGGTGAGGATAGGGGAGGGGGGTAATGGGGAGGTGGTGGACACAGCATGGAAACTGTACATGAGACTTCGAATGTATAATTGTTGTTCACTGTCCGGTTCCTTTTGGTTGTTTTTGGTTTGTTGAAAGAAATAAATTGTGTTTTTTTAAAAATTTTAAAAAACTTAGCAAGTTCCTGCGCTTCGTTGTACAAGGGAAGCACTACCAATTTAAGGATCTCCCCTTCAGACTGAAGTCAGCGCCCAGAGTCCTTACGAAGTGCCTGGCTCCGGTGGCAGCCCATCTACAGGGGATTCACGTGTACCCTTACCTCGACGACTGGCTCATCCGGATCAAGTCGAAGGACGTCTCCATCAATCACATGGAGAGGACCGTCCGGCTACTGTCGTATCTGGGGTTCTCAGTGAACTATGCAAAATCCTGCTCCACTCCATCGCAGAATGCACGGTTCCTGGGGTCCAGGCTCAACAGTGTCCTGTCAAGCGGCTCCATCTGAGGAGAGGATCGCGGCCACTTTGGGCAAGGTGCAACGGCTGTTGGCACTAAAGATCGCCACGGTGTGAAACATCAAGTCGCTTCTCTGCATGATGTCATGCATCTACCTAGTCCGGCTCTGCAGGTTGTGTATGGAGCCGCTCCAGGCGTTCCTGGACGCCCGTTGCATCCAAGTGTCCAGAAGTTTCAAAGACAGGATCGCGCTCCATGAGGAGTTCCATCGAGCGATAAGGTGGTGCATTCGCTCCAACACTTCCCTGAAAGGGTGGGGAGCACACACCAGATGTCTCCACGCCAGAGACCTGCGACTGCCAGAGTAGAAGGTGTTACACATCAACGTACTGTAACTACAGGCTGTGTTTTTGGCCCTCAAATCATTTCTTCCGTCCCTTGAAGGCAAAGTGGTGAGGGTCTTCACGGTAAATACAACCACAATGTTTTACATCCAGAAGCAGGGGGGCATCAGATCCCTGGCGCTCTCCATAGAGGCACAGGAGTTGTGGCACTGGGCCGTCGCCCAGGGGATGTTCCTCATTCCTTTCCATCTGGTGGGAATTAAACAGTCAGACTCCCTCAGCAGGGAGCTTCGCTCTTGCCACGAATGGGAGCTTCGGCAGGATCAAATAAACAACCTCTTCCTCAAATGGTGCAATCCCCAGATCAATCTGTTTGCGACGGCGAAGAAAGCCAAGTGTTGAAGGTTCACCAGCAGGTTTCCCCAGCTGGGGTGCACCGGAGACACATTCTCCTTTCCTTCCTGTATGCGTTTCCTCCGTTGCCGCTGCTATTCCGAGTCATCAGTCAACTCAGCCGGTGCAGGATGATACTCGTCACACCAGCGTGGCCAAGGCAAATCTGGTACCCGGACCTTCTCAGCATGTCTGTATTCCCGCCAGTCAAGCTGCCCACGGTCGTAGATCTTCACGCCAGGGAAGGAGGCAAGATCCTCCACCACCACCCAGGGTCACTGAACCTAAAGGTCTGGCTCCTGCAGCACTCGTTAGGAGCTGCCTGCGGACAGCAGTGAGGTCCTTTTCAAGGCCAGGGTGTCGTCGATGCTGAAGTGCTACAGACACAAATGGAAGCGTTTGCCGGTCGCAGAAGATTAACCCTCTGAGAGTCACGACCCCCCAGGTACTTCGTACTTGTTGTCGTTGGCTAGGTTGGGGCTGGCGCACGCCTCCATCGTGCATCTAGCGCTTTCTCCCGCTACACCAGGTCTCTGTAGCGTTCTTCTTTTTGGTTGCACCGTCTAGTGAAGGGGAGTTCATCAAAGGATTGTTCCGTTGGTTCCCGCCTGTGAAGGCAGCTGCCCTGGCATGGGAACTCAACGTGGTGATGACTAGGCTCATGGGGGGGGCATTTGAGCCGATGCATCAAGCTCTGCCTTAATTTCCTGTCTTGGAAGACCGCTTTCCTCATGGCCATCATAGTAGGTGAGATCCAGGCCCTGTCCTGCAAGTGGCCTTACTTGACTTTAACACAAGACAAGGGTTGTGCTGCGGACGCATCACTCCTTCATGCCCAAGGTTCCGTCGGAATTTCATCTCAACAAGCCCTTGGTGTTACCTCTGTTTTTTTTCAGACGCTGGCTGAAAGGACTTTGCTCTCGCTGGATGTGACTCGAACACTGACGTATGTGGCCCGCAGGAAGAGTTTCTGGAAAACGTCTCCGCTTTTTGTGAACGTTGGTCCTGTGAACCATGGTAAGACCTTGTCCAAGGCCTCCATCTCCAGGTGGCTCTCCGGCTGCCTCACTCGTTATCACTGGTTGGCAAACCGACCATTGCCTGGCCGTCCGAGCCCATTCTACCAGAGCAATCGCTGCTAAAACAGCGTTCCTGTCTGGTGTGCCCCTGCTGGACATCTGCAGGGCTGCTATGTCGAGGTCCACGCATAACTTCACAAAATTCTACTGCGTCGACAGGTATTCCATGGAGGAGTCCAGAGTTGGCCAGGCAGTGCTACGCAACCTTTTTGCTTGAATGTGAGCCTGTTGAGGTAAGAGTAATTGCTTCTGTTTAGCCTTGCCACCTCCCGTGGTTGTGTATGTACTGCTATGTATTTTTTATTCATGAGCATGTGAATCCATGCCAGACCCCATGCTGGAGAAGTTACTTACCTGCAACTGTTGTTCTCCAGCATGAGTCTGCCATGGATTCACATGCCAACCCTCCCTCCTGCCCCTCTGCGGCTCTTCTTCGTCATACTTCCACTTTACATACTACCAAATCTGAAGAGGCTGCCAGAGGAGGGGCTTAGGTAGAGGGCACTCATTGGCTGGGGGCAGTATGACCCAGAGCTCAGTGATTGGTGTATAGGAGAAAGACAGTTTAAATCGAAAGTGAAACTGTTTTTTTCTTTTACAGAGGATTTCCAGCCTGACGGTTAATATTCATGAGCATGTGAATCCATGCCAGACCCATGCTGGAGAACAGTTACAGATAAGTAACTTGTTCCCTCTCCAAGTAGAGAGTGGGGGGGAGTAAATCGCTCTCCTCTGCAGGTGCCTCCCTCTGGAATGGCCTCTCTGCCCCAGTCAAACTGAAGCCAGATCACCTGAAGTTCCGGAAGCAGCTCAAGACCTTCCTTTTCTCCTCTGGTTTCTCCCCCACCTACTTGTTAACTTACCGTCCTGCGGCGCTGACTTGTTGCTTGATAACTCCCAAGTCTCACTGGGTACCAGGCTACTCTATGACCAGTCCTCCTTGCACTGCCTCCTGGCCTACCATGCAATTAGTTGCTGTAACTGTTATCCCTACAGTCCCCTTGCCTCCTTGCACTTACCCAGAGCCGCAATGCCCTGGCTGCACTTACTCAGAGCCATGCTGCCCTGATCGAATTACCCCCTTTGTTTTCCCTGCACTTCCACCCCTCCCTTCCTCCTGTACTTTTCTTTGTCGCACTTTCTCCGAAAGGCCTAGTAGGATTTGGTCTTGTCCTCCCTCTCTCCCCTTCCGTGTCTTGTGGTGCCTAGAAACACTTGTGTACAGGCGCATAATAAATATATCACAATAAAGGTAATTTAATGAACATGCCTTGGTACTTACAGTATCCCCGGGTTGACCTGCCTGAAGAAACCTTCCATGTTCAGCTTCTGGTCTAGGGAGAGACTGCCTGGCCCTTAACTCTGGCAGCAACGCCATATGTCCAGAAGGGCCATCATTGCCCAGAGGACACCATAGCTACTTGTAGCATCCATAGGAACTGGATGACTTGAAGCACTACACGGGTCTCGATCCAGGAAAGGGGCTGGGAGGCAATCTTGTGCACCACTGTCCTGGTGATCTCCACATGGATCTGGTGTTGTGGATCAGATTTCCTGGATTTAGGGAATGTATCTATACTATAAAGAAAAAGGCTTTAAGGCACCAGTCATACTCACTTGGGTAAACCAAGTGACCAGCTGTTATGCCTGAGAGGCCAGTTGGGATACATCCTACCATTGTGCTCTCAAGGTTAGCTAGTCCACAGAAGTCTGATAGGAGAAATGGTCCTGAAAATCACTGTGGATAAGTTGGGTCAGTTAGTTGATGCAAAAAAAAAGAAGGGATCTTTGAAGAAGGGTTGGAGGGATGGGACAGGGTAAGAGGCTTGACTCTTACTCTTAGAGGAGCTGTCGCTCATGTCTTAGTGGGACTCCGACCTGGTGCAGAAGACCTTCCAAGGCATGTACTAGAGCTAGTCCTGTCCCAGAGGTTGATTGTGGGTGCCCAGTATCTAACCCCCTAAGTGTGCATTGTATAGAACTGCTGGTACTGCTATCCCTCCCCTAATGCTGGTCAGCTTCATTTCTGCCCAGAGTTCATTTTCTCTTTCCCGCACTGTAACTCCTAGAATGTACCTCATAGCAATCGAGAAAACCCGGCCTGGAACAAAGGGCACAGAATTGAGACTGAATGGACTGGGATTTTCCCTTCCCAAAAGGGATGAAACTTCCAACACCAACTCACGACAGACCCAGAAACATAGTTGGGCAATGAAACAGATAGAAGAGACTGGAAGGAAGTCACAGTAATCCTCCCCAAACTTACTTTGAAACAATGAAATCTGAGGAATGCCAGGTGTCTGTAGCGCAAGGGCTAATGAATTAAACTGCTCAACGTACTGTAGCTGATACAAACAGCTGCTCCACCAAAGTGGAACTGGTAGGCTCCTCAAACCTACTGACACACGATAAAAGGAAAGCAAAAGTTCTGCCCTTTTGTTACACAGCTTATGCGCAGATTAGAAACAAAGCCTTAGTTGTTAGGCAGTGCTACTGTGAATGAATAAGATGGCAAAAGTCAGATCGAGTTTTTCCATAAAATCTTGTATTCTGTTCTTAGATAAGTGTCTCAAAGAAATAGTCTGCCGACACGTGTTTCGACCTGTGCCTAAGTCTTTTTCAAGGCAGGACGAATAAGATGCTTAGCGTCTGGGACCTAAGTGATCTGAGTGAGATAATGCATGCGGAAAAGCACATTGGCAGCCAGGTTTCGTTATGGTGAGTCTTGTTGTTGGAGGCGTTGGCGAAATATGTGGTACCAAATGGCAGGAGCAGTTTGTAACTGGCGTTCTAGTCGGTCCGAATACCGTAGACGAGTCCCAAGGCAAAAGTTGCCTGTGTGTACTACGCGCATGAAGTCCAATGGGGATTCTCGAATCGTGTCAACCTGTTCTAACGTCGTGTGATGTCACGTGATGTAGTTCAAATGCCGTTACATGAAAAAGAAACTAGACTGGTCGCCATTGGACTTCGCGCGCGCAGTACACACAGGCAACTTCTGTGATTAGATGTGAAGGTGTTGATGGAGAGAACAGAATGAGTTGCTCTTGGAATGAGTGGGTAGGTTGTGGAGAGGGGAAGGGTGTGGGTCAGATAAGGGGTTGATAATGGGGAGGTTGTAGTGGCCCGTTAGGAGCATGGGGTCACCGTTGGGAATGGAGTCAAGCGGGAGATAAGGATCGGAGAAAAATGAGTTCAAATGGCCTGGAGGCCATTAGACTAGAATAAAAGTGAAATGGGTCGTTTGACCTAAAAAAAAACCTGGCCTACTGCCCATTTGACCAAATTTGTTTGACCTCATTTTATTTTTTTCCCTACTGCAGAGGGAGTCCCTCTCCCCACCCCCCCACCCCGCTGCAAATCTCCCCTCCCCCTGAAATTCCCCCACACCTCAGCCTATTCCTTTACCCCACTCCATAACTTTTTTTTTTATTGAAGTGTACTATTTGACCTACCGAATTAGGTCAAAAAGATGCGGTCAAATGGGAGTAGGTCAAATTGGCATTAGGTCAACTATGCCGATAACGAATAAAAGTGAGATTGGTGGGACCGAGGTTGCGAAGTGATTAACTGTGCCTTTGGGGGACAAAGGCAAACGCTGGAAAGGAAAGCTTTGTTTATCATTATACCAACCCCTCCTCCTCATTCTGTGGAACGAGTGGTGTGAGAAAAGGTGGCAGTGGGTGTGCAAGGCAGGAGGTGTAGCTGAATCATGTCTCATTGATGGCCAGGGCTCGGAGCAGTGGGGGTTGAGTTGTAAAGGAGGTCTTGGTGCATATGGATTGGGAATTCCAAACTCAAATGTGAGTGTGTTGGTAGGGGGAAGTGAGGCGAATGGAATAGATGAGATTTGTGTAGTTGAGACAGAAGGGTGCCTTCTGTAGGTGGCTGGATCAGGATGGTAAGGAGAAAGGAATAGCTGGGAGAAATTGAGGGATGGCTGGGGGTGAAGAAAGCGAGGAGTAGTAGGCCATGCCGGAGTGTGGTATGTATTGTAGAGGGGAGGCAGAGCTGGGAAGGGGTTGTTGGCCAGCACGGTACAAGTGGGTTTGGATACTGGAATGGGTGTGGCAACAGGGAGAAGTAGAACGGTACAGTGGCTTGCGCGCTCGCTGCTGCAACCTGTGATCTGCAGTTTTGAATCCTGTCAAGGCCAGCACAGCCTTTCATCCTTCTGAGGTGGTTAAATGAGTCCCAACATCAGTTTGGGAATACAGAAAATATAATGTTCTATATACAGCGTTTTGGCAAAAGCTCTATATAAATAACAAATCGGTATCATTAAAATGAAGTGGTCCAATGTTCTTAAAGTCAGGCCATAAGTTCAGCCAGCAGGCGATTATGGCTGTGGCAAAAAAGGCAGCGAGTGTAGGTAGTGGCTAATGAGCTTTACCTAGCGTTGCTGAGTGGTAGAGGCAAGAAATGGGGAGCTGGGGGGGGGGTCAGGCCCATCCACGTCCCAACAGAACCAAACTGATTCTGCCCTCCTTTGTTTGCCCTTATAAGTGATACCCAAGCGCTACTGCCCAATATTTTTTTTACTGCAATGATGCCATTTTGGGGACTGTATACTAACAGTGCGGCTCCCCATGTTTTTGAGTACTTGCTTTTAGATCTCTTGGTTTT
The DNA here is from genome assembly GCF_040938575.1 of Ambystoma mexicanum. Taxonomy (NCBI): domain Eukaryota; kingdom Metazoa; phylum Chordata; class Amphibia; order Caudata; family Ambystomatidae; genus Ambystoma; species Ambystoma mexicanum. The sequence goes on from NC_090924.1 coordinate 1,390,786,514, forward strand.
TAGCAGTGTTGCTGCCCTCTCATGCCAGAAACCCTCAAATAAGTGTATGCACTTTCCCCAGGAAGCAGCATGGGGTTCCCGGTCAGTGCTTTGCATGACTGAAGCTGCTTCAAACTGGGGTTGGGGCTGTCTGATCCCACACCACATTTCTCTGAAGGGATGTCTGTCAGTGAGCAGATGTATGGTAGGTGGCTGCCCAGGACTGGACAGCCTCTACCTGCTTGGTGCAGATCCTTCCCATTGGTGGCCTGGGATAGCTCCATCCTGTATTTTGCAAGGAAGGAGACGGACTGGAGCCATTCTAGAGGTCACGCACTGGAACATAGATACCACTGGGAAGAGCTGAAGGACTGCTGCTGAAGTAACCAGCATAGCCAAATCCCACCAGTGTGTATCCATTGTACCGTCTTTGAACCCCGAGACTGGTGCACCTAATCAGTCGGTGTCCTGCAAGTGAGTTGAAGCAAAAAAAGTGACTCCTTTATAAACAGCTAGCATAACAAAACAGATATGCTGGGGTTCCAATACAATTAATGAAAGCATGAAATTTGCAAAAGGAAAACATTTCACTAACAATGCCTATCTGGCATAATAGCTTTTTGTTTTGTTCACGTTCATCTGCATAAAAGAAAAGCACTGTTTTTTTAAATGTAGTTTACGCCCACCCTTAATACAGGGGTACAAAGCAACTGACAAATTGGCAAACTTAACAAGCATGTTAACAAATGCATTGCCTATTTAAGGGCACCATGTTGGCTCCCATCATGCAGTGCAATGGCGGTTGAAGCCAGTTCCTTTTATCTTTGAGAGACGATCCATAAACGCATCTTCCTGCTTTTTGTAGTTTTTTTCTATTTTCAGTTTTCTTCAATTCATTTTTACTTCACACTACATCATTTCTCTTCTGCTACCTTCTTAGACCATTGTTTCTGAAGACGAGGCGTTTTTATTGTTTTTCTTTTTTTTTTAATCAACTTTATTTAATAATTATACAAAACATAATACAACTGAGTAACAGAATGGGAACAAGAAAAAGATTACTCCATATACATCAGTGCAACAAAATGCAAATTACTACTAAAGTAACAGCTATTCAAAACGAAATCTGAAAACATCCCCACCCTCCTATCTCATGGCAAGACGTGATAACACAAAACACAAAAAAAAGGACAAAACATACACCCCTACCAATCCCCAACCTCAATATCTACAAAATAAACCAAAGCCTACACCTCATCCAAATAAATCCCTGAATGGCCCCCATCTCTCCTCGTACTCAGTTTCCCGATTTTGTCGAACTGCCTGAGTCTTCTCATACCAAGAGAGCGTCCGCATATTCGATACCCAGTTCTCGCAATGTGGCTTCTTCCTGGATTTCCACACCTTCATTATTTGTTTTATGGCCATCAACAACGCTCTATCAATCCATTCCGAACAATCCCACATCTCCACACTTCGACTATCAGTTGAAAGGAAAATCACTGACAGAAAGTATGAGGCAGTGTCATACTAGTTACCATATCAATGCAATCCAAAACTTCTCTCCAAAAGTCCAGCACTCTACTACACTCCCAGAGCATATGTAGATAGGTCCCTCTCGAGCCCCAACACCCCCAGCACAGATCTACATCAGCCAAGCCTCTCTCCTTCATTTTCACTGGTGTCCAATAAATACGGCCTTAGACGTTGGTGAATATACCTCAGATTTAAATCAACCTTGGCCCTCACCGAAGCCCTCCAATTATTATCCCACAAGCCATCAGAAAGATCAGTTTCCAATTCAGACACCCACTTCATTCGCAACTGACCCCAGGAACTCCTCATACAGTCCTGCAAAGGCATCAACCTAACATATGTAGAAACTGTCCTAGGAGACGTAGCAAAAATCTCACAAATCTGAGGTCTACCACTCAAAGGTCCGCTCAACATTTGCAATCTTTCCACCAACAACCGCTCCAAAAGCCCATATCTACCCGCCTCTCTATTATGCAGACTATAACGATTAGCTAATTCTTCAAACAGAACCACCCCCCCCTCCTCTCCATACATCCCCTATTTTCAGAATGCCCCTGTTAGCCCAGCCCCTCCAATTAAGCATTTTATTATTAATTTCTAAACCCGGATTCACCTAAATAGAGGCCGAATCATACAAATACAAGGATTGCCCACACCCCAGAATCCAATTAACCAACACTGACTTAGAAATCACTAGTCTCCAATCTTGTACCAGAATTTGCCAACCTCCCATACGAATATAAACAGTCCAGGGAAAAGGGATGCAGCATTTCCTTTTCCATTAAAAGCCAATATGGGTCTGATCCCCGCCCTTCCTCAAAGTAATAAACCTTCTTCAATAAAAATCCCCTACAATAATTCTCCAATACCGGATAACCAAAGCCCCCATCTTTAACTCTACGCACCAAAATAAATCGTGGAATTTTTGGCCTATTACCTTTTCCCCATAGGAAGTCCATAAAAATCCTATCGATGCTCCGGAGCACTCTTTTAGTAAATTTAAGGGGAAGTGATAGAATAAAATACAGGACCTTTTGGCAACAGCATCATCTTTATAGCATTGATTCTTGCCCAGATGCTTAGAGTCAATCTTTTCCCATCTTTGTACATACTTCAGCAGAATTACTCTCAATTTGTCTACATTGTATTCTACCGTTCTCTTAATATCGCGCACCAAGTAGACTCCTAAATATTTCACCGAAACATCAGCCCATTGACAATCCCAATCCAACAACCTCCCATTCACCGGGTTCATCTGAAGCAGAAAAACTGCAGTTTTACCCCAGTTCACTTTATAGCCAGACAATTCTCCCACCTCTTGCAACATATTCCTCAATAAGAGTCCACCCACCTCCGGATTCCTCAAGACCACCCTCAGATCATCAGCATATGCTAGGACTTTCACCTCATCATTTCTCAACTGCCAACCACAGATATTCTGCTCCTGCCTAAGATAAGCCAACAACGGCTCTAGGACCAAATTAAACAAAAGGGGCGAAAGAGGACACCCCTGTCTCGTACCTCCTATACAACCGAAAAGCCTGAGACAAAACATCATTAACCCATATTTTAGCCGAGATATTGTGTTGCAATGCACCTATAGCATTCAGAAATTGTGGGCCAAAGCCCACCCGAAGCAGTGTGAAATTTAGAAACGACCAATTTACACAATCAAATGCTTTCAGCGTAAATAAAAATCATATATCCTCCACCTTAGCACGAGACAACCCTATTATATTCAGTAATGTCCTAATGTTATCATAGCCATATCTATCAGGTGTTTTTATTGTAAATTCTCCCAAGGAGGGGAGGTGAAGAAATCTCCACACATCTCTGGATTTCGCCGTCCCTGCACAGGCTGTCTGTGAAGGACAGAATCGACTTCAAAGTCCTCTGCCTTATATTAAAGTGCCTAAATAACCTAGCCCCGGGCTACCTGGCAGACGAAATTCACAGATACAGCCCAGCCCACTCACTTCAGTATGAGGACAAAGGATTCCAACATCTCTGCCTGTGTCCAGGGGTGATCGCAAAGCTGTAAAGACTCCTCTATTTAAATGAATACCTCTACTGCTAGGGATGTGACGATTCCGACTCCACTTATTACTCGCCAGTGGAATGCTGCAATTTTATCCCTTTGGTTCTCTAGTTATGAGTTGATATGTCATATATGCCCAAATGTGATTGTTTGCCAGGTCTGCGCATAATAAATAAATCGAATCAAACTAGTCCACTATAATGTAGTTTGCCAAATGTGGAGCCTGTGGAGGCAAAAAAGACAAGCGGGCGAATGCTCCATGTTTTCCATATGTCCCACAGGGTACAAAAGAAAAGGAGAAAAAGGTATCGGACAAAAAATCGCTTCCACTTCACAAAGAGACCAAATCCCTCTGAAAGTGACCCTGCTTCAAAGAAGCTCAAAGGATTATTCTCTAAAGCCTATCAATTCACACGCCACAGTGGGTGCTGCTGGGTGTCAAGAGTTTTGCCAATTAATTGCCGTCGGCCAAGGTATTTTTAAAATGTTGGTCATTTTCAATGGCGATCCCTTCGGCTGCTGAGCAGGGTCGGTGTAGTTTCGGATCTGACCCAGCAAGCAAGACCGATCATGGCAATGACTCGTTGCCAGACTCAACTACCCCATCCCAAAAGCTTCCCAAAGACTTGATGACCCCTACCTGAAATCAAACCCACACCCTTTTCTCGTGATTGTGATGTAAGACCATCCTGATATGGTATTTAACACAAACTTGCCACACTGGGCTCCATGAGTCGAAGGCCTAAAACATGACTGGTTGTACTTCCCCCTCTTTCCGCCTTCTCGAGGCACAGGCTTGATATGTGGATGATTGTGCCACCACAGATTTTGTAAAGGGAGCAGCCTGACCTATCGAGTTTCAAGTGGACTGTTCCTACAATGACTGACACTATTGCCCTGTGACCCCTGACCACTTAACACTGTACCATTCAGATTTCAAAGGATGGGGACGTTAATGTATCCTTCACTCGCACAGTACAAGCAAACTGAACTGATAGATCTATAATATAGCTCCCTGTTGCACCACATCCACCCATTCCCTGCACTTGCCTCGCGTTCCTGTTGTGAAATGCAGAGAATATGGAAATCCTACCAGCCGAAGGATGCTGCTTAGGATGGGAGAAATGCGTGCGGGGAGGCTGGGGTGGAAGTGTTGGATGATAGCTGGGGAAGGAATGCAGGGCTGTAGATGTGAAATGTGGATGAGAGCGCCAGGTACAGATCATTTAACACCGCCAAATGATACTGTGGTTAAAGGCTACTCTAGTAACTATCACATTTTATATATGCCATTCACTGTATGGTTAAACTGTTGGGCATTGTTGCCGGTTGGGGACAATATCCCTTGAGCTTTTAAGTTTGGTGACTGGGGGCAGGGTGGAGAACTGCAAAATTTAAAAATATACAGTGCTCTATCACATGACAGGCTGGCTTGTGTAGTACTGTTTTGCACAATCCACATTCATGCAATACCAATAAAACGGGGACCTTGTTGTGTCGGTCACACTCTACGGATGTGTACCCTTCCCCACACGTTTCCTGCACACACCCCACCGTGCTCCTGTTCACCAAACTTTGAAAGTGAATGGCATATCGTCCCCAAACCCCCTCCCCCCCCCCCCCCCCCCCCCCCCACAGTCTGATTACATAGTCATGCAGGGGTGAGATTGGGTCATGCATGTGCAAATCTTTTGAAGGCTGGTAGGTTTTCGGCAGATCCAGTTGTGTCCATTTCGACTGAGCCTGTTGCACACCACGCCCACCCATAGGGCTGCATGTAAGGTCTGTCTTAGAGCTGAATTGAGCCTAACTGAGTGCAACCCTGGAAAAGGTGCCATGGTAGTGTGGAAGTTGCAGACACAAGAAATTAAGGTCTAAATGTTTTTCACCTAGTACTGGCTTTATGACATTGTTTCTGAAATTAATCGATATTTGGGCTATGGGAGGACAGTAATTGAAACTCAATGTCATTTCGCATGGACTAACCTTTTCAAATTGCATCCTGTGATTGACAGGTTCACCCAAAACAAAGAAAATCAAGAAGCAGGCTGGTTTGAAAAATAAGACTGGAAAGACTCCGCTGGTTGTGGCGTCCGTGATTGCTGGAAGCAAGCCTGACGTGGACAACACTATGGAAATAGAAAATGGTTTTGGTCCACACGTTCTGGAAAGCACAATTGCGCAAGTGCACTCTCCAAAATATGTCCCGTTTGAAATGGAACCCAACATACACGACGAAGAAGGTAACTTCCCCAGATTTATTTTCTTTTCATGACTTTCCAACCCATTTTCCCACTAAGTTCTATGCTGCCGGCGCTGGTTATCAATGATTTCTGACAAAGCATCGCATCTTAGAATTTGTGAGCTAGTATTGTAGAATATGGTTATCAAAGTAGGTGTGCACTGCAGTTCATTGGGAGTTTGCAGCGTTGCACTATATAATGCTATTTAGAAGGTTATCTAAAAGCACTGCAATCATTCATGCAATATATACACTCACAAGTGGGTCACTTTCGTGCAAGGAAATAAGAAATGTTCTGGTCAAGTGGTAACTGTGGTCACAAAGGAAGCCTGGTGCAAGAACTTGAAGCACAGTTACCTACCCCATTCCACTGTGCCAATGGTCTGCAACCTGCTGCTCTCCAGATGTTCTTGACTCAAAATCCCATGATCCCTCATCGTTGCCCAAGATGGATAGGGCAGATGAAACTTGTTCAAAAAGGCTGGAGAGCCAAGGGGTGCAGACCAGTACATTATGCCCACACCTGCCTGATGTACTCATGGGTTCCCTGAAAAGCAAACTGCACCTGAAAAACGTTAAGAAATTCTGAAAATATAACCACTGCAGTGGCTAACCCCCTGCACTAACGTGAGCAGGGGTTTAGATTCTATTAAGAGACACAGAGGCGAGTATTATGCTTAGTCTTCTTTACTCTCAACCAACAGCAGCAAAAGAAAACATGGTTTATACATTTAACACTTCAAAACATGAAACAAAGTCTGTCATTTTGACAACTTTAACCAACTGGCTAGGACTCCATTCCAAGATGGCAGCCGCGCCCTTCTCCACCAATAGGGGTCCAAGCCCTCCTATAAAGTCCCAAGAACATAGTTCTTTGTCCTCTCCTGTAGCTGCAAGGCCAAGTCCAGAACAGCAAAAACAATCCAAACAAGTTGAGACCCATCCAGCCAGCGATGTCCAGCTACTACGGATTTCCTTTGGGATACAGTGTGAACCTCCTGCATGAACTCAAGCCTCAGAAGGGAGCTGCAACAAGGCAAACGCAAGATAAGCGATGGTGGGGGGCTAATACTTGCCCCTGTGTCTCTTAATCGAATCTAAACCCCCTCTCACGTTAGTGCGGGGGTCAGCTATTCTATGTCAAACAGAGGCTTCATATTATGCAAGTTCAAAGCTCTTTCAAACAACATTAACCACATGTTGGACCTTCTGTGATAAAAGATCTTGATAGTAGACTCCGTGGACAAATAGGCTGCTTTGAAGATATCTTACAAACTACCGCCATAGAGAACGAACTTGGATGCGTAACACCCCTAGAAGAATGTGCCCCAAAGACCGAGACATCCACCCTGCTTCTTTCATTATCCATGGCACCGAGCATGCCATATTGGCAGAGGAAACTGCCCTAAAGGGCCTCCTGATGGAAATAAGTAGCTCAGAGGTAGAGTGAGGTCGATATGCAGAAGTCACAAGTTCATAACATCGGAAACGGTTAACCACGCACAATATCTGATCCTCCCGAAACGAAGGATAAGAAACCAAGGTGGTGACGTTTTTTTCATGTGACAAAGGTCACGTTTTCCACAGAATATACCTTATTGTCAACATCCAATGCCCGGACATCAGAAACCCTCTTCATAGAAATAAGAAATAGCAACATAGCCAGTTTGGCAGACAGCTGTTAACGTGACCAAGCATCAGGCCAGGACTGAAAAAGGTGAAAACCCAGATTAATATCCCAAAAGGAAGAAAATTTAACTTTAGGTGGAACCTTAATCCTAATGGAATGCAGCGCCTTCCTAACCAGGAAATCTTTGCCTACCAGTTCCCCTTTAGCCAGCACATGACCTGACGAAATTGCCCCCTGAAAATTATTAATTGTCCTATACGCTTTCACTTCTTTGATCAATGACACCAGAAAATTGACCACATCTACTGGAGGGGCAAACACGGGATTGCCCCCCGCCCCCTCATCCACCTACCAGCGCGCCCTCGCAGAAGAGTAGGAACATTGCGTGGATCTAGCCCAAGAGTCCCTAAGAACCTGGAAAGTGTCTGCCGAAAAACTCAGGAATTTCAAAAATCTGCCAGGCGATGAGGGGGAAGTTGACCGTGTAACACAAGCTCGCCTGGCAGCGCCTCCCGCACCAGGGTGATCTATTAGAAAAACGTGAAAGGACGTTAGCAGGTGGGGAATGTCTACCGCCAGCTTCAATAGAGCCAGAAATCGCACCTGAACTGGCCAGAACAGAGTAAGCAATACCAGAGACACCTGCTGTCTGCGAACATGCAGGATAACCGGAGGAATGAGAGAGAAGGGGGGGGCGTGCATGAACCCCTGAGACGCCCCCTCCTCCCCCAGTCCTGTAGAAACGCATTGGTCTCCGGATCCGGACGCCAACTAAAGAACTGAGGCACCTGACAATTGAGGAGAGGGACAGAGGCTGGTGCAAAACAGGCCCCCGACACCCACGAGGAGCTGGCAAACTTCTACATTCAGTTTCCAGTCGCTTCCATCCCGGAGAAACCTGAAATTCCTACTGTGTTCACTAGACCCAGGAGATACTCTGCCTACAGCATTATCACTCCCGGGCCAGATGCACCAACCCTTTGGATCGGGTCCCTCTCAGCTTGTTGATGTAACCTACTGATGAGCCATTGTCCATCCTCCGGAGGATGCAACCGTTCCCTCTGTCCTTGGCCCGACTCTTCCGCAAAGGACCCCGCCAGAAGCTTGAGACAATTGATATCTAGAGACTTCTCCTGATCAGACCACTTTCCGCCTCTGAATATTTCCTGACTCCTTGTCCCCATCCTGATGGCATCTGGAGACAGACCAAAAATAGCCTTCCTGTTCCAGGCCTCGATGTGTTGGCTTCCTGAGGAATACTGACATTGTGAGAGTACAGAAGCCCCTTCCGTAAATTAGTTATCTTCAATATCTGAAGCATGCAATAATGCAGGGAACCTATGAAAATGGACTGAATAGAGGCCGACAACATCCCTATTATCCTTTCTAGAACCTGCAGATTGAGACCCTTTCCTCAGCACAGACTTATCTTACTGTGAATGTCCTGAATTCTTCTGGAGGGAAAAAGCTGGCACAACTGAGAATCGATAACTAAGCCCAGAAATTGGATGCATTGCAAAGGTACGAGGACAGACCTTGTCAATGTTGATGACAAACCCCAGACTCTGAAGAAGAGAGGTTGGCAGCCTGAGATGGACCTGCAGAGGTCAGCCCGAACGGGAGAGAGGCAAACTGCCAGCGCTATCTTGCCACTAAAACTGTAGATACTCATGATGAGGGGGATACACTACCAACTAAGCGCCCTTGATCGATCTTGCCCCTCCAGTCCTGACTATTAGGAGATTAATTCCCTCACTTTTTAAGTGCCGGTATACCACAAAAAAATTGAGGGCCTTGAGATTTATTATCAGACAGAACCCCCTGATCTGAGGAAGGGAGGGTGACCACAGGAATTGGGGACCACAGCCTCCTTGGAGATGAGGTCCTGCACCTCTTTGTCCACTAGAACCTGTTTCTCTGAACTGAAAACTACCGGTCAAGGAAGAGTCTCCTGGGTAGAAAGAGTTAATTGCATCGTCACCAACCCCCCGCCCCCTCCAAACCTCAGTCCATCCTGGGAAGAAACACTTAGACACACTGCTCACCTGCTGCAGATCTGTCATGGCCTGGCCCTCTGACTGCACAACCCCTCCATTGACCACCCTGCTGCGGTAAGAAGACCTTGTGCACGGAAAGCCCTCCCAGGACATGACTGTTAGGACAGTTTTTCTGAAGTCCAGTTAAGGGCCTAGTAAAACCATTCAACTGAGGCAGTACATTACTCCACTATTAGTATAAGACTGTACCACCTGAGTACATGGTAGCGTAGGCAGAGCAGCCAGGCTTATCTTAGGAGGGAGAGAGGGCAGTAGATACAGTACAAGTGAAAATTGTAATACAAATGATCCAAAGAAACACTGAAACACTATGTATTATAAAAAATAAAGGATTTATTTAAATACAAGTAGGCCCAGATAAATCTAGGGGTTAAGTAAATAATGAAACATTATATGAAATCACAATATAACACAACACTATACTTGAAAGTACACAGACCCAAGTATAGACCTTATTTGGAACCCCTAACAGTAGTTCTAGGGAAGTCAAAACCTTGTTATACACATTTAGTATAGGCCAAGCCTATTCTTTGGGAGTAAAAGACCAATGGTTACTTTTAGATTACTTTTGGTAATACAAGGACACAGTAGGCCCTTCCAGTTGTACAGTGACTCTTGGAACAAAGCACATAAACAGTCAACTGCACAATATACATTTGGTGAATAGTGAAACACTTATTCTAGGTGCAGTAAAAACCTATAACTACTTTGGTCATAACACACAGTTATACCAGGTGAGTAATACCTATGGATGTAATGTACAATTACAGATGCTTTGGAAATCAGGGAACCCCAGATTGCGATAAGCAATAACTCTTGTAACTTTTTTTGGATGGCACACAGCTAACACAAGGTAAGTAAAACCCACTTACTTTAACTTCACAATGAAGGGGAAAGTAAAACCCAATGTCACACTTTACTGAATAGATATTCTAGGTAGGCAACAACCTAATGTAGACTTATTAACGACAGCTAGCAGCAAGTCCGGGGAAGCAAGACCCAGTTGGGGGACACTCATACAGTATCCTAACAGGACTAACTTGGTGATACCAACAGTTGGAGGACACTCATACAATTATCCTTCAGGAATAATCTGGTGAAACCAACACATTACTTTTGTAAAGAGGCACAACCTAATCACAGGAGAGTAAAATACCTTCACATCTACTTTCTTTTAGACTGGCAAAACAGTGGCTAAGGAAGGAAAGATGTTAACCATACTTTTAAGAATAGTGCATCACACATCCAAGATCAGTAAGAACTTTTGTAACTGTTCACTGTTAGAATTACAGTTACCAACCAACTCTTTACAAGTAAGTAAGAACACTTGATTTCTTTTCTAGGCAGAAGTCCCAATCCCTTCAAAGTCTTTTCCCTTAGAGCATGAGTGTTCTCAGTGGCAGAAGGGGGGTCACTAGGACTAGTGACCAACAGGCAGTGTTAGAATAAGTTGTTTAGTAGCAAAAGCCAGAGTTTCCTTCGGAAAACTGGGCAAACAAGTGAGTACTTTACTTCTAGGGTTAGAAGAGGGTCCAGGGGCTTCACAGAAGACACCTCAGCAGGAGTCTAGCAGTGGGACTGGGTGTACTGGACGAGGGACCTCCCAATCACAGAAAACACCCCAGGACTACACAGAAATCCCAACAGGCTTAAGGTAAGTATATACCCAAGCCAACACAGTACCTCAGCAATGAAGAAGAGATTGCAGCAGGAGAACTTCAGGGACTGCAGCCAAATACCCGGTCACTGGATTCCTTGTCCTGGAGACTGAACACAAGACCTCAGAAGGGACTTTGCAGCAGGGATCGATGAAGAAGGCTCTAGGCAAGATTTCTCTCTCGGCTGAATGCGGTTCTGCGGGTTTGGCGCCTTTTCAAGGAGCACAGAAGAAGACAGAAAATCGCGGTTGAATTCTCGTCGTTTAAAAGGTCCAGTACTCTTGTGAGGGGACTTTTTGGACTCGATTCGTGTCTCTGGAGATAGACCAAGATGCCCACGAAGTTTCAGCGAGATTCGGAATTCGGAAGACCGTGCACCGCACAGTGGCAGGAGGTCCCAGGGTATTGGGGTATTGCAAGAACGCAAGGTCGCAGCAACCCGTGGGATGGCTCAAAATGCAGGTCGTCTTGAGTCTAGTGGGTCTCACCAGGCTCTGGGTTCGGGTCGTCGTTTTCGGAGACCCCAGGTCGATCGGAAGGAGGGCTGCAGCAGGCTCCGGTTACAAAGCAGGCTCTCCGGCCGCTGGAAATCATTCCCGCCGCTTTTCCTTCGTCATCCTCTTTGGTTTTCGGTTCCAGTGGACATGACTTCAGCTTCCAGGTTTCCAGTATTTATCAGGAACTGCAACACAACCTCTGCATTCTCTCCCCGCATTTTACAAGAAAGGGGCGTTTGGCTGTCCAATCAGGACAGCCAACCCCCCACTGGGATTTGGCCCAGTTGAAGGAAGACCTAAGACAAAGGAGGGGGAAGTTTGGGACCCCTCCCCCACTTCCTGTGCTTACAGACTGACTGGAGCCTGGGCGGGGTGTCTAGGGGACTCCCGCCGAAGACAAAACTCAAACAAAGGATTGTCCCGCCCTGGATGTCAGGGGAAGGAACAAGAAACGACAAACACTAAAATGGCAGAAAAAGAAAACAGGGGCCATTTTGGTAAAAATGAGCACCCTTAGGTGCCTTTACTGCAGCTGTGATTACAGCACGCGGTAAAGGTGCACCAAAGTAGTAAAAGGTATCACTGCCACCAGCCATTAAAGGTAAGCTTGTCACTGTAACAGAATTGTTACAGTTTAAATGTGAAAGGGGATACATTGTATCTCCCCAGCACTCCACATAAGGTGGGGTGTGCTGGTTTCACAGAATAAGATGTAAAAGGGATCCGAAGATCCTTTCTACCCTTGGGAACTGTAGTTCACTCAAGGTTAGCACAAGAAAGTTAAATGGGGAGCCCCTAGGGCAACCCAGCAACAACAGGCACTTATTGCCAATAAGTTGTTAGACATGATAACTTTAAAAATACACTATGGAGAGTCTTAAAAATGACACCCATAAAAAGAGTTAGACAGGTGAGTGTGGAAAAAGGTTCCCACTCACTGAGGTATTAATGGAAAATATCTCACTAGAAAAGCAAAAAGTTCTGGAGTTGAACCAGGCAAGGAAGATTTACCAGCCCTGTGGAAATCTTACCTAACAATGACCATGGTGTTGTGTGATGCAGGAGACACTACCCTGTCGACACGTAATACGATGTGCCTACGTACACTTATTGAAACCTTTAAAAATGGAGGATTGGGCCCTCTGCAGCAAAGCTCACACAGGACAAGGCCGCAGTGTTGGGCGATGCAGGTGTTTGGCGCGAAGGGGTTAGTTGCGCAGTGTGCGAGCACGCGCCGAAATAGTCATCAATCTGCGTCCGAAAGGTCCACCTGCGTCAGAAAGGTAAGAGGGTGCGGGGAGGGAGAGTAGCCAATGCTGCGCCCCACGCAACTCCCCTGCCTTGCGCATTATCCTCTTCTGGACGACTCCACGTGCACGGCTCCTCTTGCAACCTAGGCGTCACTTCTCCCGGCATTGTGCGTCCCTCTGCCCGACTCGGTGTGCTGTTCCCTTCACAACTTGGCTCCATCTCACTTCTCCTCCTTCCACTTCAGGTCCCCCTAGTTATATTGTGTTGTATATTTTTTGTTATGTGTGCATTTCTCCTCTTACTCTTATAGGTCCCCCAGCGGTCATATTTTGTATTGTTTTGTGTGCATTTCTCCTCTCACTTCTCTTGAACCCCCCTTGCCCTCCGTGGTTTCTATTGTGTTACTGCACTGTCTCCCTCTATTTAGGTCTCCCCCTCCGAACCCCCAACTGTGATTACTGTTTGTTACTGTATTCTGCGTTGACTGGACCCGTCCTCCCCTTGTGCGTTCCCCCTTTGTGTACCCTAGTGTGTGACCCCCCCTCCCTCCTGCTTGGTCTTCCTCCTCTTCCTGCTCCTCACACCCTGTATGGCGCTTTCCATCTCTCCCATCTTCTCTAACTGCTACTCTATCTCCTATCCTATCCCTCTCACGAAGTCTGGTACGAAGAAGTTCAAAAGGGACATCCTGGTCTCCAACCCAGGCCTCTCTATCGCAGATACCTACACCAGTGCTTCCTCCAGACAGACCCTTACCTACTTCCTCTTTATCATTCCCTCTCTAGGTGTATGGACCCCCATATGGTCCCTGTTCTCTCACCTTTTTACTCTCCCATTAATGGTGGCACTCGGTGGGAGCTCCCCTTGGCTCTCTTCCACTCCTCCAAGATGATCACTAATGTCTATTTGAATGGCACCGTCTTGGTCCAGGACCCTCAGTCCAATACCCTCATTTTCGATAGTTTCCTGCGTCTTATCAACTGCCTGCCTTCTCCTGCTACTCCTACCTACACTCTCTGGCTCCTATGCCTCCTCCATCTTCTGCCAGCTCTCTGGCATCCACTCCGACTACTCTGCCATCTCCTTCTTCCTCCTCTGGCCCCTCTACCACCACCTCCACCACCACCACTGCAGGGCAAACCTCATGCTTGTAGCCCTCCACAGAAGTCTTTCAAGTGTGGCAATTGGCTCCACGTCGCTACTCGTAACATTTGCCCTGCTGTAAAACACTCCTCCAACATCTACCGACTCTTGGAAGAACTTGATCTGGATGTCCTCAATCTCACCGAGACATGGTTCACAGACAGTTCTGTCATGAGTTTTGACACACTCCTCCCTGATGGCTACACAATCCTCTCCGAAACCCAGAACCAACCATTCAGGAGGTGGCCTTGATCTTCCCGGAGTGGATCTCTGCTTCTGTCATTCCTATGCAGGCCTACTTCTCCTTTGAATACCTGGTCTGAAGGCTCTTTCTCTCCCAGCCTCTTACTGTGGCGACCAACTACAGGCCACCTGGCCAAGTTGCCCTCTTCCTATCCGAGTGAGCCGACCTCTCCTCCTCCCTCCTTGCCTCTACCTCTCAACTTCTCCTCCTCGGAGATCTCAACATCCACCTAGATGCTTCTAACCCCTCCTCAGCACTCTAATCTCTGCGCCTCTCTTTCTAGTCTATCCTGTGCCCAAGACACTCTGCCGGGCACACCCTGGATGTTCTCATCTCTTATGACATCCCCTCTCTAACCCCACCAGCACTCCTCTCTTGGACTGACCACTTTATTCTCTCCTTCCACCTTTCGCTCTCTGTCCCCCAGGTGAAGCTGACCCCAGCACTGCACACACCTTCTCGCTCGTCCGGCCCATGAAGCGTGTGTCGCTGCTACTCCTACCCCTGCGGCTGACTCATACTCTGACACAGCCCTCTCCAACCTGCATCTCTAACACTCTTGATGTCCTTGCCCCTGTCATGAGGATCCGTTTGGAACCCACATCCAAGTGCAACTTTTGGTATGACTCTGACCTCGCCACTCTTAAACGCAAGTGTAGGGTGGCTGAGAGGAAGTAGAGGGCATCAGGCTCATCTCTGACGAACTGGCCTGCCGCCTGCTCCAAAGGCAATACAGACTCTGTCCTGTCCAAGAAGAGAGCTTAGATCCAAGCCTGCGTCTCTGCGGCCTCTAACAACATGGCCAAACTCATCAAAATCTGTAAGGAGCTGGCCATTCCTGCTGCAGTCTACAGCTCTCCTGTTCCCTCCCAGGCCATTTGCACTGCACTGGCTGCTCACTTCACCACTAAAACCCAGGACATCCCGTCCTCTCTCCTCTTCCTCTCCTGCTGCCTCTCTGCCCCTTGCCGGTCGCCTTTCCTCCTCTTTCCCTGTGTTCTTTCCTGACGATGTTTCTAGGCAAGGCCTATCTATGAAAGTCCTGTCCAAGCAGGTGCTCCCCTACACCTCCAGAACCATCAAGGACCACATCAACACCCTTGTTCCAACCTTGTTCGATTTCTGCAATCACTCTATTGCGCGAACGTTCCCCTCGCCCCTAAAGCACTACCTTGTGCACCCGCTCCTGAAGAAGCCCTCTGCCAATCCTTCCTCTCCGCCAAACTATCGCCTGACCCCCAATCACTCCTTTCCTGGCCAAACTCCCGGTAAAGCTGGCCATATCCCTACTTACCCTCGATACTGGATATGTTGGTTGTCTCCATGGCCACCAGTCTGGCTTTAGAGCATCCAGAAGCACGGAAACTGCCATCCTGAACACCTGTGAAAAATACCTCTCTAATCTCGACGCTAGCCTTCTTTCTGTCTTCATCCTCCTTGATCTATCCCCTGCATTCGACAGTCAATCACACCATCCTGACCAATTGTCTCAGTGACAACCTGGGCATCATGAGTCAGGCACTAGCCTGGTTGACTCCCTTCCTCTCTGATCGACCCTCCCAGGTCCAATTGGGTTCCATTCTATCCACCACCTCTCTCCACATGTGGTGTTCCCCAGGGTTCTAACCTCTCACCCTGGGTCTTCAACATTTACTTGGCACCTCTGGCCCATCTCATCTCTTCCTTCTCTCGTAACTTTGTGTTATGCGGATGACACTCGGCTCTACTTCAAGCTCCTCTCCACTCTCACTCATTCCTGACTGCCTATCTGTGATTCAGGAATGGTGTGCCTCCAATGATCTCTGCCTTAATGCCAGTAAGCCGGAGATCCTTCTCATTGGGACCCCTGCTCCCACTTTCCCTCTTTCATTCTGGCCGCCCTCCTTGAGCCCTCTACCTTCACCTTCCTGCGAAGCAAAAAAACCTTGGTGGCCTCTTCAACTCCACCCTCCCCTTCTCTCCTCACATCACAGGCATCTCTAAGAAGTCCCACTACCAGCTGCAACTCCTCAGAGGTATTCTTCCTTTTCTCACTTCCCCCAAAAGCTCACTCTGCAGAGACCTGGTTCTCTCTATGCTGGACTACTGCAACAGCCTCTTTCTAAATCTGTCTGCCTCTACTCTTTGCACTTTGCAACTAATCAGAACAGGACTGCAAGACTCTTCCCTTGGTCTCGAGCCCAAGGACCATATCATTCCAGCCCTGAAATCTGTTCACTGGCTCCCGGTGGCTGCAAGGATCAAGTTCAAGACCCTGTGCATTTTCCACAAGGCTTTCTGGGGCCATGGCCCACACATCTAACTCTCTCTTCCTAGGCATTTTCCTTCTCGAGCACTCTGCTCATCCACCTTCAACTCTGAGGGTCAAGCATTTCTCCAGGCAGAGAGTGGGTGGCAGATCTGTCCTCGGCTGGGGCCTCACTCTGGAACAGCCTCCCTGCCTCTCTCAAACTTGAGCAGGACCACCTAATGTTCCGTAAGCAACTAAAAACCTTCCTTTTCATTTCTCATTTCTCTCTCTCTCCACTGCTGGTGTACCTGTCTGCTGCGCTAACTGGTTACTTGGCCAGCCTCTGAACCTTAACGGAGACCAGGCTTGTCCGCGACCAGTATCCCCTTTCACCTCCTCCGGGCCTCACACGTACTTCATTTCTGATGCTTGTTAATCTGCTTAGAATCACATGATGTGCATATGGTCCGACGTCCAGTGGTAACCGCAGAGTATTGCATCGTGTCTTTCGGAGACCGAAAGGGGACGTCGGCATAGGCGTACCTGTAACACTATCCCTATTGTGACGTGTAGTGTACCCAAAATTCATCACGTGCTGAGGTGCTTCAGATTGTTTTTTTTCCGCCCAGATACTGGTCGCCCTATAGCAGAGCTCTTCATAAGAGACATTGTTTACTTTGTTGGTTATTTCCCCTTAAGTCACTTTGACAGCGATTCAAACAACCTCAACGGAGACGACGGGAAGTTTCGGCAGAGGTGGATTTCGGCGCCTAAGATCCGGCGGCCTAGTCATCCACGTGGCTGGGCCCTCTGGCGAGCCTACACAGTAGGGAGATTGGGAGATTGGGATGGGGGGAACCATATCTTTTGTTTTGTCTTTTCTCTTTCCCCCCCTTTGCCCTCTATCTCTGGTCATCTTTGTTTGTACCTTTTGCTATGGAAAGGACACTATTTAGGTTCTGCCCTAAGTGTAGGGTCAGGTACCCCTGGAAAGACTAGCGTAGAAAGTGTAATTCTTGTCTCCCCTTAGATCACGATGAGAAGCAGTGTGTGGCTTGTAAGCTCCTTCGGCCTAAGACCCTTAAGGAGCGCTGTGTAAAGCGGTGGGCCGCATACGGTATGTCACAAGCTGAACCCTCTTCCCCCACCGCCACACCCGCCGAAAGTGACGGGGGCACCTCCGATGACCAAACATCCGTATGGGATTGTCATAGACCTTGAGGCGGATGCTTCCCCGACCCCTCCAAGCCTGACGCAAGTCTCGCTTCATGGACAACACCCGGCGACGGTGGCGTACAAACACCACGAAACGCTAAGCACACAACCCCACCACCGATTTCGACTGTTCCGTCGAAAAAGGTGAAGGCGCCAACACGGCCGTCAAATTTTGGTAGATTCCTCTGATCGGGTAGATCGGCAGCCTTCCCTGCATCCGCAGCAGGTTTAGACGTCGAAGCACGGTCATTCGGCACTCCGGTCCCTAAAGGCCTGAAACCTACTACTAAGCCTCCTAGCCTTTCTCCAGGCAAAAAATCTACCGCTGGGCCCTCTAACGCCACGGTAGACGGTAAATCTACTGATAAGCCTTCTAACCTGTTAACTCATGCCGATTCGGTGGAGATTGAGGACAGTATCGCGAGAATTCATTTAGCGGTTATGCTGATACCTACACCGTCGAACCGCATGGAGCGTGCCGCAGACAAGTCTAAAGACATGCCATGGTGCCCTGATACTGGCAAAACCTACGAGGACAGTCAGGAGCCTCTGTCCAACAACCTTGGAGACACAGTTCAACGTCAAAGGGCAGAAAACTAAGTTTTTCCACCTTTAGGCCCTTCTGGTTCCTCTAAGTGGACAAGGGAGAAATTCGTAGGGTGCAATAGATCATCTTGAAAGCATTGTCTCGCTTTCTGAGCATCCTTCCCCTAAGAGATCTCGTGAATACCCTCCTTTAAGATCAGCTTCACGTTTCCAAGAAAATCTTGACTCTCAGCCCTTGGTTTCTGTCCACCATGAAGATGTGGTCCAGATGGACACTTACCAGGACATCTACAGCGAAAAAGACCCCTCCTTCCTTCAGAACTACCCTTCCTGCAGAACTAACCTGAGGACCAGGCGGATGCCATGGACAACTGGTTGGAAACCCAGCAAGTGGAAACGGAGCCATGGACGCTCCCCACGCAAGATCAGGACACTGATGTGCTATTCCTGTATTCTCCTCCATCCATGCCGGCTCGCCAGGCCTCGCCTGTAGACGACCAAATGGCCTTCAATGCCATCTTAAGGAAGGCAGCAGATCACTTTCAGATCACTACTCAGGAGGCGGTACCCGAACAAGACTTTGTGGAGGACATTCTCAAGGAGAAACCCTCCTCAAGCCAAGCCATGCCCCTCCGAAATTCTGTTAAAAGAAGATTGGCTCCCTCCCTGGTCACGCCAGCTCACACCCGGGCAATGAACCCAAGAGTGGAAAAACTATTTTGGCCAGCTCCTTCGGACCCTCAATATATTAAAGGCCACGCCACCCCCGACTCCTTGGTAGTCACTACCACCCGGAAACGGGCAGGAGTAAACCTTGCTACGTGGGAGGCACCTACGGATAAGGAATCCAAAAGGTTGTACGCCCTAGGTAAGCATGTTACCTCGTCAACTGCATACATCACACCCATAACGAATAATACCACGTTCTCCAGCATGGGGTCTGGCATGGATTCACATGCTCATGAATATTCCCCGTCGTCAGGCTGGGAATCCTCGGTAAAGAAAAAATCAGTATCAGTTTCGTTTCTGATCTGTCTTTCCTAGTAGTAACCAATCACTGATCTCTGCGTCATACTGACCACAGCCAATGACTGCCCTCTACCTAAGCCCCGCCTCTGGCAGCCATCTTCAGATTTTTACCGCACGTTCAAGTGTTGGGAGTCCTCGTGCTTAGCTCTCGAGCTTTTACTGCGTGTTTCGCGCTTTTTCAGGTGAATTTTCACATTTTTTTCGGTTAATCGAGCCTCAAGCTCCACCGTTTCTACTCCTGTTAACGGCTACCCGTTGCAGGATTTTCCTACGCCCCTCAAGGGTGAAGATTTCATCGAATCAACTTCTTGGAGGATTCCAGAAGATTCGCGGCCTACTTCGCGATGGCCCAGGATGCGAGTTTGTCGCCCGGACCCAAGCTGTTTCGCAGCTGCCCTGGATGCGGGCTGCAGAATGTGTTTAAGGAAGACGAACATTCGCGATGCCTCTACTGTCTTCATGGGGACAAGACTCATGTAGAGAAGGACTGCCAGTTCTGCAAGAACTTGTTGGAGCAGACCATGAGGGACCGTCGATCCCGTCTCGCAAGCTGGTTGGAGAAGGGCTTGACGGGTGAGAAGAAGAAAGGGTCCGAGCGGGCTTCTAAGTCCTGTGCGGGCGCCCCAGCGACGGGGGCCCAACACCAGGCCAAGCGCCGCAAGTCTGCTGGCTCCGGGAGTGCCGAAAGGTCGGGCTCTTCGGTCGCCAGGCAGGGCGCGCCTTCCCCGGCGCCGTCAACCTCGAGCCAGCGCTCCGGTTCGGGGAAGAGTAAGTCCGAGACCCCGGGTAAGCTTCGGGAGAAGCCCCGTCTGATCTCGGAAAAGGGGGAGCGAGGCGTCGCCCCTCCCCCGAAGGAGAAGGCCTGGGACGCACCTAAGGTGGTGAAGGCCCCTGCCCAGCAGGCGAAGGCCTCTATCGAGGCTATCGCGGCGACTCTTGCCAAGCCGGCAGAGACACCGCCAGCAGAGACTGCCTCCGGGACTAGAGTTTCCCTGCCGCCAAGGAGGGAATCCTCTTTTCAGCCCATTGTCGTGGCCGCCATGATGGAAGAAGCGAGGGGGGGCACGGTGCCCTCCTCGAGCTCGGAGTCAGCCTCGGAGGAGGAACTGACCGAGGCCGTGAGGAACCTCGAAGTCCAATGGGCGACTTTCGAGAAGGTTCGATCCCGTCAGGAAGATCCTCGGGAGATAACCGAGGAAGACGACGATGGTGAGGAAGAGTGGCCTTCCCTTCCAGCGCAGCCGGAGCCTAAGTCTCAGGATGGCTCGGCGGCCATTTTGTCTGCCATCCAGTCCTTATGCTCTGAGATAAGGACGAGATTCCCTCGGCCCAGGCCGGAGGACCCGGAACCCGGCCCGTCGGGAAGTCCTCAGAACAAACGACGGAGGACCCAGCCCTCTCCTCCGCTCGCCCCCGTAAGGCCTACAGTTCCCTCCTCGTCCTCCCACGAGTCGGGAGATGACGGTGCGTTGGGCTCGACGACTGGTTCTGAGGGTGACGACGACGGAACGGGTCTTCCGTCTCCCGGGCCTCGCCGCCCGACGAGATTGGCTCATTCCACGCCATGATCACTAGGGCGTCCGAATTGTTCCAGCTCTGCCCGGAGGAGCAGAAAAAGGAAGGTTTCCTCTATCAGCGCCGGGAGGCCAAGAGGAAGATGGTCATCGCGGTGCCCCTAATAGATGACATCTGGGAGGAGGGCCTGTCGGTTCTCAAAAACCCCTCCACGGCACCAGCCAAACCGGACCGGTACGAGAAGAAGTACCGGGTCCCCGAAACCGCTCCCCTGTGCCTCAGGGCCCAGCCAACGCCAGACTCGGTCGTCTCGGCGGCGGCCAAGAAGAAAGCGGCGGGGTCAAGAGCCTCGACGTCGAATTCCCCGCCGGACGGCGAGGGAAAGAAGTTGGACGCCATGGGGCGGCGGGTCATTTCGGCGATGACGACGACGATCAAAGCGGCCAACGCCCTGGCGATCGTGGCCCGTTAAGACAGGGAGCTCTGGTTTAAGCTGGCCCCCATATTGGACTTCCTGCCGGACGATAAGAGGTCCGAGGCCCTGGAGATAGTGCAAGAGGGCGAGGTGGCGTCGGACCACGCCATAACGGTGGCAACCGATATTGCCAATACCGGGTTCTGCCAGCTGGGCAACGGTGTTTGCCTACGACGACGGGGTTGGCTCCGGGCGACCGACTTCCGTCAGGACGTCCAGGCCAGGGTGTTGGACATGCCGTTCGACGGCAGCAACTTGTTCGGGAAGGCGGTGGATGATTCCCTCCAAGCCATAAAAACGGACACGGAGACGGCCCGTGCCCTAGGAGCCCTTCAGCAACGACGGCCCTTTCGGAGCTACGGAGGCAGACAGGGTGCCTCCAAGGGATCCAGCGGTGGCTCGTCCTACCGCCAGGCGGCACGCTCCTCGTCTCAGGAGGCCTACAGGGGTCGCGGCAAGCAGGGAGCCCCTCGCCGCCGTCGGCAAGGTGGCCAGGGCGGCAAGGCCACCACCTCCAAGCAGGACTGAACCGGCCGTGGTCTCGGGCCCCCACCGAAGCACCCCGGTGGGAGGCCGGCTGACGAATTTCGTCGGCGTGTGGAAGTCCATCTCCACCGACCGTTGGGTGCTGGATACCCTGGCAAGAGGACACTCTATCGAATTCCTGAAGAAGTGCCCTCACGTTCCACCTGTGGCCAGGAAGGGAAATCACGTCCCGCAACTGCTGTTGGAAGTACGGGCGATGCTCAGGAAAGGCGCCATCGAGCTTGTCCCGAAGAGGCTCCGGGGTGTACTCAAGATACTTCCTCGTCAGGAAGAAGACGGGCGGCTGGCGCCCCATCCTGGACCTTCGTCGTTTGAACAAATACATCAGATCACAAAAGTTCAGGATGGTCACCCTCCAGCACGTACTGGGACAGCTGGAGGAAGGCGACCTTTCTATCGTCGTTGGACCTGGAGGATGCTTACTTCCACGTTCCCATCCTCAAAAGTCACCGAAAGTTCCTCAGGTTCGTCGTCCAGGGACGCCACTACCAATTCAGACCACTGCCGTTCGGATTGAAGTCGGCTCCCAGGGTCTTTACCAAGTGCCTAGCACCAGTGGCGGCGCGGCTGCGCCTACGGGGGATTCACGTCTACCCCTACCCGGACGACTGGCTTATCCGCTCATGGACGAGGGAACTCGCCGTCAAACACACTGCGAGGACTGTCCATCTACTCACAAACCTGGGATTCGCCATAAACTACCCGAAGTCCCACCTGGTGCCGTCGCAGGTGGCCCTGTTTCTGGGAGCAAAGCTCGATACAGTGAGGCGCCTGGCGGCCCCGTCGGAAGAACGGACGAAGACCATTCTAGGCAAAGGGCAGCGCCTGCTAGCCACAGACGGGGCCAGGGTGAGGTCCATCAAGTCCCTCCTGGGAATGATGTCCTCTTGCATCTACCTGGTGCGCCTCTGCAGACTACGGATGCGCCCCCTTCAAGAATTTCTCGACGCCCGTTGGATACAGGCGACGGGCACCTTCGAAGACAGGGTCCCCCTCAACGAGGTGTTCCGGCGGGCGATTCAGTGGTGGGGCGTTCGAGCGCACCTCACGGCGGGCAAGACGCCGGCGTACCAGGAGACGGTGACGACGGACGCCTCCCTGGAGGGTTGGGGCGCTCACACCGGAGTGCTCCACGCAAGAGGCCTCTGGCTCCCGGAGGAGAGGCTCCTGCACATCAACGTCCTGGAACTCCGAGCCGTGTTCTGGGCTCTCAAATTGTTCCTCCCGTCGCTCAAGGGCAAGGTGGTGCGGATCTTCACGGACAACAGCACGACAATGTTTTACATACGGAAGCAGGAAGGCACCAGATCCCCGGCCCTATCCAAGGAGGCACAGGATTTGTGACACTGGGCGGTCGCCCAGGGGATGTTCCTGGTTCCTTTCCACCTGGCAGGAGAAAGCAACACCATCGCCGTCTCGCTCAGCAGGGAGCTGCGCGCGTGTCGCGAGTGGGAACTGCGCCAGGATCAGGTGGATCAACTCTTCCGACGATGGGGCAAACCCCAAATCGATCTGTTCGCAACAGCGACGAACTCGAAGTGCCAGAGGTTCGCCAGCAGGTTTCCCCAGCCGAGAAGCATGGGCGATGCGTTCTCGTTCCCCTGGGACGGCCTATACCTGTATGCGTTGCCGTTGCTGCTTCGACTCATCAGCCAGCTCAAGAGGTCCCGGTGCAGGATGATCCTCGTCGCACCGGCGTGGCCGAGGCAGATCTGGTTCCCGGACCTTCTGGACATGTCAACGTCCCCTCCCATCAAGCTGTCGGCGGACGCGGACCTTCTCTCCAGAGAAGGAGGCGCCATCTTCCACCACGACCCGGCGTCGCTGAACCTGCAGGCTTGGCTCCTGTAGCGCTAGAGTTTGGAGGCTACGATATACCGGCCGATTGCAGAGAGGTTCTTGCAAAGGCCAGGGCGTCCTCGACTCTCAAGTGCTACGGTCATAAGTGGAAGAGGTTCTCTATCTGGTGCCGAGCACAGAAGATCGACCCCCTACGGATTACGGCCCCTCAAGTTCTGCCGTACCTGCTATCGCTGGCGAAGGCTGGGCTAGCCCATGCCTCCATTAAGATTCATCTGGCGGCGATCTCCAGATATACCAGAACCACAGGACGGACGTCCCTGTGGTCCCATCGACTGGTAAAAGAGTTTATGAAAGGACTGTTCCGGTCGTTCCTGCCGGTGAAGGCCCCGGCCCCGGCCTGGGAACTTAACGTGGTGCTGACCAGGCTCATGGGGCCCCCATTCGGGCCGATGCACTCCGCACCTATGAAGTTTGTGTCGTGGAAGACTGCGTTCCTGGTGGCCATTACCTCTGCACGACGAGTGGGAGAGATCCAGGCCCTATCCTGCACAGTACTTGACTTTCCATGCCTCGAGGGTGGTGCTTAGGACGCACCCACCTTTATGCCCAAGGTGCCGTCGGACTTCCATCTTAACGAGCCCTTGGTGTTGCCTGTTTCTTCCCGTCCCCTTCGTCGCCGGCCGAGAGGACTTTGCACTCGCTGGATGTGGCTAGAGCGCTGAAGTTCTAGTTGGACCGCACGAAGAGTTTCCGGAGGACGTCACAGCTGTTCGTGAACTTTGGACCTGTGAATCAAGGGAAGGCTCTCTCGAAGTCTTCTATTTCCAGATGGCTCTCCGGCTGCATCATGCACTGTCACCGGTTGGCTAACCGACCGCTGCCAGGCCGTCCGAGAGCCCATTCGACCAGAGCGATCGCTGCTTCTACGGCGTTCTTATCTGGTGTGCCCCTGCTGGACATCTGCAGGGCTGCTACGTGGAGGTCGACGCACACCTTCACAAGATTCTACTGCGTCCATCGGGATTCCAGGGAGTAGTCCAGGGTCGGCCAAGCAGTGCTGCGCAACCTGTTCGCTTAAGGTGAGCCTGGTGAGGAGGTAAGAGATGCTTAATGTTGAGTTTTTGTATTGCTTAATGTTGAGCCTTTTACCACCCCTCCGTGGTTGTGCATGTGTGTACTGCTATTTAATCTTAGATTCATGAGCATGTGAATCCATGCCAGACCCCATGCTGGATAAGGAACAAGTTACTTACCTGTAACTGCTGTTCTCCAGCATGGGTCTGGCATGGATTCACATGCGAACCCTCCCGCCTACCCCTCTGCGGCTCTTCACTTGGTCATACTGCCACTTCACGTGCTACCAAATCTGAAGATGGCTGCCAGAGGCGGGGCTTAGGTAGAGGGCAGTCATTGGCTGTGGTCAGTATGACGCAGAGATCAGTGATTGGTTACTACTAGGAAAGACAGATCAGAAACGAAACTGATACTGATTTTTTTCTTTACCGAGGATTCCCAGCCTGACGGGGAATATTCATGAGAATGTGAATCCATGCCAGACCCATGCTGGAGAACAACAGTTACAGGTAAGTAACTTGTTCCTTGCTGGCCAGTTATGTAGATGCACAATGGAACCTTGTACAAGAAGGTCTGCAGGAGGTTCCTGAACCCGCTAGGTCCAGGCTTCTCGCCATCGTGGCCGAGGGCAGCCACGTAAATCAGAATATCAAGAACACTCTGGACACTGCTGATACGGCAGGCAGGTCTCTGGCCCAGGGCACTTTACTCAAGTGGCACACTTGGCTTCGAAACTTGGGGTTCAAGCCTGAAACACTGGCCGCTCTTATCAACAAACCCATAGAAGAGACCAATCTATTCGGGAAAGCGTTGTTCGATGCCCTGGAGACGGCCAAGAAAGAGCATGAGACTCTTAAGTCCTTGCAACAAATAACCAGAAACATTCCCCCCAAAGGGGATGTGGTTCTCGTCGGTCCTTTAGAAGGCAGTCCCGTGCAAGTCAGAACAACTACAGCACGGGAAACTATAACTCAGGACAAACATCAAGAAGTCCTGCCTACTATCCCCCCCCCCCCCAATCTCCACTAGGGGTCAGAAACGAGGCAAAGCCAGAGGTAGAGGCCCCAATCCCAGAGGAGCCGCAGCCTCTGGTCAGAAATGATCAACAGATCCAGGTCCCCTCCCATGTCACCCCGCTTGGGGGGAGTTTAACATCTTTCCTCACGGCATGGGAGGGGATAACTTCAGACCAGTAGGTTATAAAGACGGTCGCCCACGGGTACTGCGTGGAATTCGCCCGATCACCACAGCTCAGACTGCCGCGCTCGTGGCGCCTCTCACTGGACCATCTGCAGATCCTGAATCAAGAGGTGGAAGCGCTGCTGGGTAAGGACGCCATAGAAGCCATCCCTCTTCTTCAGGTAAACAAGGGTTTTTTTTCCAGTGTACTTCATTGTACCCAAAAAGGACTTCACCATGCGCTCTGTTCTAGACCTGCGCCCAGCGAATAAATGTATAAAACCTAATTTCGTATGGTAACGCTACAGGAGGTGATCCCTCTGTTGAAGCAGGGGTACCACATGGCAACATTGTACATGAAAGATGCATACTTTCATATTTCAGTGTTGCCAGCGCACAGGAAATATTTAAGGTTCATGATGAACAGGCATTACCAATTCAAAGTGCTCCCCTTCGGCATCGCCTCGGCACCAAGGGTGTTTACAACGGTCCTGGCAGTAGCGGCAGCACATCTGCGCAGACTGCCTGTCCCGGTTTACCCTTACCTCGACGACTGGCTCATGACGGGGGATACTTGCGACTTATGGTTTTTGAACACCCTGAAGACCGTAGACCTTCTGTTCAGTCTAGGATTCTCCATCAAGGAGAAAAAATCCAGTCTAGTCCCCAGTGAAGTAAAACAATTTCTGGGGGCTTTAATCCGGACGAAGGACAGCCTTGTCTTCCCATCCAAGGAGAGGGTTCAGAACATGTTTTTTCATATCCCTCAATATGTAGCCAGTCGGGAGGTTATGGTACGCAAAGGCATGCACTTGCTAAGTATGATGGCGTCATGCATGTACTTGGTTCTCGCTGTGCATGTGTCCCATGCAATAGTGGCTCAACAGCCAGTGGTGTCAGGCCACCGGACAATTGGAAGATCTGGTAGCTGTCTCGCCAGCCCTCGTTCTCTCTCTACAGTGGTGGTCAAGGAAAAACGCTCTTGAAGGGGAAAACTTTCACCACCCCTGCAGTGGAAGCCACTCTCACGACAGACTCATCTCTCACTGGGTTGGGGGGGTGCACCTGCTTCAGCAGACAGCGCATGGAGTGTGGTCCCCACAAGTAGCATCCAAACTTATAAATCTACTGCAGCGATTAGTGGTGTTCAAGGCATTGAAAGCCTTTCAAACGCAACTACAAAGGAAGACCGTGCTGTTTCTGACAGACGGCACCACAGCCATGTATTACCTGAACAAACAAGGGGCACACTCTCCAGGGCTATCCAAGCTGTCCCAAAACATTTGGATGTGGGCTCTCAAACACAAGATGTTTCTGTTGTCCCAACACGTTCCAGGGGAACACCATTTTCTGGCAGACGTGCTCAGCAGAGATTTCCCACTGCCCATACAATACGAATGGCGTCTGCACGAAGACATTGTGTCCAACGTCTTCGCAGAATGGGTCTTCCCAGAGATCAACCTGCTCGCAACTCAGGAAAACGCCCAATGCCAAGACTACGCCTCCGGGTATCCCCAGAACCGCTCCAAGGGGAAAGGACTCTGGATAACATGGTCAGGGAAATGTGTTTACGCTTCTCCCCCCCCCCCTCCCAGACTCCCCTACTCAACAAGATGGTGCACAAGATGCACCAGGGACCAGTCACCATGATATTGGTAGCCCCCATGTGGGCCCGCCAACCGTGGTTTGCAAATCTAATGGTAATGTCCCTCTGCTCTCCAGTAAAACTACCCTGCCCGTACATGTTGTCTCAGGACAGGGGAGAGACCCTACACCCATGCCCACTGAACGTAGCAGCCTGGCTCCTGAGGTCAAAGTTTGGATACTTTCAGCTCCCCCAGAGATGCTTGTACATTCTCAAGGAAGCTAGGAAACGTAACACCCGCTATTGCTATTTTTAGTAATTGGAAATGGTTTGTCATCTGGTATAATAGCAAGGGCGTCAATCCCATCGATTGCTCACCCACAGACATTGTGCTGTATCTAACCCATTTGTTAGACAAGGGACTGGTCTTCGATTCCCTAAAGGTACATCTTGCTGCTCTCTCAGCCTACACCACGTCACAACCGAAGGTGTCGTGGTGGAAGATACCAGTGATTAATATGGAAGGTGTTAAGAGGATTCATCCCCTCATTTCTCACCCAGCTCCTGGATGGGATCTAAATGTGGTTTTTACCAGACTCCTGAGATCTCCCTTTGAGCCAATGCATAAAGCAAGTCTAAAAGACCTTACTTACAAGACGGCCTTCCTATTGGCTATCACTTCTATTAGAAGGGTTATCAAACTACAGGCCCTTTCTGTTCTAGACCCTTTTGTTACAGTCCACAGGGATAAGGTAGTTCTGTGCACGCATCTCAGATTTGCGCCTAAATTCATCTCGAAGTTCCATGTGAACCAATCGATCGAACTACCTACCTTTTTCCAGAATCCCACTAGAATGGCCAAAAGAAGCCTACACACACTAGATGTGCGCAGGGCAGTCATGTTATACCTGGAAAGAATGTTATACTGAGGAAAACAAACCAATTTTTCGTTTCAGTGGCAGCTGGTAGAGAAGGGGAGCCTGTCTCTACATCAGCTATCTCGAGGTGGATTGTGAATTGCATCACACTGTTAAGCTCTTGCTAAGAGAACTGCCCTTCAAGCCTAGAGCACACTACTTTGGGCACTGGGGCTTCTGTAGCATTCATTGCAAATGTTCCCCTAGAGTCCATTTGCAAAGCGGCAACCTAGAGTTCTGTACACACCTTTACAAAACACTATTGCCTAGACACTCATTCTAGGTCTGATTCTCAGGTGGGACAAGCAGTACTAAGACATCTTTTCTCTACTGTTCCTGCTCACAATCCACCTCCAACTCAGGGTACTGCTCTCTAGGCTATGCACCGCATGCGATTCTAAACAGATTAACAAGCATCATAAGACATGCATTACTCACCGTAATAGCATTTCTGATGATTGTATCTGCTTAGATTGACATGCGCCCTCCCTACCGCCCCACTCGGGGTGGAAGGAACATAGCCGTCTTAATACTTTCTCTCTTCATGTACTCACTCACAATAGCCTTGGTATCCCTCATGGCAGAGAAAATGCAATCGGAGGGACCGCGGCGCATGAGGGATTTTGGGTACACTACCCTACACGTCACGATAGGGATAGTGCTACAGACACGCCTATGCTGACGCCCCCTTTCAGTCCCTGAAAGACGAGATGCAATACTCTGTGGTTACCACTGGATGTCGGACCATATGCACAGCATGTGAATCTAAGCAGATGCAATCAGAAATGCTATTGAGGTGAGTAATGCATGTCATATCTGCAACCCGACAGTCCCCTGCCTCCTTTGGACTTATTTGAGTTGGCCACCCCGGCAGCACTTACTTGAGCTTACCTATTGCCCTCTTCACAAATTCCCCCCCACCCTCTCCCCTCTGGCACTTCTCTCCCTACCCCCTTGCACTTGCACGATCTAAATGGCACAAGGCCTAGTAAGATTGTTTTTCTCCTCGCTTAGTCTCCCCTTCCGTGTCGTGTCTTGTGCCTAGAAACACTTTTGTACAGGCGTGTTATAAACATGCATCCTACACCTGGAAGCATACTGCACTGGCCGCGTAGAGCCCTGAAAGGGGAGGCCGGAACAGTGCGCTCTGCCTCTCCCAGCCCTGGCCAAAAAACTAGTAGACAAAGCCTTGATGTGAATGTATGGACCGTTTGGCAGTGAACGTTCTAACCTAGATATTGTGCTGTTTATTGCAGGCATTCTCACTGAGCGCCCATCAGCTGAGGACAATACTATTTAAACTGACCCCTGTGCGCTAGTGCTCACAGCAAGTGAACGCAAGTGATGGTTTGTCAGTTCGGCAGGCAAGTGGCCCGGGTGGGGGCCCATAAGTATTTCTGTGCTATATTATCCGGTATTGCATCTGTGGGTGTTTAAAGTGGTGCTGGCAGTGTGGATTGGTAGAAGCTAAAGTCTCTACCTGACTGACTAAATAAGTCTAAGCGTCTTATAGATGTTTTCAAGGGCGTAGCGTTGGTGGACTGAAGGGGGGCGTGACTGCAGGTGGAAACCTGTGAGCCCTCTTATGCCGCAGTAGCAGGTGAATACCTTGTGATACTCTTACGTCCTGTCCCCTTTCCTCCATACTGTATGGGCATCCCTGTGAAGGGACGGGAAACGGAACCTTTTTCACCAGAAAAAACATGCGCTGACTCCACCCTCCGGTACCACACCCCAGTCCGCTTTTCCGGGCCGAATTCACCAGCGCTCCTGGGTTTGGCTTCGGCCATGTAATTCCACTCGCAGACACTTCTTTGTCTTTTTATCATTCAGGTACTCGGTCCTCAGGCGCCACGCTCCTCCCCGGCGCATGCCGACTTCCACAGGGTTAAGCATGTGTCCATCCTGCAACGGGCTCTTCCCAACTTCGGACTCCCACGCCCTCTGCCTACGTTGCCTTGGCCCAGACCTTGTCTCCCTGGGAGAATCCCTACAGATTTCCTGGCACCAAATGGCAGTGTTTGCCTTTCCTTCCATCCCTTTGTTTTATCGCGCTTTGCTGAAGCAGCGGGTGGTGCAAAACTGCATACTGGTCTTTATAGCACCCTGATGACCAGCCAGGTTCTGGTTTCGGAGCTGAAGATGCTGTCTGATTTTCCAATGATCCAATTGCCGGAGATTCCCAACTTCCTACACCAGAACAACCAACAGGTTTGGCATCCCTCCCTACAATCTTTCAACTTAGCAGCCTGTCCTGAAATCAGGTCGCTAGCACAGTTCAACCTATCTGATGATATGTGCGTCATCCATGGGGCGTGCAAATCCTCTACATGGGCACAGTACAAAAGAAAATAGATCTGCTTCTGTCACCGGTGCTTAGGCAAGCTGATTGAGCCTCGTAAAGCTTTAGTGGATTGTGTGCTTTCCTTCATCTCAGACTTTGCATCCATGGGCATTCATATACACTCTTGCCATATGTACCTGTCTCCTGTCGGGGCATACCTCAACACTGATTCTTCATTACTCTCACAAACCCGGCGATAAAACGTCCCCTTTCTTCCATGCGCCCACCTGCCATTCCGTCGAAGTTCCCTAAAATTGCTAATGTCTACTGACCTTGGCGATAGAAAGGGACTGATGGGCGATGTGCTGGTGGGGCTCAGGAAGGTGTCGTTAAAGCCACACGCGCTGTGTTGATGCTATCAAAGTGTCCTGGGTGCGTTCCGAAAGACCAAACATCCTACAAGTATGGAGGAAAGCGGACTATGGACTAGGGGTACGTTGGTCACTACAATAAGTAACTTTGTTTTTTGTCTACATTTAGCGTATCCCTCCAGCTGCAGTATGTTTTACTTTACCAGTTTCAAGCAATGCATCCTATGTAGGAAGCAGTTCTTTTATATCCTCACCACACCTGTACCAGTGCCTGGTCAACCACCACCTAGCAAGTTCCTGCTCCCTGTATTGGTATCAACCAGAGGTCTCAAGAATCACCTTGTCTCCATGTTGGGAAGAATTGTCATAAATATGCCAATTCCCTTCACCTTAGAGAGCCCCAGCAACTTTGCTGGATTTTGAGGACTTGATTTCTTTACCTGGAAAAAGTGTGAGCCTTTTTTCCCCACTCTCTCATGTATTTTGATGTGTTTTACTCTTGTGTTCCATTTAGTTATGCAGCCTGAACAACTCCATAGGCCTCATCTTTTCATTTTGTGTCACACAGCACCCTCAGTGCTCAGATAGCCTTTTAGGCTATCCCAAGGTTTAAATACCTTCTCTGTGAGAAACTACTGTTTCCCAGAGAAAGTAAAGTGAAAGTGACTTTACTAGTCTTTTTTTTAAATTCCTTGACCCAGCAGTCCCTATCATACAATAGATTGCTGGTGGGGTTACTTGGTATCCCCTAGGTCTAGAGGCAGTGGTTTTACAACTACTACCATGATTTTTTCCCCAACAGCGAACACCGTTAATGAAAAGTCGCGCAAGCCATGTTTTTCAAGATGGTGTCTTTGCCCCCTTTGTTTGAACAGGTCCCGGTCTTCTTTTTTCGCCGTTTCTTTTTGGAAAGGTCCTTCTAGTGTTTGTCTCTGCGCGCCAAACCAGGTGTGGTCCCTTTGTTCCTATGCCTTTGGCAGGCTTCAGGACTGAAGGCCGCCTCTGGCGCCAGAGTGTCTGGGGTGGGCAGGAAGTGAGGGAGGTGCCAACTCCCTGTGCTTAGTCTCCTTGGAGACCCAAATGCACTCTGGCGTGATTGGCTGGCTGACGGGTGAGTGACAGCTAGGCTGGAATGAATGGGAGAGAACTGAATAAAAGGCGCGTCTTGGTTTGGAAGGCAGAGTCGACCACTGGAACGAAAGGCAGAAGATGAGTTTGAAGAAGACGGCTGCTGCAACTCCTGGACCGTTGGTTTGCCCGGTGAAACTCTGCTGCAGGTACGAATTGCTAAATTCACCTCCGACAGAGAAGCCCCTGCAAGGACGACTTCTCCCTTTTGAGTTGGTGGAACCAAGCAACTCGACACTAAGCCACGTGGATACCATTCTCGGAGCTGGTTGCATTTTCCACAGAGTGCTGCAGGAAACCGAATAACGAGGGAGAGGGACACCAGTTTGTGTGCTTGTCTGCAGCTACCGGAATTGACGGACGATTTGCCATTTGCCAGCTTTTTTTTATCAGTCCCAGTGCAGTGTAGGAGTCACCCGACGTCCCCCCTCTTGTCACCACGTCTGAGGCTCAGGAACAGCGAGATCTGCAGGAACTACCAGGAAGAAAGTCTTCAGCTGCGTCTTTTTCTGCATTGTAAGGTATTGTGAAAACCTGATCGAGAGAACTTGCCTCTCACTGCGAAAGTGCTTCAAACTTTGGCAACTTCCAGGCCTAATCAACTTGTGACCCAACATATGATTCTTTCTTTTACAAACCACTTCTGAGAACTTTGGCAAAGACTTTTCCGTTTAACTACCAGAGCTTCCTCCTATACAAGACTTTAGCCCATTGACTTTGGCCTAACCTATTGCATTGAATTAACTCCTCTGGTGCAGTCTAAGAATAACTGTAAGCTTCTTTTTATTCACCTTTGCCTTTTTGCTCCTCCTTCAAAGTAGTTTAAATGCCTCAGAAACGTACAGTGTAAAGTACTGAAGTATATTTGTGTGAGATATATTGCCTCCTTCTAGTGAATGTTTTATAACTGACTGTGAAATAAATTAATAAGTGTTTTACCAAGAAACCTTGAATGTAAGAATGTATTTGAATACTTGTGATTGTATACCTCTGTGTAAAATCATTACAACTCACAATCCCTCTTGAGCTGACCCTGGCTGCTCAGCAACGCTACCAACACTGTGTAGTACAGACTTATGCCAAAGGTTGGTTTTGCTTACACCTGTAGTCCTTGTTGTGTAGTGGCCCCCAAGGCAACTGCATACAAACTTTGCCTAACAGTGCCACTGTGAAGTCCCTTGGACTTTCATTAATGTTTCACTACATTTTCCTGGGTGTACTACTGTTTCCAAGAATAGTAGGATGACCCCTGTCTTACTTTCCTTTACTGTATAGGTCCAGCCCACACCACCCTATGTGGAGTGATGGAAGGTTACATGGTAACTCATTTAACCCATTCCTCTTGTAACATTGTGTTACACTAACTCATTTGAATGGCTGGTGGCAGTGTTTTCTTTTTTACTACCTAGTGATTTGTATCTACAGGTTGATACCTCGGGTGCATGCTGCACCCAAGGGTGACCATTTTCCCAAAATGTCACCAGTGTTAGTTCGTTTCTTCTGGGCTGTTACTCTGTTGGTTGCATCAGGTTTAAGTCCTATGTATTTTTTGCCTTTGGCAGGCTTCAGCCCTGAAGCCCGCCCGTGCTCCAGTGTGTCTGGAAAGGCAGGACATGAGGGAGGGTCCCGAAACGTCCCTGTCCTTTTTGTCTTTAGGTGTGCCTGAGTGAAAGTAGTTTCACTTGGACGGCTGGTTGTCCTAGAGGACAGCCACTCTGCTGTGTGACTGACAGCCTAAGGCTGTGAATTAATGGACATTGAATAAAAGGCGAGTTTTTTGGGACTAAGAGCAGTCGACCACTGGAGGACCACATCTGAAGCAGAAGATGAGAAGACGCCAGCCGCACACTCCTGTACGGCAAAGTGCCCGGTGAAGCCCTGCAGCTGTGCTGACCCTGTTTTTGAATCGACAGGGAAGAGCTGTAAAGGGTGACTTCCTCCCTTAGGCTGTTGGGACCATGTAGCCTCAA
The DNA here is from genome assembly GCF_040938575.1 of Ambystoma mexicanum. Lineage (NCBI taxonomy): Eukaryota > Metazoa > Chordata > Amphibia > Caudata > Ambystomatidae > Ambystoma > Ambystoma mexicanum. The sequence goes on from NC_090924.1 coordinate 1,390,820,656, forward strand.
GACACACTATTTTTACACAACTCTGACTAGCTGCGACTTTCCAAGGCAGCAGAATCCCAATAACCAGCGTACCTTGACCACCTGTGAGTGCATTGTCTTCCAAAGTGTGAATCCGCCCAAACTTGGTGGTTATCTGAGGACCCCTACACAAACAAGAAATCTGCATCCAGAGTCTAGGACCGAGGTATTAAGGAACTTCTAACCAGAGCAGTTTGTTTGTTTTAATATTTATAATGCACAAGCGTACCCAAAGTTATCAGGGCACAGCATTTACAAGAATTTTCTAAGCTTAGTTGCAGTCATCATAGAATATACATAAGGACAATGAGGTAAATCAATTTTTTTTGGTGTTGAGGAAAAGGCCACAAAGACTCTTAATCAACAGAAATGCATTGGTGCTGAGTCCCTTTCTCGAGTGCTGCTGCAGGATACCGCGAGACGTCCTCCCTTTTCGTCACCACGACCAAGGACCAGGAACAAGCGTCTGCTGCATTGCATCCAGCAGGAACAAATGCTTAATTTCAAAGGTACTGTGGGACTTGGGATATTTTATCCTTTTGCCATTTGGGGTGCTTCCTACCTTTTTGGGAGTGCGATTTAACCCTACACGAAATTTACCTCAATTTATCTGCACTGCCCCTACAGCTTGTGCTTTCTATAGATGACTCCTCTTGAGTTGCTGTGATTTTCTCTTTTGAACACTATTTAAGAACATTTTTCTAAGGAGAAGAGCATCAGACTGTCCTGGCTCCCCAAAGGCCTCCTGCTGAACCTATTGGCTTTGGCAGTGCGTGTTGCCTTACAGGTTTTAAATGTTGAACACTTCTGTGCTGGGATAATAGACTGCCTGCATCCCTTTGGGAGAATCTGTTATAACCTATCGGTCTGTTCTGATCTAACCCTCACCTTTCCTTCCTTGAATAACTCAATAATGCAAATGTTATACAAATATACATATTTTACTGGCCTCAAATGACGTCCCCACCGGGTGCTGGAACATGTGTAATATATGAATGAATTACTCTCCTGCTTTATTGTTCACTTTTTTTATTTGAATCCCAACTTGGGGTTAATGTTACAGCTAATTACTGTGGCAATAAGCCACGAGACGTCGGGCCAATACCGTCCCAGGTAATGCCCCCGGGGCCGTAGTTACTGGGCCGAGCTTAGCGAGGGCCTTAACGAAGCCCCATGGGCATTACCGTGGGTGGTATTGGACCGCCGTCGAGGAGCTTACAGCCATTTGTACCCCGGCCTGTTTTACCAGGGTATTAATAGAATTTTTTTCTGTTGTGAAACGCTGCGTTTCGGAACAGAAAAAAAAGAAAAGCCAAATAAATGGCCACCGAGAAAGGGAAAACGTCGGTTTTTCCTTTCCATGGCGGCCATCGGGAGCGGACGCGCTGGCAACAGAAGTGTTTCCAACGCTTTCGCTCCCGAGAAAAGAAGAAAAAAGAAGGTAGGTGGGGTTGGTAGGGGAGTGGAGGAAAAAAAACGTACCCGAGTCCCCAGCGGGGGACGAAGGCAGCCTCCAGCCTTGCGGAGGCTCAGAGCGGGGATTGCCCTGTTTCGAGCCTCTTCATTGGCGAAAGGCTGCCACGCCCCCCTGCCGGGAACAAACACAGGCACGTAGGTGCATCCACGGGATTACACCGTGGTATGGATCGGAAACAAGCCTATCACGTTACGTGTATCCTGTGGAAACACCCACACCGTGTACTAATGCTTTTTAAAGAATGCTTTGTGTATAAATAATGTATTATATAACGAAGTGCATAAGGGGTTAATTGGATGCTTTTATTTACTAATTTCATTGTACAGCTCTTCAGCTCACATTACCCCTCTTAAGATGACCCTAGCTGCTCAATCACACTACCAGCGTGTGTAGTACAGGCCTACATTAAAGGATGGTCGATTTCTGAGCTTTTCAATGAGGCAGTCTTCTTGATGAGGCATTAATTACCAGTATAGGTGTCGGCCCTTAATTCTCAGTGCAACACTAAGGCTATTCACAAAACTCCTGCTAAGGGCAGCAGTGAATTTACCCCTTTAGGGCTTGTACCGTTATCCATATCTGCTTCATCCCCCTTTCAGATTTCAGTCTGCTGCAGTTTTGCAACATTCTTCATGGCTTGGGATTTTCTGTGAATACTCTAGTCCTCTCATTGTATCTCTGCGCATTCAGTTCATAAGTGCCATTTTGGACATGACCTTGAGCAAAGAATTTCATCCACAGTATAGACTGCAGGCACTGCAGCAGACTATTCTTCAATTTCAGCTGCTGGAGAAGATATCAGCCTGGTGGTTTCAAAAGCTGCTAGAACTCATGGCCTCTTGCTTTAATCTGGTTCTGTTTGTAACATGCAGGATGAGGACTCTTCAATGGCATTTCATTTTTTTAAACTTTATTGAAGAATTAGGCAGACATGTTACATTACACAGTAAACGAGCACTCGTGCAATCTCAATGGAACGCAGCAGTTGATAGTAATTGTCCATACTAGATATCATAGGTCTATTAACTTCAGAAACAAACATAAATAACCCGATCCGCTCATGAGCCCCATCTCATCCCCTCACTCTGCTGTTGTTTGCAAGAGGTAGTCCCAGAATGGCCCACAAATGTCTTTCGTCCTTCATCGGTACTTCCATTGCAATATATCCCACCTCCCTCTCATTAACGTATGTTAACTCCTTAAGCCATTCTGTACATGCATTTTGGATTTCCAATACTTTGATATACATTTTTTGGCAATAATAAAGCTTGCATTAAAGAATATTTGCACAAGCACGCATACCTTACCAATATCACTGAGGAGGTACTTGGAGGGAGGGAGGGAGGGAGGGAGGGAGGGAGGGAGGGAGTGAGGGAGTGCGAGCACAGGGGTTATCTGCACCATGTCGTAAAAGACATCTGCCACTTCCTGCCAAAAACGTGCGATCAGCGGGCCACCCCAGAACATGGGAATGGAGTCTCCCCCAGCCCTCCCACTTTTCACCCATGCATCACTGACAATCAGTGTAAATCTGGAAGTGCGCGGCAGTGTATAATATAACTGATTCAACATCTTAAATTGTATTAATCTAAACTTAACATTGAGCGAAGCTTCGCTTGTAAATAGACACATCTATGCTGTTGGTCATCCCGTATCTCAATAGTCGGATCACTCTCCCACTTCTTCCGTGCCTTGTTCACTGAAGGCTAACTACCCTGACCCAATCTATGCAACCTAGAGACCAGCCTCCTAGCATCACCACTCCACACCAACGCCTCAATGCACTTGTGAGTGTCTGGTTCCTGCAGGAACTATGGCCACCTACGACAGGCAGCTGCCCTAATCCTGAAGTATTGTAATGTCTTAATGAGGCTGTTACCCAACTTCGCCACAAACTTTCAATGTCACAAACCTCCCTGTAAGACCGTCTGCTGTTCATATGCAGGGGCAGCCCTGTGCCGTTCCACAGGGGCACAGCTCCACGATATGAAGCAGCTATGCTCAGTCTCTTAAATACCCGAGACCATGCATTCAGTCGTGTGGACTGTGTCAAAAGTGCAGGAGTCCATGTGCCGATCCATGAAAATTATCGTCCTCAAGTCTGTTGATGCAGCACTGTAGCACTCCAATGCTCGATGTACTGGTCCCGGAATGGAAGAATACTAATGACCAGCGTATTGTGCTTGCGCAGCAATATAATACAATTCGAAGTCGAGCGCAGCCAAACCCCTTTGATCATAGATTTCTGCTAGTCTCTCCCAGCTCTTTCGACAAAACCCAGCTCCACACACACATTTTGGCAAAAAAAGAATCGCCCTGGCCATGTTGGGACAGTGCTAAAATAATAAAATAGCTTAGGGACCACCACCATCTTCAGTAAAGACAATCTCCCATATAAAGATATTGGTAATCTGGCTCACAGTTGTAGCTTAACGGCAAGGGAATTCAGATAAGCTTCCAGACTCATGATTGTCAACATATAGCGATGCAATGCGATCGAGACACCAATATTCCCAGGTATTTGAATCCAGTTGGACCCACCTGAACCCCACTAATATATCCGGCTTTGGCATAATTTATGTGAGTGGAAATAATTCTGATTTTGCCGTGTTTTTTGGTACCGGAATAATGTGTACATTTATGGACCTCCTCCATAATCAGCCCCATACATATTCCGCTCCGGGTCCTGAACGTACAGTAGGGTATCGTTGTCATACAGCAAAATAAATACAAAAAAGGTAGCAGGCGCCCCTCTCTCGAAAGAACAAGGCATGATAACCTGTTCAGTGGTGTGTATGGGGTTGCTGATGGTACTCTTGTTCAGAGAGGAATTGCCATAGCATTTCGGTGCTGGACTGCCCTTGTGGGCGGGACAAAGACTGATATTTCCCATCTGTGAAGGTACAGTGAGCAAAATGCAATGGCTGCGAACTCTCAATGTGGTTAACAACCACTGAACAGGTTATCATGCCTTGTTCTTTCGAGAGAGGGGCGCCTGCTACCTTTTATGTATACAGCAAAATAACTTTAGGTGGATCCGCTATGTGGATCCCTCTGTGCACATGCTTTTCCCTAATTTTCTGTGAGGGAGGCTCTATCGTTGGGGCGAACAGCAAAGGGGATACGAGGTATCCCTGTCATGTCCCAAGCCCCAACTGGAAAGCCTTTGGGTAACATGCCAGTGGTGCGAACCCTGGTGACCGAATCGGCATACAGTAGTTGCACGCAACTAAGTAACCCCCAAATCTCCAAACAAGAATTTCCCAGACACAGAATCCAAAGACTTTCTCAGCACCGAAGAAAGATGCGACTGCTCTGGCCTTCGGGTCTACCTGCAATATAATACAGATAAAATATGATAAATTAAATGCAGTGGATTGTTCAGAAATATATCCTGATTGGTCTGGATGCACCAGCAATGACTTATAACAATCCAGTGGGCAAAAGTCTCGCAAACATCTTTGTGTCTACATAAATCAACAAATGTGGCCTGTACAGGGCCATTTCATGTGATGGCCTACCGTGCTTCAACAATACCGAAATTATAGCCTCAGAACGACTGTAGACGGCCAAGCTGTAATGATTCCTTCCATGACCTCAAAAGTCTCGGTGCCAATAACAGCCAGCGCCCTTTATACAATCCAATACCAAACCCATTGGATACCGGGGCCTACTCAGACGCCAATGACGCAATCACTGAAGTTACCTTCTCCAACGTAACCTGCTGATCAGGAGGCAAACACGCTTCCCAAACAACCCTGGGAGAGCAATATTCCATATGTGATGATCCATCTCAACCGTACACATCGGTGTTGACACATAAGACTGCATAGTAATGTCAAAATTCCTTAAATTCCCTCATTGAGGTTAGCATATCCCCGTATCCCGCCCCCACCCCCGCACCCTTTAATTCTGGTATTGTGCTGTATTCCCCCTATTGCCCTGAACCACTACAGCTAAGAAGCTTCCCGGCCTTTCTGCTGCCACCGTGTGCCTGGGCTGATCTTGCCATACAACTTACCTCCTTATATGCCAGCTCCTGAAAACTTCAGTCAGCAAGTCCCCCTTGATCAACCCCAACAGTGCCCCATCATTTGATGTACCATAGTCGTTTGCAAGCTGTCTCAGCTGTGTTTCATCTTCCTGTAATTCGAGATGGGCCTCCCTCAACATCACTGTGGATATAGACTCATTCCCACCCTCTTCCCCTCGCCATCCCCCCCCCCCCGCAAACATACCTTAAATGCCTTCCATACCGTGGCATATTGGGACACGGAGGCCTCATTCCTTTAAAAGAAAACCTTCAACCATTTTCTGTAGTGTTAACAGTAGACCTGTATCTAACAAAATTGTGGGATTCTTCCTCCATAACGGTCGAGGTGCACTGGGACAATCCCACAAAACTGATATCTTCACGGGTGAGAGGTCAAAGAGGTTCCTCGGATGGATCGTACAGTACCGCACTCACAGCACCCAATCAGCTATAACCAATAATCTATCTTGGACTGCGCCATCATGGACTGATAGTGTATTTGGCCAAACCTGGATTCTGGTTTCTCCAGATGTCCACTAGCCCGAACTGGGACATAAGCTGTCCAATCGTTTGTACGGCACCAGACAGACCTCGATGGATAATTCTCGATTGGTCCAGTGTGCAGTCCAGAACTGTGTTAAAATCCCTTCCCCATACTATCAGGGTGGCGGTCTCCCTGACGAGTATCTCGGACAAATCACTATAAAATATAGGATCGTTGATATTTGGTTGATGCCACAGACATTCTAAGTTTATCAATGTTACACTCACCCACGTCCCTCCCATCTATGTGGACCAATCCACCTTCGTGCTTGTCCTGCATCATGTCTGCCAACTTTTGAAACATAACGCCCCCCCAAGGTGGTCTCCCCCTATTACCACAACTAGCAATAACTCCACCTGTTTCCCAGCACAACCCCCCCTCATCACCCCCAACTTGATGATGCATCCCATAGTAACTGTTGAAATCTCCAGGGGTGCTTTGCGAGCCGCATCGTCACTCGTGGGGTGACTACGTGCCCTGGCCAGACTGTCATTTCTGTGCACTGTTGTCCAGTTATGTTATGGCTCAGGTGTGCAATACAGTAATATTTAAGTCACTCTCCCCTGTTCTCGGGAGGAGCAGCCACTGCTGGGCTAGGGCTTCCTTTGTTGTGGCGCTCCCTCTGCAGCAAAGAAAAGATGCCTCTATGTAGGCACTCACATCAGCTAGAGTCTCGAAGTGTGCTCATCCACCATGCTGTATTCGCAGTTTAGCAGGGAACATGATGGCGTCCAGGATTTGTCAAACCCACCGCATACACTTCACTGGGTCATAGGATCTCTGCAGCGCCTGCAACCCAGCCGCAAAGTCAGGATAAATGTGAATGTTTCTGGCCTCATAACGGAGCGTTCCCCACTCACGGGACATTTTCAAGAACTGATCTTTGTCTCTATAATTGAGAAGTTTAGCTATGATGGTGCGTGGAGGTTGCAGTGGTGGGGAGGGGTCTGGCTTCAGGAGAGGTGCAAAGTCACGCTGGAAATGTTGCACCAAAAACTGCACCACCGGAAATGCGCATCTGCCCCAAATAGCTGCTTCAGTAGCTCCTCAACGAAAGATTCCCTTTCGAAAGGGCCCTTCAACAGCCTTCTCTGGCACTCAAACTGTCTGTATGTTATTACGACGTGAGCGCAACTCCAAGTAGTCACACTGACCCAAACTGCTGCCAGTTTGGCCTTCAATCCGGATATGGCACAGTCGTGCTGTTACACCTTATCATACACCTCACCTATTCTTGACTCTGCTTCAGTGATATGACCACTCTTTCTCCAGCTTGGATTTCAGGGAGCTGATGTTTGCCACAATGTCATCCAATTTGATGTAAACTGACATAAATCCACTTTGCATTGCCGCCACTAGCTGGCCTTCCTGGGAGCTCCTCGCTGGCGCACATTGGGCACTGCAACCTTTAGACTCTTCCATCCTAGGGCCCCTTCTAGGGGTGCTTGTATAGGAATCCATAGGTCATCGTGCTGCAATGGGCACCCGATCCTTCAGTCAGCTTGCTGCACTTGATGTACGCTGCTCTCGGTGGTGCACTGCCCCTGCTGCACCCGTCGGCTCCGTCATCACTGATCAAAGCGTGGCACCTAGACAGTGGCCGCGCCAATCCACCAGAATGCATGATTCAGATTCTGTCTTCAAGGCAACTGACAACAGGTACAACCCAAGACCAGAGGCCAGGCAGGTTAGAGCACAGACAGCCTGCACCAATATTGGTGTTTCACCCGGACTCCAGAGGGCTGAGTCAGATGGCCCACAAACTCCACTCCAGGGGCCATACAGTAAGGAGAGTGGAGAAAGGCCCAGCAGAGTAGTCTTCACAGGGCCCTTACACCAGCGCAGCCCAGAAGGTCCCAGCACTGGAGCCCAATTGGGCTAGAGCACCGGGACAGCCAGCACCAACCCTACGTTGTTCCCCCAACCCAGGCTCCACGGGACCATGCCTCCATGACCTCACATGCCTTGCTCCGGAGGCAATATGACAAATATTTAGTAAGGTCCAGCTGGGCAGTCAGCACGGGGTCTATCCCCCAGTCGCACTGTCTGGCACAATGGATCACTTTCAGGATTTCCTCCAGCAGCTCCATATAAGCTCATACACCCCCCCCCCTCTCTAGTGCCTTCAATATGGGGTGCCTCACAGCTTGCCACTGAAAGGTGAGCTCTGCTGCAGTGTTCCCATCTGTGTTCCGGTACCTTATGAATGCATTGGCTATTGTGAGCGGGCCACTGCACAGCTACCGAATTTGGCGGTATTCAAGCGCTTTTCTGTGCACACCGGAGCTCCGCCGCTCCCTATAGCCCAAGTCTATGCTACATCGCAGCAGGCCAGGCACATCACTGCCCGGGACATGGCCAGCGGTAGAAAAGCTGCTGTCGTTCAGGGCCCAGAGAGTCTTATCTCTGTGAAGGCGCTCCAGCACTGAATATCTCCTGCTTCTCAGGCCAGAGAAATGTTACAATCAAGAGCCACAACATGGGCCGCCATCCATAGACCCCCGCCGTCCAATCTCCTCTGCAGACCTAGATGCTGCAGCTCTCGGTGCACAGCAGCGCTCCCCAGGCACGGGCGTACTTCTCATGTCCCACTGCAACTCTGCGTACAGGCCATGGGGCACTAGATTCTCTCGGATCATGGCCACCGGGAGAAGTACACCCTCCCTCACGATGCCTCACTATCCAAATCTGGTTAGTCCGCATTCAACAGGATTGATTCACGTACAGGATTCTGACTGGGCTGGAGCAACAAGCTCAAACCGACATCTTTGCTGCAGCTCAGCAGCAGCCCCCTTCAAAGGCATTTCTTCCAGAACTGCAACCCGCTTTCAGAACCCCAGCCCAAGTTAATCTCCATCCTCGCTCATGTTCAAGAATCTGATTTGGTGGACGAATGGAGACAATCTTTAAGGTCTATCATTTTGTCATCGCCACCCACGGATTTCATTGACAAAGGGCTCTGAACACGGTTGGGGAGCTCATTGCCTTCAGCTCCAGACTCCTGGTTTATGGAGTTATCTAGACAAAATAGACCACATCAGTGTGCTAGACTTCCGGGTCAAGGTGGTGAAAATGTTTACAGATCACATCACTGCCAAGGCCCCAGTGGATCTTCCTTAGTGTGGAACTGCTTTTCTAAGCCAATAATCTGGTTCTTCCATTACAGTCCTTGATCCTGAAAGTTAGCTTTTGCACACTTGCATATTTCTAATAATACAATATCATGATCATGTTGGCGGCCAGGAAAGAGTGCAGAAGGGAGGATAAAAGCAAGTGGTTAAGATTGTTATTGGCATCAGTCCTCTTTAGGCGTAGGTGACTGTACTGTCCTCTCATTTTTGCTCCCTACTGAGGTGCTTGTGGAAACTGATAAGCATTACCGATCAGCTAGACGTGCCTTCTTGGATGGAGTGCCTTTGTGGCTATTCAGCATGTTGATGACCATATATAGTTGCATCCCCAAAAATGAGAGTGCAACCTTGTTCCATCCATAAACCTTTCAAGCCTATGGCTTCCGAAAACCTGGAACATTGCTTTCCTAGTGGCAATTTTTTTAGCATGGGGAGTTACTGAATTGCAGGCTCTATTGAGGAACCTAATCTGTTTCCATGGAGACAACATAGTGTTGCATTCCTTTCTCGCAAACGGTGCCCAATTTTCATCTCACCCAAGAGGTTAATCTCTAAATCGTCCAGCGGAAGTCTGGTTCTTTGCCAGAGAAAGAGTTACTTCATAGCTTTGAAGTTCTGTTTAGCGTACTAAATCTTTCACACACTCCTTCGGAAGTCTGGTTCTTTGCCAGAGAAAGAGTTACTTTATAGCTTTGAAGTTCTGTTTAGCGTACTAAATCTTTCACACACTCCTTAGTTTTTCACTGTTTCCCCCCCCCCCCCAGGAAATAAGCCCACAAATGTGTCCATTGTTAGGTGGACCATGTCTTGCATTTCTAAAGCTTATGATCTCATAGAAGTGGACATTTTGCTGTGACGTCACCCTGACTCCACCAGGGCCATGGCAGCATTGGTGGCCTTTCAAAGGCATGTCCGTAACTTTGGATACGCCATTGGCTGCTTGCAAACATTACACAATGGACACATCTTCCAGGAGAGATTCTTTCTTTGCCCAAGTGGTCATGTCTGACCCATCTGCTTGAAGCCTATTCAGTACGTGCTGAATACTCCTCCACGCTAGGTTTATGGATGACATTTTAGTCTGGCTCCACCGATTTTTGTGAAGTAGGGATAGGAAGAAGAGAGGGAAACGAAAAATTACTTTCATGGTGATTGTTTTAGTCCTTGCTATCCCTCCTTCATATTATATATCCATCCATCCCCAAGAGCAAATACTATGCAACTACCTTTTCTGAATGGTGCAGGACTTGTGAACCTGTAGTGGTGGTTGGTTGACGCAAAGGTGGAGGGGAAGGGCCAGAGCAGAGAATGTTTCAAATGGCCCTTCCGACCAATTACAAGTTTTTAATTTATCTTTTCGGACCGGTTTCTCTGACTTGCTTGCAAATGTTGGCTGTCCCAACTGCTTGTAAATGGGGGAGAGCAAGGACAAAGATCCTGAATCGCCATGAATATAATTTACACTTATAAACACTACATTTAATTTACACTTCCTACAAGATCTTGAATAAATACTCTGATCAGGGCCTTACAAATCAGCATCTTAGACAGCCAAGAGGCTGGCTAACAATCCAACTTTATCACAAAAGTAGGTGCACAGATACTTCTCTCATGGCTTGAGGTACTGGAGTAATAGAAACCTCTGAATACCGATGCTGTATCATGCTATTCCCCCTCCTGTGTCTGTACCCATTTTGCCTCCAAGTGTGCTACCACCCCTTCAACCTGCATGCTTCCCTTCCTGATTATGTGCATGACCATTGTTCTCCGGTCCTCCCACCCATGCACATGCGGTCTCCCTTCCTGATCCTGGCCTCCTTATGTTTTATTTATTTGTAGTGCGCTCCAGACAGAAAGGTATCAGGACGCGAGGATAAGAATGCTTTAAGCTTACATAAAAGTTACAGGTTACATAGTCGCAGAGCTACAGGTCAGTACAAGAGTACAGCATGTAATGCATATACAGTTACAGGTGTGGTTCCACAGCTGAAGAGCAGGGTCCAATCTAGGTTACAAGGTCAAGAACTAGGAATAGCCGGTAATGCTGGAGCTACAGATCGTTTCCTTTAAGCCACTTGAGGTTTAATCGAAAATGTGGGGAAGATTGATTAGTCCTTAGTTCCACAGTTGGGCAGCTTTAACGGGGAAGCTGTTCCCTCCGATTGTAGCCTTTTTGTAGGGGGGGAACTGATGCGCAGTTTATGTAGGCTGCTCTGGTGGGTCTGGACGGGACTCTTCTTTTGAACCTCTCTGTCAGGTACCTAAGGGTTAAATTGTTGAGGCATTTAAATGTTTGGGAAGCAGTTTTAAGTTTGATTTTGTCAATAGTGGAAAGCCAGTTAGATTGTCTTCCAATCGTTGATATATGTTCTCAGTTGGGCATTCCTAGGGTTGCTCTAAGGGCATTATTTTGCAATATTTGTATTTTCTTGGTGATGTATTCATTAGCTCCCAAGTAGAGAGCGTTGCAGTAATCCAGTTTGAGAGCACAAGTGCTCTTGCCAAAGTGGTGCAGCTGATAGGTATGGTTTCACTGATATAATCAGCTTACAAGTGTAGGCTGTGGATGATGCCATAGTGTTCACTTGTTTTGCCAGTGTAAGGCTAGAATCGAGGTAATATTTTTACCTCCTTAGCAACTTTGATTGTATGTCCATCTATAATGAAGGCTGTGTAGTCCTGGCTATGATTCTTAATGTTAGGTTTCGTCCCCAGGAGGATGAGTTCCGTTTTGTCATCATTCAGGCATAGACCATGAAGTGCCATCCATGCCTGGATGATGAGGTATATCCTATTCACCAAGACCAAATCCTGTTCGTAATCCCCCAAAATTGATATCAGAATCTGGGTGTCATCTGCATAGTTAGTGTAGGTGACGCCTAGAAATTCCAGATATTCGAACAGGGGCTTGATAAAGATGTTATACATGGTAGGGGAGACGCAGGATCCCTGGGGTACACCACATGTGATGGGAGCAGGCTCAGCAGCTGATGTAGTAGAGAAGACCCTTGTAGTTCTCTCGCTTAGAAATGATTTGATCCATGCTATGGCTTGGGGAGATAAGTGCACTGCTGATTCTAAGTGGTTACAGAGTGTACTTTGTGGTCCACCAGTTCAAACGCTGCTGAGAGATGCAGGAGGAGAAGTTAGGCATCTTTTCCCTGATCTCTAAGCTTGTCGACTTGTGCCTTAAGTTCAAGAAGTGCTGTTTCAGTGCCGTGCTGAGGTCTGAAACCTGACTGCCGGGTGCCTCAGAGTTGCTGCAGCTCCAGATATTTCTGTATCTCTGTAGGTAGGCCACTCTATCTAATATCTTTAGTAGGAATGGCACTGTGGTGATTGGCCTATAATTTGTAGGTATGGCTGGGTCCAACGATTGCTTTTTAAGGAGAGGTGGGACCCAAGATTCCTTAAGATTGCTAGGTATTGTACCTGAGGTGAATGAAGCATTGATATGTTTAGAGATAAATGGGGATAAATCTCTTGCTGCGTCTTTTATTATTTGTGCAGGGCAATTATCGCCTCGACAATTTGTTGGCTTAAGTGATAGTATTATTTTTTCAACCTCCAGTATGGATACTTTAGTGAAGTTGAATTGCTGTTCTGGGTTTGGTACTGGTATGAGGTTTGTTTGATTTGGGCGGTAGTGGGTGGTATGTTTAGTTTTTTTCTTGCCAATTTTTAACTTGGAGGGTGGCAATTTTGTCAGGGAGTGCCTTCTGAATGACAGAGAACCATGTTTTATTTTTGACACAGTTGTCCAGCACCAGGATGAGGTTCTCCAGTTCCTTTAATATTGTGAAGAACTCCTTGGTGCCCGAGTTAGCTTCCATTATTCTGTTGTCAAAGCTTTCTTTTTTGGCTCGCCGTATTTCGGCTTTGTATTTTGTAGAGGTGTTAATAAAGATTGCTTTATTCAGCTCAGAAGGCAATAGTCGCCAAGTTGATTCACGCTTTTATTTTTCTTTTCTCTAGGACTTTAGGTTTGGGGTAAACCAGGCATTTAGATATGCTCTAGGTTTACTATTTCTCATCTCTAACGGGGCAATGGTATCCAGGGCGTTGGCCATGACTGTGTTAAATTCATTAGTTAGAGTGGATGGATCTAAAGTTTCTGGCAGTGCGTTTAAGGTAGGGAGAATTACAGGTAATAATCTATTTGTAGTTATATTCTTTTTATTTCTTGTTTACGTCGGCGGTGCTACTAGGTTTTTTTGAGGCAGGAGAATTTTAGCATTTATAGAGAAGGCTATGAGATGGTGGTATTGCAATTGTAATCAGCAACCCAGTTGAGTGTACGGCCTTTCTCATGGGTAGGCTGTCACTTTCTGCGTAAAGCTTAGCTCTGAAAGGACATTGGCTATGTTTGCAGCTTGCGTATCTTTGTAATCGTTGAAACCCAAGTTCAGGTCTCCTAGTAGAATGGCCTGTGATGTATTTTTTAAGTTCTCCAGCATGGGGTCTGGCATGGATTCACATGCTCATGAATATTCCCCGTCATCAGGCTGGGAATCCTCGGTAAAGAAAAATCAGTATCAGTTTCGTTTCTGATCTGTTTTTCGTAGTAGTAACCAATCACTGATCTCTGCGTCATACTGACCACAGCCAATGACTGCCATCTCCCTAAGCCCCTCCTCTGGCAGCCATCTTCAGATTTTTACCGCACGTTCATGTGTTGGGATCCTCGTGCTATTGCTCTTGAGCGTTAGTGCTATTTTTTTTCACGTTTTTTCTCAAAACTTCGTTTTTTCCGGTCAAAAGAGCCTCAAGCTCCACCGACTCTCCATCCGATCAACGGGGACCCGTGTCGGATTCGTCTGTGCCCCTCAAGCAGCAATATGTCGGAGCGGACCATGAAGGACCGCCACCAACGCCTCGCCAACTGGCTGGAAGGGAAGAGCCCGTCAGGCGAGAAGAAGAGGAAGAAATCCGAGCGGTCTTCTAAGACCTTTGAGGACGCCCCGGTGACGGGGGTCCAACACAAGGCCAAGCACCGCGAGTCCGCTGGCACCGGGAGCGCCGAACGGTCGGGCTCTACGGGCGCCAGGCAGGGCGCACCCTCCCCGGCACCTTCAGCCACGAGCCAACGCTCTGGGTCGGGTAAGAGGAAGGGCGAGCACCCGGCGAAGCCCCTGGAGAGGCCCCGGTCGAGCTCGAAGGCCCCATCGGAGGGGGAGCGAGGCAGTGTTCCCCCCCCCCTCAAGGATAAGGCGGTGAGCGCACCTAAGGTGGTGAAGGCCTTAATCCATCCGGCCAAGCCCTCTATCGATACTGTCGCGGCGGCCCTGGCTCAGCCTGTGGAGGCTACATCAGTGGTGGCGACCTCGGGGCTCAGAGTCTCCCTGCCACCTCGGAGGGAGTCCTCTTTTGTGCCCATCGATAAGACCCCCGTGAAATCCCCGGCGGGGAAGAAAAAGGGGGGGGCAGGGCGTCGTAGATTCGGCTTCAGAGGAAGAGCTGATCGAGGTCTTAAGCCACGGCCTTGGCGTGGATAAAGACCGGCCCGTCGGGATGGATCCCGACGCAGGTGACGACGACATCGAGGGTGCCGACGGGGCCCCTGATCGCCCGTCGGATTCCCCTCTGCCAGCGCCGCAAGACAACTCGGCGGCCATTTTGTTGGCTATACAGTCCTTATGCTCAGAGATAAGGACGAGACTACCGTTGCCGACGGAGGAACCTCTCCCGTCGGGGGATCCTGAACCGGGACCTTCTGGTGTTCCCCCGCCCAAGAAAAGGATTCACCCTCCACCTCCTTTTCAGCCGTCGCGACCCGTCCAGCCCTCCTCCCCGTCCACCCGAGGGGATGATACAGGGACTGACACGGCAGCGACGGGTACGGACGACGAGGATCTCCCGTCGTCACCTCCCACCAGGGCTTCTCCGCCCGACGAGATTGGATCGTTCCACTCCATGATCGCCAGGGCATCCGAGCTTTTCCAACTCTGCCCTGAGGAGAAGAAAAAGGAAGGATTCCTTGATCAACGGCGCGAGGCCAAGAGGAAGACAGTCCTCGCGGTGCCTCTACTGGACGACATTTGGGATGAGGGCCTCGCCCTCCTCAAGAACCCTTCCACGACGCCAGCTAGAAGAGACCGGTACGAGAAGAAGTACCGGGTCCCGGACGCGGCCCCCCTGTGCCTCCGGGCGCAGCCTACCCCGGACTCCGTCGTCTCTGCGGCGGCCAGGAAGAAAGTGGGGGGGGGTGCGGCCTCCACATCGTCTTCCCCACCGGACGGCGAGGGAAAGAAATTGGACGCTATGGGACGCCAAGTCATCTTGTCTGCAGCGACGACGATTAAAGCGGCCAACGCCTTGGCTATCGTGGCCCGCTACGACAGGGAGCTATGGTACAAACTGGCTCCCCTGCTGGACTTCCTACCGGACGACAAGAGGGCGGATGCCCTGGAGATCCTACAGGAAGGTGAGGTGGCGTCGGACCACGCCATCACTATTGCGACGGACATCGCCGACACTGGGTTTCGCCAGTTGGGCAACGGCGTGTGCCTTAGGCGGCGTGGATGGCTCAAGGCTACGGACTTCCGTCAAGACGTACAGACTAGAGTCCTGGATATGCCGTTCGATGGGAACAACCTGTTTGGGAAAACAGTGGACGATTCCCTTCAGGCCATTAAAGCGGACACTGAGACGGCCCGGGCCCTTGGGGTTCTACAGCAACGACGGACGCCTTTTCGGAGCAGCGGAGGCAAGGACGCCTCCAAAGGTTCCGGCGGCGGTTTCTCTACCTACCGTCAAGCGGCCCGCTTGTCGTCTCAGGAGGCCTACAGAGGACGAGGCAAGTCTGGCGGACCCCGCCGTCGTCGCCAAGGAGGTCAAGGCGGCAAAGCCTCGTCGAAACAGGATTGAACCGGCCGTGGGGTCGGGCCCCCACCGAAGCACCCCGGTGGGAGGCCGGCTGGCGAGCTTCGTCAGCGTGTGGGAGTCCATCTCCACCGACCGTTGGGTGCTGGACGGCCACGCGCTCGAGTTTCAAAGAAGGTGCCCGCGCGTCCCCCCCGTGGCCAGGAAAGAGCTTCACGTCCCTCAGCTTCTCCTGGAGGTAAAGGCGTTGCTCAGGAAGGGCGCCATCGAACTCGTCCCAAAGAGGCTTCGGGGCTCCGGAGTTTACTAGAGATACTTCCTCGTGAAGAAGAAGACGGGAGGATGGCGCCCCATCCTAGACCTGCGACGTCTGAACAAGTTCATGAGGGCGCAGAAGTTCCGCATGGTCACCCTCCAGCACGTCCTGGGTCAGCTGGAGGAAGGAGACTTCCTGTCGTCGTTGGATTTGGAGGATGCCTACTTCCATATTCCCATCCTAAAGGGGCACCAAAAATTCCTCAGGTTTGTGGTCCAAGGGCGTCACTACCAGTTCAAAGCCCTCCCCTTCGGACTACGGTCGGCTCCCAGGGTATTTACCAAGTGCCTTGCACCGGTGGCGGCGCAGCTGCGCCGTGAGGGGATCCACGTCTACCCCTACCTGGACGACTGGCTCATCCGAGCCAAGACGAGGGAGCTCGCCGTGGAGCACACGGCAAGGACCGTCCAACTTCTCACGGACCTGGGATTCTCTGTGAACTATGCCAAGTCCCACCTGGTACCCGCGCAAAACACACTGTTTCTGGGAGCGAAGCTCGACAGTGTCCCTTCTGGCCTCCCCGTCGGAGGAAAGGACCAGGTCCATCCTGGGCAAGGTACAGCGGATGTTGGTTTCCGACGCGGCCAAGGTGAGGTCCATCAAGTCCCTCCTCGGAATGATGTCTTCTTACATCTACCTCATTCCCATGTGCAGGCCCCGGATGCGCCCGTTGCAGGAGTTCCTGGACGCGCGCTGGATCCAAACGACGGGCGGCTTCGAGGAGAGGATCACACTCGACGAGAGTTTCCGCCGAGCGGTCCGGTGGTGGGGCACCCGCGCGCATCTGACGGCGGGCATGGACTTCCAGACCCCAGACCACCAGGAGACAGTGACCACGGATGCCTCCCTGGAAGGGTGGGGAGCGCACACCGAAAATCTGCACGCGAGAGGCCTTTGGCTCCCGACGGAGAAGTCCCTCCATATCAACGTCCTGGAGCTCCGTGCAGTGTTCTGGGTCCTCAGGTCCTTCCTTCCGTCCCTCAAGGGCAAGGTGGTGAGGATCTTCACCGACAACACCACCACCATGTTTTACATCAGGAAACAGGGCGGAACCAGGTCCCCAGCACTGTCCAAGGAGGCGCAGGACCTGTGGCATTGGGCCGTCGCCCAAAGGATGTTTCTGGTGCCGTTTCATCTGGCAGGGATAAAAAACACCATCGCCGACTCACTCAGCAGGGAGCTGCGCTCGTGCCACGAGTGGGAACTACGGCAGGATCTAGTGGATCGCCTCTTCCGACGGTGGGGCACACCCCAGATCGACCTGTTTGCGACGGCGACGAACTCCAAGTGCCGGAGGTTCGCCAGCAGGTTTCCCCAGGCGAGGAGCATGGGCGATGCTTTCTCGTTCCCCTGGGAGGGCCTGTTCCTCTACACGTTCCCTCCTTTGCCACTGCTAATCCGGCTCGTCAACCAGCTCAAGAGGTCACGGTGCAGGATGATCCTCGTCACACCTGCATGGACGAGGCAGATATGGTTACCGGACGAAATCGCTGAACTTGCAGGCCTGGCTCCTGCAGCGCTAGAGTTTGGAGGATACGACATACCGGCCGACTGCAGAGAGGTTCTTGCAAAGGCCAGGGCGTCCTCGACTCTTAAATGCTACGGGCACAAATGGAAGAGGTTCTCTGTCTGGTGCCACGCACAGAAGATTAACCCTCTACGGATTACGGCTCCCCAGGTACTGCCGTACCTGCTGACGCTGGCCAAAGCTGGACTGGCACACACGTCCATCAAGATTCATCTTGCTGCGATCTCCCGATACACCAGAACCACGGGCCGGACGTCCTTGTGGTCTCATCGTCTGGTGAAAGAGTTCATGAAGGGACTATTCAGATCGTTCCCGCCGGTGAAGGCCCCGGCGTGGGAGCCCAACGTGGTGCTGACCAAGCTCATGGGACCTCCGTTCGAGCATCTGCACTCGGCCCCGTTGAAGTTTCTGTCGTGGAAAACAGCGTTTCTTGTGGCCATCACCTCCGCACGACGGGTGGGAGAGATCCAGGCCCTTTCCTGCAAGGCCCCGTACTTGACTTTTCACGACACGAGGGTAGTGCTCAGGACGCACCCCTCCTTCATGCCCAAGGTACCGTCGGACTTCCATCTCAACGAACCCTTGGTGTTGCCTGTGTTCTTCCCGTCGCCTTCGTCGCCGGCTGAGAGGACTTTGCACTCGTTGGATGTGGCTAGAGCGCTGAAGTTCTACGTGGACCGCACGAAGTGTTTTCGAAGACGTCACAACTCTTTGTGAATTTTGGACCTGTCAATCAGGGGAAGGCTCTCTCGAAGGCTTCCATTTCCAGATGGCGCTCCGGCTGTATCATGTACTGTCATCGGTTGGCAAACCGACCGCTGCCTGGCCGTCCGAGAGCCCATTCCACCAGAGCGATCGCAGCCACCACGGCGTTCCTTTCTGGTGTGCCCCTGCTGGACATATGCAGGGCTGCTACGTGGAGGTCGACGCACACCTTCACGAAATTCTACTGCGTCGATCGGGATTCCAGGGAGGAGTCCAGGGTCCGCCAAGCAGTGCTGCGCAACCTGTTCGCCTGAGGTGAGCCTGGTGAGGAGGTAAGATGCTTAATGTTGGGTTTGATGTAAAGCTTAATGTTGAGCCTTTGCCACCTCCCGTGGTTGTGCATGGTTGTGCTTGTGCATGTGTGTACTGCTATGTATTCTTTATTCATGAGCATGTGAATCCATGCCAGACCCCATGCTGGAGAAGGAACAAGTTACTTACCTGTAACTGTTGTTCTCCAGCATGGGTCTGGCATGGATTCACATGCTCATGAATATTCCCCGTCGTCAGGCTGGGAATCCTCGGTAAAGAAAAAAACCATTATCAGTTTCGTTGTTCCTTAACTTGTAACTTGTTCCTTATCCGAGAGGATCGTAGATATGTCTTCTTCGAAGGAGCCGATAGGCCCTGGTGGCCTATAGATAAGGTGTATGGTAATAGTTTGAGACTTGGATGTGAGACTCTTGACAGTTAATGATTTGCAAGATTTGGTGTGCAAGGGTGGTGGTGTTCTCATTTAAATGTTAGTTTTAGCTATAAAAGCTATGCCTCCTCCGCGTGAGTGGGTTGTGTCTTCTCTAAAGATAGTGTAATTAGTGGGCACAGCGAGCATCAAGGCAGGGCCGTCTGCTTGGTGTAGCCAAGTTTCGGTGATGGCTAAGAAGTCATAATTGCCTATTTGTATAAGGTCTGCAATTTCTGTAGCGTGGGCTATTAATGACCTGGCATTAATAAGGGCTCCTTTAATGGTAGGGCTTGATGTTGGTTGAGTAGGTGAGGCAGGGCTATTGTGTTTGGGTGGGCACGTTTGTAGTTTGACGTTTGTCTCTTTTGTGGTGATGGTTGTGGTAGCGCTTGGTGGGGGGCTGCTCAGTTTTGTAGGGGTAGCCTCATGTTTTCTATAATGGGCACATTCCGTATGGTATCTGGCAGGCAGTTCGAATATTTTCGGTAGTCTTGAGCGTAATCTGGAATTCCTGAGTGTCGGGTCACACGGGATATTGGTTGTTATGTGGTTGGATGTATAGTTGGGAATGGGTGACCTTCCTGGAATCCATTCTGTATCTAGGGTGGTCGTGGACAATGTAATGTTACTGTCAAACCTTTTGGTGGACGTGTATTGAAGTGGACTCACTAGGGATGTTATAGGCCAGGAAGCAGTTAGGTAGAGGATAATGATAAACCTTATTAGTTTGAGACAGTGTGGATATCTCCAGGAGCGAGCAGCTAGTCCGACAGGAAATACAGGGCAGTAATAGTAAGTAGGCTAATCCGCCAGGCAATACATATTGTAAAATCACAGGAAAGGCAGCAATGCTAAATAGACTAGTCCGCCAGGCAATACAGTCAAGCGTTCATTATACAGTCAATCTCCAAGGGTATAGGGTGTTGCGTTTGTTAGTTACTTATATAAAGCATCAGTTGACTCTGGGTCGCCAGCCTGAAGGCAGTACATTTGTGGCCTACAATTGCGGAGAAAAATGGCAAAAATGCAACTGTAGGTTGCACCACGAGGTAGGTTTCTAGATGCAGGAGATGGCAGTGTATAAATTCAGATTATAAGGAACGAGTAGCAAGTAGTGGGAGGCACACAGGGATGCAGTTAACAGTGGGCATTATACCAAGAGGCAAAGGCTAGCATGTGGGTAAGGTGTAGTAACCTGCTGGAAGGCCATACTCGTAGAGGAATGGGTAGTTGGGCGGGAGCAGCTAGATCTGGTAACGGGTCACGTGCGAATCGCAATGCAAAGGTAGAACGACTCGTGCGTACTGCGGTAGAAATTCAGTAGAAGGTTGGGTTAGAGCTACAATCGGCAGATCGCCTTAAGCATAGTATTAGACTTTGGGTAACTTGCCGGTATTGGTACGAAAGTCAAAGATATTTAGTCAGTTAGTAATGCAGGACAACAGCATGACGGGAGGGGCGGAGTGGAGCCCTTCTGGATCAGAGGTAGTGGAGCAGTCGCCTGGTTTAAGGGTAGTGCATGAGGCAGTATGCTACATGTTCAATAGTGTTTTTTTTTTTTCCTTGCAAGCGAGGATGGAGCAGAGGGTCTTGGAGGATGCAATCGTTCATTAGTCTAGGTAGGTACTCACAGGTTCTGAAGTCTTTAAGGCAGCAGGGTGTCCGGCAGTCGGCACATCCGACATGGACAGACACAGACAGGCCTTACAGGCACGGCCCTTGAGGACACAGCCGGCTTCCGCCTGCCGGTGGAAATGGTGTAGGCGCACCAATCGGGTGCAGCGCCGGACGTAGAGGTGTGGTTCCCGTAGCAGTCGAGCTGACAATTCGGCAGCCATTAAGCACGTTGAGTGCAATGGCAAATGAATGGGCGGCAGTGCGATTTAGCTGGCACGGTTCTTGTGGAGCAAAGCTCAGTGTGGCAGAAGAGTGCCAATATGCGTGGCATCAATTAAATAAAAATATTGGGCTGCAATTCAAGCGAGCTCATGTGAGCTTTTGTGCTGCCGCCCACCTAGACTGTGTTTTAGTTAGATTTCTTTCAAGAGCAATGTGTTTCTGATCTATCTTACCATGTTTGTCCCTTTCTGTAACTAATGGCCTCATGGGCAAACTGTTAAACATGAAACTCGACTCACAAGTTGCTTATCCTTGGTAATGTTTCTGATAAAGTATTCCTCCAACTGATTGTGTTTATTGACCCTAGCACCATCTCCTTGAATTGGAGATTGGTTGCAAACTTGTAATAGTAGGACAGCTCTATGCTGCTGAAGTGGGGAAATTTGGGTGGAAACTAGCTTTGAATTGTGCGGCTCTATTCTGAACCTTTGGTGTCCTTTCCGTCACCATTGACTGCGACTGAGCCGTTTCAGAGCTAGGCTGAAGTTTTGTCTGTCTCTAAAATTATTGACCTGTTTCAAGTTTGTTTTACTCCTTGTTTTTAACCCTGTAAAGGCCAGTATATCCGTTTGTATTTTGCAGATATTTTCAACATAGCCAATTGGTGCTTTATGAATTTACAAGGATGAATTGTTTCTTTCAGAATTGCGTTTGCTGGAGGAAACTTTTGGTGCTTTGACGCCACGTCTTGGTCTGCGTGACCTCACTAACTTCTCAGTCTCATCGGGCACTGTGCAAAGTAGAAAAATCTCCTGTCCACTCTTTGCGGTTGAAGATCAAGACAAGATTACTGTGGATACTCGGAAACGCAGATGTACTGTCACAGTCAGTTATAAGGAGCCAAAGTTAAATGGGTATGTATTCTTGTTTAATCTTTCTCTGACCAACAACAGGCCTCTTTGCAATAAAGCAATACTTTCTCTGCAAGCTAATACTTGCGCTCTTGCCACTTCCCCTCCTTGGTGATCTGATTGAGGCAACAAATTATAGGAGCCTGTTTGGGTATAACCAAATGACCGGTTGAAGACACTTGAATCCCATATGTATGTTGGCCTATATGGGATTTTGGAAATTCACCCTTGTACTGCTTTGTGAACATATATCCTAGCAATGTGGGCTTCACTGTGGGTTGTGTGTGCACATGTTTGTGGGCATTTACACATGTGTTGAGCATTATAATCCTCGGGTCAGGCTATGGTGAGTGGAGGGCAACATGAAGGTAATGGTTTATAATTGAAATTCACTTGATATTTTGATTTTATGGTACTTTAGAATAGGATCAAAAACCACACAAGAGTGGTCACATGAAAGAAAATTAATGATTTAAACTAAGTTCAATAGACTCACATGTGTGAAAGGAGGGGATACGCTCAGGTCAGTGGACGTGTCCTACCGACTTTTGTGTGATTTCTTACCCGCAGGCTGTCAAATCAGCCGCGGTAATGCACAGAAGGGTCACCGTTCATCTAGAATGGTGTCTTACTTTTTTTACCATTTATAGTGTGCTTGTCCTGCTGCTGTCCTGGGAGGGGAGTTCTTGGTTTAATTTTTGTCTTCGGCAGGTAACCTTTGGTTAGCCCACCAAGACTCCAGTGTGTCTGTGGAGCGCTTTGAAACACATTGTGTATAGGCGCTATATAAATAAACCCTCATATCAAGACCGGAAACAAGGGATGAGTCTGAAACTCTGCAGCCCTTTGTCTTCTGGCATGCCTGCCTGGAACCAGTCGTAACAGGGAGGCTGGGTGACCTGCCAAAAGTTTGAATGTAGCATGTATGTTGATTGGCTTGGTTCCTGAATAAATGACCTGAAGAAAGTCGACCACTGGTGCTGAATCCCACGAGGAAGAAGACGGCTGTAGCCGATTCCTGCAACCTGAGATGCTTGCTGTGTAACCGCTGCCTGTGCTGGCTCCTTCTTCCATACGACAAAGTAGTCCCGAAGACAAAGACTCCGACCCTTTGCTTTGTATTAAGGCGCTATATAAATCTGCACAAGGCTTCCCTGGATCATTTCTGTCTTGCCTGATTTCAAATTCAATTCATGCAGATTATATTTGTCGGCAATCGCAGCATATATAGGCTTGCATATTCCAATCTCTATGGCCAATACTTTCATAGTCATCTGCATCCTCCAGTTACTAGACCACACCCTGGACGGATCTTAATGTAGTGCTTACAGCCATTTGTAAGCCGTTTGAACCAATGGCCACTGCTAACATTAGATTAGTTTCTTGGAAAACAGCATTTTTAGTAGCATTCCTATCTGCTCAAATAAGAGTTTCAGGCGCTCCTGGCTTCAAAGCCTTAACATCATCTTCATCACGTCCTTTATTAGATTTAAAATCTTCTGGTTATAACAATAAATAAATACACCATCAAATACAACGGGCTAAAGGCAATGCCATAAAACACAGAATTCGAAAGGATATCTAATATACATTTAAAACCCATAGATCCAATAATAATTTCTTATATAGTGACACACACCCATAGGCCTCAGAGCGCTGAAATAACAGAAGACATTATCCCACAGAGTGGTACTCAATTTCTCGACCTCGGAAGGATGAAATGACTGAGTTGATCCACCCGGAATTGGAACCTGCCACAGCAGGCTGCGCACAGATGACGGGGGCTAGCGCTTAGCTCACTGACCAGCTATCTGACCAGCAATAAAACAATTTGGGTAAAAAACAATTGGCTCCCAAATTTTGCAAGTAGTTGGGTGCTAAGTGCTTTCATGTAGCTGCTTAATTAAAACATTCCCCTTGAGCCAAGCTCAGCGTATATACTTGGCCACCTGTAGAGGCACATCTTGATTCTCAGTTGATTTGCAAAATGAAAGAGCTAAAAAGGTGGAGCGAATTCAATAAACATTAAAAAGATGTTTAATATATTTTGTCCTCAAAGGTTTCAGGCCATCACATGAAAGCATAAAATGCATTTCTGATCCTTTTCGGCACTGCAAATCAAACCTATACTACCTGATGAGCTGTTCCAAGAACTTGTGAACTTGCGAACCTTCAAACATCCCAATCGGAATTCAACATAAAGTGCTTGTGCAGACATGGGACAAATTGCATCAATATTGCCTTTAGTTTCGAAGGCAATCGAACAGGCAAGGTGTTGGGTGAGTTTTTCTACAGTCCAATTGGTATGGACTCTACAAAACCTGTAATATAGGCCTGTACTCCCTAAGGCTGGTAAAGTGGCAGAGCACCCAGGCTGATCTGAGGAGGAATGTGAGATGTACATCTGTACAAAGAAATCAGAACATACATAAACACTTACACACACTTGCAGTTATTGTAATGTATTGTATTAGTTATTTATATAGCGCTCTTTCCCCACTTGTGTGGTCTCAATGCGCTTTTTCCTTGGTTGGGACGTCCTTGGTGACTGTAGTCAATGTGGTTAGACATTCTAGGGGATTAGCTTAGTTGCGTGTGTGCATGTTTGCCATTCTAAGACTTGGGTGGCTGGCAAGGCTTGACTAAGCAACCCAGTAGAGGTCAGACACGTGGGTGGGTGCTCTTGAGGGTTAGAGATTGCTGTTGTCATGAGTCTGTGAGGCCAGCTGTACTGGGTTCCTTTCGGGCAGTGGTCGCTGTATGCTAGTTCCAGAGGTGTTTGGGTACGTCAGGTGTTTGTCTGGACGGCTGTGAGTGAAATTAGGCCGGATGTGCTTAGCCGTGTTCTATCGTGCATGGATGTTTGGCCGTACCGTAGGCTGCGAGATCGCTTATCTGTCCGGGTGCGATGGGCCTAGTTTTCATACTGAGCCCGGTATCGGCGTATAATAAGCAGAGACTGGCTGAAGACCTAGATTAGAGGTTCCTTTACAGTCTGAGTATGGCCTATGTTTCACAGTGCCGAAGGTTTAGTATATGGCGAACCTAGATCGAGGCAAGACCTAGATTTGAGGATTATGTATGGGGGTGAGAGAAGCCTGGGTAAAACTAACAAACCGAGGGGGCTACCCATAGATTTGTGCAGGTGGAGGAGGGCCTAGGTTTGAACGGTTGTGGGTTTCAACCTTTTGTATAGAAGGTATCCGTAATGTAACAGTCATCAATGGTATGTTGTACCTAGCTTGGCTAAATAGGTTTTGCGGTGGGGAATTGCTGGTGTTGGGACTTTCCCAAAATTGAACGTTTCGTGTTACCAGTGGCAGTCAAAAGTCAATGATGTGCGTGTGTTAACCAGGGCCAGTTATCTCATTGTTGTCTCACATGTGCACTGATGGGCAGGGGCGCGGTGGGTATGATACGAATGTAGCCACAGTGAAGGCTGCTGGCCTAGCTCAGGTGCTTGTTGGGTTGGAGTGTTGTGGGTGGGTTGATGGTGGATCATGCATGCCACAACGAAAGCTGCTGGCTTACCTGGAGTTCTAGTCGGCAGGCAGTGTTGAGTGGTATTTGGTGATGTCTGGTAAAACCGCTGCGCGAGCTGCTGGCCCCGGAGTTATGATCGAAGGCGGTGGAGTTTTGGATTCTTTGGAGTTTACGTAGTTGAGATGCTGGGGGTCCTAAGTAGAGGCAGTTTGCATAGTCAAGGCAGGAGAGGATGATGGAGTTGGTAGCCGAGCAGCGGTGGGAATAGGTGAGGTAGGGGAAGATCTGCCTGAGGATACATAAGTGAAAGAAACAGGTTTTAGATACGGTGGTGGTGTGTTCGGTGAGGGATAGATCTGTGTCGAATTTGCATTCAAGGTTTTTTACCACGTTTGAAGGTGCTGGTGCTTGTCCTAGTGATTCGGGCCAAGGGATTGGTTGGAGGATGAGGTATGTTTTCCCGCAGAGTAGGATTTTGGTTTTCCCAGGGTTGAGGGTGAGATGGTTGGTCGTCATCCAGTGATCAATATCACAGAGGCAAGATGACCGGTCCTGGCTGCCGGATCCTTCGAAATTTGGGATCTTGAGGATGATCTGGGTATCGTCTGCGTAGTTGTAGCAGGTAAGGTTGTATGAACGGATGATTGCGGGAATGGGTTGTATGTAGAAGTTGAAGATTAGCAGTGACGTGGATGCTTCTTGAGGAACACCTTTGAATATTGGCCCTGATATGGATGTGAATTGGTTGAGGTGCATGATTTGCGACCGGTTAGAGATGGAGATCCACGAAAGGGCTGTGCTTTTGATTCCTAGTGTTTGTAGTCTGTCTAATAGAATCATGTGATTGATGGTATCGAGAAGCTGCGGAAAGGTCTAGAAGGATGAGAACCGTGCAGCCGTCTGCGTCGGCTGTACTTTTTAGGTCATCCCAGATGGAGACTAGGAAGGCTTCTGTTCCCCTTAGTGGTCTGAAGCCTGATTGCCGAATCCAACAACCTCCTAGACCCAGCACAAATTGGCTGAGTTGATAGTAAGCCACGCGGTCAATCAGTTTGGTGATGAAACATGTATTGGAAATAGGTTGGTATTTTTGGGGAGGAAGTGGGTCAAGCGTCGGTTTCTTGGGAATGTTTTTGGTGTAGGATGTTTTTAGGGCATTCGGGAAGGATCCTGAGGTGAGTGAGTGGTTAAGGATTGCTTGAGTGACGGTACCTGCACAGGTGGTGGTTAGTATTTTCTTGAGCAATGTGAGCGGGCACAAGTCTTGGCGGCTGGCCGCTACCAGCAAAATGAAATCATGGTGCGTGTTGGGAGAGAGAGTCAAAAGAAGATTGTGATGCGGTTTGTGTGGGGTGCTGCGGGCGGCTGGGCAGTGGTGGTAGGATGTTTTATTTGGCGATTATGGCATTCTGTCTATCGTTATGTCAAAAATTGTGATTTATTTCTAGGCAGTTAGAAACTAAAGGATTATTTTGTCAACTAGCAACATCAAATGTACATTTAGGATAGTAAGGAGGAATAAAGCAGGTGAGTGATTTTGTTATATACTTTTCGTAGTCCACAAACAGAGTTACTTCAGGTCAGCAAAAGTAGTTATTGTAATTTAATTCTGCATTACTCAAGTTCAGGTAATTTCAAGAATATAAAGATAATGCTAGTAGCAACTCTTGTAAGGTGTAGGTAGTCTTTTCCCTAACAAGAAAGGAGTTCTTCAGTTCAGGTTTTGGTGGGAAACACGCAATGCCAAGCCAATAGGAATTTGACGGTTCTATTGCAAATCTTCAGAGCACAAGTAAGTAACAAGTTTGATTGTCTTTGTAAAATTTCAGGGGCTTAGGAAAAGCCTTCCTGGAGGGGCACATGCTGTTGGGCATGGGTGAACACCCAAACAGTAGTAAATATGCTCCTAAATCAAAGGAGCGAAACAAACTGCTTCAGGTAAGTTTACCAAGAGCCCCACAGTACTTTGAGAGTGAAGAAGCTGATGCAGCTGAACGCCTTCTGGATGCACAGCTGCAACCCGATCTCCTAGTCCTTGGTGACGAAAGCAGGGGGTGAGGGGGTGCCGAGAGAGGGACTCGCCAGCAAAGAATTCTTCATACTCCGGCACTGGTTCTTGATTTTGGTGCCTTTTTCTCAGCACCACTAGCTAACGTTCACTGCCGGTTGAAATATTCTTTGTTTCTTGGTCCTGCACTCTTGTGAGGGCATTCGGAGGAAGAGGATTCGTGCTTCTGGAGGTCCACACGGATGCCACTGAAGTTCCAACAAAATGAGTCAACGGCAAGGCAATGCACTTCAAGGTGGTTGAGGCACCTCAGGTATTGGGATTCTGCAGCACAGGAAGGTCACAGGGCATCAGGGAGTGGCTCAAATTTAAGTGTGTTGAGGTTTGTTATGCCCACCAGCCCAGAAGAGGAAGTTGTCCTTGGCAGAGCTTACCTGTAGATTCAAAAACGGGGTCAGGACAGCAGCAGTACTTCAGCAGTGCTTCCGTGGTTACTGGCGGTGCTGCAGGCGTCTCGAGGCGTCTTCAGAGCTTCAGTTCCAGTGGTCGACTTGGCCTTCTGTCCAAAAAGCCTGGCCTTTTATGCAGGAACCCATTCATTCAGTCCTATGGACCTGTCCATCACCTGGGTGTAGTTGTACTTTCAGGACAGCCAGCCGCCAGTTCAAATGGTTCCAGCCAGTCATACCTTCAGACAAAGGCCAGAGAAGTTTCCGGCTCCTCCCTCA
Organism: Ambystoma mexicanum; assembly: GCF_040938575.1. Taxonomy (NCBI): domain Eukaryota; kingdom Metazoa; phylum Chordata; class Amphibia; order Caudata; family Ambystomatidae; genus Ambystoma; species Ambystoma mexicanum. The sequence continues at coordinate 1,390,848,944 of NC_090924.1, forward strand.
CTTCCTACCTCAGCAGACACATTGGAGCCCTGGCAGGATTCACAAAGGGATCCCACCAAAGGCAAAATTCAGAGGACCCACCCCACCTGGAATGATGAAAGGGGCAGGAAGGAACACAAAAACGAAAAATGGTGATAAAAAGACGGACCATTTGGGGAAAATGGTTACCCATGGGTGCTGTACTGCAGCTGTGGAAACAGCCTGTAAGTAACTAACACAAACCATGATAAAAAGTTATGCACTGCCACCAGCCATTTAGTTTGGTCTGTTACTTTAAAGTTACAGGAGCAGTGCAAGAATTACAGTGTAGCCCCTCAGTTCTCCATATAAGGTGGTGTGTGCTGATCCCACAAAAACAAAGGTAAGCAAGATAAAAAATATCCTACTATCCTTGAACAGTAGTTCAAAAGAAAAAGTAATAGATTAGTAGGGGAAGCCCAAGGGACTCCCCAGCAACACTGCACATAGGCTGCTGTGTGCTTCAACAATGTATTACAGATGCCTCTAGTGGAATGCATTGACGAAAGCATGACTCAATGAAAATGATACAGTAGTAGAAAAAAAGTAGGGTTCAGCTAGGTACGGATTTCTAAAGTCCAACTGGTGTGGGACTTCATAAGACTTACCTCTTGGTATTGGGAGCCCAACTCTTAATATAGGCCTGTACTACACAAGTCAGTAGAGTGGCTGAGGAGCCATGCTCATCTTAGAAGGGGTATTGTGAGCTGCAGAGCAGTACACTGAAATCAGTGAACACAAGGATCCAGGTAACCAGGTAAACACTTACACACTTAGTATATAAAAATGTTATATATATATTTCTGAGGCTTGTGGAATCGGCTTAGATCACATGCTGTGCATAGGCCGACATCTAGTGGAAGCTGCGGAGTATTACAGTTTGTTTTTCGAAAATCGAAAATGGGCGTCGACACAGGGCGTGTCAGTAATACTATCCCTAGTGTGACGTCCACTGTACCCATGATCCCTCAGGCGTCTAGGATCCCCAGATTGTTTTTTTCCGCCATTCTGGTCGGAAGCACTTCATCGGAGTTCCCTGGCTTTGCCATATTTGCACTCAAAACTAATTCTAATTTGCCCCGTTTTGTCACCCTTACGTCGATCAACATCTCGACGCCGAACCGGGGAGGAGATCAACGTCGAATACCCGACGGATTGGGCCTTGAGGCTTCCGGCTCGGGCCTGGGCCGCTGGCCTCGGCCCTACAAGTAGGGAGAGTGGGGGGTGGTACACTTCCACACTCGGTTATATATATAATCATATAGACACCTTCTTACCTACACACACTTGCCCGCTGCCCACAGGCGCGTATGGAGGGTACGCCCTTTCAGTTTTGCCCCAAGTGTAATAAGAAATACCCTTGGGTAGATAAGCACGCTACGTGCAATCTTTGCCTGCCCAGAGACCACCCCGAGGCGGGTTGCAGGGCCTGTAGTAGGTTTAAGACCAAAACTCTTAAGGACCGCTCCACCAAGCGTTGGGCCCACCACGCCAAGCTAGCAGCTATGGAGGCGGAGGGTACCTTCAGCGACGGCAGCGACGCCGGACTTTCGGACGGCGAGGGCACCAAGGCGTCGAAAGACAGCCTAACGCACGTCCCCGGCCTCGGAAGGTCGTCCGTCCCGGCGACTATGGGGAAGTCCCCCAGCGACAAAAGCGTTACACATACACACGCTAAACACAAAAAAGCCACCCGAGATTCGACGTCGTCGAAACCTCGAAAAGAGGCACAGAAGGAGCGGTCCGAAAGGACGTCCTCTGGGCGGTCCCGGTCGAGGTCGCCGCACGACGTCAGGCAAGCCTCCACACTTGCACATAGTGCCTCGCCCATTAACATCACGGAAGATCACTCGTCCGGAGACGAACACGACTTCCATCCCCAGCCTGCACCCCAGGAAAAGGGTACATCACTTGGGAGTAAGGAGGGCCCAGTTTCGAAGCCTAGTTCGAAACACAGACATTCCACCTCCGATCCTCGACGCCAGGCGTCGAAAGATAAGGGAAATAGTAAACACACTTCCACCCACGGGGAAGGGGTAAGCAGCAACGGAAACAACCCTTGCAATCCTCCACAAAAAGAGAACTGACTTCCCCGTCCAAGTCTTCTCAGGGACAGTCCATAGAAAGTTCCAGCAAGGTCACCCCAAGCTCCAAACTCTGGTCATGCGAGGACATTGACAGAGTAATGTCAAGGATATCTTCCTTGGCAAATTTCTTCGAAAGACATCCTGACCAACTCCTAGCTTTAAACCCTCAGGAATCTTCTCCCTCAGGTTCAAGGGACCCTATCCCTTCAAATAAAAGGCCCCGGGTCGAGACACCATTTAAGGCTTCAGACCCCTTTGAGGTCCAACCCTATTCTTGCCTTTTCTCTACAGGCCAAGGAGACTCTTCCCTTATAGAGGGTCAGGAATTTGAGACGCCAGAAGATCTCGCAGTGTCAGATTATTACGGGGAGGACGAAGACGAGGATGAGCCAGAAAATAGCCCAGATATTTTCAGAATGGACTCACCAGTCGAAAGGGAAGCCCCAGTGTCTGATTCCCCAATAGATAATCAGCCCCTCCTGAATGAACTGCTCTCTCGGGCAGCTAACCACTTCCACATAGACACACAAGGTGTCCAAGAAGAGAGGGACTTCGCGGAGGAACTAATAGGGGAAAGGAAGACAGTAGCCCAGACCATTCCCATCCTGAAATCTATTCAACGCAGAATAGCACCATCCCTTATCAACCCAAACCTGACAAGACCTGTAAACCCGAGAGTAGAGAAGCTGTTTAAAGCAGCCCAGTCGGACCCTCTATATATTAGAGGTCAACTTAAGCCAGACTCTCTAGTCGTAACTAACACCCGCAAGAGAGCTGGAACCCCATTATCTTCCTCTGAGGCTCCCCCCGACAAGGAAAGTAAGAAACTCTATGGTTTTGGTAGAAAAGTAGCTTCCACGGCAGCCTACCAAACCAGAATCGCGAATTCCACCACACTGTTGGCCAGCTACAACTGCCATCAGTGGGAAGAAGTGGCAGCACTAATAGATTCCGCTCCCGAACCCCTTAAGAGCCAGCTATCTCGCATTTGTGCAGAGGGAAGAAACGTCTCAGGCTGCATTTTAAAAGCAACTTTGGACGCCGCAGACAATGCGGGTAGAATTATAGCAGAGGGGACTGTCATCAAAAGACATGCTTGGTTGAGGCAGTCGGGATTCAAAGCAGAAACACAAGCTGCACTCTTAGACAAACCAGTGGAAAGTGATCTCCTGTTTGGAAAGGCAGTCGAGGACGCTCTAAAGAACGCTAAGGAGGAATTCGACACCCTCAAATCCCTTGGCCAGTTAACTACAAAACCACCTAACCAAAGAGGGAACGGCAATTTTCGTCGCCCCCGCGGCCAAAATTCCAATAGAGGAAATAGCTATTCCCACACCCAGGGTACACAGTGGAACACCAACTCACAACAGTCTACCCAGGGGTATGGTAGGGCTAGTAGAAGAGGACGTGGTAGAGGCAGAGGCAGCCCCAGTAAAGGAGGCGGCACGCCTCCACCAAAGCAGTGACACTCATTTCAGGGTCCCTTCCCATACAACCCCAGTAGGGGGACGAATATCCAGCTTCACCCAGGCATGGGAAGGGATAACATCCGACAGGTGGGTGCTGTCAACGGTATCCAATGGGTACTGTATAGAACTACTGCAACGTCCCCGAAACCATCCTCCAAGACAAAAAGTCCACTCGTTAGAACATCAGAAGATCCTCCTCGAGGAGATCTACAATCTGCTCCAAAAGGACGCGATAGAAATCGTCCCAAGCCACCAGGTAAACAAGGGTATTTATTCAACTTACTTCCTTGTTCCAAAGAAAGACTTAACAATGCGCCCAGTATTGGACTTGCGGCCTGCCAACAAGTATGTCAAGCCCCAAAAGTTTCGTATGACTACACTACAAGAGGTAATCCCCCTCCTAAAAAAGGGGATTACATGGCAACTTTGGATATGAAAGATGCCTATTTTCATATTTCCATGCTCCCAGCGCACAGGAAGTACCTACGCTTCAAGGTGGACAGTCAACACTATCAGTTCAAAGTGCTGCCCTTCGGGATAGCTTCGGCACCAAGGGTATTCACCAAGGTACTGGCGGTGGCGGCTGCACACCTACGCAGGAAAGCTATCCCAGTATACCCTTATCTGGACGACTGGCTCATAACGGGGGAAACCCCAGTGATTTGCAGGACAAACATTCAAAGGACTATCGACCTCCTTCACGAATTAGGCTTCTCAATCAACGAGAAGAAATCAAGCCTAGTGCCAAGCACCTCCAAACAGTTCCTAGGAGCTATCCTGGATACTCAAAGAGGGTTAACGTTTCCTTCAGAGGAAAGAATTCGGAATATACTACTGCAAATTCCGCAATATCAGGCCGGTCGCCAAATAACGGTACGCAGGGCAATGCGTTTGCTGGGCATGTTGGCTTCATGCATTTACCTGGTCCCCCACGCGCGACTGCGCATGCGTCCCATGCAAGAATGGTTGGCGAAACAGTGGTCTCAGGCAAGGGGTCAGTGGGACGATCTAGTGGTCGTTTCGCCAACATTGGTACAAAGCCTTCACTGGTGGACAAGAGTAAATCTTGCTCAGGGGAAACCTTTTCACGATCCCGAGGTACAGGCAATAGTCACTACCGATGCATGCCTCACTGGGTGGGGAGCTCACCATCTCCTCCACACAGCCCAAGGTCTCTGGTCTCCCTCAGTAGCCAGGAACCACATCAACCTGCTAGAACTTCTGGCAGTATTCAGAGCACTTCTAGCATTCGAGCCCTACCTGCTCAACCTGGCAGTGCAAATCCGGACGGACAGCACAACAGCCATGTTCTACCTGAACAAGCAAGGAGGGACTCGTTCACCAAATCTGTCCAAGCTTGCCCAGAAAATCTGGATATGGGCACTCAGACGGAACATCTTCCTGTCAGCACAACATGTTCCAGGGGAACTCAATTCCCTAGCGGATGCTTTAAGCAGAGACTCCCTCCCAGAGGAACACGAATGGGTTCTACACAAAGAGGTCGTAGAAGACATCTTCTCTCAGTGGGGTTGCCCCACTATAGACTTATTCGCCACAAGCGAAAACAGACAATGCCCAGGATTTGCATCCAGGTTCCCCCAACCAGACTCCCAGGGGAACGCCCTGTGGATGAACTGGTCAGGGATGTTTGCGTACGCTTTTCCACCAACTCCTCATCAGGAAGGTGGTCAACAAGATGAACAGAGAGTCGATGACGCTCGTCCTAATTGCTCCCATGTGGGCAAGACAACCTTGGTTCCCACACTTACGCAGGATGGCGGTGTGCGAACCCATCAGACTTCCAACCTGGTACAACCTTCTGTCCCAGCACCAGGGTCAAACAGTGCATCCTCAACCCAACTCAATGAACCTCGCAGCATGGCTCCTGAGGTCATAGAGTTTGGACATCTCAATCTACCACAAAGATGTATGGACATCCTAAAAGAATCTAGGAAACCAAACACAAGGCACTGCTACTTTGACAAATGGAGGAGATTTGTTATTTGGTGCCAGAATAAACAAATCAACCCAATTGAATGCACTCCTTCCACTATTGTTACATACATGCTCCACCTGCTAGATGCAGGTCTGGTTTTTAACTCACTCAAGGTTCACCTGGCAGCTCTATCAGCCTACACCACCTCCCATAACAAGGTATCGTGGTGGAAAATACCAGTGGTTAAAGCTTTCATGGAAGGAGTAAAGAGACTTCATCCTCCAATTTCCAACCCACCACCAGGATGGGACCTGAACGTGGTGCTATCTAAACTCATGGGCCCGCCCTTCGAGCCCATGCATAAAAGTAGTCTCAAACATCTGACTTATAAAACAGCCTTCTTAGTAGCCATTACTTCTATAAGAAGGGTCAGTGAAATCCAGGCTCTGTCAGTGCAGGATCCCTTCTTTACTGTCCACAAGGACAAACTGGTTTTACGCACACACCCTAGGTTCTCACCTAAATTTATCTCTAAATTCCACGTAAACCAGTCCATCGAGCTTCCGGCTTTCTTCCAAAACCCACAAAGCTCGGCTGAGGTGAAACTACACACACTAGATGTGCGTAGGGCGGTCCTCTACTATGTAAACAAGACCAGACCGTTACGAAAAACAGATCAGCTGTTTGTCTCCGTAGCTACAGGCAGAGAGGGGGATCGCGTCTCTAAGGGTGCCATCTCTAAGTGGATTGTTAACTGTATCCAGCTGTGTTACTCACTCGCTGAAAAGACTCTGCCTTTCACGCCTAGGGCCCACTCTACAAGAGGTATTGGGGCCACTCTGGCTTTCATTGCAAATGTACCCCTTGACACCATTTGCAAAGCAGCTACTTGGAGCTCTATTCACACTTTTACTCAGCACTACTGCATTGACACTCATTCCAAGACAGATACACAAGTGGGACAAGCGGTTCTAAGACATTTATTTGCTCATGACCCTTCTCACACCCCACCTCCTTCTTCAGGTACTGCTCGCTAATCTATGCACAGCATGTGATCTAAGCAGATTCCACAAGCCTCAGAAGGGATACATTACTCACCGTAATCGTATTTCTGATGCTTGTATCTGCTTAGATTCACATGCGACCCACCCTTCCTCCCCTCTGAGAGAAGGCGCATGGTTGCCTGTAGTCCTACCTTTCTACCTATCTGCTTGGATTATCTGTACTCGCGCTACTCCTCATGCTACCTCATGTCAGGAAAAACACAATCTGGGGATCCTAGACGCGTGAGGGATCATGGGTACAGTGGACGTCACACTAGGGATAGTATTACTGACACGCCCTGTGTCGACGCCGATTTTCGAAAAACAAACTGTAATACTCCGCAGCTTCCACTAGATGTCGGCCTATGCACAGCATGTGAATCTAAGCAGATACAAGCATCAGAAATACGATTACGGTGAGTAATGTATCCCATATATACACACACACCACCGCCACCCCACAATAAAATGGCAGCAACTAACGAAAGATGGATTTAAATTAATAGAAGAGAAGAATCAAAAATACAGGAAAGTAATTTCTTTCTATGCTACACAGTTCCAGCACAAGCAATGACATCAATAAAGGTCAGTAATGGCACTTATATATGTATAATCTTTACACAATGAGTTTGTGAGGGAAAGTTTCAGAGTTAGATGGAACACATTTTAGCAACTGTTACAATAGTCTTTTCTCCCAGATGGATGTTGGTTGTCTGTTTCCTAGCAATAAAAAGTGTTACACAGTTTAAAACCTATGGAGGACTCGGGCTTGGCTTGGAGCCAGAATGAGAGGTATGGCTCCTCACTAGCTCCCAGACCTGACGACCGACGGATTTGTAGCAAGAGAGCGTGCAGTTTTGCCGAAAAATAGCCATTAGGCTGAGGGAAGGTGCTGCGCTCAGCGCACCTGCGCGAATAAGCTCACAACACGCCTCACCCCTGAATAATCAACTTTGAAAGTAAGTCGCGCTGCGGCCCGGCAAAATTCCAAAATGGCAACCAGGGCTTGTGTAATAAGATCCCCGGGCGACTAAGACCTAAGGCGAAGTCTTTGGAACCACCTCACGGTGTTCACATGCAGCGTTCCCCACCTGACCAGCCCCGCACTCGCTGCAATGACCCCTCGCTCTGTGGGATGAGGACACGCCCTCCTTCATGAGCCGTGGATCCGACACAAAGGAGCTCCTCGGAGGCAGACTGTATGAGGAGTATACTTGGCAAAGGCAGAATCAAGTACAGAGAGGAAACAGCCCATCGGAAAAAGCGCCTCCTTCCCCTGCAGAACCTCCCGAGCACCGCTACCCAGCACGTTAGTGAAGAGCACCTTCCATCAGCGCAAGGGCACATGTGGAGGCTGGGCCCCGGCCCCACGAAATGCCAGGATAAATATTCCCATCACCACTGCCTCAGGGGGCCTGCCCACCCTCCCAATCCCTCCACAATTACTACACAGGAGTAGAGCTGCGGCAGGGAGCACCCACCAAGCATGGGAGGGGTTGGGGGCCATCAACTAAGACCCAGTCGAGCCGCCCTGAAGGCATTGTGACCGGTAGCGCACCATAGGATAACTCCTGCCTCAGCAAACCATCATTGAAGTGGCCGATACGACTCTGAAATACGCAAGGAAAACGATCAAAAGTAGCATAAAGCGACCGCTGACCCCATTACCCCACTCGTCCTACCGCATGACAGTGTGCAAGACCTGGTAGGCAATCTGCACCTAACTGCAAGATACTGCGTGCACGAAGGATCCCCTCTCTAGGCGCCAAGGGGAGAAATGGCAAAGTCCCCAAATCCACAAAACAAACTGCCATCTCCACACTGCTTGCTACACGGGCCGGAGACCAAGGAAAGAAAGGGGAGCGAGCCAAAGCAATGTTACAAGAAAGAGACTGTGAGGCGCAACCATGGACTCAAGGGGTCACCAATACAGATCTAGCAGGACCTCCTAACATCCATGACTAAGGAATACCAAAGTAGTCAATGGTCTGTGGACAATCTTACCGAAATCGGGGATGTGGCAGACAGAATGTGACTGCACTGGAGGCCAGATACAAAGCTCTGGAAACTAAGCAGGAAGACGCCGAAAACCGCTCCCGCCGTAACAACATCCGAATACGCGGCATGCCAACTTCCATAACGGATGCGGAACTGAGCAATTTCACTTGGGACCGCTTGAGAGTCATACTCGCACTCCCGAACAGCACCCCGCTAGAGCTGGACAGGGTGCACCGAACAAGGGCTAGACGAGCGCCAACCGCACCAACCACCCCTCTTATGTACTGGCAAGAGTCCACTTCTACAGGGTCAAAGAGATCATGCAGGAAGCCAGGAACACCACTTGCATACAATTCAGAGACGCCTCAATCTCCATGTACCAAGACCTTGCAGATGCCACACTACTAAAAAGAAAAGCCTTACAATCACTAACCGAATGTCTGCGAGACAGAAAAGTGCTCTACCATTGGGTTTTCCCCACTGCTCTTCTATTCATGCTGGAGGGTACACCATGGCAAATCCGCATACGAAAGGAAGCTGACAAACTACTACACCCAGCAGGGGAAAACTACGACGATGATGAGTCGGCCCCCAAAGAGGACTCCCTAAAGGGGACTGCGCAGCCCTGGACACGACTAGCCAGAAGAATGCGCCCAGCACAAAGAGGCAGAAAAGGCGCTAAGCCCTAAATGGGAAACATTCCATGGACAACGAGAACGGCCCAATATAGTACCCCGTAAGCACCCCTAATGCCCCTAACTGAACTATGGCAACACGCACCCCAGAAACGGGCATCTGGCCCTATGAAAGGAAAAAAGAGCTAGGGCGCCCAAGAAGCGGACGGCACCAACAGGGGTCGCGAAAGGAAAGGAGGCTCGTACCAGAGGCTGTTACTGCAAACAGCATTACTGAAGCCACGGCTACGCTTCCAGATGGGCACCGGATGCCCACAAAAGGTTGGTCGTCGTGCTCTGTGGAGGTTACCCCAAGAGTTGTGGGCTGGTCTCAGACTCAACACTTGTTTTGGGGGGAGGGGTGATGGGAGTGGTTAACGGGGAGTTGTTACTGGAGGTGAAAACGAGTAGGAAAAGGGGTAATCTAGAGACACGGGAAAGCAAAACCAATGACTCAGGAGCAAACACAGCAAGGGAGCCTAGGGCTCCCGTACATGGGACAAAGGTCACACGTTGGAACCCGGGAGGGAACACCATGAACATGGTGGCGGATGCAACTAGGGAACTTTGCATGGTCTCCTTGAATGTGCAGGGCCTCAATTTGTCAGGAAAACGTAAATCTGTGGAGTGCAAATTATCTGACGTCCCTGCGGACGTAGTCTGCTTACGGGAATCTCACCTGCTGGCAGAAGATGAGAAGCGCATCCACTTCAGACGATTTAGCAAATGCTACTTTGCAACAGCTGGTGAGAAGAGGGGAGTGGCAATTCTCCTTGGCTGGAAAAGTACCCCTGTCACAGCTGACGGTGCATTGAGACCCTGTGCGGAGAGATGTTGGTCAAGGGTTACCTACTGGAGCAGGCCCTAACATTTGCCTCAATCTATTGCCCGAATAGCTCTCAACCGGGTTCTTCACTCCATCCTGCGCGACGTAGTCACATTCTCGGAAGGCCTTCTCCTAATATGTGGAGACTTTAACCTGGTCCCCAACCCCAATAGCGACAAGACCCTGCCACCATCCCTTGTACCGATCTTTTGGGGCTGGGACTTTAATACGATACTAGACGTAAGCCTGGATGGGTCGGGCTCCAAGCCCCGCCAACTCTCCCAAGCGGCCAAAACTATCATCGAAGTTCAGTCCCAGCTGGCGGTCTCCGATGCGTGGACACTAGTGTACCCGGGCTCTCGAACATGTTCCTTCTATTCTTCGGTACATGACTCTCACTCAAGGATTGATAGATGGCTGATATCAGACATACTTTATAGAAACATCACACATCAATTCTCCCTAGGACACACTCCGACCATTCCCCGGTGACCATCTCCCTCATTTGGGGTCCAGATCATAACAAAACTCATGGAAAATGAAGCCACAGTCCCTACTGGACACCGGCTTCAGGGCGGAACTAGAAACCGCCATAGATGACTATTTTGCACTAAATACGGGTTCAGTCCATGCACAGGCCACCCTCTGGGAATCATTTAAAGCCTACATTAGATGGGCATAGCCATATCCAAGGAATCCGGGATTCTTGGAGTCATCCGAAGAGACATCTTCAAGAGTGAGTCAGCACTTTATACCCTTGAGTCCCAATATGCCCTACTGCAGACCCTTGATATTCTAGCTAATATTGGTATAGAACTGGATATTTTCCGCACACATGCAGAGCGTGAGAGGAAATGTATTGATAACCCCCACCTTGCTCGTAGATATGGGGAGGGAGAGCCGCCCGGCCGTGTATTGGCTAGACTCCTCCGCCAAGAGACTGGCTCTCCACACATCCCGGCTATAGAGACCCGATGGTACTTTAGCGCTATCGCCGCTAGATATTAATGCGGAATGCCCCTCTATGAATCCCTTTACTCGAATGCAGATTTTGACACTACGACCAAGATTGACGCATACTTAGTCTTCCCCTTTCCATCCTCTCTGACGAGACCAGCAGCTGCCACAGTATACCAATTACGGCTGAAGAAATGTCAAAGGCCATTGATTCCCTGGCTTCAGGCAAAGACCCAGGTTCCGACGGCCTCTGTTAGGCAGAAACCTGTGCAGTTCCCTTGGGGAACACTGCAAAAGATTTAAGACTACAGGTATAGCAGTAAACCCACTTGGTAGCAGTCTGCACCACCCAGATTTACCTGGTAGCTGTGGCTGAGCAGTCAGACTTCCCTCAAGAAGAGTTAGGCAGTATGCAAAGTATACACAATATGTACCCAGACACAATAGTACAAGCAAACACTGACCAGAGCTTGGTTTCAAAAGTATATAGTTATTTATTTATAAAACACACATAAGTTGAAATCACTCTAGCAAAATATAGTAAAAACACTTCAAACACAGTTATAATGAAAGCAGTTCCAACCCTTACTCCTATCTAGACAACTCTAAGTTAACACCACATAATTAAAACAGAGGTGAGCGCTTAACGTTAGATGACACTCTAGTAGGTTCAAGAAAGGGGTAAAAAGAAACAGGAATGGGTTAAACACACCACTCTAAGGTCCAGAACACTTGCAATAGACTCAAAGAAGCACAAGTCCCAGGTGAGCAAAAGTCACTAGGCAGGGCCCACTCTTAGAGTAGCCGGAGCGAAAATGTGCCCAAGATCACACTGTTAAGGATTCAAAGTCTTGCAAAGAGTTAGAAAGAGTTTAGAGTGGCTTAAAAAGTTTAGCCAGGGTGTCCCAGGCACTCCCAGGTTCGAAAGCCGGGGGCTAAATCTACCCCGTACAGTCGGTAGCAAGGGAAGCCAGGCGGAACACGGTACCTTAAGCGGAAAGGATCCTCCAGCGGTGGCAGTTGTTCCAGGCAGTGGCAGCAAGGCTCGACGTCGGTCAAGGGAGAAGAAGTTCTCGCAGAAGAGCAGAAGAAGAAGGTCGTTGCACTGCCCGGGAAGAAACCAGCCGCGGAGTCCTCCGGTCAAAGGGTTGTACCGACTTTCGTGGTTGGGGTAAAAGTGGTGGGGTTCCGGTTGCCGGGGTGCTTGGCACTGGCAAGGCGGCCACGAGATACCTCGAGAAGCGAAAAGAAGGCGAAAACTGGTTGTCCCCACCAGTCAAGGGAAGGAGCCACTCCGTTAAGAGTTCTCCTCGGTCGTCGGGAAAAGTGGTGAGACGGTTCAGCAGGGCTCCACCGGGTGGTGTCGTCGAAGCAGGTCGGCTCAGCTCTTCCCTCGTCGGATTCTTGGTCCTGTGGCGACTTCTGAAGTTCCAGTCCCCAAAGCCCTGCTTTTATGCAGCAAACCCCCATTCACCCAGCCTAGCTGTCACTCAAACATGCTAAGTGGTGAGCCGACCGGCTCACCACTTGGGCCAATCAGGACGGAGTGCGACTTGAGTTACCAAGGTAACTCAGTCCAGGGTGCCTAAATCCCCCTCCACCCCTCCTAAGTACCCCAGACAGAGTGGCACCACTTTGGAGGGCTTCTGTGGGGAAGCCCGCCAAAAGTGGGACAAAGGGCTCCACTTTGGGTCAGAGTTACAGAGGCGAACACCAACGCCATTTTAGCATCAAGTTTTGGCAAAAAGTCCCAACCGGAGTTATAAAAATAAATATATAAACCGGCGGTATGTTTAAGGCTACCGTAAATAAATAATTAAATGTGTTAGCCTAAAACAATGGGAAATCCCATAGGAAAATATTCGCGGTCGAATATAAAACGTAGTTTCCACTGCCACCAGCCAAAACTCGATCAGGGGGGACGGAGACGTGCCCCCTCGACTAACAGACCCTGGGGCAATCGAATTGCCCCAGCCAGTACGTCCACAATATGATGGTTTGTACTGGTTCTGTTCAGGATCCAAGACTAGCAAAGTCTTTTGGTGACTTTACATGCCCTGGGAGACAGTAGTCAGTCCCAGGGTATGGAGTCTATGTTGGGGAGTCCCTAGGACACCCCTGGGTCACGGCACAGAGGGTGCTGTGTAACCCACATCACAAAAATACATGAGGCCCTATGGGGTAAAAGACCCCATAGCCCATTCAACACAAGGTTTAACCAAGAAAACACACTTCAACATGTCCAAGAGTGAGGGTAAAAGAGTCTCACTCTTGGCAGGAGAAAAAAAGAAACCCCAGAAATCCAGCAAAGCTGCTGGGGGACTCACTAGGTAGGGAAATTCAGCCTAAACAGAGAATTCTCCCTAACAGCCTCCCAGTCGAATTTTACAAACCATATAAATCCTGCCTGGTCCCCCAACTGCTGGCACTATGGGAGGAATCCTGCGAGGTGGGTACACTGCCCCCTCCCTTCACGAGGCTATAATATCTGTACTACTTAAACCAGGCAAACCCCCCACCCAATGCGGCTCATACCGTCCCCTTTCTCCTCATTAACTGCAATGTTAAGATTTATGCTCAAATACTAGCCTTGCGATTGGCCCTATACATGTCCTACATCTTTCATCCAGATCAGGCGCGATTTATTGCCAGGCGCTCCACTTCCCTTAATTTGCAACGTCTGTTTAATATTATCAGCCGAATTGACCCGAATACCCGAGCAGTGGCAGCTACCCTTGATGTGCAGAAGGCATTTGACTCTGTCTCATGGAGTTACCTCTGGCGAGTCCTTGAAATGCATCTTTGGGCCCCGTTTTTTGGGCCTGGGTCAAATTGCTTTACTCTGATCCGATGGCCAGGGTCCGCACCAAAGACAGATGTTCACCCCTCTTTCGAAATAGCCTGGGGTGCATGGCAGGGCTGTCCCTTCTCCCCTTTAATCTTCGCCAGAGCCATAGAACCATTCGCGGATAGGATGCGGCAGGTCCATGCACGCAGGGGTCTGAGATTGTCTGGGCAGCCAGACATTGTCTCCCTATACGCAATTGATGCTTTGCTCCTTATTCGTTCCCCAGCGGACAACCTCGCCCCTATCCTCGAAGATGTTGTCCACTTTGGACAGAGATCGGGACTTAAGGTAAACTGTACTAAATCGACTCTATTCCCACTTACTGAGGCCACGCTTCCCCTTTCTGACCCTCAGGGGTTTACCTGGTCACAGACAAGGTTTACCTATCTTGGGGTAGTGGTCGCCCGCCAATCTAACTTGGTGTTCGAGGATAATTATCAGAAATACCTGATGGCGCTCACTAGGAAATGTCTGGGCTGGGCAAACCTCCCAATTTCCCTTGCTGGCAAAGTCAAAGTTCTAAAAATTATTGTGCACTCCAAACTTCTATATCGATTTCTAAACCTGCCCCTGTGGCCCGGCAAAGATTTCTTTCAAACGCTGAACCGCACAATTAACACATTTCTGTGGCATTCTGAAGCAGTCTGCCTTTAAACTCAGCACATTAACTGCCTCCATGGGTAGTGGGGGCTTTGGTGCTCCCAATTTTGGCAGATATTGGTTGGTTGCCCAGGCACAATTCGCGTTGCATTGGTCTAACTTTACAAACCCCGCTTCCCCCATGTTAGGCTTGAGCGTCTTGCGGTCGAAGGACGGGACATCCGCTCCCTGGTTCTTTCTCCCCTATGTTTTATAACCAACTCACTTGACCCCGTAGGCAGTACGTCCCTTGCTCTATCTAAAATATGGACGTTACCCAGCGCTTCTAGTCCCTTCCACAGCAGCCTACCTTCTGGAATTTTCTCCCAGAAGCTCCCTGTATTCCTTTGTCTGTAGTACGCCACTGGGCTGCTACGGGCTTTGAAACTATCCAGGATATCTTTGATCGGGGAAACTTCCTGGAATGGCCAGACCTACCTGAGACCTTATGACGGAAGCCATCCGTCTGGCACCAATACTCGGGCCTCCGTCGATTCCTCAAGGAGAGATATACTAATTTCCCCACTATACCCCCTGATGACCCTATACTTGCTGAAATTCTTAATGCCAGTGCTTCCAGAGGGAATGTTTCCAGCTTTACTGCAGGCCAAAGCTATTCCTCCGTTTAATAAACTCAAACGCTCATGGTCGGAGGATCTAGAGGTGGAAATGACAGATCAATGCTGGAATCGTATGTTTGCCCGTACTCGTAATGTATCATTTAAACCCTGCTTTAAACTAATTAAATTAAAATAAGTACCACTACACCCTGATTAGATTGCACCGCATGCCACAGTAATGCTCCCCCAGTTGCCCCAGGTGTCCTAGGTGTGGATCTGAAAATGCAACATACATGCATATGATTTGGTCCTGCCCACGCCTGGCTCAATTCTGGTAGATCTGTTCCATCATGTCTGAAATCCTTCACTACACTATTACCCAGTCCCAGCTGAAATGTCTCTTTCATGATCTCCCTGGGCTTGGTCGGGACTCCAAAAAACTGGCGGTGCTCTGCATGCTCCTCGCAGTACGCTGTATTTTATTATGCCGGAGCGCCTACCCACACACACAATGGCTCAATGCCATGACCTGGGCCTCAGACGCGGAAGAGGCCTGGTCGGACCAGCGACCGCTGATGTCCAAACCCAGGAATATCTAGTCCCCGTTTCGCTCCTATATTTCCTCATCAGTCGGGTGCTCAGAAGTGGTGGTCTGGGATGCCATGAAGCTAGTGATTATGGGAGCGATAATGGGGGGTGTGGGTGAACAAAAAAGGATGTAGCAGCATAGTCTGGAGGAGAAAGTAGCGGCCATGGAATGTGCACACAAAAAGAACCATACAGGAAAGTCAAGCAGAGAAACTCAAAGCCAAAGCTGCACTGGATGCACCTGGCAGATCGTTCGGCCAGAACATTGGCCTACACAAAGCAGTTCTATTAAATATAAAAGCAAATAGGCTGTTAATTAACTAAAAAAAGGTACACACCCAAAATAACATCTCTACACTGAGAAGCAAAAACGGGTCCTTACTATCCGCCGAGAACAATTAAAGGGATGCAATGATGGCCCACCACAGCGAGATAATGTCAGGAAATCCGATAAGCGAGCAATTGCAAATCAACTACCTGACCAACTCTGCGGGGAATTCTGGAACAACACAATTGGAACCTCTTGAGCACCACATAACCTCGGAGGAAGTGAAAGAAGCCATAAAAACCCTGAAAAACACAGCCCCAGGCCCTGACGGATACACTGCAAAGTATTACACAGTATTCGCTCAAATCCTAGCCCCTCAACTCACCACACTCTTTAACTCCTTCCTGACAACAGGGAGCATCACACCCTCCATGGAGGAATCACTCACTATACTCATCCCCAAACCGAACAAAGACCCAGAGGACTGTGCATCCTACCGGCCCATCACAGCAAGATCTTGGCAACCATACTCGCAGGGGTCCTCCCAGACCTAATCCGACCAGACCAGACAGATTTTATCCCAGGTTGCACCACCCATGAGAACATTTGGCGTACCCTGAACTGTGTCTGGGGCAAGAAAAAACCAAGAATAGCGAAAAAGAGTTGTGCTCAGAGGGGCAGCGATAGGAGGGCTGGGGGTTCCATACGTCTTGGATACAGCCTGGCGGTCCAACCATCACACGAAATGGCAAGCAGACTCCACACACCCCGATGGAAACAAATAGAGCATTGGTGCTCATCGCCCCTATCCAACCTACCACACCATGCAGGGCTCTGAACACACCGGCCCGCTATCAGCCACTAGAAACACAGTTCAATGCAATAAAAAGGCAGCAAGCCAGTGGGGACACCGGGGATCATTGGGGCCACTCACACCAGTCTGGAATAACCCAGAATTCACCCCCGGACTCGAACAAGCGACATTTAGCAAATGATGGGCGGGGGGTTTAAGTCAAATCAAAAGGACTTCTACTGTAATGGAGCCCCACTCTCCTTTGAAGATAGCAAAACTAAATTTCAAATGCCAGAAACCGAAAGATTCCACCATGCGCAACTCCGCCACAGGATGTCGCAACACAACATTAGAACACGGGAGCAAAGAACTGAACCCGCCCTAACCAACAACCCCGAGAGGGAAAACATCAACCCTATATAAGCTCTTAGAGAAGGGGGACCCCGCTAAGGAGAACTATATGCTCAGATGGGAGAAGGATCTAGGAAGGGAATTTGAAATGGAGCAATGGGGGCTTATCTGGACCCGCACACACAGCCTCAAAATGCATTATGAAAAAAGGATGGAGCGATGAAAGTATGCTACAGGTGGTATATCATCCCAGAAATACAGAACAAATGCAACCCAGAGTACTCCCCGCTCTGTTGGAGGGGGATGTGCAGAAACAGACTCATTATTCCACCTACTATGGTCATGCCCAAAATCAGGGTTATTTTGGAAAGAGGTCCTGAACCAGATTAAATCAATCATTGGCCTGATAATTCCATGGGATTTGGGTATTGTGTTACTGGGCATCACAGGCGGAGTGACGTTCCTACTCATTCTTCCAGCCTTCTCCCTGCTGCCTGCTCCTCTCTCCGGAGGACACTGTGGGAGGCCTCCACCGGCCTCAACATGCTACCCTGCCAACATGAAGACCTGGGGTAAGCCTTGTGGAATAATGGCGCGCTCGCCGGCGCGTTTTCACCGCATTGGGAAAATGATAAAAAATGCTTCTGAATATGCTTCTCCGATGCCGCTCGACGAATAATCCTTTTATCCTCTATTGTTTTTGACGGACTGCCTTTGTTTTCTATGTATTCTGGGCATTTTGCCTTTCTAGGCCAGGGAGACCTCTTCTAGGCCATGGAGACCTCTTCCCTCAAGGTGCTTTGTTCAAAAAGATTTCAAGAGGAGACACGGGTTAACTGCAAACCAGAAACAGCCGCCACAGGAAGGACTGGGAGGAGGAAGGACGCACAGTTAAGGAAGGACGTCCGAGAAATCATGCTTAAAGAAAAGGAACAAGGACCCAGCCAGTGCGTCCAAACCTAGTCCTTAAAAAATCAGCAGCAAATTCTTGTGGCAATCCTCCATTTCAGGTAGGAATCTACTAATCTCTGAGGAAGGCACAGGGTCTCCCCAAGATGTGCACATTCACTCCTGGGGTGGCCTAAGCTAGCCCTCCATTCAAACACCAGGAAACGCACAACGGTAGAATAGGATGGAATGAGCCCATGTCAGCACAACATCCATGATAGGGCTGTCTTCTGGTCCCCACATGGAAAAGGATCACCAAAAACAAAGGTCTAGATTAATTATTGCTTTAAAAAAGGTATGTTACCCAATGGCTACCATACCGTACCATATGTACATTGTGCTACTAATGCAGTAAAACCTGTTGCACCCTTGCTGAAGCCAAAAGTAAATTACAGCTGCCACTGGCCTACCGCACATCTCATCTGAAAGGTAATTAATTCGCCCTGGGACCCAAATTGGGCCCTTGTCCTCGGAGCCATAAGGGTTACCATAGGACCGCACATAAAAAGGTGTTGTAGTGGAAAGGTGGCTTTATTGAAATAGTAAAAATATATTCCAGGTTGCAGAAAAACCAACTGGAAAAATGTGTTATAACCAAACACTTGACATGCTGCAGTACTAGTTTATTAGCGCGATTATCGGTGTGATTGACAGACTTTACATTACTCCATTTATCTACCATTTGTGTGTGGGGTACAACCAATAAGCTTGCTGGTTTGCAGGCTGAATCCAGCGATAATAGCCTACATTCCGAGCAGCCTGATGGTTGCACCGCAGCGCTTCCAATGACACTCCCCATCACTGTACCCTCAGTTTTGACTTACCAAACAAATGACTCTATGTACCGGTTGCCTGCACTAGGAATATGAATAAGGGTTTCTTTTTTTAGCTCCCTCTCCTTTGTACCTAGGAGCCATCTTTGATTTTGTTTTTGAAGAGAAACGCTTATACAACCCGTGCAGCATTTGCATCCCGGACAGGCCAAGCTGCTTATGGTGTTAATGGCCTCCTGGTTTAAGGCCCCCTTTTTGTTTGTAACTGTCAACTTGGGCTAGTTGGTATTCAGTTACTGACACAGAAGTGCCCAAAAAACCTGGTGTACCGCATTTTTGTTGCATGCCTATTCGTAACATGCCAGATCCCTCTACATTATACACCTGGTATCACCAGACCATCGGCTTACCCTTCCCGGCACACCATTACAGAAAGCCAACACTGGCAATTTTTTGAACTATCGCCAAATCCCTTCCTTGCCCCTTTCCAAAGGAAAAAAAAACAAAAGCTTATAAGAGTCAGCAAATTGAAAGCCCACCGATTGCTCTGATCATTGCACAGATTGTCCTACTGATACTTTAAGGCAGTGGAAAGACATGCCCACCATAGGTCCATAGCCCCAGAGTGATGCATCTGGCAGAAGGTGCGATATGCTCGGGTCCAGGTCCCACAAGGAAAAGTGGCCGCCGCCTTGAGGCTGGGGGCAACATTTTCTGGACCTCTGGTGGCTGGATGGATAGTTAGCACTCTGTGTTGCAGCAATAGTTACTGCTTTTCCAACCTTGTGCACTAACATCCCAGTGAATGTGCTATTGCTTTGGAGTCTGTATTTGTATAAAAGTAGTTCTTGTTGACTGGAACATAATGGTGCATTCATGTTCCTTTTTTATTTCACTTGAGTAACCACATATACAACCCATTGCACGTACCAGAGCCTGGCCCGACTTGGCTGCCTTTGCTGCGTTCACCAGTATCTCCGTGCAGCGTGAAGACTGCCTACTATTCCCTTAAGCTTAAGCCACCACATGGGACCAGTGTAATGTTTCACATTACTGATATGATATGGCATTTGTAACGCGCCTATACACAAGTGTTTCAAGGTGCGAAAGCCTACTGTAGCCTAGACACATTTATTTACATTTCTCCCGCAATTAAGTGGTTAAAGGTGTTCAGAAGTGAAACTGAAACATGTTGAGCCAAATCGGTTAAGTTGACTTCCAAAATGGCACTGCATTTCGTTTCACTTTTTTAAATTAAATATTCATGATTTAGTAAAGTTCTGTCCATGATTTTGTTTGCAATTTAAGTATCCAGCCTATTCCATCTATTAAGACTATTCATGCCTGCAGCAGCCACTCTGTCCACAGGGCTACCTTGCCAATCCTTGAATTCCTCAAGCAATGATCTAGAAGGAGACCCATCATTGAGGCTTATCTGGTGGCTGTAAAATGTGAAGGGTTGTTGGTTTTATTTTTGTTTGTGTTCATGTTTTTACAGGAAACTCCGCAGAGGGGATCGTTTCACCGACACTGAATTCTTAAGTTCTCCGATCTTCAAGCACAAGGACTCCAAGCGCCAGTCTTTCAGAAGGAGCTCGCTGAATAGATACAATGAGGCCTTTGTTGGATGCCGTTGACATGAACCTTTGCTGTGTACAGACAACAAGATCACAGGTTTCTGATGTAAGACACAGTTCAACTCTGTCGAGACAGGGAACCTTAATGTACGGACGCCTGCCCTGTTTTGGGAATGTTACTTTTCGTAAATTGACCTTGTTCCCTGCTTCAGAAGTGGTTGGACTTCCTCACTGCCTCAAATCTCGCGATTTTAGGAAAACCCTGTGTTCCGAGCCAGCATCTCAGAACCCTTCTGGATGCACATCTAGTTCTACACCAATCTTTTCAGGCCCAAGCTCTCGAAGATGCAACCTGGGTGTCATCCGTTCCATGCAGATGAACACGGGCCGTGAACATCTTGCCAATAGCATCCCTTGTGTCTAGCTTTGGAATACCAAGTGCTAATTCCTGTTTTGCTTTGTCTGCGCTTCTGTGCAAAACTAGAGGTTGGACACACAATCTTGACAACCATTGTGCTGATGTGTACTCCCACCAGAAGCCTACTTTTAATCCTACTTCCCACAGAAGATCTAACAAGATCATTGAGGTGCACGTGTTTGCAGGTGTATTTAACCAGTTTGTTTTCTCTTGCTTCCTTCCCACTGATTAAAGCTTTGCCAGTCACACATGCTTTTCTCCGCGAACCCTAGCACCAAAGGATGGAAACCATTGGAGTGAAAAATACCTAACCCAATCTCATTTAGCATATCCCAAATCTGTGCATACTTGCTGGCGTGCATCCTCCCTCTTTTCAAGAGGGTGGAATATGAAGTCTGTATTTTTTCCACGTTCCTCTACAACCAATGGTATAATATTTACATTCTGCTTTCACTGTTCTTACTGCATTACCAGATCAGTAGATTGGCACTCCTCTTGTTAAATCGCTTCATCCATGGATCTTCTCGACAAGTTCCTTCTTTCCTTGAAATGTTACCCTCAAACAAGTGTGGCGTGACAGAGTCCCATGTTGTGAAATATTCTGCTCTTTCAGGCCTCTCTCCCTTCTACATCCTACTTGCTCTGGCCGAGTGGGTGTTGGATGCTTGACAAGGTGTGGTGGCGATTCTGCTCTTGTTCGTTAAGCCTGATGGTTTTCGCACAGGTTAGATGGGTTACTGACTTTAATGCGTCAGGCCTCCTTTCTAACTGATTTACCACTGCCAATGGGGGGCTAGCACTGAATAGGTGTTAATTTGTCTGCCCGTTCCAAAGAATAATACCCAATCCCGTGAGAAGACCAGTGGATCCGTCCCAAATGGTGATGATGGGTAAGTGTGGGAATGGCTCTGTGGCACATATTCAACCTAAGGCATAATCTTCTCAGGAGAAACCTCTGTTTGTGCGTACAAATTACACCTTCATGGTTAGAAACTGTTCCAGTAGAGTGCTTCTGAAGTGTTGGTTGTGTCTCAGAGAAAGCGGCACGTATGAGCCCTTTTGGATGAGCCTGGGCCCATGTGGCTGAGTGTTTAAATTGGAATCCCTGTTGCCTGTTTCTTCTTAAGCAAGCCTCTAACACCAATCCTCCTTTTGAAACCTGGTGATCCAGGTATGTGGATCGAAGGAGTTGGAGGAGGAGTTGTTTAATAATGTGCATTTCTCATGGGACGACATTTTTACTTCATCGTTTTTTCTTTTTCAATCTCACTATAGAAGTTTGCAAATGAGCCCCATGCACCCAACACTCTACACCTCCCTTGCCCTCCTTAGCAGCTGCTTTTACAGAAGCTTGGAATGTTGGGCTGAGTGGTGCAGAAGGCAGTGGAATAATGGTATGGTGTAGCAGATGGTAAGTGAGGTCACCCAAACTTCTGATGGTACTTTGCCAACACTTAGGGTAGTTTTAAATACGGCGCTAGGGAAAGTATAGTTTAAAGATTAACTGGGTTAAGCTTGTCCCTTTTAAGGTTTGCTTTAGTAACCTATAACAGTAGGAGCATTCAGGCCTTTGCCACCCTCTTGCATCACCGGCATTCTGGTCAATGGAAGTCATTTGGCAAATTACGATGGATGACTGGATTTTAAAAGAAAACCTAAAGCAATCATTTTGTAATTGTGTATGTCAACGTTATTGTATGTCGAGGAGTGGTTTATTATATTGTAAATAACTGTTTTGTATAGTTCAATACGCCACCTTCTCTGTGGGATTTGGAACATTTTCTTTATTAGTTTGTAGGTGAAACATTTGGCTTTGATTGTTTCATAGAAATGTCCTATTCTTGTATTTGTTTTAAAGACAGCTATTTTATTTGTGTCCGCAGCAAGTGTTCATAGAAGAAAGGACATTGATAAGTGGGCACGACTAGCATGTTCATTACTTGTTAAATTAACTTATCTGCTTAAAGTGCACTTGATTAGAGAGGTTAGCTGCTTTTTTAATTCTTTTAAGTAGCCACAATGATAAAATGCATCCTCTGATTTCCTATGCTTCGATCCACAAATGTGTTGATGTACATTATTTGTATTCTATTTGAAATAAAGCATTATATTGCAACTTTTCTAATAAAAAATCCAAATCGTTTCTCTTAATTTCCTTGCTTAGAGTACCAACCTTTGTGTCATTTACGTTTTTTTACTCCAATTGTAATTAAACACAGCTTTTTCACAACCCAATATTCACTCTCGTCTGCAGCTGCTCTTGTCTCTGCTTTGCCAAGAAATGCATGGAGCACGCACTTCACTTATGTAGCCGTACATCATTGACCTCACAATGTTTTGGATTTATACTCCAAGAGCTTAGCAGATTGTTTTAACGATCTGCTCAAGTGATACTTGTATCACTTGCTACTTGCGGGAGATTTAAGCCATGTCACTTTACAAGGCATAAATTAGTTTTCGAAAATTGATTAGCAGAGTTTGCTAATTAAATGTTTCTTGATTAGCAAACCGACCCATTTGATTAGCAATTTTCTACTAATATTGTTAATGTCACGAGACGTTATTTGTACCCAAGACATGAAATGAGCAACATTACAGCAGTTATGAGTACCCCTGAAATAAGACATTAGTGAGCTGAGTCAGGCCTTGCCAATTCTTTAAATTTCAGCTAGACCTACAGGTCGGGTAAATTAGTTTACCTATTCAGCCTAAGAGAAATGCACTCGACCCACAAGAACGGAGGACAACCAATTTAAAATGCGATTTCTGTCAAATGGTGCATGTTACTACAATATGTTTCTGAAAGGCACAGGGAACCCCACACTCCAGATTAGGGTATTAACATAACAGTTGATTTCGGAAAAATAATCTAGAGGGTACAATTTTAGAGTTCAGTATCTAGGATTTTATTATGCCTGATACATTTTTCATTATGAGTTCAATCACGATTTAATCTGCACTTGAGCAATAATTTTACATAGCAGGAAAAATATTTAAGATCACAATTTCATAAAATTCATACTGATGAATCATCTAACCATTCATCCTCATACATCCAACATACATCAATCCACTCATACCAACCATCAATAGGTATAAGATAAAAACCTATAAAAATTATATATCATTGCAAACACTTCATGAATAAATCAATTATTATACAACAATGTGCAAGGCAAAAAAATGTGCAAACCAAAAAAATGCATAACCACAAAAGATCATATAGGTTGTAAGCAATTAGGATGGGGCCCAGAAATCTTCATGGACTGCCTCATCCCAGATTCTCTACCGGTTTCAACGTATTAACGTTGTTTGTGTTACGTCTTCATCAGGAGATCACATTTACTTTCTAAAAACAAGGAGAGCATAAACTCATAAGTTCCCTTTTCTCGAATTACATCATGGAAACAACAATCTATAAACAACAAAGTGAAAAACCTATAAGGATTAAAATATACAAACAATTACATCTAGTCGCAACAATCGCATCATTATAAAAACAATTTCCACAATAGCCACACCACAACCTGCTGGCATCTCAGAGTTATATTTCTGGGATGAACCATGGGTGTCAGACAGAAAGTGCTACCATCAAGGATTGGTGTCCCAAGATAATGTGGGAATCGGTCATGCCTAACAGATATACCAAGAAGCCAAGAGGGAGGTTAGAATACCAATTACATAATGCTAACAATAAATTGCACAGTGCAAAAGGAGTAGGGCAGTGGCATTAGAGACTCATAGTTGCCGATTACTATGCAGATGACCTCCTAATGTATAGTCCAAAGAAACTGATGGTTAAAGTACCAATTACCTAATGCTAGCCATAAAATGCAAGGTGCAAAAGGGGTAGGGCAGTGGCATTAGGGACTCGCAGTTCCCCGTTACTAGGGAGGTGTCCTCCTAATATATAGTCCAAGGAGGCTGATGGTAGGAACTGACCTTAGCACAAAAGGCAAGGAAACGATCCGTTGCTTCTTGTCTGGTAAACTAGAACCGCCGCCATGGAAGTAGACGGCGTCTAGATGGAATTTCCTGCGTAGCGACTTTCCTGGCTCGGAGCTCCAATCTATGATATATAACCATAATGTCAAGTGACAGCTCCCAAGAAAAAAAAGCAGAGTTTAGACTTGGTGTCAAACAGCCCAAAGCAAAGTAATAGATCTTACCAAAAGCGATCCAAACGTTTAGCCAGGGCAAATATTCCAGCTCCTCTAGAGGTGTTTACGTGCTTCAGTCACGAGGTCACCTGGATGTGTCGTGTCTCTAAACGGGAGAAAGAGACTAATTAACACAAATATTTGTCACGCCTTAACCGTGATCTAAACAGGATATAATTCAATTCCGTGAATTAGACAGATTGTGCTCCATACCAAATTACGTCTGGTGGCTGCGGAACTTAAATGTAAAAGCTACAATAATTAACGCCAAGTGATGAGCCCGGTTTGGCAATTCCTGCAGAGTCAAAATGGCACAGCCTAAGCGTCTGCAATTGTTACCGCCAGTCCAGACTCCATGGCAATTACGTTTGGTAGCCACAGAACTTAAATGTAACAACTGCAATAATTGGCGCCGAGTTTGGCAGTTCCAGCAGAATAAAATGGCACAGCCTCAAAAGCTGCAATCGTTAACGCCAAGTATTACCCCTGGTTTAACAGTTCCCCCAGGGTCAGAGCGACACAGTCTGAAGCAACTTACTTGAGACCGCCACGGTAATTCAAAAGACTGTCCGCACATATAATCTTCCAAACGGGCCAGCTCATGTGGGCACGGGAGCCCAGCACACCATCGCTGTTATGAAATTATATAGCGTCTGTTCTCGACGTGAGGCATGTTGGAAACGTGCTGTCATAGCAACGTGCAGTGCCAGAAAAACAGTACGCAAGCAACTGGCTAGTTGATTAGGGCAGTCTGCTTAGAGTACTAACTCTGATGTTGGTTAAACTATGTAGTGCATCCTGCCCAATCTGTTATTTAGAAAGGAGACAACATGCAGGGTGGCACCGAGGCATCTGTACCGAATTTGAACTGTTGACAGGTACCAACGGTCCACAGCTAGTGTATCTAAGTGAAATTAACACAATTTAGCTGTTTATTGAATTTGGCTATTTATACACTCGGATGCCAGGGCTCCGAGTGTTCAGACCCTGTGTGAGCGTTTTCAAATTAAAGATCCATAGTTCTTCTTTATACGCCAAATTTTTTAATGGTTGAATTTGGTTGTAACCAGAAACCTTTTCCACACAGAACCATACCATTTATTCTGCCTGATGCCCCATTTCTACATAGTGAATGACCATAGGGGCATTAAGGTTATAGGTTTTTATCTTTGAACGATGTTCATTGATACGAATGCTGACTTCCCTTGTCGTTTTGCCAATGTATATCTTCTGGCAGGGGCAGCGAGTGGCATAAATGTTTTTACTCTTACAAGTTGTAAAAGTACGGAGGTCCCAGTTTTTATTAAGCATGGAAAAGGAGGTCGTTTTCTTAGAAAATTTGCAGGCAACACAGGAAGTGCAAGGATAGTGCCCAATCACTGGATTCTGATTTATATCTCGCACTGAGGGAGTTGTAAATTCTACTGGCGCAAGTGATTTTCTGTTTCAAATTCTTACTCTTTTTTTTAAATGCAAAGAGGGGTTTGGGCATGGTTATACCTGAAGCATTAATAATGCGCCAATTTTTTAATATAATCCCTTAATAGCTTCACTGTGCTGAAAAAGTCGAAACACAAACTAGTTCTTCCTTTTTCTCTGTTAGATTTTGGTAGCAATAATGCCTCCTGATTTGCATAACAGGCTCTTTTCCTTGAATGTTTTATAAGCTTTCTTGGATACCCACGTTCCAACAGCCTTTGTTCCAAAATTGTCGCATGTTTTGTAAAATTAATGATGTCTGTACAGTTGCGGCAAAGCCGCAAGAACATGCCATATGGTAGGTTGCGAAATAGGCTAGCCGGATGCTGGCTTTCTTATTTTAATGTGGTATTTCTTTCGATTGCTTTTCTCTGTAATTCAGTGTGGAGGCAACCATCTTCGAAGAAAATCGATAAATCCAAAAATGCAATTCTGGACATAGAATGTTCAAAAGTGAAGTGAATGTCCAAATCTACTTTATTAAGCCATTCCACGAATACCAGCAATGAATCTAAGGTTCCCTCCCAGATCATAAATATATCGGCGATAAACCTTGATTTTTTTTTTTTCTCTGAAGGGATTGAAGGCACTCAAAAAGATTTCTTCCTCGAGTAACTACAAACCCACTTTGTTTGGCACACTGCTGCACCCCAGAGGCCAGCCATGCACAATGAAACTTTTATTTGATATTTACTGCAAACAAAGTAAATGTTAAATAAGTTTCAAACTTCTCTTGCAGATGCTACTCGCCCTTCAAAAAATCTACTCAGCTATGCGAGTGGGCGAAAAGACTTTGCAAGCCATAGATGAGTCTGTAAAATGTAAAAGGTTAGCTGCATGAAAAGACAAAAATAGCTGTGATTAAAAAAAGGCTCAAACAGTTTGGCCAGTTGTCTCCCACAGGTGGTAATATATAATACAATCCTAAGCATAAAGCAACACGAGAGCTCTGGAGGCTAACTACAGTGTTTGGTATTGCAGTAGATCTGTAGATGTACAGACTGGATGGAACTACTGATCACTACTTTGCATAAGCATCTAGTTCGCTTTGTGTATTGATTATGTAAGAGGTAAGAAAGAGACTAAGCAGAGTGGTTTGCATAGCAGGCAGAGAACTGGACAAACTAGGTGGAATATTGTAGTTTGTGGTCATCTCACTTTTAGGGTACTTGGTATAAAGCAACAGGGTGATAATATAGAATGTCAAGGAGTATGGGTTCGCTCATGGGTTGAGCACCAGTTGCAAGGTTGGTCATCAAAAGCATTTGATCATGTACATTTTCAAAAGTGTTCACTTGTCAATATGATGCATCTTTCCCAACAAAATGAAATATAGTTGACACTATGATATTTAGATACACTAACCTAAACATTACTGTAAAGCATAGAGATGATGCAGTGTTTTACATTATCAATACTGTAATCATGCATTATGTAACCACTTACATTTTAGGAATGGCATTGCACGACTATCTTTTAAAGAAACACAAAGTTGACATACATTTATTTTGCCAGACATGATATAGAAAGCTTAATAAAAGTATCATCCTGATTACTTCTGAACTGCAATTATTTGAAAAAGAAATTGCTGCCTAGCACTCCCACACATGCCTTTGGCATTCAAGAGTGGAGGAGACGATTACTTCTGCACTTTCTCGCCATTAGCACTTGAAGTGAACAGAGAAAAGAGGGTGAAAAGAGCACAGAGGGTAAGAGGAATTTAGGGCGAGCTGTGCCTTCATTGAGGAGGGCACCTTAAATAGCTAACTTTGCTACACAAGTATCCATTTGATTAGCAAACCTACAGAATTGCATAGCAAATTGCTATGCAACACCGATTATTTTATGCCTTGCTTTATGGATCAGCTGAAAGGCCCAGAAATTTGAATGGTAACATTTCACAAGGCGCTTTACTACCCTGTTTCTCCATCAGGGGGACTACTTAATGTTGAGTAGCTGAAGTGTGTGCTCAGTTCATTGGGGTTTGCGCTCAGTCGTTAATTGTGTTTTCTTCCTTTATCTGGAGTTCATCGTCCATGACACTTCTAGTTTGTGAAACGTTCCTTTATAGAATTCTATTGTGGAATCCACTTGCCATCTGGACTGCAATATCGAGGAATCTCCTAGGGAAACAACTTGGGAAGAAGCCTTAGGGGCTGGTTGATGCTCAGTGAGTAGTTGTACATTGATTTTATTCCATTTCATGTGGTCCTGTGGAGGGGTTTGAGTGTTTTTTTTCAATAGTTTTTTTTTACCAGTTTGTGCTATTCTGGTGGGTTTTTCTTGTGTTTCTGTGGCTTATCACCCTGTTTTTCTGAGCTGGCCTGCATCTACAGTGTGCAGTCCCTGGGGTGTTGACCTTTGTTTGTCTCTGGCTTTCTTCCCGTCCTACCCCCTTGCAATTGGTTAGAATAGTCGGGTGTGTCTCTGCCTTGCTCCTGGCAGCCATTTCCACTTGGCTTCTGGACTTTTTTCCATTTGTCTGCCACACCTGTGACCTCTCCCTCGCCCGTTGTCCGTGATAGGCTGTCTCACTCCAGGAGGCAGGCTCTTAACCACACACCCCGAGAGCAGCCCACTGCCCATGCAGCCCCTTTGGCTAAGGACCCCAAGGTAAAGGGCAGCTCTCAAGGATGCCGCTCCAGACAGTGTTTGCCCGTGTTCGCCTGAAGCCAGTAGCCAAATAAGTATACCAAAATCAGCCAAAAACATGCAATAATTGCACCAATCACACAACTCTTCTCCTACAGAAACTCAGATGACCACATGTCTGCACAGCAAACCGCACATACTTCACCACACTGCAACAACATACAAAGACTTAACCATGCACAACAGCACATTGGAATCGCTCAGACTCGAAAATCGCTCCTAAGCTCAGCGAACATCATATCTCATTTTCCTTTTCCCACCGCACCATACTAACCGCTCCCACAGCCTCCCTGTTTCACACCGTTCTTTTTCAGATCCACCAGAGCGCCAGGGGACCACTCGGGTGGTGATAGTGCGCAGTACAAGTAACCTTTAACGTTAATATTCAAACATGCAGAATATCCACCTTGGCGTGGTAACTCGGACCTCTTAACTGCCAACTTCTGTAAGTACTCTTCACCACCTATAAACTTTGCCCCCTTGCTAACTCCTGACAATTCATTCAACGTAGCAGTAGTCCATCACAATGAGACTAATACCACCACCATTGAACTCTGCTTCCTATGCCCATGCACCGCATCTCCAGAACATACGTCCCATGGATATGTGCTATTACCTTAGATAACATTCACATCCTATCTTTTATCCAAGGTGCCTGCAACCACCAAGTATACCCTGTGAGACTGAAACCACATGCTGTCTAACATATATAGCCTAATAACAATACTATTACCGGTATGCTCAGACCGCACTGACTACTACAGAAATGTTTTATCCCCTATGGTACTACTACCATACTATTGTATCTTAGTATTATTAGGACTACCTCCCTTCGCTGATTATGCCCGACTGCTTGTTGCCCACCCCAATGCTGGTCTACTAGGCGTCTGCAGGACCAGCCCATTCCACTGATTGTATTTGCCTAAGCTAATTTCGGACTAGCCTATTCTGCTGTCCATAACTAGACTATGCCCCTTCCATGGACTATACAGACCTATGCCAATGTCAGGCTAAGTTATACCAGCACATGACTACTCCACTGGTTGCAACAGACTACTTCCATTCCATCTAGGTCTTCACATTGGTATTGTTGTATCGGCCCATATTGCTGCAAACGCAGAATTATGTACACCAGAAAGACGCTGTTGAACCCTCTGCTGTTCATCCTACTTTGTATCTACACAACAATGCCCCAAATTAAGCGCTCACCCTGTCCCGTGCTAGACAGAAACAGACTCGGAGCCAGATTACCTCGCCTCTACGAACCTAGAACTAACAGTAACATGAATTTAAATCCCCACCCGAACTACAATACCACTGCCCCAGGTCATGAACGACATCTAGATCAGACCAAGAGGCCCCGCCTAAATTACTGATCCTCACCCACCACCCGCCTTTGAAATCCCACACTAGAACTAATCAATCCAGATCGGGTCCCTCCAGACTCCAAGAGACTAAAAACAACCACCATGACTGGAGTTCTTATCAATGCAAGATCTCTTGTGGCACATGCCACTGAAATAGCAGACCTCTTAACATCTGACAATTTGGACATCCTAGCGGTTACTGAATCATGGTTGCACGACGCAGCAAGCCCTGTCCTTATGATAGCAATACCAGACAACTATCAGATACTCGGAGTGGACCGACCCAATGCCAGAGGGGGGTCTTAGCTAAAACCAACCTCGCCTTAAGACTCCTGCCTCCACCACCACTCAAGTCCTGTGAAATGCTCACTGCCAAACTACCCTTATCTAGCAGCCGCACATTAATTATCTACCTGCTATATAGACCTCCACGACCAATCGGCACCTTTGAGGAAGACCTATCCAGTCTTCTAGCCAATAATACTAAAGATTCCTCACAAATATTAGTCTTGGGCGATTTCCACCTGGGATTCAATGACCCAGAGGACAAACATGCTCAGACAATAGCAACTATCCTTTCTAATTATGGGCTCACCCAAAAAGTCCTCGCCCCAACCCACGCCAAAGGAAGGACCCTTGATTGGGTAGCTGGCCTGAATTGCACCACCTCTATCACCAAAATAACTCTGCAACTTTGGACTGACCATCACCTAATTGATTTCTCCTTAGCAGTAGGCAAACCCCTAAAGTTATGGATATGGCACCACCCCTCCCCACCAAATGCAAAAATATCATGTGAGACAAACTACTACCTCGCCTCCTCCCATCCCTACCAAGTAACTGACCCAAACCACCTTTTGGGGGTCTTCAATAATTACATGACTAAGGCCCTAGATATCATTGCGCCAGTTAAACTCTGCAAAAGTAAACAGAAGGCTCACCTTAATGCCTGGTTTACTCCCCATCTTAAAGCACTGAGACTTCAAAAAAGAAAACTTCAATCCCTATGGCGACACACCCTGTCGATGAAAACAAATTGCAACTAACTTACTTTGCAAACAACTACAAAAAAGAAATAATTTGCACCAAAAGAGACCTCTTCAATGA
This sequence comes from Ambystoma mexicanum, assembly GCF_040938575.1. Lineage (NCBI taxonomy): Eukaryota > Metazoa > Chordata > Amphibia > Caudata > Ambystomatidae > Ambystoma > Ambystoma mexicanum. Next base: position 1,390,880,480 of record NC_090924.1, read on the forward strand.
AAGAATATCTAAGGCCAGCTCTTTGTGATCCTCTGGGAATTGGAATCCCCCATTCCTCCTCTAGACAATGCACCGAAGGACAAACAATGGTGCACCAGCATTCAGAATGCCCTGACCAGCAGAATAACATCACTCCAAACCAAAATTGCCAATAGAAAAGCCTCCTTGCTCCCCAATGAGATGCAACCCACTACCCCTACTGAAGCTACCAGCATTCTAGCACCATTCAGGTTAACTAAAGTTTCCATCCAGGAAACAGAGAAAATGATCTTATCTCTGAAGCCATCGAACTGTCAGGGTGACAACTGCCCTGCCCAAATAATCAAAGATGCCACAAGAGACCTAGCGACATTATAGATTCACTGTAATTTCTACATGTTGTAACTAAGCTTTAAGTATCCTTGTATCTGCTGCGCCAAGCTACTTAAGGGTTCAGTGCGCATTATCAAATAAACAAACATACTATAGAGAACTCTTTACCCCAATTAAAATTGTGAAAAGCCAATCGGTAGTGTCAGTTTTTCCCCATAAAGGAGTATAAATAAATCCGAGAACAAAGATACAAAATAACCTCCAAGTTTGTGTGCTGTTTTTAAAAAGGTTACTTTCCCTCATTTTATTCAGTGAGACAGGCTACCATGTTAAAGACTAAATAATTACTCTACCAGTTTGTGGTAGACTGAGTGCACAGGCTGCCCATGCAGAGCATACAATAAGCAATTTGCTATGCAATTCTGTAGGTTTGATACTTAAATTTACACTTGGAGAACACCTAGCTATTTAAATTACCCAGTTCATAATGCATTCTCCATTCTTGGGGCTTTCTCCACCACCTTTTTTTTCTTTTTTGTTTTTTGCTGCAAGTTCAAAGCAGCTAATGGAGAGCGAGTGCAGCAGTAATCATCTCATCAGCTTGCAAGTTCCTAAAGCATGTGTTGGGAGTACTAGTCAAAAAAGTTATTACTTTTTCAAACCATTGCAAACTAGAAGTAATCAGGATGATACTTTTATTAAGTTAACTACATTCTGTTTGGCAAAGACAAGTATGTGTTAACTTTTTTTTAAAGACAGTCCTGCAATTCCATTCCTAAAGAAAATAAGTTTATATAATGCATGATTACAGTACTGTACTATGTAGCACTGTATTGTCTCCATGCTTTTTTAATTAATGTTTAAGTTGCTGTCAGTTATTTCATTTTGTTGGTGAAGGGGCGTCATATTGATGAGTGAACATTTTTGAAAATGTACATGAACACACGGGCAAATGCTTTTGATTGCAAACCTAGTTCTGTATCCAGCTGGTTCCATACCTTTGTACAACTGGCGTTCACTCTTTGACTTCCTATCTTTTCACCCTATTGCTTTATACCAGCTACCTTGAAAGCTACCTTGAAAGTGACACGGCAGCAAACTACAATATTTTACTTAGTCTGCCCAGCTCTCTGCCTGCTACGCGACCCACTTTGCTTAGTCTATTTTCGTTCCTCTTGCATTACAAATACACGACGCTAGCTAGGTGTAGCAATAAATGTATTGCTCAATGTTCCTACATGCAATGTACCGTGTAACTACTGCGTATGAAACTATTGTAAATTTGACTGATCAATGTCTTAACATGTATTGTTCTGTGCTACTCGTAATGTAATGCCTAACCTGTAAGAAATCTAATCTGTAACCATATCCTTAAGAAGTATTCAGCACCTAGTTGCCTATGGGCTTGGTGTGCTTAATAAATAAATGCTTACAGAAAGTAGCAATCAATAGTTCCATCCAGTCTGTACATACACAGATCTGCTGCAATACCACACACTTTAGTTAGCCTCCACGGCTTGCTTTTCTATGATTGCATTAAATAAATAGCACCTGTGGCAAAAAGCTGGCCAGTCCAGAGATCTGGAATGCAAGCGGAATCTGGAAGTAGCTGTCTGCATTTCATGCCTTCCTGCTGCACCTCTGCCTGGCCTGTACCCTGTCCTTGGAGGTGGTGCCCCAGTCCTGAGTCTCAACTGGAACTTCATACCTAAATCCTCCCTCCCACTTAGCTTGGCACCTCCTGGCCACCTGCAGGTCCTAGTAATTTCCAATCACGGTCATGTGTAGTTTCTTTTAAAGGGAAGCCTGAATTGCGCAAATCTGTTTCCCTTAAAAACAAAAGTATCCGCTCCCCAGCTGATGGCTCAGAATGCTAATCATGAGAAATGCTACTTTCATGGTTGTGCAGGGCTGGAAATGGGGCGCTTGGGCCTACCTGGCTTGAGCTTGAGGGCAGTTCACATGCTCATGAATATTTCCCGTTGTCAGGCCGGGAATCCTCAGTATAGAAAAAATCAGTTTTGTTTCTGATCTGTCTTTCTCAGTAGTAACCAATCACTTGTCTCTGGGTCATACTGCCCCCAGCCAATGACTGCCCTGTCCCTAAGCCCCGCCTCTGGCAGCCATCCTCAGATTTTTACCGCACGTTCAAGTGTTGGGAGTCCTCGTGCTGTAGCTCTCGAGCTTTTGCTGCGTTTTCGCGCTTTTTCAGGAGATTCTTTTTCTAATTTTTCGGTTAAATAGAGCCGCAAGCTCCACCGTTTCTACATCCGATCAACGGGGATCCGTTGAGTGTTCTACGCCCCTCCAAGGGTGAAGATTTCGTCGAGTTACGCTTTAGGAGGATTCCAGAAGTTCCGAGGCCTAGCCCGGACATGGCCCAGGAGAAAGGAAGCTCGATGCCCGGGAATATGTTCAGGACCTGCCCTGGATGCCAGCTTCAGAATGTTTTCAAGGAAGACGAGCATTCGTTATGCCTCTACTGTCTCCATGAGGACAAGACGCACACGGAGAAGGACTGTGCGTTTTGTGGGAACATGTCGAAGCGGACCATGAAGGATCGCCACCTCCGTCTCCCCAACTGGCTGGAAGGGAAGAGCCCGTCAGGCGAGAAGAAGAAAAAGAAGTCCGAGCGGTCTTCTAAGTCCTGTGAGGCCGCCCCGGCGACGGGGACCCAACAAAAGGCCAAGCACAGCGAGACCGGGAGCGCCAAACGGTTGGGCTCCTTGGCTGCCAGGCAGGGCGCATCCTCCCCAGCGCCATCAGCCAGCCCCCTGCTCGGGCGTCCCCGCCCGACGAGATTGGATCCTTCCATGCCATGATTTCCAGGGCATCCGAGCTCTTCCAGCTCTGCCCAGAAGAAAAGAAGGAAGGGTTCCTTTACCAACGTCGCGAGGCTAAAAGGAAGACGGTCCTCGCCGTACCACTTCTTGATGACATCTGGGATGAGGGGCTCTCCCTCCTCAAGAATCCTGCCACAGTGCCGGCAAAGAGGGACCGGTACGAGAAGAAGTACCGGGTCCCCGACGCTGCCCCCTTGTGTCTTCGGGTGTAACCTACCCCGGATTCGGTCGTCTCGGCGGCGGCAAAGAAGAAAGTTGGGGGGCATCGGCCTCGACATCAACTTCCCCGCCGGACGGCGAGGGCAGGAAGCTGGACACGATGGGACGATGGGTCATCTCATCCGCAGCGACGACTATCAAGGCGGCCAACGCCCTGGCTATCGTAGCCCGCTACGACAGGGAGTTGTGGTTCAAAATCGCCCCTCTGTTGGACTTACTTCCGGACGCCAAAAGGGCTGAGGCCCTTGAAATCTTACAGGAAGGTGAGATTGCTTCGGACCACCGCATTCACGGTGGCAACGGGCATCGCCGACACCGGTTTCTGTCAGTTGGGCAACAGCATTTGCCTGAGACGAGGATGGCTCATGGCGACGGCTTTCCGCCAGGACGTGCAAACCAAGGTTTTGGACATGCCCTTCGACGGGAACAACCTGTTTGGGAAGGCGGTTGATGAGTCCCTTTAGGCCATCAAGACACACGGAGGCGGGCCGGGCACTGGGAGTGCTCCAACGACGACGGCCATCCTTTCGGAGCTCCGGAGGCAGACAAGGTGCCTCCAAGGGATCCGGCAGTGGCTCCTCCACGTACCGCCAAGCGGCAAGATCTTCGTCCCAGGAAGCCTATAGGGGACGCGGCACGTCAGGTGGTGCCCGTCGTCGTCGACAGGGAGGTCAATGAGGCAAGGCTGCCTCCAAACAAGATTGAACCGACCCTGGGGTTGGGCCCCCGCCGAAGCACCCCGGTGGGAGGCCAGCTGGCGAGGTTCGTCAGCGTGTGGGAGTCCATCTCCACCGACCGTTGGGTGCTGGATGCCCTGGCCCAAGGGCACGCCCTTGAGTTCCAGAAGAAGTGCCCTCGCGTTCCACCCGTGGCCAGGAAGGAAAATCACGTCCCTCAACTACTGTTGGAAGTAAGGGCGATGCTCAAGAAAGGTGGCATCGAGCTCGTCCCAAAGAGGCTTCGGGGCTCCGGAGTTTACTCAAGGCACTTTCTCGTAAAAAAGACGGCGGGAGGATGGCGCCCCATCCTGGACCTGCGACGACTGAACAAGTACATCAAGGCACAGAAATTCCCGGTTGGTCACCCTCCAGCACGTGCTGGGACAGCTGGAGGAGGGCGATTTCCTGTCGTCGTTGGACTTGGAGGGTGCGTACTTCCACATCCCCATTCTAAAAAGACACTGAAAGTTCCTCAGGTTCGTGGTCTAAGGGTGGCACTACCAGTTCAAGGCCCTCCCGTCCGTATTGAAGTCGGCACCCAGGGTGTTCACCAAGTGCCTCGCACTGGTGGCGGCGCAGCTGCACCTACAGGGGATCCACGTCTACCCCTACCTGGACGACTGGCTCATCCGGGCAAGGACAAGGGAGCTCGCTGTGGAGCACACTGCGAAGACCGTCCAGCTGCTCACGGACCTGGGGTTCTCCAACTTTTCAAAATCCCACCTGGTCCCGTCGCAAGTCGCCCTGTTTCTGGGAGCCAAGCTCGACACAGTGGCGCGGCTGGCCTCGCCGTCGGAAGAAAGGTCCAGGACCATCCTGGGTAAGGTGCAGCATCTGCTGGCCACGGGCATGGCCAGGGTAAGATCTATCAAGTCCCTCCTCGTGATGATGTCCTCCTGCATTTATCTGGTGCGCCTTTGCAGGCTTCGGATGCGCCCCTTACAGGAGTTCCTCGACGCCCGCTGGGTCCAGTTGACGGGCAGCTTCGAGGACAGGATCCCACTCAACGAGACGTTCCGTCAGGCGATCCGGTGGTGGGGTACTCGCTCTCATCTGTCGGCGGACACGGACTTTCAGACCCCAGCTCACCAGGTGATGGTGACGACGGATGCCTCCCTGGAAGGTTGGGGAGCGCACTCCGGAGATCTTCACGCGAGAGGCCTTTGGCTCCCGGAGGAGAAGTCACTCCACATCAACATCTTGGCGCTCCGCGCAGTGTTCTGGGCCCTCAGGTCTTTTCTTCCGACCCTCAAGGGCAAGGTGGTGAGGATCTTCACCGACAACACCACCACGATGTTCTACATCCGGAAGCAGGGCGGAACCAGATCCCCTGCCCTATCCAAGGAAGCCCAGGATCTGTGGCATTGGCCCGCCGCCCAAGGGATGTGTCTGGTGCCTTTTCATCTGGCAGGAATAAAAAACAAAATCGCCGACTCACTCAGCAGAGAGCTGCGCTCGTGCCACGAGTGGGCACTACGCCAGGATCAAGTGGATCGACTCTTCCGACGATGAGGCGAACCCCAGATGGCTCTCTTCGCGACAGCGTCAAACTCCAAGTGCCGAAGGTTCGCCAGCAGGTTCCCCCAGCCGAGGAGCATGGGCGATGCTTTCTCGTTCCCCTGGGACGGCCTATTTCTTTATGCGTTCCCTCCATTGCCGTTGCTGCTCCGGCTCATCAACCAGCTCAAGAGGTCCCGGTGCAGGATGATCCTCGTCGCACCGGCGTGGCCGAGGCAGATCTGGTTCCCGGACCTTGTGGACTTGTCAACGTCCACACCAGTCAAGCTGCCGACGGACGCAGATCTTCTCTCCAGAGAAGGAGGCGCCATTCTTCACCACAACCCAGAGTCACTGAACTTGCAGGCCTGGCTCCTGCAGCACTAGAGTTTGGAGGGTACGACATCCCGGCCAACTGCAGAGAGGTTCTTGCAAAGCCCAGGGCGTCCTCAACTCTCAGGTGCTACGGACATAAATGGAAGAGGTTCTCTGTCTGGTGCCGTGCACAGAAGATCAACCCTCTGCGGATTACGGCCCCTCAAGTATTGACGTACCTAGTGTCATTGGCCAAGGCTGGACTAGCTCACGCTTCCATCAAGATACATCTGGCCGCCATCTCACGATACACCTGAACTACGGGACAGGCGTCCTTGTGGTCTCATCGACTGGTGAAGGAATTTATGAAAGGATTGTTCCGATCATTCCTGCCGGTGAAGGCCCCTGCCCCGGCATGGGAGCTCAACGTGGTGCTGACCAGGCTCATGGGGGGCCCCGTTTGAGCCTATGCATTCAGCACCGTTGAAGTTTCTGTCGTGGAAGACAGCGTTTCTCGTGGCCATCTCCTCTGCACAACGAGTGGGAGAGATCAGGCCCTATCTTGCAAGCCACCATACTTGACGTTTCACGACACGAGGGTGGTGCTGTGGATGCACCCCTCCTTCATGCCCAAGGTGCCGTCGGACTTCCATCTCAACGAACCCTTGGTGCTGCCAGTTTTCTTCCCGTCTCCTTCGTCGCCGGCTGAAAGGACTCTGCACTCGCTGGACGTAGCTAGAGCGCTGAAGTTCTACGTGGACCGCACGAAGAGTTTTCGGAAGACATCACAGCTGTTTGTAAACTTTGGACCTGTGAATCAAGGGAAGGCTCTCTCGAAGGCTTCCATTTCCAGATGGCTCTCTGGCTGCATCATGCACTGTCACCGGTTGGCAAAATGACCGCTGCCCAGCCATCCGAGACCCCACTCGACCAGAGCGATCGCTGCTACCACGGCGTTCCTGTCTGGAGTGCCCCTGCTTGACATATGCAGGGCTGCTACGTGGAGGTCGACACACACCTTCACGAGATTCTACTGCGTCGATCGGGACTCCAGGGTCGGCCAAGCAGTGCTGCGCAACCTGTTCGCCTAAGGTGAGCCTGGTGAGAAGGTAAGAGATGCTTAATGTTGAGTTGTTGTATTGCTTAATGTTGAGCCTGTTGCCACATCCCGTGGTTGTGCATGTGTGTACTGCTATGTATTCATTTATTCATGAGCATGTGAATCCATGCCAGACCCCATGCTGGAGAAGGAACAAGTTACTTACCTGTAACTGTTGTTCTCCAGCATGGGTCTGGCATGGATTCACATGCGAACCCTCCCGCCTACCCCTCTGCGGCTCTTCACTTGGTCATACTGCCACTTTACGTGCTACCAAATCTGAGGATGGCTGCCAGAGGCGGGGCTTAGGGAGAGGGCAGTCATTGGCTGGGGGCAGTATGACCCAGAGACCAGTGATTGGTTACTACTGAGAAAGACAGATCAGAAACGAAACTGATACTGATTTTTTTCTATACCGAGGATTCCCGGCCTGACGACGGAGAATATTCATGAGCATATGAATCCATGCCAGACCCATGCTGGAGAACAACAGTTACAGGTAAGTAACTTGTTCCCTATTGGCCCTTCCCTCCCCTGAAAGTGGATTGTAGCGCACTTTATTGAAAATAGTTGATATCAATGACAGGTAAGGGACAATGACATGGCCAAGTACCATGCCTGCCGCAACGCGATACTACGCACTTGGTTTCAGGCTATGACTTTCCATTGACATTGAACTTTTTTTGTATTGTTTATTGAATTTTCAGATTTTTCAGAAAGAACAGCAACAATTTATACATAACAGGCATTTAATTCGAAACACATCCAGGGTATAACAGCAACAGGCCCATTATATTATCAAATGCAAAAAAGGAAAAATCCTTAAGGAAGAGGGAGGGGCGCGGGGGGAATACCTAAATGGGAAGAAGAAAAAAAGAAAAAACTAGCATTGGCAATAGTTTTGGTAGATGGTTTTTGCATTTTATATTTGTGTATTTATTACAAATTTGTTATGAGAGGATTCTTGTTTTAAGATAAAAACAATGTATTGGCAATATACCCCTACATCATGGAGGCTGCAGTCACGGCATTATATGCTTTGTATGTCCTTTAAATTACACTATGCTTCAAGCAGAAGCATGCACGCAGCACAGAATGTGATACAGTAGACCATTTTATTGTTGAGTCCCCTATTATACATAACAGTTAACTTTGCCAGTTAGAATGTAGACCGTTGCTACATTTCACAATTACGTTTGGAGTGCAAGTATTGGAATTCTCCTTGGTATCTTTCTTGTGCTGCTTCCCGTCATCCTTCTTCTGAGTTGCCACAGAATCCTTGTGAGTAGCCCTGTTGGCAATCCACAAGTCAGCAGCCCTTGCTAACTTCTTGCGATTGATTTCCTTAGTCAGCCAAGTGCTGTCTCACTCAGGAGAGCAGGCATCATAAATGGATTCCAACATGAACAAATTCCTCATACCTTCATAAGTGTTCACTCTGTAACCCTTAACCCATCCATCTAAGTTTATCAAACATTCATTCCCCGAGGTAGCCCATGGGGTACCATCATGCTTTCTGAGGGTTCTAAACCTCTTAAGATACAGAGAAGGAGGTCTTCCCAAATCTAGCTATCAAAGCTAGTTTCATACTCCTTTCTGTCTATATCCCCCAACTCCATTACCACATCAGTTGCAACAGGGGGAAGCCTAGAAAAAAGCCAAGGAATCAACTGATTCCTGTAATATCTTGAATCCCATGGTTCTATTCAAAAGCAGCCAACCAATCCAAAAAATCAAGCATAACCTTCTACGTACTTACTGCATCTTTTGGCATGCAAGGCCTCTTGGGACTGGAAGACCTAGAAGACCCTGGGAGAGAACCAGTTTCAACAGACAACTTTTTCATCTCTAGAACATGGTTCAATTCCATCTCTCTGAGTTTAAGTTCTTGATGTTTGCATTCAGTTTGGATTCTTTTAAACTCTGAGACAAATTCAGTACTTAATGTTGGACCTGGTGGGGTCCCTGTGCTCAGAAGTTGAGGCCTATGAGCAGGTAGAGGTAAAACAGGGCCTACATGTGAAGACTCTTCTTCCTCCTCTCTCATCCATAACATTAGGCCTGGGCTCTGACATATTATTATCCTCATCAACAGTTTCCACATTTCTCCAGCATGGGGTCTGTCTGGCATGGATTCACATGCTCATGAATATTCCCCGTCGTCAGGCTGGGAATCCTCGGTAAAGAAGAATCAGTATCAGTTTCGTTTCTGATCTGTCTTTCGTAGTAGTAACCAATCACCGATCTCTGTGTCATACTGACCACAGCCAATGACTGCCCTCTCCCTAAGCCCCGCCTCTGGCAGCCATCTTCAGATTTTTACCGCACGTTCAAGTGCTGGGATCCTCGTGCTATTGCTCTAGAGCTTTAGTGCGTTTTTTTGCGCTTTTTCATAGGGATTTTTTCGGTCAAATGAGCCTCAAGCTCCACCGTTTCTTTATCCGATCAACGGGGACCCGTGTCGGATTCTTCTACGCCACTCAAGGGTGAAGATTTCGTCGAGCCACGCTTTTGGAGGACTCCAGAAGTTTCTCAGGCCCATCTCGGACATGGCCCAGGAGAAGGGAAGCTCGATGCCCGGAAAGCTGTTCAGGGTCTGCCCTGGATGCCAGCTTCAGAATGTCTTTAAGGAGGACGAACACTCCCTTTGCCTCTACTGCCTGCATGAGGACAAGACGCACGTGGAGAAGGACTGTGCGTTTTGCGGCAATATGTCGGAGCGGACCATGAAGGACCGCCATCTGCGTCTCGCCAACTGGCTGGAAGGGAAGAGCCCGTCGGGCGAGAAAAAGAAGAAGTCCGAGCGGTCTTCTAAGACCTTTGAGGGCACCCCGGCGACGGGGGCCCAACAGAAGGCCAAGCACTGCGAGTCAGCTGGCACCGGGAGCGCCAAACGGTCGGGCTCTACGGTTGCCAGGCAGGGCGCATCCTCCCCGGCACCATCAACCACGAGCCAACGTTCTGGTTCAGGTAAGAGGAAGGCCGAGCACCCGGCGAAGCTCCTGGAGAGACCCCGGTCGAGCTAGAAGGCCCCATCGGAGGGGCAGCGAGGCGGTGACCCTCCCCCCAAGGAGAAGGCGGTGAGCGCACCTAAGGTGGTGGAAGCCTTGATCCACCCTGCCAAGGCCTCTATCGAGACAGTCGCGGCGGCCCTGGCTCAGCCTGTGGAGGCTATACCAGTCGAGGTGACCTCGGGGCCCAGAGTCTCCCTGCCACCGCGGAGGGAGTCCTCTTTCATGCCCATCGACAGGACCCCTGTGAAACCTCCGACGGAGAAGAAAAAGGGGGGGCAGGAGGTTGTTGTGGATTCGGCCTCAACCTCTGAAGAGGAGCTGATCAAAGTCTTGAGCCACGGCATTGCCGTGGACGAAGACCAGCCCGTCGGGAGGGACCCCGACGTCGGAGACGACAACGTCGAGGGTGCCGACGAGGCTCCTGACCGCCCGTCGGAATCCCCTCAACCAGTGCCACAAGACAACTCGGCGCCCATTTTGTTGGCTATACAGTCCTTATGCTCGGAGAAAAGGACGAGATTGCCGTTACCACCAACGGGGGGACCCGGAGCCAGGCCCTTCTGGGAGCCCTCCTCCTAAGAGAAGGATTCATCCTCCACCTCCTTTTCAACCATCGCGCCCTGCTCAGCCCTCCTCCCCGTCCACGACCCGTGGGGATGATACGGGGACAGACACGGCTGCGGCGGGTACAGACGACGAGGTTTACGACGAGGATCTTCCGTCGTCACCTCCTCCCCGGGCTTCCCCGCCAGACGAGATTGGATTGTTTCATGCCATGATCGCCAGCGCATCCGAGCTTTTCCAGCTCTGCCCTGAAGAAAAGAAGGAAGGTTTCCTTTATCAACGGCGCGAGCCCAAGAGGAAGACGGTCCTCGCTGTACCTCTACTGGACGATATCTGGGATGAGGGTCTCGGCGAGAAGGGATCGGTACGAGAAGATGTACCGGGTCCCGGACGTGGCCCCCTGGTGCCTTCGGGCACAGCCGACCCCGGACTCGGTCGTCTCTGCGGCGGCCAGGAAGAAAGCGGGGGGGGGGGCTTCGGCCTCTACGTCAACCTCCCCCCCCCCCCCCGGACGGCGAGGGAAAGAAATTGGACACGATGGGACGCAGAATCATTTCATCGGCAGCGACGACGATTAAGGCTGCCAACGCCTTGGATATCATAGCCCGCTACGACAGGGAGTTGTGGTACAAAATTGCCCCCCTACTGGACTTCCTACCGGACGACAAGAGGGCGGAGGCCCTAGTGATCGTGCAGGAAGGAGAAGTGGCGTCGGACAACGCCATTACGATAGCGACGGACATCGCTGACACTGGGTTTCGCCAGTTGGGCAACGGCGTGTGCCTTAGACGGCGTGGATGGCTCAAGGCAACGGACTTCCGGCAGGACGTGCAGACCAGAGTTTTGGACATGCCGTTCGACGGGAGCAACCTGTTTGGGAAAACAGTGGACGATTCCCTACAAGCCATCAAGGCGGACACGGAGACGGCCCGGGCTCTTGGTGTTCTCCAGCAACGACGGCCGCCCTTTCGGAGCACCGGAGGCAAGCAGGGTGCCTCCAAAGGTTCCGGCGGCGGATATTCCACCTATCGTCAAGCGGCCCGTTCGTAGTCACAAAAAGCCTACAGGGGACGAGGCAAGTCGGGCGGACCCCGCCGTTGTCGGCAGGGAGGACAAGGCGGCAAAGCCTTGTCGAAGCAGGACTGAACCGGCCGTGGGGTCGGGCCCCCACCGAAGCATCCCGGTGGGAGGCCGGCTGGCGATCTTCGTCAGCGTGTGGGAGTCCATCTCCACCGACCGTTGGGTGCTGGACGCCCTGGCCCAGGGTCACGCGCTCGAGTTTCTAAAGAAGTGCCCGCGCGTCCCCCCCGTGGCCAGGAAGGAACATCACGTCCCTCAACTTCTCTTGGAGGTAAAGGCGATGCTCAAGAAAGGCGCCATCGAGCTTGTCCCAAAGAGGCTTCGGGGCTCCGGAGTTTATTCCAGATACTTCCTTGTGAGGAAGAAGACAGGAGGATGGCGTCCCATCCTGGACCTACGACGACTGAACAAATTCATCAAGGCACGGAAGTTCCGTATGGTCACCCTCCAGCACGTCCTCGGTCAGCCGGAGGAGGGCGATTTCCTGTCGTCGTTGGATTTGGAGGATGCTTACTTCCATATCCCCATCCTAAAGGGACACCGAAAGTTTCTCAGATTCGTGGTCCAAGGGCGTCACTACCAGTTCAGAGCTCTTCCCTTCGGATTGAGGTCGGCATCCAGGGTGTTCACCAAGTGCCTTGCACCGGTGGCGGCGCGGCTGCATCTGGAGGGGATCCACGTCTACCCCTACCTGGACGACTGGCTCATCCGAGCAAAGACAAGGGAACTCGCCGCGGAGCACACGGCGTGGACCGTCCAACTACTCACGGACCTGGGATTCTCCATAAACTACGCCAAGTCCCACCTGGTGCCCGCACAAGACACTTTTTCTGGGAGCGAACCTTTACACAGTGGCGTTTCTGGCCTCTCTGTCGGAGGAAAGGACGAGGGCCATCTTGGGCAAGGTGCAGTGGATGCTGGTCTTTGCGGACGCGGCCAGGGTGAGGTCCATCAAATCCCTCCTCGGAATGATGTCTTCTTGCATTTACCTCATCCGCCTGTGCAGGCTTCGGATGCGCCCGTTACAGGAGTTCCTGGACGCTCGCTGGATTCAGACAGGCAGCTTCGAGGACAGGATCACACTCGACGAGAGCTTCCGACGAGCGATCCGGTGGTGGGGCACCCGCGCGCATCTGACGGCGGGCATGGACTTCCAGACCCCAGGCCACCAGAAGACAGTGACCACGGATGTCTCCCTGGAAGGGTGGGGAGCGCACGCCGAGAATCTGCACGCGAGAGACCTTTGGCTTCCGACAGAGAAGTCCCTCCATACAACGTCCTGGAGCTCCGGGCAGTGTTTTGGGCCCTCAGGTCCTTTCTTCTGTCCCTCAAGGGCAAGGTGGTGAGGATCTTCACCGACAACACCACCACCATGTTCTACATCAGGAAGCAGGGCGGTACCAGATCCCCAGCCCTGTCCAAGGAGGCACAGGATCTGTGGCATTGGGCCGTCGCCCAAGGGATGTTTCTGGTGCCGTTTCATCTGGCAGGGATAAAAAACACCATCGCCGACTCGCTCAGCAGAGAGCTGCGCTCGTGCCACGAGTGAGAACTACGACAGGATCTAGTGGACCGCCTCTTCCAACGGTGGGGCACACCCCAGATCGATCTGTTTGCGACGGCGACGAACTCCAAGTGCCGGAGGTTCGCCAGCAGGTTTCCCCAGCCGAGGAGCAAGGGCGATGCTTTCTCGTTCCCCTGGGAGGGCCTGTTTCTATATGCGTTCCCTCCATTGCCATTGCTGATCCGGCTCATCAACCAGCTCAAGAGGTCACGGTGCAGGATGATCCTCGTCGCACCTGCGTGGCCGAGGCAGATATGGTTCCCGGACCTTCTGGACTTGTCAGCGTCCCCGTCAATCAAGCTGCCAGTGGACGCGGATCTTCTCTCCAGGGAAGGAGGCGCCATCCTCCATCACGACCCAAAGTCACTGAACTTGCAGGCCTGGCTCCTGCAGCGTTAGAGTTTGGAGGTTACGACATACCGGCCGACTGCAGAGAGGTTCTTGCAAAGGCCAGGGCATCCTCAACTCTTAAATGCTACGGACACAAATGGAAGAGGTTCTCTGTCTGGTGCCACGCACAGAAGATTAACCCTCTACGGATTACGGCTCCTCAAGTACTGCCGTACCTACTGACGCTGGCCAAGGCTGGACGGGCGCACGCTTCCATCAAGGTTCATCTTGCTGCGATCTACCGATACACCAGAACCACGGGACGGACGTCTTTGTGGTCTCATTGTCTGGTGAAAGAATTCATGAAGGGACTGTTCAGATCGTTCCCGCTGGTGAAGGCTCCGGCCCAGGCGTGGGAGCTCAACGTGGTGCTGACCAAGCTCATGGGACCTCCGTTCGAGCCTCTGCACTCAGCTCCGTTGAAGTTCTCGTCGTGGAAAACAGCGTTTCTTGTGGCCATCACCTCCGCACGACGGGTGGGAGAGATCCAGGCCCTTTCCTGCAAGCCCCCGTACTTGACTTTTCACGACACGAGGATAGTGTTCAGGACGCACCCCTCCTTCATACCCAAGGTGCCGTCGGACTTCCACCTCAACGAACCCTTGGTGTTGCCTGTTTTCTTCCCGTCGCCTTCGTCGCCGGCTGAAAGAACTTTGCACTCGCTGGATGTGGCTAGAGAGCTGAAGTTCTACGTGGAACGCACGAAGAGTTTTCGGAAGACGTCACAACTTTTGTGAACTTTGGACCTGTCAATCGGGGGAAGGCTCTCTCAAAGGCTTCCATTTCCAGGTGGCTCTCCGGCTGTATCATGTACTGTCATCGGTTGGCAAACCCACCGCTGCCCGGCCGTCCGAGAGCCCATTCCACCAGAGCGATCGCAGCTACCACGGCGTTCCTATCTGGTGTGCCCCTGCTGGACATCTGCAGGGCTGCTACGTGGAGGTCGACGCACACCTTCACGAAATTCTACTGCATCGTCCGGGATTCCAGGGAGGAGTCCAGGGTCGGCCAAGCAGTGCTGTGCAACCTGTTCGCCTAAGGTGAGCCTGGTGAGAAGGTAAGAGATGCTTAATGTTGAGTTGTTGTATTGCTTAATGTTGAGCCTGTTGCCACCTCCCGTGGTTGTGCATGTGTGTACTGCTATGTATTCATTTATTCATGAGCATGTGAATCCATGCCAGACCCCATGCTGGAGAAGGAACAAGTTACTTACCTGTAACTGTTGTTCTCCAGCATGGGTCTGGCATGGATTCACATGCGAACCCTCTGCGGCTCTTCACTTGGTCATACTGCCACTTTACGTGCTACCAAATCTGAGGATGGCTGCCAGAGGCGGGGTTTAGGGAGAGGGCAGTCATTGGCTGGGGGCAGTATGACCCAGAGACCAGTGATTGGTTACTACTGAGAAAGACAGATCAGAAACGAAACTGATACTGATTTGTTTCTATACCGAGGATTCCCGGCCTGACGACGGAGAATATTCATGAGCATATGAATCCATGCCAGACCCATGCTGGAGAACAACAGTTACAGGTAAGTAACTTGTTCCTTATTGGCCCTTCCCTCCCCTGAAAGTGGATTGTAGCGCACTTTATTGAAAATAGTTGATATCAATGACAGGTAAGGGCCAATGACATGGCCAAGTACCATGCCTGCCACAACGCCATACTACGCACTTGGTTTCAGGCTATGACTTTCCATTGACATTGAACTTTTTTTGTATTGTTTATTGAATTTTCAGATTTTTCAGAAAGAACAGCAACAATTTATACATAAAAGGCATTTAATTCGAAACACATCCAGGGTATAACAGCAACAGGCCCATTATATTATCAAATGCAAAAAAGGAAAAATCCTTAAGGAAGAGGGAGGGGCGCGGGGGGAATACCTAAATGGGAAGAAGAAAAAAAGAAAAAACTAGCATTGGCAATGGCAATAGTTTTGGTAGATGGTTTTTGCATTTTATATTTGTGTATTTATTACAAATTTGTTATGAGAGGATTCTTGTTTTAAGATAAAAACAATGTATTGGCAATATACCCCTACATCATGGAGGCTGCAGTCACGGCATTATATGCTTTGTATGTCCTTTAAATTACACTATGCTTCAAGCAGAAGCATGCACGCAGCACAGAATGTGATACAGTAGTCCATTTTATTGTTGAGTCCCCTATTATACATAACAGTTAACTTTGCCAGTTAGAATGTAGACCGTTGCTACATTTCACAATTACGTTTGGAGTGCAAGTATTGGAATTCTCCTTGGTATCTTTCTTGTGCTGCTTCCCGTCATCCTTCTTCTGAGTTGCCCCAGAATCCTTGTGAGTAGCCCTGTTGGCAATCCACAAGTCAGCAGCCCTTGCTAACTTCTTGCGATTGATTTCCTTAGTCAGCCAAGTGCTGTCTCACTCAGGAGAGCAGGCATCATAAATGGATTCCAACATGAACAAATTCCTCATACCTTCATAAGTGTTCACTCTGTAACCCTTAACCCATCCATCTAAGTTTATCAAACATTCATTCACCGAGGTAGCCCAAGGGGTACCATCATGCTTTCTGAGGGTTCTAAACCTCTTAAGATACTGAGAAGGAGGTCTTCCCAAATCTAGCTATCAAAGCTAGTTTCATACTCCTTTCTGTCTATATCCCCCAACTCCATTACCACATCAGTTGCAACAGGGGGAAGCCTAGAAAAAAGCCAAGGAATGAACTGATTCCTGTAATATCTTGAATCCCATGGTTCTATTCAAAAGCAGCCAACCAATCCAAAAAATCAAGCATAACCTTCTACGTACTTACTGCATCTTTTGGCATGCAAGGCCTCTTGGGACTGGAAGACCTAGAAGACCCTGGGAGAGAACCAGTTTCAACAGACAACTTTTTCATCTCTAGAACATGGTTCAATTCCATCTCTCTGAGTTTAAGTTCTTGATGTTTGCATTCAGTTTGGATTCTTTTAAACTCTGAGACAAATTCAGTACTTAATGTTGGACCTGGTGGGGTCCCTGTGCTCAGAAGTTGAGGCCTATGAGCAGGTAGAGGTAAAACAGGGCCTACATGTGAAGACTCTTCTTCCTCCTCTAACTCATCCATAACATTAGGCCTGGGCTCTGACATATTATTATCCTCATCAACAGTTTCCACATTTCTCCAGCATGGGCTCTGTCTGGCATGGATTAACATGCTCATGAATATTCCCCGTCGTCAGGCTGGGAATCCTCGGTAAAGAAGAATCAGTATCAGTTTCGTTTCTGATCTGTCTTTCGTAGTAGTAACCAATCACTGATCTCTGTGTCATACTGACCACAGCCAATGACTGCCCTCTCCCTAAGCCCCGCCTCTGGCAGCCATCTTCAGATTTTTACCGCACGTTCAAGTGTTGGGATCCTCGTGCTATTGCTCTAGAGCTTTAGTGCGTTTTTTCGCGCTTTTTCATAGGGATTTTTTCGGTCAAAAGAGCCTCAAACTCCACCGTTTATCAGATCAACGGGGACCCGTGTCGGATTCTTCTACGCCCCTCAAGGGTGAAGATTTCGTCGAGCCACGCTTTTGGAGGACTCCAGAAGTTTCTCAGGCCCATCTCGGACATGGCCCAGGAGAAGGGAAGCTCGACGCCCGGAAAGCTGTTCAGGGTCTGCCCTGGATGCCAGCTTCAGAATGTCTTTAAGGAGGACGAACACTCCCTTTGCCTCTACTGCCTGCATGAGGACAAGACGCACGTGGAGAAGGACTGTGCGTTTTGCGGCAATATGTCAGAGCGGACCATGAAGGACCGCCATCTGCGTCTCGCCAACTGGCTGGAAGGGAAGAGCCCGTCGGGCGAGAAAAAGAAGTCCGAGCGGTCTTCTAAGACCTTTGAGAGCACCCCGGCGACGGGGGCCCAACAGAAGGCCAAGCACTGCGAGTCAGCTGGCACCGGGAGCGCCGAACGGTCGGGCTCTACGGTTGCCAGGCAGGGCGCATCCTCCCCGGCGCCATCAACCACGAGCCAACGCTCTGGCTCAGGTAAGAGGAAGGCCGAGCACCCGGCGAAGCTCTTGGAGAGACCCCGGTCGAGCTTGAAGGCCCCATCGGAGGGGCAGCGAGGCGGTGACCCTCCCCCCAAGGAGAAGGCGGTGAGCGCACCTAAGGTGGTGGAAGCCTTGATCCACCCTGCCAAGGCCTCTATCGAGACAGTCGTGGCGGCCCTGGCTCAGCATGTGGAGGCTATACCAGTGGAGGTGACCTCGGGGCCCAGAGTCTCCCTGCCACCGCGGAGGGAGTCCTCTTTCATGCCCATCGACAGGACCCCCGTGAAACCTCCGACGGAGAAGAAAAAGGGGGGGCAGGAGGTCGTTGTGGATTCGGCCTCAACCTCTGAAGAGGAGCTGATCGAAGTCTTAAGCCACGGCATTGCCGTGGAAGAAGACCAGCCCGTCGGGAGGGACTCCGACGTCGGAGACGACAACGTCTAGGGTGCCGACGAGGCTCCTGACCACCCGTCGGAATCCCCTCAACCAGTGCCACAAGACAACTCGGCGACCATTTTGTTGGCTATACAGTCCTTATGCTCGGAGATAAGGACGAGATTGCCGTTACCACCAACGGAGGAACCGCTTGTCATGATCACTGCTTCCAAGGAGTCAGGAACAGCCCAACGTCCTTGGAAGCAGGCCCCTAACCGTTATCTTAGGCACCAGCCGGTCCCCACTGGGACCTTTTGGACCTTGTCCTGGCGCCGGTGGCACCAGGCTCATCAAAGCCATCGGTCCCGGCACTGGAAGCGCCGGGCTCATAATATGTATGAAGATGCTTGTGTGGACTTACCTGCAGCAGACCATGCTGCTTACTTATCAGCCACATAGGAATCCTCTGTGAACAGGAACTACTTTCTTACCTGGGTGGGGCAAGCTCCACTCCCTGGATACAACACGGGAACTCTTCTGGAACTGGAACTCTTTTCTTACCTAGGCGAGGCCGTGGAGGAAGATGCCTCATCACTCCAAGGCTATTTAAACCACACCCGATTGAACAAACGTGCTTCGCGTTATTCTGCATCTGCAGCAGAACGCTCACCGAGTCTGTTCCAGCCTTTCTTCCTTCCGATCCTGAACCTGCAAGAACAATACTTACCACTCCTGTATCCAGTATTCAGCAGCACCTGCAAAGACAAGAAACAGGTTAGCACGGCAACCTTTACACGCAGCGCTTTCCTCACCTGATCCATCGGCAGCGAACATTTCTTCACGCTGCACCTCTGCCTGTGAAGACAAAAGCATTGTTATTACTTACCGGCACTCCGCGAATTCTGGATTTCTTCAACGCTGCAACCCAGCATCTGAAAGACAAACGAAGAGACATTAGACAGGTATTTACTAACGTCCATCGCGCTCGCCACAACAGAATGCCTGCAAATACTCCGGCGTTTTCCAGCATCTCTTCAGCACGAACTCACAGCTGCAAGGCAAAAGAGACAGTTAGAGCGCTTGCATTTACTTGCGCATTTCCAAGCGCTTCATTCCAAGGCTCTGGCTCCAACTTCGGCTCTCTTCACACCATCTCCTATCTCAAGAGCCCTGCAAGACAAATAGGAAAAAGCATTATACAGAGTCCTGTTCTATATTAACGTGCCCACGCACCTAAAGACTATAAGGACTAAAAGGTGTCCGGAAACTCACCGCTCGTGCAGTTAACGACGGTAGCGATCCTCTGATGTACCAGACGCAGATGGAAAGTCCAGCATTCACCTATCTAAGGTGAGCACGTTGACCTGGGGGCTCTACGGAGAAGCTAGGAAGAGAGAGAGAGAGAGAGAGAGAGAGAGAGAGAGAGGGACATTCAACAACCCAGATCATTAACCCCCATATTCGTTCACCTGCAGAAATCTCACTCTTCGAGTTCGACACACAGTGCGAAGAGGTTCGGCCCCAGAAGCAAATCGAGTCCTGCACATCACTTTTCGGGTGACAGACACCTTCCTGCCAAGACCAGTGCCTCCGTGGGAATCAGGTGAGCGTTACAGAACGCGAAGCCCACCGCAAAACTCCTACCCAGGCGCAATGGAAACCTCAGACACTGATCAATTAGCCCAGTTGCTTGGGGAACTAAGAGCAGAAGTACATGCAGCTCGTCAGGAAACAAACTCTCTAAGAAGAGAGCTGATAATTTCCAAGGAGCGAACAGAGGACCTCGCTAGGCAATTGCTACAAAACGCAGGCAGGACAGACACCTTTGCCCGCTCCAGGAGGAAGTTATCCTTCTGCATCATCCTTAAATCCAGTGCAAATCAATCTACCCGGCAATGTGCCCTTGGCTCCGCCCGAACGCTTTTCTGGTGACCCAAAGAAATTTGCAGTGTTCATTAACCAGTGCTGCCTACACTTCTTATGTCGACCAGCTGCCTTCCCAACAGATCAGACCAAGGTGGCTTTCGTGCTTTCTTATCTCAGTGGCAGCGCCGCAGATTGGTCGATCCCTTTAGTCACTCAGGATGATCCGGTTCTGCATGATTTCCAGGCCTTCCAGTCCAGCATGGAGAAACTGTTCGCAAGACATGCACAAGGGCAGGCCTTGGACAATGAACTTCTTTCGTTACGACAGGGTAATCAAGACCTCTTGACTTATATAGCCTCATTCAACAGACTTATAGTGGAAACTCAATGGCCTGAGGATAAGAGAATAACGCTCTTCTACAGAGGCCTGCGTGGAGAGCTCAAGGATGTGTTAGCTCAAGTTGTGAATCCTCCACAAGAATGCTCAGACTATATTGACTTAGTTGTCCAATTGGACCACAGATTACAGAACAGGAAGGCTGATCGTTCCAAATTTGATACCCGAATGTTTTCTAAACAACAGACCTCTACTAGGGGAGCTGACGCTGTGGAACCCATGCAAATAGGGGGCATGAAAGGACCTTTAACCCAAAAGGAGTGGGAAAGAAGAAGACAGCTGCCATAATGCCTCTATTGCGGAAACTCGGGGCACTTTCTTCGAGACTGTCCAGTGAAACCAGCTAAGAAGGCTGTAGGAGCCGCAGATACCTGTACCACAAATTCTGAGCAGGGAAACGACCTAGCCCGACAAGTGTAGAGATCCTCTTGCCGAGCGTTAAAATCTGTCCCGTGACCTCGCATTTCATGGTGCCTATGGTCCTCATTAGTCCTGAACGTCCGGATCGTTTGCATGCAATTGAAGCTTACATCGACAGCGGAGCAATCGGTAATTATGTGGACCGTGAAATGGTATCAAGGATGAATCTACCTCTTGTCCCTAAGGCAGTAAAAGACGTCATTACTACAGTGGATGGCACGGAGATAGCCTCCGGACCAGTAACGCACGCCACCCAAAAAGTGACGTTAGTGAGCCAAGATGGACACCGGGAGAAAATAGTGTTCGATGTGATCAAGGCTCCTCAGTTCCAGATCATTCTGGGAATCCCTTGGTTAGAGAAGCACAATCCTCAGATCAATTGGCGAGCAAAGACGGTTCAGTTTCCAGAATGTTTTACCACTTGTTATCCTCGGCCTGATGTTTGACTGGCGGCAATCTCTTCTGATGTTCCCAAATTACCTCCCGAATACCAGGAATTCCAAGACGTCTTTCGGAAGGACCAAGCTAACACCCTGCCTCCTCATAGGTCTTACGACTGTCAAATAGATCTGATACCCGGAACAACTCCTCCTTGCAGTAGGATTTATGCCCTCACCGAGCCAGAGAATCTTCACCTCAGACAATATCTGGACCAATACCTAGCTAACGGGTTTATCCGTCCTTCAAAATCTCCAGCTTCCTCGGCTTTGTTCTTCGTTCCGAAAAAGGAAGGCGACCTTAGGACTTGTATAGATTACCGCGCCCTGAATCAAATCACTGTTAAAAACAGATACCCGTTACCTTTGATCCCTGAACTCCTGGACCAAGTCAAAGACGCATGTATATATACAAAGTTGGATCTCAGAGGAGCCTATCATTTGGTACGAATAAAAGAGGGCGATGAATGGAAGACGGCCTTCCGCACCAAGTATGGGCTGTTTGAATATCAAGTTATGCCCTTTGGACTTTGCAACGCTCCTGCCGCCTTCCAGTATTTTATGAATGATGTCCTTGGAGAACTCATTGATGTGTGTGTTGTTGTCTACATTGATGACATCCTCGTCTATTCATCATCTGAAGAAGAACATCGGAAACACGTTAGAGAGGTCTTTGAGAGATTACGTCAACATAACCTTTTTGCTAAGCTCGAAAAATGCGTTTTCAACGTAACTGAAGTTGAGTTCCTGGGATTCATATTGTCACCTAACGGAGTCCATATGGATTCAAAGAAAGTCGATGCAATCATCAAGTGGCCTTCACCAACCTCTGTAAAAGGAGTTCAAAGCATGTTAGGCTTCGCTAACTTTTACCGCAGATTCATCCCTGAATTCTCTCGAATAGTCCAGCCCATCACCGCTCTGTTAAAGAAAAACAAACGTTTTGATTGGTCTACCGAGGCAGAACAAGCTTTTCAGGACTTAAAGACTAAATTCATTTCTGCACCTGTTCTAAAACATCCTCGCCCAGAACTCCCCTACATCGTAGAAACAGATGCTTCTAGTCTTGCTATGGGGGCAGTTTTATCACAAAGGGATCCGGTCACACACCAATTACATCCTGTAGCCTTTTGGTCCCGCAAATTCTCGGCTCCCGAGATCAACTATTCAATTACAGACGAGGAACTTTTAGCTATCAGATCGGCCTTTAAAGCCTGGCGGCATTATCTTTTGGGAGCCAGACACACAGTCACCGTAATGACTGATCACCGCAACTTACAGTATCTGAAGACAGCCAAAGCTCAGTCTTCCAGGCAGCTTCGCTGGGCTCTGTTTTTGGCTGAGTTTGACTTTATAATTACTTATCGACCAGGCGGTAAAAATGGAAAAGCAGATGCCCTCTCCCGGATGGGAATAGATGAACATTTGACCAATCCAGAACCAATACCCATAATCCCAGAACAAAGGATTTTGGGCTTGGTCAGCGCTCAATCCTTTGAAGACATTAAGACTACAGTCAAATCACTTTTAACTCTGGCCGACTTACAGGACTGGCAATTAAAGGGAAAAGAATTCAGTGGATCGAGACCTACCATATTTCCGAGGACGATTGTACTTGCCCAGTGAGAAAATACAAAAACAGGTAATCTCCTGTTATCACGATTCACTAATGGAGGGTCACCCTGGCATAACCAAAACCATGGAAAAGGTCAAAAGACATTTCTGGTGGCCATCATGGAAGAAGGATATTAGAGACTTTGTAATCTCCTGCGGTGTGTGTGCCCAGAATAAGAGTCAGAAGGAGAAACCAGCCGGTCTCTTACACCCACTAGACATCCCTCCCTGTCCATGGCATACCCTGTCCATGGATTTCATCACGGACTTGCCTCCATGCTCAGGGTATAATACCATTTTAGTAGTCGTGGATCTATTCTCCAAGATGGCTCACTTCATTCCCCTGAAGGGCCTACCTTCAGCTTCAGTATTGGCCCGAGAATTCTTAGAAAACATCGTTCGGTTACACGGTTTCCCCTCGGTTTTGGTCTCCGATAGGGGAAGTCCATTCATCTCCCACTTTTGGCGAAGTTGCTGTCGTTTAGCCCAAATTGATGTGAGACTTTCTACCAGTCACCATCCCCAAACTGACGGACAAACCGAGAGGACAAATCAAACTCTAGAGCAATATCTACGTTGCATGCTCCAACAAACTGAAAACCCTTGGAAGGACATTCTTTGGATTGCTGAATACGCCTATAACAATTCGACTCATTCTGGAACCGGGAAGACTCCCTTCTTCCTATTATACGGACACCATCCTAGAACCTCTAACCTGGATCCTCCCCAAGAATTCGAAACGCCTGCTGTGGATCACTTGCACTCGGAGATCACTCGTGCTTTTAAGGAAGCCACTGCCCATCTGCAAAGAGCTAAAGCTCAATTTAAGAAAGGAGCAGATCAGCACCGTAAAGGGGCCCCTCACTACGCAGTGGGAGATCAGGTCTGGTTATCCACTAAGCACCTACCTCTAAAAGGACCCCGCACTTTCATCCCGAGATACCTTGGACCCTATCTTATCTCTGCCATAATTAATCCGGTGGCTGTTAAATTGGAATTGCCTTCGCATATGAAAATACATCCAGTATTCCATGTCTCCTTACTAAAACCAGTGCAACCAGGAACCGGATTGACCGAACTCCCGGAACCTGTTTTAGTAGATGGAGAACTTGAGTTCGAAGTAAAGAACATCCTAGACTCCAAAATCTCCAAATCTAAATTATATTACCTGGTTGATTGGAAAGGATACGGCCCCCAGGAAAGGTCTTGGGAAACCTCAGAGCATGTCCACGCACCTCGTCTGGTCAAGAAATTCCATTTGAATCACCCCGACAAGCCAAAACCCCAGGAGAAGACACGCTTGGGAGGGGCCTTGAGGGGGGGTGCTGTCATGATCACTGCTTCCAAGGAGTCAGGAACAGCCCAACGTCCTTGGAAGCAGGCCCCTAACCGTTATCTTAGGCACCAGCCGGTCCCCACTGGGACCGTTTGGACCTTGTCCTGGCGCCGGTGGCACCAGGCTCATCAAAGCCATCGGTCCCGGCACTGCAAGCGCCGGGCTCATATGTATGAAGATGCTTGGGTGGACTTACCTGCAGCAGACCATGCTGCTTACTTATCAGCCACATAGGAATCCTCTGTGAACAGGAACTACTTTCTTACCTGGGTGGGGCAAGCTCCACTCCCTGGATACAACACGGGAACTCTTCTGGAACTGGAACTCTTTTCTTACCTAGGCGGGGCCGTGGAGGAAGACGCCTCATCACTCCAAGGCTATTTAAACCACACCCGATTGAACAAACGTGCTTCGTGTTATTCTGCATCTGCAGCAGACCGCTCACCGAGTCTGTTCCAGCCTTTCTTCCTTCCGATCCTGAACCTGCAAGAACAATACTTACCACTCCTGTATCCAGTATTCAGCAGCACCTGCAAAGACAAGAAACAACAGGTTAGCACGGCAACCTTTATACGCAGTGCTTTCCTCACCTGATCCATCGGCAGCGAACATTTCTTCACGCTGCACCTCCGCCTGTGAAGACAAAAGCATTGTTATTACTTACCGGCACTCCGCGAATTCCGGATTCTTGAACGCTGCAACCCAGCATCTGAAAGACAAACGAAGAGACATTAGACAGGTATTTACTAACGTCCATCGCGCTCGCCACAATAGAACGCCTGCAAATACTCCGGCGTTTTCCAGCATCTCTTCAGCACGAACTCACAGCTGCAAGGGAAAAGAGACAGTTAGAGCGCTTGCATTTACTTACTCATTTCCAAGCGCTTCATTCCAAGGCTCTGGCTCCAACTTCGGCTCTCTTCACACCATCTCCTATCTCAAGAGCCCTGCAAGACAAATAGGAAAAAGCATTATACAGAGTCCTGTTCTATATTACCGTGCCCACGCACCTAAAGACTATAAGGACTAAAAGGTGTCCGGAAACTCACCGCGCGTGCAGTTAACGCCGTTAGCGATCCTCTGATGTCAAGAGGCCTATGTTTCACCAGTGAAGGAACTGGCAACGGCACCCTGCACCAGATGCAGATGGAGAGTCCAGCATTCACCTATCTAAGGTGAGCACGTTGACCTGGGGGCTCTACGGAGAAGCTAGGAAGAGAGAGAGAGAGAGAGAGAGAGAGAGGGACATTCAACAACCCAGATCAACCCCCATATTCTTTCACCTGCAGAAATCTCACTCTTCGAGTTCGACACACAGTGCGAAGAGGTTCGGCCCCAGAAGCAAATCGAGTCCTGCACATCACTTTTCGGGTCACAGACACCTTCCAGCCAAGACCAGCGCCTCCGTGGGAATCAGGTGAGCGTTACACCGCTCCTGACGGGGGACCCGCTCCTGACGGGGGACCCGGAGCCATGCTTTTCTGGGAGCCCTCCTCCTAAGAGAAGGATTCATCCTCCACCTCCTTTTCAACCATCGTGCCCTGCTCAGCCCTCCTCCCCGTCCACGACCCGTGGGGACGATACGAGGACAGACACGGCCGCGACGGGTACAGACGACGAGGTTTACGACAAGGATCTTCCGTCGTCACCTCCTCCCCGGGCTTCCCCGCCAGACGAGATTGGATCGTTTCATGCCATGATCGCCAGCGCATCCGAGCTTTTCCAGCTCTGCCCTGAAGAAAAGAAGGAAGGTTTCCTTTATCAACGGCGCGAGACCAAGAGGAAGACGGTCCTCGCTGTAACTCTACTGGACGATATCTGGGATGAGGGTCTCGGCGAGAAGGGATCGGTACGAGAAGATGTACCGGGTCCCGGACGCAGCCCCCTGGTGCCTTCGGGCACAGCCGACCCCGGACTCGGTCGTCTCCGCGGCGGCCAGGAAGAAAGCGGGGGGAGGGGGGGCTTCGGCCTCTACGTCAACCTCCCCCCCCCGGACGGCGAGGGAAAGAAATTGGACACGATGGGACGCAGAATCATTTCATCGGCAGCGACGACGATTAAGGCTGCCAACGCCTTGGCTATGTTAGCCCGCTACGACAGGGAGTTGTAGTACAAAATTGCCCCCGGTCACACACCAATTACATCCTGTAGCCTTTTGGAGAACTTTTACTCAAGTATGCAAAGCACATTGCGTGGAGTCAATTTTATATATATGTTTTTTTATATACTGGACTTCCTACCGGACGACAAGAGGGCGGAGGCCCTAGTGATCTTGCAGGAAGGAGAAGTGGCGTCGGACCACGCCATTACGATAGCGACGGACATCACTGACACTGGGTTTCGCCAGTTGGGCAATGGATGGCTCAAGGCAACGGACTTCCGGCAGGACGTGCAGACCAGAGTTTTGGACATGCCGTTCGACGGGAGCAACCTGTTTGGGAAAACAGTGGACGATTCCCTACAAGCCATCAAGACGGACACGGAGACGGCCCGGGCTCTTGGTGTTCTCCAGCAACGATGGCCGCCCTTTCGGAGCACCGGAGGCAAGCAGGGTGCCTCCAAAGGTTCCGGCGGCGGATATTCCACCTATCATCAAGCGGCCCTTTCGTAGTCACAGGAAGCCTACAGGGGACGAGGCAAGTCGGGCGGACCCCGCCGTTGTCGCCAGGGAGGACAAGGCGGCAAAGCCTCGTCGAAGCAGGACTGAACCGGCCGTGGGGTCGGGCCCCCACCGAAGCATCCCGGTGGGAGGCCGGCTGGCGATCTTCATCAGCGTGTGGGAGTCCATCTCCACCGACCGTTGGGTGCTGGACGCCCTGGCCCAGGGTCACGCGCTCGAGTTTCTAAAGAAGTGCCCGCGCGTCCCCCCCGTGGCCAGGAAGGAACATCACGTCCCTCAACTTCTCTTGGAGGTAAAGGCGATGCTCGAGAAAGGCGCCATCGAGCTCGTCCCAAAGAGGCTTCGGGGCTCCGGAGTTTACTCAAGATACTTCCTCGTGAAAAAGAAGACAGGAGGATGGCGTCCCATCCTGGACCTACGACGACTGAACAAATTCATCAAGGCACGGAAGTTCCGGATGGTCACCCTCCAGCACGTCCTCGGTCAGCTGGAGGAGGGCGATTTCCTGTCGTCGTTGGATTTGGAGGATGCTTACTTCCATATCCCCATCCTAAAGGGACACCGAAAGTTTCTCAGATTCGTGGTCCAAGGGCATCCCTACCAGTTCAGAGCTCTTCCCTTCGGATTGAGGTCGGCACCCAGGGTGTTCACCAAGTGCCTCGCACTGGTGGCGGCGCGGCTGCGCCTGGAGGGGATCCACGTCTACCCCTACCTGGACGACTGGCTCATCCGAGCAAAGACAAGGGAACTCGCCGCGGAGCACACGGCGTGGACCGTCCAACTACTCACGGACCTAGGATTCTCCATAAACTACGCCAAGTCCCACCTGGTGCCCGCGCAAGACACACTTTTTCTGGGAGCGAAACTTTACACAGTTGCGTTTCTGGCCTCTCTGTCGGAGGAAAGGACAAGGGCCATCTTGGGCAAGGTGCAGCGGATGCTGGTTGCGGACGTGGCCAGGGTGAGGTCCATCAAATCCCTCCTCGGAATGATGTCTTCTTGCATTTACCTCATCCGCCTGTGCAGGCTTCGGATGCGCCCGTTACAGGAGTTCCTGGACGCTCGCTGGATTCAGATGACAGGCAGCTTCGAGGACAGGATCACACTCGACGAGAGCTTCCGACGAGCGATCCGGTGGTGGGGCACCCGCGCGCATCTGACGGCGCGGGTGCCCCAGACCCCAGGCCACCAGAAGACAGTGACCACGGATGCCTCCCTGGAAGGGTGGGGAGCGCACACCGAGAATCTGCACGCGAGAGACCTTTGGCTTCCGACAGAGAAGTCCCTCCATATCAACGTCCTGGAGCTCCGGGCAGTGTTTTGGGCCCTCAGGTCCTTTCTTCCGTCCCTCAAGGGCAAGGTGGTGAGGATCTTCACCGACAACACCACCACCATGTTCTACATCAGGAAGCAGGGCGGTACCAGATCCCGAGCCCTGTCCAAGGAGGCACAGGATCTGTGGCATTGGGCCGTCGCCCAAGGGATGTTTCTGGTGCCGTTTCATCTGGCAGGGATAAAAAACACCATCGCCGACTCGCTCAGCAGAGAGCTGCGCTCGTGCCACGAGTGAGAACTACGACAGGATCTAGTGGACCGCCTCTTCCAACGGTGGGGCACACCCCAGATCGATCTGTTTGCGACGGCGACGAACTCCAAGTGCCGGAGGTTCGCCAGCAGGTTTCCCCAGCCGAGGAGCAAGGGCGATGCTTTCTCGTTCCCCTGGGAGGGCCTGTTTCTATACGCGTTCCCTCCATTGCCGTTGCTGATCCGGCTCATCAACCAGCTCAGGAGGTCACGGTGCAGGATGATCCTCGTCGCACCTGCGTGGCCGAGGCAGATATGGTTCCCGGACCTTCTGTACTTGTCAGCGTCCCCGTCAATCAAGCTGCCAGTGGACGCGGATCTTCTCTCCAGGGAAGGAGGCGCCATCCTCCATCACGACCCAAAGTCACTGAACTTGCAGGCCTGGCTCCTGCAGCGTTAGAGTTTGGAGGTTACGACATACCGGCCGACTGCAGAGAGGTTCTTGCAAAGGCCAGGGCGTCCTCAACTCTTAAATGCTACGGACACAAATGGAAGAGGTTCTCTGTCTGGTGCCACGCACAGAAGATTAACCCTCTACGGATTACCGCTCCTCAAGTACTGCCGTACCTACTGACACTGGCCAAGGCTGGACGGGCGCACGCTTCCATCAAGGTTCATCTTGCTGCGATCTCCCGATACACCAGAACCACGGGACGGACGTCTTTGTGGTCTCATCGTCTGGTGAAAGAATTCATGAAGGGACTGTTCAGATCGTTCCCGCTGGTGAAGGCTCCGGCCCAGGTGTGGGAGCTCAACGTGGTGCTGACCGAGCTCATGGGACCTCCGTTCGAGCCTCTGTACTCAGCTCCGTTGAAGTTCTTGTCGTGGAAAACAGCGTTTCTTACGGCCATCACCTCCGCACGACGGGTGGGAGAGATCCAGGCCCTTTCCTGCAAGCCCCCGTACTTGACTTTTCACGACACGAGGATAGTGCTCAGGACGCACCCCTCCTTCATACCCAAGGTGCCGTCGGACTTCCACCTCAACGAACCCTTGGTGTTGCCTGTTTTCTTCCCGTCGCCTTCGTCGCCGGCTGAAAGAACTTTGCACTCGCTGGATGTGGCTAGAGAGCTGAAGTTCTACGTGGAACGCACGAAGAGTTTTCGGAAGACGTCACAACTTTTTGTGAACTTTGGACCTGTCAATCAGGGGAAGGCTCTCTCAAAGGCTTCCATTTCCAGGTGGCTCTACGGCTGTATCATGTACTGTCATCGGTTGGCAAACCGACCGCTGCCCGGCCGTCCTAGAGCCCATTCCACCAGAGCGATCGCAGCTACCACGGCGTTCCTATCTGGTGTGCCCCTGCTGGACATCTGCAGGGCTGCTACGTGGAGGTCGACGCACACCTTCACGAAATTCTACTGCGTCGACCGGGATTCCAGGGAGGAGTCCAGGGTCGGCCAAGCAGTGCTGTGCAACCTGTTCGCCTAAGGTGAGCCTGGTGAGAAGGTAAGAGATGCTTAATGTTGAGTTGTTGTATTGATTAATGTTGAGCCTGTTGCCACCGCCCGTGGTTGTGCATGTGTACTGCTATGTATTCATTTATTCATGAGCATGTGAATCCATGCCAGACCCCATGCTGGAGAAGGAACAAGTTACTTACCTGTAACTGTTGTTCTCCAGCGTGGGTCTGGCATGGATTCACATGCGAACCCTCCCGCCTACCCCTCTGTGGCTCTTCACTTGGTCATACTGCCACTTCACGTGCTACCAAATCTGAAGATGGCTGCCAGAGGCGGGGCTTAGGGAGAGGGCAGTCATTGGCTGTGGTCAGTATGACGCAGAGATCAGTGATTGGTTACTACTACGAAAGACAGATCAGAAACGAAACTGATACTGATTTTTCTTTACCGAGGATTCCCAGCCTGACGACGGGGAATATTCATGAGCATGTGAATCCATGCCAGACCCACGCTGAAGAACAACAGTTACAGGTAAGTAACTTGTTCCTTGCTGTAGGTGTGGGGGATTCAGGCCCACTCCTCAGACTTTGGAATTCTAACAACTTTTCTATCAATTCAACCTTTTTGCCTTTTACAGTGAGATTCCTAGCTTTACACATATCTCTCATTTGATCAACAATAAAAGTGACTAGGGTCTTCTGTCTGTAGCTTTCCATATCAGTCATGATAAAACAATTGCTTTACTAGTGTTGCTTTGCCTTGGGAGGATTAGTTGAACGAACGTAAAAGTAGCACTCTAAATGTAACAAGTATACTTTATCCTCACCGCTGTACACCAGTGTTAGGCAGAATCACCTGCAGTACCCTTTGGGAACACTACAGGTAATTAGGACTACAAGTGTAAGCACAATTTCACCCTTGGTACAAGCCTGTACTACACAGTAAAGTGGTAGTGATGGCTGAGCAGCCAGACTTATCTCAAGAGTTTAAGTGAGCAGTAGAACAAGTTAATAATAATAATAATAATTTGGCATTTATATAGGGCTACGAACCCTCAGGTATCTGAGCGCTGCTTATTATCACCCACGGTGTGTGGTGCTCATTTATCGACCTTGGAAGGATGAAAGGCTGAATTTGGCCTGGCCAGGATTCGAACCTGCGTTAGCCGGATGTCAAAGCGAGCGCTCTAATCGCTGTGCCACTTGATCGGCAAAGTTACACAAAGGACCAACTAATACAGTGATTCAAGCAAACACTTACTCAAGGTTTCTTAGTGAAAGAATACACATTTAGGTACTCATTTATAAAACATTAAACTAGCACAAGCAGCTCAATCTCACACACTAATACACCACAAAAATCCAACCGTTAAGTAATTGAACAAGTTTAGCTCAAAAAGGAAGTGTGAGCAAAATGGCACTTCAGATACTTAATAAAGGAGGGAAGAGACAAGGTTATAAGAATAGACAGCCCAAATACATTCATAGGCTAGGCAGGGCAAAGGGTTTCAGTTAAATACAACCAGCAATTCTTCTCAATAGGCCTGGGAAAATGTCAATGGTTCAGAGTTTTTTTTGTATAGGATACCACAGTTCTGGTATGTAACGGTTAAGTCTTTGCCACAGATTTATAAAGGATTTGGCTAGGTGAAAAGTTTGACAGATGTTTAGGGAAGGACAAGCCCTAGTAGTTGAGAAAAGTTTCACGCACTTTATTGATGGCTGAAAAGATTTCCGGACCGCGTTTGCACAGTACCTTGTCAATGAAGAAAGCTGTATTTTGTATTTTATTGAATTTATATAGCACTTTAATCCAAAGTGCTTTACATAAGAACTAGAAGAAATACAACATGCATAAGATAGTAATTGAATCACAACTCACAGTATAAGGAACTATTTACATTATTGGTGAGGAGGGAGTGGAGAGGGACAAAGAGGGGAGATACAATAAACAAAAGATGATAATTGAAAGTTGAAAACGGTATAATGAACAATTAACATTATTGGTAAGGAGGGAGTGTAGAGGGACAAAAGAATAGGAGGTAATGGGAGGGATGAGAGGAGATGTTAGCGGAAGTAAGAAGGGAGGCAAGGGTGTGAGGAAGAAGAGGGGAAAGAATAAGATGAAGTAAGAGCAGGAGGTAGGAAAAAAGGAGTAGAGGGGAGGAGAAGGTGTAGAGGTGCAGAAGTAGGTGGTGAGGCATGGGTGGAGAGAAGTAGAAGAGGAAGTGAGAGGTGTTAGGGGGGGAATGGAAAAGATAAGATTTTAGAGAAGGGTGAAAGGTAGGGTAGGAGGGAGAAGAGCGGAGGGGTAGGGGACGGTGGTTCCAGTGGAACGGAGCAAGGAGTTGGAAAGAGCAAGGAGCTAGTTCAAGCAGATTTCGCTGTTACTGAGCTTCAGTCGTGATGACAAGAAGGAGGATGTCTGGAGATTTCTGAACTGCCCAGGGAAGAGGCCAAAAGCTGTAGCATGGCGTTGGTTTAAGGTGTGAGTGCCTTAAAGTCCATAAGCTGGTTTCCTTCCCTCTGGCTATCCAGTTTTCAACAGCACTCTGATGAAAATTTGACCGTCCTAGGTGTCCAGGTGGCTTGCGAGTTGGCTGTTCCCACCAAACTCAAGGGAAGAAGTTAACCTTGAAGGGCTTCTCTGTTGTCAGTTTCAGGCAATTCGGACCTGCAGCAGGGCTTCTCTGGTCGTCCAGGTGTTGCAGCATTCCTCGTCCTTCGTTCCAGTGGTCGACTCTGCTTTCCAAGTCCCAGAGACCTGCTTTTAAACAGTTTTCCCCCATGCATTCCAGCCTGGCTGTCACTCACACAGCAGGGTGGCTGTCCTTGCTGGACAGCCAGCCGGCCAATCATGGCAGAGTGCATTCAGGTCTCCTAGGAGACTAAGCACAGGGAGTTTCGGGCACCTCCCTCACATCCTGTCCACCCCAGACCCTGGCGCCAGAGGAGGGCTTCAGCAATGAAGCCCGCCAAAGGCCAACGAACAAAGGGACCAAACCTGGTTTGGTGTGCAAAGACAAACACAAGAAGGACCTTTCCTAAAGGAAATGGCGAAAGAAAGATGACCGGAATCTGTTTTTACAAATAGGTCTTGGGCGCCATATTGAAAAACATGGCTGACCCGATTTTTAGCTACCGTTGATAGCCACCAGCCAGTTAAAGTAGGAAAGAGTAACATTTTACTCTTACATTATTGTTTTGACTCAGGGGAAGCTAGGCAACCCCTCCAACACTCTATAGTAAGATTGGGTGTGCTGGGTCAGTAAATTTAAAGAGACTAGTAAAGTCAATTTAACTTTACATGCCCTGGGAGACAGTAGTCAGGCCCAGGGAAGGTATTTAAACCTTGGGGAGTCTGAAAGACACCACTGCACTGAAGGTGCTGTGTGACACACAGAAAAAGATGAAGCCTCTGGAGTTGTTTTAAAACTCCATAACCAAAGAACACAAAAGTAAAACACATCCAAAATACATGAGTGGGAAAAAGGCTTGCACTCTTTCCAGGTAAAAAATAAAATCCTAGAAATACACCAAAGTTGCTGGGTGTCTCAAAAGGTAAGGGAAATTAGCACATTTGGAGAATTCTCCCTAACAGTCGCTAGGTTCAATTTCGCCGGGAATGGCCAATCGGGAGCAAACCCAAATGAAAATATGGAGGGTTCACTGTAGTCTGCAGTAGCAATGGCCCTGCAGGTGTTGGAGCTGGTCGCTAGGTTCAATTTCGTCATGGAATGGCCAGTCGGGGATGGTGGACTGACTGGGAGGCGGGAGGTAAGCGCAGAGAAGGAAATGGGTGCCAGTAGTTAACAAGGTGCCGAGAAGAGGTTTGGGGCACAGGGACCAACCCAAATGGCAAGATGGAGGCCCAGGATTGTCGCACCTGTGCTCACCGTAGTCTGCAGCAGCAATAGCCCTGCAGGTGTTGGAGTGGGTCGCTAGGTTCAATTTCGCTAGGGAATAGCCAATCAGGGATGGTGGGCGGGAGGGAAGCTCAGAATTAAGAGAGGCTGGAGGGCTCCTTAAGTAGGAGCCGCAACCAGGAAGGCACCAGGTGGATGGGGCTTAGGCCCGGTGACTTAGACCCACTTGCACCTGCTCCCCATTTGCAAAGGAAGAGAGGCTGGAGGGCTCCTTAAGTATGGAAAGAGTGCCATCCTGGAAGGCACCAGGTGAGCGGGGCTTGCTGAGTGGGGATAAATAGCTGCAACCAGGAAGGCACCAGGTAGGCGGGGCTTAGGCCAGGTGACCTAGACCCACTTGCACATGCTCCCCATCTGCAAAGGTAGAGAGGCTGGAGGGCTCCTTAAGTGGTGAAAAAGAGTGGCAGCTAGGAAGCCACCAGGTGAGCGGGAAGTGAGGAAAAAAGAGCAGCTTCACTGACAAAGGAAGAAGTGCATTCTTTCATGTTAAAAAGGGAATACAAGAACTCTGTATCCCTCACCTCCCCATCTCAATCAGAGCCATCACATCTCACATGAAGCTGAGGCAATCGATGAAAACATTCATCTTAATTTACCACTCTGTGCTAGCTACTCTTCCGTTCCTTCCTTGCCCACCTCCCCACCCTCATGCCACTCTCTCCTGCTCACCAGAGCTAAGAAGCAATTCAGTTTGCAGTTTGCAATATGCACACTTAAAATAATGACAGTTTAATCTGTGCCTTTTAAAACAAACCCACCATCATTTCAACTGCATGGGTTTGCGTGTATTTCAGCAAGAGATATAACAATTGGTGTAAACTGCTTCAGCAAATGGCAAGGACTCTATCTTCCATAATATAATCGAGTGTCAACCACGTCAGCAGAAGCAAGGTTACTTTCCACCCTAAGGTCATGAAGTGTAAACCATATTAAGCAAGAACACCTTCTACCCTCATGTAATGAA
This sequence comes from Ambystoma mexicanum, assembly GCF_040938575.1. Lineage (NCBI taxonomy): Eukaryota > Metazoa > Chordata > Amphibia > Caudata > Ambystomatidae > Ambystoma > Ambystoma mexicanum. The sequence continues at coordinate 1,390,915,047 of NC_090924.1, forward strand.
TGAGCTGCTGCCTCCCTCTGGAACAGCCTCCCTGAAACTCGAGGAGAACCATTTCTGGTTCCCAAAGCATCGCAAAACCTTCCTTTTTTGCTTCTGCTTTCTCTCCTCCTCTCCCCTGCTGAATTCCTGGCTGAAACTGTACTGGTTACCTGGCCACCCTCTTATCTCAGGCACAGGTCCCTGCCAGTTACACACCTGCACTGCCTCTCTGGCAACTACTGCACTTGGGGACTGTTTTCTGTATCCCTACAGTCCCCTTGCACTTGCCACCAGCTGGCCCTACTTCTCTTATTGTTTGTATGTATTCTATGACCCCATGTACTGCAATGTCCCCACCACCCTCCGCAATTTTCCTCGTCCCCCTTCTCCTGCACTTGCACGATCTGAATGACACTTGGCCTGGTAGGATCGCTGTTTGTCTTTAATCTGTTCCCCCTCCCTTGCTGAGTCGCGCCTTGAAACACTTGTGTATAGGCACGTTATAAATGCCATAATCATACACCTTGGTGTGCTGAAGTAAAGACGCATTCTGCCCTCATGCAGGGTCGGATTGTCCTTTCGGCACATGGCCGGGCCGAAATCGTCCCTGGGGACTGGGGGCCGGTTTCTGGCCAAGCCTGGGCCGGTTTGGAAGGAATAGAAAAAGAAAATATTTATTTTCCATATTTTTTTTTTCTTTTTTTCCAAAAAGCCTTTCATCCTTCTTAGGTCGATAAATGAGTACCAACATAGGTTGGGGGATATTGTATGCATATTTGTTCTATGACAAAAGAGCTTAAGTGCCATACAATAACATATTATCATTTGGCCTTGGACGTCTGCTTGGATTCATAGTAATTTAATGTACTTGGGAACAATGCTATTTGATGCCACGTCCTGTTTTCTCAAGGGGTGAAAGGTCATGTTTCATTGCTTCCGGGATGTCACTTTGGGGTGGGGTCAAATGACATCACTTCCGGTGATGTCTTCAGAGATCAAGGGTTGTGCGGCGAGGGGTGGGCCACTTTTTTTTGGGTGACCGGGCCTATTTCTTGTACCAGTCCGACCCTGCCCTCATGTAACCGTGTGAATCACGTCAGAAAGGAGGGACACATGTTACCCTTATTGACGTCTTTATCCCATTTTCCAGAGCTTACAGAATGTTAATCTGAGTTGAATGTTCACTCGCATCTCACTCCCTGACCTCCAGCTCCAACGGCGGTGTCTTATAATAGCCCTAATCTTCCAGCAGAATCCCTGATAATGGTAACTTTTTAGAATGCAAATGGTGTAATATTGCAAATAAGCGGTTTATTCCGTCCGTCACTTAACCTCGAGTCCACGTAGCAACCAGCTTTCTCCATTTTAATGTGTGCATTTAAATCCACTCTGTTTTAAGGTTTCGGTGATCCTTGTCTTGGCTTAGCTTTAAAAAAAAAAAAAAAAACGTAAGTATCTTTTATTTTTTTAGTTCTGCTTTTAATGGCGGGAAAGCCTTTAATAACGCCCAGCCTTTGCATCTTTTTACACTATCAATGTAAACACACATTACGAAATGTGGAGACGTCACGTGATCTCGGGAGTGCAGTCTCGCGAGATCTCGGGCCAACGAGATCGCGAGGACCCACGCTCCGTGTCAGAACGTTGGCGGAGCACCAGGCAAGCGGTCTGCCACAGCGCTGCTCCTGTTAAGGAGACATCATAACATTGAATTATAAGGAACTATGCAGCCTAGCTCCCAGGGCGTAAGTCCAATGCCATAGGATGCCTCATGGGTGCCCTGGAAGCCTACAGCGTACCATCTATGTGCACACCCTGCCTCCAGTGAAGTAACTGGGAGGCCCCTGGCTGCAACTGTGAGTACTGCTCCTGCCCATACATGGACAACTACCATCTAGCCTTGTATACTTTCCAGAAAAGTTGTTTGAAGCAATTTAGGCGTCCTGTCATCCTTGGAGGTCACCACACGAAAGTTGTTTTATTCTTTTAAAAAATATATATTTGGGAACATCAAAATGTAATAAGTATATTGCTTAACGTGGAGGAGTTACACCAACGGCAAAAAATGAGGCAAATGGAGGCCCTGGAGCCTTAGTGCAGTAAAGTGGTCTCGCCAAATGTTTGGTGTTTTGGGAGCTCTCTGCTGGTGTGGACTGCATTCCACGTCTATTTCTCTTGAATGGTGTGAAATTGACATTTTTGCCGCATTGCGGGCGAAGCCAACGGAACCTGGTGCTGGGCCCTTTTAACTCTTGGGAGGAAGTGAGTAGGCGGTGCCTTAAAAACTCCTTGGCCACCCGAAGCGCCTGCGCGAAGAGTCCTCGACAATTGCTTGGTGTCTGGTGGTAGCGTGGGGATGTGGTTGTGGCGATCCCTTCCTCTGCATCGAGTGGTTCGCCAGGTAAGGCTTTCTCCTTCTGGAATTCGTCAACTGAAGAAACGTTCTTGATGGCATGGCCTTGCCACACTTCTGTTATTACATGCTGATGGCTCTCTGAACTTGAACTCCAGTTCTTACGGATAGTGTGGCGACATAAATGTAGCTTCTCGAATTGTGTGGTGCCTTGTACAAAGTGTGACTTTTGACTCTTTGGCGCCTCTCACGGGTGTGGTTTATGCGCTCCTGCTTCTATTTTCATGCTGACCTGGGACGCGCCTGGGATCAGAGCCAAGATACGTACATAGTCTGCCACGTGGAGTGTTACAGCTTTGACTTGTGGCCCTTGACCCTATGTGAACGTGGTGCATTTGTAGCTTCTCCTATATGCTTTTGTTAAGCCACAACCTCAGGGGGTGACTGTGGGCCTTGGAGCCTTTGAGCCCTAGAACGTTGTCAATCAGTAGTTGGGTCTGTGCCTAACTGAATGCTGCTGTCTACTCTGGAGTGTGGGTGTGGGTGATGGGTGGTCTGAGTACCTATGACCACGGATGTTGTGCTTATGCTGTGTTGATCCAGCTTTATGCTGTGCCTACACACCTTCACGTGTATATGTGCTGTTAAGGACACCACCTTAGGGGGTGACTGTGGGCCTTGGAGCCTTTGAACCCCAGAAGGTTGTGCAGCTGTTGTTAGCTGTCCTAACTATATATGTGCCATTAAGGACACCACCTTAGGGGATGACTGCGGGCCTTGGAGCCTTTGAACCCCAGAAGGTTGTGAAGCTGTTAGCTGTCTGCCAAAGTGAAAACTATTGCTGTCCTTGGAATGCAGATGACCGCTGACCTGTCTCACTGTCAATTCATAGATTTTGTGTCTTTTGCACTCGCGTTCCAGGTTTTTCAACTCGGGGGGGGGGGGGCAGGAAGAAGGGTGAGGGGGTGTCTGCGGGCCTTGGTGCCTTTGAGCCCAGAAGGTTGTGAAGTAGCACCTAGGTGTTTGCTAAATTGAAAATCGTTATTCTCATCAGAAGCCAGGTGACTGTTGGTCTCAGCATCTGCAACTCAGGCTCAGGGGCATATGTTGTGTATTCACAGTTCTATGTACATGCTCTTCTATGATATTATATGGCATTTATAATGCGCCTATACGCGCGATGGTTATTTTTTCAAGGGGTGACTGCGGGCCTTGGAGCCTTTGAACCCCAGGGGACTGACGCAAAGCAGTCAGGTGTCTGCCAAATTGAAAACTATTGTTGTCTTCGGAGCATGTGGGATTGTTGGTCTATGTCTCTGTGAACTTACAAACATAGTGACTCCTGTATACACGTTTCAGGGAGCCGCCTAAGGGGGTGTTTGTGGGTCTTTTGAACCCCGACAGAACGAAGTGTGCGTTTAGGGCGATTGCCTCTTTGGAAACCGTCTGCCTGATCAAGCCTACTTTTTAGGTATTGATTCCTGGGCGACGGAGGTGAAACTGCTGGCATCTCTGTTTTGATGGTTGAGTTGTTGCAGGCTTTTGCTCTTTTTTTCATTCTTTGGTCCCTACCACAGAGGGCGGATCTTATTTATTAAAGAGAAACCTCCTATTTCTCTCTTTCCAAAAGATAGTCTGGGACTAGTTCTTCTGGATAGTACCATACCAGTGCTTGATTAAACTTCTATTGGTTAACCGACAACATGAGTCGCAATTTGAGAAGTACAAACTGCCTCTGTGAAGCCCCTATTGGTCCAATTAAAGGCAAGGCTAACAAACCTGCGAATGCCTTGCTTCCGCCCACTAAAAAGTCCCTTCTATCTATGTCAGTTCTCATCCCTCAAGTGTCAAGCCTTTCAGCCACTGAGGGTGACCTGACTCTGCCCCCTGCGATCCACCTGAGCTCAGGGGACTTCTATCTCCAAAAAAACACCCTGATCACATTATGCCCTCTTTTTCTGTCAAAGAGGCGAATGATGATGAAAGAATCTCGACGAATGAAGCAAACGACAGGGTTGAGTTGAATTGCTCTCACAAAGATGCTCAGGGCGATTTTGTGCCTACATCGGACACCTCGATGCTTGCTCCTGCCGTTATGAGTGAGTTGGGCAAAAGTGTTCGGCTGTCTCCTGACCCTTCTACCCCGGCCTCTAGGACACATGCCTTTCGTGAGCAAGTGCATTTACATCTAGCTGATAAATTCTCATACAAAAGGCTTTACCGTACCCGCAAGGGAATCTTTTGGCTCCAGTCTTCAGGATGTTAGAACCAATATATTCCCTATGCGACAAGAAGGTAGATGTTCCTCCTTGTCAAACTCACTCAATGATCATGACCAAAGGTCAGTTTCTTCTGACAACCATCTATCAAAATCAGCGGATATTGCCTCCTCGACTCCAGGGGATTCGCTAATACACACCGATGAGCAAGATTTACAGATTTTTCCTGAAATTATGAGAATTCTTAATCTCCTGGATAAAGTCCACAACCTTACTCATTACTCCCTCCGAGATATGAAAGGATCGTTAGGACTTATGATGGAAAAAATCAGTAAAATATAAGGTTACGTACTGGTTCAGGAAAACGCACACTCTTTCTATGTTGCGTATTTAGTGAACATGCTGACTCTACACCAGCAAGTTACACCTCCTCAACCACCTGTGCCAGAATCAAGAGCACAGGGTTCTTAAACTTATTCTATGGTGAAAGACCACTGCTACATAGGTAGGTTATATTCCCAGGCTTTGCAGGGTCTACAACCAGCAGTAGTCTAAATGTCAAATGACAAAACAATCAACCTTCTTGAAGTGACTAAACTCTGTCATGATTGCCTTCTCCAAGTTGAGCAGCTTCTTTTTGATGCTCTTTTGAAAACCCAAGGGTCTGTAGCGCCAGAAGCTTCAACAGGCCTGCCGGCTTCTGTTGATGTCAACATCGACCCCTGATAGTCCATCTGGTCTGACGGACATTATTGACTCTCAAGCTACCTTTTAAAGTCTCAGAACCTTCAATTAGTTACTGAGCCAGGTGTAAAGGATATCAGCCAAACAGGATCTCACTTTATATACCGTTAGGCGAAGAAGTCGTTTCTAAGAGCTCAGAAACGACAAAATCTCTCTAAAGCTAAGCTTAAAGACACTTCGGCTAGGAGTGGCGAAGCTGTTGAATCCGGGCCCTCCAAAACTAATGACGTAGTGTCTAAATCGAAGTCTCCCATGAGTGCGGATGATCCCGCCTTAAACCTATTGGAATTAAATGATGAAAGCAATAAAGTCCTGCAAATCAGTTATGGGTGAAGGCAATGTAAGAGCTCCCTCACCGCGAATAGCAGTAAAAATTCCTCAAAAGACGCAAACCCAGTTACACACCTTCTTTCCAACTGCACAAAAAAAAAGGGTGGTCACTCTGGAAACATCGGAGGATCGACCGCCATATGTTCAGCCTGTTAACGTAACCTCATCTCAGAATAATAGGGGTGGGCATCAGGTGACTGCAGCCAGAGGCCTTGAAGCTCTTCAGAACACTACCAAGTCAGAGGAGCAGAGCACTTGCGCAATTGATTCTAATCTCTCGGTCAAGCGTCTAGGTGAGAACAAGTTTGTGGCCAATTTGGGGGAAAAAAATCTGAGTTGGAACTCAAAGATGTAAGAGATCAAATCCCTGTGTTCCTGGAACTGCCTAAGGAGATGAAATACATCCTCGGCTGGGTCAGTGAACCAAACGTCAATGGAACGGCATGGATTAATAGATCTTTTGAGGCTTGCTATTGGATTCTGTCTCTACGGAATTTATCTACGAAAGATATCGAGTGGGTAAAACTCACCAACCAAAACAATTACAGAGTGTTGTGTAAATTTCAATCTCACATCATTACTAAGCTTATTTTAGATTATAAGGAGGACTTTGAGACCTTGGGCATCTATCCTTATCTCTTTAGTGAGATGGATACTGCATGGTCCTTTTTGGACTTCGTTTTGCCGGTTCCACAAGACGGGGCCCCTAAAGGCCCTGCCCTGAATGTAGTGGCGGCGCCAAATAGTGAAATATTGGCTCAACTTGCCTCTCTTACCAACGCTCTAAATGATTTAAGTTGGCTTGCACCACTTATCAAAGCAGCAGTCTCGCTATTCTTATAAAGAATAGCTTAAGGTTCACAGCTAAACCATTGGTCCACACTGATTCCTTTGTGATGGTCGAAGTCAATATTGCAGGAGCTTCTATTCAGAAAATTCTGCTGATATCGCTCTATTGGAACCCTATGGCTGGATCCATAGAGACGATTTTACAATCTTTGAATGCGGCACTGACCAATGCCATGTTGTATCAACCCAGCTATGAAATACTGATTGGGAGTGACTTTAATGCTAGTCTGGACATTTAAGGAATTAGCCCACCTTCCTCTGAATCCATGCGCTATGCGAAGCAGGCTCGCATCAGGGGTAAGTCATGGACTGACTTTTTTGAAGCCTGGAACATTTTTCCACTATCTTTGGCACCGCTGAGTAGCAAGATCTCTTGGCAGTGTGGCACCTCCTGTTCCTTAATCTATTATTTTCTGGCATCTAGTGAGCTGTCTGGCTTTCTTGCTCCAACTCCGATTATCCAACTTGGACTGGGAGACCACGGTGCTTTGAGCACTGTTCTTCACCTCACCTCACCTGTAACATCTTTGACGTCTCGCCCCAAACAGCCCTGGTTGAGAGAATGCCTCTAAGACAGTTGTGGACAAGCCGGTGCTGTGGGGCTCTCCGTGTCCTGAACGACATTGGAGCCGATCGCTGCTAACAATAATAACAACGCGGAACTGTGTGCGGTCGAAGTGCCCTGCTTCCTGGACAGAGGTGCCCCCCCCCCCGCCTGAGCCAGTGCTCCGAGGATTCCCTCGGCTGCTCCTGGACAAGGAACCAGCCTTACCCTCCTGGGGATGACGAAGAGACTGAGCGCCCCAGATTGCTAACTGCACGGCCTGGGAACTGAGGAGAAGGTAGCTTGGGCCATCCCTGTGAAAGAGACTAGCTGAAAGAGTGATACCTAAAGGGCGGTACAGATGCGGACATTCGCCCGGAGCTGTGGACTCAGCCGAAGGTGCGTGACCACAAAGGAGTATAGACTCCGCCCGGGGACTCAGTTGCTGGTCCGACTGTTTGGGACATAGGGTTTCCCTTGTGACGAAGCTGACCCCTGAACAACGGTCGGTTACCGCTCACACCACTCCAGCCAACCCCAACAGCGGCACACACCATAGTGAGGTGGCGCAAGCAACTGGGCTCACTCCAGCGGAATAGGCATGGATAATGGCTCCCTCTGACACAGTTCCTCCAGATGCCGTGCCATACCCTTGCCGATAGGCACCCTAAATATAACCTAGCCTGCCGCGGAAATACAGTTCTGACCTAACATGTCGCAAACAGGTATATCTTGGCCAGTACCCTGTATAATCTGAACCATAAAGCTCAAGTGATATTAGGTCCCAGCAGAAAGGCTGTACCACAACCGACTGAGTCTGCCGGGCAGACGGCCCGACTGGAGTGGCCCCCTGCGGATACACCCCTGTACGCAGCTCCACTGAGCCAATCTACAATATCCTGAGGTCCGGGCTGCGCGATGAACCGGGAATAGAGCAACTGCAAAAACCAAGAATCTAGAGGAGACTGGTTTGCGATGCCTGGAAGCTGAAATGACACTCCAGCAACACTGCAAGGCCCGAACCCAACCACAGCAGTGTAATCATAGCATGAACCTCCTATGCCAATTGACTCCCAAGTGTGCAACGTCTGAGATAAACAACACTATGACACCAAGATCTCCTGCAATAAGAGGTTGGCCCGCACGGTCAACGGTGGCACGTGTCGGCACCTGAGACAATCCGAGGGGCCGTAGGACTCACGGGTGGGCGCCCCGACCTGTGACACCCCTGCAAAACAGAGAGACGCCTCACTGAGAGAACAGATTAAAGCAGTAAAGGATCATTTTTGCTGCCCGGTCCTAGACCCTACACACTGAGCTCCAGGGACAACCTATAGACCACCTCGGGGCGTCTGGTGGTGGTGATGCGTTAATCATCGGGGCCGGAGTGATGGACTGTTTGAGGTGCACTTACCTTTGCGTATCTACAGGGGAAGCGGATAAGTCAGGAGACTGCGCTCTCTGAACTCTTGTGGCACACGACTCGCGGGGCTCTCCGGACACCATCGCTATCCCCTGCATCCAAAAGGGGACGCCACACCCTCTCGCTTCACATCATGGGCAAAGAAAAACATAAGAAGACATCTACACTGAGCAGGATGGCTCAATATCCAGTTACTGGTGCCCCGGGACCGATCGACCTGGTGTCCCCCCTCCCCCGAATGCCCAGTCACGGAAGACAACCTCTCACTGAAGGATGTGATGGCGGCCATAGCCAATTCCTGCTCTTCGATGGAGAAAAAAATGGACGGCACCCCTGCGGAGGTCTCTTTTCTCTGCCACGGTTTGTAAAAACTCTGCTTCCTGAGCAGCGCCTCTCGGGAACGGAAGATGGGATCAGAAACACCAATCAACAATTGTCTCAGGCACTGACTCGTTTGAAGACCCTAGAAACTAGAGTCTGTGAGGGAGGGGGCAGATCGCGCTGCAACAACGTGCGTATCCTGGGTCTCCCGCAGGGAACAGAGGGACCCAGTGTGGAACTCTTCTTGGAATAGTGGCTTGCGGATATCTTCGCACCCAAATCCTTTTCCAAATTTTTCTTGGTAGAAAGGGCGCATAGTGCAACGGGCCAGACAGTCATTTCAACCATTGAGGAGACAACTATCCTTCATGCGCGTGAAGTACGGCCTACTATTCCCAGCCCAGTTTAAAATTCATTATAAAGGTACCGCAGTGCACTTTACCGATACGCAGGAAGGCTGGAAATGGGCTGAAAACCGCATTGAAGGCAACTGGTCTGGGGCATCGCAGCGTCAACGGAGAAGATCTCGCCCAAGTCGTGCCCCGCCTGGGGAGCTCCCAGAGGTGCTGGAACAGATCGCCCTGGAGTAAGAAACAGGCCCTGAGAGACATCCACCTGGATGAGGCAGCCATGGAGACCTGCAGTAAAAAGAGTGTTGCGCAATGGGGGCTCTCCTGATGGGGCCTTTAACCCTTTAAACCTTGAACTTAAGTTTCCAGCAAATTACCACAATGACGATGGGTGCCGAGGAAACTGGATAATCTTGCCTCCCGCCTTTCTTTCTCTTTCCTCCTACTGATACTCCATTCTTGCTAGCACTAGGTGTGGTAAATGTATTTGGAGTTGGGGCTGTTCATGCTATTAGTTTGAGCTGGCGGTATAATTCTTGATCGCCAGCAATGTTCAGGCGACAGATACTTCATGTTGGGGCAGAGAATGGGGAGGGTGGGGGGCACAAGTTACTACGTATTGGTTACCGTTTGGTGTTACTAGATGTTTATGTGGCAAGCCCGATACAATCACCCACCATGTACAGCTCACATCCACATCCCACACAGCTTTTATGTCCCAAGTGCTGAATATCATCTATGGCGTACACACAGGCTCCGCTGACGACCACTCATCGCTGTAGGTCCCTCAAGCTCCTCATCTGGAATGTGAACAGCATGGGTTCTGCAATCAAGAGGCGCCTCGTCACCCAATTCATCAACAGGCACTCCCCTGACATGGCACTCTTCACCGAAACACACTTAGCAGGCTTGACCTGCAACCTCTTCCGCAGAACGAATTGTCGCTCTGCAATCCACGCAGGATACACTATGGGGTCCCGGGGAGTCTTGGTTCTTATTCACAAACGCCTTCCGCTTACACTGCTCACGGTGGAACAGGACCCCAGAGGCCGGTTCGTAGTAGTGCAAGGCACACTCTGGGGAGGGAAACGCTGGCCATTCTAGCAATATATTCCCCACCGGGGCTCGGTGACAGGCTCCTAGGCAAAATAACAACCCTGGTAGTGAAACATCAGCCAGATATGTGGATCCTGGGGGAAAGGGCGGTGGATCTTCAACGAAATATTGGACAACACCTTAGAACATTATTGTATCCGTGCTCATAACCCGAACACCCCCACAAAACTAGCAACATTTACGTCTGCACTAGGTTTTTGCAATGTGTGGAGAGAACGCCACCCCGCAGATAGGGGTTACTCTTTCCATCATTTGGGTTCCCAAACCTCTCTGTCCAGACTAGACTACTTCTTTCTCCCAACCCCAGAAACGCATAGGGTAACTACTGTAGAATTTCTCCCCCGGGGCATCTCGGACCATTTGCCTCTGGTGATGAAGATACGTATAGCAAGCCCTGCGTGCCCCAGATCGTGGAGATTAAATAACTACTACTTGGGCTTTCCTGAACTCATAGACCATATCACAGAGGAATCTGATGAGTACTTTGAAATAAACTCTACCACAGTGGATAGTCCTTTCACAGTGTGCGAGGCTTACAAAGTGGTGCTCAGGGGAGGTGGGGGGGGAATAATCTCCTGGACGTCCAACAAAAGAAAAGAACAATGGCAGAAATTGGCAGAGGTGGAGGGGGAAGTGGAAGGATGGGAAGCTAAATACATCCTAGATACTACCCCTGAAACACACCGTTCCCTCCTAAAAGCTATGGAAACCATCCGTAATATTGCACTGGACAATGCCAAACACGCACACAAGGAATCGGGGGCTCGGATCTATGAACACGGATATAAAGCAGGCAAGATGCTGGCCTGGCTGGAAAGAAGAGAGGAGGGGCACCGGCCTGTTAGAGAGGTCATAAATGAGCAGAATGTATGGGCCCAAATGGACCCGACATAGCAGATGCGTTTGCTAACTTCTATTCCACTCTCTATCGAGCCACGTCGTCCCCATCGGACCCTGCCTTCTCAGACAATATTGTGCTCCCACAACTATCCGAGCAGCAGAGAATGCAGCTAGACCGAGACCTTACCGAAATTGAAATTACTGAAGCCCTCACCCAACTACAATCTGGGAAAACACTGGGTCCCAATGGATTTCCGGTCGAAACCTGAAAAAAGCTGAGCGGCGACAAAGTGGCTGCTCCCCTCCACAGAATGTTCCTCAAAGCATGGGAGCAAGGTACTCTCCCGTCCGATCTGCGCAAGGCCAGTATCGTGGTCATTCCCAAACCGGGCAAACCCCCGAAATATGTGCCTCATACAGGCCTATATCGTTGATTAATGGAGAGGCCAAAATTCTACCCAAACTCTTAGCCAACAGACTACAATCAGTCAACTCCTCACTGGTCCACCCAGATCATTGTGGCTTCATGCTACACAAATCAGTGAGAATGAACATATGCTGCCTTTGTTTGTTAATGTAGCCGGCCCCTACTCTTGATACACCGCTTGCCCTATTGGCAATTGATTTCGAGAAGGTGTTTGACTCAGTGATATGGGAAGGCCTCTGGGAAACAATGAGACGGATAGGATTTGGCGAGTCCTTTCTGGGCTGGGTGAAACTCTTATATGAGGCACCACACGTGGAGGTAAGGGTGAATGGAAGGCCTTCCAAGTCCTTCCCACTGGGCAGGAGAACACGACAGGTGTGCCCCATATTCCCCCTCCACTTTGCTCTGGCAATTGAGCCACTGGCCCTATGGCTCAGACAGGTCAGCACATGGACTGAATTCAAGTAGCCGCGGGGCGTGGAGGATAGAGTATCCCTCTATGCCGATGATCTTTTAATATACTTAAGCAATCCAGCTCGAGCTTGCCCAGTAGTTACTCAGATGCTGCCATGCTTCAGCGAATTTAGTGGGCTAAGAGTTAACTGGGGGAAATCGGTTCTCTTAACAGTGAGAGGCGGGGAGCAAGCAATTCCCGGGAACTGCCCATACGGAGTGGAGCAGGGAGGCTTTCACTATCTGGGGATATGGATCTCTGTGGCCCATAACCTACATCCACTTATTGACCGACTTACGAATGACGTGAGACACGGGATTCTCCTTCCCCTAATGATGATGGGTAGAGCCGCACTCTTCAAGATGATGGCACTACGTTGCGCTTCTTATATATGCTACAAAATGCGCCACTTAAGATTCTGGTTACCGAATTCAACCGGGTAGAGGACCTCCTTAGGAAACCTATATGGGGAGGTGGGCAACCCTGCATCACTCTAGCCACATTACCAAGGTCAGTTTGGGAAGGAGGTATAGGAGTGCCACACCTCCGATCCTACTATTGGGCGAGCCAATTGATGGTGGTGTATGATCTACTCTGTGGTGATCACGAGTTATCACACATCAAAGCCGAACTAAGTACTATCCACAACACTTCAACACTTGACAGGATCTACAGACCCTCAATAGACCCCCTCCCCACCAGCGATGGCAGCTCATATCAGGACACAACTACATGGGATGGGGGGAACAAAGAGACCCGGATATAACCCTTATGGCACAACCACAACCTCACCGAAATAGAGAAACATACGCCATGGCCGAAGTGGGTGATGGCTGGAATCAACAAGGTGGACAACATCCGTATCAATGGCGTTGTCGCCCCATTCGAAGCGCATTATAGAAGTTCGGACTTCAGGAAACCGAACAATACCATTATATGCAATTTCCCCATGCCCTGAGGAAACACCTGCCAGCACTCATTGATGCACCCGAATGCACACCTTTTGGTGCGCAACCTCCTCACAGAGCGCATTCCCACTAGAGTCACCTCTATTTTATACAACGCCATAATGGCCTTTGCTACCCCAGAACTGACCAACTTCAAAGCTAAATGGGAAGCGGATATAGGTATTATTGAACCAGAAGACTGGATACAGGTCGTAATGTACCCGCAAAAGATTGTGGTGGCCTAACTTCAAAGCTAAATGGGAAGCGGATATAGGTATTGTTGAACCAGAAGACTGGATACAGGTCGTAATGTACCCACAAAAGATCGTGGTGTCCTCCAGGCTTTGCCTGATACAACTTAAAATACTTCACCGGGTCTACTATCCCAGGGTCGCACTGTACGGCTGGAAACGGGCCCAAGACCCAAATTGTTCACGGTGCAGGGAGGGAAGGGCACTTTCATACACATCCTGTGAGAACGCCCCCGGATCGGAACCTTCTGGGGACAATGCTGTGGCAAATTAACAGAGGTCCTAGGACGAACCATACCACTTAATCCGGAAGTACTGCTATTGGGTGCCCCAGATGAAAATGGTGTTAATACATGTGAAAAACTGTTCTTGTCCACAGCAGTGGGGTTGATAAAACGCAATATAGCCCAAAAATGGGGAGCACCAGAGTGCACGACCCTGGCTCAGCGGGCTGTTGAGATGGACATGTGTGCAGCAACAGAACACGGAATATACATGGCACGGGGCTGTCCAACGAAAGCGGACAAGATATGGGGGAAATGGGAGGGGAGGAACGGAATGAGGACTTTCAGGACACCATGGAACGACTGGGTGGGGTGGGAATACAATGTAATGATGTGATTGATATGATTTAATTTAATGATGTGTGTGATTGTCAAGTGGCATGTCCACGACCAGACATGTGATGTGGAGAAGTGTATGTAAAGTGTAGGGCTTGTTTTGGATAACAAAAAGTTATATAAAAAAAAAAAAAATAGAGAACCAACAATTAGCTGGTACAATTCTAAATCAAGTACCTCCAACCTTAAAGGAATGTGCACTCAAAAATCTTATTGTCCTGAGGGTTGGGGCATGTGTTTTTAAGCATACGTTCATTGATCGTACAAACATTTCCTATGCACCTTACTGTAGTTTTCCTCATTTTTGCACATGCAAAATCAGGCAGCAGGGCGCAGCCATCTTGTGCTAATCTTATCTGTTGCTGCACCACCCTAAGGTGAACTGCCCTGGCGGCACTAAATCATATCCCCCGCCCCTGAGGCTGACCTCACCAAACCTAGTGATATTCTCTGCCCATCTCCGTGACCTTACTCGGCAGCATAGCCAAATGCGCCCAGTCATCACCTACGTGTTAACGTAGGTTGACGCAGAACCCGGAATATCAACACACATCAGCTCACAACACAGCGCGTCCCAATATTGAATATAAAACTATACTTTTAAAGGAAATGGCAAAACTCTACAATTTATAAAGTACTTTTAATTCACAATAAATGCTCTGAGAATATTCGGCGATTGCCATATTCAAGCAAATGGGTAATTTTTTTCTTTGTTCTCGATCCACAAATATTTATCGTGAGTCACGTGATTTTCCTTTTGGGTATAAGAAGCGCATTGGACGCACCGTGAATTGCAAGGCTTCAGCATCAGCTTGGCATTAGGCCACCATAAAAGATGCGAGGTTGCTCCTTATAGCAGGTACCGCGTAAGGGCATATCTGCCCATGGCGATCGTCCCAAAACAGCTTCATGGTGATCCGCCATTTAAGTGTATCTGCAGCTGCCTGTTAAAAAAGCTGTCAATTGGTATCTGGAATCAATGACAATTGCAGAAAGGCAGGATGTAGCTGTTTGAAAAACATAACAGAAATGTGTCTCAGTAGCCGTTCTTTATTCTAATTTATCATTTTACCCATTGCATTGTGTGAAAACTAATGATGAACACAAACGTGAAACAATGGGAACACAGAGAAAACAACGCTTACACACCGGACGCTTGAAGCACGAGTCTTATTTTTTTCAGATGGGATTCAACACCTACAACTACTTAGCACTGCAATGAAGCAGAGACCACCAAAACTTGGGAAAAGCCCGGAATTGAAAAAGGCAGAGTGTAATACCGAAACACGCGTCATCCAAAAGGGCTAAATAACAAATAAATAAAAAACATTTCACACACCGATTGGATTGGAACCTTTTTATTTCAACAATGGGAAAAAAAAAACTACTGGCACAGATAAAGGTGTAAGCACACAACAAATCTTTCTACTTAACTAACGGAGTGGAGGAGCTCTTAGTCTCCGTGATTGCATACACCTATGCAACACACCAAATGTTAACAAAACCAAACCAAAATTCACCAAATGATACATTTTTAAATAGTTTGCGAGAAACTATTGGTCGCGATAGTACAACCTTAAGGATATCACCAAACAACGTGGAAAGTAATCTACAATTTGCTTGAGAGGTTAGTGCTATGGAGTATGTTCAGCTCGAAATGGGATGCGGAAGCTGATGCTACAGTGTAAGCCAGCAATAATGGTCAGCTAATGATACGTTGACTCGTAGGTCTATAAAATGGTCTACAGTAAAACGTACATCATAATCGGCATTTCCATTCTCTCGGTGTAACGCAGAGACTCTGTTCAGATCAACACATTTTCATAAAATGAAATCACATGTTCCTTTGTCCAGTTTTGTAATGGTGAACCTTATCACATTTGACAGTATTACACCCTTCCCTTCATTCCTTTCGGAATTCTACCTTTCTTCCAAGGTCGAAAAACAATTGAACCTTATACTGTGTACGATGTGTGGGTTTGTTCAGCTCGCAAGCAAAAATCAAAGCCACTGACCTTCACTCCGAATGTGAATGAATAGCCTTTCAGACCATAGTGGCATTAGAAATATTTTTGAAAAACAAATACCAATGCCGCACAAAATTTCTAGTAATTTACTTTTTTTAATGAAAACAGTTAGTTTACTTCCAAAAGCCTTATTTATAATGTTCCTATGGACCCCTGATAAAATGTGCTTGCACGAGAATGTCCGAGCAAGCCCTGCTGCAACCCCCTCTTGCCAGGCCACGGTCCCCTGAACCCATGACCCCAGTTCACCTTGAACGCATCTGGTTTCCAGACCCTAACCCTGCACCACTCCAACCTCACCCCCATATACCTATTCTGGATTGGTCATATATTCTGGTAACGCTGACACCAATCAGCACTGCGTTTGAAATCGTAAGACTCCAAGGGCTGGAAATCAAAGATCGGCACCTGTGATAAGACATCCGATGGTGAAGGCGCTCACTCCCCACACTTATCCTAGACATGCATTAAATAATGATCCTCACTATACCTTTTGAGTATATATTAGAGGCCTATAAATTGCACACGTGTGTTTGTACTATCCCACTTTGGGTCACTAGCTAGGTGAAAGGTGTGGGGGTCTTGCCCCCGAGGTAACCTGCGGGGGTCGGGATTGATAGCTGACAGGCCTGGCACATCAGAGCGAGAAAGGGTGGAGTGACGCATGTTAGTTTAGGACGGAATATACTGTGACTGGGGTCTTGTTTTATTAGGAGGCACTCTGGGGTGGTCAGCAAGGAAGAGTCACACTTCTGGTACATCAAAAGAATAGCTTTGGAGGGGCACAAGGTTGAACAAGCAGTAATTTTCCAGCAGCGGGGGTGGGAGGCACAGGAGCACATTTGTTGAGATGGATGAACTACAAGTCATGGTTTGGCCCTGTCACACACAGTGACAGTGATCTCAGAGGAAGAAATTAATACATTCTTTGTTCGCAACATCTTGTCTCAGCGCATCCATGAGAAAGGGACTTGGGAGGCACAGGCGCAGGAGGAAAAAGGTTGGGGCTGTCTGTGCTCGCTGTGCGCGGTGCTGCTGAGGGCAGAGGTAACTTTGCAATGTCAGAACGTGGCCTAGTCAAAAGTTGGAGTCGATGGTACAAAATGGAGTCCAAGTGTGTCTAGCAATAGCCCCACCTCTGCTTATGCTTCTTCCCCGTGGCTGCAGAAGGGCAAATGAGGCGTCCCCACAAATGTAAGAGCAAGGTGTCACTTTCGCGCAGAATGTATGGGGGACGGGGCTCAACCAACTAACTCCTTCCTTACATTAACAACGACCCCCAACACATGCCCCCATGAAAATATAGGTCAGAGTGCAGCTATTTCCCTTTGATGCACTGTTTTGCTCACAGTCAGTAGTTCTTGCGTGCCGAGTATCTTATCTAGCCTAGGTCTCATTCCTTTTGTGTGACACGTAGTTATTCAGCTATGTGGGCAAGTGTTTGGTAAGGCAACTGCAGAGCCCCAAAGTTGCTTTCATGCTGTTATCCATCTGACCCTCCCACGATCAGTGAAGGACCCACAATAGCTCGACGAAACTGGGAAGTGTGAAAGCACAGCGTTACATTGTATGGCAAAAAGGCACTTGTTGAAAAAAAAGTTGACAAAGAGGATTGATTTCAAAAGACAAATTAGACACTTTATTTGGACACTTTATATAAACATTGTTGAACAAAGAAATAGATGGTAATCATTTGAAACAGGAAGTGAACTGTTCAACAAGCTCTGCTTTCGGTGGACAGGGCACTTTTGCAATGTTTTGTGGCAATATATGTTATGTCGGAACAAAATTTTGCGCAATTCCGTGAGTATATATGTCCAAGACAGTCATAAAAATATCTTTCACAAAATCGAATTCCATTTCCTGGTATATTGGCTTGACCACCCATTTTTTGCTTCTTTACGTAAAGGCCATTGTGTAACGAAGCATCCCAAAGTTTCCTGCAGTCCTCGATTGTTCACGCCCTATGTTCTCGTTATGCGCTAATACCGCTAGTAATGTCCTATATTGCATCCGGTCTATGCCGAAATGCAGTCTGTTGGGCCTGTACTTTAGGCACATATTGTGGAACACCTCTAGTGTAAAAGAATTCTGTGAGTCCCATCAGATCTCTTGGTAGAATCTTATCAAACACGATCTTCTCAAGAGCTTTGTGTGGAGGTTCCTTCTTGCGTTCCGACTTCGGCGACAAAGGTCCATGTGCACATTGGTGGTAATGTTGGTCTTTTGTCCAAGAGTGAACGTTTGAACAGTGGTGCATTAGTGACCTCCATTTTTCTAGTAGAATTTCCACAGACCAACCACAAGTTTTGGAGCTCCACCAAAGATGGTTGCTGAAAGACTGGGACCACTGTAAAATATTTTCAGAACCTTTTTTTTCCCCAGCAGCTGAGATGTTTTTATTGATTGATTTGGCAACGTGCCATACATCAAATTGATGGTGAATATTTGGAAACTGCTCCCTCATGGCCTTGGCTATTTAAACATGCCTGTCAGCGGCTATGAGGTCTATTTGCATTCCCCTCGATTGGAGATCTTGCAGGGATTTGATGAAACCATGTTTCTCCATGGCCACTGAGGATTTACATTCGGACACCTGCACGACCGCCAAACTCACCATTTTTTTAGTTTCCATGTCCTGAAAGTGGTATGTGCAGTACTTTGCTGAAAATCCGGGGCTGTTGCACTGTCCATCGCCAGCTAGCCTGAACCATTTGTCAGAGAATGTCATTTCAATTGACATTTGTTCAATTTTCCATGCTTAACTAATAGCTGGGAATAATTATTCATGTTGATATTTGTAGTACTGCGTTTTAGAAATGAACTGGAGTCCCACAAATTAACAGAAACTGGACAACTTATTAAAAGTAGAGCCACTGAAAAGTAAAGCTGCTGAACACAGTAGATTTTCAGCTGCCACTTTCCCCAGCATCGGTTGAGCGGCCTTTGAAAATTTTGCATGGAGCAGATCACAGGTGGCTTGTATTTTCAAGTTAGTGCCTTGTGATACACGAGTCACAATCATCAATGGCTTCCCACATACTCCACCCACCCCCCTCACTGGATGGACACTTTTCAGCATCAGTTTAATCTCCATCAGACAGCTGTCGAATACAATGTATTTGGGCTCCTGTATTAGACTATTGTCCTGCATGAATGTGGTTTGTGACTCAATTGTGGTGGACATATCGGCTGAACAGGACGTACTGTAGTCGATATCTTTGGCAAGTTCCTCAGTCAATTGTGTTGAGGCTTCAGTCTCTGTTAATTCAGCTTGTGTTATTTGAACACGAATCAGAGAAAACATCAATGTCGATTGTTGTTTTGTTTTGTGTTGCTGTGGTCGATTGTGTCAAGTGGTCTGCGAGTAATTCAAAAGCATCATCATTATGTCAGTTTCGTCTTCATCTTGTGGAGTTCTCGCATTGTAGCAATGCTCCAACAACATCTTGCTGGCTTTGCCAGTCACATTCAATTCATTTTCTGGCCATTGGGCATAAGCATCTCGAGTCTGCTTATTGATTTGAACACGCTGCGCCTCAAATAATAGTTGCTCCATGGTGAAATCAGTTTGGCAAGCAGCATCTCTGGCTTTAGTAGGTGTTTGTGTCATCAAAGTTAATTTACTTCTGGGCCTCTAGGAGATGGGTTGTGAACAGATGTTCAATGTAAAACCAACATACAGTATATAGCACTTTAGATTTAAAATAAAGCATGTTATGAAGACACCTGCCCAAAACACTTTTTGTAATCGCACTTGGTTGCTAGTTACCCTTGCTTTGTTGATTTTCTTTGAAACCGTGTTCTTCACTGTAACGACTGCACCAGCAAGTTGGTCCACCATCTTGGATCTACGTGCCTCCTATTCTATTTCCCAATCTTGTATACATGCCTAGAATAGAATATTGATAAAAAAGTCAATCGTATTTGAAATCAAATTATTTCCTTGCTCACACAGCTTACATAGATACCCTCGTACACTGTGTATGTCATTTAGTCAAAATATACATTTCGAATTACACCTGATTGATGGCTAGTGTACTCTATCAGAGATCACCGAGCAAAACCCACTGATTGTAATGTTGCACTCAAGCGTGTTGCAAAAGATGCTCGTTTATAATAATGTCACTGTCTAATTGTATCAGATGTACGATATACTTTCTTTCATTCAAGGGAACTGTCAGTACGCATACCTCAGGCTCTGGATCAGCTTGAAAGGATGATGTAATTGTAGTCGAAGTACCAGCATTACCCTGTAACACAGTACTTGTTTTAGTATGGATGAAAAAAGTGAAACTGAACACACACAATGGGATGCAGACAATGGTACATATCAATAAAAACCCATAAATGAAACATTATGTAAACAAATTAAAGGATACGTAAACTATCATATCTCTTATTCCATGCATAATACTTTTCCGGAACTCAATAGCAAAATAAAACTACCTGATACGCGCTCGAATTTGTTGTTGACTCTGGGAAAGACATGGATGCAGAGTCTTGCTCCTTCATGTTCAGTGCATTGTCATGGAGTTGTAAAGGGAAAATTAGATTTAAATCAGAAATGCTAATCTAAAAGAATTGACATGTAAAGCAACCGATTACGAAAAGATTATGCTTATTTCCAAGGGCACTATAGCATAGTTATCTGTGCCCATAAATAGTTTTCTATGATGCTCCTAAAACCAAGGACAGATGTATAGCAAAATGGGGTTTAGTTATAACGCAATACAATCTTGTAAATATGAAAAGTATTATAAGGGACATTTACACCTTAAACACCAATCCGTCCATGTAGTTACCTGTTCAGTACCCCAAGCCCTACAGCTAAATCATGAACCGTGACTCACCTGAGGCAGCGTGTGCATGAATAGAGTTGGAATTGCATTTGGAAGCAATTTACGAGGCGGTCTGAGTCGATACTTCTTTGTGTACTGCGATTGGTCGTACATATTCGTGGTAAAGTGCAGGCTGCAGATGCGGAATCAATCACCCCTCAAGTCCCCCAAGACACCCGGGCTCTACTTTCAAGCTCGTCCGGTGCAAAACTGCAATATCTGACCCATTTTCTTATTAGATCTATATTCCTCAGGAATATATGCATTATTGTGCCTTTAAAAAAAAAAAAAGTCCACTCCACATCATTAAAACATTCTTTCGCATAAAAGCGTGAGAAAGATGGAATTATATCATACATTTTTTTATGCAATCTATGTTTTGGTCACCGAAGCAAAACCTGTGTAGCATAGCTGACTGTATTATAGGATAACTTACTCGTCCCTCGAGCGTACTATGATGCATCAAAAGGAAATATGCTTATAGACACGGTCCTCGAAGGATGCAATTCGATCCCAATTGACACTGATGACAATTGCTATATATCGAGAACAGAACAAATTAAACTCAAGTGAATGGTAATGGCAATGAGATGAATGAACATTACACTACTAGGTACGTTCGTTCGAAATAGATAGAAATCTAAAGATCAAGGAGATATGATTAGGTGACCTGCCTTACCTTGACCAACAAATAGTTAGATTCAGCAAGCAGGGTAGTTATTAGCAGGAGAACAGGGAGATGTTCACAGGTAGCACAATGACGAGCAGACTCTGTGGTCACAGAAGTTCTCAGGTAGCACGTTCACGAGTTGACTTGCAGTGCTCACAGATGTTCTCATGATAAATATCAAGGGGTTAATGAATTAGAAAAGTGGGTGTGTATGTGAATGAGTGACGTGTATATGGCGTGGTCTTATGGGTGTTAGGGAGAATGCTCTTCTATGGCTAATTTCCCTTACCTATAGAGTCCCCCAGCAGCTTTGCCCTATTTGAGGGGTTTATTTTTTTCTCCTGCTAAGAGTGAGACCCTTTTTTCCCCACTCTTAGGCAGATTGCTAGTGTGTGTTTTAGGCTATCTTGTGTGCTTATAGTCTTTTTCTCACCCTAATAGGAATCATCTTTTTCATGTGTGGTACACAGCACCCTCTGTGCCGTACCACAGGGGTGTCGTAGCGACCCACAAACATAGACTACATACCCTGGGACTGACTACCGTCTCCCAAGGCATGTAAAGCCCCCATTGACTTCACTAGTCAAATCTTATAAACAAAACCAGTACAACCCATCTTACTATGGGGGTACTGGGAAGGGTTAATAGTTTTTCCCTGGTGTTCATTTTCGAGGGGGTACCGTACAGTCCCTCTCTCAAAGGTTTCTGGCCGGTGGCAGTGGTTACTACCGAAAATATTTGACCGCAAATGTTTTCCTATGGGATTTTCCCATTGTTCGAGGCTACCACTTTTACTGACGGCCTCTAACATACCGCCGGTTTATTTTAATATTAACTTTACTCCGGTAGGTTTTTATTGCCAGAACTTTGATTTAATTTCTTTCTTGTGTCTTTCTCTATAGTCCTATCCCAGGTCAGGGATCCTTTGTTCGTCCTTTTGGCGGCCTACGCAACCCAAGTCGCACTCTGCCCTGATAGGCTGGGGGGTTCTCCCGCCAGGAGAGCCACCCCACTGTGTGAGTGACAGCTAGGCTGCATGAATGGGGGTCTTTCTGCATAAAAGCAGGGTCCTGAGGACTGGAGGACAAGACATCTGCAGCGACTGAACCACTGGTGAAGCCCTGCTGCAGATCCTCACCACTTTTCTCCAACGGCTCGAGAAGATCTTCGCCTGCAAGAGTCTTCTTCCCTTGAGCTGGTGGGGCCAACCAGTTCGCCAATCGCCTTCCCGGACCTACCTTGGTCGAATCGCCAGTGCCAAGCACTAGGAGACCGGCTAGCCAGGCACCAGTCCACCCGGATCGCGATTTAAAGGAGCGTACCTTTTATTTCGTTTGGCAGCAACGCGGCTGGTTTCGTCCCTGGGCAGTGCAGTAACTCGAACCATCCTCCACGACGAGAGCCTCTCTTCCTCTACTGGATCTCCCGAACTGCAGGAACTGCCTGGAACTACCGCCACCGCAGGAGCCTCTTCTACATTTTAAGGTACTTTGTTCTGCCAGGCCTCCCTTTCCGTTGGGTACTGCTAAAGGTGTTTTAAATCCTTTACCTACCTACTGGGTTGGCCTCCCCTATCATCTAACATTGTCTTTCACCTTCTGCAACCACCTTTTCGAATCGTTTAACAAAGACTTGACTGCAGCTACAAGAACATTTTGCTCCTGGGCCCTTTGCCCTGTACCACTGACTCTGGCACAGGCATATTGACTCTGGCTAAATCTGTTACAACTTCCTTCTCTAGATTGCTTCTCACCTAGAAATGTGTTGGTGCACCTAACTCTTATAACCACCTTTTCCTTCCCACTTTTTAAACTTGTGAAGTGCCATTTTGCTCGGTTTTCACCTCAGTATTATGCATGCTAAAGTACTGCCTTGCCTAACTTGTCCACACTCTTCTTGGGAAGTGTTGCTGGTGTGTTTAAGAGTATATTCCTGTATAACTTGGCCTTTCCCTCCCTTTTGAGAAATTGATAGAGTCCCATTTCTGCTTGGTTTTCACTGTGCCGTTTTGCTCAGTTTTCACTCTTGCTCAAACTTGTCTACAATTCAAATAGGGAGTTGTGTATACTTTTCTTGACTGATTTAACTTGCTTTTATAATAGTGATTTGTGTGTGAACATCAGAGTGTGTAAAATAAATATATATATTCTTTTTGATACCAAGCTTTGGGTCAGTGTTTCCTTGTTCCATAGTACTGTAGTCCTGATGTGTAAACCCTGAATACTGCTCATCTCCCTCTTGAGATAAGTCTGACTGCTTAGCCACAGCTACCAACTAAATCTTTGTGGTACAGACTGATACCAAAGGGGATTTATTGCTCATACCTGTAGTCTTAATATTCTGTAGTGCTCCCTAAGGGAACTGCACAGGATTCTGCCTAACAATGGGGATAGCAGGGGCGCGACCTGCTTCAGGGCCATGTGTATAACGGCCCCTGCACGTAAGATACCTTTGAAATGTACATGGTGTTTGGCACCTTGGCCGTTCCCACCTCTGCCAGCCCCCCTTGGCAGCGCACATCCACTTTTGCGAACTCCCGTTGATAATAGAGGGGGGGATGGTTGGATGGATGGGCATGAGGCATGCAGACAAGGCCCGGAACAGCGCTGAAGGGAGAGACACACTTATGTGGATTGTAGGGGCACGGCCTGCTTGGAGACACAGGGTCTGGCTAGGCCATGTGTACAATGGCCCCTGCGCGTAAGATACCTTTGAAGTGTACATGGTGTTTTGCACCTTGGCCTTTCCCACCTCTGCCAGCCCCCCTTGGCAGCGCACATCCACTGGTGCGAACTCCCGTTGATAATAGAGGGGGGATGGAGGTGCATGAGGCGTGCAGACAAGGCCAGAACACCACTAAAAGGAGAAACACATATGTGGATTGCAGGGGCAGGGTCTGCTTCAGGGGAGCCTGCCTGGAGACACTTGGTCTGAGGAGGGCATGCGAACAATGGCCCCTGCGCGTAAGATACCTTTGAAGTGTACATGATGTGTGGCACCTTGGCCGTTACCACCCTGCCAGCCACCTTGGGAGGGCACGGCCACAGGTGCTAACAGTCATTGATAGGGTAGAGGGGACGGGCAGCGAAGAGGCATGCAGGAAAGGGCCGGAACACTGCTGAATGGAGACACACTTGATTTACTGAAAAATTGAAACAACCATTCATAAACGTTCAGTTGTATTTTATTTTGTTGCTGATTTTGATGGCACAAATGTACTACACATTATAAAGTTCGGGTTGCAGCACAGTATGGGAAAATCTGTACTGACCGCTGTCACTGGGGAATGTGTCTCTAATGGCACCAACGACACAGGCGGGTATTACTCGTTGAACGCGGTGTCCAAGCCTCCCATGAAGCCACCATGTAAACGAATGATAGGCCGCCAGCCTGTACTACCTGTGGAAGAGAAAGATACAAACTGTTTTTAAATAAACAAGATAAGTGTATTAAACCTTAGTTGAAAATGCAATATTGTATCCAATGGCATTGTTGCCAGTACAAATGTTATTTCACGGATCAATCCACTTGGGCTTTAAACTGTAGACACATTACAATATTGAACGTCTGTGCATTCCATTACATTTGGGACACAAAGAAATATTGCTTCATGGTTGTAAATGAAATAAACATAAGAAGACAACTAGGATTTCCCTAAATTGCGAGTGTTGTATAGAATTGCAAGACTACATTCGTTTGGCAGTGATAGATCAAAGTTACGACAATATAGGAGACAACGATGAAATGGTAGTGGCCTAATTGACATCACAACTGGAGTACACTTACTCGTTACTTGGATTGAGAGGTCGAACTGTTGTGCGAAGTTCGTGCATAAGCACCATCATAATCCTCAACACGGACCATGTGAGGCAGGCTGTCCTGAAGCCATGCAGCTTGGTAATGCATTGCAGGCGTGTCTCGCCTTCCAATATGTAGGACAAACATCCAGAGTTTTCTCGGCAGCAGCAGTTCTCCTACTCGGTTGGCATTAGCGCGCACCGATTGCAGGTACACCAGGTGGAAACGTTGTCCATGCGACTAGGCTCAGGCTCTTCATCTGTTGATTCGTCCTCCCAACTGTCGTCCGAAGCCCCATCGTTTCTGCATCTTGCTCTTTCGAGTAATTCCACCTCGGAATACTCCGGCTCGTACTGGTAGGGCTGTATTGTTGCCATTATGGGACAAAATAGAAATGGATAGTAATGGTACTAGTATCTGTTCTCACGGAATACGAGCAACGAGGCACAGAATACTAAAAAAAAGACAGTGAAACGATTGAAAAAGCAAATCTGATATTATTTGTTGAGAAGCAGTCTGTTTATACTTATTGAGGAAAGAGGCGTCCTGCCATTTCCATGGAGACACGTCATTAGCTGAAGCGCAGAAAATGTTGACACGACATGTGAAATGGGCGGTACGCGTCTAGTGATCTCAGCCTCAGGGGCGGGGGATATGATTTAGTGCCGCCAGGGCAGTTCACCTTAGGGCGATGCAGCAACGGATAAGATTAGCACAAGATGGCCGCGCCCTGCTACCTGATTTCAAATGTGTAAAAATGAGGAAAAATACGGTAAGGTGCATAGGAAATGTTTGTACGATCGATCAACCTAAGCTTAAAAACACATGCCCGAACCCTCGGGACAATAATATTTTTGAGCGCACTATTCCTTCAATGATGTTATTGCTCACTGCTTGCGTAGCAGCGAAACAGCTTACCTCGAACTTCCAAATGCTTCCGACTAACTTCCCAAATACATGCGCACAATGCGCAAGTTTGTGGAAGTTGTAGGAAGTGAGGTAGGAAGGGAGGAACACACAGGGGTGTGATTGCCACAGGCAATGTGATTAATTCAAATGTAAAGAATCCAGAAAGCACGCTTGTAGTCAACCCAATACAATTGCGTTCTACAAGAAAGGCTTTGTTACTGGCTGCACATGCTATAACGATAGATAAGATAAAATAAATCAACCGCAGGGCAACCAGCATCAAAATAGTTCTTCTCCAATCGAAGTCACAGTACTAGCCCCATACAAGATTACAAATAAACACTCTCTTTACGAGGGACCAAATAGGTCATAGGTTCAGCATGCGCCCAACATTCACCTCACACAATTACAAAAATGTAACTCCGATCGTGCAAGATTTAAACAAGCATTGAGGACTGGGAGGTGGACCGTGGAATTAAAAAGAAGCAATTATAAAGTTGCCGGCGGCTTCCACGCACCGTATTCCAATAACTTCGAACAAGGTGACTTAAAGGTTAAATATGTCAATAGACACCTCACCGCAGAGAGGCAAAGTCCAATGCCGTATTTCAGTTATTCAAAATGGTAGAGGCTCAAGGCACTAGACGCCAACAGTCACCTCACTGTAGAACAGCAAGATCCACTGGTGCGATAAAAGTGTACAAGCGCTGTGTATCACTTATTCAAATCCAGTGAGGTTCAAAGGCACTGTGTGCCGACAGTCACCCACACAATATCCAATGTTAGAATGGCTGCGTGCAGACGAAAGAAAACTCGCCTGAGCAGCATCCAATCGCTGGAATCTGCTAGAGGCCTGGAGTTCCAATCCGCAATTGCATTCCGTTATTTAGATCAGGGGAGGTTCAAAGGCAATATATTCCAACAGTAACCTCGCAGCAAACAAACAACCACCAATGTGACAATAGGGGCAATTACGAGCCATAGTTCAGATAAGCCAAACTGGTGAGGCTCAAAGGCACTATGTGCCAATATTCACCTCACTGTTTCGTTCACTGGACATGCTGGGTGCGTGGAGCGTTGTATACAGTAACCGCTGAAGACGTTAACCAAGTGGCGCACGAAGCAGAAATAATGCAGTCATTGCAATGTTGGTCTTCCTTGAGGCAATGTATTCCTGTGAATTCCACTGATCTTTTTGGCTGAGCACAGCCAACACAGCCAAACACTGCTACGTAGGTTGCTTTTATGTTCTCAGCTTCTTAAAGGATCAGCATATTATGATGCTGGAAATTCATTGGAGGGACAGGGCCTCCCTGTCCTTGTCCTGTAGTCCTTTTTCATTTGTGTGTGTTCTGTATTGTTTTCTGCCCAGAAGTCCATGTGGCACTCCTGGCAGTGCAGCTCTTCCTATTTTTGGTTTGGTGTACACACCCATGGGATACCCTTATGGCACCCATGGGTGGGGGTACAATCCTGTGCCCCTAGTGTATGTACAGAGCAGAGTATGGGCTGGTGGCAGCTCCATGTTGAATTTGACAGGTGTTCTGAGTATCCTCCATTTGGGATACCCAGGCCCTGCCATTGGAATAAGTTGATTCCTGATAGGAAACAAGATGGCCCCTGTGGCCTCTTGCTTTCTATTGCCTGTTACCTTGTTTTCCCAAAGTCCTGGGAAGCCCTGACTCTATGCATTCCCCCTGACTGGCTGTTGGGTGGAAGTTCCATATATGGTGGTGTTGTAAAGTCCAGGACAGACTGGCTGGAGCCTTCCCAGTGGCTGTATGTTGTGGGTACGACCTGTTGGCGGGACCTGGGTGAATGGAGTGTGTGACCAATATGCACTTCTTGTTGTGGATGTCTGGTTTCTAGTATGAAGTACAATGACTGAGGCAGCCCTGCCCGAAACTGGTATGAATGCAGTGTGTAGTGTTGAATGGCTGGGTACTTGTTCCAATACACATTCCTTGTTGTGAGTGTCTGAGAGGGAGGAGAATGGCCTGAAAGCACTGTATGCCTGATTGGCTGACTGACTGCTGAATGCCCTTCTGAGTGATTGGTTGTCTGAGTGTGACCCAGCAGAATGAATGGGAGATCGACTAGTATATCTGGTGGCCTCTCACTACTAGAAATCGTTCAGAAGCTGAAGTTCAAACTGATGCTTAATCTCGAATCCGAGCCTGAAGAAGGTTGACTTCTATCTCCCTTTGCCGAAAGCCGCCAAGACTGATCCAAGAGAGGACATGGTTAGGTGCCCTCTACCCGTGCTCTGAGGGACCTTCGAGCAGCGCTAACCTTGTCCGAAGCGCCTGGGAAATCAGACCTTCGACAGGCTGACGACCGGAGATGGGGACCGCAGAGGAGAACGATGATATGCACCGGAAATTCCATCCACCGTCGTTGAGCAGGGTTCGCAGGTTTGCTATAACCGCTGGAGGCCCGTTGAAGCCGCGTTGCCCAGAAGAGGGGACCGCTTGACGCCATGCCACCAACGACTGGAGCAGTAACGCTCCTTTGCCTATGACTTTTGATTCACGGATGTGCTCATCCGCACCGCCGCCCGCCTTATCCCGCCTGAGAAGGCCAGGCCGCCGACACGCCGAGGAGCATCCGCCGGTAGGTTTCCCGCCACCCAAAGACCGTAGAGATGCCGGATGACTCGACGCCCTTGCTGGGCCACAGTTCTTCACAAACTCTTTGCGGTCCTGAACTATCGACATCGAGGTGCCCTGCACGCCTCTTCCTTGCAGGACATCTTTGCTCTGTCGTCGACGAGCACTGCTGGGACCGAAGCTGCCACCTCGCCGCTGAGTTCACTTTCCTCGAGGGATCTCGACGATCCGTGGCTCCTGCTTTAAAGGGAGCCGATCAAGAAGGATCCGTCAACGACTCGTCATCGAACTGTGCTATTCCAGGTACATTGGGGTGGTAGAAACATTGTAGAAGGAAATAAGACTCATTGAACAATATATGGACTGGGCTTGTGATATATCTTTATTTTACAGGCACAGAACTGTGTCTAGGTAACAGGGCCAGTATTTTGCCAATTATTCTAACCAACTGCGTTCCTCCTATGTCTATTGTTGGTTATCTTTATTAAGTGATTTGTGTGATATTTAACCAGAGTACAGTTGATGCACTTTAATGAAATCTAATAATAATTGTGGTACCACTTAGAACTGTATATATTTGCCATTGTAGATTTACTGAGCACAAAGTGAGTTATTGTGATTGTGTATATAACTTTGAACCTTACTTATATAAAGTCTGTGTTTTAACAAATAACTTTTCCAACTTTCTGCGCTTCACTGTGGTGTTCAGCCCCCGGATGTTCAGAGAGAGCAGCTTAAGCATACTTAAGGGTTGATCTATCTAGCGTGGTTCAGAGCTCCTGGATCGGTTTAGTGTAAGGGCCCTTCACCAACTTGAGCCCATCCCCTGCCCAAACCCCAACTATCCCTTCCCCACAATCCCCCCTTCCGCCCACACCCCTCTCCCTTGCCCTGGAGCTGTTCTCATTACCAAAGTGTCTCCCACACCGAACATGTAGGGGATGAACCCACCTGTTAACCCAGGGTGAACTGGTGGGGCACCCTATGGCACCTATCGAGATTCCAAGCATGTGGTCTGTCACGCACCTCATCCCCTGAGATGCGTGGGTAACTTGTTAGTGAGCTAAGCGGTTGTCATGAAAACCAGAGCCGTGCCCCATAGCCTGTCACAAGTTTTCTTTAATCCCGAGGTGTTTTATTTCTGGTGAGTCAAATGTTGCGTGCCCGCAGCTGGGGTCTCGTCCATCCTGAATGCACTTACGACCATTGCCATGGCTTCGGACGTCACGAGCTTCGCAGCGATCTCCTTGTCTGTGTCATCCTCCTCGTCCTCAAGATGGAGAATCTGTAGACCCTCCTGTAGAGTAGTGATCCTATGCTGTCTGCCTTCCCATCAAAATAACAGCCCAAAGGGGAAAGTCCATTTGTATTTGACCTGATTGTCTTACAAATGTCTCAGGATTGGCCCCATTTCCGTTCTTTTGAGGTGTGTGGTGTGGTCCAGGTCTTGGTATAGATGGATTTCCACCAAATTGTATGGGTTCCACCGGTCGGGCTGCACAGAGGTTTGCTTCCTTCTGCGGGTATCTTGACAGTGCTGCCATCACGTCCCTGGGTCTGGAGCCAGGTTCCGGTCTCTTCGTGCCTGTTCTGTGGACCCTGTCTATCGGGACGTTAACGACTTGTTCCTTAACCAGCAGGTCTTAAAAAATTCAAGTGACCGTCATCAAGTCTGCGTCCGCCACGGATTCCGGGAGGTTCCGTATGCGAATATTGGATCTGCAAGACCTGTTTTCCAGGTTCTCGCATTGCAGCTCAATGTACTGTGTCGCCCTTGCCAGATCCTCAAGGGCAATATCGATGGAGCAAAAGTCCTCCACTACCTCCTGTAGAGCCCTTTCAGTGTTATCAGTTCATTCTCCCAGATCCGAAATGTCATTCCTCATATCAGCCATGGACTGTTTTATTTCTCCCATGAAAGTCACGAATTGCATTTGGAAAGCTTGCATCATCTTACTTTGAAAGGCCAGAAAGCAGGCTTCTATGGCCTCTTTTGAGGCTGCCATTTCGGGGGTCCTGGAGCTAGGATCACCTTCATGTATGGTCGACAGTTATTGTGTTTTGCTTGAGAGATCAAGGTGGGAATTGGGGGTTGTTCTTTCGCTGCCGCTGCTTTACCTTTGTTTCCCAACATTAGTTGCACTCTCGAGGTTCCGGTTGTAATAAAATGTCCCCCTGTTATAGCCTGGGACCTATTCCCCGCTCTCCTAGTCGTTCACTGTCCAATATGTGCTTGTAGTCTGTATGTAGAACAGTGGGGGCCGTACCGAGTGTACAGAGCCAGTAGCAATCCCCTCCACCCAGGGCCGCTTGGGTGGCCGCTCCTCTGGTGCAAGGTCAATGAGTTTTAAGTGCTGGTGTCACCTTGGGCCCCTGTCCCTCCTCGTTAGATCTCTGTGTCCCATTCCCGACCTTGGCCAGAGGGTCCGTGCCTGGGGGGGTTGTCCATGCTTTCAGACTCTGCAGCGGCCTGGGTGCTTGAGGGAAGAGTTTTGTGCCCCGGAGGGAGTGTGTTACCATCAGGGGTTTACCTGGGTGTTTGCGTGGGGCTCCTGTGCTCTCCATGTGTTCCCATCCATCCCTGGGAGCAGCTGCTCATTTCACTGCCAAGAAGAGGGCCCGTTCTGTGTCTGGTGCGACCTGGAGCTAGGATCACCTTCATGTATGGTCGCTGCGGGCTTGGTGCTGCAGGGGGAGTGTGCCTGCTTAGGAGTTGCCTAGCTCCTCATTGCCCGCAGCTCTTCTTTGTCCCCGGCAGCCTGCAGCATCTTTACGGTGGTTGCAATGTTCCTCTGGAGGTCCAGGAGGATCTGTCCTGAGCATCGGAGGGTGGGGGGGGGGGGTCGCATTGCTTACCTGCTGCAGTAATCCCCCATGGAAAGTCTTAAAATGACACCCAAGAGTAAAAGACTCCCATAAAAGAGTAAAAGACTCCCACTCACTGAGCTATAGGGGAAAAATAATCTAATCGGTCCAGAAAAAGGTTCTGCGGTTGACACAGATCAGGAAGATTTATCATTAATATGAAAATCTTACCTAACACCCTCTGCTTGCACAACATGGTGGTTGTGTTGTCTGTGAAGTTGCGGACCACCCAGTTCTGTAAGTGGTGTTTGAACTTTTAGTTTAGTTTGGTTTAGCTTATTTGTAAGGCACAACCAAAGTGGCCCGTAGGACTTCAGAGCTCAGAACACCAGTGCAGCGCCAGAGCATGGATGTGTGGTGCCTTTTCTTTGGGCAACCACAGGCCTCTGGTGTGGTATTTATCCGTGTAAGCTCCCCAACCCTCCATCGAGGCATCCGTGGTGACAGTGATCTGATTAACTGGGATGCAAAAGGGAGCGCCCTGAGTGAGGTTGAGATGACTCCTCCAGAATTGGAGGGCATCTCAAAAGAATTGCATGAGGTGAAGTTGGTCTTCCCAAGATCCTGAGAGTTCTTGCCAATGGACATCCAGGAACTCCTGAAGTGGTCTCATTTGGAGTCTGCAGTTTGGAATCAATGGGATGCAGGAAGACATCATCCCCAGAAGGGACTTGAGAGTGTGAACTAAAGCAATCGACAGGGGTGATCGCTGCTGGACCTGGTTTCCAATGGCATTGACCCTGTCCTCTAAATTCGTGAGTGTTGAAGCATGTTCCAAAGAACAGTCATTTCTGCACAGCACTTAAGCAATACTTTGCAAAGTTCACAGAGAACCCCAGTGAAGTTAGGCATAGAATCATGTCCTTGGTGTGCTGAGTCAGTAGTGGAAGCGATGGGGGCGTGCACCAACCAGTCCAGCTATGGGTAGATGTGAATTCCAGAACACTGGAGGTGGGCTGCGACTGGATCATGACATTTGGTGATCACGCTTGGTGCAGGTTTTAGTCCAAAGCGCACAGCATTGAATTTGTAATGTTTTCCTACAACCTTGAAGTGGCGAAAACGCCTGTGCCACAGATTGATGGGGATATGCAAGTATGCATCCTCCAGGTCCTCTAGATAGGAGAGAAAATTCCCCTTTTTCAGCTGGCCCAAGATGTGCTGAAGTTGTCACCATGCAAAAGGTTTGGGACTTCAGGAATGAATTGAGTCTTCTCAGGTCTAGCATGGATCTCCAGCCTCCTGTTCTTTTCCTCACCAGAAAGTATCTGGAGTGCACTCTGGTGCCCCGCAGATGCACTGGTACAGACTTTATTGCACCTTTTGTTAGAAAGGGTTATACCTCTTGTAGGAGATGGTGCAGGTTTTTTTCTGCCTTTGGAACGGGAGGAATGGAGGGTAGGGGCCCAATGAACTCTAGTGTATGGCTGTGCTGAATGAAGGATAACACCCATTTGTCCGTAGTGATGGACTTCCACTGTGCGAATAAGTTGGCAAGCCGCCCCCCTACTGGGGTGCTGAAGTGGAGGGTGAGGCTGGAGCCTTGTCAAGCCTGCTTCAGCACTTAGCTTCTGCTAGAGGACGCGCTTCATCATCAGTGGTTTCCTCAGTATGCTTAGGATCTTCTCTTGTAGCCTGCTTGGGTGTTGCTGGTGTGCGACGTATGCAGACGGTAGGAGGATCAATAATCTTTCGAAGTCCTTGTAAATCTTGATTTCCCTGAGAAAAAGGACTGAAGTCGCTGTTGCAGAGTACCCAGCCAACAAGCGGTTTTGGTTTCGGCCTTGATGCCCTGCAGGGTTTCATCCACCTTTTTGCCAAATAAATCTATGCCGTCAAACGGGATGTGAACTACCTTAGATTTTATTCCGCCCAGACGTTGGTGGCCTTAAGCCAACATTGATGGTGTAAGACCACCCAGTTACACATCTAGCTGAATCCTGTGCCTGCAATATCCACAGCAATAGAGATGGCATGATCCGACAGCGCTTCCCCCTCACATAGAAGTGTAAGAGCCTCATCTCGCTTATCAGGTAAAAAAGTATTGGTCCCAGCTTGAGCCAGAGCTCCCGGTCGTAGCGGGAGAGATTGACGAGTTACTAGGGGACAAAGGGTTGGCAGAGTTGTTATGGGCGGCTGCAGAGATGACGGAGTCCAGGCAGGGTTGTGTGTGGGAGGCATTTTGGTGCTGAATCTGGGACTTTGTACTTCTTCTGGAAGCAATCTT
This sequence comes from Ambystoma mexicanum, assembly GCF_040938575.1. Taxonomy (NCBI): domain Eukaryota; kingdom Metazoa; phylum Chordata; class Amphibia; order Caudata; family Ambystomatidae; genus Ambystoma; species Ambystoma mexicanum. The sequence continues at coordinate 1,390,948,760 of NC_090924.1, forward strand.
TCTTGGGCAACACTGAGAAGATTTCTCAAGATTAGAAGGCCGTCCTCCCAAATATCTTCCAGCACCGCAATGGCTACAACTGATTTTCAGGCAGGATCCCACCTTTGATAAAGGAACCCCTCTCTTTTCTGTTCCTATGGGAGAAGATCAAATGGCTACGCAGCTTGCATGGAAGGGGAGGCTCTTGGAGGTATATCTGCTAGCTCGCCATCACTGGGCCCCAGATCCTCAAACTCATCGTAGTGTTAGTGCGTGGAGAATCGTCTGATGTATAGTCATCTGCGTCGGTGTCCGTATGTGTGAGAGTGGCTGCCGGCAAATGTGGGGCCCCTGGAGATGGTCTGGAGGGTGGTGGAGGAACCAAACCTTGTTTCACGAGAAAAGCACAGGGCTGCACGGAAGAAGACAACAGTGGACCTGGGTTTCTTTGCTGAAGGTCTGAAACCAGCTGTATCATTGACAAGATAACCATAGACCTGTCCTATGAGCCTGATGGCGTGGTACCTGGTGAGTTCTGGAAGGCGTGTCAATGTGGACAGGGGTCTGTGCCGAGTTGTACTTGGAGTAGGTACTCTGTGAAGTCTGCTATACACGCCACTCCTATTACTAATGTTTTAAACACTGAAATCAGCCCTTTAAGGTGCTGTCTGCTGCTATCTGCCTGATGTCGCCTCTACTGTACACCTCCCACCCACACCACACAAATCGCATCTAGGCACGGTGCCTGCACCATATTCTTCTTATTTACTGAACTTTGCCTATTTATGAAACTCGAATTTAGGTACTGTATTTTGCTGAATTGCTGCTTAATTATGCCCTGCCACCATTAGCCTGTGCCTGCCCCTCATTGAAAAATCGAATTTAGGTACTGTATTTTGCTGAATTGCTGCTTAGTTGTGCCCTGCCACCATTAGCCTATGCCTTCCCATTGAAAATTGAATTTAGGCACTGTATTTTGTTGAACTGTGACCCACCTGTGACCTGCCGTGGCCCAGCATTAGTCGCACAATCTCTCTGTCATCTCCCGCCTTACACCAGCTGCACGCCCATACTCAGCCACTCTCCACTATCATGATGCCCAAGAGTTCCCCTCCCAATCACAGCATAGACTCACACCCCCGCACTCTCCCTGCCACACTCCACCCAGCCAGCCTAACAGCCCTCTTTATAGTCATCACTATAATGGCCCCTATGCCTCCCCACTTACTCCCAGCACACCACACTCAGTGCCCGGCACTATACTCACATGCCACAGCATTCAGACTATAACATCACACAGTCTCAGCCACCCAGCCTAGCCATCAGACTTCGCAATCTCAGAAGTCGATCACTTCCTAGGTATCTACGCTGCTCACCCACACCCATCACGACTAGAAATACCAGACTAGGCACCCGCACCGCACCACTACCCCACACTAAGATGAGCATAGGCACTGCCCATCCCTACCCACCTCCACAACTTGCCTCTACACTACCTCGCTCTAAGGCCCCCAATACCACACACCACAACACGCACACTTCCCCCCCCCATACTAGTATAAACAAAAACATCAAAGGCACTCAATACCCACCCCTCAAATGTGCACTACTGAACGTACGCTCTCTACCTGCACATGCATCTACTATCCACTCATAATCTGGGTCTACTATGCATCACCGAAGCGTGGCTCAATGATACTTCCTGCCCAGCCATCGCACTAACCCTACCCCCAGGCTACACCATCCTTAGGCAAGTTAGACCTGATGAGATTGGAGGGGGAGTCGCCCTTATCCACAAAGACTCACTGTCCATTAGACTAGCAGACCATAGTACATGGGGTGGAAATGCTGATATCCTATCAGCTAAGCTCACGCTCCCCCCCAATAATCTAATCAATATCCACCTCCTGTATAGACCTCCCGGATTCCCAGCAGACTTCCAAGAGCACCTCTCCCACCGGCTCAGTAACAACATTAAAAAATCCTTCTATTAGGAGACCTACATTTAGGATACAATGGTCCAAAGGATAAATCCGCCACAACCCTAGCAAAAGAACTTGTAGACCTAGGATTCTCCCAAGGAGTCCTCACCCCAACCCACTCAAAAGGCCGCACCCTTGACTGGGTCATGCATCATTATCTCAAACACCATACGTGCATTGACTTCCTGATCCCCACCTACCGCAGACCCAAAACTCTAATCCACGCACCACCTGCCATAATAAGAAGTTCCAAAAAACTCAATGCAGACAATTTGTGACCCTACCTCACAAACCCCTGCCTAGCACCACCGTTCTCTCAGGACCCTAATATACTATCAGCTATCTTCAATGATACTCTCACCAATGCCATATATTATATAGCCCCACTTGAAAACAAAAAAGAAAAATATCTTTTCACTGCAACTCTTGGTTCTCGGATGAACTCCAAACCATCCCAGCACAAAAGCGTCAGTCACTGAAAAACTGGCAATCGGATCCCAGTGACCTAAATAAGAGCCTTTTCAAGAAGATAGACCTCCAATATAAAAAAAGCCATTTTAGTAGCAACATCCAACTCCTTCAATGATAGGATTACAAAGGCCAATTCCCAAGCCAAAGAATTATTCGCTATCTTTAATGAACTAGTCACACCCCCGGCTACCGCAGACGAGATAGCTAAAGACAAAGCCTGGTGTACTAGCATTCATACCGCCATGCTCAACAAAATAAAACTCCTCCAGAATAAAATCCAAAACCACTGCAAAGTGCTCCCTAACCAAAAAGCCAACCGCTCAATTCGCCTTCAGGGACGTCACCGAACCTGAGGTCCTTAATCTCATCAAAAACCTCAAACCATCTCTCTGCAAAGCAGACATCTGCCCTCCCAAAATCATCAAGGAGTGCGCTAAAGACCTAGCACCCTTGATTACTGCCTTCATTAACGCATCATTCCAAACAGGAACTGTCCCAAACAATCTCAAGGAAGCCTGGGTGCGGCCACTTCTAAAAAAGGTCACACTAGACCCAACACAGCCCAACAACTACAGACCGATAACGACAGTCCCGTTCATATTGAAAATCCTGGACAAAGCAGCCCACAACCAGATCCAATCATACATAGAAGCTAACTCCATACTAGGCAAAAGGCAATCTGGCTTCCGTGTCTGGCATTGAACAGAATCTCCCTTATTAGACCTAAAAAATCAAATCTCACAGATCATGGACAAAGGCAAACCTGCCCTGCTGCTCCTTCCTGATCTATCAGCAGCTTATGATCTGGTAGACAACCAAACACTTAACCACCCACCAAGCAGCATCCTGGGTCACATCCTTCCTCGAAGGAAGAGCCATGAAGGTCTACTCCGACACAGCAAACGCAGATCCTATACTATAAACTGCGGTGTCCCCCAAGGATCATGTACAGCCCCCACCCTCTATAACCTCTGCGCTAAACCCCTCTTTGACCTACTTGATTCCTTGGGTGTTGCATATACTAACTATGCAGACGACACTCAAGTACTTATACCTCTAACTGGACTCTATCACCAAGACGCCACTGCCCTTCACAACATCTAAATTCTTATCCTTGGGCAGAACAACACAATAAAGAAGCTAAGCCCCCAATACGCCAACTTCAACATAGACAACTCAACCATCTCCGTATCATCCTCCGTCAAGACTCTAGGTGTTCACATTGACGCCAATCTATCAATGAACAAACAAGTCGGCGCCATAGCCTCGGCATCAGCGTTCAGCACCAAACTCATCAATGCCTTTAAGCCCTACCTATCCGCCCCCAACCCCTTGGCCATAGCTAGAGCAACTATAGGGGCTAAACTCGATTATTGTAACGCTCTCCTAGCTGGCACCTCTGCCAAGAACATTCACAGACTACAAACCACACAAAACAATGCCCTCAGTGCCGCAATGAGCATCCCTAGAAGAGACAATATATCCCATGCCAGACGTGCAGCACGGTGGCTTCAGGTCAAAGACCAAATCACTCTGAAAATCCTCACCATCGCACACAGATGCATCAACAACACTGCTCCCACATACCTATCTGAAGCAATATCAAGAACCACTTCCACTCGCCCCACCAGAACTCAGTACACCAACCAGCTACACATATGACGCATCAAGAGAGCCACAGCTGGAGGTCTAGGCTTCTCCTATATTGCAACAAAACTTTGGAACTCACTCCTTGCCACAACAACCTCAAGACCACTTTCCTCAACTAGCACTGCAACTTCCTCCTCTACTCCTGTCATGTATATTGTAATATAAACAGAAATGTAATGTAACTATATTGTAGCCTTGTATATATACTGCTCATGACTATGTAACTAAGCTTTGTAATGTAACAAGTGCCACGATGTCCTCGCTATATAAATACGAATAAATAAATAATAAATAAATAGGTTGAGCAGGACCTTGCTTATGTGGAGACGGTGGTGGCATGCTAGTAGCAGTACTGCTACCCTCCTCATCAGCAGTAAATGCCCCTTGTGGTACATCCATGTAAGAACCCATGTAAGAATCGACACCATGATGTAGCAGTTGGTCAGGAGTGGCATTGGTTGGCCATGAGACTGCAGGTGGTGCATATGGTGCCTGTGATAACAATGGCTGAACACGAGTTGACCTGGGAAAGTAAGCCAGTGCTGATGGGGTCTCCCAAGACAGGGTAGGGAGACTGTGGGAGGACAATACAATACAATTATATTACTAGGCCTTGTGTCATTCAGATCGTGCAAGTGCAAAGGGGAGAGGGAGAGGAGAAGTGCCAGCGGGAGGGAAGGGAGAAGTGTAATCAAGACAGCATTGCGTTGAGTAAGTGCAGCCAGGTATGCCGCTCTGGGTAAGTGCAAGTAGACAGGGGACTGTGGGATACAGATTCAACCCCTAAGTGCTCAGTAGGCCCTGAGGCAATGCAGTTGCTACTGGTCATGGAGGTGCCTGCTGCCCATTGAGGTTCTCAGGGTAGCCAGGCAACCAGTCAGTGCAGCAGACAGGTAGGTCAGCATGGGAGAGAGAGAAAGCAGAAGCAAAAAGGAAGGTCTTGAGCTGCCTCTGGAATATGAGGTGGTCCTGCTCGAGTTTGAGAGGGGCAGGGAGGCCATACCAGAGGGTGTCACCTGTAGAGGAGAGAGATCTACCCCCACTCCCTGCCTGGAGAAGTGGCTGACCCTCCGAGAGTTGGAGGTAGCTGAGGGAAGGGCTCAAGAAGGAAAGTGTTTAGGAAGAGAGAGTTGGATGTAGTGCGGGCCCCAGCCCCAGAAAGCTGTGTAGACAATGCAGAGGAACTTGATCCTTGCAGCCACCGTGAGCCAGTGGAGAGATTTCATGGCTGGAAAGATAAGATCCCTAGGCTTGAGGCCAAGGACAAGTCTTGCAGTCCTGCTCTGGCTTAGTTGCAGAGGGCAGAGAGTAGAGGAAGGCAGATTAAGGAAGAGGCTGGTGCAGTAGTCCAGCCTAGAGTACTCCAGGGCTTTGGACACAGTGAGCTTCAGGGGGAAAGTGAGAAAAGGAAGAATAACTCTAAGGAGGTGCAGCTGGTTGTGTGATTTCTTAGCGGGGTCCATGATGTGAGGGGAGAAGGAGAGAGTGAATTCGAAGACGACACCAAGGTTTTTTGCATCAAAGGAAGGTGCAGGGAGAGGACCCAAGGAGGGTGGCCAGAGTGATAGAGGGAAAGCGGGAGCAGGAGTCCCAATGAGAAGGATTTCAGTCTGGGATTGAGGCAGAGATGGTTGGAGGCGCACCACCCTTGAATCATGGATAGATAGTCAGGAATGAGCGAGAGAGGAGAGGGGAGCCTGAAGGAGAGCTTAGTGTCATTCACATAACACTAAAAGTTAGAGGAAAAGGTAGAGATGAGGTGGGCCAAAGGGGCCAAGCAGACGCTGAAGAGCCAGGGTGAGAGGTTGGAGCCCTGGGGAACAACACATGTGGAGAGAGAGGTTGGGTGAGAGAAAGTATCCCAGTTGGACCTGGTAGGGACGGTCCAGGAGGAAGGAGGTCAACCAAGCCTGGGCCTGATCTGTGATGCCCAGGTTCTCACTGAGACGACTGATTAGGATGGCATGATTGACCATGTGGAAATCGGAGGAATGATCAAGGAGGATGAGGACAGAAGGAAGGCTAGAGTCTAGGTTAGTGAGTAGATCTTCACAGGTGTTCAGGAGAGCAGTTTCTCTGGCTGCTCTGAAGCCAGACTGATGGTCATGGAGACCACCAGCAGATTCAGTGTGGAGAGTAAGCTGGGAGATGACTAGCTTTCCAAGGAGTTTGCCCAGGAAAGGAGTGATAGAGATCAGGTGGTAGTTTTCTCGATAGGAAGGATCAGCAGAGGGCTTCTTCAGGAGGGGATGCACAAGACAGTGCTTTAGGGGGAGGGGAAAGTTCCAATGGCAAAAGAGTGATTGCAGAAACCAGACAAAGCTGGAGCGAGGGTGTTGACGTGGTCATTGATGGTTCTAGGTGAGCACCTGCTTGGACGACACTTTCATTGATCGGACTTGTCTAGAAACATTGTCAGGAGTGATCGCAGTGAAAGAGGATATAGGAGGAGGAGAAGGAGAGGCAGCCAGAAGGGGGCCAGGAGAGGTAGAGGAAGGGGAAAGAGAGGAGGAGAAGACAGGATGCCCTGATTTTATAAGCCAGAGCCATGCAAAGGGCCTTGGAGGGAACAGGAGAGGTGGAGACTGCAACCAGAGTTCCCAGCTCCTTGAAGATTTTTGAAGAGTTTGGCCGTATTGTTAGAGGTCGCAGAGACATGTGCTTGAATGTTGGCTCTCTTCTGGACAGGACAGAGAGTCTGTATTGCTGTTGGAGCAGTTTGTCAGAGGATGTGCTGATACCCTCCACTTCCTGTCTTTCATCCTGCACTTGCGTTTTAGAGTGGCGAGGTCGGAGTCATACCAAGAGTTCCACTTGGAGCTAGGCTTCAGGAGGATTCTCATGACAAGGTGATCTAGAGTGTTAGTGACAGAAAGATGCAGGCTAGAAAGGGGTGAGTCAGGAGTAGGAGGAGGAGAGAAAGTAGCGGCAAATGCCTCCACTGACATACGCGTCATGGCCGGATGACCAAGAAGGTAGGTGGCAGCGCTGGGGTCGGCTTCACCGGGCGGAGAGTGAAAGGGGTCCGTCCAAGAGAACGGAGTGGTGAGAGGGTTAGAGAGGGGGATATCAGAAGAGATGAGAACATCCAAGGTGTGCCTGCAGAGTGCATAGGTCCTTTGTGTAGGGTCTCTGTTTAGTTTCTTGTATGACGTGACATCTGCAAGGAGTCGTAGGCATTTGTTGTTATAGGCGATGGTGTCCATGATCACTATCCCTCCCCCTTTGTCCCACGGCAAAACGTTTTTATCGCCTGGGCAACAGAAGCGTTTACACCGCTGCCCGACGAGTTACTGATCACCGCAGCTCGCATTTCGAGTAAGTAGAATCTCTATTCCTGATTAGTGCGCGTCACTAGTCATCATTTCAACAAGCACAAATCGATGGAGTATGTCCCTGCCATACCGGACCGCATCCATATGATCGCGTTGCACGCACTGCTTTGAATAAGTGCCACGTCCGTTTTGCTTTCACTTCGTAGCCGCTTAAGACCCCTACACGCATTCCTGTTCTCAGTATCTATGTGTGCCACCCTGCACCAACCAACGGCAGTCACGTGGTACATATCACTAATGGATAGATTGATACTCCACCACCGTTACACCAGCACGGTTGTCCCCTAAATGCCACCATCGGGGGATATGATGCATGCCTCACCCTCCAACCAGATCATACCCCTGAGGCACTCAATCACCCAAGAGAGTTTTTCCTGACCTCATGACCAAACAAATATTTCTGGATCCCCCCGTCCCCCAGATCCAGGGCCACAACTCGCCATTTATTGATGCCACCACACCCTGGCTGCCACTGCGTGCCCAGGACACAGAGTGAGAACCCTGTTATCCCCACATCTTTAGGTTGTGGAACCACACTGCCTCACCAATGACCCCTGGCAGAAGCTGAGGGATCATCTTTGTAGTTTCACCGCCACTTTACTCTGATGGTAAGGCTCCAATCATTGCACCATGTTTGACGCAATGTAAACGTAGACTAAGCTAATCAAAAGTACCTTGAAATGTATTTAGTAATACCCCATAGAGATCACATACCACCATAACAGCCTTTCCCTTCTCCATTATGCCCTGTCAGATATCACATGGACAGAGAGATTCCCTCGCCCTAATCCTGAAGAAGGCCACCCCACCAACAAGCTTCAATCAAACGCTATCATTGCCCGAAACACTACAGGGTCGATGATATATGAGACAACGTCTTGTCCCACTATCTTGTCTCACATGTTGTTGTGTGTTATGTTTTTGAGACCCAGGGACCAACATTTGTCCAGGGTGACACCCATTCATCTACTTTTCACTAGAAATGTATGATTTGTAAAGAGATTGTTCATATTTGTGAGGAAATTCCCTCGATACTTGAGAAAGCGGTACTCCGCAGTACCCCCACATTGTGAAAGCAAAATACTGGCAGTTTGTCTTTTGGTTTGTTAAGATAAGAATCTATTCAAACTAAATATTTTTGAAAAATTAAACACATCTATTAAGAGAATTTGCTGTTCGATCTCACACCCTGATTTTCTGTGATATAAAACGGAGAAGTTGAGAGGTAGAGACAAGGAGAGAAGAGGAGAGATCAGTCCACTCTGAGAGGAAGAGGGCAACCTGGCCAGGTAGTCTGTAAATGGTGACACAGTCAGAGAGAGCCATTCAAAGGAGGAGTAGGCCTGCGTGGGAATGACAGAAGCAGGGACCCACTCCGGCAAAATCAGGGCTACTGACCTCCAGGACAGTTGGTTCTGGGTTCGGAGAAGGTCTTGTAGAGATCAGGGAGAAGTGTCAAAACTCCTGACCGAGCTGGCCGTGTACCATGCTTCGGTGAGAGCGAGGACATCCAGGTCAAGTTCTTCGAGGAGGTGGCAGATGTCAGATGAGTGTTTGACAGCAGAACGAGAGTAGCGACGTGGAGCAGGTTGCCATGTTTGAAAGTCTTCCCGGGTGGGGTACGGCTGGACCCAGGTAGTAGAGGGACTCGGGAGTAGGCAGAGGTGGCAGCAGGAGGTGGGATACTACCCAGAGAGAAAGGAGGGGCCAGAGAGGTGCCAGTAGGAGTAGCAGGAGTGGAAGGAAGCTGATAAGATGCAGGAGTCGCCTGTAGTAAAGGAGGAGATTGGGCTGATACCCTGGACCAGGATGAGGTCTTGGGGGAGTGGAAGGAGCCCAAGAGAACCTCCCACTGAGTGCCACCATTAATGGGAGAGGAAGAGATGGGAGAGAGAACCAAGACCATATGAGGGCTCCATAGGTCTTGTGAGGGAATGACAAAGAGGATGTCTGTGAGAGTCTGTTTGGAGGAAGCACTGATGGAAGCATCAGCGATAGGGAGGCCTTGGTTAGAGACCAGGATGTCCTTCTTGAACTTCTTCCTTCCAGACTTTGTGAGAGGTATAGGATAGGAGATAGAGTAGCAGTTAGAGAAGATGGGAGAGAGGGAAAATGCCATACAGGGTGTGAGGAGGAAAGTGGAGGAAGAGGGAGCGAAGGAGAGACAGCCGAGCCCCCAGAGAGTCAGCCCTGCGCCGCACAACACAGGAATCGTGGGGTGGAGGTAGGGTCACACAGTAGGGAACCCCCAGGAGGAGCATACGGGGGACACACAACAGTACAGTGGTACCCCCAGCAGGGGTGTGGACCTAGAGAGTCGGATAGAGCCTAATGGGACACAGTTCACAGTACAACAGTTACCACAATGAAAACCACCCAGATTCGAATTTCCTAAAAGAGGGGAAAAGGGCTAGATACAAACACAGCAGCAGTGCAAATGCAACAGTCTAGAGGAAATGTGGAGCAGCAGTGTGTGGTACAGGGACGGCGGCATATGTTCAAGACCTTTGAAGCGGAGAAGCTTATGTGGCCAAGGGATGAAGAGGCTCGACGGTGAGTTGTGGGCGCTGACCCCTCATCTTGTGCCATCCCCCACTCTTTTCATCTGTTTTAATGTCCGAGTCGTTTGATCTATCAGCAACATCTCAAACAGTCTATCTTCTGTTCCTGCCACATACATTTCAGACTAAAGAGTTAACCAAAACGCAGTCTTCAGCAGACATGACATATACTATTCCCTCAGAAGCTGGTGCTGTCTCCATTCAAATATTCAGCTTATTTTAAAGATCTGCCCCTTGGCATGTATATATATTGCTGATAAAAAAAATGGCTCATATAATATTTGCTCATCATTTACCATTGGAATGTGGGGGATGGGGGACTTGCAGGCTCCCCACTACCGCTCCACCATTCCACCCACATCAACATTGCCTGACCCCAACACACAATCTACATTCTGGTGGTAAAATACAATGAAAAAAAACAAGAACAATAGTGTTTGAGTCGAGCAATATACCCAATAGCACCCATTGTGATATTGTGACCCTCCCAAGGTGTTTATTATTGTTTGCTTCAATTGCATGATTTGCCCACAGTGGCCTAGACAACGTGATTTATTTTGCATCCCTGAAGCCTTTCTTGACCTCTGATTGGCCGATACTTCACCCCTTCCGGCGTCTTGACATATCTTTTGTTGAGTGTTGTGCTTTTGATGACCCAATGATTTCTTCATGAGAGTACAATTCGCCATCTCACATGCGTCAATTCCTCTTTGCAAAATATTGTTGCTGGCTCAAATTCACATACAAAGAGTGCTGTGTCACCATGTACTGTGTGTACTACCGATATTGTGTTACATCCTCATGTACAATTTCAAAAAATTTATTGCAATGCTATGTTCCTATTTTTTTACTCACTAGAAACCAAAGGGTGTCTAGCTGGATTGTGCATAATAAAAAACATTGACATTAAAAGAACAGATTTTGGTATTGTTCTTTCTGGTGTGTTCAATCTCCCAGAGATTCCTTGATGACCCTTCCACCTAGCCCTCCAAGATATGTTTTATGTTACGTTATGTGTTTGTTTATAACGTGCCGATAGCCCGCAGGCATCAGGGTGCGGGAGTGTCCGGGGTAATTCAGTGCGCATAATATTATGTGCTGTAGAGGGCGGTCTGCGGAAAGATAATGAGGTTATCATTGGAAGAGGTGGGTTTTCAACGATTTCCTGAAACTCTGGTAGTTAGTTCTTTTCTAGTCATAGAGTTAGTGGCAATTTGTTCCAGCATTTTGCTGCCTTCACTGGGAAAGATTTCCCCTGCCCTTGCACACGTTTAGCTCTATGAATATTCAGATAAGCCTTATCCTCTGATCTAAGGTGTCTTTGAGGCAAGTACAAAGAAAATCGCTTCTTAAAATATCTCGGGGCTTCTCCAAACAGACATCTGTGAACTATGGTCATCGCCTTTTGATTGATGCCGACTGCTTGTGACTAAACATAGGAGCAGGGAAATTCAGTGGGACAGTAGTAATGGCTCCATATGCACCCACATCCTTGAGGTCACTTGCCGGTGCTCAGTTCTTTCTTGGCAACTGGATTCTCCAGCCTATATGCTATACATCATTCAAAGATCACGCTCAGGGTTGGGGAACTCTCTTATCTGGTGATTGCAAGACTTCATGGAAATTTAGCAACAAGGGATATTACAGATGGACTTCATTCAATGTGCTGTTCATCCTTCATTCCAGCCCCTGGAACAGAGATGAAGGCCATTAGCATCCTCGGTTACCAAAGCGGTAACGTGGGGTGGTAAAAAAAAAAAAGGATTTTCCTTCCTATAACGGGAAACGCGCGGTATCCCGTTGTAGGAAGGAAAATCATTTTCCAAGATGGCCTCCATGGAAAGGGGTGGCTGGGCTCCGTACGGAGACCCTCTTCTCTTTCCATCTCAGCCGGGGGAAGCTGACAAGAAGGTGCGGCTGCGGCAGCGTGGGTTGCTGCACGCAAAATAAGGTAAGTGGGGGGCTAGGGGTTCGTAAAGAAAAGAAAATGGGTCGGAGGGTGGGGCAGGGGAGATGGTGTTGGGGCGAGCCGGCCATCAGGTGGCTTGGAACGCGGGCTTGTACTAGCGGTTCAAGTCTGCATTCCTAGCCACCTGATTGACTGGCTCCTTCGCCGAGAGTGCTAACGGGCTGTAAGTGCCCTCCCATGCCTCAGCAAATCTATGACAGCCTCTTTTTATAGTGCTGCCTGGGAGTTAGCATAAAAGAAAACTGGCCTGAGTTTGCTTAGCTGCAAAATGTGTGATACTGCTGTTCTTGTTCTCAGGAATAGCACTAGACTTGAAGATTTGTAAAACCTAGTGAGGTATTCTCGCATAACATTTTGTCACCCAAGCAGATCATACCTCTTTTGGTAACAACCGGGGCCGGCTCTACAGATAAGCAGTGAACCAGAGACTTGAACTTTCTAAAGGAGGAAACAACTGACAACGAAAAAACCTAAGCAGTCAAGACTTAGTGGCGTGTCCAGACTTTTTTGAGTGGGGTGGCCAAAGTGGGGAATTGATTTATGCAGGGGTGTCTCTCTCACTTCGCTCTGATAATGGGGTGGCCAATCGGATTCCAGGGGTAGCACGTGCCACCCTAGTCCATTCCCTGCACACCCCACTGCAGGACTGCGAACAAAACATAAGAAACAAACGGCAAATGGAAGCCTGCCACTTTCTTTCCCCTACATAGCAACGCTCAAATGTTCAGGTTACTGGTTCCTGCATAGAACACTGCCAGGGCGGTCACCAGGTATGAACAGACTCAAACTTAAAGCGCAACAAGAGTTTATTTGGGATTGGTGAACAGGTTGGGCCAAAACAACAAACGGGGGGTGAATGAAGCTCGACAAGCAATACCTACATCGAGAAAAGATGGTAGTTCACAACATTTGGATACCAAAAAAGGTGGGGTTTTTGTACTCAAATTGATGGATCTCTGGTTTTATAAGTAATTGTTACGAGTTTGGCAGTAAGTGGTAAATTAGGTGGCAACTCTGTTACTGCCAACTTTAACACTACGCCAAATTACGTGTTTGGATTTGCCTCCAACTCACTGCTGAAACATGGTCAGAATCGGTGGAATTACCGCAGCGGAAATTCAGCCGCGGCATTTGCCGCCAAAAAAGCTAAATGAAAATGATCTCTGATCTACTAAATCGTGAAGTCCTGTCTAAAGAGAATAACATCATACCAACATCTAAGTTATTCAGAGCCTCTTTTGCTCTGCTGGGGAGTTGTGTGGTAGGATGTAAAGCAGGCAAGTACATTTCCTGATGCAAATTCAAGACAGGCAGAACTTTTTGAAAGAATCGCATAACTATTTAAAGTACTACTTTACTAGCATGCAAAATGGTAAAACTCCTTACAATGCAAAGCCTGCAAATCAATCACGTTTGTGCCCGAAAAGACTGCAACAAGGAAGGTTATCTTCCAGGAGGAGATCAAGGTTGCAGAAGCCGTAGGTTTGACAGACTTCCTCAGCTATTCCAAAACCAACTTCAAATCCCACCGAGAAGGAGACCGCTGGGCTGGTCTCGTTCAGAAAGCAGGAGAGATTCCCACCCCTGATCAAATGGATGGCAATAGCCAAAGGATAATGTTCAGGAGTCAATTCTGATGCCAGTGCTGGCCACATGAGACATTAAGGGACCGATTCATTGAATTGCACTGCTGAAAAGTGACTTTGCACTGCCGACACAAACCCTGATTCATGGAACTGTGCAAAGTGTATTTCTGCAGTGCAAAGTTAGTACAAAATAATGTTTGCAGTACAAAATAACGTTCAACTGACTTTGCACTGCAAAAATACACAATCCATCACCGTGAAACCCACAGTGGAAGCACCTTAGCCAATGCCCAACATGACACATGAGCCAGTATCCTTCCATTGAGCTGCAGCACAAATGGCTGGCCAAGTAATCATGTCAGTAATCAAGTAATCAGGAGATCTGTGCTATGACCTGCCCCGGCATAGGTTCCCTATCTATTGTGGTATCTTAGTCCAACCTGTGTACATGTGGATTATGCATTTCGCTGTCCTGCAGGGGTGTGTCTGCTGGTGTGACACTTCTTATGAGATGTGCCAGAGGGCAGGACTGTGGCAGAACATACACTTCAGTTGCTTTACATAGATTAACACGCCCTGCAGTCATGGCTGCCCTGCTCACCTGTGACCGCTGTGTGTGGGGTTTGATGTTTCTACTCACACAGGATCCAGGACTGTTGTTCTCCATCTATGCAGGTAGTGCACTGTTCCGAAAGACCATGGCACCGTGGGTGTTGAATGGGAAACGTGCACAACAGTGGCTCATAGTCCAGTTGGCATCACAGGCCCAATGTACATTTCGGTGATGCTGTGTATTCTGTTCCAGTGCACCTCTCCTGACACCTGGGGGTGGGGGGGGCACCAATGTAACAGGTGTACAGTACATAACTGCAATGAGGATTGGAAAGTGGGAAGCTGCATAGGAACTTCCCTTTGTCGCATTTACCTCTGCCAGGAGGGGGGGCGAGGGGGATGGGCAAGGCTGAGTGTGCGCATCCATCAACTGACTAAGCGCACTGTGGAAACGGGGTCTGTGACATGCCATGCAGCATGCCGACAGAGTGCTGGAAGGTGCATGTGGTGAGAAGTGCAGCAGCGACACAAGCTCCAGCAGAGGTTAGATGCTAGTTTTTATGTTGATTCTGCTCTCTATCTCCTAGCTCTGCTATGGTCTCTCTGTTGAGGCGGTACAGTGTAATGAGCCCCCCATCAGTGAGTGTCCAGGGTGCTCTCCTTACCCAGCGCCTCCACCACCTTTGTTCAAATTCTAAGATGAGACGCTTCTGCGCACACCGCTGCAGCATAATGTACAGCAGGAGGGCCTGGAGCTCAAAGTTTCCCAATGCCAGTCGCAGGCAGCATGGTGTTTGGGGAAGGTGCGGGGCCTTTAAACAGCTGTTCAGGGATGCTTGGATGCACCTCAGCATTAATTTCCATCACCTGGATGCATTCACCTCCATCTCTGGGGTAGAGGTAAGTGCACTGTGCCTCATTACGAGGTATGCCGGTAAGGCAAAAACGATGCCGGTGTGGTAATACCAGTATCGTTTACCGTCCCGTTGCATTCCGACCCGCAAACCCGATATTAGAGGCACACTAAACAACGGTGCCGCTAATAGCGGCATAGGCGCGTACAAGCGCCCCTTCAGGTAGCAAATACCGGCATGCCGGTAATAGGGGGTAATGCCAATCCACGCATACATGCAAATACCGGCATCGTGAAGCCGGTAATCATGGCCTGCACGATGCCGGCCATACAGGCATCCCAGACCACCCGCAAACAGCAAGCAGGATACAAGGCAGCTGCCACAGGTGCACACAATCCCCATAGATGGAGTCAATGGAGGCTGTGCCAGTATAAACTGAGCTCACCCACATACCACAACCCCCACACCCCCCCCCCACAGGTGTAGGCAATGTAGAGTGGCCCAGTACAAAAGGAGCACACCTACACACCATACCCCTACCCACACCAAAATGCTACCACTAGCAGTTGCAATCATGGCACTGGAGGACATGCCTATACTGCTACAACTACAGCAACAACAGCAGCAACAACAACTAAAGCAGCAACAGGCAGCACAGAAGAGACGCAGGAGGAGAAGGAGGGTGAGACAGACCCAGCAATTACCACCAGGGCAGCCACCACTGCCTTGCAGGCAGCCACCAATCCCTCGCACCAGACCCAGCCCATTCAACCTCACCCCTGAGCAGATCCACACCCTGTAACGGCTGGACCGTGACACTGTCACCACCATAGTGGACATGATACAGAACTACATTGCCAGCCACATAGAAATACGCACTGCCATCCCCCCCACTACTAAAGGTGGTGTCCGTGCTACACTTCCTGGCCACATGCACCTACCAACACACAGTGGGCCAGCTGCATGGCATTTCACAACCACTATTTTCATGCATGCTGAACCAAGTGCTGGATGCCCTCCTGAAGCACGCAAGCACCCATATATCCCTACCATGGACTGACCAGGAGATAGCCGAAACCAAAGTAGGCTTCCATGCACTGGCAGGCATGCCCAATTGTGTTGGTGCCATCGACTGCACCCATGTAGAATTGGTAGTCCCCCATGCCATAGAGGCGGTGTACCGCAATCGCAAGCAATACCACTCCATCAATGTGCAAATGGTATGTGACTCCAGCAAGATCATCACCCATTGCTGCGCCCGATTTCCTGGATCCACACATGATGCCTTGGTACTGCGCAACTCCACGCTACCCCGTCACATGGAGCAACATTCTGGCTGCTCAGTGAGTTGCACAACAGGCCCATGGCCATGCTGTGGGTGTTACGCTCACCTGGACCCCACAGGGGTGTCGATCAGACCCGGACAGCTGCGGTCTCCTTCAACGTGATGCTTAGTGCAGAGATGACTGTCTGGACTGGCCCGCCTAGTCTTGTCTGCTGGACCCAAAGAAGTATTTTCCTGCAAGTGGAGACAGGGATTAACCACCTGTGGGTTTTAGTGATGGCCTCCCAACTGTTCTCGCTCTCCCTCACTAATCACCTCCGATATCCCCTTAGTAACCTCACCTTATGTTCGTAAAAGATGAGCTCTCCATCCTGCGTGTCTTGCAAGGGCGCGTAGATACTAGTTACTTCACTGGTTTGAAGGCGTTGGGAGAGTTCCGGTAAGTATTGACTCTGAAGTCCCTGGCGGGATTGGTAAGTATCGAGTTCAAAGAGTTTAATGTGCCCGATGTTCACTCTTGTCCCCTTCCTTCCTTAAGTTGCAACTGAGTTTGTGAGAAGGTCTCGTAGCTGCTGCTGGCGTTCAGTTAAGAGTCTGTATTACCCAATGTTGTCCGGTAACTATTGCATGCGTTAACGTGTTGTTTTTCGGCATATGAAAATGTGGAGAGTTATGGAATAATACTGCCGGTGGTAAGTCTATGTTGATAAGAGGTTGTATTTGTTGATTCCCTTGGCTCACCTTGTTTTTTCTTGTGTCCCCTAGGTGCCGTATTACAGCGAAGAAATGATGGAGACAGTGCCAGATCGAAAGATGCTGTGAGAACTGGTGAGTATGGCGCCGTGCTGGAGCTGGCGAAGCGATGCATGCAGGACTGATGTACTTTCCAGGTCCGGAGATGAAATGGTTCCGTAATTATGTGAGGAATTTGAAATAAGTTTGTTTTCTAACCTTGTCCTTTTCTTCTTTATTCTAGGAGCTCCGGATTCGAGGCGGGCGTGGCAGAAGACTGGATGCTGGCTTCAGGCACGCGGGCATGGCAGAAGACTGGATGCTGGCTGCAGGCACGGTGAGCATCGCGCTGCTGGATGCAGAATAACGCGAAGCATGTGCTGCTGTTCGGGTGTGGTTGAAATAGCCTCCAAAGTAGTTGCAGATAAGAAGTTCCCTAGAGCCACGCCCCAGTAAAAAATAGTCCCTGTAACAAAATAGTCCCATCCAGGCCTCATGTAGGCTTGGACTCTTTTGCAGCATGGTCTGCATCAGATAAGTAAAGTCTATGAGCCTGGCGACTAAGGCTCCAGGATTGAACCCAGACAGCCCCTAGCCGGGGCTGCTGAGGTTTAAACAAATGTCTGGATGCCTGCTCCCGGAGCTCAGGGCCTTGGTCCTGATGCCCGGGGGTAGGCATCATGACAGCACGACCTCCCCCCCTCCCCAAGGCCCCTCCTAAAGTTGTTCTTACCCTTGGATGGAATCTTTTCACCAACCGAGGTGCATGAACGTGGTTGCGAGGCTCCAATCATTCAAATAAAAAAGTTTTGATTTAATCATCTTGGAGTCCAGGATATTTTTTACCTCGAATTCAGGTTCTCCATCTATCAAGATGGGGTCAGGTGGTTTGGTTAATCTTGCCCCTGGTTGAACTGGTTTTCGAAGTGAAACATGAAAGACATGAATTTGCATATTAGAGGGTAATTTCAATTTGACGGCCACCGGGTTGATAATGGCCTTAGTGGTGTAAGGTCCCAAATATCTAGGATTAAAAGTCAGCGTTCCCTTCAGAGGTATATGTTTTGTAGCCAGCCAAAATTGATCCCCAATCTGGTATTGTGGAGTTTCACTTCTATGTTGATCAGCATTTTTCTTGTATTTCTCTTTTGCTTGTTTCAAATGTTCGGTGGCTTCCTTAAAGGCTTGTGCAATAGTAGAGTGCAAATGACTAACTGCGGGCATTTCTAAGTGCTGAGGCGAATCGAGTTCTGAGGTTCGAGAGTGATGTCCATATATGGTATAAAAAGGGATTTGTCCGGTTCCTGAATGTACAGAGTTATTGTATGCGTACTCGGAAATCCATAAAATATCTTTCCAATTGCTTTCGGTCTGGTGTAGCATGCAGAGTAGGTACTGTTCAAGGGTCTGGTTGGTCCTTTCCGTCTGACCATCGGTCTGGGGATGGTGACTCGTTGATAGCCTCACGTCGATTTGTGCCAGTTGACAACATTTCTTCCAAAAATGCGAGATAAATTGACTACCTCGGTCAGAAACCAATACGGAAGGGAATCTGTGTAATCGAACAATGTTTTCGAGGAACTCCTTGGCCAGAATCGAAGCAGAAGGTAACCCCTTTAAAGGAATAAAGTGGGCCAGCTTGGAAAAAAGATCCACAATAACTAGGATGGTGTTAACTCCATTACATGGAGGTAGATCTGTAATAAAGTCTAAAGACAAGGTGTGCCATGGTGTAGGTGGAATATCTAAAGGTTGTAAAAGGCCAGCAGGTTTTTTCTTCTGGCTTTTGTTTTGGGCGCAAATGCCACAAGACAACACAAATGACTTTACATCTTTTCACCAAGTGGGCCACCAGAACTGTCTCTTAATTTTCGCTTCAGTTTTTGCGATACCTGGGTGCCCTTCCATCAGGGTGTCATGGTAATTGGAGATGACTAGTTCTTGTATTTCCTTGTGTGGTAGAAATAGTTGTCCTTGATAGAAAGGTAGGTCATTGACGACTGAGTAGTCCGGGCCTTTCTTTACCCAGTCCTGCAGGGTTGCTGGATCGAAGAGTTGTTGGATTTTTTAATGAATATCTTCTAGTGTCTGTAGAGAAGTTATGCCAAGAATTCTTTGCTCGGGAATTATTGGCACCGGTTCTGGGTTTGCATATGCTTCTCCCATCCCTATTCGGGATAAGGCATCTGCTTTGCCATTTTTGCAGCCTGGTCGCTAAGTGATCACGAAATCGAATTCGGCAAAGGACAATGCCCATCGAAGTTGTCGCGATGATTGGGCTTTGGCTGTTTTTAAATACTGCAGGTTCCGGTGATCAGTGATTACGGTAATAGTATGCCTGTCACCAAAAAGATAGTGCCTCCAAGCCTTAAAGGCGGATTTGATGGCTAATAGCTCTTTATCGGTAACCGCATAGTTTAACTCGGGTGCTGAGAACTTTCTGGACCAAAACGCTACTGGGTGAAGTTGACCGGTTTCAGGATCCTTCTGGGACAGGACAGCTCCCATGGCTACACTGGATGCATCAGTTTCTACTATGTGTGGAAGCTCAGGGCGTGGATGCTTTAAGACAGGTGCTGATGTGAATTTTGCTTTCAGCTCTTGAAAGGCCTTTTCAGCCTCTTCGGTCCACAAGAAGCGTTTGTTTTTTCGCAGAAGTGCTGTGGTGCGGTGTACAACATGGGAGAAGTCCGGAATGAATCTGCGGTAGAAATTAGAAAATCCGAGCATGCTTTGTACCCCTTTGACTGAACTGGGTGATGGCCACTTCAGAATTGCGTCCACCTTTCGAGAGTCCATTTGGACTCCTTTTGGAGTCTTGATAAATCCAAGAAATTCAACTTCCGTAGCATGAAAAACACATTTTTCCAATTTTGCATATAACTTGTGCTGGCGTAGTTTCTCAAGGACTGCACGCACGTGCTTAACATGGTCTGATTCTGAGGAGGAGTACACTAGAATATCATCTATGTATACGACGACACAGACCTCAATGAGTTCATGAAGGACATCGTTCATAAAATACTGGAAGGCTGCTGGTGCATTGCACAACCCGAAGGGCATCACCTGATATTCGAATAATCCGTACTTGGTGCAAAAGGCAGTCTTCCATTCGTCGCCTTTCTTGACATGTACCAGATGATATGCCCCTCAGAGATCTAACTTAGTGTAGATACAAGCATCCTTTACTTGGTCTAGTAATTCGGGGATCAGAGGCAATGGGTATCGTTTTTTACCGTAATCTGATTTAATGCGCGGTAATCTATGCACGTTCTAAGGTCACCTTCCTTTTTTGGCACGAAGAATAAAGCTGAGGATGCAGGAGATTTGGAAGGACGAATAAAGCCATTAGCCAGGTATTGGTACAAGTATTGCCATAGGTGACGATTTTCAGGTTCCGTGAGGGCGTAGATTCTACTGCATGGGGGTTGTGCACCGGGTAGGAGGTCGATTTGACAATCTTATGATCTGTGAGGAGGTTGTGTATTGGCCTGTTCTTTTTGAAAAACATCCTGAAATTCTTGGTCTTCCTGAGGTAACTGCACGATTGGGTTAACGACTGTAGCCAGGCCTTTGTTAAAAGTTTTCTCCGGGTAACAGGTGTGTGCACAATCCGGGAAGGTTATTCTCTTCTCTCGCCAATCTATACAAGGATTATGTGTTTCCAACCATGGCATCCCCAGTATTATCTGGAACTGTGGGGCTTTGATTAGATCAAATACAATAGTCTCTCGATGTCCATCTTGACTTAACAGTGTCATCTCTGTAGTGGAATGAGTTACAGGCCCCAAGGCAATCTCAGTTCCATCAACTGTGGTGATGACATCCGAAGTGGTCTTTTTGCAAAGAGGTAGATTCATCCTTGACACCAATTCGTGGTCCATATAGTTTCCTACGGTCCCGCTATCTATGTATGCCCTTACTGCATGCATACGTGATGGCTGCCTGGGATCAAATAGGACCATTGGGATGATCAGATGCGAGGTCTGAGTGTCCTTCTTTAAGCTCGGCAAGCAGACCTCTACGCTTGTCGTGCGTGGTCGTTTCCCGAATCAGGCTCTATGTGGCTTTTATCAGCAACTCCTTCAACCTTCTTGGGTGGTTTTGTAGGGCAATCCCGTAGAAAATGTCCTGAGGTTCCACAGTACAGACACAACTGCATCTGTCGTCTTCTTTCTCTTTCCTTTTGAGTTAAGGGTCCTTTAACCACCCCAAACTGCATAGGTTCAGATGCATCTGTTCCTTTGGGGGCAACGTTGGGTTTAACCAATACCCGGTTCTCGAACTTAGCTCGATCAGTCTTTCGCTTCTGAAGTCGGTGGTCTAGCTGGACCATTAAGTCTATAAATTCTGTGCAATCCTGAGGTGGGTTCACAACTTGAGCCAAGACATCTTTGAGTTCTCCCCGAAGTCCACCATGAAACAATGTAATTCGTTTTTCCTCCGGCCACCCGGTTTCCACCACCAACCTAATGAAGGTTGCAACATAGGTTAGCAGATCCTGGTTACCTTGTCGTAAGGATAAAAGTTTGTTGTCCAGGGCTTGACCCTGTGAGTGTCTGGCAAATAGTTTTTCCATTCTCCTTTGAAAACCCTGAAAATCCCGGAGAAGAGGATCATCCTGGTTGGCTAATGGAATGGACCAATCCACTGCGCTGCCACTAAGATATGACAAAATAAAGGCTACTTTAGCTTGGTCATTTTGAAAGGCTCCCAGTCTGCATAAAAAGTGCAAGCGGCATTGGTTCATAAACACGGCAAACCTTTTGGGGTCCCCAGCAAAGCGTTCGGGTGGAGCTAACGGAATATTTCCTGGTAAAACCACTTGCACTGGATTGCTTGATGAAACGGGGGTTGGGTTTCCCCCATATCCAGGTAGGGGCGTTTGCCCTGCTTGGTTTTGCAGTAGTTGCCTAGCCAGATCATCCGTGCGCTCCTTTGAGACAATCAGCTCTCTCCTGAGGGCATTAGTCTCTTGGCGAGCGGCATGTACTTCCGCCCTAAGTTCCCCCAATAATTGGGCCAGTTGGTCGGTTTCCGAGGTTTCCATAAGACCCGGGTCGGTATTTGTAGAGAGGCTTCGCGTTCTGTTACGCTCACCTGGACCCCACAGGGGTGTCGATCGGACCCGGACAGCTGCGGTCTCCTTCAACGTGATGCTTAGTGCAGAGATGACTGTCTGGACTGGCCCTCCTAGTCTTGTCTGCTGGACCCGAAGAAGTATTTTCCTGCAAGTGGAGACAGGGATTAACCACCTGTGGGTTTTAGTGATGGCCTCCCAACTGTTCTCGCTCTCCCCCACTAATCACCTCCGATATCCCCTTAGTAACCTCACATTATGTTCGTAAAAGATGAGCTCTCCATCCTGCGTGTCTTGCAGGGGCGCGTAGATACCAGTTACTTCACTGGTTTGAAGGCGTTGGGAGAGTTCCGGTAAGTATTGACTCTGAAGTCCCTGGCAGGATTGGTAAGTATCAAGTTCAAAGAGTTCAATGTGCCCGATGTTCACTACTGTCCCCTTCCTTCCTTAAATTGCAACTGAGTTCGTGAGAAGAAGGTCTCGTAGCTGCTGCTGGCGTTCAGGTAAGCGTCTGTGTTACCCAACGCTGTCCGGTAGCTATTGCATGCGTTAACGTGTTGTTTTTCAGCATATGAAAATGTGGAGAGTTATGGAATAATACCGCTGGTGGTAAGTCTATGGTGGTAAGAGGTTGTATTTGTTGATTCCCTTGGCTCACCTTGTTTTTTCTTGTGTCTCCCAGGTGCCGTATTACGGCGAAGAAATGATGGAGACAGTGCCAGATCGAAAGATGCTGTGAGAACTGGTGAGTATGGTGGCGTGCTGGAGCTGGCGAAGCGACACGTGCAGGACTGATGTTCTTTCCAGGTCCATAGATGAAATGGTTCCGGAATTAGGTGAGGAATTAGAAATAAGTTTGTTTTCTAACCTTGTCCTTTTCTTCTTCTTTATTCTAGGAGCTCCGGATTCGAGGCGGGCGTGGCAGAAGACTGGATGCTGGCTGCAGGCACGGTGAGCGTCACGCTGCTGGATGCAGAATAACGCAAAGCATGTGCTGCTGTTCGGGTGTGGTTTAAAAAGCCTCCAAAGTAGTTCCAGGTAAGAAGTTCCCTAGAGCCACGCCCGAGTAAAAAATAGTCCCTGTAACAAAATAGTCCCATCCAGGCCTCATGTAGGCTTGGACTCTTTTGCAGCATGGTCTGCATCAGGTAAGTAAAGTCTATGAGCCTGGCGCCTATGGCGCCAGGATTGATTTCTATGATGAGCCTGGCGACTAAGGTGCCAGGACTGAACCCAGACAGCCCCTAGCCGGGGCTGCTGAGGTTTAAACAAATGTCTGGATGCCTGCTCCCAGAGCTGAGGGCCTTGGTCCTGATGCCCGGGGGTAGGCATCATGACAGTGGGGTACAGATGTGTGCGGATGCAGAAGGGGGGGTGGCCTACTGCACCACGGTGGGAAAGGGGGGGGTATAAGGTCACCAGGGCGCCAATAGCCAGTGAGTGGAGAATGCATGCAGAGCTAAACACTCCTCACCTGAACCAGCCAAACGGAACAGGACACATCACTGGGCCACATACCACAAATAATGCATACGGATGATAATAAATAAGAGGCACAACCAGGGCACCATGCTGTTGGCAAGCAATGCATGACTGAATAGGATGGCAACTGTGCCAATGCGGCTAGTGTGACCATGCATAGCAAACAATATCCTGCATGAATTAGATGTGCATGCCCACACCAAGTAGCTGCTGCCATGACTGTGCTCCCTGAATGCAGTTTCCAGGGCCCACTCACAGAAATAATCCCCTTGCCTACTAGAGGAATCCTTCTTATTCACACGCACTATTTTAACTTTGAGGCCAGGAATACCCTCCCGAGGATGACCGAGCTTCTCAGTATCCTGACTGCCAAGCTGGGCAATGGTGCGGAGACAGGAGGATCCGCCCTTTCCCCTGGGACAGACCAACTTTCGTCAAGGGAAGATTCAGGGAGGCTCTGCCTGGCAACAGTAGTAGATCTGAGTACCAAAACTGGCACGGCTAGTGTGGGGTGACGAGAATTGCTTTTGAGCTAATGCTGAGCATGAACTTCTGAATCAACTTTGTGAATTTACGGCATCATAGGGATGAAACAGAAACAAGACATCCTCAAAAGAAATGCCACCTTTCTCCATCCGCAACACTTTTCCTTGTGTCTTGCATCAAATAAAACTGTTTGATGGAAGCTCCACCACAAAAAAGTGTTCAGAACTTACTAATGGCGGAGATTCGAATCATGAGGTGAGTCTCGAAGACGTCCGAGTCTGTACGCCTCTATGTTGATGACACCCTTGATGTGCACTGCACAGGAAGACATGTTTGCCATTACCCAGACCCACAGTGGCTTCAGTTCCAACACATGGAAGAGCTCCTTTCACCTCATGCACCCACCAAAGAAGGCTTTTTACATTCAAGGTGCCACAATTGGCTCCCCAACAGAACTCCTGAGGGTTGGTTATCAGAGAAATCAGAGAGAAGACTCAGTTGAAAAAAGAAGACCCAGCTAGACTTGTAGGTAAACCACCAACAGCTTGTGTTGGGATCTCAATGCTGATCCAATTATATGCACTGCTAAAAGAGAACCTCCCACATCCTTAACCTCACCAACAGCATCACAGCTGACATGCAAGAGGCACAGAATCCTTTGATGCCAGATTCCTGACTATACGATGGTCACGTCGATAGTTTCCTTGCTGGAGTCAATCCTATCATGGGAGAAATGTTTGACGTCTGGTGTTGCAGACCTTCTGAATGTTCTCCAAAAGAGCCATCTTGTAGGGGCTCTGATCAGTTCAATTGTCCAATAAGTGGTACAGACTAATCGCTTGACGCATTAGGGGTGCCATTACAAGGGCTACGACCTTAGTGTACACAGTCGGGCTATTGTTTAGCTATTTGTACTAAAAAAGGCGACTTCCTATTTTCAACCTGAGGAACTATCAATGTTCTCTCCTAATGTTATTGTGAAAATAATCATCCTGACAGCTGAGCAACGCTAACCATTATCCTTCTTGTAAAAACCCCAAGACATCTGGGATGTCACCATGTGAAATGTTTCCAACAGGAGGACAAGATTTAGGAATGACAAGTCCAGAACGGAAACAGAACACCTTGATTTTGTTACGGATCCAGAAACCGTCTTTGTGTTCTGGAACTTCCTCAATGGCATCTAGAGTCAAGAGTTTTGTGATCTCTAGGATGAGCTCAGTGGTAGTGATGCTGAACGCCCCAAGGAGTAAACTCTTTTGAAAATGTCTTTGTAAATCATTATTGTTAAAGATGCTTGCTTAGCCTACTGGCAAGGAGGCAGTGTTCACGGAACAGAGGCTGGGTGCCAGCTCTTGAAACATGCTAGGCACAGGATTTGTCAGGATCTGCAATAGCCACCAGCTTCATGTTGGACTGAACCCTCTTGTTACTGGAAACATTAAACTTTGCTCTGGAAGTTTGCCTCGTTTTGTAAGCCTTAAACCCTGCAAGAAAAGAATGTGCAAACTAAAGCTTTCACCCTAAGTAACCCAGGGTAATCCAGATGTGGACTCCTTGATCACTGTATCTTAGAGAGGCTCAGCTTCCCGACTAGGCCGAAACACGTGCCTGGGGTCGCTGTTGGTACTCTTGTTCACAGGAGAATTGCCTAGCATTTCGGTGCTGGACTGCCCTTGTGGGTGTGACAAAGACTTATATGCAAATTGATATTTCTCCTCTGTGAAGGGTGCAGTGAGCTAAAACGTGGTTGTAGACCCTACAGAGTGGAAGAAATTCCATAGGACAGGAACTTTTACCTATTTTCGTTCTCGGTAGGTGGGCTCCCACACTCCTTTGAACTTTGTGAATCCTGAGGTTTCACCCTAAGTAACCCAGGATAATCTAGACTTGGACCTCTTGCTTACTGTGCTTAGAGAGGCACAGCTTCACCTCACTGATGAGGCCCAACTAGCCAAAACACGCACCGGGGTTTCTGATGGTACTCTTGTTCAGAGATTTGCCTATCATTTCGGTGCTGGACTGTACTTGTGGGTGGGGCAAAGACTGATATGCAAATGGATATTTCTCCTCTGTGAAGGGTGCAGTGAGCTAAACGTGGTTGTAGAACCTCCTAAGTGGAAGAAATTCCATAGAACAGGGTATTTTCCCATGTTCGTTCTTAGTGAAGGGGCTCCCACACTCCCTTGTAACTTTCTAAAACTTTGGGTTTAACCCTAAGTAACCCAGACGTGGACCACTTGCTCACTGTGTCTTGGAGAGGCTAGGCTTCACCTCACTGATGAGGCCCGACAAGGCCGAAACACGTGTCTGGGGTTGCTGATGGTACTCTTGTTCAGAGGAGAATTGCCTAGCATTTCGGTGCTGGACTGTCCTTGTGGGTGGGACCAGACTGATATGCAAAAGGATATTTTTTTTCTGTGAAGGATGTAGTGAGCTAAAACATTGTTCTATACCCTCCTGAGTGTAAGAAATTCCATAGGACAGGGTATTTGTCCCATGTTTGTTCTCAGTAGAGGGGCTCCCAAACTCCTCTGAAGCTTTTTGCAGTACATGACATGCAAGAGCAGGATCTCATCATCTAGGGTTCCTATATGCATTGCTGCCCCACTTCATCTGCATTATGGGTAAAAAGTGTATCAGTCATGACCCTAATTGCAGAGAGCTGTTGCAGGGGTCTCCTTTCCCTAAATAGCCAGGAATTCCTTTGAGTTATTCTGGGGCAAAGGTTTCGAGAGCTTGTTATTCACCTCCAATTTGGGGGTTGAGAAACAAGTCAGGATAGAGGCGCTATTGACCTCGGGGCTTGGATTGAAGTATGGTAAACAGTTTTGCCAGCAACACCACAGGTATTGCTCTTTGTCCGAAAAGTGCTAACCTGGTTGGTCGGAACTTGCTGTTCCCCAAAACTACATTTATGACAGGCGACTCAGCAGACAAATTGCTTATACTACCAAAGAGTCATCCTTGGAAGATTTATAGGTTCCATGTAATAATGTCCCTGCAAAAATGTCTCCTGACAAAACAGTCGCCATTTTTTGCAGAGCCATTATTACATTGAACATGAGGGGGACATCCCTGCAACCTCTGAATTGTTGTTTTGTTTGTTACAAGGGGAGCATGGGACTTCCCTGCAATTTGTCCCCATTCATAATGTGCCAATGGCTTTTCCCGGGGACATTATGTATGGGGACATTATTACCTGATAGACTTACACTTGTTGTACCGACTTATACTAGCTTATACTAAGCACCTACAATGAATCAGCTCAGAGAAAAGTGTTCTCTAAGGATGAGCAGCAAAACACTAAAGAAACGTTTCCAGTAACACAAGGAGTTGACACTTTAGGTTTCATTTGAGCAAAAGAAACTACAGAGGCGAATGTTTCTCAGTGTTTGAGGCTGGACCCGGGCCAGAGTGACCTTGTCCCTGCATTTACTCAGCCAAAAGATCCAGAATCTTGCCTAAGGCCAGAAAATCAATGAACCAGTCTGATTCCAACAGGAACGACATCCGAGGACCGACCTCTTACTCAGATGACCCATGAAGTACATTGGAGAGCAGTTGAAGTCCACGAA
Organism: Ambystoma mexicanum; assembly: GCF_040938575.1. Lineage (NCBI taxonomy): Eukaryota > Metazoa > Chordata > Amphibia > Caudata > Ambystomatidae > Ambystoma > Ambystoma mexicanum. The sequence goes on from NC_090924.1 coordinate 1,390,976,342, forward strand.
TAGTGGATAAGGACAGTGAGGCTGCTCGAGACTGGACTGGCAATAAAGCCCCAGGAACTACTATATGATAACGATGGCAGGCCGAGGCTATGGACGTTAGCCAAAAATGTGCTCAATAGTGAAGGACAAGGATAAGGCCAATACATTGCCATCAAATAAGAAGTTGGGAATTGGAGAGTCTGGGAGCTCTCTGGAGGGAAATTCAGATCTGTGTCCGGAAACACCAAATGCTCTGGGCATTCCAGATCTGCCGAAGTAACCTCCTCCGGCACTGTGTCTGGTACTGGAGTAGGATCTGAACCAACAGAGGATGACAAAATTGAGAGATGGTGCTTCAGCTGGCACCCGAGCACTGTGCAGACACCACCAGTCCTTTGAGCCAGGATGCCTTTCCCCAATGCAAGATCATTATGGAACTGATGAGGAACATCTAAGATTGTGCCACCAAATGCAGATGTTTTACCAGCACTGGGGTTTATCACACTCTGGACAAATCCCACCAACCAGAATGGGTGGGACTGAACACAGTCCTTTAGAGGTGTCACAGTACTTTGGTTACAGAGGATCAGGATTCATGCAACACCTCTCGTGTGCTGCCTGAAAGAGTTCCTTCCTCCAATTCTAAATCTTCATAGAGGAAGCACCGCTGTAGGGAGGGTATTAAACTAGTACCAGAGTCCATAAATCTGGGAAACAAAAGCATTCAAAAGACGATTGTGAGTTCAAGAAGCACCTTCTCATTAAAGCTTTCACGGAAGGAGTTAAATGAGTAAACCCTCCAATTGTTCAAGAGGTTTCCAGCTGGGAATAAAACAGTCTTGTACTTCTTGAGGTTTCCTCCACTTGAGCATGTTGATAAGTGCTCCCTAAATCATCTCACATACAAAGTAGCTTTTTTAGTTTCTAGCACATCCCTAAGAAAAACAAGTAAATTGTAGCCTCTATCAGTGGATGAGCAATTTTTAGCAATACACATGGCCAAGGTAGTTTTCAGAACTCACCCTAGATTTTCACTTAAATGAATGTCTGAATATCATTTGAACCCACCCATTACATGCTTTCTTCTGAAAACCATAGTCCCAGGTAAACATGTCTTTACACACGTTTGATATGCGTAGAGCAGTAATATTCATAACAAAACACATATGTAAGACAAGCCATTAGTCACAGGTTAAGAGGGTAGCCCAGTAAATAAATCCAGCATTTCTAAATGAAGTATTCATTATACTCAGAAGTTTTACAAACTGGCACAAAGAATACTACGGCAACTCGGATGGCTCACCCTCCCAGAAAATAGATGCTACCCTTGTATTCTTGGCCAATACGCTGCTGGACAGTATTTGCAAGGAGGAAATGTTGAGTTCACTGAACACTTTTACACCATACATTTGCATAGATACAAAAACTATAGTGGATTCACAGGTGGGTCAAGCAGTGCTTTGTAAATTAAATGTATGCTTGCCCACCTCCACACACAAACACTGTGTAGTGTGCTTGGTGATGCATGTGGATGCTGTAACATCTGTGTGTATGAGTGGAATGTATGGGTTTGAGTGTGCTCTATAATAGAATTGAAACAAGAGAGTGAAGAAGGGCGGTTGACAGAGATGGATGCAAGGAGGTTGCTCTGCTAATGGGCTTTATGAAGGAGACTAATAAATACATGTATTCCATCTGGCTGCTGCCTCCGTATGAATACTGAGTTTGAGGTCTCACACTAAGTCAAGAAAAATGCAAATTCAACCAAGAAACGATTAAATATCCTGGACATACCATATCAGCCAATGTGAAAGTTAAAAAGAAATTAGCGGATAATATAAGAAATGTGGCGGAACCGAGTAGTAAGGAACAACAATGCTCGTTTCTCGGCATGTCTGAATTCTATGTGCAGTTCCTACAAAGTTTTGGAGACAAGACAGTTCACATGAGGTCCTTATTGATGAACAAGGCGCCATTCGAGTGGACTACGCAATGTGCATCAGAATTCGGGAGCATTAAGACAGCATTAGAAAATACGCCCTCCATAAAGAACTTTAAAATGAGGAGGAAGACCATTGTTGCCACTGATGCAAGCAATACAGTGTTTGTGATTACATTTGCATCACGCTTGTTGAGATGTGCAGAATTGAACTATTCAACAATCGAAGAGGGGTAATTAGCGATACAATGTGCGACTGGCAAGTTTAGAACATCCCTGTGGGGCTCAACCTTCACAATAAGGATGGATCATAAGCCGTTGAAAGAGATATTACAGAAAAAGGGATTAAATGGAGTCTTCAAGAATAAGAAAATGGGTTGTGGCGCTTCAAGAGTATCGCTTTGATGTCGTATCTTCCAGGGAAAAGGAACATTCCTGCTGACTGTTTATCTCGTCTGACTACCAAGAAGGACAAAGAAGAAAATGAAAGTGAATAGGATTGTGTGTTACTAGTAGAACAGAAAATGATTGCGAAAGATGAGAATTTGACAAGAGTGAAGACTGAACTGTTGGAGAGAGGGATGATTATGAAAGGTTCTTTGATGGGTTTGAAATTAGAGGGGATGTGGGTGGAGAAAATGAAGTTGTTGCAAGTTAATTGAGAATTAGTATTGAGGGGGACAGGATTATTCCTCCTTGTTGGGTGTGAGGAAGAGAATTGTGGAAAGTACTGGTGTCCAGGGTTGATTTGGAGGTGGAATGATCTGTGAGGTATTGTGTTCATTGAGTGAGAGCAAATTGGTGGCCATGGAAAGTCCCATGACTATAGTTGCTGTCCCCAGTAAGCCACGGGAGAAAGTTGGGATGGATATTACTGGTCCTATATGGAGTAAAGGGGTGCAGAAGTATTGCATTGTTATGGTTGACATATTGGCAAAATGGGTAGAAGTAAAAAAGTACAAGAAGAATCGCTACAAAATTTAAATGCAAAGAGATGTCAATATTTGGTGTAGAATGGTATTGACCATAAACTTACCTCCATTTATCACCCACAGGCCAATGGTGTGGCTGAAAGATTCAACAACGTCATAAAGGACTGTATACGATGGGTGTGGGCAGATGGTGAGGACTGGGAGAGTGTGGTGTAGAGCTGGATTGAAGCATGTTAGTTTTTGCCAAATGGTGCAACGGGTGTGTCACCCTTTGAGTTGAGTAGAGGGAGATGAGTGAATTCCAAGTTGTGCCCTCCCTGGACGAAGAGAGGTAGGTGGTCGTGGGACAGTGTGCTACAAGCGAAGTTATGTGTTAGAGAGAGACAATTGTCTAACAATAGTAATTACGACAGAAGGAAAGCTGTCAAGGATGGGTGCTTGAGCACCGGCAATGTGGTGAGAGTGAAATTACCTGCATCGCTGAGAGACAAACCATTGAAATGGTCTGAACATGTAAGGTTGTCAAAGTATTTCACAATGCTGTGATGACTGCAGATGGGAGGATGAGGAATATGAGTAGGGTTGTGAAAGTTTAGGAGCAGAATGTTCCTGAGGTAACCATTGATGTTGGGGTCAAGGATGTGGAAGAAGTAGGAATGAGGTCGATGAGGAAGAAGAGTCCTAAGAAAATCAAGGATTATGTGATGGGTCAATGTGATTGAACAACACAGTGTTATACTAAAAGGATACATGTTCTACTTTGTGTGTAGTGTACTTAGTGATGCATGTGGATGCTGGTGTAGTGTGTATGATTCTCCTGAGACACACCCCTGGGATATTCCTTTAAGTGTTTAAGGGAGGGAGGTGTGTAGTGTGCTTGGTGATGCATGTGGATGCTGGAATGTCTGTATGTATGAGTTTGGGTGTGCTCTAGAATGGAATTGGAATGAGAGAGCGAAGAAGAGCGTAGGTTACTCTGCTAAGGGGCTTTATGGAGGAGACTGAATAAATACCTGTATTTAATCCTGCTGCTGCCTCTGTATCAATACTCCACACTGCTTCCTGGTCTATGCACAGCTTGTCAATCTAAACAGATTCACAAGCCCCAGAAGGCAGACGTTACATGCCTAGTAAGAGTCTTTCTTGTGCTTGTACTTATTTAGAGTTGCTTGTGCCGACTCATCCTCCCCATTCAAGCATGACTCAAAGCACAGCGCACTAACACAAAACTTGCTCTAAGTTAACATTAAAATATATATAGGCCCACCTAAATAATGGCCGGGTAGTCATCTGGTCTTTGGTAAGGGAATCAGGTGGTGTAGGTTGCATATCAGGCGACTCCATCAGGTATTCCTGGGGTTCTTCAATGCCATTAATGAGCCCCTGTGAAGTATTGTGTGTGTCAGGGAAATCCTTGTATGATTGACCTTAAAACTATTATGTTGTAACTTTGCTGTCTTTGCATTTTATAAGTTCTGTCTCTTTGACCAGTTGTATTTTCTGGGCCCCAGAGTGTCCTGTCTAGTATCTGCCTGGATGAAAGACATTTTGGAGACTTATTATTGTGTTTTCCCTTTGTGCAATCTTTCTTTAGGGGCCAGTTTTAGGCGTCAAACCTAAAATGCCCCAAAGATTCTCTCTTGGGGAGCTAGTTTTCGGTGTCAGTACTTGAGCTTGACATTTCAGTGTGACATGCTGCTGCTTTGTCCTTAGTAGTATGTTTAGTAACAGTATATTTTTCTGTGCCCTTTTTTGTATGGTTATTACCGCCATTCCTTTTTGTTTCCGGTTTGTATAGACTCAAGAGCATTGCACTTCTTAGACTCTTTGGGGCACAGAAATCTGTGGGACTGAAGGTAGGGACGGTCGTTCAAAGGTCCAATGAGTGCAATATTAGAGGTGGGGTTTGCAATATGGGAGTGTCTAGTTTAATTAGATAGTACAAGGAGCAAAAGGGACACAGCAGCTAGAGATGACAGAAGGATCCTACTGGGTAGACACGTTTTAATAGTAGTGCATAGTAACTGTCACTCATTAGATAGACTTCACCCAGTCCACTTTTATATGAAGGTGGGAGTGAGACACAGTTGAGATTTTGAGTGTTGAGTAGAACAAACCAGAGGACTTGCTGGTGGTTCAGCTCGTCCCCATGCAGATTCAGAACCGGAAGATTCTTGTGTTCCTACTCTAATGTTGTATACTCCCACAACACTCCTCTTTTCTGCTATCATTTTGCCTCTTCCCATGGCTGTTTTCTCTGGCACCAGCTGTGCCCAGCTAATCAATATCCAGGGCACTCTTTCTTAATTACCTTTCCACCCTACAAAATGATTCATCTTATTTAAATTGTTTCTTTCCTTTGCTACTGGTCTTCCCTCCTCATTCAAACCCTGCTTTTTAAAATGCCCCCCTCCATCTGGTTACCAAGATTTTCAACCATCTATTCTTTAAAATCCCCTATTCCTCTTATATCTTTTCCCATGTTGCCTCACTTTACTTTTCACCTTAAATGGATTCCTTTACAAATTATTCAAGGGTGTGCATCAGCGGGCCTCATATACCGTTTCAGGTTCTCTCTGTTGCGGCCTAAAAGATGTTCATAGTCAACTTTAATCATCTATCGGCCATCAGCTGCCTTTTCCCTATTTTGATCTTTTTCTTGTGCCTTCCCCACTGCCAGTATTTAGTACTAATTAAAATTGTATTTCATGTTAATTTCCTTCCCTGAACACATGAATTTAAGATAATTAACCATTTTTCTGGAAGTAACATTAAAATGGAACTCTCAAGGGGTTCTGTGAAATTATCATCTGCTAGTCTAAGTGGTGAACTTTAATGTTTCAAGTGAAACCCACAGCTGATATGTTTTATGGGTATTCTCTTCTGCAACTGTTTGTCCTTCAATAGCTTGCTGTCTTGACAATTAATTTACTAAAGATGTAACTGCAGAACTCAATCAACCAAACTGTCAATTTACCGCGATAAAGCACTGAGAAAAAGTTTCTGCAGCATCCTTAAATCGACAGATTGATAATTCAAGAGTACCCTGTATCAGTAGTCTCTCCAGTAACTGCACTGATTTATTTTGTTAGAACCAAAGCACCCCCACACTAATTTCAGCAATGAAGGCTTATTTCTAAAATTAACTTGGGATCTAACTCCCAAAAAGCAATATTTCCAATGTTATGTCTGTTAGAAAATGAGCTTCCCAGACCTTTGAGAGCCATTTCGATTGAATGGTTACCGAAAATACTCTATTCTGTACGTAATAGAACTATCCATCCGCAGTCACTCTACTATCTGCTAACTGCTCCTATTGTCTCTGAACACCCTATGTCAATTCACAAATTTGAATTTGATGAAAGTGCCTCAAAACAATTGTGTCCTTTCATTATGTCCCTACATCCTACCTCTTACCTGGGTAATCCTTGTCCTACGTTTATGATTCAAGAGTGAATTGATGCTATTAACATTTTTAGTTACTTTTTTAACATATCTATTTCTACTGGCTTTATTCCTCCTGTTTTGAAATGATCTTGGATTACTCACCTGCTCAAAAACCCTCTTTGGATCCAGATGTTGCCAGTAACTATCGAACCTTAGCTATCTCTCCTTTTCTTATGACAGTCCTTGAAAAGACGGTAGACCCAAATACAAGATTCTGTGGAAACTCATAATCTGCTTGGTGAGCATCAGTCAGGTTTCATCCTCAACACAGCACTGAGAGCGCATTACTAGATATCCATGAGGGTTTACTCAGGAACCTGGTTAATCGTTATTCTCCCCTTTTAATAATGCTGTGACTTTTCCAGAGCAGTTGATACTTTGGACCACCATGTCATTCTTTCTTCAGAGATTGACTTCAGTCACTTGGAGTCTGCCGTTTTTGGTTTTCATCCTTGATTTCTGGTTGCTGTTTCTGCTTGAGATTGTACGGTCTTCCAACCGGATTCGGCAACATAAAACATGGGAGTTTTCAAGGAGCTTTCTTATGGCTGCTGCTGATTGGCTCAATTTGAACACAGGCAAAACTGAACTTGTAATTGTTCAAATTTATATCTTCTATTTCCTTTTTTTCATTTCAAATCTTGTTCATTTTATGACCTTATCTAAGGTCAAAACTTTACATTTGTACTTTGTTTTTATAATAATGCATTGGGTTTAGTATTATTTAGTGTCTATTCTAGATCAGTTTGCAAAAATGAGGAACTTGTTTTAGGGTAGCAACCCTGAACCTCTGCGACCAGTGTTTTATTGCCGTTAGGACATTGTCGCATATGTGTGGGAAACTACGGAGACATAGGGCCTCATTACACGTTGTGCGGTAAACCATGGCTCTATTAGCGCCATGGTTGCCGCCGGTCCCTTACCGGGTCCGCCTTGGTGGATGGCGGAATAAGCGCCATATTCCAAGGTGAGTGGGGGCGCTAATTCCGCCATCCACCATTGCCCCTGCACCATTGCCAGTCAGCTCTATAGGGCTCCATGTTAATGGTGAAGGGGCTAATTACGGTACCGCAAATTGCGGTACCGTAATTAGCACCAAGGTCCCTTTGCGGGTCCCGTCATTAACGCCTGGAAAAACCAGGCGTTAAGGGAGGACCCGCAAAGGGACCTCATAGTAAGGTGGTAAGGGTTTACCGGTACCGGTAAACCCTTACCGCACAACGTGTAATGAGGCCCATAGAGTTCCTGAACTCCATTTTAGGCAATGGGATTACATGAGTTCCTTACATACCATTTATTGCGCCATGGGTCATGTATCAAAACAACATCAGTTGTAGTGGTTGAAACTAAAATGTAATCGGAGCCCTTTGTGATGACACGTGTTTCGACACTACCGTGTCTTTATCAAATCTGGGCAAGTCTGAAATTAAGTTTATGCAACAAAGTTATGAATATATAGAATCCTAAATAGAGTTACCAACATTTTGCATAGTGAAAGATAATAATAAAGCAAAACAAACATGTTTAGGATCATAGTGCAACAAAGAAATATGAATTGGATATTCATTCATAATGTGTAAAAAGGACCACAGAGATTTAGGTGGGGGGTCGGGGAGGATTATTAGGGTTGCGAAAAATATGAAAGAGAAAAATGAAAATTAATAACATAATATAGAATAAAATAAAAAAGATAACAAGAGGAAAAAACACAGTATCATAAGTATAGTATATGATGATGAGTAAGGCGAAAATACTTGTAAACCAATTGGTAGCATTCTTCCATGTGTTACTTTTGTGATAATTGAATTATAGTAAAAGTGTATATGTTACGTTAGTAATCGTTGAAATGTAGCAAAATGTACATAGGTTACCATAACTACTGGTTCAAGATACAGAAATTCAAAAGTTCTGACTAGGGTGGTGCCGATCTCTTGTCATTACACTTGCAATGGTGCAGGGACTAGGTTTACGGTCAGTTCCTTGAGTGTGAGTTGACTTCTAATTGCAGAAGATCTTACCCTTATCATTGTCCAGGTTGGGTTAAAATTCGATTTTCCAAATCTTATGTCAATGCCTGGGTTAAATCCCACCTAAGATTTAATAAACATTATTTGATTTTTTAAATGATGCCCATGGCTGGGAGTCTCATGCTTAAAATTGTGGTGTTATTTATTTGTACTTAGTGAAATAATGCCAACACATAATATCATAACTACTATGCCTCTCCTTGGTCTGGCGTGGGGCATATGCTATTTCAGTGTAACATTTCACATTGTACATTGTTCCACATTTAAGAAACCTCATAAACAAACTCCAGATAGTCTGGTGCGTATCGCAAATTGCCGTGTGAATCTATGCACGCACATGTGAGACAACCGCGTACTGGAAAATTGAACGAAATAAGGGTGGTCGTATTAGCACAACTCCCAGCCTCACAAGGAGCTTACCTCTCCGGAATATCTTGTCTCACGATGCGCGTTGGTTTAATGTACACCGGCACCATCGTATAGTTCTATATAAAAATGTCTCCCTGAAGTCCTATAGTCCTACCTTAGTTTCTGCTATTTGAAATCTTGGCGGCCATCTTTTGGGAACCGTCTTACTTTACGGCATGAAAACTGGATGGGTATGTGAAAAATCAATATTGATTTTGAAACGTGACTGATAGAAGGTAATTTATATAAAACAGAGAGTATATATCTTCCCTAATAGTAGTTGTAGCTCTCGATGTAAGGCCTTTGCAAGCTGCATAGGAAAATGAGTGCCGTGATGCAAGCTCCCGCTTATGATGGAGATGGGCAATATTAAATAGAAAGTTAGATGGAAGAGTTAGAAACACAAAACACACTATGCATTTGGTACCTGCCATTAATTGAGTTATATTTAGGCTGGAACACATTACCTGATAGCAGTCGTGTTTTGCTGTAAGTGGATAAGTAAGACATCGCAAACCCCTCTTGTCCTCATTGGTACATTAATATCTTACCATATCATAACGAAGATGATCAACGTTACATTGAAAATAAGTTGTAGAAATTAGGGACAAATTAAAAACAAAAGCCACACTTCATGTACACAATACACATTTGGTATAATCTAGTCTGATTTAACATTCCTTTTAGTACACATTTTTATTTTAATGCAATCTAGTCCAATGTGACGTTTCTCTTAGTCAGAAAGACTGGGTGCAGATATAAGTTATATCATCTTGGTCCCGAACAAACCCCTTTCAAATACGTTTAAATGTTAATAAAGAAATGATGACATCTTGGTGTCCGAATTCAAACCATAGTCCACTGTACAGAAACGGCAAATAAATTTTGCCTCCTCTTGTCTCATTTTCAGTTCCTGATTGCCTCCTCTTTGGTTTAGGGTCACTCGCTTGATCCCAATAAATCTGAAGTCCTTTTTGTCTTGCATTTTGTTTTTGGTTTGCCAATGATCGGCCAAGGGTAAACTGCTATCTTGACTGCCAATACATGATAAATGTTCTTTAATTCTCGTGCGTAACTCACAAATGGTGCTGCCAATGTAGATCAGTTGCACGTACATATGATGCCATATATAACGTATTTCAAGCAGCAGTTGATTGGCTCATTGATGTTAATGCGAATTCCGTTTGAATCCTGGAAGGTAACTGTACTGTCCTGTCCAGTGCATGCATGGAGCACGTACCGCATTTTCTGAAGCCTTTGTCATGCGGTTTCAGCTACATTGTAGTCGTCTTCTGTTGTGTTTCAGGTAGCAGAGATGGACATAGGTTGTTCTTAAGTGTTCTGGCTCTAGTATAAATCATCGAGGGGTATTTTTGAATAAACTGTCCAATGTGAGGATCCATTTGAAGGAGGTGCCAACTCTTTGTCAAAATTGGTCTAATTTTCTGATTGTTTTCGCAGTATGTGGTAATGAATATAACTTGATCATCTTGCCTGATCCGTTCACTAATTTGGGGTCCTAGAGTGGATGATCTTGCTGTTAATTTTGCTTTCTGTCTGGCCGCTAGTATACATTTTTTGGAGTATCCTCTGATGAGGAATCTGTTTGTTAGCAGCTCACATTCTACATTAAACTGTTCAGTGATCCCATAGTTTCTACGTGCCCTTATAAATTCCCCTTTCGGGATATTCCTTATTACAAGTTTACAGTGGCAGCTTGTAGAAAAAAGAGTCTAGTTGACCTCCGTTTCTTTGCGGTAAGTGGTAGTTAGTAGTCGATTGCCGGATACATGAATTGTTAGATCTACAAAGATAATTGTAGTGGGACTGCTGCCTCCCGTGAACTGAATTTCACCTGGTTGTTGTTCACACTGCTTCTGAAGATTTCCAGATCCTCTGGTGACCCATTCCATATTAGAAAAACATCATCGATGTATCGTACCCATCGGATAACGTGATCTGTATATGATTTCGTGTTGTAAATGTATAGGTCTTCGAACATACCCATGACCAAACTGGCCAATGCTGGGGCATATTTTACGCCCCTTGCCACACCTTTTTTCTGCTTGAAATATTCATTATCGAACAAGAAGATGTTGTTTTCCAAACTGGCTGTTACCATTTCCTTTAACATACAAACAAAGGGAAAATGTGAAGCAGATTAATTTCTGAAGAAGTAGTCTATGGTCTCCAGAGCTAATTCATATCCTATAGATGTGTAAAGTGCCTTTATGTCCCACTTTGCCAGGTGGTATGATAGTTCCCAATGTATTTGTTCCACTATTTTAATAGCTGATGTTGTTTCTTTGAGGTAAGATTTCACCTTGTGAATTCTAGGTCTTAGGATAATGTCTATATACCCAGCAATTGGTCCTGTAGCCCAGCCAATTCCGCTAAGAATTGGTCTGCCTTCTGGGATCTTTGAAAATGGCTTGTGTACTTTGGGCAATAAGTATATCGTTGGTGTGACCGGTTTGGGGATAAACAAGTATCTTTTTTCCTCGTCCGTAATCAAGCCCTTTTGAAGACAGCTGTCTATCATAAGTTTCAAATCTTTGATATCTGTTTTGTGATTAATGGGTAATGCCTCATAACAGTCAGGTGTGTTGAGATGATTACTAGCCATTTGGATATAGTCTGCTCTGTTCATCACTATAATATTGCCGCCCTTATCAGCCACTTTAATCACTATGGGCTTCATTCCGAGATTGGAGGTAGTCATGGCGCTATTTGCGCCATGCCTGTCTCCAATAACGGGTCCGGCACCAGTCTGGTTCAATGGGGATTTACCGGTGTAGTCGGACCTTTGTGGGACCGGTAAGTCCCCATTGAAAAAGCCATTCCCCATTCCCATTGAGCCCTTTTAGGGCTCAATGGGAATAGGGAAGGCGCTAATAACGGTACTGCAAATTGCGGTACCGTTATTGGCTCTGGATTCCCTTAACGGGTCCTGTCCATAACGCCTGGTCAGACCAGGCGTTAAAGGAGGGACCCGCTAAGGGAACTCGTAGTAGGGTGGTTAGGGATTACCGGCACCAGTCTCCTTACTGGTGCCCGGTATCCCTTACCGCCCCACTCGGAAAGAGGCCCTATGTCTTGGTCTTGTTTGAGTGATTTGAGGCCTTCTTGTTCCGGTGGTGTTAGGTTATGTCTCTTGCTTTTGCCGATTTTACCTTGTTTGTCGGTAAATTTGTAAAGGTCTTGTGTGACTGATTTGTAAAATGCATCAATCATATTATCGGCTGGAAAATGAGGTAGGAACCTGGATTTGGATTTGAGTTCTTTAGTTTCATACTGGCTGGTTGAATATGGAGTTCATGCAAAGTCTGGTGTATTGGAAGAACTTCAATGTCCTGTAATGATCGGAGAAGATGTATATTACCCAAATCTTCAATGGTTGTTTGGCTTAGAATAATTGCTTCTTCTTTATCCTTTCCCCTGCTGACCTGGGTTGCAAAAGAAATTGCAAGTTCTAGTTCCCAATGTGGATTGAATATATGTTTCCTAAACTGCTTCTGTTACACAGTTAATGGGGAGGTCCTTTTTTTTGTACTCTGTATAACTCACCAAATTTTAGTCTAATTTCTTTGAGTAGCTAACATAGCTCAATCTCACAGGAATTTTTGTATGCCTTGAGCCAGGATCGATACGAGCGCTTGACTGATTTGACATACGCACTCACCTGACTATTCTCGATTACACCAAAAACTGGATGCAATGTTGTTGCGATCTTAGTTCGCATAATTTTTTTTTTGCCTCTGCAATTTTTTTTTAATAAAAGACCCTTTTGTTGGGCACAATATTAGACCGTTCATAAAGTGTTTTTTTTTAAAACAATTTTTATTATTTTAAACAAACACACCAAACATTACAACCATTTAGGACGTACATAATCAATATCAAGGCATCACATTATTCAGTGTTATCCTCCGTCCTCCTCTCCTCTCTCCCCACAAACTCTAGCCGTCTTATCAGTGCCATCTGCATGAGCATTTTTAGGTATATCAATGCTTGTCGACTCGTCCGAGTCTTCCGTTTCATGATTGACCTGGTGGGGGTTTGCCATTGAGGTCACCAGCTGCCTCCAGGCTATCATGCGGCCCACCTCCCCCCCCCCTAGTGACTGCCTCATACCATACCGCAGTTTCTGCTTCTGCCCCTTTCAAGAGGTCTGCCCACCACATCTCCACTCTAGGCCTATCGGCTGCTTTCCAGCACTTTGCAATTCTGCGCTTGGCCAAGATATAGGCCAGGTCCTTCATCTTGCTGATATGTTTTAAATTACGTGGCCTGGGAAAACTCCCAAACATGCATGCCCAGGCAGATCTCACGTCAAGCACCACTCTCCCGCTGGCCATTCCTGTCTTTATCTCTTCCCAGAATCCCTGCAACAGCCCTGCCTCCTCCTCTCCACACCTGGGGCAGTTCTGTATTGCCGAGCCACCAAACCTGGCTATTCTTCCGGGGGTCAGATAAGCTCTGTGGGTGACATACAGCTGGATCTGCTGGAGTCTCGCATTCCAGGACACCTTCTTGTGGTACCTTTGGGCTCTTTCCCACTGTCCCTCTATCATGGGTTCTCCCACCTCCTCCTCCCAGTCAAGCCTCAGTTGGGGCAGCTCTTTCCCTGCCTTCGCACTCAGGAGCTCATATATCCGAGATATTTCGTGCCCACCCTCTGAGACATCATACATCATTTCCAGGGTGGCATCAGGTTCTTCCGCTAGTACAATCTCAGATCACCTCTCCCTTACCCGTTTCATGATCCTGGTATAAGTAATATATTGGCCCCCATGCACCCCTGTCTCCTCCTGCAGCCTCTGGAATTCCAATGCCTCCCCTTCCTGCCATATATCTCTGAAAGTGGCTAGATCCACCGGTTCCCAGTATCTACGGACCCACCTGAACAGTTGGGAGTCTTCCCCACATAGCGCCACCAGCGGGACCTGCTGAGAGAGCGGGTCCGGGTCGCCCACAGTTCTCCATGCTCTGCGACAGACTTCCCAACCCAGCACCAATAATCTCCCCATCCTCGCCATTTTAGTTCTATGCAGCCACACTATCTCTCTCAAGAAGTATGGAGCTGACTCGCCCTGCAGAAGCCTAGCCTCTGCAGAGTCCTCTGCAGACAACCACCTAGCCACACACAACAGCTGTCCCGCCAAGTAATACAATTCAAAATTCGGCAGGTTTATGCCCCCCTTATCACATGTGTTCTATAGTTTCCACAAGGCCACCCTATTCCTGGAGTTGTGTCAAGGAGGTCCCTGCACAGGCCATGAAGTCTCACAAAAAAGCATCTGGAGATCGAGTACGGGACATTCACGAAAAAATGCAAGCGTCTGGGCAAAACCACCATCTTGAGCAGCGCTGCTCTTCCCATCATGGCAAGGGGTAATCTAGACCAGAACAGCATGCTATTTTTAATTCCTTCAATTGCTTTCTCCGTATTGTGTTTGTGCTCTGTCTCTATCCTATGGTAAATATTTACGCCCAGATATCTGAACGTCTCGGTCTGCCAGGTTATCTGCAGGATGGGCAGCCTTTTCAGTGGGACACCCCTATACCTTCCCAAGGGGAACACACTGGACTTCCCGGGGTTCAGCGATATGCCCGAGAGGGTGGCATAGCGCTCCATCACCTCCAGCACATATTGCAGGTTCTCCTCCGGGAAGCGCGAGTAGAGGAGCATGTCATCTGCATACAGTGATATCAGGTGTGTGCCTCCCGTAGTACGAATCCCCACCTCCCCGTATTGTTGCCTCAGGCGAATTGCCAAGGGCTCTAATGCCAGAATGTATAACATTGGCGACCAGAGGCATCCCTGTCTGGTCCCCCTACTGAGTTGTCATTTATCCGAAATTATAGTTCCTGTTTTGACCCTCGCAATCGGGGAGCTATATAACATATGAACCCTTCTAATGTATCCTGGTCCCATCCCGTATCCTTTCAGGGTCGCTATTAGCCATGGCCACCTCACTGAATCAAAGGCTTTAACCACACCCAACGACACGATCGCAAACTCGCCCGGGTCTTTCTCGGCTTGATCAACGATATGATGCAGCCTCCTATGGTTATCTGTGATATTTCTACCGGAGACATAGCCTGTTTGGTCCAGGTGTATCAACTATTACTCTCTTGAGTCTGTTGGCCAACACTGCCGTGAGTATTTTACTGTCCTGATTAAGCATAGACAAGGGCCTATAAGACCCACACTCCACGTTCGGTTCGCCCGGTTTCAGGAGCGGGATGATCACTGCCTCACGGAGGGACTCTGGCAGTTCCCCCTGCTCATAGGCTTCATTGAGCATGGCCAGCAGTGGCTGGAGTAGCTCCTGCTTATATATTTTATAAAACTTACTGGGTAACCCATCAGACCCGGGCGCTTTACATGTGGGCAGGTGTTGGATCACTGCCTCCAGTTCATCCGAGGTGATGGGGGCCTCCGGATCTGCGCGTTCTAAGTCATCCAAGGTGGGCAGCCCTATATCCTCTATTGTTTCCCATATCTCTTGATCCATATCTTCACCTACGTCTTCATATAATCGTTTATAATACTCGAGGAACTCCTCATTTACTCCCTCCTGGGTATTACAGATTTGACCCTCCGCGTCCCTGACCTCTCTGATCACTGGGCGGGGGGTTCTCATTTTTCTGTAACCAGGCCAGTAGTCTGCCTGGCTTGTCCCCTCCCGCGTGTTGCCTCTCCGTGTATTTCTTATAATTTAGCTTGCATAATCTGTCCCAGAGTTAACTGCAAGTCTTCTGTAAGTCTCTTATCTTAGCGCTGTCCTCTTGGGAGGTCCCGCCACTCTGTATCAGGCCCTCTAGCTCTCTTTCTGTATCATGCAGTTCCCGTTCAATACCCCTTTGGAGCCCTTTGGATTTTGATATAGCTAGCCCTCTCACCACCACTTTGAATGCCTCCCATACTGTTCCCATGGATCGTACACTGCCCGTATTGATATCAAAATATTCCTCGATGGCCTCCCTCAAATCCTCTCGAAATCCCGCATCCTGTAGGACCTCAGCCCTAAGCCTCCACATCGGGATTCGCGCTCTGGGGGGGTTGATGTCGCCACTCTACGACCAGAGGCACGAGTGGTCTGAAAGCACCCTAGCCTTATATTCCGCACCCACCATTTCTCCCACTACCTCGGCGGCAGCAAACACATAATCCAACCTTGTATGCAGGTCATGTGGCGCTGCATAATGCGAGTATTGCCTGTCCATTGGGTGCAGCTGTCCCCACACATCCTCTAGGCCGAGGTCTGTCAACAGTGTCCTCAGTGCTTTAGCTGCTGGCGCCGGCTTTTCTGACTTGTCATCTGACCTATCTAGCCCGGGATTCAGGGTGCAATTGAAGTCCCCTCCCCACACAATTGCGCCCCCCAACAGGGGCTAAATTTACTATATAGGGACCTAAAATATGCCGCTGTATCATGGTTAGGGGCGTACAAATTTATAATGTACACTTCTCTGTTCTCCAGGAGTCCCACCACTATCATCATTCTTCCTTTCTGGGTCTGTCGTTGATCTAAGCAGCTGAAAAGGCACATGCGGTGCCACCCATGTAATCACTCCTCTGTCATATGCTGAGTATGTAGCACCTATGATGTTACCCTTTCATTTTCTCCTGACCACCTCCAACTTCTCCTTGGTGAGGTGGGTCTCCTGTAGCAGAGCTATGTCAATCGGCATCCTCTTTAGATACATCATCACTTTATTACATTTTAGATAACTGTTGAGGCCCCGCACATTCCAGGTCACGACTTTGAGATTACTCGATGCCATTGTCTTGATGTTCTTCCCTTCCCCTCTCTCTCTGATGTCTTCCTCGATGGCCCGTTTCCCGACTCTTATCCCTCCCAACCTCAACAACTTCCCCCACCCCCTTTTCTCAACTCCACCCCACTGCACACAACCCTCCCCCCCTCGCTACCCAGCCCCAACAAATGCCCAGCTCCATACCTGGATCTCAGGCCCACCCGCGTCTGGTCCTGTCTCCTGAACCGAGGACTAGGACCCCGCGGGGCGTCACCGGACTAACAGTGACCTAACTAAGCATAATGCTATGGGGTTTAAGGGATGTCTCACAGGAGCTCCCACATCTGATTAGGATTATAGCTACTAGCGGATCTTGCAAGCATGTATTTTCTACAACACATTCCCCACAGGCTTTAGTTAATACTATAGTCAAGTCCCAGTGTCATGTGCTATTTCACCAGAGATGACCCAGCTGCGTGCTACTTATCTTCTGCGGCTCCTGTCTGGATACCCGGTTCTTGGGGGCGGCCCAGCATATCCAGCCATTCCATAGCATCCTCCGGCGTCTCGAAAAACAGGGTCTTGTTCTTGTAGAACACTTTGTTTGGCCGGATAAAGCAACATATATCTGTGGCCAGCCTCTCTCAACCTCCTTTTCACCGCCCCAAAGTTCTTCCTGCTGCGTTGTACGTGTAAGGTGTAGTCCGGGTACGCTGTGATTTTCGCTGGCCCCATTTAGATCGTTCCTCCCTTCTGGAAGAATTCAAGTATCTTCTCCCGATCCCGGTAGTTTAGAATCTTTGCAATCAGCGGCCGCGGGGGGGCTCTCCCGGGGGCAGTCTCCTAGCCAAGGCCCTGTGCGCCCTTTCAACTGCAAACCCTTGGGTCAGTGCTCTGCCAGTTATTTCCTGCAGAAGCATGGATTCCACATATTCTGTTGGGTTAGACCCTTCCATTCCTTCTGGCAATCCAACAATACGAATGTTATTGCGTCTGGCACGCCCTTCTGCCTCCTCAGCCCTGTTCTCCAGGTTACCCACACGCTGCACAAGGGAATGGAGTTCTGATCCGTGGGCGGTGCATGCTGCCGTGTTTGGGGCCATCTCCTTTTCCAAGTTTCCAGTGCACTCTGCGAGCGTCCTCACGTCCTGTCTCAGCAAATTAACTTCTTCCTGGACCGCTCCAATCTTAAGGTCCAGTCCCACTTTTAGTTCATTCATTGCCAGGCCCAATTTGGTCTCCCAGGCAACTTTCAGGTCCGCAATCGGCGCTAGCACTCCTGGATCGTGCCTGGTGTATCCTCCGCCGCCGTGGCAGTGTTGTCTTTGCTCTTGCCCCCTTCTGCCCCCGGAGGTGTCTTGGCGTAGGCATCCAGCGTGGGCTGTTTGTTCCTGGGTCTGACAATTTTATTAGACATTATGCTGTGCCGTCCGGGCGTGGGCCAGCCGCGCCACCCCACGCGCGCAAGGCCATTCTTAGTGTTTGGGGGTCGCTTCAGCCGTTTCTGGGAATGGGCTGTGTCCTCCCACGTGCCTGGGCTCACGCAGTGTCGCTCCAATGGCCTCCGCCGTATTTCCTTCAGTAGCCGGTGGTCAGGTGCACTCGCTGACCCCGCGCTCTCCCACTCTGGCGCTCTGTTGGCCCCGAGGCCACCGAGCCCACAGACTCGCCCCGAGTGCTTTCTTCCGGCTGCTCGGCAAAGAGGCTGCCTTATACTTTTTCTGGGGCCCATCAAGTGCTCTGGGGTGAGCCTCTTTCTCTGTCTTTCCCCTGCAGCCTGTAATAGGATACCAGCAGTGCCACAATGTTCGGGGGGTAGATCTGATCGTATTAGGGATACTCCCCAGCTATACGTTGCACTCTAAGGATGGGCTGTGTCCTCCCACGTATTCGCATCTGCTTGGCGTTACTCCACTGACCCCCCAGTACTCAGGCGCTTCCTCAGTTTCCACTCTTTTCCACGCCAGGACCCGTCCGGGCTCCACCGCCTTCAGGCCCACAGACGTGTCCCCGGCGCTACTGACCCGCCCAGTGCTGACACTAGCTCTGTTTTGCCCTGCTCCTCAATGGTGGGGGCTCCCAGAGCTCAGTTCTTGTCAGGGTAGCCTATTCAGTTGAGCCTGTGTGCATGGCTCCTGGGCTACAGTGTCACAATGCGCTTGGAAGTTCGTCGTTCACTATGTTACCTTGTATCCCCTGCAGTCCTCGCACTCTCACAATGGCCGGAGTGCCGTGTAGGGGAGCCGCGTTCGGCAACGTTTTCCGGGGCTTCCTCAGCCCCTCTCAACCCCTGTTGTGCGTCTCCTCCGCATCCAGGGAGGGTCCACCGGTGCTCTCCAGGCTAATGCGGCCCCTCAAGGCCCCCACCAGGGGATTTCTTCACCAGGATCTGGCTCCCCAGGGGCTGGCACCTCCAAATGTGCCCGGTCCTCCAGGCTCACAGCCCGTATGGGCTGATGCATGCGCACGGCAGGCCGATGCCAGCCGCCGTTTCACGGAGCGCCCAGCTCCCGCTGTACTGCCCAGTGCCAGCCCCGTTAGCCCTTCGTCCGGTCCTGGCGTGCTGGGCACTGGCTGGGGCCCGTCCTCCACCCCTCCGTGTGTGGCGGAGGTGATGCAGTTTAAGGCTACTCGCCTCCACATCCCGCTACGTCTTGTTGGCGGTGCAGGCCGTGGCCACCCGCCGCCTCTGCTGACGCCGGCGATCCTCCCTCGGCCGACCGGCCACTTTCAGCGAATCCCCGGCACAGGACATGCACTGCAGGGCCCCGCACAGATCGCAAAGCCACAGCGGACCTTTTCACAGCACCATCCACCGCCGTCCGCTGCCGCGATATGGTGGTCAGTTTATGACCCTTTGTTGGCAGTCCGCCATCTTGGTCATCCTCACGTTTCGGGTGCCCGGCTTTCCCTTCACGGCCGCGGCGCCCCTCATTCTCCTCAGATCAGCATCGCACATCGGTCAGCATATTCTCTGGAACTTCATTTATCATAGGGTATGCTGCCAGTCTGCTTTATCGCCCGCTTTCTCCCAATATTGTCAGGATCAGTGCTGGATCAACGGGAGCTCCCGAGAAGTGCAACCCTTCACGTAGCCATAGTCACGCCCCTCCATAAAGTGTTTTATACTTTCGCTTGGAGCTGCAACCTTCACTTATTTTTATCATCATGATTGAGAATTCTACAATAATCCCATCACGGGCAGAGAACCCAGCTGCCTGAAACTGTTTAATATAATCGATCAGGAGGCTTTGTGCAATAGAATTACCCATAACCACATTTCTCGCATTCCTCTGAATATGGTTTCAATTTTCACTAAGAAAAATGTCACCATTCTCATCATATACAGGTATTACATCTGAAGAGTCAAAACAGGGTAATTCATAGAATCAAGCGCAGAAGTGGCGCATGCGGCTGGCGCACAGAGGGAGCGTGCGTCAGCCGCATGCGCCAAAACCCATTTTGACGCACAGCGTATTCATGGATTTAAACATCCATAACCAGCCGTGGCGAAGCAACCCTGCAGCAGCACCAGTTATGCCCCCAACCCGCCCCATGCGCCAAAAACATCCGCACAAATCCCCTACACGGCGCAAATGCCAGTGGACCAACATACAACCCCCCCCGCAACAACGACGTCGCGCTAAAAACGCCACTCAGCCCTCACGCGACAACCCAATCGCATGTAAAACTCCTTGCGCACCCCTCGGAATACGTGTGCCCCACTTGCACCAGCCTAATCATGTGTAAAACTCCCCACGCACCCCTCAGAATATGCTTACCCCACTCGTGCCAGGCCAATCGCGTGTAAACTCCCCACGCACCCCTCTGAATACACATACCCCACTCGTGCCAGCGCGATCGCATGTAAAACTTCCCGTGCATCACTTGGAATACAGGTACCCCGCTTGCGCCAGGCCAATCGAGTGTAAAACTCCCCGCGCACCCCTCGGAATATGCGTCCCCGTTCGCGCCAGGCCAATCGTGTGTAAAACTCCCTGCTCACCCCTCGGAATACGCATACCCCGCTCGCGCCAGGCAAATTGTGGGGAAAAAGTCCTCCCTATGGTGTGCGCTGCCTGTGGGGCATGGCCAGGGTGGATGGGCTGCCTGGGGGGCATGGGGAGGGTGGATGGGCTGTCTGCGGGGCATGGCGTGGGCTGATGGGCTGCCTGCGGGGCATGGTCAGGGGTGATGGGCTGCCTGCGGGGCATGGGTAGGGTGGATGGGCTGCCTGCGGGGCATGTCCAGGGGTGATGGGCTGCCTGCGGGGCATGGTCAGGGGTGATGGGCTACCTGCAGGGCATGGGGAGGGTGGATGGTCTGCCTGCGGGGCATGGAGAGGGTGAATGGGCTGTCTGTGGGGCATGGTTAGGGTGGATGGGCTGTCTTTGGGGCATATCCAGGGTTGTAGGGGGCTCCCCTGTGGTGTGAACTGCCTGCAGGGAGTGCATGTGGCTCCTCACCACTAGGGTGTACGAATATGGGGATACGTGAGTGCGCTTTTCACGCAAATCTGCTTGCGCGAGCGGGGTACGCGTATTCCAAGGGGTGCACAGGGAGTTTTACACGTGATTGGGCTGGCGCGAGCAGCGCACGCGTATTCCGAGGGGTTCGTGGGGAGTTTTACATGCGATTGGCCTGGCGCGAGTGGGGTACGTGGATTCTGGAGTACGCAAGTATGCTTTACATGCCAATTGGCAGTGCGGGCCCTCCCGGGAGTGCCCTCCTCCCCTCCCCATGCCCCGCAGACAGCCCACACCATAGGGGGGGACCCTTGCAACCCCTGACCATGCCCCGCAGGTAGCCCATCACCCCTGGGCATGCCCCGCAGGCAGCCCACATGACACCATGCAATTGTGAGCCCCAACATATGACCCCCCACCAGTGACGGGCACCTGCCAGCAGGCCCCGACACATGTCGCCCCACCCCCATTGACGGCAACCTGCCAGCAGGCCTCGATACATGGTCCCCCCACCCCACCCCCATTGACGGCAACCTGCCAGCAGGCCCTGACACATGCTGTCATGGGGCACGATGACAAACCTAGTATTCCGGTGCTGGGAAGGGCTCAGAAACTAATGACAACCAGCACCAGGAAGACACATGCCTCTAAAAACAGAATACTGCTGTACAAAAGACTAATGTATTTTCTGCAGGAAAAACAGCTCACGGACTACATCTCCCAAGCACCCCCGGGCCAAGAACTACATATTGCAGCCCACGCCGGGCGGGGCACGCGCGCGCATGCGCACAAGATCATCGAGAGCACGGGGCTTGTGCTCAGGACAGCAACCAGAGAAGACGTGTTCTCCGGAGCTCCGAGCAAGGGGAAGCTCACGAGGGGCCACGCCCCACTCATCCTCCACCTGGGCCACTCAAGCCCTTCAGATAAGTACCGCAAGCCACAGGCAGCGTAAGCGGATCTGGGGGAAGGTGCGCAGCGCTTTGTTGAACCGTAGAGAGTCAGAGGATTCCACCAGCAGCTGCGGTCAGGGGCACGCGCAGGGGGGCTCAGCCCAACTTTCTCATGTTCCCCCCCTGCTCCAGCAAGCTAAGTGAAAAGCCTTGAATACTAAAGCCATAGTGTCTGCAATCTGACCTACGCGCAAACTATAGGAAACACGCAGCGCGCAGTCAAGCATGTTTTAACCCACTAACAGCCGTTCATGATTACGCGGCTACCTGAGAGGCTACAACTTAATTCAGTGTGACATACAACACGAGTTATTGCTACGCAGGAGCCTTTAGTGGCAATTACATTTTGGGCAATAAAGGACGCGGAGCCACGCGCGGCTGTAATCCGCTCGTAAAGGGGGAACGTTAACAGCTGCATGTACTTAACTACTCGAGTAAGTTAAGGGTGCATTAACCTCTAGTGCAAGAGTGAGTGAATGTAACGTTTGGTGTGTGATGTAACACGCAGATGGTAATTCCCACCCTCTTTTCAGCAATAACACTGCTCCGGATTCTGGACCTGAGAGTGCGCAGGCAGGAGGCCAGCACTCACCCCCTGAGATAAGTCTCTTTCTGGTTCTAGCCCTTGTTGTGGGGGGAATTGTGCATATTGTGAATGTGTGTGAATACGCAACTGTTGCATTGTGTTATCCTATGTCCCCTTCCCTGACCACCTCCCCTTTCCTAGTCCTCTCACCGGTTACCCTTGCTACTGAACCTATCCAACCATCGAGATCCTAACCCTCTTTCCCCGCCCGGGTCACGGAAGCTTGTGTAAGTCTAACTTGCAGGCGCCAATACCCTGGAGGGGTAGGTTGGTTTGTGCCACTCCTGAGCCTGGAAGCTGAAGCCGTGACACATGCCCCCCCAAACACCACGTCATAACAATACAGACCCATGGCCCTAATGCCAACCCAAATTCCACCCCCCGACACCCCAGTTCAAACACAAACCCATCCACTGCACCCACTCCCTAGTAAATTACCCATGCCATGAGAGTCTGAAAAGAACCAGCATGCCCATGAATACATGTCCTACAGAGCCACACAGTGGCAACACATGACTGAGCCAATACTCATAGAGAAATGCATGAAACCAATGAGAGAAGACCACACAAATAAAATAGATCCAAAAAATGTATTAAATGTAACATGCAAACTCAAAACCAAAAGCACACATGAAAATGGAAATTATTCAGGGTCAGTATGAAAAAAATATCAAATCCAAGAAAAAAGTGATATCCATGGAAAGCCAAATGAGAAGTAGTCCATCGCCATTGTCCAAGAAACAAAATCAAAAGGTCAAAATTAAAAAAAAATATTACTCCATGGGTCCAATTAAAAAGAAAGAAAGTATGTACATGTCTGCAACTATTGACAAAGGAAGTCACAAGGGTCCATGATCCCCAGAAGAAAGAAAACCTATGCAAAACAGAACTATGTACAAAAAGGCAGAGCAAAGTCCAGGCACTCCAAAAAATAAAAAATTAAAGGAAACCTATGTCTAAAGAACTATGTACAAAGGCGGCGGGCCAGTCCCATGGCTCACTTGGTGATGTTCCGGGCCAGGGCATCATCAAACTCCACGTCGATCATCCAGAGGCGGGCCTGTTCCCTGGCCTCGAGGTCTCGCAGGGATGCAGCCATGGTATCCACAAACTCCCTGCAAGTTTCCTCGAGGCACTCAGCCCGCCTCAAAGCCCGGTTCATGGAGTTCTCTGCCATGGCCATCCTGAGCCGTGCCCTCTCCGCCCGCCGCCGCTCCGCATCTATCTGCTGGCCCAACCACAGCCACACGGAAGACACTCCCAGTCCTGGGTCCTCCTGCCCCTCGGCCGATGCCTGCCCCCGGGATGTTGATGGCCCGAGTCATGATGCCTCTCATGCTGAGCCTGTTGCTGCCTCCAATGCAACTGCCTCTGGCACCAGAACGGCCTCCAGGCTGATGGAATCCCCCGGCGAAATTGTGCACGTGCCCTGCTTGTTGATACCTGCACGTCCTCCATTTGCTGGGGTCCAGTTGGTGGGGTGGCCACCCCTGCTGGACCTTTGACTCCCGACTGTGGCAGGGATGTATTGTCTACCAGCCTGGCTGCTGGCTCATGGGCAGCTCCACATGGGGCCCAGGTGATACTTGGGCGGGAAGACGGCACAGAGGATGACTAGCGCATAGGGGGTTCAGTTGAGGAGAGGGTCGCAAGACCCTCTAGCACACGGATATACCCAGTGCCAACGACCTGTCCTAGTAGGTCGATGTCATGATCTCTGCTTCCAAAAGGTCAGGGTTTTCCCAACTCCCTTGGAAGCAGATCCATAACCCAGGTTCCGAGTGCCAACCAGTCCCAATTGGGACCTTTTGGACCCAGTCCTGGCGCCGGTGGCACCAGGCTCATAAATATGCCCAGTCCCAGCGCTGGAAGTGCCGGGCTCATAATGCTTGGGTGGACTTACCTGCAGCAGACCATGCTGCTTACTTTCCTGCCAGTTGAGCCTCTGATCCTCTTCTGTTTGGAACTACTTTTCCTGTTGGGTGGGGCAGGAGCCACTCCCTAGATTCAGAACACTGGAACTCTTCTGGAAAGCAGGAACTCTTTTCTTACATAGGCGTGGCTGTGGAAGGAGACACCTAAGCACTACAGGAGGCTATTTAAACCACACCCGATGGATGAATCTTGCTTTGCGTTATTCTGCATCCTCTGCAGCAGAACGCTCATCGTGTCTTTTGCATCTGATCCTGGGCCTAAGGAAAAAGGCTTACCATCCTGAATCCAGTCTTCAGCAACACCTATAAAGACAAGAAAGAACAGGTTAGCATTACGGTCTTCAGTGACAGCTCTTCACTTACCTGGTCCATCGGCTGTCACCAACGCCTCGCGCTGCATTCCGGCATCTGAAAGACAAAGGCTTACCTACTCTTCGTGCGCTCCGGAGGTCTTCACACTGCATTCCGGCATCTGAAAGACAAAAGCTTACCAACTCTTCGCACGCTCCGGAGGCCTTCGGCGCTGCATCCCGCATCTGAAAGACAAAACAAGGTGCGTTTAAAGACATTGGGGAACTTTAATACTCACGTGCCATTACTCCTTTCCACATCTAACCCAGTGGGTATTCCGGCACCCTGCAGCCTCTCCGAACTTGTACCTGCAAAATAAAAAGACAGTTAGAGCGCATCGTGAAGCAGGCAACAAGCGCTTACTTACGTGCTTCCAGGCGCTTCTATTCATCACACGGGCTCCATCTTCAACTCACTTCAGCCCGTCATCCGCCATCGCCGGAACCCTGCAAAACAAGAAACATCATTACTAAAGACATTAGAATTACTCGAAACTTACCGTTCGTGCAGTAAACGACGGACAGCAGTCCTCTGAAGTCAAGAGGCCTGCTCCCCTTATCCAGTGAAGAAACTGGTTACAGCACCCTGCCCCGAGGCAGATGGAGAGCACGGCGTTCACTTACCTAAGGTGAGAGCGTTAACCTTTGGGGTTCTACAGGAGAAGAGAAAGGGAAGAAGAGAGAGACATTCAATAACCCAGTTCCTTAATCCCAGATTTTCTATCTGCAGACATCTTACCCTTCGAGTCAGACATACAGTGCACAGAGGTCCAGCCCAAAGAGCCAGCCGTGTGTTACACATCACCTTTGAAGATACGGTATACGCCCAGTCAAGACCGGCGCCTCTACGGGAATCAGGTGAGCGTTACAGAACGCAAAGCCTACCACAAAACTCCCGTCCAGGCGCTATGGAAACCTCGGATACCGACCAGCTAGCCCAGTTACTTGGGGAACTAAGGGCAGAAGTGCATGCAGCCCGTCAGGAAACGAACGCTCTAAGAAGGGAACTGATTATTTCCAAGAAGCGAACAGATGATCTCGCTAGACA
This sequence comes from Ambystoma mexicanum, assembly GCF_040938575.1. Taxonomy (NCBI): domain Eukaryota; kingdom Metazoa; phylum Chordata; class Amphibia; order Caudata; family Ambystomatidae; genus Ambystoma; species Ambystoma mexicanum. Next base: position 1,391,002,178 of record NC_090924.1, read on the forward strand.
ATTGCTACAGTCACAAGCCGGACAGACCCCGTTACCCGCATCTGAGGGAAATCTTCCTTCTACATCCTCTATGAATCCAGTGCAGATCAACCTACCTGGGAATGTACCTCTGGCTCCGCCCGAACGATTTTCTGGTGACCCAAAGAGGTTTGCAGTATTTATCAATCGGTGCCGGTTGCATTTCTTATGCCGGCCAGCAGCCTTTCCAACTGATCAAGCTAAAGTAGCTTTCGTGCCTTCGTACCTTAGTGGCAATGCGGCAGACTGGTCGATCCCTCTAGTAAATCAAGATGATCCGGTCCTCCATGATTTTCAAGCTTTTCAGCTCAGTATGGAAAAACTGTTCGCAAGACATTCACAGGGGCAGGCCTTGGACAATGAGCTTCTTTCGTTGCGACAAGGTAATCAAGACCTTTTGGCTTATATTGCGTCTTTCAACAGACTGATAGTGGAAACTCAATGGCCTGAGGACAAAAGGATTACGCTGTTTTATAGAGGTCTACGTGGAGAGCTCGAAGATGTGTTAGCCCAAGTAGTGAATCCCCCACAAGATTGTTCGGACTATATAGACTTAGTCGTTCAAATAGATCACAGACTGCAGAACAGGAAGGCCGATCGTTCCAAGTTTGATGCTCGAGTATTTTCCAAACCGCCAACTCCTTCCAAAGGAGTAGACTCTGGGGAACCCATGCAAATAGGGGGTCTGAAAGGTCCTCTAACACAAAAGGAGCAGGAAAGGAGAAAACAGTTGCAATTATGCCTCTATTGCGGAAACTCAGGGCACTTTCTTCGAGACTGTCCGGTGAAACCTGCCAAGAAGGCAGTAGGAGCTGCAGTTACCAAAGTTACAAACTCTGAGCAGGGAAACGACCTCGCCCGACAAGAATAGAGGTCCTCTTGCCGAGCGTGAAAACCAGTTCCGTTACCTCGCATTTCGTGATACCTATGGTCCTCATTAGCCCTGATAATCCGGATCGATTACATGCAATTGAAGCTTACGTCGACAGCGGTGCCATTGGCAATTATGTGGATCATGAAATGGTTTTGAGGATGAATCTAACTCTTTGTCCCAAGGCTGTAAAGGACGTCATTACTACGGTGGATGGTACGGAGATAGCCTCCGGGCCAGTAACGCATACCACTCAAGAGGTGACGCTAGTAAGTCAAGATGGACACCATGAGAAGATCGTGTTCGATGTGATCAAGGCCCCTCAGTTTCAGATTATTCTAGGAATACCTTGGTTAGAGAAACACAATCCTCTGATCGATTGGCGAGCAAGAACGGTCCAGTTTCCAGAATGTGTCTCTACTTGTCACCCTCCACCTGGTGTTGCACTGGCAGCAATTTCTTCAGAGACTCCCCAGTTACCTCCCGAATACCTAGAATACCAAGATGTTTTCCGGAAGGATCAGGCTAACTCTCTACCTCCTCATAGGTCTTATGACTGCCAGATAGACCTGATACCTGGATCTACTCCTCCTTGTAGTAGAATTTATGCCCTCACCGAGCCTGAGAACCTTCACCTTCGACAATACCTGGATCAATACCTGGCAAATGGGTTTATTCGTCCTTCCAAGTCCCCTGCTTCTTCAGCTTTGTTCTTCGTTCCAAAAAACGAAGGAGACCTTAGAACTTGTATAGATTATCGCTCCCTGAACCAGATCACCGTTAAGAATAGATATCCGTTACCTTTGATCCCTGAACTCCTGGACCAAGTCAGAAAAGCATGCATATATACAAAGCTGGATCTTAGAGGAGCTTACCACTTGGTACGAGTAAAAGAGGGCGATGAATGGAAGATGGCCTCCAGCACCAAGTATGGGCTATTTGAATATCAGGTCATGCCCTTCGGACTTTGCAATGCCCCGGCCGCCTTTCAATATTTTATGAACGATGTCCTCAGTGAGCTCATAGATGTGTTTGTTGTTGTTTACATTGACGACATCCTCGTTTATTCTTCATCGGAATCTGAACATCGGAAACACGTGAAAATGGTCCTCGAAAGATTGCGTCAACACAAACTTTTCGCTAAATTGGAAAAATGTGTTTTCAACGTGACTGAAGTTGAATTCTTGGGATTCATATTATCACCTGGCGGAGTGCGTATGGATTCAAAGAAGGTCGATGCAGTTCTCAAATGGCCATCACCATCCTCCGTAAAAGGTGTGCAAAGCATGTTAGCCTTCGCTAACTTTTACCGCAGGTTTATCCCCGAATTCTCTCGAATAGTCCAGCCCATCACTGACTTGTTAAAGAAAAACAAACGTTTTGAATGGTCTACCGAGGCGGAACAAGCTTTCCAGGATTTGAAGACTAAATTTATCTCTGCACCAATCTTAAAACACCCTCGCCCCGAACTCCCCTACATCGTGGAAACTGATGCTTCAAGCCTTGCCATGGGGGCAGTTCTATCACAAAAGGACCCGGTAACCAATCAGTTGCATCCCGTGGCATTTTGGTCCCGCAAATTCTCGCCTCCTGAAATCAATTACACGATTACTGACAAGGAACTTCTGGCTATCAAGTCTGCCTTTAAGGCTTGGCAGCATTATCTGCTGGGGGCCCGACACACCGTTACTGTGATTACGGATCACCGAAACCTGCAATATTTGAAAACCGCAAAAGCCCAATCCTCTAGACAACTCCGTTGGGCATTATTCTTTGCCGAGTTTGACTTCATAATTACCTATCGACCTGGTACAAAGAACGGTAAAGCTGATGCCCTTTCTCGGATGGGAGTGGAAGAACACTTGATCAACCCTAAACCTGTACCAATCATTCCCGAACAAAGAATTCTGGGTGTAATCGCCACAGAATCCATAGAGGAAGTTAAGGATAAAGCCAGGCAACTTGTAACTCCAGCAGACATACAGAATTGGCATCTGCAGGGAAAGAACTTTGCAGTAAAGGACAACTTATTGTATTTCCAAGAACGATTATACCTACCCAGCACAGATTTACAGAAAAAAGTAATCTCTTGTTATCACGATTCTTTAATGGAAGGACATCCCGGTATGGCCAAGACCTCAGAAAAGATCAAGCGCTACTTCTGGTGGCCGTCTTGGAAAAAAGATATCGGAGACTTTATAATGTCCTGTGGAGTATGCGCCCAAAACAAGAGTCAAAAGGAAAGACCAGCAGGCCTCTTACGCCCTATTGACATCCCACCTCGCCCTTGGCATACGCTTTCTATGGACTTCATCACCGATCTACCTCCATGCTCCGGATACAATACGATTCTAGTAATCGTGGACTTATTCTCCAAGATGGCGCATTTCATTCCGCTCAAAGGCTTGCCAACAGCAGCAACTCTGGCCCGAGAATTTCTCGAAAACATCGTCCGACTGCACGGTTTTCCTTCGGTTCTAATTTCGGATCGAGATAGTCAATTTATTTCTCATTTTTGGCGAAGTTGCTGTCGGTCGGCTCAAATTGATGTGAGACTATCGACCAGTCACCACCCTCAGACCGACGGACAAACCGAGAGGACCAATAAAACTCGAACAGTATTTACGCTGCATGCTGCAACAAACGGAAAAAACTTGGAAAGACATCCTTTGGATAGCCGAATATGCCTACAATAACTCTGTCCATTCGGGAACTGGGAAAACCCTGTTTTTTCTTTTGTACGGCAGTCACCCTCGAACCTCGGAGTTGGATCCCCTCCAAGATCCTGAAACACCAGCAGTAGACTACCTGCATTCTACAATCACCCAAGCCTTTAAGGAAGCTGTTTCTCACCTTCAAAGGGCTAAAGAACAATACAAGAAAGGAGCAGATCAACATCGGAAGGAAGACCCTCAATATCAAGTAGGGGATCAAGTCTGGTTATCCACCAAATATCTACCTCTAAAAGGGCCACGCACATTCAACCCAAGATACCTTGGTCCCTATTCCATCACTACCATAGTAAACCCAGTAGCGGTCAAGTTGGACTTGCCCCCGCACATGAAGATACATCCGGTCTTCCACGTCTCTCTATTAAAACCCGTGCAACCTCAAACCCGACTAACTAAATCTCCAAAACCTATCCTAGTTGATGGAGAACTCGAGTTTGAAGTCAAAAGCATTCTGGACTCCAAGATCTCCAAATCTAAACTATTTTACCTAATTGACAGGAAAGGCTACGGCCCCCAAGAGAGATCCTGGGAACCTGCTGAATATGTCCACGCTCCTCGCCTAATCAAAAGATTTCACCGAACATTTCCTGACAAGCCAAAACCCCCAGAGAAGCCCGGTTTGGGAGGGGCCTTGAGGGGGGGGGGTACTGTCATGATCTCTGCTTCCAAAAGGTCAGGGTTTTCCCAACTCCCTTGGAAGCAGATCCATAACCCAGGTTCCGAGTGCCAACCAGTCCCAATTGGGACCTTTTGGACCCAGTCCTGGCGCCAGTGGCACCAGGCTCATAAATATGCCCATTCCCAGCGCTGGAAGCGCCGGGCTCATAATGCTTGGGTGGACTTACCTGCAGCAGACCATGCTGCTTACTTGCCTGCCAGTTGAGCCTCTGATCCTCTTCTGTTTGGAACTACTTTTCCTGTTGGGTGGGGCAGGAGCCACTCCCTAGATTCAGAACACTGGAACTCTTCTGGAAAGCAGGAACTCTTTTCTTACATAGGCGTGGCTGTGGAAGGAGACACCTAAGCACTACAGGAGGCTATTTAAACCACACCCGATGGATGAATCTTGCTTTGCGTTATTCTGCATCCTCTGCAGCAGAACGCTCATCGTGTCTTTTGCATCTGATCCTGGGCCTAAGGAAAAAGGCTTACCATCCTGAATCCAGTCTTCAGCAACACCTATAAAGACAAGAAAGAACAGGTTAGCATTACGGTCTTCAGTGACAGCTCTTCACTTACCTGGTCCATCGGTTGTCACCAATGCCTCGCGCTGCATTCCGGCATCTGAAAGACAAAGGCTTACCTACTCTTCGTGCGCTCCGGAGGTCTTCACACTGCATTCCGGCATCTGAAAGACAAAAGCTTACCAACTCTTTGCACGCTCCGGAGGCCTTTGGCGCTGCATCCCGCATCTGAAAGACAAAACAAGGTGCGTTTAAAGACATTGGGGAACTTTAATACTCACGTGCCATTACTCCTTTCCACATCTAACCCAGTGGGTATTCCGGCACCCTGCAGCCGCTCCGAACTTGTACCTGCAAAATAAAAAGACAGTTAGAGCGCATCGTGAAGCAGGCAACAAGCGCTTACTTACGTGCTTCCAGGAGCTTCTATTCATCACACGGGCTCCATCTTCAACTCACTTCAACCCGTCATCCGCCATCGCCGGAACCCTGCAAAACAAGAAACACCATTACTAAAGACTTTAAAGACATTAGAATTACTCGAAACTTACCGTTCGTGCAGTAAACGACGGACAGCAGTCCTCTGAAGTCAAGAGGCCTGCTCCCCTTATCCAGTGAAGAAACTGGTTACAGCACCCTGCCCCGAGGCAGATGGAGAGCACGGCGTTCACTTACCTAAGGTGAGAGCGTTAACCTTTGGGGTTCTACAGGAGAAGAGAAAGGGAAGAAGAGAGAGACATTCAATAACCCAGTTCCTTAATCCCATATTTTCTATCTGCAAACATCTTACCCTTCGAGTCAGACATACAGTGCACAGAGGTCCAGCCCAAAGAGCCAGCCATGTGTTATACATCACCTTTGAAGATACGGTATACGCCCAGTCAAGACCGGTGCCTCTACGGGAATCAGGTGAGCGTTACAGTCGATGCGCCCAAACAGGTATTTGAAATGACGTGCATTGTCCTGACGAGAACCCTGCACGTCATCCCGAATACAACGTGCGCGCAACGCCAACCCAGCTAGGACAGACTCAACCCGGTCACGGATTGCCACGTCCGCAGGGAGAGGAAGGCCAGTTGTTCTTTGCGCATCCCCTCCCTAAAAATGGGTCTGGACGAAGGCATTTCTGCTGGTGCGGGATGATGTAGTCATAGGATCATGGACAGGATTACACACAGGTGCCTCGGCTGCGGCCTGTGCTACCTCCTGTCCCTGCCTCTGGACTGTACCACTAGCACCAGTGGAATCCCCCCCCTTCCAGGACCCGTGCGTGGGGCTGTCACGGCCTCCTCCTCAACCAAACCCACCAACCTGGATGACTCTGTGCCGTCTTCCTCCATAGGCCCCTGTGGGGGCTCAGCTCACCTTCTCCGCCTCTTGGATCTTCCCTCAGCAGCTGCGGCCATGGACGTGGCACCAGACTCCTCACTCCCAGAAGATGTGATTACCTGGGAGGGTAGCTGGGCCTTGCGTCTCTGGCTGGCAGTGGCATCCCTGCCCGCTGTGCTCCACAGCACCGTCTCCGCCCTCTTCATCAGTTGACGCTGCAGACAGGGAGAGATAGAACACAGGCATCAGGGCACTGTGCAATGGTCTGATACGCACATGTCAGTTGCCCATGAGTAGCAGTGTCAGACATCACAGATGGCATCACACTCCCCAACACTCATATCACTTGAACCCATACACATGCACAAATAAACTGGTATCGTGCAACAGGCATCAGCATACTTACACACGTAACTGCATGAACATCCAAAGGTTGGCATGACGTCACAAGCAAAATGGGGAGTGCTAATCACATGCACACATGCCACCAGACAGACATGCATCTGTACATCTCCACCACATGTCACAGTGTAATCATCGGCAACTATGTCACATCTGCTAATCAGGTACCCAGATGTCCGGGACACATGCATCCATGGCGTCTCACAGTCACACACATGCCAAACAGACACACGCACATGTACACTATGCACGTACATGAAGGTGGGACTGTCACGACCCTCGCCCAAAACCCCCTCTGGCAAACCCATTGGCCAGGTGGAGTCAGGACTCGGGCCTCTAGAGCCTGGCATCCTCTTCAAAAGCCCTCATGGGATAAGTCCTGGCGCCTACGGCGCCAGGCTCATACACCATGAAAAACAATGTGCTTGGGAACTACTTTATTGAATTGTCAGCCAGCATGGAGGCATCCACATAGCTTGGGTCCGAAGAACCAAGCTATGCGGTCTAGTGTTTTGGGTGTGGCAGCCCAGGGACTACTTTACCTGGACTATTTTGTTGGAGCTATTTAAACCACACTCGAGCAAGACAACACACTTCGCGTTACTTTGCAGCTTGCAATGTGATGCTCACCGTGTCCAGCTATTCCCTCGAACCTCGGAGAAGCAGAACCTGCAAGGAGACAAAAGGAACATCATTAGCAGCCGCATCTTACCAGCAGTCTTCATCTTTAAACACTCGCAGCTACTGAGAACAGCTTCCTCGAATCTGCACGCCTCCCGGACAGAACGACCTGAAAGAGGAAGATAGAGGCAACATTAAAGAAAGCAGTAGAGACATTTACAAATTACGAACTGCTCAAAAGGCTTACCCGGCTGGTCGCCTCTCGGCTGGCACCACTCCGGACATTCCACCCACGCTGAGGAACACTGCGACCTACAAGGAAGGAAAACACAGGTTAGCAAAGGCAAGACTTCGCAGCGCTGCTTTGCTTAATGCGCCATCATTTACCAGCGGGGCTCAACCAAGCCAGTTCGCAGCGCTGAAGCTCTGCATACGTAAGGGAGAAAAAGAGACATTTTAAACAAAGAAAGGCATGCAGGATAGCAACAAAACTAAAGAACAGTAATAAGACCTACCTGAACAATATCAAACGGGCTGGCGTCAGTGAAGTAACTGGACCGCACTCGCCCATGAAAGACAATGCGCCCCTGCAAAGAATGCAGGACGGAGAGCACCTGAAAATGCTGTAGAACCCATGCAGATTGGAGGGATACGGCCTGCATTAACAAAACAAGAGCAGGACAAAAGAAGACAACAACAGCTATGTTTGTATTGTGGGAAACCAGGACATTTCCGGAAGGACTGTCCAGTAAAACCCCCAAGAAGAACAGTCGGGCCACAGAGAAGGATGAAGCTAAGGAATCGGAAAACTACCAAGCTCGACAAACGTAGAGGTCAGTTTGTCGAGTGAGAAGAAAGAGTTGCTGACCTCGCACTTTGCAATACCAGTGATCTTAATTAATCACCAACAGTCATCAAGAATGCATGCCGTTGAAGCATACATCGATAGCAGAGCAGTTGGAAATTATATTGATCAAGAACTGGCAGCAGGGATGGGGCTTCCTTTGTGTTCTAAGCCAACTATGGACAAGGTAACCACCGTGGATGGGACAGAAATCGCTTCCGGACCAGTAACCCAGTGCACAGCCAGGGTAACCTTGCTGTGCCAGGACGGACATCGGGAGTCTATTTCATTCGATCTCATCAAGGCACCTCAGTTCAGGCTAATAGTAGTGTAGCCATGGTTGGTTGCTCACAACTTTTTGATAGACTGGCGGGCACGAAAATTAACCTTCCCCGGTGACTGCTCCCCTGCCTGCTATTACCAAGAGGAGAAACCCGACGTCTGTATCCCCATGACTCCCGGAGCGACAGTATCAACCCTGGGAGCAACTAATACCTTGCCAAGTGAATACCATGATTTCCAGGATGTTTTCCGAAAGGACCAAGCCAATACATTGCCTCCGCACAGTGGATAGCTCAGTGGCAGCGTGCGCATCTTGGAAGCAAGACGACACAAAGCAACAACAGGTTCTATCCCCGGGGCCGCGCTTAAAAACCTCTGGGTGTTTAAGCGCGTTATAAATACGTAACTAAAACAAAAAAAAACACACAATTACGCAACTAAAAAAAAAAACAATTCCTGTAACAGCGCCTCGATGCCTGCGGGCTGTGTGAGCGCTTTATAAATGTAAAATAACAATAACAGGCCCTATGACTGTCAGATCGACCTTGTTCCTGGTGCACAAATCCCTTGCGGCAGGATCTACGTTCTCACAGAATCAGAAAACCTTCAATTGAAATCCTATTTAGACTAGTACCTTGCAAACAGATTTATCCGTCCTTCGAAGTCCCCCGCAGCCAGTCCTTTGTTCTTCGTACCAAAAAAGGAAGGAGACTTCAGAACCTGTATTGACTACCGCGCATTGAACCAGATCACCGTGAAGAACCGCTACCCCTTGCCACTAATCCCTGAGATGCTAAACCAAGTTAAAGATGCCCAGATTTATACCAAATTGGACCTTCGAGGAGCGTACCACCCGGTCCGAGTCAGAAAAGGAGATGAATGGAAAACCGCCTTCCGTACTAAGTACGGCTTGTTTGAATATCAAGTCATGCCCTTTGGGTTATGCAACGCTCCTGCGGCATTCCAATATTTCATGAATAACGTCTTAAGGGAGTTAATTGATGTGTGCGCCTTAGTGTACATAGACGATATCTTAGTATACTCAGCCTCGGAACAAGATCATGTCAGGCACGTTCGTTCAGTCCTCACCAAGCTCCGTCAGCATCGCTTGTTTGCAAAGCTTGAAAAATGCTTTTTTCACGTCACCGAAGTAGAATTTCTTGGTTTTATCCTTACTCCAGGAGGCATCAGAATGGACGTGCACAAGGTAGATGCCATTCTGAAATGGGTACAAAGCATGCTGGGCTTTGCGAACTTCTACCGCCGGTTCATCCTAGACTTCTCTCAGGTTGTACACCCAATTACAGTACTATTACGAAAAAACAATAAAAAGTTTGCTTGGACCGAAGAAGCAGAAGAAGCCTTTCAGGAACTTAAACGAAGGTTTACCTCCGCTCCAATCCTGCGACATCCTCGTTCAGACCTCCCTTATGTCGTTGAAACTGATGCGTCCAGTCTCGCAATGGGGGCTGTCCTTTCACAGAGAGACCCGTAAACCGGCCAGCTACATCCTGTGGCCTTCTGGTCGAAAAGTTCTCACCTCCAGAGATTAATTATGCCATCAGGGACAAGGAACTCCTGGCTATCAAATCCGCCTTTAAAGCCTGGAGGCACTACCTTCTGGGGCCAGACACACCATTACAGTCATCACAGACCACCGAAATCTGCAATATCTCAAAACAGCCAAGGCCCAGTCCTCGCGCCAATTACAGTGGGCCCTTTTCTTCGCTGAATATGATTATGTAATCACATTTCGTCTAGGAGTCAGAAACGGAAAGGCGGATGCCTTATCTCGCATGGGCATAGATGGAATAGTATATAGAACTCCAGACCCAGTACTTATTATACCTGAAGACAAACTCTTGGGTATCACGACAGCCTTAACACAAGCAGAACTACGAAAAGAAATCCAGAACGACCTGAAAGAGGAAGATAGAGGCAACATTAAAGAAAGCAGTAGAGACATTTACAAATCACAAACTGTTCAAAAGGCTTACCTGGCTGGTCGCCTCTTGGCTGGCACCACTCCGGACGTTCCACTTGCGCTGAAGAACACTGCGACCTACAAGGAAGGAAAACACAGGTTAACAAAGGCAAGACTTTGCAGCGTTGCGCATAGCGCTTACTTACATCATCATAGCGCTCTTAATGCTCCATCATTTACCAGTGGGGTTCAACCAAGCCAGTTAGCCGTGCTGAAGCTCCGCATACCTAAGGGAGAAAAGAGACATTTTAAACAAAGAAAGGCATGCAGGATAGCAACAAAACTAAAGAACAGCAATAAGACCTCCCTGAACAATATCAAACGGGCCGGCATCAGTGAAGTAACTGGACCGCACTCGCCTATGAAAGACAACGCGCCCCTGCAAAGAAGGCAGGACGGAGAGCACGCCTAATTCTACCACAAGGTGAGGAGAGAGCGCCAGAAGGACTGAAATCATACGGGGGTTTAGGGAGGATACTTACCCCAGTTGGTCATTCTTGAACACAGTCCTCCTGTATTTTCAAGCAGAACCTTCCCCACAGACCACATCAGGGCAAAGCTGAGAAGTATACCAGCGAGTAACCCGGCTGGGTGGCGTCCCTGTGGATACCAGGTGAGCATAACAGGGACCAGCATCCATGTGTCACACCCCAACCATGGCATAGTACATAAACAGACATGCAAACATGTGTGCATCTCCACATGCAGTTGGGCATCATGCATTGGAACACAAACACTATTGATGTGCATCACACATGACTGGACTCACATGCAGCACGGCCATGTCCCTGCACACACAAATCCATACATGGGCCATGTCAGACATATGTCCAAGCTGCACACTCCTGCCACACCTCAACATGCACTGTGTGGAATGGGACAGCCCAGACACTCACTGCTCGACTCCAGACGGGTCTGCCTCTCTAGAACCTGGTGGTGAAGCACTGGGTTGATGCATTCCAGGACCCTCATCTGGTCGATGGTAAGTTGTAACGCAAGAGGCGCCAGGCCTTCATGAGGGTCCTGGACCCTACGTCCTCCCAGCACTTCTGGATGTGTTTCAAGTCACGGGTTGCCAACCCCTCCGCGTTGATGGCAACCATGATGTCCGACCAGGTCCTCTTCCATCTATCCTTGTCGGGGCATGGTCGTCTGAAGAGGGCACCATAATGCCCCCAGGACTTGCTCCACCAGGATGCCAACTTCTGTGGCTGAGAAGCTGACAGCCCTCTGCCTCTCTGGCTGGGGGTTGCCAGTGGTCTCAGATGGTGTTTGCCCCGACATGGCAACCCCTGAGGCAGGTGTGGGTGAGCAACTGGGTCCTTGGGCTTGGCTGTGGAGCGATGGAACAGCAGTCGGGAGTCTTTCGTTCAAGCCAGGGTGGTCGTAGCAACTGGACCCCTGCAGATGGCTAATGTGCAGACACCAAATTGCAGCGCACGTGGGCAGCAGGCAGGCAGCAGAGATGGCTCGTGGGAGGCTGCTTGAGGCTCTGGGGGGCAGGAAAATGGCCTTCTGGGCAGGAGCCTGGTCTTACGTGTGTTGTCACATGGCCAGCTTGATGCAGAGTGAATCCGCACATGAAAAACAGCACGTTTGCGTGAAAATTGAGGAAAGGGCCATAGCGCGTAAGCGTGTTAGTGACGTGACGTAACGCGCGCGGGTGCTTCCCTCTGCACGTGTTGATGGTCCACGCAGTTCTGTAGCACGCTGTAAAAGCTTTCAGTGCAGACTGACTCGTGTGTTTTTCCTACTTTGGGGTTCACACGCGATTACTTCGCAGCGGTTACAGTGCCTACGCGTATTTCTTTTCCACGCAAGGCAGACGGTGAGTCGCGCATGCTATTGCACGCTATTTTTCCCACTGGTGTTGCCCCTGTTTGTCGCGTACCCCATTTATTGAGGCCATAGTAGCCCATGTGTTAATCGCGTATCATTTATCCCCAGGGTCCACAGGCAGCCCTGTAGGAGCACAGGGGTGTGTCTGCCATCACGTACCCTGCCCCCTTAACTCCAATTGACCAGGTCAATTGTTCAGTGCACCTCCCATTGGCATTAGTACATCCGTGCCATGGCTGGGAGGCCACCAAAGGTTAAGGGGGGCTCAGATGGGCGTCCTGCCATCGTTGGGAGTATTCGGGCATGTGGCCGGGGTGACCAGGGAGTACGTGGAGCCCAGGGTGGCCGCACAGCGGGTAGAGGCAGGGGTGCACCACAGGGGAAGGATGTCCAGCCATGTGCTGGTGCAGCCATGCCACCACCCCCTGCAGCTCCAGGTGATGCTGCTGTTGCCTCTGACCCTAGGACCCTTGAGACCCGACAGTCAGTAACATGTGCTGCACAGGCCCACCGGTAGTGGTAGCTGCAGGTGCAGCTGTAGTGACCACCACACAGCCCGCCACCCGCCAGGGTTAGTCGCAATATGGCGGTACGGTATGGGCGGTGCCAGTGACGTACCGTCTATGGCGTACTGCCATACTCATGATGAACCCCTTTGTATGTGTGGGAGATTTTTGCCAAGTGAATTCATCAGGTTCCATGTCAGGTGTGAATGTCTTGTGCCTGTTTACATTTCTCACGTTGCACTTAATGACGATAGTGTCATGTTTTGTGCATTTGGTTGGCTGTTATGCTGTTGCATGCCATGGCATGGCATGGAGGACAGGGGTCAGGGGTTTGGGAGGGTTTGGGTGACATACCAGTGATTTTCATGGCCTGTTTTGTAGGGGGATGGTGGGATATGCACCTTGCATGTGTTCCTTTTGGTCACACCAGATTGGTTATGTTTAAGTAGCTACGGATGCACACAATGTAGCACTCACCTGGTATGTGATAGACCTGTGTGCACTCCGCAGGGGTGGGAGTTTAGGTGAAAAATGTGGCCACAAGCTGGGTCCGGGGCTGCCTCGCCATGTGCCCTTTCCCCTCCCATGAGCAGCGTCTGTGCGTGTGGTTGGGGATGTGGGAGCACCACCATGTCCACCGGTAGGCCCCGCCATGTTGCAACATTGTGCAGGACAAATGCTGCCACAATGATCCTGCACACTACTGGGGGTGCATATAGTAGCTGCCCACCAGAGTGGTCAAGGGAGCGGAAGCGTGACTTCAGCACTCCGAATGTGCACTCCACTATGGCCCTGGTTGCAATATGGGCTGCATTGTATCTTACCTGGGGTGGTGTGGTGGGGTTCCGAATTGGTGTCATCATGTGGGTGCTCAGAGGGTAGACACTGTCCCCTGGGGAGGTGAGGATGGTTGTCATTAGTTGGGTTTTTGTATTTGTCTGTGTGTGACATGCATGTATGTGCACAGGCATTTGTACTCACCATGAGCCACGTGTCGCCATGCTTCCCAGCTTCCAGGTCCCGGCTCAGAGTGGATATTCTGTATATGAAACTATCATGGGTAGACCCGGGATAGTTTGCATAGACAAAGGTGATTTTTCCATGGGCATCGCAGGCAACCTGTACGTTCATGGAATGCCAGTGCTTGCGGTTGCGGTAGATGTTCTCAGTGGCCCTGGGTGGACGTAGGGCCACATGGGTGCAATCTATGGCAGCAAGCACTTTGGGGAAGTGTGCCACCCTGTAAAAGTTCAGGACCACAGGGTGCCTTTCTGCGGGTGTTCTGGGCATGTATATGTGCCTGCGGACTGAGGGGCGCGCAGTCATGAGTGCAGGCAGCGTGACTGCGTGGGCTGTGGGACACCCCCAACTATGGCAGTTGTCTGCTGAAATGACCCAGTGGCCAAAAAAAGCAGGACATTGAGCACTTTTTCCAAGGGGCTCAGTGCTTGGGAGAACAGGGTGGGTGATGTGAGGTCATCTTCCCACTCCCTGACCAGATCTAGGATGATATGAGGTGGAAATTTATACCTGCCATAGACCATGTCATCAGGCATCCCAAAAAGACTGGTCCTGGGCAAAAAATGCGGGGCCTGGCTATTCTCCTCCTCCTGCGGTGTCCCACGATCACTGCTGCGAGAAATTGGACATTCATTGTAGCAGTATATACGTGTTTGTTGTTTGCGCGCACTTTTATACTGTGCGGGGCCGCTTCCGCCTGCCTTCGTGTGGCAGACGTGTTTACGCCTGTGCATGTCTTTTGGTGTGCGCGGGTTTCCCCTTTTCGATTCCATGAATACGTGTTGATTGCGCGCACACGTGTGTGTGTGTTACGGTCACCTGATATCCCCGGGGGCGTCTGGAAGGCTCTGAGATCTGGAACCCTGGATGCGTAGTTGCCCATTGCTGAATAATGAAAATTAGTTATTTGTAGGGTGAGCTATCCATCCTGTGTTTCTTGTGCAGGTGCACTTAACGTTTGTTGGCGAGCTGCCCGAGTTGCTTCACTGGTGCAGTATGCCTTCCTTGGGCCTAGGCCTGCTGTAACCCCGAATCTGCTGGTAGGCAGGTAGGTTTGTTAATTGTAAGTCTTTGTTCTGTTTATGGTGGGAATTCGTTAATGTCTTTATCTCCTTCTTTTCAGGTGCGAAGGTCTTGATGCTGGTGTGCCGGATGGAGAGGCACGTTTTCTAGGTAAGAGAAAGCGCGAAGCGCAGCGCCTTTATTTTCTTTTATGTGTTTATTTTAAAGAGGCAGGTTATAACAATATAAAGCTTAATCATTTGCGACATGATGCATAAAACAGTACAATTCAATTCCTTTCCCACTCCTTCCCCCGGCCTTAAGTTCTTTCCTCCCGCCCCCGCTGGGGATCCCCATCTTGTACGGTTCTCCTGGCCAATTGGGGCTTAAATGTCAAAGCCGGGAAGTTTTGGTCAAAGTCTAGGACCGGACCCCATATATTATAAAAGCGATGTAGAAGGCCTACCCCGGCAGCTGTGACCCTCTCGGCTATCAAAATATCCCAGACCTTCACCCACCAGAACGGCATGAGAGGATCTTCCGCTGTCTTCCAGGTGCGGGCTATCACGTTTCTGCCCGCCAGTAAGCATTGTGATAATAGTTTTGTGTTGCCCAGCATCGTGGATTTAGGGATCCTGGCTTTTTTCCCCCACCAGATAAACTGCAGCATTTTCCTCTGTAGGTTTTGGAGGGCTGGTGCCGGAATCGGTACTGGGATTGAGGAGCAAGCGTAAAGGAGCCTCGGTAGCAAGTTCATTTTACAAGCCGTAATACGGCCCATCAGCGAGATCTCCTGCGCTTCCCAACGCTTAAGGTCTGCCTCAAACACTGTAAATAGTGGGAGGAAATTAGCCCGGTAGACCTCGCTTGGGTTAGCTGGAATCTGGACTACCAAGTAACTGATTTCGCTGGTCGTCCATTGTACTGGGCATAACGGGATTAGGGCTTCTCGGTCCTCCAAGGACAGACCCACCGCCAAGGCAGCTGACTTCCGGAAATTGATGGCAAAACCTGTCACCCTTCCATAGCTTGCTATCTCCGCCAGGGCCTGAGGGAGGGAGGAGCGGTGCTCCATGATGGTCAGAAGGACATCATCCGCGTAGAGGGCCAGTTTATGGTCTGCTATGCCCGATTGGAAACCTTTGATTGCAGGGTTCAGCGTGATCCGCTGGGTGAATGGTTCCATAATTAGTGCAAAAAGGAGCAGGGACAATGGACATCCTTGTCTGGTTCCACAGGTTAGGCTGATAGGGGAAGATAGGGCGCCATTGACTCTAAGAAGGGTTTTGGGCGCTTTATAGTTTGCCAGCATCATAGTGCAGAATTCCGTGCCGAATCCAAAAGCCTCGAGGGTGAGCCTCATAAAAGTCCAGTCTACTTTATCAAATGCCTTGATTTCGTCCAGGGCCAGAAGCACCAACTCCCGGGAGTCTCGGGAGGCAAGTTCCACCAGATCCAAGGCCCTGCGGATATTGTCGGTGGTGGAGCGATGTTTAAGGAAGCCAGTTTGATCAGCGCTGAAATTCTCTGGCAAAACCTGGGAGAGACGTGTTGCTAGAATTTTAGAGTATATATTAGCATCTATATTGAGCAGAGCGATAGGTCTATATGATGCAGGATTCTTCGGATCGCCTCCAGGTTTTGGCAGTAAGACAGTAATTGACTCTTGCATGGATGGGGTTATCGTGCCTGTGGTTCTGAATGAATTAAACAGCTGCACCAAGGCGCTAACAGTTGAGGTTTGAAAATCTTATAGAACCTAGTCATAAATCCATCCAGGCCGGGGGCCCAGGATTTAAGGGCCTTTATCGCCACGTCCACTTCCTCGTCAGTAATCGGCGCCTCCAGAGAGTCATATGCTGCTTTCTTTAGTCGGGGTAGCGCTGCTTCCCGTAGATATTCCTTCTGTTCTCTCACGTCTCGCACCGGAGCGGTCATCACCTGGGTCAGGTGGATTGTTGCAAGCCAAAGTTTGTCCTGGTCAGCGTATTGGATTTTGCCATGTTGATCCCGCAGACCCACAATTGTGTTATTCCTCTTTGTCTTGGCGAGTTTGGCCACCAGTAGTTTATTTGCCTTGTTGTTCTTAGCATAGTAAAACTGCTTAGCTTTCGCCATTTGGTGGGCAGTATGTTCAGCATAGTGGGCCTCAATCTTCTTTTGCGCTATCCGGATAGCCCGCTGTGTTTTAGGGGTCCAGCCCTTCTCCTTATGGAACCTTTCTGCTTTTTCAAGTTCTTCCTCGAGGCTTTGACGAGTTTGTCGTCTATGCCTGTGATAGGCCACTCCTTGCGCAATCAGTTCCCCTCGCACCACTGCCTTCATTGCGTACCAGTTGTTGGCGGGGGAAGTGTCTTCATTAGGGTTCTACTTGAAGAAATTAGTGATCGTGGTTGCGATTGTATCTCTGAGTGGCATCTCGTTAAGAATCGGGTCATATAGTGTCCATCTGCACTGTTGGGGGTTAGGTGGTCCCTGCACTCGGATCTCCAGGGTCACCGGGGCGTAATCAGACAGGATTCTGGAGCCAATTGCCACATTGTCGGTGAATGTAAAGATTTGTGGGGATACTAAGAGAATACTGGAGAATGTTCTGTGAACATACGGATAGAAGGAAAAGTCTGTTTCAGATGGGTGGAGTACCCTCCATGAGTCCACCACCCCCAGAGTTCTAAATAATTGCAGGAGAGCCAAAGCTGTAGCAAAGTCCCCAGAAGAGGGTGGGTGCGACTTATCTTTCATGGGGTCCGGAACCCCATTGAAATCACTGCCAATGACTATCTGGCCCTCCAGGAAGGGAGAGAGAGCTGTACTTAGCGATTCATAGAAAAGCGCCTGGCCTGAGTTTGGCGCATACACTGAGATTATGGAGTACAATTGTCCCAGCATCAGACATTTTACCACCATGAATCGCCCCTCCGGGCAGCTCATGGAATCTAAAATTTGAGGGTTCAGCCCCTTCCCAAATAGGATTGCTGTGCCACCCCTCTTGCAATTCCCAGATGCGAAGAGTTGCTTTGGAAAATTTCGGGAGCGTAAGCGGCTGTAGTCCGCCGGCAGTAGGTGAGTCTCCTGTAGCATAGCCACTGCCGCGTTGTCACTCTGAAGTTTCTGTAGGATGGACTTGTGTTTAGGAGGTGAATTCAGTCCCCTAACGTTCAGGGAGACAAACCGCATAGTTTGATGTCCCGGGACCAGCTCCATAGACTCCAACAAGTCCTGAAGGGGGGGGATATAGGAAGATTAGCCATCACGTCGCGGAATGTGCAGCCAATTATTCACCTGCCTTTGGGGTTTTCGCTCGGACCGCCAACGGGAGGACCGGGATTTAACTGGGGGAGGTGGACCTTTTGTGGGTCGAGAGCCCCCGGCCAATAGGGCCATAGAACAATGAGTATCCAACATGGCTAAAATCATCAATAGTCTTGGTGGATCGTTCCAAGGACTCATAGGTGGAAAGTACCTTGGAGCTGGGTATGAACCGTGGAGTGGTGCCCGCTGCGTTAGGGATGACGCTCATCTGTTGTTCTGTGGGTGCTGCTCGGCTCCAGAGTGCAGGGCCGGCAATCCGGGAGAGGAAGAGCCGGCGGCCCCATCATGGGACCACACCAGGCTATTTCCTCCTCCGGAATCTCGGAACCTTCGACCAGGAACTTTGTGTGGGATTAGGAGCGGCCACCGGGTCCGAGCCAGCAGTCGCCCCTGTGGGCGGTGAGGGTGAAGGGCTGGTGGCGACCGGGTGCAGGATGTTTTCAGCATCTTTCAAGTGGCTAATTTTCCTTAGTGAGCGAAGTAGAAGGCCTGCCCCGGCGGCTGTGACCCTCTCAACTATCAAAATATCCCAGACCTTCACCCACCAGAATGGCATGAGAGGATCTTCCGCTGTCTTCCAGGTGCAGGCTATAACGTTTCTGCCCGCCAGTAAGCATCGTGATAATAGTTTGGCCTTAGGTCCTGACCTTGGGTAGATTCCAGGAATCGGGGCTCCAAGGAGAATAGGTTCGAGGTCAAGGGGAAGTCGCACCCGAGTGATGTACGCAATCGTCGCCAAGCATTGTTTCCAGAAGGCTTGAGCCTTGGGGCAGGACCACCACATATGGAAGAAGGAGCCTATTTGGCCACATTGTCTCCAGCAGTGTGGGTCGAGAGTGGGATGCATGTGATGGAGTCTTAAGGGCGGGAAATACCAACGGAGGAAGATCTTGTAGGCGCATTCCCTATTTGTGATGCAGGATGAGGAGGAGTGGGCCAGGGACCAGATATCAACCCAGAGTTGGTCCTCAATAGGATGGCCCAGGTACCGCTTACCATTGGGCCATGTACTGGGGCTTAGAAATTAAGAAGTCTGGTTGGAGGCTTTTGTATAGAGTAGAGATTCTCCCTCGGGGTGGGAGCTCATTAAGGGTCAGTTCAATAGCCGTGGGGGGTGGGCGGGTAGCTGCCTGGCGAATCTTTGGATGAGTGCACCAGTGGCGCAGCTGGATATACGTGAACCTATCCTGTTCCTGAATCTTAAAGAGTTCTTTACATTGCTCAAAGGTGCAGGGTTGGCCCCCTTCGAAGAGTTGTCCCAGGGTCTCCAGGCCTCCTGCAATCCAGTGCCCAAAGTTTCGAGTTGACAATCCAGGTGAAAAGGTCGGTTTCATAAACACCGGGGCGAGGGGGCTGAGCCCCGCCGGAATCCTTTTTAGTTTCAACGCTGTCATGATGCCTACCCCCGGAGCACCAGGACAGGCCCAGCATCCCCGGGAGCAGGCATCATGCCCTCGGGTAAAAGCCCAGCGGCCCCTAATAGGGGCTCTTTGGACTTTGTCCTGGCGCCTTTGGCGCCAGGCTCATGTTGGACATCAGTCCTGGCGCTATAGGCGCCAGACTCATAAAAGAGGGTGTTTGGTGCACTTACCTGACGCAGACCATGCTGCATGAAGCCTCAAGCCAAATGAGGCTTAGGAGGGACTATTTTCTCAAAGGAACTATTTTACTTGGGTGGGGACCGTGGAAGAATACTTACCTGGAACTTCTTCCAAGGCTATTTAAACCACGCCCGGACTGCCACACGTGCTTCGCGTTGCTCTGCATCTAGCAGCTGAACGCTCACCGTGCCTGCTCCTGCATCTTGCCTCCAGCCACGCCCGCCTCGATCTTGGGATACCTGAAAGGAAGGAAGGGAAGAAAAAAGGTGAAAACCAAGAACTTAATCTAATTTCTTACCTGTCTCCGGAATCATCACGCCAGCGATCCTGAAGATAGACATTCTTTAAAAGCATTGCGCTACTTGTAGCAGCACCGCGCATCACTCACCTGCCTCGTGGGCTCTTCACTATCCACCGCGACCTTCTGGGCATTCCGCCACATCTCTGCACCTGCAGGGGAGAAGAAGAGACAAAAGGTGAGCAGGAGGAACAAATGAGGAAAGCCTGATTTTCCGTCACAAGACTTACCTGGCCATATTTGACGGAACCACTCCTCATTTCGGGTCGGCGCCACTTCTTGGCCTGGTACCGCACCCCGGCCTCTAAGGGGAAAAAAGAAAGACATTATTAGAGGGATTCAAAGACATTTAAAGGGATCATTTTATCACGAACTCACCTGAGTTTATCTCCGGCAATATCCCTCGAAGCATCACTTCCACTCTGCACCTGAAAATAAGGACAGATCACAGGTTAAGAAAAGCAAACAAAGAGAAGACTCTACTCTGGAACTTTTTAAACTGCATACTTACGGCATTTTGCCTTCCGAAACCAGTGAAGTAACTGGTCAAATACGCGCCCCTGCACCAGAAGCAGGATGGAGAGCTCATCCATTCAAACTAAGGTGAGCCTTGATTGGGGATTTTGGAGGTGGTCAGAGAAGAGCAAAGGGGAGGTGGGAAGCAATCACAATACTCTGCAGTCAGTTAATCCCCTTTCTCCACCTACAGAAAGATTTTTCTACGGGCCAGACAAGCTAGATTTGGGGGTCGAGTTCAGTCGGTGTTTCGAATCCTGCGCATCACGCTTGAAGAGGTCACAGCAATCCAGACCAGGTCAGTGCCTCCGTGGGAGCCAGGTGAGCGTTACAGAACGCAAAGCCTTCCTACAAATTCCCACCCAGGCGCTATGGAAACTTCTGAGACTGATATGTTGGCCCAATTACTGGGGGAATTACGGGCCGAAGTACATGCCGCTCGTCAAGAGACTAATGCCCTCAGGAGGGAACTAATTGTATCTAAGGAACGAACTGATGACCTGGCTAGGCAGGTATTGCAAGGTCAAGCTGGGCAAACCCCTCTACCTGGTTCCGGGGGGAATTCTGTTCCTGTGGCTTCAAGTAACCCTGTGCAAATCAATCTACCTGGAAATATGCCGCTGGCCCCACCTGAATGCTTTGCTGGCGACTCCAAACGGTTCTTCGTATTCATGAATCAATGTCGTTTGCATTTCCTATGCAGACCTGGGGCCTTCCCTAATGACCAGACCAAGGTAGCTTTTGTGTTGTCATACCTTAGCGGCTGTGCTGCCGATTGGTCAGTACCACTGGTT
This sequence comes from Ambystoma mexicanum, assembly GCF_040938575.1. NCBI lineage: Eukaryota > Metazoa > Chordata > Amphibia > Caudata > Ambystomatidae > Ambystoma > Ambystoma mexicanum. The sequence goes on from NC_090924.1 coordinate 1,391,023,333, forward strand.
ACTCAAGATGACCCAATCCTCCGGGATTTCCAAGGATTTCAAGCAAGCATGGAGAGATTATTTGCTCGACATTCTCAGGGACAAGCTCTGGATGATGAACTTCTATCCCTGCGACAGGGCAACCAAGACCTCCTCTCCTACATAGCAACCTTTAACAGACTAATCGTGGAAACTGGGTGCCCAGAGGATAAAAGAATCACATTATTCTATCGGGGTCTACGCGGAGAACTTAAAGATGTCTTGGCCCAAGTCGTAAATCCGCCCCAAGAATGCACAGAATATATAGACCTAGTGGTCCAATTGGATCACAGGCTCCAAAACCGAAAAGCGGATCGGTCCAAGTTTGAAACCCGGGTGTTGGTCAAGACCCACGTCACTCCCAAGGGTGCCGATGTCTCCGAGCCTATGCAAATTGGAGGGGTTAGAGGACCTTTAACCCAAAAGGAACGTGAAAGGAGGCGGCAGTTAAAATTATGTCTTTATTGTGGGAACTCTGGACACTTTCTACGAGATTGCCCGGCAAAACCGCCCAAGAAGGTGGTAGGAGCCGCTGATAAAAACCATGAAGACTCTGTTTCGGGAAACGACTCCGCCCGACAAGCGTAGGGGTCCGCTTGCCGAGCTTGAAAACTAACTCTCAGACCTCGCATTTCATTGTGCCAATGGTTCTCGTAGATCCGGAACAGCCTAAGCGGTTGCATGCAATAAAGGCATACATCGATAGTGGGGCTATAGGAAACTATGTGGATCGTGAATTGGTCTCTAGGATTAACCTCCCTCTGCGTCCAAAAACCAGCAAAGATGTCATCACCACAGTCGATGGAACTGAAATTGCCTCAGGACCGGTAACACATTCCACTACTGAGGTGACTCTTATTGGTCCGGACGGCCATCGGGAGGCAGTTGTGTTTGACGTAATCAAGGCCCCGCAGTTTCAGGTTATTCTTGGAATTCCTTGGTTAAAGACACACAATCCTAGAATTGATTGGCGAGCAAAGAGAATAACCTTCCCGGATTGTGCACAAACCTGCTACCCAGAAAATCTGAAGGTCAGTCTAGCATCAGTAACCTCTGTCTCCATGCAACTACCTCCGGAATACCAAGACTTCCAGGACGTCTTCCAAAAGGAACAGGCCAACACGTTACCTCCTCACAGATCGTACGATTGCCAAATCGATCTGGTGCCCGGTGCACAACACCCTTGTAGCAGGATTTATGCCCTTACTGAGCCGGACAATCTGCATTTGAGACAATATTTAGATCAATACCTAGCCAATGGTTTCATTCGCCCGTCAAAGTCTCCGGCATCCTCGGCTTTGTTCTTCGTGCCAAAAAAAGAAGGCAACCTTAGAACTTGTATCGATTACCGCGCATTGAACCAGATAACTGTTAAAAGTCGTTACCCTCTGCCTTTGATTCCTGAACTCCTTGACCAGGTGAAGGACGCTTGCATATACACCAAGTTAGATCTCTGGGGGGCTTATCATCTGGTACGAGTTGAAGAAGGCAACGAATGGAAAAAGGCCTTCCGTACAAAATATGGACTATTCGAATACCAGGTGATGCCTTTCGGGTTGTGCAACGCGCCTGCTGCCTTTCAATTCTTCATGAACGATGTCCTTCGGGAACTCATCGACGTCTGTGTTGTCGTGTATATCGACGACATTCTGGTGTACTCCTCTTCGGAATCTGATCACAGAAAACATGTCAGGGCCGTCCTTGAGAAATTGCGCCAGCACAAACTGTTTGCAAAGCTGGAAAAATGCGTTTTCCATACCACAAGGTTGAATTTCTTGGATTCATCCTGACACCTAAAGGGGTCTGAATGGACTCACGGAAAGTGGATGCCATCCTCAAATGGCCATCACCTAGTTCGGTGAAAGGTGTCCAAAGCATGCTTGGTTTTGCCAATTTTTATCGCAGGTTTTTCCCAGAATTTTCACGGGTGGTGCAACCCATCACTGCACTCTTGCGGAAGAATAAACGTTTTGAATGGACCGAGGAAGCTGAACAGGCCTTTCAGGAATTAAAAGCTAAATTTATGTCCGCACCTATTTTGAAACATCCGCGTCCTGATCTCCCATATATAGTCGAAACCGATGCATCCAGCTTAGCCATGGGAGCTGTCCTGTCTCAGAGAGACCCTGAAACCAACCAACTGCACCCCGTAGCATTTTGGTCCAGAAAGTTCTCGCCGCCGGAGATAAATTATGCAATCACCGATAAGGAATTATTAGCCATTAAGTCCGCCATTAAGGCTTGGCGGCATTATCTTCTTGGCGCCAGGCATACCATCACCATGATCACTGATCACCGAAATTTACAATATTTAAAAACTGCCAAGGCTCAGTCTTCACGACCGCTCCGATGAGCTTTATTCTTTGCTGAGTTCGATTTTGTAATCACCTACCGTCCTGGCTGTAAGAATGGCAAAGCGGACGCGCTATCTCGAATTGGAATGGGAGAAATGGACACAAACTCAGAACCTGTGCCGATAATTCCCGAACAAAGAATCTTGGGGATAACCACTTTACAAACCCTTGAAGACATTCAAGCATGGGTAAAACTATTCCTGGACTCTTCAGCCTTGCAGGATTGGATCAAAAGGGGGTGTGCCTTTTCAATCAACGATGGCTTACCTTACTTCCAAGGACGTTTATTTTTGCCAGAAAAGGAATTGCAAGAACTGGTTATTTCCCGTCATCACGACACTCTGATGGAAGGACATCCTGGCATTGCCAAAACAGAGGAAAAAATTAAACGACAATTCTGGTGGCCGTCCTGGTGAAAGGATATTAAATCTTTCGTGATGTCCTGTGGAGTTTGCGCCTAAAACAAAGGTCAAAAAACAAAATCCGCCGGTCTTCTTCAACCCTTAGACATTCCACCAGCACCTTGGCACACCTTGTCACTAGATTTTATCACGGACCTGCCCTCTTGTAATGGATTCAATACTATTCTGGTTGTGGTGGATTTATTTTCCAAGATGGCCCATTTTATTCTGTTGAAAGATTTACCTTCAGCTTTTGTTCTTGCCAAGGAATTCCTCGAAAATGTCATCCGTCTGCATGGATTCCCGTCCATACTAATCTCCGATCGGGGAAGCCAGTTCATTTCTCATTTTTGGAAAAAGTGTTGTCAACTGGCACAAATCGACGTAAGACTCTCAACCAGTCACCACCCACAGACCGATGGTCAGACGGAGAGAACGAACCAGACCCTTGAACAATATCTACGATGTATGTTGCACCAATCGGAGGGTAATTGGAAGGACATTTTATGGGTGGCTGAATATGCATACAATAACTCAATACACTCTGGAACTGGTCAGAGCCCCTTTTATACCCTATATGGACATCACCCTCGTACTTCAGACATGGACTCACCTTTGAGCCTCGAAATGCCCGCAGTTGACCATTTGCATTCTTCAATTACTCAAGCCTTCACAGATGCTACTGCACACTTACAACATGCGAAAGAGAAATACAAAAAGAATGCGGATCTGCATCGCAGGGAGGCGCCTCCATACCAAATAGGGGATCAAGTATGGTTGGCTACCAAACACTTATCACTCAAGGGACCTCGGACTTTTAATCCAAGGTATTTAGGCCCTTACTCGATCAAAGCTATAATTAACCCAGTGGCAGTCAAGCTAGATCTACCAGCTAACATGCGGATTCATCCCGTCTTTCATGTGTCGCTTTTGAAACCAGTGCAACCAGGAACCAGATTAATAAAGCCACCAGAACCAATCCAGATAGATGGGGAGCCTGAATTTGAGGTGAAGAACATTTTGGACTCTAAGATCTCAAAATCAAAACTTTTCTAATTGATTGGAAGCGGTACGGGCCTCAGGAAAGATCTTGGGAACCCAGCGACCGCGTACATGCACCTCGGCTAGTAAAAAGGTTCCATCAGAATTTCCCGAACAAACCGAAACCTCCTGGGGAAAAGGCCTTGGGAGGGGCCTTGGGGGGGGGGGGGGGGGGGAGTGCTGTCATGATGCCTACCCCCGGAGCACCAGGCCAGGCCCAGCACCCCCGGGAGCAGGCATCATGCCCCCGGGTAAAAGCCCAGCGGCCCTTTATAGGGGCTCTTTGGACTCTGTCCTGGCGCCATTGGCGCCAGGCTCATATTGGACATCAGTCCTGGCGCCATAGGCGCCAGGCTCATAAAGGGAAGTGTTTGGTGCACTTACCTGAAGCAGACCATGCTGCACACTCACCTGATGCAGACCATGCTGCATGAAGAACCAAGCCAAATGAGGCTTAGGAGGAACTATTTTTCCTTCAGAAAGGAACTATTTTGTTACTTGGGTGGGGCTGTGGAAGAATACTCACCTGGAACTTCTTCCAAGGCTATTTAAGCCACACCCGGACAGCCACACGTGCTTCGCGTTCTGCATCCCAGCAGCTGAACGCTCACCGTGTCTGCTCCTGCACCTGGACTCCAGCCACGCCCACCTCGAACCTGGAACACCTGTAAGGGAACAAGAGAAGAGAAAGGTGAAAACCAATAACTATTTCAACCTTCTTACCTGCATCCGGAATCTTCACACCAGCATTCCTGAAGGAAGACTTCCATTTAAAAGCACCGCGTTGCTCGCTGCAGCGCCGCGCTTCACTCACCTGTTCCCGAGACGCCGCCCAGCTCCATCGCGGCCCTCAGTGCCGGTCGCCACATCTCTGCACCGCACCTGAGGGAGAGAAGAAGAGACAAAAGGTGAGCAAGGGAACACAAGAGGAAAGCCGGGTTTTCAGCCATATTACTTACCGGCTATTCTTGGTGAGCCATTCCGCATCTCGGGTTGGCGCCACATCTCTGGCAGGTACCACACCCCGGCCCCTATGGGGAAAGGACAAAAGACATTACTGGGGAATTATAAAGACATTTAGAGGGGTCGCCCTCATCACTGACTCACCTGATTTTACCCCGGCAATTTAACCCCTCAACGCATCGCCTTTGTTCTGCACCTGAAATAAAGGACAGAAAAAGACAACATAAAAGGAGGCTCACACTTGAACTTTTGCATCTTCATACTTACGGCGTATCGCTCAGTAAAGTCAAGTGGATTTGCCAGCGCCATTCTGAAAACCAGTGAAGTAACTGGACTAACGCGCGCCCCTGCACCAGAAGCAGGATGGAGAGTTCATCCTTCCAAACCATAAGGTGAGCTTAAACCGGGGGTTTTGGAGGAGGTCAGAGGAGAACAAAGGGGGAAAGGGGGGAGCAAGCACATTATTCAGCAGACAGTTAATCCCCTTTCTCATCTGCAGAAGGATATTCCTACGGGCCAGACAAGCAAGATTTGGGGGTCCTGTTCAATCGGTGGTCCGAATTCTGCGCATCACGCTTGAAGAGGCCACAGCAACCCAGACCAGACCAGCGCCTCCGTGGGAGCCAGGTGAGCGTTACAGCTTTGTTCTTTGCTGAGTTTGATTTCGTAATCACTTAGCGTCCCGGCTGTAAGAATGGCAAAGCAGACGCACTATAGAATAGGAATGGGAGAAATAGACACTAATTCAGAACCTGTGCCGATCATTCCCGAACAAAGAATTTTGGGATTAACCTCCTTACAAACCTTTGAAGACATTCAAGCACGAGTAAAACAACTCCTGGACTCTACCGCCTTGCAGGATTGGATCCAAAGGGGGTCTTACTTTTCGGTCAACGATGGCCTACCTTACTTCCAAGGACGCTTATTTCTGCCAGAAAAGGAATTACAAGAACTGGTTATTTCCCGTCATCATGATACCCTGATGGAAGGACATCCTGGCATTGCCAAAACTGAGGAAAAAATTAAACGACAATTCTGGTGGCCTTCCTGGCAAAAGGATATTAAACCTTTTGTGATGTCCTGTGGAGTTTGCGCCCAAAACAAAGGCCAAAAGACAAAACCCGCCGGTCTTCTTCAGTCTTTAGACATTCCACCAGCGCCGTGGCACACCTTGTCACTAGATTTTATCACAGACCTGCCCCCTTGTAATGGATACAATACTATTCTGGTTGTGGTGGATCTATTTTCTAAAATGGCTCATTTTATTCCGTTGAAAGGATTACCTTCAGCTTCTGTCCTTGCTAAGGAATTCCTCGAAAATATCATCCGCTTGCATGGATTCCCGTCCATATTAGTCTCCGACCAGGGAATCCAGTTTATTTCACATTTTTGGAAAAGGTGTTGTCAACTGGCACAAATCGACATAAGACTCTCAACCAGCCATCACCCACAGACCGATGGTCAGACGGAGAGAACGAACCAGACCCTTGAACAATACCTACGGTGTATGTTGCACCAATTGGAGGGTAATTGGAAAGATTTGTTATGGGTGGCCGAATATGCATACAATAACTCGGTGCACTCTGGAACTGGACAAAGCCCCTTTTACACCCTATATGGACATCACCCTCGTACTTCAGACCTGGACTCTCCTCTGAGCCTTGAAATGCCCGCAGTAGACCATTTGCATTCCACTATAACTCAAGCATTCAAGAATGCAACTGCCCGTTTGCAACAAGCGAAAGAAAAATATAAGAAAAATGCAGATCTGCATCGGAAGGAGGTGCCTTCATACCAAATAGGAGACCAAGTATGGTTGGCTACCAAACATTTATTACTCAAGGGACCTCGAACTTTTAATCCAAGGTATTTGGGCCCTTATTCGATCAAAGCTATCATTAATCCAGTGGCAGTCAAGCTCGATCTGCCAGCTAACATGCGGATTCATCCCGTTTTTCATGTGTCACTTTTGAAACCAGTGCAACCAAGAACCAGATTAATAAAGCCACCAGAACCAATTCAGATAGATGGGGAGCCTGAATTCGAGGTGAAGAACATTTTGGATTCTAAAATTTCAAAATCAAAACTTTTCTATCTAATTGATTGGAAAGGGTACGGACCTCAGGAAAGGTCTTGGGAACCCAGCGACCACGTACATGCACCTTGGCTGGTAAAAAAGTTCCATCGGGATTTCCCAAACAAACCAAAACCTCCAGAGGGAAGGACCTTGGGAGGGGCCTTGGGGGGGGGGGGAGGGGTGCTGTCATGATGCCTACCCCCGGAGCACCAGGACAGGCCCAGCATCCCCGGGAGCAGGCATCATGCCCTCGGGTAAAAGCCCAGCGGCCCCTAATAGGGGCTCTTTGGACTTTGTCCTGGCGCCTTTGGCGCCAGGCTCATAAAAGAGGGTGTTTGGTGCACTTACCTGACGCAGACCATGAAGCCTCAAGCCAAATTAGGCTTAGGAGGGACTATTTTCTCAAAGGAACTATTTTACTTGGGTGGGGACCGTGGAAGAATACTTACCTGGAACTTCTTCCAAGGCTATTTAAACCACGCCAGGACTGCCACACGTGCTTCGCGTTTCTCTGCATCTAGCAGCTAAACGCTCACCGTGCCTGCTCCTGCATCTTGCCTCCATTCACGCCCGCCTCGATCTTGGGATACCTGAAAGGAAGGAAGGGAAGAGAAAAGGTGAAAACCAAGAACTTAATCTAATTTCTTACCTGTCTCCGGAATCATCACGCCAGCGATCCTGAAGATAGACATTCTTTAAAAGCATCGCGCTACTTGTAGCAGCGCCGCGCATCACTCACCTGCCTCGTGGGCTCTTCACTATCCACCGCGACCTTCTGGGTATTCCGCCACATCTCTGCACCTGCAGGGGAGAAGAAGAGACAAAAGGTGAGCAGGGGGAACAAATGAGGAAAGCCTGATTTTCCGTCAAAAGACTTACCTGGCCATATTTGACGGAACCACTCCTCATTTCGGGTCGGCGCCACTTCTTGGCCTGATACCGCACCCCGGCCCCTAAGGGGAAAAAAGAAAGGCATTACTAGAGGGATTCAAAGACATTTAAAGGGATCATTTTATCACAAACTCACCTGAGTTTATCTCCGGCAATATCCCTCGAAGCATCACTTCCACTCTGCACCTGAAAATAAGGACAGATCGCAGGTTAAGAAAAGCAAACAAAGAGAAGACTCTACTCTGGAACTTTTTAAACTGCATACTTACGGCATTTTGCCTTCCGAAACCAGTGAAGTAACTGGTCAAATACGCGCCCCTGCATCAGAAGCAGGATGGAGAGCTCATCCATTCAAACATTAAGGTGAGCCTTGATTGGGGATTTCGGAGGTGGTCAGAGAAGAGCAAAGGGGAGGTGGGAAGCAATCAAAATACTCAGCAGTCAGTTAATCCCCTTTCTCCACCTACAGAAATATTTTTCTACGGGCCAGACAAGCCAGATTTGGGGGTCCAGTTCAGTCGGTGTTTCGAATCCTGCGCATCACTCTTGAAGAGGTCACAGCAATCCAGATCAGGGCAGCACCTCCGTGGGAGCCAGGTGAGCATTACAATGCTTTGCCCCAGACCGAGATGGTATGTTTGGTGGTCGCCAGCAGTTCCCGCCATCGCCGCCGTTCCGGAGGAGGGATATGCAGGAGAAAACGCAGTGGTAGAGGTAGCTGCGCCTGTTCGAGGTCCACCCATCTAGGGGGGTTAGTAAGTATTTGCCACGACTGAATACAGGCCAGCTGAGCTGCCATCTGGTATTTCTGTAGGTCTGGGACCCCGAGCCCACCGAGCCTTGTGTTGCCCAGCATCGTGGATTTAGGGATCCTGGCTTTTTTCCCCCTCCAGATAAACTGCAGCATTTTTTTCTGTAGGTTTTGGAGGGCTGGTGCCGGAATCGGTACTGGGATTGAGGAGCAAACGTAAAGGAACCTCGGTAGCAAGTTCATTTTACAAGCCGTAATACGGCCCATCAGCGAGATCTCCTGCGCTGCCCAACGCTTAATGTCTGCCTCAAACACTGTGAATAGTGGGAGGAAATTAGCCCGGTAGACCTCGCTTGGGTTAGCTGGAATATGGACTCCCAAGTAACTGATTTCGCTGGTCGTCCATTGTACTGGGCATAACGGGATTAGGGCTTCTCGGTCCTCCAAGGACAGACCCACCGCCAAGGCAGCTGACTTCCGGAAATTGATGGCAAAACCTGTGACCCTTCCATAGCTTGCTATCTCCGCCAGGGCCTGAGGGAGAGAGGAGCGGTGCTCCATGATGGTCAGAAGGACATCATCCGCGTAGAGGGCCAGTTTATGGTCTGCTATGCCCGATTGGAAACCTTTGATTGCAGGGTTCAGCCTGATCCGCTGGGTGAATGGTTCCATAATTAGTGCAAAAAGGAGCAGGGACAATGGACATCCTTGTCTGGTTCCACAGGTTAGGCTGATAGAGGAAGATAGGGCGCCATTGACTCTAAGAAGGGTTTTGGGCGCTTTATAGTTTGCCAGCATCATAGTGCAGAATTCCGTGCCGAATCCAAAAGCCTCGAGGGTGAACCTCATAAAAGTCCAGTCTACTTTATCAAATGCCTTGATTGCGTCCAGGGCCAGAAGCACCAACTCCCGGGAGTCTCGGGAGGCAAGTTCCACCAGATCCAAGGCCCTGCGGATATTGTCGGTGGTGGAGCGATGTTTAAGGAAGCCAGTTTGATCAGCGCTGATTATCTCCGGCAAAACCTGGGAGAGACGTGTCGCTAGAATTTTAGAGTATATATTAGCATCTATATTGAGCAGAGCGATAGGTCTATATGATGCAGGATTCTTCGGATCGCCTCCAGGTTTTGGCAGTAAGACAGTAATTGACTCTTGCATGGATGGGGTTATCGTGCCTGTGGTTCTGAATGAATTAAACAGCTGCTCCAAGGCGCTAACAGTTGAGGTTTAAAAATCTTATAGAACCTAGTCGTAAATCCATCCGGGCCGGGGGCCCGGGTTTTAAGGGCTTTTATCGCCACGTCCACTTCCTCGTCGGTAATCGGCGCCTCCAGAGAGTCATAGGCTGCTTTCTTTAGTCAGGGTAGCGCTGCTTCCCGTAGATATTCCTTCTGTTCTCTCACGTCTCGCACCGGAGCGGTCATCACCTGGGTCAGGTGGATTGTTGCAAGCCGAAGTTTGTCCTAGTCAGCGTATTAGATTTTGCCATGTTGATCCCGCAGACCCACAATTGTGTTATTCCTATTTGTCTTGGCGAGTTTGGCCACCAGTAGTTTATTTGCCTTGTTGTTCTTAGCATAGTAAAACTGCTTAGCTTTCGCCATTTGGTGGGCAGTATGCTCAGCATAGTGGGCCTCAATCTTCTTTTGCGCTATCCGGATAGCCCGCTGTGTTTTAGGGGTCCAGTCCTTCTCCTTATGGAACCTTTCTGCTTTTTCAAGTTCTTCCTCGAGGCTTTGACAAGTTTGTCGTCTATGCCTGTGATAGGCCACTCCTTGCGCAATCAGTTCCCCTTGCACCACTGCCTTCATTGCGTACCAGTTGTTGGCGGAGGAAGTGTCTTCATTAGGGTTCTACTTGAAGAAATTAGTGATCGTGGTTGCGATTGTATCTCTGAGTGGCTTCTCGTTAAGAATCGGGTCATATAGCGTCCATCTGCGCTGTTGGGGGTTAGGTGGTCCCTGCACTCGGATCTCCAGGGTCACCGGGGCGTAATCGGAGACGATTCTGGAGCCAATTGTCACATTGTCAGTGAATGTAAAGATTTGTGGAGATACTAAGAGAAGGTCTATCCTGGAGAATGTTCTGTGAACATACGAATAGAAGGAAAAGTCTGTTTCAGATGGGTGGAGTACCCTCCATGAGTCCACCACCCCCAGAGTTCTAAATAATTGCATGAGAGCCAAAGCTGTAGCAAAGTCCCCAGAAGAGGGTGGGTGCGACTTACCTTCCATGGGGTCCGGAACCCCATTGAAATCACTGCCAATGACTATCTGGCCTTCCAGGAAGGGAGAGAGAGCTGTACTTAGTGATTCATAGAAAAGCACCTGGCCTGAGTTTGGCGCATACACTGAGATTATGGAGTACAATTGTCCCAGCATCAGACATTTTACCACCATGAATCGCCCCTCCGGGCAGCTCATGGAATCTAAAATTTGAGGGTTCAGCCCCTTCCCAAATAAGATTGCTGTGCCACCCCTCTTGCAATTCCCAGATGCGAAGAGTTGCTTTGGAAAATTTCGGGAGCGTACGCAGCTGTGGTCCGCAGGCAGTAGGTGAGTCTCCTGTAGCATAGCCACTGCTGCGTGGTCACTCTGGAGTTTCTGTAGGATGGACTTGTGTTTAGGAGGTGAATTCAGTCCCCTAACGTTCAGGGAGACAAACCGCAAAGTTTGATGTCTAGGGACCAGCTCCGGAGACTCCAACAAGTCCTGAAGGGGGGGGGATATAGGAAGATTAGCCATCACGTCGCGGAATGTGCAGCCAATTATTCACCTGCCTTCTGGGTTTTTGCTCGGACCGCCAACGGGAGGACCGAGATTTAACTGGGGGAGGCGGACCTTTTGTGGGTCGAAAGCCCCCTGGCCAATAGGGCCATAGAACAATGAGTAGCCAGCATGGCTAAAATCATCAATAGTCTTGGTGGATCGTTCCAAGGACTCATAGGTGGAAAGTACTGGGTAGGGGCCATGGAGTGGTGCCCGCTGCGTTAGGGATGACGCTCATCTGTGTTCCTGTGGGTGCTGCTCGGCTCCAGAGTGCAGGGCCGGCGATCCGGGAGAGGAAGAGCCAGCGGCCCCATCATGGGACCACACCAGTTATTTCCTCCTCCGGAATCTCGGAACCTTCGACCAGGAATTTTGTGTGGGATTAGGGGCGGCCACGGGGTCCAAGCCAGCAGTCGCCCCTGTGGGCGGTGAGGGTGAAGGGCTGGAGGCGTCCGGGTGCAGGATGTTTTCAGCATCTTCCAAGTGGCTAATTTTCCTTAGTGTGCCTTTGTGGGAAAATTGCAACGCTGTGGGACAGAGCCATCTGTAGCAGTCTTTTTGGGCTTGAAGAAAGGTGGTTAACAGGCGAAGGGCTCGCCTTTTTTGGAGAATAAGAGGAGATAGATCTTGATAAATCTGGAGGGAGGCCCCCTGGAATGTGATGTCATCCTTGGAGCGGCTAATCGCTGAGATGGCTTCTTTCGTGGTGAAAAAGTGCACCTTGGTGATGGCGTCAAGTGGGCCATCCGATTCCACTCTGCGACGAGGGTTCAGCCTGTGGGTGCGATCTAGGACAAGCTGCGAGTCATCAAGGTCAGGGAGGATGGTCTGAAAAAAGAGGCCTATGTATTCAGCTAGCCCCTTGTCTGGGATAGAGGTAGGAACCCCTCGAATTCGGAGGTTGTTGCGCCGGGCACTATTCTTCAGGTCCTCTTGTTTGTATTCTAGAATGTCGCATTTGTCCTGCAGAAGTTTAATTGAACGCTGAACCTCGGCTAAGGTGGAAGTATGGTCTTGGGAACCTCCCCCAATCTCTGTTCCACCTCCGAGACCCTTTTGTCCGTACTCTCTAGCTTGGTAGAAAGTTCCGTCATACAAGACCGGAATTCTGCTTTGATGTCGGCCATAAATTCACGGATATCTTCTTTGGTCGCCAGAGGTCCCTTGTTGTCTAGAGATTCCCGCGAGGCTGAGTGGCAGGGGTCCTGTTTCTTCGCTTTTTCAGATGACATTAACATAGTTGCTATGTCCGAGGGCTTGGTGGATTTCTGTAGCTTAGACATTGTGTTGCTTGTCAGCGGCGGGTCAGAGGCCGCCAGGAGCACCGCAACCTTGAAGGCGAACCGCTGCGGGAGCTGCCAGGGGACTCCCAGAGCCCCGCAAGAAGCTAAGGTGTTTCACTCGTGCAGGTTATAAGCCTTGTCCGCGGGGAACAGGGCCGTGCGCCGGGACGCCCCAGGAAGAGTTTAGGAGGACGAACGGGAGAAGAAGAGTCAAGGAACTTGCATGTGGGCCAAGTTTACCACCAGCGTGAGTCCAGGACCCTTTAGGAAGGGGCAGAGTTTCCAAGTGGGTGCTGATTGCTCACTCACAAAGGCGGCAAGGCCCGATGAGGTATCCGCCAGGGGCTCCCAAACACAGCTCCCACTGCCAGCCGCTGCATGAGAGGGATGGGACACACACCCCCACCCCAGCCAAATCCCTCTGGCACCTCCCCGACACCTCTCACCGGGAGCAGTGGCACCATAGGGGGCTGAACGTGAGTGTCCATAGGCAGGTGAGTCGGCCCCCTCAGTCCAGAGGTATGCCGTCGCAGGATGATGTGGGCCGGGGCGCCCCAGGAGAGAGAAGGGAGAAAAGGAAGCTGCGAGATGGGGGCCACCTGGAGCCGTGAAGGTGCCCCCTGAACAGGGCACAGGCGGCGCATGGCTCTAATCCGTCAGGCAGGACGCGGGAGGAAAGAGCCGAAGCTGGCTTGGGAGCGATGAGGCCCTGCAGGATCACCGCGGTCAGAAGAGGGAGAGGGGGTGGGGGAAGGCCGGGGAACAACTCCGGGAGGCGTCGGGGCACGCAGGCGAGCGCAGCCCAGCCCGCAGGCACCACCGAAGGCCCCCACGACGGGCATGCCCCACTCCCCACCACCCGGGGGCCACCAGGTGCAGTTCCAGTGCGGCTTCCTCCTGAAGTCTAAGCAGGCGCGGGCGGCGGCGGGCCTACTCTTCACGCCGACCGCCTCCGTCGCGGCTCCCGCTGCCAGGGATTCCCCACTCGGACTCCGGCACGGCCGCCCACGCCATCAGCTGGATTCAGCACGTCAGAGCGGGCCCTCACCCCCAGCACCCGCACCAGTCAGCGCCCGCAGGAGGCCCGCGAGGGGAGCCCACAGCGGCCCGCACTGCCCCGCGTCACACCCAGGGATCCAGGCCCGCTCCCCTATCCGGAGCCACGTCAGCACCTCCTCCGCTCCGGCGCTTCAGGTGGGGCCCGGCCGCCCCCTGCGAACAGATGGATCCAGTCCGCTCACAACACTCGGGCGCTCACTTCCCTCAGCCCGTGTGTTAAGAAAAGGCTTGCCTCCGTGTCTCCGCTGCATACGCGCACCCGCCATCTTGGTTTTCTCGGGCGGGGGAGGGGGCCGGGACCTTGACGCGATTTCAGGTGCAATGGTCCGACATCAGCTGCTCATCTCCGCACCGATTGTGCTCCATCGGCTCCGGTACACGAGGCTGGCGTCGGTGGGTCAATTAAAGCCCAGGAACTGCATACATTTAAGCATGGCAACGAGCCATCCACGGGCGGCTTCAGAGGAGCGACCTCATCGAGTCGGCTCCAAGCCACGCCCTCAGCGCCTTTATTGTCTTTTAAAGCTAACCTGTGTTTTCTTCTTCTTCTCCTCACAGGCCGCTGTGGTGCTGCAAGTGGAAGAGAGCGCGATGAAAAACAGGCCCCCCAAATCCGTTAAGGTAAGTACAGCGCTGTGCGGTTGTTTAATATTGAAAGCGAACCTGAATATGTCTCTTTTCCTTTGCAGATGTTGCTGTGGTGCTCCGAATGGAAGCGTGGCGTAGTGTGATGGAATTCAGGTAAGAATGATGGAATTCGATGTTTTGGAAGCGCGCATTCTAATATTGTTTTTCCCTTTCTCGTTATTGCAGGTCGCAACGTTCGAACAGCAGCTGTGGTAGTGGTTCGCCTGAAGTCCTTAAGCTAGTACTCACAGGTGAGTGATGTTTCTTCTTCTCTCGGTTTCCACAGATTGCACTCCAGTTGAGACGCTGAGTGCTGGATGGTGTTTTCTCAGGTAAGACAGAATAATCTTGTTCTTGCAGGATTACAGGAAGATGCTGAAGACCAGGAGCTGAACACGGTGAGCGTCACGCTGCAGAATAACACGAAGCGTGTTCTGCAGTCAGGGTGTGGTTTATATAGCCCAGGGAAAGTAGTTCCAGGCCTGCCACACCCAAAACACTAGACCCCATGTTGGATTTAAAGGCCCATGTACATAAATGGGACCTAGTTTGAACAGCCCTTCCTTCCTACATATGAGCCTGGTGCCAAAGGCGCCAGGACTGGCTCCAGGATCCCTTTTGCAGTGGTTTTAAGGCCCTCAGGGTTCTGGTGGGAGCCTGCTTGTGGCACAACGTGTGCCCCCTCACAGTGGTCATGACAGTATGTGCGTTCTGTTTATTTCCCAGCAGTACTTCCCCAGTTACGCCCTCATTTTCATGCGTTGTTCCCCATTCCGCGTGTTCCACCCCCTTTTTGGTGTGTGCGCTACACATTGTGTGCTTTCGCTGTGTGCGTCGCGCACAGGGTTCGGGATGTCGCAGTGACGTGTGCGCCACGTGCGGTTTCGGCGCAGCTCCCAGGAGAAACACACGCACAGACTTCCATGAATCACTTGCGTGCGATTCGCATGCGTGCATTGGATTTTTCTTGCTTGCGCCACCAATTTCGGCGCACAATTATTCCATGAATCGGCCCAAAAGACTTTGAGAGGACACACAGTGGAAAGTGGTCACTCTCTTCTCGCGAAACTATTCCCATATCTACTATCCGGGATAAGCCAGCCGAGTCAGCAAATACATAATAAATGGTTGTCGCACTCTTACCCGCGGATCGATTATATTCCATATTGGCATCCCCCGGACAATAACCATTTACCATCATAAATCCCTGCTTGTCAAAAAGATGATCCCACGGTTTACCCTGTCGATTTGTTTTCTTTATATTCACAGGGGATGAGGAATTAGCTGTTGGAGAATCAGAGTGATTAATATAAATAAGTGCATTCAAATCGCCCATCAACCACATAGGATATGATTGGGAGTACCTCTTAATCCGGTTTTCTAACCCCATATGTTTGCTTTCATTTCTACGCAGTTCGGCGCGTCGTAGATATTAACGACCAAGATCTGCCATTTACCCTGTGTGAGAAAAAATGCCTGTATAGTTCAGGTACATTCTTTTAGCATTGTTAATTTCAAAGGTGCTTTCACTGATATGAGGAGCCCACCCTTAGGGCGCCCTCGAAGTCCCTTAGTAGCAATCTGATGTATGGTCAAGTGACCATCAAATTGGATTTTTTCTAAAAGCCATGTTTCTTGAAGGGCAACTAGCATAAAGATCGCCATGTTAGCATCATAGCCATCCTACCCAAATATATGCACAAAACCTCTGGTATTCCAAGAGAGCATCACATTTTCATCATTGAGGCTGAGATGTGAAATGACTTTTAAAAGCAGATGGTAACCACTGCCAGTAACCATCTACTGCATCCCTGTTTGGCACACCTGACCTGATGTATTCACGGCATCCGGTCTCATACCAAGTGTCTTATTAATACCCATAACCTGTGTGTTTGGGCCCTTTGCATTTTGTACCGTATCAGGAATGATGGATAACATTTTTGGCTTAAGTGTTATAGAGCAGGGTTTTATTTGAGGCAACATTACAACTTTAGATACATATCCCATCTAAATAGGTCATCCTCAAATCCCAGAACAAAGTCAAGAGTGGAGGTAGGGATGAACCATATATTGGTGATATATCCTTTAGTATTTTTCACCTAATTGACACTCCGGATGTCATCAGAAGAAATTCTTTGAAGAGGAACAATCATATTAAAAAAACGCAAGACTGCATCACGGTTCAGGGGGAGTGAGTCATAATTGTTTGATAGTGATTGCAATTGTAATGCTTTATGCAATTCAGAGGGATTCACCAATAGGTCTACTGGATTTGAGGTAGGGGCAATCGGCTTCACTGTGTTAGGTGCCCTTATCTCATTTAAGTTAGTCTGAATATAAATGCAGGGGGTCGGGACGTTCTTGACTATATTAGGTGAACAGGATGTCTCCGCCATCATTGTGTTGCTATCTTTCAAAGTCGCAGACATGTTATTTTTGCCAAGATTATCAGGTTTAGGGACTCTCCATATAGGTGTAGCATTATGGCGTGTGCCATCCGTGCCACTACAATTTGCAGATGTAGAATTGGAGTTAATGAGGGAAGATTCAGGCTCAGTTTCCGGGATAGGTGCCAAATTCTCTTCAAAGTAGTTGCGATTTTTTTGTTTCCTACTCCGCGTGTGAGTTTACGGGTGCACTGTTTCTTGGAGTATATAAAGGCCTGTGACACAACTTTAAGTTTCACTTCTTTTTTTTTTTAAAATGTGCATGGCTTTACCATCATTTTTACAACTATCCGACTTTCGGGGTGACAATAGTGGTATTAGGAGGTTTAAACGCGTCAGCCCCAGAACCATTTTGAGAGCACGATTCAATTGCAGTACTTACTTCTTTGACTGTTTTATGTGCTCGATTTATGCTTTTCATTAACAGCACAGACTGCAAATCTATTTTCTTTTCAAGGCTTTCGCACTTTGCCACCAGCTCAGTTAGCAAATTGTCCAAAGCCCAGAACATGCAGTTAGAGGTCATACTACACAAGCTACCCTCTGTCACTTTGGTAGTGGACTTAATCGAAGGCAAGTCATGTTTGCCAAACACATTAGGGGATAAGGTAAGCTCAACATTCCAATCTTGAGATCTAGATACTTTCAAGGATGTAGTGTTAATGGACTCATGCATTTTACTTTCTTTAAAGAATACATCAGGTTCAACGATAATTATACATGGAGTCAGTGTGACTTCTCTCCTCACCTATATATTCTACATCCGAAAAATCAATTTCTAAATCTAAATTTTGGGATGCATTAAATTCAATCAGGTCATGTAACTGTAGATGTTTATGTACTATTACAGTAGTGTGACCAGGTTCAACATTTCCAGCCGTCTTTGTATTATTGACAAGGCGAGATAAGTGAGGGGGCATTTTAGGAGCCACTTCAGGTGATTCCTCAGATATCTCGTTTTGCTTATTCAGAGAGCATCTATTGATGTAATTTCCCACTTTAGGTTGAATCAAAGGTCGAATAATGATGGTATCAAGCAATTTTGTCCCCAGACAACTTTGGGAATTACTCAGTTCCCTAATAATTTCTTTATCCGCTATCTCCTGTTTAGAAATCCTAGCAAAGAAGGTAGGTAGTCAGCTTTTTGGATTTAGATGCCACATCATTTTTACATATTATCTTCGGTATACACATCCTACGACATCGCCGCATTGCCAGCGGGATATTCTGCTACACCTCTTCATCATTACACACATTACTCATCCCATTAATGGTTACCATTCACACAGCCCACCTATTACTAGACAGTCAGTTACAATGCTCCTGTCTAATGATCTATGTGCACGTGGTGCCACCGTAATATCATGGAATGAGACGAAATAAACCTCGCAATCCTCTCACCTCACCCCCCGAAACAGCTACTAATAGTGGATGATACATCACTTCACCACTTCACAAATAGCAACCCAGGAATTCCCAAATGTCAGAACTGCACCGTCACTAACTTCTGGCAATTTTTGACATAATGGAAAGTCTTGGTGTCAAATATTGACTGGCAAAGAGAAACCTATCCACGTGTCTACCGGTCTCATGTTAATTTAGCAACAAACAGTGCGTTCATATATCTGACAAATGTGTTAGCTTATTGTATCTCCATTCTACTCCTAAACCTATAGATAACTGTGATAAGTGAAAGACAATGCAAGAGAATGCAACACTCCTCTCCAAGAAGTAGCGCACGCACCACTTAAGTACAATACCTAATCCCCTATACCAGTGTGAGATGTGGGTTTAGATTCTATTAAAGACAAGGAGGCGAATATTATGCATTCAATCTTTACTCTGACATCACAGCAGCAAAGAAGAAAAAACTTTTGGAAGCAAATTCAACAAACAATATATAAAATATCCCAATCCAAAATAGAGGACAGGTCATGCCCTCAGGGTAACCAATGGGCATTGAGCCAGTTCCATAAATATCCCTTCCTCTAACACCAACTCCTCTTTCTGATGCTGTCCTTCCTTGGATATTCACTGCAGCAATCCTCCGCGTAGCACCGGGAGCGATGATTCCATGAAAACAGGCGAACTTGAACTCTTGCAACTGAACTCAAACCGATCTCCTTAAAGCAAGACCTCTCGCCCGAAATCTGAAATAACCAGAATACAAGTAAGGGTGGGTGAGTGTGATAATATTCACCTCCTTGTCTTTAATAGAATCTAATCACCCATCTCGCGCTAGTGTGGGGGATTAGGTATTCTATGGCAAGTCAGGAGGCTCCTATTATGCAAGTTCAAAGCCCTTGCAGAACATTAACAGCTATGTGAGCAATGTGTTTATGATAAAACGTTTTGAAAGTTGACTCTCTTGACCAATCAGCTGCTTTAAGGATCTGTTGTAGGCTGCCGCCCAAAAAGGCGGCTTTAGAGGCCATAGCACCCCTGACAGAATGGGGACCAAAAGTGTCATCTCCCGCCTCCCGCAAGACCCACTTAATCCATCTGGCCAAAGTGGAAGGGGATACTGGTTTATGGGGCTTCCTATAGGAAATCAGCAGCTGAGAGGTATTAGGAGGCCGCAGACTCTCCGTTTTTAACTCAAAACATTTCAAACATGCTATAACACACAATTTATTGTTTCCAGGGAAGGCTGGATAAGATATTGAGGAAGTCATACACTTGGTTCTTCGTGAAACAAAAAAGGTAACTCCTTGAGGAGTAAACATTTTATTATCTACATCTAAAGCTCTGATATCTGACACTCTTTTAATAGACACCAGGCACAGCAACATTGCTAACTTGGAGAAAAGTTGTTGTTAAGACAGATCCTCATTAGGGGGCCAGGCTCTAAAGAGATCTAAAACCAAATTAACATCCCAAAGAACTGAATACCTAGGCTTTGGAAGGATCCTGATACGAATAGACTTGAGGGCTCTTCGCACTAAAACATTTCTACCTACTGGTTCCCCTTTTACCAAAAGGTGTCCTGCTGAGATAGCAGACCTGAAGCCATTAATGGTTCTACAAGCTTTGCCTTCTTTAAATAAATCCACCAGAAAATTAACCACCTCTACAGGAGGAGCAGAAATGGGATTGAGATGCCTAAGCACACACTGGCTAACCCAGCGGTTCCAAGCTGAAGAGTATCCCACCTTGGTAGAGGGGGCCCAAGAGTCTCTGATGACTGACATAGAGTCCTGCGAAAGTCCTCGGAAGCGCCAGGAAACGCTGAAATCTTCCATGCCATAAGGGAGAGGTGCCCCTGAAGGACCAACTCGTGAGGAAAACCTCCCGGGTTCATTAGTAACTGTGGATGAAAGGGAAGAAGACGAGGAATGTCTACTGAGAGCTCTAGGAGAGCCGGAAACCAAATTTGGGAAGGCCAAAAGGGGGTTATTATCACTAGCATGACTTCTTGTCTGCGAACTTGAGCCAATACTCTGGCTATCATTGCAAAGGGAGGGAAGGCGTACAGCCTCTGACCTGACCAATCCTGGAGAAACGCATCGGTAGCTAGAGTGCCAGGATCTGGTCTCCAACTGAAGAACTTGGGCACCTGACAATTTAGTCTCGAGGCAAACAGATCTACTGTAAATGGACCCCAAAGGGATTCTATCTTGGCAAAGGGGCCCCTGTCTAACATCCAGTCGCTTTTGTCCTGGAGGTGTCTGGAGTTCCAATCCGCTACCTCGTTGCTGATCCCCGGAAGGTATTCTGCCCTCAATACAATATTGCGGTCCAGACAAAAATGCCAAAATTCCTTCACCAGATTAGCTAGGACCTTGGACCTGGTCCCTCCCAAATGATTGACATATCTCACTGCTGAGACATTGTCCATGCGAAGGAGTACACAACAATTCCCCTGATCCTTGAGGAAACTTCGGACTGCAAAAGACCCTACTAACAATTCCAGACAGTTGATATTAAGTTCCTTCTCCCCCTCGGCCCACTTTCCCCCCAGGGAGACTTGACCCAGCTTGGCTCCCCAACCTGCTCTGCTGGCATCGGATTCCAGAACTATATCCGGGGAGTGACCAAAAATTGCTTTGCCATTCCAGGCCTCCATGTGTTTGAGCCACCAAAGGAGTTCCACCCTGGCCTCCGGGGACAGCACCACCATCTGAGAGTAAGAAAGACATCTGCGAAGATCTCCAGCTTTCAGACGTTGCAACGCTCTGTAATGAAGAGGAGCTGGGAAAATAGCTTGGATGGATGCCGACAACATCCCCACTATTCTGGCTAACAATCTGAGGGAAATTTTGTCCTTCTTGAGGATAACTCGGATCTCTTTCCTTATCTTGGCTAGCCTGCTGTCTGAGAGCAGAAGGATGCAATATTTTGAATCCATATCGAAGCCTAGAAACTGGATACATTGCGTAGGCTTCAATATGGACTTTTTCGCATTCAACACAAACCCCAGACTCTGAAGAAGAGTTACCGTAAACTCCAGATGAGAGAGCAGAGTCTGAGAGTTCTGGGCTAACAGGAGCATGTCGTCGAGATATATAATGATTCGGATGCCCTTGGACCTGAAGAGAGCCATCACAGGCCTCATCAACTTGGTGAAGCACCATGGGGCTGAAGACAGGCCGAACGGGAGGGAGGCAAACTGCCAAACCCGACCCCCCCCCCCCCCCACTGAAACTGGAGAAACTCTTGGTGCGGGGGGAACACAGGAACCACTAGGTAAGCATCCTTGAGGTCCAGCTTAACCATCCAGTCTTCTGGCAGGAGGGTGTCCCTGAGAAGGTGAATTCCTTCCATCTTGAAGTGGTGGTATACTACAAAGGAATTGAGGGCTTATAAGTTTATCACTGGGCGAAACCCCTGATCCGGTTTCGGAACTAGAAAAATGGTACTCAGGAACTGAGACGCCCTGTAAGAGTCCGGGACTACTGCTGCCTTGGAGATTAGGTCTCTATTAGAGACTGTTTTACCTTGTCCAAAACCAACGGATGGGGAATTGGTAACTGGCAAGGAGGGGAATAAAACTCTATGCGATAACCTTGGACTGTCTGGAACACCAAGGGGTCCGATGTGAGGGATTCCCACTGTGGGAGAAACCTGGCCAGTCTGCCCCCTAGACCTCTGTGGGAAAAAAACTTTTAACACTCGAGAAAGTACCTGATGCACCTCTGAATCTTCTGGTACCTCTTCCTCCATGTCCTCTCCAACCTGCATTATGCTGAGGGAAGAATTGGTTGTGCGCTTCCCGAGCAGAGGAGGAATTCTGTGCGCCTCGTGAGGCAAACTGGCGGGGCGGGAATGGCCCTGGGAGAACCGGCCGGAAGAGCGGGCTCTACATCTTCCGGCCCTGGGGAAGACCTTTTGCGCATTGGCATTGCCGAGCAGGCAGACGGTCCTCTGTATCCAACCTCTTAAAACATTAACATCCACAGAGGAATTGGAGGCTGCCGCCTCCTCGGCCATTTCAAATATCTGTGTCACAGGACCTAAAACGTCTAACAGCTTATCCTGGCAGCTACGCCAGGCCATGTCCACCCCTTTTCTGGGGTCTTTACCCTTCTGTGCCAGAAAAACCGCCATAGGTTGGTCAATTTCAGGGGTACAAGCTACTTTGTCTTGCAGGACAGGTCTAGGGCATTCGGACCTCAACTTGCTCCTGTCCCCATTAGGCAGCGGGCGCCTAATCCAATATTCAAGGAAAGAGGAAATTTCCTGAGAGGGCTGCCACTCAGCCGACCTAGGGTGCAATATAAGAGCTGGGTCAAAAAAACGGAACCCCATTGATATCTAACACAGGACCTTTCTGTGTAGGGACAGGAGCCACTTTCCTTTTACGCCTCTTAGGGGGCGAATCTGAATCCTCAGAGGAATCTGAGGTAGAAATAGGTATAGGGGATACTGCTACAGGGACCTGTGCGTATGATGGCCAGGGGCTCAAGGAGAAGGGTTACTGTGACTCATCACGTTTGCGCTTCTGAGCTCTGTTAGGGGAAGAATCAGGGGACATGACAGGGTATGGACTGAGTTGTCCTGACATGTGCTTAGTTTTCAAAGTACATTTTTTTGGGAGCTGAGGTTCCAGCAGTCTGAGGGGGGTGAAAATCAGTGATTCTGTTAATCAGTCTGTCAAACGCTGAAGCCAGCGTATTGTTAAGCCCCGACAAGGCTGAATCCAGTGAAGACTGAATGGCCTGCGCCACAGACGGCTGTTAATTCGCCTGGTCTACCCCATTATCTGTTTTCTTTGAAGGCCTCACCTGCGTACTGGCATCCGCAGAGGCAGGGATCAAATTCTTTCCCATGTTATTCTTATCCATACTTTGCCACCACAGAAGTGTGAACTTCCAATCACCAAGCCGAGCAGGCTGTGTGCACTTGCACCAATTTAGCCGAGCAGGCCAATAAATAATTGTATACACCCAAACTGGATGACTGAAACCAGTGGCAGCCGAGCAGGCTATTAATCAAAACACCCTGGCAGGGTGACAGGAGAGGATATAGCCGAGCAGGCCAACAAAAGCAACAATTTAAACCAATAAACAGCATGCACCTAAATTTGGGGAAGTAAGGAAAAAATAGGGCAAGTGGTTGCACACAAACACCTTGACAGGTGACTATTTCCAATGACAGGCCTCCGCCTGTGTCTTATCCTTGGTACGCAAACAGCGTACAAAAGGAAAACACATGCAAGGCGTGTGAAATAATAATCCTGCACGGTACCCGAGCAGCGTCCAAAAGGAAAACACACGCATCGCATGTGAAGAAATAAATCCTAAGGTAACGGGCGTCGGCAAGAAGCTATGCTTCTATAGCAGCCGCGCGCGTCACCAATAAACAAAGGGAGGACGCGCTGACTCCGGGGAGGCAGTCGCGTATTATCCACAAAACCCCTCACCTGAGGGGAAACAATATTATATTATATTTGCGTCGCCGCCCGTGTAAAAACGAGGCAGGCGACGTGTGAAGATATAATGAAAAACTGGGCGCGGACTACTGCTGAGTGAAATAGAAAGCAATTAATGAGCGGAACGTTCCACACGGAAAGCCGCTACAAAGTAACAAATTGACCTAGAGGTCAGCGTTCGAACACGAACGCCGTTTCCAACAAACCAAAAGCGTAGCATCAAAGCAATGACAATTTCATTAGCACAATGAAATAAACACCAGGCTCTTTCACAATGACCTGAAGTAACACTAAAGAAACACTCTAACTCCAAAAACCAACAGTAAGGCAAGAGCTAGGAGGAGCTGTGTTTGTCAGCAGCAAAGAAAAAGGAGTTTGTGTTAGAGGAAGGGACATTTATGGAACTGGCTCAATGCCCATTTTGGATTGGGATATTTTATATATTGTTTGTTGAAGTTGTGATGAAAATTTTCTTCAAAAAGTTTTATACAAAAGTTTTTTCTTCTTTGCTGCTGTGATGTCAGAGTAAAGATTGAATGCATAATAGGAGCCTCCTGTCTTGCCATAGAACCAAGTTTAGCAGCAATACCCTCCTAGGCTATCTTATCACCACTCCACTTAGCAGAACTCCCGTAACAAACTAAACAGACCTTGCAGTTCTATAATCGGTAGACTCACGGCCAGTCATGTATGTTTTCTCTACCTACATACAGAGCATACAGGACAGATAACCTATGGTAAACTACGCGAACTCCAACAAAAGAGAGGCACTGGTTATAATCTTCGATGCACGTTTCCCAGTGTTTGCCACCGTGCGTTTTATTGTAGGGACAAATCGGCTCAGAAAAAGTACGATTGCAAAAATCCCATTTTGCCCATGACCGTAGTCGCTGGGACAGAGTTTTCAAAGGAAACTGCAATTTTTGGATCACCTGCGTTAGGCTGTGATAAAAAAAAAAAACGTACTGTAACTAATTGTTTCCATGCATCAGGTCAGAAAAGAACTGACTGACTAATGGTGCCGATAGACCAGGAAATGGAACTCCTTGCACGGAGCCCACAGTCACTGAAATACGATAATGCAAGTCATCTTTTGGCTGCCTGTTGCCGCTGCACTCTGCACACGAACAGCAATCACTTGGCTTCGCCAATGCGTGCGCCTGAATGACAGCGTTCCCCAACAAACAGAAATCACTCGGCAATCACTTTACCAATGCGCACACGCCAAATGTGCGTGCCTTCTGAATTTAACAGCCTTCTGAGAAAGGGGGCGGGGCAATCCTAGAACACACATATATAAGTGTATATGAATATTATATATGAAAGACTAATCATAATAAATGCTATTTAACACCATATGTATACTTTGAAGTAATAAGAGTCCATCATGTTGCTCTGTACCAAGTTGCTATGAATTTTCTTTCAGGTACAAGATACAGCGCTCGCCAGCGAACAGCAAGCACTTGGCAATCACTCTGCCAATGCGCGCGCGACAAATGCGGTGCCTTCTGAATTTAACAGCCTTCTGGGAAAGGGGGCGGGGCAATCCAAGTTGCTATGAATTTTCTTTCAGGTCCAAAGGTACAAGATACAGAGTTCCCCAGCGAACAACCACCACTTGGCAATCACTTCGCCTAATATAACATGTTACATTATATTTTTTAATTCATATGACCACTCATGCCTTTGAGTTCGAGCGCTTACGAATATACAAAAACATAAAGGCATTGTGGTGAGATGTGACTTCATCTGGAATGCTCAGGATGGTTGTGGAATGTGGGGTGACCAGGTTCCAGTGGAATGTTAAGGTGTTTGGCTTTGATTACTAGAGACAGTTGTATTTACAGATGCAAGTGGATGGGTGGGGGTTTTATGCTCTACATCCGTGAAGACTGCATTAAAAGATAGTGTAGTACCTGTCGGAGCGTGAGTCTTCATCATTACGACGATGGGGACGAGGAACCAACAGCAAACGCCCACCGACATCCCCGCTCCTGTGTTGCCATATAAGTGCCCCAATGAGAGGGTCTCATTACAACCCTGGAGTTAATTACATTTTTTCCGGCACTCACAAATGGGCAAATACCGGTTCATTACGGCCTTGCCAGACCCGGTATTTGGCCATTCCTGGGCGCCGGAAAAAATTCTTCCCCATTCCCATTGAGCCCTATAGGCCCTATGGGAATGGGGAAGCCGGATGCACAGGCACTGTTATCAACGGTGCCTGTGCATCCAAAATGCTGTGCTCGCGGGTGCCTTTCATTCCGCCAGGTCAGACCTGGCGGAATGAAAGGCACCCGGGAGCACAATTCAGGGCCTCATTCTGAGGTGGGCGCAAAGGGATACCGGGCACCGGTAATCTCATTCCACTGCAACCACACGGCGAGGACACCGCTACCCATGCCGTGCATTCGCTGAAGGAAGAAGAGGCACCAGCCCGCGTTAAATTGAGAGAGAACCACCCATCATCCGGTGAGTGCCACTCGCTACATTAGCTGCATACCTGTGTAAGTGTGGTTCCCTGGTACCACAGTCGCATGTCACCCCCCCCCCCAACATAGAGGAGAGAAGTCTTGCAGGAGTGCCGAACGAGCGTGATCATGCTTAGATCTCCTGTACCGGGCTGAAAAGGCCTAGGCTGCGCAGGCGCGTGTGCAATGAGCAGCAGTGTATCAGGCGAGAGTCAGGCGGCACATACAGGAAGCCAGGCAGGGCACTAGGTCATTAAAGGAATCTTCAAGGACGTGATGCTGTGAAATTTAAAAAGGGTGAAAGCAGCACAGCGCATCAGGGGTGTGCACGTCTCTGGCAGCAGTGAAATGTTTAGTTCAGAAAGCATAGCTCATAAAGCAGCTGTGAGAAGAGCTCTAAAGAAAGGCATCCACTTACATCAACGTGCCCACCGTAGTGAATGACTATGGGCCTCATTACGAGTTTGGAGGTAGCCAATGCCGTTTTTACAGACTCGCTACCCCCAAACTCGGGTCCGGGTCCCGAAAAATGGGAATTACCAGGCCATTCCGACCTTTGCGGGCCCGGTAATTTCTATTCGCGGGACCCTGACCCGGTACGTCCCCATTCCCATTTGAGCCCCCATAGGGCTCAATGGGAATGGGGAGGATGGTAACAACGGGACCGTGCTACCATCCTGTTCTGCTACCGGGTGCCGCTCTGCACGTCTGACCAGGCGTACAGAGCGGCCCCGCGAGCATAATTCAGAATGTTGTGGCAAGGTAACAACGGCACCGGTAGCACTACTGGCGCCGTTGTTGCCTTACTGCAACACTCCTAATGAGACCCAATGTCTTTAAATATATTAGTCAGAGACAAATAACAGTGTAGCCCGCATGAACCCATGTGCTCTTAAAGCAGGAAAATCCAAAGTATATCCTTAACTAACAAAAAAAAAAAGGGGGAGAGTGTAGCCAAAAGTAAGCTGTACTCCTAAAACCAAGAGGAAGTGTTTCTACACTGTGTACTTTCCCCTGAGTCGAATGTTAAGGTGTTTGGCTTTGATTACTAGAGACAGTTGGATTTACAGATGCAAGTGGATGGGTGGGATTTTTTATGCTGTCCATCCTGAAGACTGCATTAAAAGATAGTGAAGTACCTGGTCAGAGTGTGAGTCTTCATCATTACACATTGATACATTCATGCTACTCTCATATCAATCTTATTGCACTGAACTGGATATGTGGTGGCTACATCTATCAACCAGTCAAAGAGTGCGTAGAGAAGATGGGCCAAGAATGGGTAGCTGAAGCCCGACTTATTTGAGAAACCAAACAAGTGGTGGCTATTCTCCAGGCCTATACAACTTGAGTAGGGTTAGGAAGAAATCGAGTGCAGTGACAATGGCTCATGCTATTGGTAAGACAACAAATTGCTTAAGTGATCAATTCCAAAATCGCACAATCCTATACATTTGTTTTCATCAAATTGGGATTTAATCGTATTAGAATTTTACTTATGAAAACCGCAGGAACTGTTACTTACACACTCAAATCGCATCAAACTGTTGCAGTCTATATTGTTTTCAATTGTAATGATACATTTAGAACTGCTTCCTCTACAATTTAACATTTTCAAGTTCCCAGGTTTTACTGATTGGGCTGTTCAAATCAAAATAATAATTGCAGCCATCTTGCCATTAACCTATTACTCTTGGTAAATATGAATAAAAAAAGTGCTAGACAAGAAACAAACACTTCATTAGCTAACTTCACGTGTAGCATAGTTGTATTTTCAGCCTTGAAAGGTAGGGAAAGCTTCCCCCAACATCAGCATACTTACTACACGCATACAACTAGTGCAGTGGCATGTGGGGATCACCTTTTTAATATTTATGCATATGAATACGTAATAGCCAACCACTTAAGGGGTCACAGGTGCAATTAAAGCAAAGCCTGGCTACCTGCAAAGACATTCTGACAACACTCAAGCAGGGTTGACGTCCCGTCAGTGAGCCGGGGCATTCATTCATTGACTGACTGGCATGTCTGTTGTGCAGACACTTGGCAAAAGGATTTTGGTCTTCCTTTTTTGTTTCAGACAGATGGATCAAAGGCATTACTGACTCTCGCACAAACAGGATCAAACCACATTAGGCCTGTTTTGAGAAAGCTTTTCAATGGGACTTTGATAAAATTGGAAAACATTTGGCTGTCCGAAAATAATTGTCGAAATTGATGATGCAGCTTTTTAATCAAACAAAGCATTTCTTTTCATCAAGAAATGCAAAACTATCTATTGTCTTACATCCATATATATTAATACAACTTTATTTTAATAAAATGACAACAGAATTGTAATTCACTTCTCTTTATAATTTAAATTCTGTACCAGTTGTACAATATATTAATTTTACAAAGCTAAATTCAAACCATCTTGCAAAACCACACATCCTACCATACCATTATTGAACAATATCTATATGAAAATATTTCAAATTAGAAAACATTGGTTTTCAGTATAGAAATGGAACAATTACATATATTATGTATTCTGACAACACTAAACAAAGTTTGCCAAAACAAAAAAACATCAGTAAAATGCAAAATAAAAGTAAAATTTAACTTGTCAAAGACTATCTGAATAAGAGATTTAAATACCCCTCTATAAAACAGAGCACTAAAACCAGCATTGAGGCCTTAATGCAACGGTTGTGTACCTTAAGAGTGCAAAATCGTTTCATTTCAACAGATACATACTAAAATAAATATTTTAAAAACGCTATCTTTTTTTTTATAATAGTGTAATCATATAGATTGTTGCCCATCAGTTTTACTGAAGGCATTTAAATAAAATGTCATTTATGTGATAGCATGGATTTATTTTAGTTCCTATTAACATAAAAATACACCTCCCTCTTTTAGCACTAGTGTAGTGCGCATTATCCCCTAAACTGTCGGTTCAAATCCAGTCTTTCCGTATAATGTTCCCCTATTGTAAAAGCATGTAAGTTTAAAAAAAGTCTATGAAAATACATTTTTCAACTGCACAGGCATAACATCTTAAACTAGGAAAAAATCCCATACTGTGGCCATTAATGCATCCATCCATTGGTGGTTAAGGGAGCAGTTAGGGTTGGTTTAATGGAAGGAAGCAAGCTGGAAAACCTCCTTACCGGCAGGTTCTTTCTCTAGTCATGAAAACTTTCTGTAGTGTAGAACCGACCCGACTAGTTTCTGAAACCAGACAGGGGCTTGGAAAAAAGTTATGTTGTTATTAACATAGCATTAATTCTAGTTTTAAATAGTATCACAGTTTCTAAAATATATTTACAATAGTGCCTGGCGCAAAGTAGGTTTGCCCGACAGGCTTATGCATATTTTGCAAGCCATCATGTGGAATGTGCAGTAACTGTAATCGCTGTGGACTATACAATCATAAACATGTACTGCTTAACTAGACCAGAATAAAAGTATTTTAAAAATATTTTTAGCAAAGCATTCTCTTCAATATAGGACATACGTATGCTTACTATAGGTTTTAATTATTTACCAAACTTATGTCCTGCATAAGCAAAAGCATGAACATAACAAACAGTGTAAAACAGTAGTGGCAGAGGACACACAGGATACTTATAATGTATGCATGTAGGATAATATTTCAGTTCTGAGAGTGAGTCCAGAGTTGCTGTGGGTAAGTTGAGCAACATCAACTCTGTTTTGCTCTGCATGTTAACTGCAAATAAAATGTCAGAGTCATTCCCTGTGTTTGATTTGTAGGTGACTGTATATAGATGGGTTTATTTTGTAAAGCTTGAAGAATAAAATGGATTGCCGGAGGCGAATTTAGGGAACATTTTAGTCATGGCAAAAAAATGGAGGGCGATCTGGACATCAAAACTGGACAAAAAGTGTTGCAACATACATGTATAAAAACATTACAACAAATGTGATGTTATACTGTACATTCCAATGTAAACATTGATCTGTTAGCGTTTGTAATTTTCTATAGTGTCGCTTTTGTTTAGAGTTTTAGTATCTAACTGGGTATAGACCATTTCCATAGTTTTATTATATAGAAGAACAGTACAGTGTCAGAAGTGGGACAATGTACTGGGCCTCATTACGACCCGGGCGGTAACCATGGCACTATTTGCGCCATGGTTTCCAAACTACCGATTCCGCCATGGTGAATGGCAGAATTACCGCCCCATTCCAAGGTTTGCGGGGGCGGTAATTCCCCATTGACCATGGCCCTTCCCCATTCCCATTGAGCCCTATGGGGGCTATGCGGTACCGTAATTACCTCCAAAGTCCCTTTGCGGGTCCCGTCCGTAACGGCTGGTAAAACCAGCCGTTAAAGGAGGACCCGCAAAGGGACCTCGGAATTGGGCGGTAAGGGATTACAGGTGCCCTTACCGGTACCGGTAATCCCTTACCGCCCGGGTCGTAATGAGGCCCACTGTCTTTTTAATTTCACCACAATTTTGGGCTATCTAATGGGGAGCCCGAAAGCCTGTTTTCCAACGGGGTTTGTGTTCTCCCTAATGTATCTGCATTTAACAGCTCGGAATGCGTCCCAAGTCTCAATAATTATGGAGAGGCTCAGAAAATGCAACAATATGTTCCAGTGCGCTCAAGTGCATTAGTAAAAATACGGTAACAGCCCTGAAAATGGTAAAATGTGATGAACACAAAAACAAAACAAAAATACAAACCAAATGTAAGCAGAAATATCTTAATAGTGTTAGGGAAAACATAAAATCAATAACAAGCTGAGCCTAAGAGCGCCGAGGTGATCTGGCAATCGATTAACAATGAGGTTTTCCCACCCCTCTCATCACCTGACTTGACCAAAGTGACAGAACAGAAAGTTGTAATGTTCTTTTACTGCATTATGTATATATATAGAGAGAGAGAGTGTGAAAAGTCATTGTTTGACCTTTGGGTTTGCTGCCCTCTGATTTGTTTAGAATGAACAGTTGACATTCAGTGATTGTTTACTTGCAAATACTTCCAACTCCCAAAGCTAAAAGCTACATGTTTTTAGACAGAAAGGGAGCAATTATATTTTACAAGCTTCCATGACAGCTGCCAGTCAAGGCTTAAAAAGAGGAAGACAACTGCACATCTAAATAAACATCAGTATAGGGAAGACAATCTATTACTTTCTAATCCAGTGGCAAAAACTGTTTATGCCATTTGGAGGTGGTAGTTAGTTGTGAACAGGAAATAGGAAATTTGACTTTTTCTGTTAAGTGAATATTCAATGATAAACAATCGTGGGGGTTGGGGGGGGCGTCGTCAGTACTGTATATAGTCCATATCAATCTTAGGGCTTGGTCACAGTGAGGCCTCAGCCATGTGCATTTCAAAGCACTCTGACAATCCCTGTTTGTGATCTCCGGGCAATTTTTAGAATGTTCCCATTCAAAACAGATCTTGCTGGTAAAACAAACGTATAAATAAATACCTTTCTAACTAACACCTAACTACATTGTGCCAGTGGCCATCAATGCCTGTGTAGTCATAGGCCCAGTCTGTCCCCAAGCAGATTTGTGTTTATGTAAGATTGAAATGACTTTATGGCTCAATCTAGAGCAGTGTGCCCTCTATTTAAATCCAATGTCAGAAAATGTCCATTAGGTTTTCAGAACTCCATAAGAAATTAGGGGAGCTAAGTCTGGAAAGAATTTCACTTGATATGAATGACAGTCACTAGGCTAGCGGCTACCTCTTGTGGTATCTCAGATCTTTGGGGAGAAATGGGCATCTTAGTACCTTTCTTTGAGATTTTTGGTATTGGTCACACCCAGAGATACAGATTTTCTTAAAGTGGCGGGAGAGGGAATCCACACTGAAAACCTACTCACAGTGAACATGAACATGCAACAAAGACTCACGACAACAGATTAAAATTCTTCCTTCAAAAATGTAAATGCCACTCTACTAGATTCAATATATAAAAAAAACACTAAACCCTCCCAAAGGGGCTTGAAAAAGTGCTAAATATAACAGGCGACTGTTCCAATCAGATGTCCTTAGTGTCCTGCTGGTTTTCCAAGTGCCAAATGAACACCTGCTGTTAACGAGGCACAACTGGTGGCTCCGGGGAGGCAGTATGTGTCACTTGTCCATTAATCCAGCCTCCTTGATTTTGGTGTAAAAAAACTTCTCCAGCAGATTGGCACATTTAAAGTATTCACTCTCAGGGGGGTTGTACTCCCTACAGTTTGTAAAGATACGCTGTAGGTCTGCCATAAACAGTTTTTTTGTCACATAGTATCTGTTCTTCAATCGCTCGCTCATCGTTTTCAAATCTGCAAAAAAGAAATAACATTGCTAACTCGCAGTATCCATTATGCAGTTGTATTGCTAAGACTTGTCGACCTCTGCAAGACAGGCAATCACACAAATATGATGCCGAAAAACGAGTACTTGAGTCACAAGTGTGGCCCTTCACCCCCTTTTCACTCCCTTCCCATTGAAGAAGGGGGTTGGCCAACATTAAGTCACCTGGATTAGTCACAATGGAACCTCGCATAAAACACAAGAGTCAATAAAAACAAGACAGCAGGAGAGGGGAAGAAGAGAGTTCTGTGCCAGCTATTTCTTTTCTCTGCCAAGTTAATCTACTACCAAGTATCTCTGATCTAGTTGGGCAGCTGACAGAGTTGATCCAGGTTTCATACATTTTCAAATGGTGTACTTGCCATCTTTTCCTTTAATGTGCTTAGTGCCATGTGTACATGGAGAGCTTGAGGAACTTGCATCGGAATCACAACACAACAGTATTCACAGGGTAAACATGGTTCTGTAGTGTGACAACATGAACATGCAGTGTATGCTCTTCTTAGATAGGCCCACATCATGGATCCATAGAAGACAATCTGCCATGAAGTGCTTCGAAGAACAGTCACCTAGCAGCTTCTGTTTGTGTGCATGTAGGAAACCCTTGAGTAGCATGCAAGGCAGTGGGAGGTTTCATTCTTGTGGCCAAACTGGGGAGAATGTGTAGCTTCCATAAGAGAACATTTAGATTATAAGCATGAGTAAGCTCTTTAAACTGGCCAATCAGTGTGCTCTGGTCAGTAAGAGAACAAAGGTATGCCCTAGCAGTGAGAGGGAGCACAGACATTTCTAAAATATGGACTGGGATGGCCGGTTTGGCTCTCCCTTGCACGATGTGGCAGTCCGTGGAGTCTAAATTGGTTACCTTGACTCAGTGATAGGAACCATAATCAGTTTCAGCATGTTGCTCTTGATGACCTGCATCCACCCTCTTTGTCAGGTACTGTTTTACTACAGTCTAGCTGCGGTGGCAAGGTTTATGACATAGAAGTTTGGAAGTCTAGCAAGAAATGTATGTGTGAATCAACAACCAGCTTGAAGGTTGGTTGATGACGCTGGGTCTGGATGTCGTCAGCATACTGGTAGAATGTGGACGTACACCAGTCTGAAGTATGTCTCCAAACAGATGTTAACACTGGGGGGGATAAGCTGAGGCCTGGGATGTTGACAAGCACTGCAGGTCCTCCTTTGGTGTAAGTTATTTTCAAGAATGCCCCTGAGTTCGCTCACATTCTGGGACCTCCGATATAGGATATTGGGCTTCATTACAAGTTTGGCTGTAATAGTGGCCAATTACCACCAAATGGTATTATCGTTACCGCCACTTGGTCCCTTGGGTTTACTACGGGATTACAAGTAGTGGAAGACAGTTTTAAATCCCCATTTTATGGGGTTTTTGGCGGTATCACGTTTGGCAGAATTACAGGGTGGTAATTCTGCAGATTTTTGGAGGTAAAGTGGAGGATCTACCTGGAGGCAAATCCTCAACTTTACCTCAAAAAATCATAATTACCACCCAGCAAAAATGGAAGTAACAAAATTACATCCACTTTTTCCCACACCGCCAAACTCGTAATGAGGCCCAATATCCCAGGTCTGAGATCATGGTGTGGTAGATCACTGTTCTCTGAGCCTGGGCATGTGGAGCCACAGATCGTGGATAAAGCATTCACTTACACGGGAAACTAAAGACTGGCCTGCAGCAGGCCAAGTCAGCAATGTCTTGATGGGTCATCGTTAGGGGGTGTGACAATAGCTTGATTCTAGGTTGGGTCAATGCAGCAGTAAAGGGAGGAGGTCAGGTGCTAGTTTGAGGTGTCCCTCCCTAATTTAGGACGTGCATTGATTAAGATAAGACTGAAGGGTTTGTGACAACTTTAGATGCAGAACAGCCGTGGCTTTGTGCAACTAAAACAACATTTATTTATGGTCCATAATAGAAAATAATGTCTATTTCCTTCATTTCCCAAAATGTATACTATTGCAAAGTGCTCCCTACCGTTCTCTGTGCTCTGGAACAAGGAGTGCGAACACTCAGTGTTCAAATATGAACACAAGTATCCTTAGAATAGTTTAATGGCATTACCCATGGGGAACCTGATGACTTCATAGTATCCGGGAGCATCTGTTTTCTTCACAGGTTCCATGAAGGGCCAGGCGCTTTGGTGGCTCTTTGGTAAAGACAAAAAGGAAAGGTTTGTAAGCTGCTGTCCTGGTTCATAGTAAGCTTCTTCAATACATTCCTGAACACTGAATATCCCTGCCTATGCGTGGGCTCTTGACCAATTCCAAAAGAGAAAGCTCTTCCTAAAACAGATAAACTTTACTGTCCTTCTTTACTGTTCTGTGTTTTTATCAATGTCATCTCCAAAATGTACATCAATGCTACATTTCAACTGTTTTATGGCCTTAAACAGGAAATAATAAAAAAAAACAGAAAACAGACAGGCATGTTATATTTAACCTACAAAACAGAATCCTATAAGTCACGACAGTGAAGCCGACCCCATAGGGGGTTAGTTCATTTTTGGTTTTGGCGCATTTGTGTGGCACTAGAACCATATAAATGCTGAAACCATTGTTACAAAAGAGAGAGAGCGGTAAGGTAATTCTGAGCGGAGAATATCTGGTTGGCAAAGTAACAGGCAATACACGGCATGAAAAATACTAAAACTCTAAAGGTTTTTTTTTCTTCAGAACCCTTCCGCCGTACTACCCAATGAGGAGTTCCCTAACACTTTTAGCTCCAATCAGCAGCTTTGTAAGAAGCAAGTCAGGTACTGGGCTTTGAAATGCCCAACCGTGCAGTGATTTGTAAGCTTACGATATTGGACTATTTTGGGCTATTTCACGCACAATTGGCTACAACACCCCCATTTGTGAGGGAAATTATGGTTGTGTGCAGGATTTTGGTATACTTTAGACAGCAGATCTGTTTTTTTTTAGATTTCCTGAGGCTGCCTCTTTACCTCCACCCACCCCACGTCCACTCTCTCTACCACCACTCCCGCTCTCTCTACTCCCACTCACCACACTACTCTATCCCTATAAACCCTCATTACGTGGGCTGGTTTGGCTTTGTATGGGCTATTTTGGTCAAATTTCGACGACAAGTCCTCCCGAGGCTGCTATGTTCTTAATGTTTTATGCCTCCAAACAACTACCACCCCCAACAAACCCTCAGCCCCCCCCCTCACGCTACACCCACCCATACCCGCAGTCTCTCTAACCCCACCCATATTTTTCGCCAATGGCATGCATGGATTCCGCAAGCGTCCCAGGCCTGAACCAATGTGTGAATTTCCCTACTCACAAAGCAGGCCTCATCTTGGAACTGCATTCTTGACGGTACTGATTCAGTACGAATTGGAAATCCCATTCCTTTCCCCAGGTCAGATTTTACAATCCGAGTACAGTTTTCCATAAGTGAGACAATATTAACCAAGATACCATGGCCCTGTTCCTGAATGGATCCGTAACCACAACATTTTGTTCTGATCCAATACAGATTCTGGATACATTTTTTGCAAAGATGTCCTACGCCCTTATCTCCCTGGCACCCAGCTACTAACAGAAAGCTAGGGAAAAAGAACAGGGGACACAATGTTTGATTTTCTGATGTTCTTCTAAGAGAAAAGAGGAAGTTAAGACAGGCTGTGAGAGCCAGGAGGAAGAAATATGATTCCCAAGTTCAACAGGCTTATAAACGACACTTACGATCCTGTAATAAAATGCGGATTCAAGCTAAGAGTGACTATTAGTCCACTTGCATTCTCTCTAACCCTAATATTGCTCAAGAACTGTTGCCTGAACTGCATACCCCGATAGCAGTAAATAGGAACGTTGCACCTTCGCAGATTTTATGTGACTATTTGGTGAAATTTTATAAGGAAAACATCTCTAAAATACAATTGGAAGCAGGCCACTGCCATTAAGCGGGGGTACTCCCCTGTGGGTCCGCTCAGGTAATAGCAAGGGAACCGCTGTTTTCTGCCTTTAATTTGATCACTGAGCCTCATCTGTTGGAGGTTATGAGTACCCGCCATCCGTTGGGGTCCCCGTTCCATCCTTGCCCGGCTATGATACTAAAGGATGTGAGATGAGTGATAGTTCCTGAGCTCTGTTGTCTGATGAATTGCTCTTTCAGCACCAGAGTGGTTCCACCGCACTTAAAAACAGCAGCAATAACTCTGCTTCTCAAAAAACCTGCATCACATCCCTACCGACTATCGTCCAATCTCGCTTCTCCTGTAACTTAGTCAGTTGATGGAGATGACAGCAGCATCTCAACTTTAGTCATTCGTGGAATCCCATTGCTTATTATAACAGGAACAGGTGGGCTTTAGACCGGGCTGCAGTACTGAACTGATAGTTGTGGCAGCGATCAGTGTTCTTCGTGGTCTGGCTGAAAGGGGAGGGGGGCACGAGGGGCCACGATATTATTGGACCTCTCTGCCACCGTCGATACAGTCGACCATTCAATCCTGCTGGGCTGAATTTCTGCGGCTTGTTTTAGAGATAAAGCTTTGGCTTGTCTGTCCTCTTTTCTGTCAGGTCCAGGCCCAGAGGCAGAGGGGTACACGTCTTACCTGTGTGTGTTTGGGTCTTTTTATTATTATTTCTCAGTATTTATTCTGACCTTGGTTTAGGCCTTCACTCTTGTGCTCAGAGTAGGGAAGCTTCCCCAAGCCAAGATGGAGGAAGTTAATCAACATGCTGACTGGCTACAGCCGTAACAAAGACCCTTTGACCAACATTCTAAACTGCCTTTCAGTAGTTTTACCCAATTGTCAGGTCATGTTGTCTAAGCTCCCTTTAATTTAGGCTCTAGAAACCCCAGCAGCAAGTTTTGGCTGTTTGTACTTCCTGGAAGAATGATAGGAGTGAATAAGGAGTTATGAGAGCAGTGAAGCAGTGAAGGAAAAAGCAGCTTCAGCTAAATAAGGCAGCAGCTAAATTCTTATTTGCTCTTGCTATCTTATGTGAAACATTTACGTTATTGAAATAAACAGGATTTGAATTTTACTAAGGCAGTGTACCCATATGTGCCTAAGAGAAGTCAATGTATAAATATAACTGTTTCCAGGAAGCGTGAGTGAGAGCAAATGCCGTGAAATTGACTAACACAGCAACAATGCCATCTAGAGGGTGTCCTGTGTGAGACCCTGGGAATCACAGGTCAGGCACTGGTATGGTTAACTTCCTTCCTTTCCGACCGCCCATCCCAGGTGGAACTTGGGTCCTTTCTCTCTACCATCACTCTTTCCAACTCCAGCGTTCCCCAGAGTTCTAACCTATCCCCCTGGCTCTTCAATGTCTGCATGGCTGCCCTGGCATATGTGATTTCTCCTTTCATCTCTAACTTACAATCTTATGTGGATGACGCACAACTCTCCTTCAGGCTGCCCTCCGACACCTCCTCTACCTTGCTCATATCCGACTGTCTGTCCACAATTCCGTCACAGTGTTCTGAAAACAACCTCTGCCTGAACGCCAGTAAGACTGAGATTGTTCGCATTGGGATTCCTGCTCCCGTTTTTCCCACACTCACTCTGGCCAGCCTCTAACATCTCTCTCTGCTCTATCCCACTCTCCCTTGACTCTGTGTCGCACCCACCGGTGAGGTAAAAAGCCTTGGGGTCTTCTTCGACTCCACTCTCTCCTTCTCCACTCACACTTCGGACATTTCCGAAAAGTACAACTACCAGCTGCACCTCCTCAGAGGTACTCTTCCTTTTCTCACCTTCCCCCAGCGGCTCACTGTCTCCAGAGCCCTGGTTCTCTCAAGGCTGAACTACTGCAACAGCCTCTTTCTCAACCTCCATGCCTCTGCTTTGCGCCCTCTGCAACTCATCCACAACAGAACCGCAACACTTATCCTTGGCCTCAAGCCCAGGGACCGCATCTCTCTGGTATGAAAAATCCCTCCAATGGCTCCCTGTGCCTGCAAGGATCAAGTTCAAGACCCTGTGCATTGTCCATAAGGCTTTCTAGGGCCTGGGACCTACCTATCTGCAACAATACCTACCTACATACTGTCCTTTCTGAGCCATCTGCTCATCTACCTCCAACCTTCTGCAAGTGAGCCGGTTCAAAAAGCAGAGATTTGGAGGGAGCTATTTATCCTCAGCAGGGGCCTCTCTCTGGAATAGCCTCCCTGCTGCCCTCTGTCTTGAGCCTGATCTCCTTAATAAGACATTCATCTTCTCCTCTTCATTCTCTCTCCCTCTACCCTGCTAACATCTCTCTCTGCTCTATCCCACTCTCCCTCATTTTCCACACTGCTTGCTGACTGGCCGTTGGGTGTACAGGTCCCTTGCACCCTGTCCAGTCCTCACGTACTTGTCTCCGGGCCAGCGCTTGCCTCATCGCTAC
Organism: Ambystoma mexicanum; assembly: GCF_040938575.1. NCBI lineage: Eukaryota > Metazoa > Chordata > Amphibia > Caudata > Ambystomatidae > Ambystoma > Ambystoma mexicanum. The sequence continues at coordinate 1,391,062,060 of NC_090924.1, forward strand.
TGCACTTGGTCAATGACCCATGAGAGTGGCATCTCTCGGCACGCACCCCAGTTTTTCTGACTGATTGGGCGCACTTGGGCCCCCTGCACTTATCCCCCCCTCTCCTGTAACGTCTGTGCACTTGCACAATATGATCGTACCATGCCTTGAAGATCAGCTATCTTCCCTGTCTCCTCTCGTTGCATGGCGGCGCCTCAATGCACTTGGAAAAAGCATTGTCGTCAGAACCATTTGCTGTTATCTACACTGTTAATTGTATTATATGTACTTACTCTGCTTGTGCAGACTTGTATCATTCAGAAATTCAAGGGCTTTGAATGACTGTTGTTATTCCCATTGTTCCCTCCCTCCTTAAGCGCTTTGAAACACTTGCCTTGTGTATAGGCGCTTTACAAATAAACATTACCATACCATACTGCAAGTTAGCAGTAACATTTTTTCACTTTCTGTTTTCTAACTTTTGACAACAACATTTTAAGGGAGCGAGGTTAACGCAGTATTAAGGAATACAACCAGAAACTAATATTTGTAAATAGTTACTCTTATTAATTCTTGAAAACAAAAGCAGAAATTCAGGAATTGAAGAAGCAGAGTTATGCAGAAGCATAAGTGAGCAACAAAGCCTTAAACTACTCTTGAAGGTTGATGGAAGCAAAGAAACCAACTTTTGAAAACCTTAACTTTTAGGAGTGATCTAGACAACTGTTAAGAAACATTTTTAACAAGAAGTTATAACTGCAACATTCCTCTGAATATAGTAGAGGGAAATTCATGTAAAGTCACAAGGGGGAATAAAGTATATAGAATGTACACGCTAACCAGTTATTCTCTCTCATCCCATGCAGATATCCTTCTGAGTCAAGGCCAGCAATCTGAACTGTTTCTTATTTTATCCACTTCCCCTTTCCGTTAGGGGTGTTGCAGGCTCAGCCGTTTATAACTTGGTTGAGAGCTTAACATCTAGGAGGGACTGTGGGGTTCTGCAGCACCCGAGGAGATCTTGTGAAAACAGACCTGACATTTTCTTAGCAACAGGGCTCAAACGGTAGTTCTCCCCCCTTTTGTATCGGTGGCCAAACCTGTACCCTGTGGTGTTACTCAGGGGTCAACCTTAAGCCCCCTTCTATTTAATCTTTATGTAAAACCTTTAACAGACCTAGGAGCTAGGCTTTATATGTATGCTGACGATACCCAACTGATCTTCCATGTTGGATACCTAGTGGGTGATCCTGTGGGTGATATGAAGGCTTGTCTAGAACAAGATTGGTGGGTGGATGACAGATAGAAATCCAATGCTCAAAAAACATAAATGTGGTTATGCCCTTCCTTGCCACTAGCACAGCCATCTGATGAGCTGGGAGGAGCATGGGTACCAGAGCCATGCTCTGGACGGAGGTGCTGGGCGAGTTCCCAATTCCTGTCTTAAAGGCTAGGAATATCGATGTATGGCTTTATTCCTCCCTTTCTCTAGAGAGCCAAGTGGCCTTGGTGGTCAGCTCTTGTTTTTTCATCTTTGCTCTCTTAAGAGACTTCTGGACTGCTTCTTATTTCCCTGTAAGATTCAATTGCTTAATGCATTCATCTGTAGTAGACTTGTTTTTTGCAATGCAATCTACCTGGGTTTACCCAAACGGACACTCCACAGACTGCAAATTATCAAGAACAGAGCTGCAAGGCTTCTTTTTCATTTGCGGCTGCGAGACCATAGCTCTTCTATGCTGCGATTACTGCATTGGGTTCCTGATGGTCAACGGGTATGTTTTTTTTTAACCTTTATTTAACATAACAGCAGACATGTTACCTTAAGGCAAGTCATGTACAGAGTGTGACTAGGAGAAATAAAATCATAAATACTGAGGCACAATGAGTCATCAACGCCAAAAAGCACGACTCAGACCCCCATCATAGAGCATCTCGACCCTTCCTGCATCCCAGGGTCTATTCAGGTGTTCCATCCCCCCACGAGTTTGCAGGAGATAATTCCAGAGGGCCCCCAAATGTCTTACGGTTGGCAACTAGGCATGACCGTTGCAGTGTAGACCTCCTCCCTTTCGTTGGCATAGGTCAATTCTCTGAGCCATTCAACTGTCCCGGGGCAATTCTCTATTTCCAATATTTCAGGATACATTTCTTAGCAATCATACAAGCCAAATTAAAAAATCTCGGTTACTTCACATTGACCTTTCCAATATCTCCCAGGAGATACTTAGGAGGGGAAAGTGCTGGGGGTATCCAAGTAATGTCATACAGTATTCCTGCTACTTCCTGCCAAAACTGAGCCACCGCAGGGCATCCCCAGTACATTTGGAAGGAGTTGGCTTCTACACTACCGCACTACATACATTCACTGTTTTCATTCAGGACAAACTTAGAAATTTGCGCCAGGGTGTAATGTAAATGATTCAATATCTTGAATTGTATCAACCTTAAATTTAACGTTAAGCGAGACCTCCTTCGTCAGGTGACACCAATGTGCCCAACGATCATCTTGTATAACTATATTCAGGTCTTTTTCCCATTTCTCCCAGGCCATACTAATTTATTTCTGAGCAGTCTGGGACGCTTTATACAGTCTAGAGACAAGCCTACTAGAGCTCTCACCCAGCACTAGCATTTCAAATAGGTTACACATATTGGGTTCCTGAGGGAACGATGGCCAGCGGCGCTGAATCGCAGCCCTCATCCTATAATATTGTAGACATCTAGTCGGGTTATTCCCCAGTTTGGCAACAAAGTCCTCTAGTGACATAAAAAGCCAATTTTCAAACAGATCACTTAGCGTAATTTCCTCCCCCGGTCCCATCCGTTCTTGATAACCGCGTCATATGTTGGGGGAAGCCCCGGGCAGTTCCACAACGGGACACCCCTGAAATATGGGGCCGATATATCCAGCCTTTTAAACAGTCTTGCCCACGCATTTACCATAGTACGGACTGGGTCAAACAAGCACAAGTCTTTGAAGGCGATAATCCTTGGGGGACATCACAAAGTCTTTGGAGTGGCACTGTAGGTCTCAAGGGCCCGATAAATTGTACCTGTCAATGGGTTAAGCTTAATACACTTTGCTTGATGCATAAGGTCTTCAATATTACGGCCTCTCCTTTTTTCAGGGCTAGAGTTCTTCGCTATATACCTGCCAGAGCATTGTGGTCCTCCTCGGGTAGACTTTTTGTGGCACCCAGATTTAAATATGAAAAATGGGGTGGTCGTTTGTTCACTGTTCAGGCAGCCAAACTGTGGAATGTCCTCCCTCTGTCCCTGCGCCTGATCAGCAACCATCTGGAGTTCAGACAAGGTGTGAAGACCTTCCTGTACCCCCAGTAATTTCCTTTTTGAGGGGCAATGTGGGTCTGGCTCTGCCGGTGCTTCTATAGCACTGTGATGCCTTTATAAGGTGAGGGTTTGCGCTCTATACGTTTCATTGCCATACCATCCCCCATTCTCTCTAACCCCATCTCCCACCCTACCCTTACTCTCACTTCGCCCATTCTCTCTACCCCCACCCTTACTCTGCTCTTTCTACCCCCACTACCTACCCCTGTTCTCTACCCCCAAAACATGTAATCAAATAGGTACACAGGATCCTATTTATATGTACCACATCTTACTCCACCAATAGGAACATAGATTATATTATACAAGAAGGATATTTACTAGGAAGTGGTGAGCGTTTTACTGCACTTGGTGAAAACACATGCTGGTGCTGCACGGTCTTCTTTCAAACCCTGCGAGTCATTAGCGAGGAGTTTGTTTCTCCTAATCTAGAGATTGGTTCTGCGTCCTCTTTTGTAATCATCTGCAGACTTGGTTGTCATTACAAGGGATTTCCTCCCCTTGCCCCACGTTGTGGGTGGCTTAACTTGCGTGAAGGTGTGACGATATGTTCGGCGGATTGAGACGCCTTTTGAAGTATCTTGGTTTTTCAATGAAGAAAAATTAGCCTATCTGTCATTTACAGACGTGCGTTGAAGATTCACCACATTAAGGCTGGTTGCCTGAAACTACCCATTCAACACGGTGTTGAGAAGAATAGTGGATGTTTTAAAGGTTCCCCTGAAGAATGTTCGCCCGAAAGGGGCTTTAAAGAACAGAAACATGTTGGGATTATATGTTGTTTTAGTGACACATTTAGGTTTTTTCTATGTACTGTGATATGTGATATCGTCTGTGTCCATTTGTAAAGTGGTTTATTTGAAATTTAGCTTTTTGGATTTTGTAGGTTTTAGTGGTAGTTTTGTACACTGTGTTAGGTGTGGGTAGTATCTTATGTTTTAATTTAAATATTCTGTATTAAACAAAAATGTGTTTTGAAATTTGGAATGTTGAACGCAGTCTATGTTGTCAAGACCTGTAGTGCCGGAGAATCTGTCAGAGGTGTCTAATCGTTGGGGGAGAAGGAGGGGTGGAAGTAGAGAAAGTTTACCTCTACCCCCAAAAGCCTGCTCTCTCTATCACCACCCACCCAAACCCTGCTCTCTCTATCCACACCCACCCTACCCTTGGTATGGTATGATAATATTTATTTATAAAGCTCCTTCCAAAACACAAGGCAAGTGTTTCAAAGCGCTCAAGGAGGGTGGGAACATGGGGAAAAAAACAGCAGTCGTCCAGAGCCCTTGAAATTCTGAGACGATAATAGTCCACACAAGCATAGTAAGTGCCCATAAAACAATTAACAGTTGAGACACAGCAAACAGGCCTGATGCGAATTCTGAAGTTTTACCAAGTGCAATTAAGGGTTGGAGACAAGGGAGGACAGACAGACGATCTTCAGGCACGGTACATTGGGATTGTGCAAGTGCAGAGACGGTTACAAGGAGGGGGAGGCTCAAGTGCACCCAGCCAGGGAGGCTGGGGTTAGTGCAGAGAGTAGTTTCCAGAACTTAATGAGATCGGGCTCAAGATGGAGGGCGCCAGGGAGGCTATTCCAGAGGGAGGCCCCTGCTGAGGATAAGGATCTAACTCCAATATCTGCTTGGAGAACCGGCTCACTCGCAGAAGGTTGGAGGTAGATGAGCGGAGGTCTCAGGAGGGACAGTATGGTAGGTAGGTAGATAAGCAATGTTGCACATAGGTCGGACCCAGACTGCAGAAAGCCTTGTGGACAATGCAGAGGGTCTTAAACTTGATCCCTGCAGCCACGGGGAGTCAGTGAAGGGATTTCAGCGCTGGGGAGATGCGGTCCCTGGGCTTGAGGCCAATGATAAGTCTTGCAGTTCTGTTGTAGGTGAGTTGCAGAGGGTGCAAGGCAGAAGCAGGAAGCTTGAGGAAGATGCTATTGCAATAGTCCAGCCTAGAGAGAACCAAGGCTCTGGAGACAGTGAGCCATTGGGGAAAAGTGAGAAAATCTGAGGAGATGCAGCTACTAGTCAGACGTTTTAGAGATGTCAGAGATGTGAGAGGAGAAGGAGAGAGTGCATTAGAAGATAACCCCCAGGTTTTGGCCTCGCAAGTGGGTGCGGACGCAGGGCCAAGGGAGGCCGGCCAGAGTGAAAGTGGGAAAGAGGGAGAAGGGGTCCCAATGCGAACAATCTCAGTCTTACTGGCGTTGAGGCAGAGGTAATTTTCAGAGCACCATGACTGTATTGCAGACAGTCAGATATAAGTGAGGAGGAAGAAGGTGGCTGAGGATAGCCTGAAAGATAGTTGCGTGCCATCCGCTTAGCACTGGATGTTAGAGGTGAAAGTGGCAATCAATTACACGTGCCAAGGCTGCCACATAGACATTGAAGAATCAGGGGGATAGGTTAGATCCCTGGGGAACGCCATAGGTTGAAAGAGCGATAGTTGAGAGAGCTCTAAGGTCCACCTGGGATGGGCGGTCAGAGAGAAAGAAGGTTAACCACGCCAGAGCCTGTCCTGTGATTCCCACGGTGTCAGAGACTTGCGATCAGGATGTTGTGGTTAACCGTGTCGAAGGCAGAAGAGAGGTCAAGAAGAATGAGGACAGAGGGGGTTTTAGTGTCAAGATTTAGAGCAGGTCTTCACGGGTGTTCAGAAGAGCAGTTCCTGTGCCTCTGGATGCTCTAAAGCCAGACTGATGGTCGTGGAAACATCGAATAAATTCAGTGTGGAGGGTCAGCTGAGCGATAGCCAACTTCTCCAGGAGTTTTCCCAAGAAAGGAGTGATAGAGATAGGACTGGGATACCCTTACTCTCTCTACTGACACCAACCCTACTCCGGCTCTGCTCTCTCTACCCACACCCACTGACCCTATCCTGGCTCTCTCTACCCTCCAACCAGCCTACCCCTGCTCTCTCTACGAATCACCCACCCTACCCTGCTCTCACTATCCCAACCCACCCTAACCCTGCTCTCTATATCCCCATCCACCCTAACCCTGCTCTCTAGCCACACCCACACTACCCTTGATCTCTCGAACACCACACACCCTACCCCTGCTCACTCTAACCCCACTCACCCACCATACTCCTGCTCTCTCTACCCCTACCAACCTAGCCCTGATCTCTCAACCCCACCCATACACACTACCCCTGTGCTCTCTATCCCCACCGATCCTTTCTCCACCATATCTACCCACACCTACCCACTCTACCGCCGCATGCTCTACCTACACCCACCCACCCTACCGTGCCCTCGCTGTAAACCACCATCCCAACCTACTGCCACTCACTATATGCCCACCCACCCTGTCCCTGCTCTTTGTCTATAGATCAAGGGGGCGTGGCCTGAGCTCATGGAGTGAAGGTGTGCCTGGGAGAAGATCCCATCCGGATCCTCTCGAGATCCTTAAAAATGACAGCTTTCTAGAACTTCATGTACACAATCGAGCTGCTAAGTGTGGACCCCCGGGTGGGCAAGATGGCGGACCGAGGAACAGGCCCGAGCGCTGTGGAGGAAGGGCGGACCTGTGGCAAAGCGTCCCCGAGAGAGCGGAGCGAAGTGAGGACTGTCATACTCTCCGGCACCGCCACGCCTAATCCGACAGCCCTCTGAGACACCTGAATGCACTGTGCAATGGGGCAAGCCGAACACGGTGTCAAGAGACCCTGGGCCCGGCGAGACAAAGGAGGCTGGTGGTCAGAGCCCCGGCGTGGGAGACCGCGAGAGGTCAGTCTTGGACGCTGCAGGCGACCCGCTGGGGGTGGAGGAGCAGCCGCAACACCGGCCAGCACTACAGATCCTAACCCGTCCCCACCTCTGCATGAGTGGCCGCTGCCGCCCGAACAACAACAGCAGCGGAGGAAGGGAATTAGAACTCCAGGGAACAGCGCCACAGGGAAAATCACGTCCCGCACCTGGGGGCACACGTTACTCCTGCAGTCACTCGGCCCACGAGAGAGGCTGGGACCGCAGGAGCGAACCTCAGGACTGCAAAGTCGGCTAGCGGGGGACCGCTGAGCAGGAATTGAAGCCAGCAAACAGTGAGTAGCTGCCCCGACCCACGCTGCGGCCCCCGCTACCTCTGGCCCGCAGTGCTCTAAACGGTGCTGACCCAGACTATACTATGGGCATCAGCATGCTACCTGAATCAGCTTGGTGAAGTGATCTATTGAACCCCATAGCTGAGCGGAGAAACTGCGCTGGAGACAGTGGGGAGCTGAATGCTTGCTGCGGACTGCAAGCTGAGAATGTGAGCGAGTGGGTGGGAGGGGACGGGACCCGCACCACATACTGTATACTAGTGGTAGTCTGGCAGCCCTAGCAGTGCATGAAGGTTGACAGTTGTCTCAACTTTACAAACATTGCCTGAGGGCCCTCCGAACAATAACTCACAGCGCGCCTGCACATAGAAGGAGAATAACTAATGAAGGTTCCACATCAGTAATTCAGCTCCAGCACAGATAAGCCCATTACCGTGGAAGCACAACCTCACTTGTGCAGTACTACCCTGTGAAAGGTCAAGTTAGAACCGGCTCCTGCCTTACCTACCTGCTGGAGCAAGGGTGGGCTAGCGGTGAGATTGCGCGATTCACACTGGGCGAGTTACTGTGAGTGCCTAACACCCAGCACTACATGGCCAAGAGGCGTGCGGCATGCCCTCAACCAAAAAAAAAGAATAACCCCACCATAATGGAATCCTTTGCGGCGAATAAATCATGGGAACAACCACCAAGTGCCAAAGAGGCTCATGCAGTCCAAACTAACACAGTATCACCCAACAAAGATGAACAAGTGCTGGAAGCCATCGCAGGCTTACGTTCCTTCATAGACACTAAAATCGAAGAAGTCAAAACAGACGTGCAATTGATGCGCCAGGATATGCGCAACCTCACGAAGCGAGTTACGGCTATGGAAGTTGGACAAAAGGAGACCTCGGATGCACTAAAAGACCTGCTGGCCAGGGTACACGATCTGGAAAAGCAAAATAAAACTTTAGAAGAAAGGGCTGAAGACGCGGAAGGTCGATCCAGGCGCAACAACATATGCATACTGGGTGTACCCGAGGGGATGGAGGGATCCAACCCCACAAACTTCATGGAAACACTACTGCAACAGGAAGTGGGGGCTGACAAACTCTTGCAGGGCATTGCGGTGGAACGGGCACACAGGTCCCTACAAAAATAAACGCCACCTGGATCACACCCCAGACCGATGCTGGTGAAAAATCCTGAATTTCCAAGACAGGGAAATTATATTACGCCACTGAAGAGAAGATGGGGAGATTAGGAGGGACAATGCAAGAATCGCCATATACCCGGATTACACTCCAGCGGTCCAGAGAGCGAGAAACTCCTTTATCCCGGTCAAGGCCCGACTCTGACAGCTAAATCTCAAATATATACTAATGTACCCATCCAGGCACAACGTGTTGTACAAGGGAAGAGCTGTTTTCCTGGAAACCCCAGCAGCTGCCACCATGTGGCTGGAACACAACAGTAGGGCAGTAGGCGAGGAGGTGGTGACATAGGCAGAACAGCAGCATCGAAGGAGCAGTTCCCTAAGGGTCACGATGCCCCACAGGGCCTCTGAAAGGACTAACGCTATGAACACGGAAATTCAATGTAACAAAGTACAGCTGCCAAGTTGGACGGGCAGCACACCTGAACACTCAACCAGAGCCAACAGTGGCACCCCCAGTGAAAAGACTAGTGTCAGCCCGTTGCTGAGAGGACTTGACCCGCACTAGAAGACCCGGATGGGCCAAAAAGGTATGGGGTCACCTGAGCATTGTCTCCACGGAGCGGCTGTTTGGTGCAGTTGGTTAATGTTTACCGTTTACTGTTCGAACGGTTTTAAAGTTCTCACAGGTCTTGTTGTCTTCACAAAGCTACGTAAACTAGTATGAATGCCTGCTAGTGGTCGGGGTGGATATAGGTGGTGGAGGGGTGCGGGGGTCGATCGAGATGAAGCAGATGGGGAAAAGCTGGGCGGACTGGAATCTGATAAAGATGGCAGCTGACATAAAAATCTTGACGTGGAATGTCCGGGGAATGGGCTCCTAAATGCGCAGAAACAGGATAAAGTCCTTCCTCAACAGGAAAACAAAAATCCATAGCACTATTGCAGGAGACCCATCTCACAATAGATGACACCCAACATATGGAGAGCTTTGGTGCGGGACACTCTAAATATGCACAGGGGTATATATCAGGATTGATGCGTCTTTGCCCTTTCACTTGCACTCGAAGGTAGCTGACACAGAAGGGAGATATCTAATCATCAAAGGCAGTATTGAACAAAATGAGGTCTGTACAGTGAAATATTACCTCCCTAACCATGGGACTTTGGCATAATTAAATGAGCTGTGCAAGATGCTGACCTCATACCGAGATAGCTTTTTAGTCTGGGGAGGGGATTTTAACTGTGTGCACGACCATGTCCTAGATAGATCTATCCCACCACAGCCTGGGTTGGGGAACACAAAGTCACCACTCAAACGGGTCATAGAACCACTGGACTTGTCAGAAGTGTGGCAGGAACTGCACCCCGAGGACAGGGAATTTTCCTACTTCTCATCCCCTCACGGCCTGTATACATGGATAGACTATTTTCTTGTGGGTAGGGCACATCTACCCCAGATTGAATCTGCAGCCTACCTGGGTAGGTCAATATCTGACCACTCGCCCTTGCAAATGGTCTGGTCAATGAAAGGTCCCAGACCCCCCATACCACTATGGCGAATGCCGACTGACGCCCTGTCGGATGGAACATTCCGAGAGCTACTCCGCACAAAGCTGACCGAATACATAGACACTAATGTGTGGAGTGTTGATAAATGGAGCACTGTATGGGAAACCCTGAAAGTAGTAGTGAGGGGGGAAACGATTGCTGGTGCGGGGGGTATCAGGTGAACACTGAGAAAGGAGCTAGAGGTAAATGAGAAGATCAGACATCTGGAAGCCAACACACAGTGGTCACGGATGGGAGAGGAGGAACTAATGGCAATCAGGGAAAATAATAAAGTGGCCTGGAATAGATTATCGAAATTCGACTACATAATGAAAGCTACCAGGGCACACTCTGAGGGGGACAAGCCCAGCAGGCTTTTGGGTTTGCCCCCAGAATTCTACAAAACGTATTCATCTGAGTTAGTGCCGATCCTACACGAGGTATTCCAAGAAGCACTTGAGTCCAAAATACTCCCGAACACCATGAGAGAGACATTGGTGGTCCCAATCCCTAAACCTGGTAAACCCAAAGATGAGTGCGGCTCCTAAAGACCCCTGACAATGCTAAATTATGACGTTAAAATTCTGACAACTATATTGGCTAACCGCCTCTCCAGGGTGATAGGATCACTGGTACACGAGGACCAAAATGGATTCATCCCAAGCCGCAATACGGCGGTAAACCTGCGGCGCCTACAACATATTGTAGAACAAACGCCCAACCGGAAGGAGCACTATGCAATAGTCTCGCTGGACGCCATAAAAGCCTTTGACTCCACATATTGGGAGTGGCTGATTGCGGTACTGAGGGAGTTTGGGCTGGGTGAGCATTTTATCAAATGGGTTGAACTACTCTACACAGCGCCAGTGGCCAGGGTTAAAACTGGAAGGCTAGTATCAGCCCCTTGGAAATCCAGAGAGGGACCAGACAGGGCTGCCCGCTGTCACCCATGCTCTATATTCTGGGCCTGGAGCTGATAGCTATATACATTAGGAAGCAATTCTTTGATGCTGGAATCACAGTGGGTGGTGTGCACTATACCTACGGGACCCACATTTGAATGTCCCGGTGGTGCTGGAGAGATTTGCGGGATTCTCAGGGATATCTTTCAGTAAGGGGAAAACCTGTATATTCCCATTAGCGGGACTGGTTGGGGTACCAGAAGCTGAGCTGCCGGAGGTTGGGATTAAATGGCAGTCAAAATCATTTAGACATCTGAGAGTGAATATTTGGCATACCTCAGACCTGATGCACAAGGACAACACCAAACTAGCGATAAAGGGGCTCAGGAAATCCATGGGGTTCTGGTCAAGGCTTCCATTATTGTTGATGGGTTGGGTTGCCATAACTAAAATGATAGTCCTGCTGAGGTTTCTGTACTTCTTCCAGAATGTCCACCACTACATACCGGCCTCCTCCTTTCGCATGATTGAGAAACTACTAAGAGAATTCTTGTGGGGCGAGGCCAGACACACATTTTCTTTGGCCACCCTGAAGCTGCCATACGGGAAGGTGGGGTCCAGCTGCCGGACCTAGAAATATACTACATGGCTGCACAACTCAGTCACATGGCCAAATGGCTCGCAGACGAGACTACCTCGGAAACCAGACTGATAAAATGCCTGGTGGCCCCCGCGCACTTGAAGGAGATACTCTGGATCTCGGAGTGCTTGAAAGCAACCCCAATGATTGTGACGTTGGGCAGAAAAGTTTGGGACAGGGCCCTAAAACTGCTAAAAGGGGACCACCCATATTCCTCCGAAACACCAATGGCATCCGAGGTCTGTGGCGGCAGAGAAGACCTGGTAAACATGAGACTTTGGGAGGGATTTGGTGTATACACATGGGGTAGATGTCTATGAAGAGGGGGCCTTTCAGGAATTTGAGTCCATGACCGAGAAAGAAGGGCTGCCCAGCGGCCAATTTCTATGGTACCACAAGATTAAAAAAACTGCAAAGGGGATCTGGAAGGAATGGCCAGCTGAACCAGAAGCAGTCCCGCTATTGACAGTACTACACAACCTTGGAGATGGGTGGAAACCAGTGTCCAGGATTTATTCCCAACTGATGGACAGGCCCAACCCAAAAAGTATGGCACTAAAAAAAAAAATGGGAAACAGATCCAGGAACTGAAATAACGGAAAGGGAATGGGTCAGGGCCCTGGCATACCCCCGGGAGGTCTCTCGCTAGATTTAGGCTGATTCAAATAAATGTCTTATATAGGACATATATGACCCCGGGCAGAATTGCTAAATTGAACAGTAAGGCTACCTCACTGTGCCCTTGATGCGTTTCGGAAGAAGCAGAACTTCTCCACATGTTTTGGGACTGCCCAAGATCACAGTGTTTTTGGCACAAAATAGAATCGGCCTACAGGAAAGCTGGGGTGGCCATGTATGAGTGGACACCAAAGGAATGCCTTCTGGGGTCCTAACCGAGGATTGGCAAGTATAGACACATAATTAAGCTTATGGACATGGCATGCATATTAGCAAAGTGGTCTATTGCAATGGCATGGAAATTAGCGGGTGGGCCACAGTACAAAAATTGGTACAGCGAGCTGGAACACTGGACCATTATCGAGACTATAGTCTGGGGGTGAAGGGGTTTCCAAAGCTGAGGGTGAGGAAAGCCCAGCATACAAAGCCTGCAAAGGCACTGATCTGGGAAATGTTCCACTCACCAGCCGATAAACCCCAGTTAAGACAGAGACTATAAGTGGGCTCCGGGTAGCCCACAGCAACAACACGGTGAATGGGGTATAGGTCGGTGGACCAAACCGGCCCCCCAGCATGAGTAACACTTAATGCATTATAAATGATATACCGACACACCCGCAGGAAACAATATCCGGAATAACAAAATGTGAAGACTTGTTGAAAAGTTGTATGTTTATGTTTAGATGCAGCACTGTGTACGAAGAATACTACTGATAAAGCATGCCACCTGCTGCTAAGGTTGTTGTTATAAATGCTAATAAAAACATTTAAAAATAAAATCGATCAACACTCCCTCCGCCCCATCCACCCACCCTAAACCCTTCTCTCTCTACTCCCACCCACCAGACTCCCACTCTCTACCCCAACCTCTCATAACATGCTCTCTCCATTTCCACCTACCTTATGCCTGCTCTCTACTCCCACCCTACCCCTACTATATATACCCCCACCGACCCTACCTCTGCACTTTACCCCCACTCACCCTACCCCCTCTCTTTACCCTACCCACCCTGCTATCTTTACCCCCACCGACCCTCTCCTTGCTCTCGCTACCCCCAGCCTCCCACTCCCACGCTCTCAACCCCCACCCTCCCACCTCCAAGCTCTCTACCCCCAAACACCCAGGAAAAACCTGGACAACTATCGTTTATTAGCCATGATCGACCGCAGATTTTTTGCTCCCTACTGATAGATAGCTTAACCATATGGAGCAATAAAAACGATCTTATACCATTTCAACAAACCGGTTTTTGAAAGAATTATAGTACCCTCGATAATTTAGTCATGTTAAAACACATAATCTCGGATACATTAGATGAAAAAGACATTAAACTATATGCCTGTTATATCGACTATTCCAAAGCGTTCAACTGTGTCGATGGGGAAAGACTCTGGAAAAAAACTAGCTGATAGGAGATATGTTCCATGATCCTATATTTCCTTTGTGAAATGCATAGAAGAAACTACTGTGACTATCTGTTTAGGTAAAGGCAAAAAAATCTCCCCTGAAATTCAAACTAACTTAGGCCTTAAACAGCGCTGTGTTACCTCCCCGGTGCTGGACAATTTTTATGTGTCAGACATATGGGACAGATTCACTGGAATAAAACATTTTCCACCAAAAGTGGGGGGTTTTGTTATAAACGGTCTCATGTATGCCGACAATACTATTTTATTAGACAAAACCCCGGGGGGTTACAGAAGATGCTCAAAACCCTGCACCTTTATTCTAAAGAAAATAGCTTAAGCATTAATATAAGTAAAACGAAGGTGATGGTCTTTGGGGTTCGAAAATGAAAAAAGATCAAAGATCATACAATTGGAAGATCAATAACAACTGTCATGGACACAGGCCCCAGAACACAAAAACCACACCATCTAGTGATGGGGGCAATGGGTCACTTGACTCACTTATGTCCCTGTGGGACCCATAAATACAGGGGCCCTGGCTGGACTCAGTCCTGGCGCCTTTGGTGCCAGGTTCATATAGAGATGTGAGCAGGAACACTTTATTTCAGTGCATGAGTGCTTTTACTTTATTTCAGTGCAGCAGTGCTTTTATTTTACAAGAACTTTCCAGGGGCTGAAAGCCTTTATTCCAGTGAACATCCTCATGTGCTGACTCATCAGGTGTGGCTCCCTAGGCCTGGTCTTCATGTGCTGATTCATCGGGTGTGGCAGGCAGGTTGAACCTGGTGGGAGTGGCTTCAGAAGCTCAGCTTCGCATTACTGTGCACTCTCGTGCAACGTGACGCTCACCGCCGCTTGGACCACTTTACTTACCTTTGAAAGCAGGCGTTCTCCTGCATACTCACCACCAGGAAACCGGTGCTTCATCGCTTCATCTGCAGACTCATCTCCTGACATCCAGTGATCTTGATCCTGATGCCGCAGCACAGCACTCCGCATCCACGAACTCGGACCCTGTGAAGAAGAAGAAGGGCAAGTTTAGAACATCCGTCCTAGGGCCGCGCCGCATTTGAACCCCGCGCGCCCCCTAGTTAACAATTTACCAGCTACTGTACCGCTGCAGCATCGTTTCTCATTCCCTCCGGCTGCCGCCTCGAGCTCCGCAGCTTCTGCCGGGCCGGCACATCACCTGTAAGGGAAGAAAGCTAAAGAGCATACATCAAAAGTGGAACGGACAGAAATACAAGACAACAAACTTTACAATACAACAAAAACAGACGAGGAAAGACAAAGGCAAACAGTTACCTGAATTATAGTGGCTTAGTCGCAGCAGGACTGGACTAGCACGTGCAAGGGACCAGTGAAGAAACTCGGTCCAGATCATAGAAGCACCCCTGCCAGAAGCAGCAGGACGGAGTGCTCGCCAAAACTAATCAACAGGTGAGCTTTCCAGGGACAGCGCATTCCAAGGGTTCCACGGTTTGGGATAAGGGGTCTGGAAGGGGATCAGGCACACAAACTAGCATACCCACGCCCCCTATTCTCCACGCAGGAGCAGTCCCGAGCAGCATCACCTATTACCACCAGTCACCACATAAGCGCAGAGGGCGAAGTCAGACCCGAGCGACCTCACCTCGCGAGGGCTGCAACCGTCCCCCAACGCCTCCGCAGAGACCAGGTGAGCATCACACAACACTCTTGAGGTAGTTGATAAATACCCTTATCTGGGGATCCCCATTATGAATCTCCCGCCAAAGGATTTTTATTTTGAGATGGTAGAGACAAAAGTCCTAAAAAAAAATGGAATGTTTTGAAAAAGTATATGACAAAGGTGGATATTCCATTGAAGGATATTTAGAAATATATAAGAGACGTATTATCCCTTGTGTCTTATATGCACTAGAGCCCCAGAAATGGAAAACCTTGGGAAATTAGAAGGTAAACTATGGAAACGACTTCTGAGACTCCCAAGATCGACCCCAAATGAAGCAATGCAAAGTGAATGGGGGCTGGTCTCATTAAAAACGCTCTGGAAAATACGGTGTAGCAAGCATTACATGAAAATTATGATGTGAGAGGGGGAGGCATTGAGTCTCCTGGGTTTGATTGGTAAAAACATGTCTATGTGTGATACCTTGAACACATATATGTCAAACTGAAAAGGAGTAACTCTCTCTTTCCTCATGGAAATTAATATGATGATGCCCACATCGATAGGTGAAATGATCGCGACCTCAAACCATCTAAAAAAGAAAGCTTTTGAGTGGGATGTACATTCTAATCTATCCTACCTGTCAAAAAAGAAACGCTACTCGATCTATGTACAGGTCATAGGTTTAAAGGTATAAAACCTATGACTCCTAGACACTATTTTTTTAAGACTGGAAACAGAAGGATCCACCAGGGGGCGCAGCGTAAACTGGCCGTGGTCTAGAAGATCTCTGCTGCAGTCTGGTACAAAGACGCGGAATGAGCCGAATCTAAAGGCATGAAAAACCGCAGAAATTAAGGGAATCTGAGGTGAACACAACTGGATCCAGCGAACCGAGCCGCAAGCGCCGGAGCGCAACAGAACCCAAGCCCCGAAGAGGAGCCTGCACCAGAGCTGCGACCAGGACTAAAAGCCAGCCAAAAATCACTCTCTCAAACGACACGAGCAGCTGGCCCGTGGAGTCGGAAAAGGCACATCGGTGCACCCAGTAGACGGGGCGGGCAGCGGGACCCTCATGGCCCCACCAGCAGACCCAGCTGGTCCGGAATCTCCACTTTTACACTGCTGCGGGGATCGCCCCCCCCCCACCTAGGAAGGCATTGCAGCAGCAGAGGGGGACATCCCGATGCGGCAGTCAACTCCCCACAGCTGCCCAGCGCCAGGCGGAGAGCCCGTGAGCTAACACGGCCGCATGCCACGGCGAGCCCCCGGCCGCCCCTCCCCTCCCCTCGCCCGCTAGCAGCCGACTCCACTGCACACCATCTTGGGTGGGAGGCCGTGTCCGGAGCGAAGAGCGGACCGAGGCAACGCATAAAGTAGGCCATCACAGTCAGAGCCCATACAGCCCCAGGAGGTGCAGGAAGGAGCATCGCGGCGGAGCCGGAGGACTGGCCAACAAGTAAGGAGGTGGGAGGGCCCATAAAATCATACCCCGGTCATACTCCGGCCCAGCAAACCCCCCCTCCCGCACATTCTGCACCCAAAGAGAAGAAGCCCAGCTAAGGACTATTAGTGTCAGCAGCCATGTCTCACAAGCGCTGGGTGCCCCCCCAAAGGCAGCACCTGGCAGGAGCCCCAACTCAATTCAGACAAGGGCGGTCCCCCCACACGGCAAGAAGGTGGGGGTGGGCCTAACCAAGGTGCAGCGGCGGGGGCCCGACCACTGCCCTGCCCCACAACAGACATCTCAAGCAGTGCGCAACCAGACTGGGACCCGCAAATCAAGAACCAGGGGGCTGGCTTACAACACAGGATCCCCCGGCCCAGGACACTTCAGACCCCAAGCCCCCATCCCCTCAACCAGCTGAGGACGACCAACCTCCCGGGGGTGACAATCTGAATATTCTGTATCCCTGATCATGCAATCAGGGCCACCACCCCCCTAAGACGGGGGCCACCAGGACTGGAACCTACGTTGTCGGCAGGGGAACATCAGAGGTGGAACACACCTAATGCTTTAGAGGACCCATAAATGCCATGGGGGCCTAGAAAACCCTGCACCATGCCAAGCGACCCCTGCCGTAAAACCACAAAAGGGGTAGCACAGAAAGGGCGGTAATTCCGCTGAACACATAACCTGGGAGCAGCCGGTCCATCCAACCCATCGCACATCAGGAGGAGGCCCCGACACAACAGGACAGAAGGGCATGCAAAAAAGAGCCCGAGCCCCATCACCAGAGGAGCACCCTGCACCCCCCACACCTAGCTGTTAAGAAGGATTTCTGAACTCTGTCCAGGAAGGGCAGTGGTTCAGAAGGCCAACCTAGTTTCTTGGAACAGGGTAACCTCTGGACAAGCCAGACCAATCAGGGTAGCTATGGCAGGCGGTCAAGACTAAGTCTCAGGAGGGGTGAGGGTGACTGAAGGACCTCAATGAGCACACAGGGCAAGGACACTTACAAATTACTCCAGACAGGTGTTATATCAAAAATGTATAAACATTTATTACAAGGCCTTTGTAACATAGACCATAGCAAAGAATCACAGTAACACTAAGTAAACCAATAAATCACACTCAATACAATATATTTACAAGACCAGGGGAGTCTAAAGGGGTGACTGCACGAAATATGTCGACAACCTAGATGGGAAGGAACCAGGCAGTGCAGTTAACTTTTAGGCCCAGTTCAACATCAGTTATTCACCTAAGAGGCAGTCCAAGCCCTAAGAAGAGGGGAGCCTTGTACTCAATAGTACATGTGAGGCAAACACACACGTTGTTCCAATGGGCAAAACAGGGTCTCTTCAGGGGTCTCTAGCAGCTCGGGAAGGTGGATAAGGCGATGAAGAATAAGTTCCCACTATTCACAAAGGACCGCCACTTGAAGGCAGAAGCAATTCAAGGGTTCGGGATGGAGTTGCTATTGTGCAATAGCGGTGAACAGGAGAGGACACAGAGCTAGCAGTATACCAAGTTTCGAGGGCCTCCTTGAAAGGATGGCGGAGACAGAGCAAAGGTCCTGCATAAGCTGGTCAGCCCACTGGTTGGCCCGGGGACACTTCCGAGAAAGCTTGCTTGCAGATTCTGGTGATGATGCAGAGAATAGTTGGTCTCACTATTCCAATGGGTCGGAGCATCTTCGCAGACCTTCTAGGACGACCAGATGCAGAGGGGTCCCACGGGACGACAGCGGGCTCAGGGTGCCAAACCTTCCAGCGGGCCACCAGCGGTTCCTCGACTCAGCTTCGTAGTTGCAGGATGCTTGGATCCTATCCTTTGTTCAGTGAGAACTCAGGAGATCGACTTGGTAGTGGTGTTTCCAGCCATCTCTTATCCAAAGTTCCCTTCGCGCCAAAACAGAGAGGACCCAATGGGAGATCTGCTCACAAACACGCACTCGTTACATGGACCAATCACAGACCACGGTGGTCTCAGACATTCAGGACACTCCAGACTCTCTGGCACCCAGGATGTGTATTGGGACCAGACATCCCAGCCCACATCCTGGAGGCACACACACAAGGCATGCAGAAGCCTGCGAAAGCATTGGGATTCGCGGAAAAGTGCATGACCAAACAAGGACTGGCCCGGGTCGACTGGACCTGGGGAAGGGGAAGGGGCAAGGTGGCCAAAGGACAGGACAAAGAACCTTGTGGCATGGCCATTTTGGAGCCAGGCCACCGATTTGTGCCAAATGCGGTTAACGCGGTTAACATGGCAGGAAAGGGTTAAAAATACTGCGAAATGATAGCTGCCACCAGTCCTGTCCATGACACATCTGCACAGTTCATAGAAAGTCTAGCGAGAGTATCTAGGGCCTTTAGAAATGACTTTAGACCCAAGTGTGCTGTATGGTAAGATATATTGCACACTTGTTACATGTTGCACAAAAGTTGTAACATGAGAAAAGGACTAAGGGAAACAGTACTGACTGTCTTAAGGGCATTTCAGTCTCCCCATAAAAAGTGAGCGAAAGCCCGGAGGAGTGCAGCTGAAGGCTGTGCTTCTCTGGCAAAGTCAGTCAATGGTGTCTAAACAGCAGCAAAAAGTTTGGGGGTTGACACATGGAGGGAAAATTGAATACAACTATGAAATCTTTCCCAACACTCGCCCCTCCCAGGCTAAGGACAGGGGGGAACTAATCCACCCGTGGATGGGTTTCTTGTTCAGGTCAGTTAAACATTCTGGACAGCCCATCAGCATTGCTATGTTGGACACCTGGCCTATGCTCAATAGTGAAGCCAAGCCTTGCAGACTTATGGACCACCTAAGCAACTTTGGATTCTCTCCCTTCATGTTCATTAGCCACTTTAAGGGCTTATGGTCAGTCTGCACAGTGAAGTGGGTCCCAGAGGTAGGGCCTCAGCTTCCTTAGGGCCCACACAACAGAGAAACACTCTTTCTCTACTGTGGACCATCTGAGCTCTCTGTTCTTAAGCTGACGACTAATGAAGCCAATAGAGTGTTCCTTGCCCTTCTCATCTACTTGTGATAGTACAGCTCATATCCCAGTGTCAGAGGCATCTGTCTGTACAATAAAAGGTCTTTGATAATCAGGGGCCCTGAGAACAGAGGCCTGGCACAAGGAGTCTTTTGAGCCATGGAATGCCTTCTCACACTCTTCAGACCAAGTTACCTTCTTGGGTTTCTTTGGAGTAGTGAGAGCAGTCAGAGGAGCGGCTATGGTACCATAGTCTGCCATGAAGTTTCTGTAATACCCACTGAGTCCCAAAAAGGCTCTCACTTGAGTCTGTGTAGTGGGGGTAGGCCAGTCTTGCACTGCTTGTATCTTACTGGGTAGAGGCTGTATCCTCCCTCCACCTACTTCATGTCCAAGGTAGACCACTGATCCTTGTCAAATCTGGCACGCACTGGCCTTCATGGTCAAGTGGGCCTTCTGAAGAGCCTGTAACACAATCCCAAGGTGTTTCACATGGTCTTCCCCTTGGCACTGAAAACTGCTATATAATCCAACCCATTCAACACATGATATACAAGCCTCTGGAAAGAGGCAGGGGCATTCTTCAACCCAAATGGCATTATACTGAACTGGTAAAGACCCTCTGGCATTGAGAAAGCTGTCTTCGCCTTGGCATGTTCTGCAAGGCATATTTGCCAATAGCCTGCAGTGAGGTCAAACGTGCTGAGGTACTTGGAGGCACCCAAAGTATCCAACAGCTCATCTGTTCTAGGCAAGGGGTGTGCATCTGTCTTGGTGACAGCATTCGGAGTCCTGTAATCCACACAGAACCTCAGTTCAGAAGTACCGGCTTTTGGAACCAAATCCACTGGGCTGGACCAAGGACTACTGGAGGGTTCAATCACCCCAAGAGCCAACATTTTGTTGACCTCTGTCTTAATGTAAGACCTTACTTTGTCTGACATTCTGTATACCCTACGTTTGGTAGGTGCACTGTCTCCTGTGTCAATGTTATGTTTGCACCAAGTTGTCAAACCAGGGGACCGTGAAAACAAGGGGGAAAACTGCCTAAGCAAAGTTTTCACCTCAGCCTGTTGATCAGAAGTCAGGTGAGGGGGCCACTTGGACACCCTCAATGGAGCTGTCTGAAGGACCGCTTTGGAACAGGTCAGGGAGAAGTTCTGACTCCTCTTTCTCAACATCTGAAGCCAACAGCAGTGCAGCGATTTCAACTCTTGGGATGAAAGCCTTCAGTCTATTTACATGGAACACTTTCGGAGCCTGATCATCCCTCCCAGGGTCCACTAAATAGTTGACCTCACCCAGTGACTCCACCACTGTGTAAGGGCCTGACCACTTGTCCTGTAAAGCTCTAGGCCTTATAGGATTCATGATCAGGACTTGCTGACCAGGGGTGAAATTGATGAGGGAAGCCTTCTGGTCATACCAGTGTTTCACCAGGACTTGTCCTGCTGTCAACATTTCACTAGCCAGGCCCATCAGGAGTACCATCCTTTTCTGAGCCCCAGCACATAGTCTACTACGTTGGTAGTTATGAGGGGAGTGGGCATCCTCCATCCCTCCTTGACTATGGCTAAGGGTTCCCTTACTGGGTGACCAAACAGACGTTCAAAGGGGCTGAAGCCAACACCCTCTTGTGGTACCTCTCTGTAGGCAAACAGTAAGCATGGTCACAGAAGATCCCATTTTCTTCTTTGGGGTTCTTCCAGTGCCCCAATCATGCTCTTCAAGGTCCTGTTAAACCATTCAACCAGGCCATTGGTCTGTGGATGATATGCAGAGGAAAACATCTAGGTGACCCCACATTCCTTCCACATGGCCTGCATCTACTTGGACATAAAGTTGCTGCCTCTGTCAGACACAACTTCTTTAGGGAAGCCAACCCTAGTAAATATGCCCAGCAAAGCTTTTGCAACTGACTTGGCAGTCACAGTTTTCAATGGGATGGCTTCAGGATACCTGGTGGCATGGTCGACCAGCACCAGGATAAACCTATTGCCTGAGGATGTTTGGGGGTCAAGGGGACCAACAATGTGGATCCCTACCCTCTCAAATGGTACCCCCACAACTGGGAGTGGTACCAATGGAGCTTGGATTGTTGAGCCACTCTTACCAGATAACTGGCAGGAGGCACAACTCCTGCAGTGACTTTCTACTTGCACCCCCATCTTGGGCCAGTAGAAATGCATGGATAACCTTTGCTTGGTTCTCTTGATTCCAAGGTGACCAGTAAGGGGCACTTCATGCATCACCTGTAGGAGGAAGGGTCTTACAGCAAAGGGAACCACCAACCTCCTATGGTCTCCTTCTGTAGACTCTGTACGCTCACTATACAGGAGCCCGCCTTCCCAATAACTCCTGTGCTTCCCAGGAGGTTCACCCTCAAGCAGGGAGCAGGCCTGTCTCCTTAGGCCTTCCAGAGATGGGCACTCACGTTGGCCCTTACCAAATTCTTCCCGGTCAGGACCACTTTCTACTAACAAATCATTTAGTTCAGGATGGTCATGTAGGTCAATTATTTCAGCTGTCACCACCTCCTCATCACCACCTCCTCGTCAGGTCCTGGTGATTGACCAACTACCTCCACCTCGGTGGTAGGTGAGTTATGGGAATGTTTTCTTTCCCTCTTTTAGATTTTCTTACTCCTTTAGCCTTTGGCTGGGGCATGGCATTGATCTTGACCAGTGCTGCCCTTGTTTGAGACCTTGTGCAGGGTCTTTCAGCTCTATCTACCACAACCTAAAGCTCTGAGATCATTCCCCAGCAAGACCTTTCCTGGGACATTCCTCTGTATGCTCACTGGAATTCTGACTGCTGTACCATTGATAGTAAGAGTAACAGGTATTACTGGGAACATGAGAGGTGGGCCATCAGCCATTTTAGTGGGGGCCAGAGGAGCTCTGGCAACTTCCTCTGGATCTACCAAGGTAGAATCCACTACAGTTTGACTGCACCCACTATCCCTAAGAGCTGGAGTATCTACTCCATTTATCAGCACACTGTCTTTAAAGTAGTGCTTGGTATTATCTGGAATGCTGCCATAAGCCTCTGAGACTTTAGGCTCCCAGGAACCCAGGGAAACTAAAACTACCTCAGCTTCTATCCCACTGGAGAAGGAGTCTGAGGAGAAAGATGCCCCTGTAATCTCTTCTTCCTCATCGAAGGAGAAGGCCAGATTAGCAGAGTGGACCCCCAAGGTTTTGACCTTACATATGGGATCCCCCTTCACATGGCCAGTTGCTCCACAAGCAAAACAAGATCCACTAGGTCTGTTTACATAGGGAGGCTTACTGTAACCAGAGTTCTGTTTTGGAGGCCGACCTCCACTACCCTGTGAGTTCTCTTGCGTCTTACCCTTATTTTTTCTTTTGTGGCCCTTAGGGGAGGAAGTTTTATCAGTTTCTCCACCCTCCTTATCTTTGGACTTTTTCCCCTCCTCCTGCTTACCAGGATGAGTCTTGTCCTTATGGGACACTCTATGTTAAACCCACTGTCATGACCCCTGCCCCTGGCCCTAATAGGCAAGCCATTTGGGCTACGTCATGACCCTCCATCATGGCCTTAAAGACCTCGCCATCTCACCCAAGACTCTCTTGCAGTCAGTCCTGGCGCCAAAGCTCATGTGTGAAGTGAAGAGAACTTGAGATCTGGGCTTGGCAATGGACATTTGCACAACATGGATGCCCCCGCATAGCTCAGTTCAATGAACGTAGCTATGCGGTCTAGTGTTCTAGGTGTGGTCAGGACTAGGGATACCTGGGATACCTGGGGGCTATATAAACCACGCCCAGGCTGAGAAACATGCTTCGCGTTACTCTGCACTCTGCAGCGTGACACTCACCACGGTCTGCTCGGATCTTCGCCAGCATTCCGGAGCCGAATACCTGCAAGAACAAGAACACCATTAGTATACACTTACCTGTGAGTGAATCCTGCTCCTGTCCACCGCTCTTGGGTCCCCAGAACACAGCATCTCTGCAACGTCTCCTCGATCTCGAAAAAGCCGTAACCTGAGAAGAAAAGGAATGAAAAGTCAGCATTAGTAAGCGTTTTTTGTCCAATCAATCGCACGCTTACCTGGTTTTAAGTCGCTCTTGGCCCTCGTCCACTCCGGGCCTCTATAACGACCTGCAAGAGAAAAGAAACACCGGTTAGCACACAGGAGATCAAGAAGGCGGCGCGTGCTATGCGTTACTCACCGCTCTCCATCTTCTCAGCAGCATCCACTCTGGGACATTGCAGCAGCCTTCAAGGTAGAGAGAGAAAGGTCAGCACAAGAAAAGACCCATAGCGCAGCGCATTGCACTTTCTCTTACAATCTTGTGCACAGCCCCAAGCAGCACAGCACCACTAGACCTCTTTTTGCACCTAAGGAAGAAGGAGAGAGACATTATCAAGGGCAATTGCAAAGTAAAGGACAAACTGCCAAACCAGCAGACTTACCTGAATGATTGGAGTCACAGCAGGTGGGCCCGCACCAGTGAAACAACTAGGCTGCGACGCGCCCATACCAACAAAGCGCCCCTGCACAGAGAAGGAGGACGGAGAGCGCACCATACAATAAAGCAAGGCGAGGAGAGCACTAGGGGGGGGGGGGAGTTGGGTCCAGAAGGGAGGTGGGCTCCAAGCAAGAAGAGGCAGTAAGACTGAACCCAATTCCTGTGTTTCTAGACCCGGTCTTTGGCCGAACAAGAGTCCAAGGGAGGGGTTTGAGGTCAAAAGTGGTCCAACCAGACTGAGTGGCGTCCCTGTGGATATCAGGTGAGCGTTATAGAGCGCAAAGACTCACAAACTGTAATCCACCTGGGCATCATGGAAACCTCAGAAACCGACCAGTTAGCTCAGATGCTGGGGCAGTTACATGCTGAGATGCATTCAGCCAGGCAGGAGACCAACGCCCTGCGGAGGGAATTGATAGTGGCTAAGGAATGCACTGATGATCTGAGTAGGCAACTCCTCCAATCACAGGCAGGACAAGCCCCATTACTGGGGAACGTCTCATCAGTGTCAACGCCATCAACCAATCCGGTACAGATAACCCTTCTAGGAGCAGTTCCTTTGGCCCCACCTGAGTGCTTCAAGGGAGACCCCAAGAAGTATGCAACATTTATGAACCAATATCACCTCCAATCCCTTTGTAGGCCTGGGGCCTTCCCTAATGACCAGTCACGGGTTGCTTTTGTGCTATCTTATTTGAGTGGCATTGCTGCAGACTGGTCGGTACCTTTTGTTAGTCAGGATGATCCTCTGTTGCGTGTCTTTGGGAGTTTTCAGCAGGAGATGGAGAAGCTCTTTGCTCGTCATACCCATGGGCAGGCACTAGACAACAAACTTTTGTCCCTTCGTCAAGGAAACCAAGACCTATTAACATATATAGCGACCTTCAACAGGCTCGTGGTGGAAGAAGAGTGGCCTGTGGCGAAGAGAACTATGCTATTTCACCAGGGTTTACGGGGGGAGCTAAAAGATGTTCTTGCCCAAGTGGTTCATCCACCAAAAGACTGTGCAGAGTTTATTAACCATGTGGTTCAGCATGATCACTCGCTGCAAGATTGAAGGGCAGATCGTAGTAGACTGGACATTCGCCTTATGTACATACGATCAAAGGACAACACCCCACGAGTAACAGACAATTCGGGGGAACTAATGCAACTCGGAGGGGTGAGGCCACCTTTAACCAAAGCTGAAAGGGCCAAGAGAAGGGAGCAGCAGCTATGCTTATACTGCGGAAAATCAGGCCATTTCCTCAAAGAGTGTCCAGTGAAACCGCTGAGGAAAACCGTATTAGCCACTGACAAAGAAAATACGAATGAGGAGTCGGAAAACTCCAAGCCCGGCAAGTGTAGGGGTCCATTTGTCGAGCAAAGAAAGTGAACTACAGACCTCCCATTTTGCGTTGCCCGTGATCCTGATCAACCACCAGCAACCGTCTAGGATGCATACCGTAGAAGCATACATAGACAGCAGAGCAGTTGGGAATTATATGGACCAGGATTTTGCAGCAAAGATGGGGCTTCCTCTATGCCCTAAATCGACCACTGAAACAGTCACCACCGTTGATGGTACGAAATAGCTTCCGGTCCAGTATCCCAATGCACAACAGTCTTAACCCTTCTGTGCCAGGATGGTCACTGGGAATCTTCATCAAGGCGCCCCAGTTTCGGTTGATTTTAGGGATGCCGTGGTTGGTAGCTCACAATCCGTTTATAGATTGGCGTGCAAGGGAGTTGGTCTTTTCCGAAGGCTGTACTCACACTTGTTACTACAAAGGAAAGAAGCCAACAAATACAAGCCCATCTGTCCATGGAACAGCAACAATAACTCTGGGTGTGACTGGTACCCTACCAAGTGAATATCAAGACTTCTAAGATGTGTTTCAGAAGGAACAAGCTAATACCTTACCACCGCACAGGCCATATGATTGCCAGATCGACCTGGTGGGTACCTGGTGCACAAATCCCTTGTGGTCGAATCTATGCACTTACAGAACCAGAAAACCAACATTTGAAGTCCTATTTAAATCAATACCTGGCTAATGGCTTCATCCGTCCTTTGAAGTCACCAGCAGCATCTCCACTGTTTTTCGTGCCGAAGAAGGAAGGAGATTTGACGACTTGCATCGACTACCGCGCATTAAACCAAATCACCATTAAAAATCGCTACCCCCCCTACCTCTTATTCCGGAACTGTTAGATCAAGGCAAAGATGCCCATATCTACACTAAATTGGACCTTAGAGGAGCGTACCATCTCTTTCGAGTTAAAAAGGGAGATGAATGGAAGACCGCGTTTCGTACCAAATATGGCCTATACGAATACCAGGTAATGCCATTTGGACTTTGCAACGCTCCCTTTGCATTTCAGTACTTCATGAATGATATCTTGGAAGAACTAATTGACGTTTGTGCCCGAGTCTATATTGACAATATTCTAGTATACTCGGCTTCGAAACAGGACCACGTCAAGCATGTCAGTTCCGTTCTTACGAAACTCCACCAACACCACCTCTATGCCAAACTCGAGAAATGCTCCTTTCACATCACCAAAGTAGAGTTCCTGAGCTTCGTCCTCACCCCAAAAGGAATCCGAATGGATGTGCACAAAGTCGATGACATTCTAAACTGGCCGTCACCAAGTTCGCTCAAAGGAATCCAGAGCATGTTGGGTTTTGCAAATTTCTACCGCCGATTCATCCCGGGTTTTCTCAAATAGTGCATCCGATCACGTCACTGTTAAGGAAGAGTAACAAGAAATTCCAATGGACGGAAGGAGCAGAAAAGGCCTTCCAAGAACATAAGGTGAGGTTCACTTCCGCCCCAATCCCACGACATCCTCACCCAGACCTTCCATATGTGGTAGAAACAGACGGCTCAAGCATGGCAATGGGTGCTGTCCTCTCGCAAAGGGATCCAAAAACCGGTCAGTTGCAACCTGTAGCCTTCTGGTCACGTAAATTCTCACCACCTGAACTCAACTATGCTAACCCGGATAAAGAGCTCCTAGCCATCAAATCAGCCTTTAAGGCCTGGCGACACTACCCCATAGGTGCCAGGCATACAATCACTGTGATAGCCGACCATCGAAATGTACAATATCTAAAGACAGCGAAGGCTCAATCCTCACGACAACTACGCTGGGCCCTTTTCTTCGTAAGTATGATTACGTGATCACGTTTCGACCCGGGGTCAAAAATGGAAAGGCGATGCCCTTTCCTGTATGGGTATTGATGAACAGGTATACACGACCCCCGATCCAGTTGCCACTGTTAGGGAGAATTCGCATTTATGGATAATTTCCCTCACCTAGTGAGTCCCTCAGCAGCTTTGTTGGATTTCTGGAGTTTATTTTTTCCACCGGGAAAGAGTGTGAGCCTTTTTCCCACACTTACATGTGTTTTGCCATGTGTATTTCTACTGTTTGTGTGATCTTGGGCTCTGGAGCTACACCACTCCATGAGCCCCACTTTTTTGTGTGTTACACAGCACCTTCTGTGCAGTGACACAGGGTTGTCTTTGAGACTTCCCACTGACTCAATTTTTCTGGGGCTGACTACTGTCCTCCAGAAACATGTAAAGTTGCCATTAACTTT
Organism: Ambystoma mexicanum; assembly: GCF_040938575.1. Lineage (NCBI taxonomy): Eukaryota > Metazoa > Chordata > Amphibia > Caudata > Ambystomatidae > Ambystoma > Ambystoma mexicanum. The sequence goes on from NC_090924.1 coordinate 1,391,089,946, forward strand.
ATATAGTCACTACAGACCCAGTACACCCCATCTTACATGGAGTATTGGAAAGGGTTAATTCCTACCCCTTGTTACCTGTGCCTCTTGGAGCTTTGTTTTGCTCTCTTAACATTTAGACTTGGCTGGTGGCAGTGGTATCTACCCTAAATTTTCTACCGCGATTATAGTATATAAATGTGGTACGTTTTTGGCTATTGTTTTCTAAACTTTATTTTTTATTGGCATTTTGATATAACAAACAATAAAGGAACTTAGAGACCCCTTGCCCCCCCTCCCTTCATACAACCTGCCCCAAATCCCTCCACCCCTCCCCTGTGTCCAGTTCAGTGCCCCTGCCACGGGAGGCTCCCATTGTTACCTCTGTCTCCTAAACCTCAGAGATGATGCGATTCGTGACCGTGTCACCTGCTGACTCGTTGCCGCCGGTCCCCAGGTCATGGGGTATCATGTCGGGCTGACCCGCACTTCAGGTCTAGTCCCGTCCCCGTCAGGAGCGAGGACCGTTCCTCGGGATCAGTGACCATCCCATCCCCAGCATTGCTGCACTCCATACCAGTTCGTAAGAAATGAACTAGTGTCATTATTCACCATGGCAGTCAGTTTGTCCATCAAAAACATGTGTTTCAATTTTTTCAGCCAGTCCTCTTTTGATGGGGCCTCTGGACTCTTCCATCTCTGGGCCAGTGCTACTCTGCCCGCCCTCAGCATGGTTTCCCACATTCTTGGATATCGATACAACTTCGACTCCTCCGAGGGGAGTCCCAGCAACATCATCAGGGGATTAAGTTGCAGACGGTCCTCTGTAGCTTCCGCTATCTTTTGGCTATTGTATTAGCCTCAAACATAAACCCGCTTGACCAAATACTTTTTATTTTGGCTCCATTCGGACATAGTCGCCATTTCTTTTTGTTAAAATCCTTCTTGTGTTTTACTTTTCACAATTGCCTACTGTTGGGGAAGGGCGAGGGGTTAGCCCCCCCCAACATTTAAGACAAACAGTTCAAGTTAGAGTTAATACGAGCTCATGTTGGATTCTACTCAAGGAAGAGTTGCAAGAGCATCGGCAAAGGCATAGGGGATCGCCCAAAAGCGTGGCACAATCAGTATAATCCTAGGGCGGCTGCAAGAAGTGAATACTAGCAGGCCTACACACGCACCCGTAAAGTCGAAATGGCCGTCACAATTAACTTAGTAATACTCAATATCCAAGGCCTTGGCCATCCCATCAAACGCAACAAAAATGCTAAATAGCATATGTGAGGCCCAAGGGGACATTATTTTCCTCCAAGAAACACACCTCAACATCAGAGAATCTGAGAAACTTCAAAGGGGCTAGGTGGGGACCGTATTCCACTCCCCTCAGCATGGGAAGCTAGGAGTATCCATTTTCAACAATAAAAGGGTCCCATTCCAGACGAAACACACCCTTGCAGACAAAGAGGGTAGATTTATTCTCGCAGGCTTGATACATCATCATCCAATCACACACCTCAACGTATATGCCCCCACATCAGACACCCCGACCTTCTTCGCCAATATGTTTGCGACCTGCGCACAATATTTGAGCAACATTGTGCTTATGGGCGGGGACCTTAACATGACCCTAAACCCGACGCTGGACCGAGTAGGCAATACACCAGGCGGCCCCAGCACACTAAAACATACTTTATGGAATACAACAAACCCCTTAAGCTCATGGCCCTGGCCCTGAAGCAAAGGCAGGGGCGCAAATGATAGTTTCCATCAAAAATAAACAGGGGGCGATCCTGGTGGGAGACGACAATATTAACGCACGGTTCGCAGAATTCTATAAAGAACTGTAAACCGCATCAACACCTCCACAACCCAAGAGATCGACCAATTTCTCAACTCCATACAGATCCCCAAAATGCCCCCGGAACACAAGGCCACCCTAGAGACTCAAATCACGGCCTCAGAAATCTCAAACGCTATAGTCGTACTATCAGCGGAGAAATCGGCTGGACCTGATGGGCTCCCATTCGACTTCTATAAAGCGCTTGAGGAAGGGTTAGCACCACGGTTAGAAGAAGTATTTAAAGAAGCAGCAGCAAGTGGGAGACTACCCCAATCGGCGCTCGGCGCAAATATAATAGTATTCCACAAGGTGGGAAGGGACCCGGAGCAATGTGGCTCCTACAGGCCCATCTCGCTAATTAACGCTGACGCTGATGCTAAAATCCTATCTAAATGTCTCGTCAAACGCATCGAAAACAGCCCACCGAGCATTATACACAAATACCAAACCGGTTTCATCGGCATTCTAGTGATAACATCAGAAGGCTTCTACACATGGTAGCAGGGGACAGATAACCACATGATCTCATACTAGCAATTGACGCCGAAAAGGCTTTTGACAAGGTCCAATGGGAATTTATATTCAAAGTCCTCCCAAGACATGGCTTCCCTCCATACCTAGTCGGGCTAATCAAACTGCTCTACACGGGTCCCACAGCAGCAGTAGTCACCAACGGCATCACCTCCCCAGCTTTTGAACACCAATCAGGCAAGCATCAAGGGTGCCCGCTCTCGCCACTGTTATACGCTCTATCCATCGAACCAATAGCGATAAAGCTACGGGCAGACAAGGGATGGTTAGGCATCATGCAGGGGGGGGACATCGGGTGTCCCTTTACACTGATGACATGCTCCTCTATGTCAACAATGGCCCCACTGTTCTACCGCACATTAGGGCACTCTTACTCGAGACAGGGCCTATGGATGGGTACATTATAAACTAGACCAAGTCTGAGGTCATGTTACTGCGACCTGACATCCAGTGGGACCCTGGCGGAGTAGCGCCATTCCACCTTCAAACGCACCACATAAAGTATCTGGGCATTAACATCAGCGCCTCATTAGAAAACATCAGAGACCTAAATTACCCCCAGAAGATAGCGGGTATATGCCAAGACCTTAAAAGATGGGACAATTTTAATCTATCACTCACCGGGCGCATTAACGCCCTGAAGATGAACTCGTTCCCCAAGCTCATGTATGTTGTCATGATGATCCATGATCCATGCCATGATGATCCCTACCAGCCCTACAACAGCATCAGTGCAAGATCTGGATAAAGCAATCTCCAAGTTCGTATGGAAGGGGAAGAATGCCAGAATCTGCTTATCAGTCCTGCAGGCCTCTAAGGAAAACGGTGGCCTGGCGGCACCCTCGCTCAAGGCATATCACCAAGCTGCACAGCTGTGTTGGATGAAACGATGGTTGAATGCAGCCGACAACTCCAGTTGGAAAACAATGGAAATCGCCTTAATGCAGCCTCTCAACCCAATTGAGGTCATGGCCATTCCCCCAGATATGCTCCCGAGCAATATTAAGAAACATCCCATACTCGGGCCAACATTATCTCAGTGGCACAAGCTCAGATCAGCGCAAAGGATCCAAACGCAGCACGTACCGCCATGGGCCAGCATCAGGGCAACATTGTACCTCGGCTCGAAACACAAAATACACCGAAATCAAGCCCACCTATGGGCCCATACAAGAATCATGGACATATGCGAAGGGGGGACACTGCAGACGTTCCAAAACACGCGCGTAATACTCGGCCTGTACGAAGGCGACTGGTTAACTTATCATTCAATCTGTGCCACCATACTTCGACATGTGGCCAAACCCCTCCCGCCCATAGCTACAGCCCCCTGTGAGTCTGAGATGGGACAACACATCAGAACCTTCCCACGCCTCCGCACCTTTTACCAAATGACAGCCCCGCAGAATCGGGTTCGTATCCACACACTTGCACGCCTCTGGACAGAAGACCTAGGCGCCCATATCTATGAAGAAGATCTCAGGGAATACTTCAAGGACATACTGCTAGTCTCAATAAACCAGAAGAACAGGGAGGTCCAATACAAAATACTACAGAGACTGTATTGCACCCCCACCACACTACACCGGATGGGGATAGCCCACATAGAAGAATTTTGGCGAGAATGCAGAGCCACAGACACGTTCGGACACATACTTTGGCACTGGTCTAGGATCACTCCATACTGGAGGGAAGTCCATGAACAGCTAAATGAATATTGCAGGGGCCATATTGGCATTTACTCCTGAAGTGATGCTCCTTGGAGCAGAGGCCAATGATCAGCATGAAGAGGGGCTCACACGCAAACTTATACACATAATTCTGTTCACAGCACGCAAGCTCCTTATCATTCATTGGAAAGCAAAAACTCCCCCGACCCCGACAGCAAGAAAAGCACTTTTTAGCCAAAACCTGCAGAATGGAAGCAGCAGCCCTCATGGGACATCAAACTCACAACCCCACAAGAGCTCAGAAATTTAGAGAATTAACTAAACCATACATCTAGAGGAAGAAAGGGGAATGATGGAAACACCAGTAACATGGGAAGGCACGGGCAAAAGGAGGAAACACACGCCATTAATATGAACACTAGCATTCAGTGGCGCCACACCACAACAAGGACAACTTGCCTATCAGCACCACACGGAAGCAACTCAGTTTGGGGAAGAGGGGGGTTAGTTGTTGGGGAAAACAGTTAACTGGGCTGCAGAGACAGAGCATGGAAAGATCAACCCAGAGGGAGGTGGGCCAGAGGGGTCCTTAGAAAGGTCTTAGTGCAAAAACTGTTCCGACTCCTTCGATCCCGAACTAGAAATGTGCATTATGTCCTCTTCTCGTATCCATGCATGCACCAGTTGTTGTATCCATGCATGCACCAGTTGTTTGAGTTCAATCGACTATTGCTTTGTCTAGCAAATGCTAATAAAAAGATGTTTAAAAAAAGACTGGAAACAGAAGCCTGATACGTTTTATTCTCCTCCTCAGATTTAACACATTACCATCTAGAGAATACACAGGGTCGTCTTTGTCGGGAATAGCTATAGAAGAAAGACTGTGTAGACATTGTAAAGGGGGGGGGTCAGACATCTACTTACAGGATGTGTGAAATTACAGATATGGTACCTCAAAGGCTATGGAAACTTTGTATGTGATCTGAATATGATTCGAACTGATCAATTTTGGTCTGCCATATACATGGCAGAACATATCATTTATACTGGTATTGCCGTCTATATTTGGAAGAGAGCAATCCAAATTGACGGAGGGGGGTCACCAAATCTAAATTTAAATCGCAAACTATGAGATCTTCCATAAAGCTAAAATAAATATGTTAAGGGTGACAAAGAGGCATCTCATCTTAAGCCAAAATGACATATGCCAAATTTACAATATGAAATGTTTTGTACAAAATGTATAATATACAACATTTTAAAATCATTTTTCTCTTCATGCCATGTATTTTATTATTTTTCTTATTTTCCTATTTCTGTAATTTCATGTGTTTTTAACTTTCTTTGTAACAACGTGATCCTATGTTATATAGTGTATAAGGTTTTAATTAACAATTTGCACTTTCAACTAAATTTAAACAAAAAAAGAAATAGGCTTTTAAAGTGACCTTCCCGTCACACTATATCCTCCCCTATGTGTACATGCTCCCACTTTGCCCCTCTGTGCCTACGTCTTGAGATTGTTTGTTTTACCATTTGTATTATGTTGAGAGCAGGGTGTACCTGCTAAGAAATTATTTTGTCTTGTGATATACCAGCGCAGGGAGGTAGAGTGGGTGCATGTGATTCTAGACAGCAGCTAAGACCAGACTTGACTATTTATTTTCTATTTCTAAGCCTTTTTCTACGTAAGTTAAGTTTGTCAAACATGCATTGCACAGACTAGATAACAATTTGTGTGTGCGCGGGTGTGGTGAGGGTTTTGCAAAATGCAAACACATTTATGAGCATGGCTTGTCCAACCTGTGATTTTTCGCAAGTTTGATTATCTATGCCAGGGGTATACAATTCAAGTTACAAGCTAGTAGCTAGGCATAAAAAATCACTAGCCCCTTCAAATCTCAAGATATACACAGTGCGCCATTTCTTACTTGCCAAGAGACAGTAACCACTAGGCAATGGCTAGTGTCAAGTGCTCATTTTGGGGCCAAATCTGTGTGGTACTGCTTTGTGAAAGCATGCACAAAATTGAAGTAGCAGCCTTTCAAATATTGTCTAAGAGACGATTGGCTAGAAAATCGAATGTTGTCCCTTTTCCTCTTGTGGCATGCATCCTCACAGTAGTTATTAGCATTTTGTGTCCCAAGGTGTACTACTCTTGAATGGATATTGCAATCCACCTAGCAATGTGAGATTGTGTATCTGGTCTGCCTTTTGGGCCAGCTGCAAAAGACATGGAAAAACATAAGTTTGGCAAATATACTCTGCTCTGTCCATGTAGAAAATGATAGCCCTTCTTACATGTAATGAGAGTAAAGAATGTTCAGCTTTAGATTGAACTTCTACTTTCTTCCAAAAGTCTCAATCGACTGGTTGAAATGAAACTTTGGTATAAATGTATGTGAAAACATAGGATGTGCCAAATGTTGGTGCTGATTTCCTGTGCGCCCTTTATTTGTTTATTTTTATTCATTGGATATTTGTAAGACACCTATACAACAAACAGTGTTCAAGGCGCCACAAGACAAAAAATGGGGGAAACAAGGGCGAAGATAACAATAGCGGTCCTTCTAGGCCTTGTGACATTCGGATCGTGCAAGTGCAGTAACGAGAAGTGAGAGAGGGAGAGGGGGCAGTGTGCCCGAAATGCAAAGAGCTAGGGTAGTAAGGGATGTGCCGGGTAAAGAGGAGAGAATGCAAGTGAAAGGGGAAGTGGGGGGGCACAGGTGCTAGGCGAGTGCTAAGTGGAAGCCAGGAGGGCAAGTGGTAGGGATTGCATGAGGTGAGGGTCCACATGCTAAGTGCAGGAAGGGGGTGAACTGGGCGGGGAACCAGGCAACCAGTTGGTGCAGCAGATGGGGGAGTTAGCAGATGAGGGAGAGACCATGCCAGATGGAGGTTCCTGCGGAGGAGAGAGATCCACCCCCCACTCCCTGCTTAGAGAAGTGTCTGATCTGCAGAGAGTTGGAGGCAGAGGACCGAAGGGCTCAAGTAGGGAGGTATTTAGGGAGAGAGAGTTGAATGTAGAGGAGTCCCAGGCCCCAGAAAGCCTTGTGGATTATGCAGAGGTCTTGAACTCTATCCTAGCAGAAACTCGGGGCCAATGGAGAGATTTTAGGGCTGGTGGCCTATTCTGGATTACTTTATGGGGGCGAAGCGAGGACAAAGGAAGATTGAGGAAGAGGCTGTTGCAGTAGTCGTGCCTATAGAGGACCAGAACTCAAGAGACATTGAGTTTCTGGGGATGCCTCTGAGGAGGTGCAGCTGATATTGGGCCCTCTTGGCATGGTTCGCGATGTGAGGGGAGAAGGAGAGAGAGTCAAAAATGACACGAAGGTTTTTTTCCTCACAAGAGGGTGAGGGGGGCATAGAGGGTGGGCAGAGGGTAAGAGGGAAAGAGGGAGCTGGGTTCACAATCAGAAGGATCTCAGTCGTACTGGCATTAAGGCAGAGATCACTGGCAGCACACCATACCTGAATAGTAGTCAAACAGTCCGGGATGAGAGAGGAGCAAGAAGAGGTCATAGAGGGAAGCTTGAAGGAGAGCTGCATGTCGTCTTCATAACACTGGAAGTGAGGAGAGAAGGAGGAGATCAGGTGGGCCAGAGGGGCAAGGTAGATGTTGAAGAGCCACGGAGAGAGTATAACGCTTTGAGGGACGCTGCAGGTGGATCGAGTGATAGGGGAGAGAAAAGGGCCTTGTTGAACCTGGGAAGAACGGTCGGAGAGGAATGAGGTGAGTGCTCGAGGGGTAGAGGGAAAGCACCAGTGGCAAAGGAGTGATTAGAGAAATCGTCCAACGCAGGCCCAAGGGAGGCAATGTTGTCCTTGATAGTTCTGGAGGAGCAAGGGAGCACCCGTTTGGAGGAGACTTCCATATAGAGGACTTGTCTAAAGGCCTCATCCAGTGCTATCGGAGAGAAAGAGGAGAGTAGAAGGGACTGGGGAGGGGTCAAGGGAGGCCAGGCCTGAGAGTTGGGGAGGGAGGAGAGAAGAGGAGAGTGAGGACAGAATGTCCAGAGTTTTGGTTGCGAAGTGGGATGCCAGTGAAGTACAGAGAGTCAGGGATGGTGGAGGGAGGGGCAACACTGCAGTATGATTGGTGAGTTCCTTGCAGTTTTTTTTAAAATTTGTATTTATTGAGTGCTGACATTACAACATATTTAACAATAAACCTTGTTGGCAGATTTTAAACAGTTTGCCTGTGTTGTTAGTGGCCCCAGAGATGCAGGCTTGGATGTGGTTCCTCTTCTTCGACCGGATGGAGATTCTTTATTGCCTTTGGAGAAGGAGAAAGTGACAAGCAAGTCTGTCAGAGGATGTGTCTGATGCTCGCCACTTCTGTTCAGCAACTCTGCACTTGCATTTCTGAGAGGCTAGGTCAGAGTCATACCAGGTGTTGCTCTTGGGTGCAGGCGTCATGCAGATCCTCATGACAGGGGCAAGGATGTCCAGGGTATTGGTGATAGAGCGGTGACGATTAGCAAGGGCGGAGTCAGTGTGGGAGTCCATGGTTGGAGTGGGAGTGTAATGAAAGTGACGGCAAAAGCAGCAACAGACACTCTCTTCATCGGTCGAATGACAGAGAAGGAGACTGGCAGTGCAGGCAGAGGCTTATCCGGGGAACCTAAGAGATCCTGGTGAGAGAACAGGAAATAATGATCAGCCCAGGAGAGAGGTGTAGTGAGAGGGTTGGAGATGGGGATGTCTGAGGAGATGAGAGCATCCAAGGTATGTCTGGATGAGTGTGTCTGACTGGAGGGATGAATGATAAGGCAAAGAAAGACGCAGAGGCTGTGGAAGAGCCCAGTGGCCCAATCAAGTGAGTCAAGGTGAATACTGAAGTCTCAGAGGAAAAGCTTGGAGGTGGAGTCAAGAAGAGAAGTGGTGTAACGTCAGACCACTCTGAGGAAGAGGGAGACCAAACCAGGGGTCCTATAGATGGTAGCGAAAGTCAATGAGAGGGTTGGAGAGACACCAAGCCTCCAGACGAGGCATTAGAAGGAAGAGTAGGTCTGAGTGGGAATGATAGTAGCAAGGACCCATTCAGGGAAGATCAAGGCCACTCTGCCTCGAGACCAGTTTAGCCTGGGCTTAGAGAGGATTTTGTAACCCTCAGGGAGAAGTGTGTCAAAAGCGGTGACAAAGCTGGCAGTGAACCACGTCTCTGTGAGAGTGAGAGCATCAAGGTCAAGGTCTTCAAGAAGGAGACAGATATCAGAGGAGTTTTTAACAGCAGAACAAGAGTTGAGGGTAGCTAGGTGAAGCTGGTTGCTTCCTTTGAAGGTCTTCCGAGGGGTGAAGGGATGTGGTACGCCCGTTGGTTGTGGAGAAAGGGCACGAGGGGTGACCAACGGAGGAGTGGCAGGAGAAAGGAGGAAATTGATGAGAGAAGGAAGACGCCTATCAAGAAAGAAGAGGTTGGCTGAGAGCCCTGGGCCATGATAGTGCCTTTCTGATAGACATTAATGATGCACTTAGAGGATGAGAATCATGCCAAGAGTACTTCCCATCCGGTGCCACCATTAATGGGCGACAAAGAGAAAGGGGAGGGGAAAGAGACCATGGGCCTCATTATGAGTGTGGAGGTAGCCATGCTGCTATTTGCAGCATGGCTACCTCCAAACTCGGGTCCGGGTTCCTTGAATGAGGAATTACCGGGCCATTCCAACCTTGGAGGACCCGGTAATTCCTCATTCAATTTACCAACCCCCATTCCCATTCGAGCCCGTTAATAACAGGCCCGTTGTTAGCTCCCTGGTCCCCTCGTGGGACCCGGAAAGGACGTCTGGTCTGACCGGATGTCCAGAGCGGGTCCCGCGAGGGAACCTCGTAATAGGGCGGAATGGTTTAACAGCAGCGGCACCATTACCGGCGCCGTTAAACCCATTCCGCAAAGGTCCTAATGAGGCCCCATGTGGGGGTAGAGGGAATGACAAAGAGGATGTCTGTAACAGTCTGCCTGGTGGACATCTTGAAATAGGTGTCAGCGATGGGCAGGCCTGGGTTGTAGACCAGGAGATCTTGCTTGAACTTTTTCCTTCCAGGCTTCGAGAGAGATGTAGGAAAGGTGATAGAGTAGCTGTTAGAGTAAATAGGGGAAATGGAGAGGACAATGGAGGGAGAGGGCAGAGAGATGGAAGGGGAATGGAGTGAGACGGAGAAACAGCACAAAGCACAATGAACTCCACAGGCGGTCTAGCAGCAAGACAGGCACACACTAGTCAGGTGTACGAAATGTCCCAGGTCGCCGAAAACAGGTGTTGCGTTGCTCCAGCAGCAGGAGGGGGCGAAGCCCCTGGGCCAAGCACGAGGGTGGAGTGATCTGCGGCAACTCTTGATGATGAGGGTGACGCAAGGTATCCAATATCTAAGCCTGCAGGGACTTCGAACAGATCCAGGTAGCGCCCTTGACCTGGAAAGTCTATTAGTCAATGATTAGAAGCCAGGTATCTTTCAGTGTTCGGTCAACAGGAATTGTTTTCTCCTGGAGCCATACAGATGCCATGAGATTCCTTCTGCGCAGGATTTTCTGCATGCTCTTGGGAGATGAAGGCCGGCTGATCCATTAGTTAGTACATAAATGCAGTTCCAGTCATCTCCAGCATATCAGAGTCTATCTGCTTCTCCCACCAATTCCAGCCTATAATGTTCTCTTGCTATTCAGTCTCCTGGTGATCCGACTGCATGGCATATGCTGCCCAACTTTGAATATGTTAGAGCTTTAAAGTATTCTGCTTTAGCTTTTTGCAAGAGGCGGCCGAGGCCTTAGAGTGCTCATGGGCAAACACAGATGTCACACCTTGGAGTATCCAACCAGCGGATTATTGCACTTACGGCACATGTTTTAGAATCCAGTGTTGGTGGGATGGGACCTGTCATATGTACATGTTATATCAGTCATTCTCTAGGTATAGAGATCGCACAACCTGACCTTAGTAGGCCATTATAAAACCCCATCAGAGGTCAGCCTCAAGCTCAACATATGAATCAAACGTCTTCTTTTTTCAGTGCCATATCGACATTCAGCAATTCTCAGTGCCCATGCCACACATTTCGCTGTGTATTCAATACCACATGTGGTATCATTCAACTTCTTGTTGGATTAATCCTCTGCACCCATGCTGCAACTGATGATCCAGTGATGGACAAGGAAATGCTTCTTGTACTCCTAGTTCTATTTCATGTGTATTTTTCTCACATTTGTGAACAGCCTGTAGGAGTTTAGCTCCAGAGAACAGAATTAGTGAGGACTGTTATCCTACCCCTAATGCCAAAATGGACTGACTCTCATGTGATATTGCTATCTTGGTTGTCTGAGGGTGGCAAGGCCCTGTCTGTCAAACATGGCTATCCGTTCATTTTTGTCCCTATTTTCCTGTTTCACCAATGGTTGGAAACACTTCAGATTTAAAGCTGATGCGCTTTTTGCAAGTACAATTAAACAAAACATAAAGAAAGCGAAGCCAGACAGACAAGTGTGTCTCTTCAAAGAATAGTGGATGGACTTGAATGTTAAAGAGTGTTCACAGAACCTGGGACTAGGCAAAGATATCAGTGTTTATGAATATTAATCACTGCGTGACAGCGTATAAAGTAAGCTCTCTAAGATGGAAGTACAAATCAGGAAAACATACAAATGGTGATGAAAGATGAACCAAGATAGATTGCCCACCTTGACATGCTGTAGAATGGTTTTCAGGGTGATGTAAAGCTGCTCTGGATCTTTGGGCTCTTTACTTGAAAGAAAACACGAGAATACATGTTACGTTCTTAGAGTAACACCTACGTCACAAGTAAAATGTTGATTGCAACTGTGCATATGCTGTTGCTGAGAAAGTGATCTATGGCAAAGAATGTTGTAATTATCAATTCAGCAGCCACAGTGATGTGGTGGGTCTATTACACCAAGGTGCCTCACAATTGACAGATGCAATACCAGTTTTTCAGACTAAGTTCATTAGGACCAACAATGAACTGGCCGGACTTTACCAGTTTTCTGACACTTCTTTAGGACCTAGCAAGCTGACAAGAACACGGTCACTCCAATTCTGGGTAAAATTTAAATCGCTATGTCACACTTTCAAAAATTAATAACAAATCTAAGCCTGGCTGGCAGGAATAAGGCTGCGAATAATGATTACATTTGAAGGCAAATGTTACCCACATGCTCCGTAAAGCACGCAGTAGCAAAAGCTGACCGAATGGCATTAAGGTTCCTCAATGGGTGAGGTGCCTTAATGGGTGAAAACATATGCATTAACCTGTAGTGAATAATAGGTTGAACTAGTATTCATCAAGTCCATTTGCTTTGGTGCTAGGATTGCATTGAAAGTTTTTTTGCGATCTGTATAATCCAGACAAGCTAAAACACCATAAAGAAGGTCCTAAGGAAACAAATAGTTATGGAAATACCCTAAGTAGTAGATTAAAAAACATCATCTCCCGGTTGAGATAACATATTGACCTGAAGAGGCAGCTGCTGACATAATTCCAAATTCCAATAGTTGTAGAAGTCTCAGAACCAGCGCGTTATTGGCCATGAAGGTGCTATTGTTATTAGTGGAAACCAATGGATTGGTGGCATCGTCTGGATTATGTTAAGAATCAATGGGAGAGGGGGAAAGGCAAGAGGAAATGACTGTCCACAAGGCATACAAACGCATCAACCACTATGATGCCTATCTCCTTCCACATTGTTTGTTTACATAAAATGGTTGCACTGGCAGGTTCTGTAAGGATCAGGTCCCTCAATGCATTGAGGAATGGGAGGAGGGTTCTGGGTGCCAATATGAAAGCCTTTACCTCTAGGAAATCAATATGAGTGATTCTGTTATCTAGACCCCATCATTGGTGACATGTTAGGTCACCTCGTATAACATCCCATCCCAGAAAGAAGTCCTTGGTTAGTCTTATTCGTGGTCCTGGGGACTAGAAGGAGGCATACACGGTCAGGCTGGTCTCCTATTGCCACTGGAGAAGTTTCTCCCACACCGCTGAAAATAATCAGAGTGTGTGGCCATGTGCCCCGACACTCACTTATAAGGAAGAGCTGATGCATAATTGTCCCAATATTCCTGCAGTCCAGAATGTGATCTGGAAGAGAAAAGCCCCTGGCCAAGTGACTTTCCAAGTCGAACGGAATGCAACCAAGATTCAGAGGGGGAATCAAAGTGAATTTGCTGCCATTCAATGATAAGCCTCTTCCAATGACTAAGCATTAAGAAGCCAGTTGTCCTAATACCTTTCAGATTCAAGTGCACTGCTACTGCAGACGTGACCTTGGGGAAATCATGGGGAACTGTGTTAATGCTAAATGGAAGTCCTGACGAGAATATAGAGAACTATGGTGCACAACCATCCCCCTGCTAGAGGAATCTGGAATCTGGACGGTATTATCACCGCCATGAAACCGTAATAGAGTCACGTATAGGTCCTACTGCAAAACTGAAGTGTGCCCGAAAGCTTTGTAGGAGACACTTTAGTCTGTACTTTAGCCCTGTTTGGTACCTCAGTCTTATAATAATATTATTGTGTTCTTATAAAGTGCTTCATGGTGGTTTTCACTCGATTCCAAGTGCTGTTATAACAGGCCTTATAACCCCCTTTTATTGTATTCGACTATTCAAACCTGCAAAGTGTAGGCTGCCCTAATTTTATATACCAGCAGTTTACTTGTGAGCTATGCACCGGGTGATACACCCCCTAAGTGGAACCTCTAACTGGACATTGGAATTAGTTCCTGCATCTCAGTATTGCCACTTGTACAAGATCAAAATGGCATCTTAGGGTCCCCCATAGTACAGTATAAGTGTTCCGTAGCCTATGCCTCTACAGCCCCCCAAGACCCTGCTGTGATAACCGATCAAAGGCTGGGTTTCGGCCAGGTTGCCATTGAAAACAAAAATACTGTAGACATAGCTTTGCTTGTGATGGAATCTCAACGCAGTGATGGAAGTGGTCATTTAAAGACTTCTTTCCATCAATCTGCTGTAATTAATCAGGAATAAGACTTGGACATAGGAATTGTTGTGGTTGTTGTTATAGACCTTTATTAAAGGAATAGAACGTTGGGGAAAGACCTATCTTGCCCTATCGCTAAAAGGGGTTTCCCTGCCTCAACAAAACTAAATGATGTCGGTGTCAGAATGTCCAAAAAAAAGTGTTCTCCATCTTGTGTCCAAAATTCTAACCTGGCCCTTACATGCTAAAATCAAAATAAGGTGCAAAGGGATAGTCTTTCCACTGGCCATCTGTAGCTTTTTCCAATGTTCCAACGCAAACTTCCAAAAGGTGCAAAAATAAACAAATAATCAAAGTTCCACAAGTTTGCACAATTCTCAGGAGGGGTGTCCCCTTCCCCTGAGTTGCTCAGGTTCCTTTAAGTTCAAACTCAGAATTCTCAGGAGATATTTTTCTTCGCCTGTGTTCTTCAGATACTTTCTAGTTTACAAACACAATAGTTCAAGGGGTATGATTCCTCCCTTGGGTTCCTTTTCTACAGAATACTCTTTTCCAGCTCAGGGGTTCTGAATCCCCTTTCTCCTGGTGTTCACACATTCAAGAATCTATCTACTTTCACCATCTATTATATATTTGGGTGCGGGTCCCAGACCTGCAATTAATTCACCTGTGCTTCTCCTGCCAGGACTTACCTTATTTTCTTCACTTTGCTTTCCCCACTATTTTCAACTTGCCATCTCAGGGGGTATAGTTGCCTCCCCCTGGATCTCACACACCAAGGGTTTTCCTTTCTCTCCTTGATTACCACAACTTCATAATCATTGTTCTTTTTCTCAGAATATGCAATTTTCCAGTCCGGGGGGTATGGCTCCCTTTCCCTGGATTCCTCAGCTTCTTTACAGCTTAGTATCACAGTTCTCCTTCACAGAATATGCATATTTCCAATCCAGGAGAATGGCTCCCTTCCCCTGGATTCCGCAGCAGCTGTACAGCTCACAAGAACAGTTACTTTTCTCAGAGCATGCATTTTCTAGTCCAGAGTGTATGACTCCCTTCCCCTGAATTTCACACACTCAAGGGATTCTCTATCTCCCCTTTATTCTTACAAACTCATCACACTTCGAGCCCAGTGGGTATGGCCCCCTTCCCCTGGACATCACCCATTCAAGAGGCTGTCCTTCGTCTTCTTACTTCTTATACTTTATTCGCAATTTGGTGAGGGTCGCAGACTCACAATCACATTGCCTGGTATACTCTCCTGCCAGGACTTTCACAATGTTCACTATATAAATTGGTGCAGTCCCAGATTTGCAACAGGTTACCTGGTATACTCTCCTGCAAGGGTTTTCACAATGTTCACTTTATAATTGGGTGTGTGTCCCAGACTTGCAACAGGTTGCCTGGTATACTCTCTTCCAGGGCTTCCTCCACACGTAACAGTTTGACTCATTCAGCCAATGGGTCTTTGACCACTCTTTCATCTATTTCACTCAGTAACACTCTTGGCGTCCCAGCTCCCGTGCTCGGGTAATCTGTGACTGTCTCTGTATTTCCTCTGTCTGTGGTATATGCTGCGAAGCACCCCGGTATCCCACTTCACCTCTCTGGGCTCACCCGTGTCTTGTTGCTGCTTCGGTGTTCTCTGCGGCCTTCGGCTTCTCCAGCAGGCCACCGCCTCCTTCTGCTGGTGTTGCGTCTACTCCCGGGTATTTGCTGTGCCTTGGTCTCCTCTCCACAGCGTCTCCTGCTGCAGGCCTCTGCGTGGCGTACCTTTGACCTAAGAGCTTCCCGTGACGGCACCGGGAGGAGTTCTGCTGCCCACTTCTGCAGCGGGCTTCTTCATCGGTTCCCGACACGCGTCGTTTAAAGTGTATCTCCATCTTCCTTGCAGTTACAGCTTTTTAAATCCCTGGCACCTAACGGATCCATCTAACCACTAGAGTATGCCACTAGCTCTGCAGCTTTAATGTTCTGCATTACTCCTGTGCTCTTCCTCGTCTCAGTTGTTTTGTAAAAAGTATAGGAAAGAGCCCTACTGTCAGTACAAAGTGGATGGACTGAATCTATGTCACAATATGCCGTACATGTTTGGGAAATCTAAGGGTTGGTGTCATACCATGAGTGGAAAGGGGATACCATGTTCCTGCCGGCGAGTCTCCTTCCCTCCCATGGGTGTTGTCTCTCCCCATATGGTCCTCCCTCAGGCAGCCACCCCCAGGGTTGGGGCCAGGTAGCGGCTGCCCTTCCCTGGTCGTATGGGAAGAGAGTTTCCCCCGTAGAGGGAGTGATGACATTGCTAGATTCATCACACTGCCTTGAGCGAAGAGCCCTTGTGGAGAGTGTATTGCAACCAGCACACAAGGGCCCAGTGTGATTTGACCTGAGACACTCTAAGCAGACAGGGTTGGATGTATGTGTGCAAGAAGAACTGCTCACAAACATACAACGTCTGCCTGCCATGTATGAGGAACAGAAGCAAAAAAGAAAAATGAATTTAGAGGTCAAAGGTGCCTGGTCACAGAGCCAGAGCAGTGCACCTGCCCATCCAGGCAGAGAGTAGGATTGACAGTTGGAGCATGGGACATGCGAAAAGGTGACTGAACGTATGTGCATAGCAGATATCACTACATGCATTATTTGAAATAACATGGCTTATAGTAGGAGGTGGGGTCTGCTTAGTGTGGGGTTCTTAGTCTCTCAGAGGATTTCAAAGTTATATTGCTTGTTCACATGGGGACAGGTTTGTAGGGGTTTGAGGTGTTTCATAAAATCTAGATGGTAGGTGGTTCTGCCCTATGGAATGATCTTGTGGGAGTTTAGTAGGTTAAGATATCTGGAGGCTCAGATCTAGAGTTTGCAAATACGTTTACCAACATTCCTATAGCGATATATGGTGATAGGTCTCAATCTTGCATTACACTGTACATAGTACACAGCAGGACAGTAACATTCCCATTTCTGGATGCTTTATAATTGTAGAAGATGGTGGAAGAGATTTGGGAAAGTGATGCAACATATGGTGAGCAGGGGGCACGAGGTGGATCAGAACCCGCTATGGGGTTGAAGAGGAGAGGGAGCCAAGAACCTGCTCAGGAGATGGGAGGAGCAAGGTGGAATCCAGATCCAGCCCAGGAGTGGGGAGGATGTCATGTCAGAACATAGCATATGAAGAGATGTTTTAACAGTTGTATTTACTTGTGGTAGGCAGAGTTGGAGGAACGCTTAGTGGACAGGGATGCAACTCCAAAAGAGAGATTCTAACAGTGGGAAAAAGGTTAGAGAAATCAAGTCTTAAGATTGGTCTATTCTAATAGGTCCCAGTGTCCATTCCCTATACAAATTCACAAGGTTCCTGGGCAACTGCACCCAGGGGAGCAACCTTCAAATCACTCAGAGGCTCTGGGAAATTATGAGTGTCCCAGCTCACCTCTTCGTATATGCCTTTGCCTGATGAAATTCAACGTCAAGTGCGTCCATGGGATTCTGTGGCATTGATGCACTGCAACTAGGTGAAGACCTGTAGCATCAACCCCTTGCAGTAGGGGTCCTTGATTTCTTGTGAGCCAAGACCTGTAGCTTTCCCTCCTGTCCAAGAGGATCTTCTGGATTGTATTTCGTGCTGCCCAACCCCGATACTTGCCAAGCTGCAGTGGTTTTGACCACCCATCCCCCTTTGCCCTTCAGCCAAGGATGCAAACTTCTTTTTTAGGGCACTGGTTGTGTTGCAGCTGGCACTAGTATCTGGGGTAGAGCCCACATCAGGCTATTCTAATGCTTCCACTCTCAAGGCTTGGTGTCTACTAGCCTTTAGGCCAAGGTTCCCTACTCCAACCTTCCCGGTGTGTGTGGCTCACTTGGCTTAGCCACTTCCGATTTTGTAACCCTCCAAGTATGTGGCCAATCTGGCTTCACCACCATACGGTCCACTCTCTACAACGTGCCTCCCTCCTCTCTTCGCTACATAGCAGACTCTCTAGAATTCTATCCTTGTACCCTCAAAGTCAGGAGGCTTCCACCTTTTTCTTTACAGCTAATCGTTGCCACTGATCTCAATGAGTGTTTTGGTTGGTGTGTCTGTATCCCTGTTCGTGTGATGGATGTTCTACTGATTCCACCTACTGTCCGTATGTCCGCCCCTTAGTTTCACTTAGAATGTGCTGCTGTGTCGGTGCTAGTGAATGAATTTGGCCTTCAAACTGCCCCCCATGGTCCTAAATCGCAAAGCCCTTGCCAACCATTTTGGTAGGCAAGGGCTACAGGGTTGTCACAGTGTCCAGAGCTCCAGCATCTGCCATGGAAATGGTCCAGGTAAAGGTACTTGTGCACAACCTGCCTGTGTGAAGCGTGTGTTCATTCTGTTGTTTTTCTTTTGTTCTGTTCCTATGTGTTTTTTGTCAAAGAGTAACTTCCTGTTCCTATTCTGTTTAGTTACTTGCAAAGAGGGTGAACAATCAGAAGGCCTCACCACAAGTTGGGTGGTAGCCCTTAAATTTGGCTGTAACGGTATTACCATTGCATTTAATGGCTGGCCCTATCACAAGTCTGGTGTATTTACCCCAGCTCGTGCTGGTGGCAAACAGAGCAAAATAATTCCCATTTTCAGTGTAATTACTGCCAGCGGCATTACTGCGTGGTAATTGCACTGACAATTCCCCAACCGATGGACATTAATGCTAATATAGTTGGACGGTATTACAGCCCAGATACCGCCCAACTCGTGATGAGGCCCAGGGTAATTAAAGCCCCACTTCCAATTATGATGTAGGTGAGTTGGTGACAGGAGCAGTGGAACTGCCTGATCAGGGCATTCTCCTTCTCCTGGATGGGTGGGTAGGGCATCTAGAATGGTGTTGGGGAAAGGACATCATTAGGTCATGATGTGGGGGCTTTCCAGGTGGAAAGGCCTTATTGCGGCTCCAAACAAGAGGTGATGTAGTGGAGCAAGCTTGTGCATATTATGTGCACCATGGTGCTGAAGAATCAGGGCCTTCTCCGAATTTAAAGAGGATAGGTGGAGCATCTCTCAAAGACATGATGCAGAACATGATGTGGAGGCCTTTGCATTGCTCAATGTGGGGTCAAAAGAGAAGCCCATGCAACAGACAAGAGGTGATGAAACGGGTAGTATAGCTCAGTGGCAACACCCTCGTCTTGGCAGCAGGACGACGCAGAGCAATGCAGGTACAAATCCTGGGTCTGCGCTTAGAAACCTCTTTGGTATTAAGCGCGTTATAAAAAAACAATTATAGTTAATTATGAAAAACCATAATTTCAAAGCCAACTGTTTAATAAGTAATTATGTACTTCAGTGCGTGTGGCCAGTCAAGTAGGCTGTACGCTACCCAATCAGAGCCTTCTTCTACTTCCCTGTTGGCATGTGGTGCATCTCCAGTGGTCACGAAGATCAAAGGCCATTATGTGAGGGCCAGGCAAATTGAAATATGAGAACGCAGACTGCCTTTGTATAGCAGGAAGATGAGGGTCATTTTGAATGGGCTAAAAATGTAGTTTGTGATTCTTTGTTGTAGGGAAAGCAAAAAGTCTATCTAAGAATGATCTCCTCCAAAAGTGTCACGGAGAAGATATTTTTGATGGTTTGCGGAAAAGGGTTTGGATCCCGTTACAGCCCTGATGGTAGGAATGGTAAATCCATCGGCAATACTCTATGCCTAGGACCAATGCTTCATTCCAGTTAATGGCTATAGGTCGAAGATTTAAGCAGGCCTGAGATAGTAGACAGTGTACCCATGAATAGCCCTAATATGTTTTGTAGGTTACTGAAGTGATTCCCCCTGCATTTCTTGGTCTTGGTTCCATGTGAAAAGCTCCCCACCAAAAGAGCAGTTTTCACAAGAAATCGCTGCAAAAAAAGCCCTGGTGTGGCCTCTGCAATCCATGTAATGGATGCGGGGGACACCCCCGAAGCCCCTCCATTATACCATTCTAGTTGTGCAGGGGACACCCCGCATTCCCTGCTCCCCTGGTGCGGAATAATAGAGACACTTTAAACGGGGCACACCACAGCCTTTTTACTGCGATTTCTTCTGAAAAAAGGCTTTTTGGCTGCAACCTTTTCGCTGGACACCAGTCTGGTGTAAGTACACACCAACATTAAAAAACACACAGACACCAGCACAGGAATTTGATGAATTAATGTATGGCTGTTTTTCCATCAAAAATTGAAGTGGTAAGGCAAGGAGCATGTGGAAGTGGAGCCAGCAAAGTATAGACATTTTCTTCTAGATTCTCAGCAGGAAAGGGGTTGCGAACATAAGTCCTTGTGAGTGAAAGTAGTTTCCTCCAGAGAATCAGGCTGCCTTTCCTACATGGTCATTATTGTCCCAATCGGTGTATTCAGCTGTTGAAAGATACTTGATCAGTGTTGAAAAAGTCCAATAAGTGTCATTAACATCTCTTTCCTGAGGAGACTGAGGAAACAGTGTTGGGTCTGCACCCTAATCCGTGATACCATATGGATCAATGGTACTGCTATCAATGAGGGAACAGAGGATCCGGTGCCAGTCAGGATCGTGATCTACATAAGAGGCAGTGCAGAATATCCTATCCATACAGTCTCGCTGTACTTACTAAGCATTGGTTGAAGGGACTACTGGGCAATCCCCATCAAAGCCCTGGTTAAAAGGGCTAACCAGTGTGGCCAAAGAACCCAAAGGCAGGACCTCATGGAGTGCTAGGATGGAATTCACACTTTCCAACAGGTCAAAACTTGAACATGTGTCCTCAAACGTATAGTCACTTAACAACAGTCTACATACAATCTCCTGCTGGTGCCTTAGGCAATCTGGAGCCAGGCTCCATTTTATGGGAAGGATTGCATTTCGCTGAGGAAGGCTTACCAACACAGCCAGAGAAAAATAGGTTTCCAGAAACCAGGGAATTACAAAAAAGAACAGACTCAGGAACACTTGCAGGGGATATAGTCTGGATAATCTAGCGTAAAGCCCTCCAACCTAAAATAGGACCAAGCATGCCCAAGCTGATTTAGCAGTGAAGCGGTAGGATTAAGGAATTGACAGAACCCCTTGCTCTGTGATTTGAGGCATATATCTACCAAGATTAAGGTGCTATAGGACTCGCTAGGAATACTAACACAGGAATTGAATCATGCCCAGTGGGTGCAAGAGTAACCTATATTTCCATTTTAAAGGTGCCGCCGGAACTTACCCTCTGTCTTTATTGATGGGTTTCCATCCAGCTTCTCCTGTAGGAAAAAAACACAAAATATTATTAAAGAGAACAATGTCAACACCAATGGAAAAGGAAATGCTAAACACAGAAAAATAATAAAGAAACGATAAACAAAGATAGTCATCACACTCATCTCTAACAGGCGTCCAGCACAATCATACTATTCAGTAGGCACATACCCCAAAGATTGTATTTCATCATAAACAAAAGCATGTGTCAACACACATGAAATATGTTGCACATCATTACTTAACCCTTGATAAAGAAAGCTAGAGAACTGCAAACGGTGGCATTGTGTGCTGCACTGCCAATTTGGTAGCAGTATACGTGGCTAGGGAAAATGTCTATTTCTATTATACTTCTACAGCGCCAGTAAACATGTCCTCAGCCATCAAGGCGCTAAACACCAAGCAATAAATCCAGGTAGCCGTAGATCCGTCATCTATAAGCCAATGCATGTCAACTGAACACGTGTCTTCAGGGATTTCTTAAACAATCCTAAAGACTCACAATTCGGCAAGATAGGAGCAGCGCATTCCATAGTTTCGGGGCTTTAACCTGGAAGGCCCCGTGCCTAACCATAGCTAAGTAGATCTAGGCACCTGCAGTAGGTCTCAGCACTCTCCTGTTAGGTGCCCAAATATTACCAGTAAACCTTTAGGAAATTTTAGAGTCACCCATTCTAACTTGTTGCTCACTCATTCTTCCCAAACTACCCAGTGTGGTAGATTGGAAAAGACAAGAGCCATTCCAGAGGTGGACTTTCAAAGGAGGGACAGCAGGAGATTTTGGGTGCACAGACCAGTGGCCATCCGTCCAGTGACCATTAATTATCTCATTTTGTGTATGCAGGATGTAGAGGTGAGGCATCTACAATTTATCATTCTTATGCTGTATATTGTAATGGAGGGTGCCTGATCTGCAACATCGAACTGCTGCTTCCTTACTGGCTGCTGCAGCCACCTATCTGCAGGGTAGAATGTTCTGAAACTGATTAACCACAGTCATTCCACATACTGCACCCTTGTTCCTGGTGCACAGTTTCTTTGCACTGCCAATACAACACCGATTTCCTCCCTTATAAGTCAGAGAGGCACCGCATTAGCAAACAAAACCGAAACCGATTGTGTGTTCACCAGGGAAATGAAGCCACCAAGGCACTGAGCACGTGATCTGTCGATTCCCCTTCTCTTCTGTCCTCCACATCATGGATGCCATTTAGGGGCTGTCGGGGTCACCATGCCTACAGTTTTCCGGGAAGCCCCTATCTGTGCGCTGCTATAGCTGCCTTTTATACTTATTGTAGGATATTCTAGCGACTTGTTGTGCAGTCATTACGGAACTGTTAAAGGGTGTGATGTCACTTATTGTCAGGTCATTTGGGGGGGGTCAATGGTCACAGAATGTATTCCTGCGGTGTAATCAGGTAGAAGGGCACAATGATGGGTGATGTCACCAATGCACCCCATGGAAGTTATTGAAATGATCCCAGTGTTGCTCCAGTTGCTGTTTGACAAATGATCTAGTGGCTTTGTTGTTGACTTTGGAAGCAGAAGTCAAGAGTTGTGGGATCTATTGTGTGATTCTGGGAAATTGGCCATTTCCCTGTTCCTCGTTTTCCTTTTGTCCCAATATTTGGAGTCATTCTAAACACGGTAAACCCTGGTACTAAGCGCTATTAAAAACCTGGACATTGACATTGTACCATGTGACCTTACTGGAGGGGGCAATAATTACCAATATAGACCAGCTCGAGTCAACCTTTGGTGCAGCATAAAGAACTGGGGCAAGAAAGGAAAAGAAAACACAAAAGGGCTGTTTAAAAATAAATAATTATTTACAATAGCAACAGTCATTGAAAGCCTGGAGCCTATTACATTTTGTCCTCCTTTGTTCATTTTTTGGTAAAGTGAGAAAACCACTCTCTGGGCCTGTATTTTGTTGCATGTTAAAAACAGATACTCAGTGACACGTTTTAGAGAAAATGTTACTTACCAGTAACTTGTTTTCACAGTCTGATTTCTATGATGGTTTTGCAGAAATAGCAACATGTATGTTTGTAAGCATCATAAACGTGGTGTTACACTGTCAGGGATCAATCAGAGCCTACAAGACCAAGTAGGGCCAAACAAACCGAGGGGCATTATGAAACTCCAGAGCTAGAGTGTGGAGTAAAACTGAATCTTTCTCCTTAAAAGAAAGGAGAACATTTTGGTGAGTGACCGTCTTTCTCAGGGCTGTAGTCAGGGGGTGGAGGGCGTTCCTGCTAAATCTAATCAAATCCTTCATAGGTCTTGTCTCCAGAGACCCCTGGAAACAGCATAAACCCTCACAGTTCTGTGGCCTTGGCTACAGAAGCTCTGTAACAAATACAATTTCTTACAGTTCTATGGCTTTTGACTCCTGAGAACCTCTGCAAAGTTCACAAAATCTTTGGGCAAAGGCTGCTGCACTTGGGATGTGGTTGTCAGTTTGCTACTGACAATCCATTTCTTGCCCGTCAGTCCTGTTTTTATTTTCAGGCCACCATCATTATAGTCTTTCACCAACAGAAATCTTGCAGGCTGTAGTCTGGTGTCTGTTGTAGGATGTTCATCAATATTCATTTCTGGATTCTGTATCATGAGAGCTAACAACAGACACATTATCTTCTCAAGGTTTCTCACCCTCGGCTCCAAGCTTCTTGACTCCTGCTGGTTTTAGGTACCCCCGAGAAACTCCGGGTACGCAGACTTGGTCTGATGACTGGTGGAAACGTATATATTTTCTTTGGTGGGCTTGCCCATCCCGCCGCGTCAGGATTATGGCTGATGGCTAGTCTCAGTTCTCTCTCACTACTCTTTTTCTCTCTACGATGAGGACAAGGGTTCTTAAGTGTTGCTGGTTGCCTTGCACCTGCCATCAAATCTGGTTCTCGCTTCCAGCTAGTCTACCTCTCAGCTGATCTCTCTACTGCTCAGGTCCGGAGGCTTGGGGCCTAAAAGTCTTTAGCACCAGATCCAGCAGGCTCTTAATTGTCTAAGCCATGGTATGTGGAATTAGTTCCAAACTGAGCCCTAATGGATTTCACCTCTTGGCACCCCCTTTGCTCTCTGGCTGTCTTGAGTCTCATTGTTTGGACTCACTGTGCACCACCTTTTCTTATCCTCCACTTCATTCTGACTAGTGCTATTCTCTCTCCTTTTCTACTTCAACTCTCCTCCTTCCCCTCTTCTTCCTCCTGGTATTTGCCTTCTCCTTCCTGCTGATGATTTTTTCATGCTTTCCCTTCCCTTCCCTTCCAGCTTCTCTCCTCCCTCCCCCCACCTTCTTCCTTTAGATCTTTCCCCCATGGCACACCATCCTTTCCCTGCCCCGTTCTCTTTCCTCCATTCCGCTTCTCTGATCTGCATTCTCCCACCTTTTCTTCTGGGCTGGTGGGTAAATTATAAGTTACTCACCGTAGTGAGTAAGGGAATAGTTTCTTACCTGTAACTCAATTTCTCCAGCATTGGTATCTTTCATGGATTCACATGCTTAGAATATTCCCCGTCGACAGACTGGGAACCCTCGGTAAGCTTATAAAGCCTTTTCCCGTAGGAAAACGTTCGACACTTTTGTGTCCTATCTACGTCGTTTTTGAGCCGCGCACGCATGCCCCACTAGGACGTAGTGGTATAAATGCCCTTCAGATTTCGACCCCTCCAAAGTGGAACGGGGTGAATCAAAAACTATCAGAAGATTGCATTTTGGGGAGGCCGGAGGGCGCATGTGAATCCATGAAAGATACCAATGTTGGAGAAATGGAGTTACAGGTAAGAAACTATTCCCTTCTCCAGCATTGGATCTTTCATGGATTCACATGCTTAGAATAGAATGCACAGCAGTGAACTTGAAACAATGGAGGAGGTGTAAATGCAATCCAGCACCCACCCCATCCTGCAACAGGCGAATTATGATCACATAAGATTCGAGATTAACAACATGCCACAGTACTGCACCGAGCAATATTTATATAAGCCAAAAAAGGATACATAAAACACACGCGTTTACCTCCATGCGTATATTCGGACATATACATATATATATATATATATATATATATATATATGCATATACAAATACATATCCAAACCAGCATAGATCCTTCTCGAAGAGAAAGGGCTTACCTTATTGAAAGAGATGTTGCTTGACTGCTCGTCCCATTTGTATCTCTTCCGCATGCTGTCGTTCGAGGCAGTAGTGGCGGGTGAATGTATGGGGCACTGACCATGCTGCTGCCCTGCAAATGTCTGTCAGTGGAAACCCCGCCCACAACGCCGTCGACGACGAAGTCGCCCTGGTCGAGTGAGCTCTCGGACGTCCTTGTAGCGGTTTTCCCGCTTTTGAGTGACAGAAGGCAATCGTCGACGAGACCCATCGGGCCAGTCCTTGTTTTGAAATTGCCTTCCCCTTTGCCGAAGGCCCATATGCAACGAAGAGTTGCTGCGTAGATAGAAGTTGTTGAGTTCGATGAAGGTAACATTTTAGAGCTCTCTTGAAATCCAGGGTATGCAAGACCTTTTCCGCAGCTGATGAGGGAGTCGCGAAGAAGGCGGGCAGGACAATGGATGAATGTTTATGATAAGTCGTAGGAACTTTCGGGATGAAACGAGGACTCGTTGACAAGATCACTTTGTCTTTGAAAAATCTGAGATATGGAGGGTATATGACCAATGCCTGCAACTCTGAGATCCGTCTAGCCGATGTTATGGCTATTAGAAAAGCCACTTTCCATGATAAAAACTTCATTGACGACGTGGCCATTGGCTCAAAGGGTGGTTTCATTAACCCTGCAAGTGCCATGTTAAGGCTCCACGTCGGTGGAAAACGCTTAACCGGGGGAAATGTCCCGAACAAACCTTTCATGAAGTGTTTCACTAACCTGTCACTAAACAAGGGCGTTGATTTCCTCCCTCTTGTGAACCTAGAGATGGCCGCCAGGTGAACCTTTAGAGATGAAAAAGACAAACCACTCTTTGCCAAATGTAGTAAATACGGGAGAAGCTGTTCCGGAGTAACTCTCAGAGGTTCCACTCCTGCCTGTCCTTGGCACCACGTACAGAATCTCCTCCGCCTACACCTGTAGGACTTGTTGGTGGACGGGGCCCGCGCAGCCTGTAATATCTTCCGACAGTCCGAGGGAATGTTCAAGGCACCAAATTCTGAAAAGTCAGGAGCCAAGCTGTGAGGTTGAGTCTGCTTGGGTTGTGATGCCACACCGTTCCTTCGTCGCGGGACAAGAGGTTTGGCACCTTCGGGAACGTTATCGGGTGGATCCGCTGACAGATGAAGCTGGTCGGAAAACCATGGTTGCCTCGGCCAACATGGCGCTATCAGGATGACTCGGCACCTGAACCTGCGTATCCACTGCACAGTTCTCCGTATCAAAGGGAACGGAGGGAAGGCGTAGAGGAACTTGCCCGTCCACGGGAACGAAAACGCTTCTACCACTGAATCTTCCTGTGGCCACCTGCTGGCGTACATCTCGCACTTCTTGTTCGCCTTCGTGGCGAAGAGATCCAGCAGAGGTCGCCCCCATTTCTCGAAGACCTTAGACAATTGATCGGTGTTTATTTCCCACTCGTGAATTTGGTCCATATTTCTACTGAGCAAGTCCGCCTGCTCGTTCCTCACTCCTGGCAGGTGATGAGCTAGGATGGATATATCGTGTTTTAGAGCCCAGTACCACACCTTCTGAGCCTCGATGGAGAGGGTTCTGGATCGCGTACCGCCTTGCTTCCTTAAGTAAAACATTGCTGTGGTGTTGTCCGTCAAAACTCTCACTGTGGATCCCCTGATGTGAGGTAGGAACACCCTCAGGGCCCAGCGGACCGTTCTCAACATGTCCTCAGCCATCAAGGCGCTAAACACCAAGCAATAAATCCAGGTAGCCGTAGATCCGTCATCTATAAGCCAATGCATGTCAACTGAACACGTGTCTTCAGGGATTTCTTAAACAATCCTAAAGACTCACAATTCGGCAAGATAGGAGCAGCGCATTCCATAGTTTCGGGGCTTTAACCTGGAAGGCCCCGTGCCTAACCATAGCTAAGTAGATCTAGGCACCTGCAGTAGGTCTCAGCACTCTCCTGTTAGGTGCCCAAATATTACCAGTAAACCTTTAGGAAATTTTAGAGTCACCCATTCTAACTTGTTGCTCACTCATTCTTCCCAAACTACCCAGTGTGGTAGATTGGAAAAGACAAGAGCCATTCCAGAGGTGGACTTTCAAAGGAGGGACAGCAGGAGATTTTGGGTGCACAGACCAGTGGCCATCCGTCCAGTGACCATTAATTATCTCATTTTGTGTATGCAGGATGTAGAGGTGAGGCATCTACAATTTATCATTCTTATGCTGTATATTGTAATGGAGGGTGCCTGATCTGCAACATCGAACTGCTGCTTCCTTACTGGCTGCTGCAGCCACCTATCTGCAGGGTAGAATGTTCTGAAACTGATTAACCACAGTCATTCCACATACTGCACCCTTGTTCCTGGTGCACAGTTTCTTTGCACTGCCAATACAACACCGATTTCCTCCCTTATAAGTCAGAGAGGCACCGCATTAGCAAACAAAACCGAAACCGATTGTGTGTTCACCAGGGAAATGAAGCCACCAAGGCACTGAGCACGTGATCTGTCGATTCCCCTTCTCTTCTGTCCTCCACATCATGGATGCCATTTAGGGGCTGTCGGGGTCACCATGCCTACAGTTTTCCGGGAAGCCCCTATCTGTGCGCTGCTATAGCTGCCTTTTATACTTATTGTAGGATATTCTAGCGACTTGTTGTGCAGTCATTACGGAACTGTTAAAGGGTGTGATGTCACTTATTGTCAGGTCATTTGGGGGGGGTCAATGGTCACAGAATGTATTCCTGCGGTGTAATCAGGTAGAAGGGCACAATGATGGGTGATGTCACCAATGCACCCCATGGAAGTTATTGAAATGATCCCAGTGTTGCTCCAGTTGCTGTTTGACAAATGATCTAGTGGCTTTGTTGTTGACTTTGGAAGCAGAAGTCAAGAGTTGTGGGATCTATTGTGTGATTCTGGGAAATTGGCCATTTCCCTGTTCCTCGTTTTCCTTTTGTCCCAATATTTGGAGTCATTCTAAACACGGTAAACCCTGGTACTAAGCGCTATTAAAAACCTGGACATTGACATTGTACCATGTGACCTTACTGGAGGGGGCAATAATTACCAATATAGACCAGCTCGAGTCAACCTTTGGTGCAGCATAAAGAACTGGGGCAAGAAAGGAAAAGAAAACACAAAAGGGCTGTTTAAAAATAAATAATTATTTACAATAGCAACAGTCATTGAAAGCCTGGAGCCTATTACATTTTGTCCTCCTTTGTTCATTTTTTGGTAAAGTGAGAAAACCACTCTCTGGGCCTGTATTTTGTTGCATGTTAAAAACAGATACTCAGTGACACGTTTTAGAGAAAATGTTACTTACCAGTAACTTGTTTTCACAGTCTGATTTCTATGATGGTTTTGCAGAAATAGCAACATGTATGTTTGTAAGCATCATAAACGTGGTGTTACACTGTCAGGGATCAATCAGAGCCTACAAGACCAAGTAGGGCCAAACAAACCGAGGGGCATTATGAAACTCCAGAGCTAGAGTGTGGAGTAAAACTGAATCTTTCTCCTTAAAAGAAAGGAGAACATTTTGGTGAGTGACCGTCTTTCTCAGGGCTGTAGTCAGGGGGTGGAGGGCGTTCCTGCTAAATCTAATCAAATCCTTCATAGGTCTTGTCTCCAGAGACCCCTGGAAACAGCATAAACCCTCACAGTTCTGTGGCCTTGGCTACAGAAGCTCTGTAACAAATACAATTTCTTACAGTTCTATGGCTTTTGACTCCTGAGAACCTCTGCAAAGTTCACAAAATCTTTGGGCAAAGGCTGCTGCACTTGGGATGTGGTTGTCAGTTTGCTACTGACAATCCATTTCTTGCCCGTCAGTCCTGTTTTTATTTTCAGGCCACCATCATTATAGTCTTTCACCAACAGAAATCTTGCAGGCTGTAGTCTGGTGTCTGTTGTAGGATGTTCATCAATATTCATTTCTGGATTCTGTATCATGAGAGCTAACAACAGACACATTATCTTCTCAAGGTTTCTCACCCTCGGCTCCAAGCTTCTTGACTCCTGCTGGTTTTAGGTACCCCCGAGAAACTCCGGGTACGCAGACTTGGTCTGATGACTGGTGGAAACGTATATATTTTCTTTGGTGGGCTTGCCCATCCCGCCGCGTCAGGATTATGGCTGATGGCTAGTCTCAGTTCTCTCTCACTACTCTTTTTCTCTCTACGATGAGGACAAGGGTTCTTAAGTGTTGCTGGTTGCCTTGCACCTGCCATCAAATCTGGTTCTCGCTTCCAGCTAGTCTACCTCTCAGCTGATCTCTCTACTGCTCAGGTCCGGAGGCTTGGGGCCTAAAAGTCTTTAGCACCAGATCCAGCAGGCTCTTAATTGTCTAAGCCATGGTATGTGGAATTAGTTCCAAACTGAGCCCTAATGGATTTCACCTCTTGGCACCCCCTTTGCTCTCTGGCTGTCTTGAGTCTCATTGTTTGGACTCACTGTGCACCACCTTTTCTTATCCTCCACTTCATTCTGACTAGTGCTATTCTCTCTCCTTTTCTACTTCAACTCTCCTCCTTCCCCTCTTCTTCCTCCTGGTATTTGCCTTCTCCTTCCTGCTGATGATTTTTTCATGCTTTCCCTTCCCTTCCCTTCCAGCTTCTCTCCTCCCTCCCCCCACCTTCTTCCTTTAGATCTTTCCCCCATGGCACACCATCCTTTCCCTGCCCCGTTCTCTTTCCTCCATTCCGCTTCTCTGATCTGCATTCTCCCACCTTTTCTTCTGGGCTGGTGGGTAAATTATAAGTTACTCACCGTAGTGAGTAAGGGAATAGTTTCTTACCTGTAACTCAATTTCTCCAGCATTGGTATCTTTCATGGATTCACATGCTTAGAATATTCCCCGTCGACAGACTGGGAACCCTCGGTAAGCTTATAAAGCCTTTTCCCGTAGGAAAACGTTCGACACTTTTGTGTCCTATCTACGTCGTTTTTGAGCCGCGCACGCATGCCCCACTAGGACGTAGTGGTATAAATGCCCTTCAGATTTCGACCCCTCCAAAGTGGAACGGGGTGAATCAAAAACTATCAGAAGATTGCATTTTGGGGAGGCCGGAGGGCGCATGTGAATCCATGAAAGATACCAATGTTGGAGAAATGGAGTTACAGGTAAGAAACTATTCCCTTCTCCAGCATTGGATCTTTCATGGATTCACATGCTTAGAATAGAATGCACAGCAGTGAACTTGAAACAATGGAGGAGGTGTAAATGCAATCCAGCACCCACCCCATCCTGCAACAGGCGAATTATGATCACATAAGATTCGAGATTAACAACATGCCACAGTACTGCACCGAGCAATATTTATATAAGCCAAAAAAGGATACATAAAACACACGCGTTTACCTCCATGCGTATATTCGGACATATACATATATATATATATATATATATATATATATGCATATACAAATACATATCCAAACCAGCATAGATCCTTCTCGAAGAGAAAGGGCTTACCTTATTGAAAGAGATGTTGCTTGACTGCTCGTCCCATTTGTATCTCTTCCGCATGCTGTCGTTCGAGGCAGTAGTGGCGGGTGAATGTATGGGGCACTGACCATGCTGCTGCCCTGCAAATGTCTGTCAGTGGAAACCCCGCCCACAACGCCGTCGACGACGAAGTCGCCCTGGTCGAGTGAGCTCTCGGACGTCCTTGTAGCGGTTTTCCCGCTTTTGAGTGACAGAAGGCAATCGTCGACGAGACCCATCGGGCCAGTCCTTGTTTTGAAATTGCCTTCCCCTTTGCCGAAGGCCCATATGCAACGAAGAGTTGCTGCGTAGATAGAAGTTGTTGAGTTCGATGAAGGTAACATTTTAGAGCTCTCTTGAAATCCAGGGTATGCAAGACCTTTTCCGCAGCTGATGAGGGAGTCGCGAAGAAGGCGGGCAGGACAATGGATGAATGTTTATGATAAGTCGTAGGAACTTTCGGGATGAAACGAGGACTCGTTGACAAGATCACTTTGTCTTTGAAAAATCTGAGATATGGAGGGTATATGACCAATGCCTGCAACTCTGAGATCCGTCTAGCCGATGTTATGGCTATTAGAAAAGCCACTTTCCATGATAAAAACTTCATTGACGACGTGGCCATTGGCTCAAAGGGTGGTTTCATTAACCCTGCAAGTGCCATGTTAAGGCTCCACGTCGGTGGAAAACGCTTAACCGGGGGAAATGTCCCGAACAAACCTTTCATGAAGTGTTTCACTAACCTGTCACTAAACAAGGGCGTTGATTTCCTCCCTCTTGTGAACCTAGAGATGGCCGCCAGGTGAACCTTTAGAGATGAAAAAGACAAACCACTCTTTGCCAAATGTAGTAAATACGGGAGAAGCTGTTCCGGAGTAACTCTCAGAGGTTCCACTCCTGCCTGTCCTTGGCACCACGTACAGAATCTCCTCCGCCTACACCTGTAGGACTTGTTGGTGGACGGGGCCCGCGCAGCCTGTAATATCTTCCGACAGTCCGAGGGAATGTTCAAGGCACCAAATTCTGAAAAGTCAGGAGCCAAGCTGTGAGGTTGAGTCTGCTTGGGTTGTGATGCCACACCGTTCCTTCGTCGCGGGACAAGAGGTTTGGCACCTTCGGGAACGTTATCGGGTGGATCCGCTGACAGATGAAGCTGGTCGGAAAACCATGGTTGCCTCGGCCAACATGGCGCTATCAGGATGACTCGGCACCTGAACCTGCGTATCCACTGCACAGTTCTCCGTATCAAAGGGAACGGAGGGAAGGCGTAGAGGAACTTGCCCGTCCACGGGAACGAAAACGCTTCTACCACTGAATCTTCCTGTGGCCACCTGCTGGCGTACATCTCGCACTTCTTGTTCGCCTTCGTGGCGAAGAGATCCAGCAGAGGTCGCCCCCATTTCTCGAAGACCTTAGACAATTGATCGGTGTTTATTTCCCACTCGTGAATTTGGTCCATATTTCTGCTGAGCAAGTCCGCCTGCTCGTTCCTCACTCCTGGCAGGTGATGAGCTAGGATGGATATATCGTGTTTTAGAGCCCAGTACCACACCTTCTGAGCCTCGATGGAGAGGGTTCTGGATCGCGTACCGCCTTGCTTCCTTAAGTAAAACATTGCTGTGGTGTTGTCCGTCAAAACTCTCACTGTGGATCCCCTGATGTGAGGTAGGAACACCCTCAGGGCCCAGCGGACCGTTCTCAATTCCAGAACGTTGATGTGCAGGAGAGATTCCTTCTGAGACCAACGGCCTTGTGTCTGCAGAGTGCCCATGTGCGCTCCCCAGCCAGTTAGGGACGCGTCTGTCACCACTGTGAACCGGAACTCTGGCTCCTGTAGGGGTACTCCTTTGGAAATATTCTGAACTCTCTTCCACCACCGAAGAGTTGATAGGAGCTCGTCGTCGTCGTCGACGGTCAGCTTGTCTGACCAGAGGCCCTGAACCTGCGTCCAACGATTCGCCAAAAACTGTTGCACTGGCCTCATGAAAAGGCGGCAGTTGGGCACCAGAGGAATGCAGGACGCCATAGCTCCCAGGATTGATGTATATTTTCTCACCGACAGCCTGCAATTGATTTTCAACTGACCTGACAATCGACTGAGCCTGGTGATCCTGTCGAGGGATGGTCTGACTAACCCCAACTGGGTCTCGAACTGTGCACCCAGAAACACCAAGCTTTTGGACGGCGTTAACGAGGATTTTTCGAAGTTTATCGCAAATCCCAATCGTTGCAAGAAGCTCATGGCGTGTTGTAGACTCTTATGCGTCGACGCCGGGGAGGACCCCCTCCCCAACCAGTCGTCGAGATACGGGTGTACATGGTGGCCTTGCTTTCTCAGCCAGGCTGCCACCGGAGCCTGGCATTTCGTGAACGTTCTGGGGGAAGATTTCAGTCCAAAAGGAAGAACTGTGAACTGGTAGTGAGTCCGCCCTACCACAAACCTTAGGTACTTCTTGTGTCACCGACACATCGGTATGTGGAAGTACGTGTCCTGCAGGTCCAGAGACGCCAGAAAATCCCCTTCTTGAAATGACCTGATCACCTCCTGGAGCGTGAGAAATCTTGAACTTAATGTTTTTCAACGACTTGTTTAGTTCGCGCAGATCTAGGATGGGACGCCACTTTCCATTTGGCTTTTTCACCACAAAGTATCGAGAATAAACCCGTTGACCCCTTTGTGACGGCGGGAACAGTTCTATAACCCCTTTTTGTAGCATAAGTGCTACTTCCTGCAGCAACACGCTCAGATGGGAATGAGCTACACACGCCGGTGCAATAAGCGGAGGGTTGCTCTTGAATTGCAGAGAATGTCCGTATTTTACAGTGTCCAACACCCATTGATCTGTTGTTATTAGCTCCCATTCGTTGATGTAACATGATATTCTGCCCCCCAGAACGTTCCGATGCCCGTCATTGCTGGTCCTTGCTCTGTTTATGCCTCGTCGACGACGAGTAACCTGCTCTCTTCTTGGGGGCTTGGTAGTCCCGGTGACGTTTAGCCGCTTGCGAAGCTCGCCTGTATCCCTGAGAGGAATATGCTGGCCTACCAAAGGGTCGGTCCCTCGATGAAAATCTGGAATTCCCCGATGCTCCTCTGAAGGGACGAAAAGACCGGAAACCCCGACCACTCTGGAGGGCGCCCAAGGAACGCGCCGTGTCCGAGTCCTCCTTCATGCCCTTCAGGGCTTCGTCGACCTTCTCGCCGAAGAGGAGGTCTCCTTCAAAAGGCATATTCAGTACCTTGTACTGCACCTCCAGTCGGAAGTTGGTGCATTTCAGCCATGCCTGTTGTCAGAGAACTACGCCGTTGTTCACCTGCTTCGACTCCGCAAGGTCTACTTCGATGTTAATGGCATGATTTCAAGCCTCCTCATCTTCCCTGACCAGCAACATAGCTGCTTTCCGATGTTCATCTGGAAGGTGTTCGAGTATAGGCGCCAACCGATGCCACATCTCCCTGTCGTATCTAGCAACTATGGCGGGAGAATTGGCCGCCTTCACTGTGGTAGCACCTACCGACAGGACTTTTTTGCCGAACGCATCCTGGCGTCTAGCATCACTTTCCGGGGGGGTCGTACACTTGTGTTGAGCCCTTGTCTTTCTCGCCGCCGCCGCCGATACCACAGAGTCAGGTGTTGGTTGTGAGGAAAGGCACTTGGGAGTAGAGTCCGGGGCTTTGAAATTTTTCTCTAGGCGACCCTTCATCGCTGGCTCTGAGAAAGGGTGACGCATGGGTTGAAGACCTTCCTTCCACACATGATCCAGGATGGGCACTGAAAACACCGACCTTCTCCTTTGACCCATGTGGTCGAAAAGAACACAGTCCTTCTTTTCTTCTTCTTGGGCCAGCCCGAATTCCGTGCAAGCCCTGGCCATCATGTTGTGAAATGACTCCCAGGTCGGATCCCTGGAGGAAGAAAGGGAGATCACTGACGACGCTCTGCTGCCTGATACCGAATCCAACAGTTCCCCTTCCTCGCGGCGTGGGGCCGAGAGACTTGCTTCCGGAGGCCCTGCCGCAGGGGTTGAAGATGGAGGGTGGCGAGATGGGCCCGGGTCGTCGACGACCAACCTGGCCGGAGTTGTTCGAGGCAGTCTGTCATCCAGTGTCCTCAGCAGAGTTTGCAGCGTGGACAAGACCTCCAATGATAAAACCGATTGCGGATTGAGCAGGGGGGCAGAACCCGTAATGCTCCCGGAGAAAGGTGTGGTAACCTGTAACCCCAGGTCTGCGGGGGCAGCTATCCTTTCGCCCTCGTCATCGACAAGGCCTCCTGCTGTAGAAGTGTGTCCGGCAAAATTGGGTCGTAGACCTCTGGACGCCAGGCCTCTTGCAGGATATCCATCGACGAAGCAATAGTTGGCCCCGTCGTCGACGGCGTCGCGCCTGCAATCCAGGAACAGTTGATGTCAACTGCGTCAGCGGCAGAGAAGTAGTTGACGACTGCCCAACCGTCGACGACGGTGGTGGTCGCGCAGGCTTATGCGTTGCTCCTGCCTTTTCTGAACTCGACCTGCGTTTCTCTGTCTCTAGACTCAAGGTCGATCTATGACGATCGCCCGAGGAGGATTTAGATTTGTCTTTATCTTTCCTCGCTGAAGATGAGGACGAAGAGGCCTTCCTCGAAGAAGAGTACCTGTAATGGCCAACCGACGATTCCTTGTCCACCGGTCTCTATTTCTTTACCGGGGGTTCCGATGACGATGAGCGGCGCGGGGCCCCTGAAGATTTTGACACCGAGGCCGCGCTGCGTGTGGAGCCCACTTCCGAAGGCGGGTATGCCCCTGCTCCGACGTTCAACCATGCGACAAGTCTGCGACTCCGATCCTTAAGAGTCTTCTGGGAGAAGCCCTTACATATGTCGCACTTGTCAGCCGAGTGATGAGGGTGCAGACAGTAAATGCAGTCCATATGTCCGTCCCCCTCGTAGACCTTCTTTAGTCCGCACGTAGCGCACGGGCGGAACAGTGCTTTTCCCGACATTAGGAGAAAAAACCACAACAGCACAACTTAACCAACTAGAAAATACACGAGGTGTTCCCACTTTGGAGACGGTTGAAATCTGAAGGGAGTCGCGGGGGCGGGGCATTTATACCACTACGTCCTATTGGGGCGTGCGTGGCCCAAAAACGATGTAGATAGGACACAAAAGTGTTGAACGTTTTCCTATGGGAAAAGGTTTTATAAGCTTACCGAGGGTTCCCAGTCTGTCGACGGGGAATATTCTAAGCATGTGAATCCATGAAAGATCCAATGCTGGAGAACATACTCTTAGTCCATAGTCCCCTTTCCTCCATACTGTATGGGCATCACTTCCAGAAAAAAAACGTATTCCCCTTTAAATTTAGAGGCGTGCGGGGGTGCGGCCCAGGGACCATGTGCTCACCTGACTCCACCCTCTGGCGCCACACCTCAGTCCCCATTGACGCGTCGACAATAGATTTAACATGGCCTAATGACACCAGTATTATTAGGGGGGTGGTTGGTGGGACGTATGGAAGAAAGGGGACTATGGACTAAGAGTACGTTAGTCACCAGGGTGAGTAACGTATAATTACTCTTACGTCCCGTCCCCTTTCCTCTATACTGTGTGGGCGATTACAACTGAGTGTAGCCCCAGGGTGGAGAGGAGACCCTCCTTAAGCAAATAGGTTCCTGAGAACCGCCTTTCCGAAGGCCGAATCAGATCTAGAGCCGGCATCCAAACAGTAATGCGTACAGAAAGCCGAGGGAGAGGCCCAAGTGGCCGCCCTGCTTATGACTTGCCAAGGGAAATGGCACTAGAATGCGATGGCCATTGTCTTGGCCCTAACTGCTTGGGCATGCATGTTGGCCAGAAGTGACTTGTGCTGACCCTTGTACGCTTCCTTGATTGCAGAGAGCGTCCAGCGGGATATGGAAGCCTTAGAGGCCTGGTAGCCTGGGCTCGAGCCTCCGAAAGTGACAAACAGGGCATCCGACTTGCGGAAGCGCTTGGTCCTGTCCAAATAGAATTTTAGGGCACACCTGACATCCAGGCAGTGCAACACTCTCTGTGCTTCGTCCTTGGGATAGGGAAAGAACGTAGGAACGGCTATTTCCTCGTTCAGGTGGAACCCAGATGGAACCTTGGGCAGAAATGCCAGATGAGTCTGCATGACCACCTTGTCCTTGTGAAAGGTGGTATATGGTTCTGAGGTGACTAGTGCCTGGATCTCGCTGACTCTGCGAGCCGAGACCAACTAATAAGGCTGTCTTGATGGTGACCAGCCTGATGTCCACGGACGCCATTGTCTCAAATGGTTTGTGCGCCAGGGCGCCCAAGACTATGTTAAGGTCCCACACAGGGTGCGGTCTCTTGACGGGCGGGTAGAGCTTAGCGAG
Source organism: Ambystoma mexicanum (assembly GCF_040938575.1). Classification (NCBI taxonomy): domain Eukaryota; kingdom Metazoa; phylum Chordata; class Amphibia; order Caudata; family Ambystomatidae; genus Ambystoma; species Ambystoma mexicanum. The sequence continues at coordinate 1,391,127,142 of NC_090924.1, forward strand.
ACCCGTCAGATGTTTCTTGACTATAGGGTGGGAGGAGGAGGAAACGCCCTCCTCAGAGTTCCTGTAAGCCCCAATGTCTGCAAGGCACACCGAAAAGGAGAGCACATCGTCCAAAGTGCACGCCAAGTGGTCGAAGTACTTGGAGTCTGCCCAGTGGCAGAATCTGGTCCATTTGTTTTTGTACTGGGCCCTGGTGGCTTTGCTCCTGGAGCCCTGTATGATCTACAGATTGGCCTGTGAGAGGCAGAGGTGCTGAACCGTTACCTGCTGAGGTACCACTCTGTGAGGGCTAGTTTCCCTGGTGCAGCGTGGATGACTCTACCCCCTGCTGGGCCCGTCAGAAGGTGAATAGGGGGTGACTCCACCTGTTGAAGATCTCCTGAATAACAAGTTAGTTTAGCTGCCACTCGTTATTGTCCGCTCCCAGCCTGCTGAGCCTGTCCGCTTCCAGGTTGGATTCCCCCGGGAGGTAGACTGCCGTGAGGTAGGGATCGTTCTCCAGGGCCCACTCCCACATGCTGATCGCCAGTCTGCACAGAGGAGGGGATCTGGTGCCTCCCTGCTTGTTGACGTAGTACATGCTGGTCGAGTTGTCTGTCTGGATGAGGGCAACCTTGCCCCTGAGAAGTGGTAGGAATGCTCTGAGCGCTAGCCAGATGGTGTTCAGCTCCAACCAATTGATGTGGTATTCCTGCTCCTGTGGAGTCCAGATGCCGTGGACTGAGAGATCGTCCAGTGTTGCTCCAAGCCCTCGAGCGAGGAGTCTGTGGTGATGATGGCCTGCGGAGAGGGCGGCCGAAAGGACTTGCCCGTCCATAGGTTGCAGTTCCTGGACCACCATGTTAGGTGCGGGTGGAGAGATGGAGGGATGTTGATCGTCTCGGATTGTGAGCCCCGCTTCTGATTCCATGAGGCCATGAAGTGCAGCTGAATCCTCCTCATATTTAGCCTCTGGAAGAGCTCCCTCCACCTGGCTAGTCTGTTCTTCAGCGCCTTCGAGGACAGAGAGTCACACGCTGAACATGATTGCCAACCGTGGTCTGGGCCAAGGTAACATAGGCAGAGGGTGTGGGGGTCTGAAGTTGGGAAGAGCCCGTTGCAGGATGCACACCTGCTGAACCCTGTTGAAGTCGACATGCGCCGGGGAGGAGTGTGACGCCTGAGGACCGAGTACCTGAATGATAGATAAGACAAAAAAGACAAATAGAAGAAGTATCCTCCCGTGGAATTACATGGCCGAAGCCAAACCCAGGAGCGCTGGTGAATTCGGCCCGTTCCCGTTGACGCATAAAGGGGGACTGGTGTTGGTGCCGGATGGTGGAGTTAGGGCAGTGCATGCTTCCTGGGCCACACCTCCGCGTGCCTTAAATTTAAAGGGGAAGAAGGTTTTTTCTGGTGAAAAAGGTTCCATCTCCCGTCCCTTGGAAGGGACGCCCATGCAGTATGGAGGAAAGTGGACGGGACGTAAGAGTATGGCAATAACAGCAGGCTGAGTGTGGCCACAATGCACATGAATCTGTTAGGTTCGTGGATTGGTCTACTCCGCTCAGCCTGGCGCCCAACCAGGCTGCTTATACTAGATGGAATACATTACTCACCGTAATCATATTTCTGTTGCTTGTATCGGCTTAGATTCACATGCTATGCATAGGCCGACATCTAGTGGAAGCTGCAGAGTATTAAAGTTGTTGTTTTTGAAATTTGAAAAGGGACGTCAACAGGGCATGCCAGTAATACTATCCCTAGTGTGACGTCCGGTGTACCGATGATCCCTCATGCATCAAAGTCCCTCAAATTGTTTGTCTTCTGACATGAGGTAGCATGAGGGTCATGTGAGTACAGTTGTATCCAAGCAGATATATGTAGATGCTCATATAAAATCTATGCACCTTCTCTCAGGGGAGGATGGTGGGCGCATGTGAATCTAAGCAGATAGAAGCACCACAAATATGATTACGGTGAGTAATGTATTCCTTCTAAGCTGATGTCTTCTTTCAGGCCTGAATTTTATGGGAATGACTTATTGGTGGCAGAATGTCCCAAATGAACTGAAGTCACTGTGGAGACAGTAAGAAGCCAAGGCCCTGAATTGTGTGCAAACAACTTGAAAGGTGTCCGAGACCTACTGTGGAAGTCATGGTTTTAATCGGACAGTCATCCATGAGGTGCCTCGTATCAATGGTGGAGTTACAACACCCCAGTGCTGGTAGGGTTCGCCCGTTTCTTTTTCGCTGCACCTTTTGGTGACAACATTTTCCCAAAAGAAATAACCGATTTTTCTTTTTATTTGGGCAGTGGGGTCCCTCCCCAATTCCCTACCCTATTATGTATCCCTACACACCACCCCACCCTACCCCTTATGTGCCCTCCCGCTCCACAGCCCATATTTTTCGATGTTTTATTCGGCAAAAAGTGCAGCGAAAAACAAAAACTGGGGATGACTGAACGACGTACCGCTGGCAGATGATTACATACTCTCCTTGATGTACTGACAAAATTGTCCTGCGCTGATTCACCTCCTACCTTGCCAGCATACGGCTACCAGATGAGTGTTAAATGGTTACACTGACATAATGTGGCGTGACAGTAGGATCCACCCTGTCACCAGTCATCTTTAACCTCTACAAGGAGCTACTAGGGGAGCTCACGGCCAACCACAACATGAAGGTATGCCAATACGGTGAAGACAAGTGCCCCGTCCTAAAGTTCATGTGTGCTGAAAACTTCCTCAGACTCAAAACCTGCCTTACGCTCACACCGTTTTGGACACCAATTATCTACTTAACAAAGCACTCCAAAGTCCAGAACTGGTGACATGAAGCTTGGTGGGTTAACACTGCAGCTGGCTCCAAGTGCTAAATCACTTTCTTATATCATCGAGGGCGACCAACACTTCAAGGATCACATTTCCAAGCAAACACAAACAGACTTGCATCACCCTGCTGACCAAATTCAAGCCTTTCTTCTTAGCCATAGTCTACAGAAACATCCTTCCTTGCAGGTGTCCCCGCCTCCACCCTTTCCCCCTCTAAAGGCCATTCAACACACTGCAGCCCGTCTCATCAATGATGCAAAGAAATTTGACCTCAAGAGCCCTCATCCTCAAGGAGGTGCACCTAAAAGTCTGCGCCACCTTCAAGATAGCCTGCATCATCTGCAAGGCAATGACAATCAAGAAACCTTCATAGCAGACCGATAACAATTCCTAACTCTGGAGGCCAACCCAACACAAGAAGCCATAACTTTGTCATGCGGGCAACTGAAGAGTCCAAGGAGGAGAACAAAAAAACCCATGTTCTCTCAAGCTATGATGTACCAATACTCTGGCACAACGTAATAACTAATTTTGTAAGCCGCTGATCACATGCAGATTCCGATACACCCCTCCACTTTCCTTATTTCCTCACTATATTGTAGACACTGCTACAACATTGTTCAGCACTATGTTGCATCCCAGATAAGTCTTCAGAATAGAAAACTCCATATCTACATGTCTCTTTCAGTTTTAGTACTTCAAGTAACTAAAGGCTAGGAAAAGACAATAAAACTGGCTAGTTTTCAATGGCCAAGAATTAAGAAAAGATTTTTTAAAAAGAGCAATTGGTTTTTCATGGTCATCGCAAAGAGACCTTTTGGCATCATGTATAACGCTTACGTGAAAAAAGAAAAATAATGACTTCAAGTGGAGACATTAAATATTAACCGGAACAAAGCTATGAAGGTTGCAACCCACAGTGTTCACCAATAGGTGGCAGTCTTTTCACCGGGAAAATATAGGCCATTTTTAATCCGTCTGATATGCCCTCCGGCCGATTGGGCACAGGTGCCTGTTATTCGCTACTATTGGCCGCAGCCAGCAGGCACCGGGACCTGGATATAGGTTTTCCTTAAATATACTGTCAACCGAATAATAAATCCAGTGCTTCAGGTAACAGTATATTTAAGGAAAACACTTCACGGTCAGTAGATGGAGTTGTCCTGAAAGTGAACGTTCCATGTACAAATGGGTCGCTTTTTCCGTGTGCCCTGCTGCCGGTGGCAAACAAAGAGTGCCTTTTAGGACCCTGCCTCCAAGGTGCTGCTCCAAATCGGCTGGCGGAGAAGCAGCAGTGGCCGAATGTCCTGCTTCGATATCCGTCGTCTCTCAGTGCTGCCTTTACAGAATTCTTTGTCCTTTTCGATCACAATTCAAAGTCTAGGAGAAAAAGATCTTTTGCAGGTGACAGGGAAGTAATGATTTCAGGAATGTTTTAAGAGAAAAGACGCCAGAATAGGCTGCCAGCTGCCATCCTGCAAGCTATCTGGATTGTTTCGAAAGTTCTGTGGGAAATGCCTGGATTACGTATGGTAATCTTAATTATTCTTGTCCTCCCAACTCTTCACAGTCCTTACAGATTGAAGGCGCCATGCCGTCCAGACAGTCCCTCCCTAGATTCTCTTATTTTTAGTATTTTCTTCTCCTTCCCAGACAGAGGCTAACAGAGGCTTGTGGGTGCATTCAAAGGCCCCAAATAGAAGTCCCTTTCAAATGAATGGCAGGATTTTAAACAAACAAAAACGGCCTGGCCTTTGTTTTTGTTTTTCAAGTAAAATTAAAGAGCCATGTGGAAAGGGGCATACCTATCATTACCAATGGATACAGAGCATTTTAATTTACAAAAGGAGGAAGCAGAAGTCTCTGTCAAATGAAAAACAGGATTTTTAAACATTGAAAACAAATACGCCAGCACATGTGTGTGCAAATAAAAACGTTTTGTAAAAGTGCAATAAAATATCTGCTCACAGAAAAATTTCAGGAAAACAGAACATGATGGGCCTCATTACGAGTCAGGCGTTAAGGGTTTTACGGCGCCGTAAACGGCGCCGACCCTTAACGCCTGATTACAAGGTCCCTTTGCGGGATGGTGATTTTAACGCCTGCTTTTTGCAGGCGTTAAAAACCATGCCACAAAGGGACCTTGGTGCTAAGTACGGTGCTGCAATTTGCGGCACCGTACTTAGCGCCTTCCCCATTCCCATTATGCCCTATGGGGCAAAAATGGGAATGGTGAAGGGCCAGGGCGGAAGGAGGAATTACCACTCCGCCAACCTCGGAATGGGGTGGTAATTCCCCATTCCGCCATGGCGGAGTCGGAGAGTTACCGGCATGGACCATGGTGCTATTAGCACCATGGTCCATCCGCCAGGGTCATAATGAGGCCCGATGTGTTGGTTGACAAAGAGCAATGTATATTAAGTTTCACCAACAAAACTCCAGTGACATTTGAAGAGCCACTTTGTCTTCATGAAATAAATGTCGGCCCAAGGAAGACCCTTTTACTGGCTGTGGGCAAAACTTCACAAGGAAAACTCTAACTCTCAGCCTGGATGTGACATCTCCCATCTAATGACCAACCACAATAAAAATTTCCTGCTAAAGGCATGGAAATTCAATGTTCTCCAGACCTGCTGGCTCTGAAAGCATGGACTTCAAGAAAAGTCACCCTTGGCTGGAGCACGACTAACATGAGTGAAAATGGGGGCACCCACTTCAAAGAGCAAGCTTCCAACACAAAGGAGACTGATAAAGGTACAGTCTGACCCAGTGAAAACAAAATGCCGGAAGCAAGAGCAATCTATTTAAAAGAACTATTATCATTTAGGCCTTTTTATCAGCCATCATAAAGAGGGTGCATTTCAACTATGTACCATATTTTAATGTAATTTCCAGGTGATTTTGGGGTTATAAAATGAATCTAACTGTGACTGCAGGAACTGTAATGGCCAGTTAAACTACGTTTCTGGTTGATCTGAACATGTTCCGAATGTGAAAGTTGTTGAGCGGGTGGAAAATGAAATTAGGGATATGCTTAATCATTTACCTATTAATAACTGTTGTGCTTTTCATACAAACAGCAGAAAGGTGCCTTGTCTACTTCCCCATGACTAACGGAGACAGATAATATGTTTAGTATGGTAGTTGGTAGTCAAATTATGAAGTTGTGATACATAACTAGTTTTTGCCAATAAGTTGAAAGGAAAACAAAGGATGATGAATGGCCATATGTTGCTCCAGACCCCTAAACCAATCCTGACTTGGAGGCTGGGTTTTGGAGGAGAGAGGCCGTTAACTGTCCAATCCTAGTGGCAGGGATTATTGCAGGATACTTCCCCAAGATTGTAAAATTGGTGGTGTCGTCGCTGCTATATAAGGGGGACTGCACTAGGACAGGGGATAGACAGAAAGACAGGAGGACAGAGAGAAGAGACAGACCATCAGGAAGGCTGCTGAAGCGTACCATCTGACAGCTGTAAGAAGACACCAGAGGATAATGCTGAGAGTGCATCTTGGTGGAGCTGTCTATCTCTAGGAAGGCCTCAAAGCTGACTGGGTCCAGTGGTGGAGAGCGGAAGGCCATGCTTGAAAGTGGAGTGTCCAGACCCCTGCCCTATCTTCCCAGAGTGTCCTGAGATACAACTGAGTTTCCGGAACCTTAACCAGAGGCTTGCTATTTAAGTAGAGCTGAGCCCTGGGAAACCAAAATGTGAGGGAGTCTGCTTGACTTAAATCCTTTCCCTTTACAGTGCGTGGGGGGGCAAAACCATGTAGACCCTTAGCCTATGTTACCACAAACATTAATTTAATTAATCCCCATTTGGCAGAACACTACGGGTTGAATTTTGTTAAAATTCGAAATTAGCAAAGCTCACTTCTCAGTGAGCGCGGAAAACTATAGCCTATAATTTAATTGGGTAATCCTTGTTGTCTAGCTGACCCCGACTTCTTTAAGGAAGAGGGGTGTCTTTGTTCTTAAATAAGTCCACCCTTTTTATCCAACATCCCCAACACAGGCATTTCAGTAAGGGGGGTGTCTGAAATCCCAAATTCCCCAAAGCATTCCAATTTTTCTGTCTGACTTCCCAACCTAGACCAAAGTAAGGGTGGAGGTCCTGAAAAACAAAGTGATAAATCACCCTGTGTTTATTTTAAACCAAAAGTGTGGGCGAAATTATAATTGTCATATGTATTTTTAACAATCTTGAGATCCTACTGCTACCCTTTTAAGCCTGCAGGAAAATCCAAATCGCCCAGCATTACATAAGTGCCTTTATTAATGAGCTCACTGATCAGCAACTGGGGGACTATTGTGAGCCTTTCCATTTCAGCCAATTTCGATGGGATTTAAATCCCCCCCTCTCTTCCCTTGAACTTGAAGTGAGATCTTTTAATAACAATTATAGAAATTGGCTGAGATCATATAGATACCTGAGGAGACAGAAAGAGGGGAAAGAAATGTTGAAAGCCATTTGTGGGAGAAATTCCCACAATTTTTGTTCAATCATGAGCTCGAAGAAAACAACAGTTGGCCAATCCCAGGACACTATGATTCAGGAATCTACCTGGATAACCCATTTTTCTGTAGTATACAGCTGTTTTGATCCTCGGAACATAATCTTGCAATATCTTCAATATGGTCCTTGAGTTATACAAGGGAGGATATTGAAAAACTAATAAAAAAAATCCTCTGCCTCTAGGGCGCCTGGCCCCAATAGTTTGAGTAATGCAGTCCTCAAACTAAATCCAGAATTGTGGTCCAGAGTCCTGAAGAATGTTTCATAAGATCACTCTCACAAAAACTATTCCAGAATCATGGCAGCAATCAATCATAATCCCCATCTATAAAAAAGGAGACCGACAATCCCCGCTGAATTATCGACCCATATCCCTCCTGGATGTGGTTGGAAAGCTTTTTTCAGGCATTAGACTAGGCGAACTAGAAAAATGGGCGGAGGCAACCAACATTATTCCTAAGCAACAGACAGGTTTTAGAAGAAGACTTTCTACCACCTTAAGAACTCTAATCCTCAACTGTTTAAGTTCAGAGACACACACAAAAGGAGCCACCCCGCTATTCGGAGGCTGGGTTGATCATACCCAGGCTTTCCATACTATTAATAGAAATTAACTCTGGAGGAAGTTAAAATCTTGCGGCCTTCCAGATGGCATACATTACTCACCATAATTGTATTTCTGATGCTTGTATCTGCTTAGATTCACATGCTGTGCATAGTCCGACATCTAGTGGAAACTGCGGAGTATTACAGTTGTTGTTTCCGAAACTCAAAAATGGGCATCGACAGGACGTGCCAGTAATACTATCCCTAGTGTGACGTCCACTGTACCCATGATCCCTCACGCATCGAGGTCCCTCAGATTGTTATTTTTTCTGACATGAGGTAGCATGAGGTGTAGCGTGAGTACAGGTATATCCAAGCAGATACTAATTAGACAAGCTCATAAGCATTCATGCGACCTCTCTCCGAGAGGAGGAAGAGTGGTTCGCATGTGAATTTAAGCAGATACAAGCATCAGAAATACGTTTACGGTGAGTAATGTATCCTTTCTGAGGCTTGTGGAATCTGCTTGGATCACATGCTGTGCATAGATTAGCGCGCAGTGGAAGAAGGAGGTGGGATGTGAGAAGGTTCATGAGCGAATAAGTGTCTTAGAACCGCTTGTCCCACTTGTGTATCTGTCTTTGAAGGGGTGTCAATTCAGTAGTGCTGAGTGAAAGTATGTATAGCGCTCCATGCAGCAGCTTTGCAAATACTGTCTAAAGGAACATTTGCAATGAAAGCCAGCGTGGCTCCAGTACCCCTTGCGGAGTGGGCCCTGGGCGTAAAAGGCAGTGTTTTATTTGAAAGGGAATAGCACAGTTGGATATATCTGACTATCCACCTTGAGATGGCGTTTTTAAAGACGCAATCTCCTTCTCTGCCTGGCACTATGAAGACAAACAGCTGGTCTGTTTTTCTTAGCGGCCTGGTCTTGTCTACGTAGTAGAGGACCGCCCTCCTCACATCTAGTGTGTGGAGTTTTACCTCAGCTGAGCTTTTGGGTTCTTGGAAGAAAGCTGGTAGCTCAATAGACTGGTTAACATGGAATTTTGAAATAAACTTAGCTGAAAACGTAGGGTGAGTTCGTAGAACCAGTTTGTCCTTATGTATAGTAAAGAAAGGATCCTGCACTGACAGAGCTTGGATTTCACTGACCCTCCTTATAGAAGTGATTGCTACTAAGAAGGCAGTTTTATAAGTCAAATGTTTGAGACTAGATTTGTGCATGAGCTCGAAGGGAGGCCCCATGAGTTTAGTAAGTACCACATTAAGGTCCCAACCTGGTGGTGGGTTAGAAATTGGAGGGTGGAGTCTCTTTACCCCTTCCATAAATGCTTTAACCACTGGCACTTTCCACCATGACACCTTGCTATGGGAAGTGGTGTAGGCTGATAAAGCTGCCAGATGCACTTTAAGTGAGTTAAACACTAAACCTGCATCCAATAGGTGGAGCATATATGTGACAACATTAGAAGGAGTGCAATCAACTGGGTTGATTTATTTGTTCTGGCACCAAATAACAAATTGTTTCCATTTGTCATAGTAACAGTGCCTTGTGTTAGGTTTTCTTGATTCTTTCAAGATATCCATACATCTCTGGGGTAAATTGATATGTCCAAACTCTACGACTTCAGGAGCCATGCTGCCAAGTTCATTGAGTTGGGTTGAGGATGCACTGTTAGCCCCTCATGCTGGAAGAGTAGGTTGTACCAGCACGGGAATTTGATGCGGTCGGCCACTGCCAGTTTGCATAGGTGTGGTTACCATGGTTGCCTCATCTACATAGGAGCAACTAGGATGAGCATCATCGGTTCCCTGTGGCTCTTGTTCACCACCTTCCTCAACAGGGGGTTTGGTGGAAAAGCATAGGCAAACATCCCTGACCAGTTCATCCATAGAGCGTTCGCCTTCGAGCCTGGCTGGGGAATCGTGGACCCGAAGTCTAGGCATTGACGATTTTCGCTTGTGGCAAATAGGTCTATAGTTGGAGAACCCCACAGGGCGCATTTTTAGATCTTTTTTGGGTACAAGGAAGTAAGTTGAATAAATACCCTTGTTTACCTGGTTGGCCCGGATCACTTCTATGGCGTCCTTTAATAGAAGCTCTGTAATTTCCTCTAGAAGAATCCGTTGATGTTCTTCTGAGTGTACTTTTTGTCTCGGGGAGGTGATCGCGAGGTGTTTGAAGAAGTTCTACACAGTAGCCCCCTGCTACCGTTGACAGCACCCATCTGTCTGATGTAATACCCTCCCATGCGTGGGTGAAGTTGAAAATTCGTCCTCCTACTGGAGATGCATGCGAGGGTACTTGGAGCGAAACGTCACTTGCTCTGAGGTGGCGTGCCACATTGAGCTTGGCCTCTGCCCCGAGTACTACAACCTCTTCGTTGTCCTCGCTGAAAACCTTGAAAAGATTGTCCTTGGTTGTTACCATAGGAACTCTGGCCCTGGTTGTATCCAGACCCCCTTTGAGAATTTCGTCCTCGAAAACGGCAAAACTTGCTGTTGCCCCTCTGCCCCGTGGGTTTGTTCGTGAACTGGCCTAAAGATTCAAGTGTTTCGTATTCGTCTTTAGCAGTTTTCAATGCGTCATCTACCGCCTTACCAAAGAGCACATCTTTTTCCACTGGCATATTGATTAAGGTGGCTTGTGTTTCCGGCCTGAAACCTGATTGGCAAAGCCATGCGTGTTTCTTAATGATAGTGCCTTCTGCGATGATTCTACCTGCAATGTCTGCTGCGTAAAAGTTTGACTTTAAGAGACAGGTAGACACCGCTCTACCGTCTGCTGCCAAATGGGCTAATTGGGACTTAAGTGGCTCAGGTGCGGAAGAAAGTAATGCGGAAACCTCGTCCCACTTGTGGCAGTTGAAGCTTGCCAGAAGTGTAGCATTATTTGCGATGCGAGTCTGGTAGGCTGCAGAAGAGGCTACTTTACTTCCCATTGCGTAAATCTTTTTGCTCTCCTTGTCTGGAGGAGCCTTGGAGGAAGCAAGGGGGAGTGCCTGCTCTCTTTCGTGTGGTGGTAACCACTCGGGAGTCCGGTTTTAACTGTCCTCTTATGTAGAGGGGGTTGGACGGTGCAGGTCTGAAATTTTTTTCTATACGCGGGTTAGCGGCCCGTGTGAGGTTGGGTGCTTCCAGAGAAGGTTGGATTCTTCGTTGTATAGACTTTAGTATTGGAATAAATTGTCCTACAGTCTTTTTATCTCCCAACAATTGCTCAGCGAAGTCTCTGTCTTCTTTTTTTTAAAAACTTTATTTTTGTGTTTTGTAGCATAATACAACTTCTCAGCCACATTAGGGTGGACTTAACTTTGCGCCGAACCCCATTCCCCCCTCCCTCCTGTCCCCCCCTCCATTCCTCTTCACCATATAGTTCAGTATCTTTACGGGTATGTACTGCATTGTTCCAGTTCTCTTTCTCAGGGAGATAAAGGCGCCAGGCCAAGTTGTTTGCCGGAGCGTATCCTCTGTTTATTGAGTGTTGCAGGGGAGGAAGGGGCCTCTTCAGCTTCCTTCATCAAGAATAGTATCACTGGGCCCCAGATGTCTGGTGGACGGGCATGTAGGGGCAGCAGTTTAACAAAGTCAGTTTCTACATCTTGGCAGTAGAGGATGCCCTTGCGCCACGCAAAGACTGTGGGGAGGTGTCCCCGGCTCCAGGCCATGGCGACTCTCCTGCGGGCGAGTGTTAACAGCAGTCCTGCTAATTTCCTTATTGGTGCTGATAGCAGTTTTGTTATTCCCAGTAGGGCTGCCGTCTGGACGGGTTGTATCTCTTCCCCCACAATTGCAGCTGTCGTTTCCAGGACTTGGTTCCAGAACGGGGTCAGTTTGTGGTAGTCCCACGCGAAATGGACAAAATCGGCTGAGGGCGTTCCACATCTTTCACATTTTGAGGATGCTTCAGGATGGTGTTTGTTCGCTTTTGCTGGTGTGAAGTAGGTTTGGTGAAGGAAGTTAAAATGGATTAGTTTAAAGCGTGAGTTGAGAGCTATTTTTTGTGTTTGTCTCAGGATGTAGGTCCAGTCTTCTTCTTGGATGGTTGTACGTAGGGACTTTTCCCATCTGACTTTTGCGCGGGTGTTGTTAGGGGTTGTGTCGGTGATGATGGATCTTTAGATTTGCGATACCAGCCTGCCCTCTCCCTGTGCCTGTATTACGTTGTGTAGCAGTTGCCAGTTCGGTGGTTGCTGTGGGAAGTTGGGCAGGAGTGCTTTTAAGGTATATCGGGTTCTGAAGTAGATGAATGTGTCAAGTGCGGTGTTACTGCATCTCAGTTTTGCTTGTTGTGGAGTTATGAAGCCATCCTCGGTGAAGAGTTCTCCCTGGGTATTTATATGCAGCTTTTCAACCCATTGGTGGAAGACCCTCTCCGATGTCAGCGGAACCCCTGGTATGAACTTGACGGGGAGAGTATCGTCTTTGCACCCCGTAGTTTTGGGCGAGTTTCTTCCAGATCTTGTACGTTGAGAGCACCACGTTCATGGTGGTGTTGGGGACCGAGGTCTGGCCAAAGATGACAGCACTCAACAGATTAGGTGTCGCCAGGGCCCGCTCTACTTGCACGTGCACGTGAGGTCTGACTGCCTATGTGGAGTACCAAAAGCTGAGGAACTGTGCCTGTGCCCAGAAGTATTTCTCTAGATCCGGGAGGGCCAGCCCTCCACTTGTTACCGGAAGAGTCAGTGTTGAGTGTGCCACTCTGGCTGGTTTACATGCCCATAGTAGCTCGAGGACCATGTTTTTCAATCTGTTCAGGAAGGATTGTGGTAGCAATATGGGAATGTTGTTGAATAAGTACAAGAGCTTCGGTAGGATCACCATCTTCACCAGGGAGGCTCTTCCCCAGAGGGTTAGTGGCAGGGTCTTCCATCGTGCCACTTTTTCCTGCAAGGTTTTGGTAACCTCTTCGTAGTTGTCCCGAAATACCTCATGATAGCTTAGCGACAACTGTATCCCCAGGTACCGGACTCTGGATGTTTTCCATGTAAGCTGAAAGTCATCTGCAAACGGCTTAGTTGCCGGGGTCAAAGGAAATATGATGGATTTTGACTGGTTGATTTTTAACCAGGAGGTTGCTCTGAATTTAATAACTTCCCTCATGACTGGGTTCAGGTTTTCTGTGGGGTCACGTATGAACAACACTACATCGTCTGCGTATAGGGATATGATGAGCTTGTGTGGGCCTATGATGAGCCTCCTGAGTTGTCGTTGTTCTCGTAGGTTGGAAGCTAGTGGTTCCATTACCAGAGCAAATAACAGCGCCGATAGTGGGCAGCCTTGTCTGGTGCCGCATTGTAGTTCTACGGGGGCTGACTTTGCTGTTCCTACGATAATATTGGCTTGTGGCTTGGTGTATAATAGGGATACCAGTTTGATGAAACGGGCTCCCAGTCCTATCCTGGTAAGTACTGTGAACAGGAATGGCCATTCCACCGAATCTAATGCCTTCTCGGCATCAAGAAGGACCGCGATTGCCTGTTGGGAGGGGTCTAGCGCTTCGATGACGCCAAATAGTCTTCGGATTCCGAAGGTCGTGTTGCAGCCGGGTATGAACCCTGCCTGGTCTACAAGCACCAGAGCGGGCATCAGTGGCATCAACCTGTTTGTGAGTACCTTCGCTAGTATTTTGTTGTCGAGGTTGAGCAGGGAGATGGGACACGCATTCCTCTGGTGACTTACCGGGTTTATGTAAGAGGACGACGTTGGCTTCGCGGGTGGACTGGGGGAGGGCTCCTCTCTCCAGTGCATCCTCGTATACCGCTGCTAGGAGGGGGGCCAGAGTGTCCGCAAATGCCTTATAGAATTCTCCCGTTAGGCTGTCCGGGCCGGGTGCTTTGTAATTCGGGAGGGCCTTAATGGCCTCGATGATCTCTTCTTGCGTGACTAGTTCATTAAGTGGTTCCCGCAGTTGACTTTCGACCCAGTAGAGCTCCGTGTCTTCAAGGTACTCCAGTGGGGCGTTTTGAGTCTCTGTTGTGTATGGTAGTGTATAGATCCTGGTAGAAGAATCTAAATTCCTCCGCCATTGCTGCGTCAGTGTGAGTTAGCACACCTTGCTTGGTGCGAATTCCTTCTATTGGTGACAGCTTGCTGTCGGCTCTTATCAAGTTTGCCAAGAGGGCGCCGGGCTTTTGGCCCTCACCATATTGTCTGATTTGGTTACTGCGGTTTTGGAATTTTATTTCGCGATCCGCTGCAGTGCTGAACTTCTGTAGTTCTTCTTTCAGGGCGGCCTTTATTCTTGGGTCGTCTGTGCTTGTGATTTGGAGCTCAAGGTTCTTTAGTTGCTCTTCGCTAGTTGCCTGTTCTCACCTGATGAGTTTGAGGTTGCCGTTTTCCTTAGCGAGGCAGATTCCTCTTGTAAAACACTTCAGTGCTTCCCCGATCGTGCTGGCAAAGGGGACTGAACCCATGTTGGAGTCCAGGAACGTGGTGATCTCTTCCCTCAGTTCGGATGTGAATACCGCGTCTTGCATAGAGCCGGTTTTAAACCGCCAGCGCTGCAGCGGGGACCTGGGGTTGGATGAGTTGAGGCTGAGGATTACTGGGGAGTGATCGGATAGAGTTTTTGGTAGGATGTGACATGGGCCGCACATCAGTGGGCCATTTGCCGAGGCGAATGGGTAGTCAATCCTGGAGCTCGTGTTGTGCACCGCCGAGCGGAAGGTGTAGCCTTGTAGCTCTCCGTTAGATGTTCTCCATGCTTCTTTCAGATCAAATGCCCTGCAGATTTCTCTTATTTGAAGGCTTGCTTTGGAAATGGGCTGTGGTGTGGTCCGTGATCTGTCTCTTGCTGGGTCGAGCACCGTATTCATATCACCTCCACAAATTATGGTTGTCGGGTCTTGGGCAGAGAGATGGGTTAGCACCCAGCCAATGTTGTCGGGGCCGTCTACGTTGGGTGCGTAGGAGTTGACAAGGGTTATTCTTTGGCCCGCTATGATGCCGCTTACTAGAATAGATCTGCCTTCGGAGTCTTTCTCTGTGTGGACTAGCCGGAAGTTGGTCCTCCTGTTGACTAGGATTACGACTCCTCTGGAGTAAGATGAATATGAGGAGAAGTATCTGTGGCAGCCCCAGCTCCTAGCCCAGAGGTGATCTTTCCCAGGAAGTAAATGCGTTTCTTGGAGCATGGCCACGTCAACCTCATGTCTTCTCAAGTACTGCAGGATTTTCCTGGTTTTAGACGGGATGTTGCCTCCCCTTATGTTCCAAGTTGCGACTTTGAATGGAATGGTTTAAAGTATATGTTGGCTTTCATTTTGTCCACATTAAACAGTCATGTTGTAGCTAGTTTTGACCTAGCGGTATGGTCGCTGTTTGGGGGGTCATTTGCTGGATGGCGCTGTAGCGGTGGTGATGACATGAGGGATGGAGGGTCGGTGAGAGGCATTGAACGGGTGGCCCAGTTCCCTCCCAATTCCCTTGGTGATTTCTTTGCACGGGCAACACCCAACTGGCCTGTATGTGAACTATTGCTGGAGGCGGATCCTGGGGGCTCCAGGCCGTCAACTGTAGCCCTCCCAATAACAACAAACTGAAGAATGAACAAATGCTGTGATAGGGGTGCTTTGGGCTTCCCAAGTATCCCAGACCCGTTGTTGAAGCATTTTGTGCTTGTCCCGGTCGTTTCGTTACAGGTTGCTGGAGGACTTTCCGTCTTTGGCTTCTGCATGTTATGGTGGATTCCTGGGGTTTCTCTCCCTTTGTGGTCGGGGTTGGTTGAGATTCTGATCGGGGCAACCCATCTGGTCTCGGAATGTGCCCGCATCTTCTGGAGATTGGAAGAAGTGGACCCTCCCGTTATGTTGCACCCTGAGCCGTGCTGGGAAGAGCATCGAATAGACCATTTGGTTGTCTCTGAGTCTTTGTCTAATGTTGGTAAAGGATCTTCTCTGTGTTTGGACCGCTAGGGAGAAATCAGGGTAGATGTGGATCTTGTCCCCGTCGTGAAGGAGTTCTCCTTTCTCTCTTACCAGCCGGAGAATAGTGTTGCGGTCCCTGTAATTAAGTAGTTTCGCGATGATCGGTCTGGGTGGTGCGCCGGGGGCAGGTCTGGCCGATGGGATTCTGTGTGCTCTCTCCACGATGAACAAGTGAGATAGGGCCTCCCGGCCGAAGAGGGATATGCAGAGTGATTCAACATACTCTTCCATTTTGGACTGTGATTGGTGTTCTCCTCCTCCGATAATTCGGATATTGTTCCTCCTTGAGCGGCTCTCCAAATCTTCGCATTTGGCTATGGTTGTTTTCATTTGGGCCTCCAGCCTGGACACTTTACTCGATATGGAAGCTGCGCCATCGTCCACGTTGGAAACCCGTTGTTCAACTTCCTTCAGGCGCTCTGTATGAGTGTCTAGATAGTGTTGTAGGAGATCCACTTTGGATGAGAGGCCATCCATTTTATTGTTTAGGCTGCCTATGCCAGCTTTTAGCTCTAGGAGGAGTTCTTTAATTTCAGACGGGTTGTTTCCTGATTCCGTTTGTTGAGTGTTGTCAGTTGTGGGATCCTGCTCATCCTGTAGGCGAGGGGTTTTCGGGGTCGTGCCACTGTCGAAGGTTAGCTTCCTTTGGGATTTGTCTGCCTTTCCCATTGTATTCGTGGGTTTGGTGGAGAGTCTAGGTTGTGATTATTTTCTGCTATGGCTCAGGCGCGACGCTGGGGTTTCACTGGGGTGAGGTAATCCGGGTCTGTTCATATGGGGACGAGGGAGGGGGTTGTGGAATGAATTGAAGGGAGGACGAACCTTTGGATGGTTGTGGGCACTGGATGGATTCAGTAGTCTGAGAAATAGCAGTTTGGTTAATGCCAGTTGGACAACCTCAGTGAATGCAAACAGCCGACGCGCGTTTCGACTTAAGTCTTTTTCCAGGTCAAATGGGTAGGGTGGTAGGCTCTGGTTAGAGCTGATATCCGGTCCTCCCAAGTCTGGGTACCAGTTGGGCTGGGTAGCCTGGGCTAGTGCGGAAGTCGGCGATGACAGCCGTAGGTCTCGTGTGGGTTGTAGAATGAGGATGCTGCTTCCGATGGGGATATGGCCTGGCCACAGATGAACAAGTTACTTACCAACTGTAACGTTCTTTCGACTGGATGTTCCTCCCACATATTCCTCATCTTGTGATAATCGTTATCTCCAGCTTTGCTGCTTCGGAAAAAAAAATTCTCGGCAGAAGGTGCTGTGCTCGAGGTCGTGGCGTCGATTGTCCCTCGACGTACTCTGTACTCTGTCGATGTCTCCGATGGTATAAGTAGCTCGAGCTGCGCCCGTTGCTTCAGTTCCGTTTCTACGATGAAATATATATAGGAGGAACACCCAGGCGTGTCCCATGACCGATACATTCTTCGTGAGAGGAAAGTGTAAGAACACGTAAACTGTACTGTGGGGTTGGATGGGGAGGGTCGATGAGGAATACGTCGGAGGAACATCCATCGAAAGAACGTTACAGTTGGTAAGTAACTTGTTCTTCGAATGGATTGTGTCCTCCCACGTATTCCTCATCTTGTGATAGGCTCCCATAGCAGTATCAATTTTTGGAGGTGGGAGTACCATTTCAGTTTTTGTGGACAGAATGCAGAACTGCCTTTGCAAATAAACCCTCGTTAGAGGAGGCAGTGTCCAGACAATAATGTTTAACAAATGTATGTATTGTTTTCCAGGTTGCAGCTGCGCAAATGTCTGCTGCCGGGACTCCTCTCTTTAGAGCCGCAGAAGTAGCCATTCCCCTTGTAGAATGGGCACGAAGCCCATCTGGTGGTTCTTTTCCCGCTAATCTATAGCATTCAACTATAGCTAATATGATCCAGCGGGAAATGGTGTGTTTCGTTACAGATAAGCCTAATTTTTGACCAGTGTAACCCACAAACAGTTGGTCATCTTGTCTCAATTTAGCCATCCTAGATATGTAAAAACTAAGAGCCCTCTTGGGATCTAATCTGTGTAATCTCTCCTCTTCTTTGCCCAGATGTGGAGGAGGATAAAACGTAGGAAGTACTATTTTTTGTGACAAATGGAAGTCCAAGACTACTTTTGGCAGAAATGAAGGTTTAACTTTAAGGACTACCTTATCTTTATAAAAAATAGTATATGGTGGTTTGCATGAGAGAGCTTGAAGTTCGCTAACCCTGCGGGCTAATGATAGGGCCACAAGTAGGACAGTTTTTAGTTAAAAGCCTCAATGGACATGAGTGCAGAGGCTCAAAAGGTATGCAAGTCAAGAATTTAATACTAAATTTAAGTCCCAGGCTGGTACATGAAAAGGGACTGGAGGGTACACATTAGTGAGCCCCTTTAGTAAATGAACTATTAACGGTATTTTGAAATATGAAACCTCTTCCGAGGAGCGCGTAAAAAATGGATAGCGCAGCAAGGTATCCTTTTATTGTTCCTATCTGGAGCCCCAGATTAGCTAGATGTAGCAGAAAAGAAAGCACCATTGGGGTGCCACACTGAAAAGGGTCCACATCCTTGTCTTTGCACCAGTTACGAAACCTATTCCAGCGACATCGGTACAAAGACTTTGTTGCTGGTCTTCTGGCCGAAAGCAAGATTTCCATTACGTCATCCGGAAGATCCCAATCCTTGTATCTCAACCTCTCAGAAACCATGCGTGAAGGTTGAGTGTTTTGACCTCTGGATGGAGAACCCTACCTTCCTCTTGCGAGAGAAGATCCTCTCTTTGCGGAAGACGTATTGGAGGGCAGATGGACATGTCTAGAAGGTCCGGGTACCACGTCCTCCTGGCCCAATCCGGGGCAATTAGGATCATGGTTTGCCTGAACTCTCTCAACCTCCTGATTACTTGAGGAATCACGGGGACTGGGGGAAACGCGTACAGCAGTGGAAACTTCCACTCCACTACGAATGCGTGTCCCAGAGCTCCTCTTTGAGGAAATTCCCTTGAGCAGTACTGATCGCACTTCCGGTTCATCGCGGTGGCGAACAGATCCACTTGAGGGGTTCCCCAAAGGGCGAAGATCTCCAGAAGGACTTCTTGAGCCAGCTTCCACTCGTGAGAGACCGTGCTCTGCCTGCTCAGAGCGTCTGCCGCCGTGTTCTTCTCTCCGGCTAGGTGAATTGCCAACAGAGAGATTCCTTCTCTTATTGCCCGGAACCAGAGCTGCATTGCCTCTCTGCACAGTGGCAGTGACCCTACTCCTCCTCTCTTGTTGAGATAGTACATGGCCACTGTGTTGTCTGTCATTATCAGAACATTCTTTCCCTGTACAGAGGGCAGAAAGGCCTTCAGAGCTAGTCTGATTGCCCTCAGCTCTAATAGGTTGATGTGTAGTTTGGACTCCGATGGAGACCAACGACCGCTGATTGTCAGATCGTTGGTGTGTGCTCCCCACCCCGTTAGTGAGGCGTCCGTCACTACCGTTATCTCCAGCCATGGTTGCCAAAAAGACTCTCCCTTGAGAATGTTGTCGTTGCAAGCCCACCATAGAAGATCCTGAGCAACTGCGCTCGGGACTTGCAGAAGATCCGACATATTCCCTGAGAACTGGGACCACTGAGTTCTGAGTGCCCATTGAAGGGATCTCATTCTCAATCTGGCCTCTGGTACAAGAAAAATGCAGGATGCCATGAGGCCGAGCAACCTGAGAAAATCGAAGGTCGGTAGACGTTGGGCATTTTGGAATTGTGTTACCATCTGCTGGATGTGGAGAGCTCTCACTTCGGGAGGCGAGGCTTTTCCCGATGAAGTGTTCAAGACCGCTCCGATAAACTGGAGTTTCTGGGATGGCATCATGTGGGACTTCTTGAAATTGAGGGAGAAGCCCAGTTTGTGGAGAAAGTGGCAGGTGATCGAAAGATGTTCCTGAGCTTGTTCTGGAGAACTTGCTCTGATCAACCAGTCGTCCAGGTAGGGATATATGTGAATACCTCCCTTCCTGAGACTTGCTGCCACAACCGCCAACAGTTTGGTGAAAACCCTCGGGGCGGAGGTCAACCCGAATGGCAGAACTCGAAACTGATAATGAGAATTGCCAATCGCGAACCTCAGGTACTTTCTGTGCTTTGGATGGATTGGCACATGAAAGTAAGCATCCTGAAGGTCCAATGATACCAACCAATCTTGGAGTTGGAGAGCCTGAAGGATCTGAGAAAGTCACCATCTTGAACTTGTCCTTCCTGAGGAACTTGTTCAAGTTTCTCAAGTCCAAGATGGGTCTCAGTCCTCCGTCCTTTTTTGGGATGAGAAAATATGGGGAGTACCAAACCCTGTTCCTCTCCGCTACAGGTACCAGTTCTATGGCACCTTTCTCTAGCAGGGTTAAAATTTCCTGCAACAGGAGCGGATCCGGAATTTTGACGGAATTGGCTCTCGGCGGATGATTCTGAGGCCTTTTTAGAAAGGGGAGACAGTAACCTTGGGCTACTGTTTCCAATGCCCAAGCATCTGAGGTAATGCCTCGCCATTCCTTCAGATGTTGAGAGATCCTGCCTCCCACTGGTGTTTTGTGTAACAAGGTCTCAGAGGGATTTGGAGGCGGCTGCAGGAGTGGCTGAGGGTACAGATGCCGCTCCTGAGGCTGATTTTGCACCTCTTCCCCGTGTTCCACGAGGGAAGTTCCTTTTGCCCCTTTGAGAGGCCTGTCCTCTTCCTCTACCAAAAGAGGAGTAATATCGAAAAGAATGACCCCTCCAGGAAGATGAGCCGGAATAGGGTTTTAGAGGCTGGCGCAAAGAGGCGCTAAGTGATTTAGCTGCCGCTTTCGAGGTCTGAAGTTTTTCAAGGCTTTCATCAGCCTTTCTGCCAAAGAGCCTCGAGCCATCAAAGGGCATGTTGAGGAGTCTAGCTTGCACATCCGGTGCAAACCCCGACTTCCTCAACCAAGCAAATCTGCGTAGCACAACGCTTGCAGCCATGGATCTGCTGATACTATCAGCAGTGTCCAGTCCAGACTGGAGGCATTCCCCCATTGCCTCCTTCCCGTCTTTGACTATATTCAGGAAGCCTTCCCTTTCCTCGCCTTCCGGAATATGATCAGCCGCCGCCGAAATACAGTCCCACAGGGTATGGGTAAACCTGGCTAGGGTACAGGTGACATTTGCCGACTTAAGTGCCATATTGTCTGACGTAAAAACTTTACGTGCCCAGGCGTACATTTTTTTATCCTCTCTATCTGGAGGGATAGTAGGATAAGCAGTTTGTTTCGAAGTGGATGCTGCTTGAATGACTAAACTCTCAGGAGTCGGGTGTTTATTCAAATATTCTGGATCTGATCCACCTGGTCTGTATTTTCTTGGAAAAGTGCAGTCTGCAGCAGCAATGGTTTCTGGTTTCTCCCAGTTTTTCTCCACAGTCCTTTGAAGGGCCCTGTGAAAAGGGAGAACAGGATCCTTCTGAGGTCCCTTGACGATAATATCCGTCATGCCATCTTGTTCAAAAATGGGTGAGGTATTACCCCAACCCATGTATTCAACTACCCTGGTCATAAGACCCCTGTACCCAGCATCTGCATGCTCTGCAGGATCAGGTTTGGCAAACTCTAATTCTAGGGATGTGTCAACTCCACTGGCAGAATGTAGAGTATCACTCAGGTCTCTCATTCTGGATTCCTGGTCAATAAGTTCTTCAGGAACTTGTCTTGTCCCATAAGCAACCCCCAAAGGAGTAACTTCGTCTTCTTCTTCTGAAGCAGACTCTTCATAAATTGCAGACATAGACTTGAAAAAGTCTGATCTGGGCAAAGGAGTGAATCTCCTTTCTTCCTTTTCCATCTGCTTCGAAGTAAATGGCAAATCCCTCGAAGTTTTCGAGGGTGTCATCGAAGTCTTCGAAGTTTTCGAAGATGACTTTGATAATGGCGTCGATGACGTATGTGGTTTTGTTGTCGAAATTATCGACGTCGAGGGCGTCGACGAAGTCGTCGAAGTCTTCGACGATTTGTGTTTCTTGGCCGGCACCGGAGAGTTGCTCGACTCTCGAGGTTTCTTCGACGGTTTTACGTCGACTCGAGGTTTTTTGTATTCCTCGACGCTACTGGTCTTAGCCATAGTTGCCTTAGACTTCCCTTTGTCGTCCAACGGAGCGACCTTAGGGGTATGGCTTTTTCGAGGTTCTTTCGAGGGAGTCGAGGCCGCATTCTCGAAAACCTCCATCATCTTTTTGCGGAATTCTTCCCACTTACTGGGAGAATCCGATTTAGTCGGACAACGAATTTCTTCGGTCGACTCTGATGAAGAAGATGATGAGGGAGATCTATGTCTCCTCTTCATTTTTTTCGATGACGACGAAGAATGTCTCGATCTACTTCTAGATCGAGATCTCTTCGAGTGTCTATGGCGATCCGATCCCTTAGAATCGGTCGCTTTCTTATGTTTTTTTGACGAAACCTTTTTTGAGGCCTCCCTCCCCACTGACAGTTTACCTCTCCTCTCACGAAGAGCTTTTTCGGTCATCGATTGGCAGGAGCCGCAGTCGATGGTTCGGTGACTGGAACCGAGACACCAGAGACAAATCCGGTGGGGATCGGTAATCAACATCTTAGATCCACAATCTGCCCACTTCTTGAACCCAGTCCTGGGTGTCGAAGGTGTCAAAGATGATGACATTTTCTTCACAGAAAATAGAAGTGCGCCGTTCTCGATAGCGAAGCGATCGGAAAAACGGAACTGAAGCAACGGGCGCAGCTCGAGCTACTTATACGATCGGTGACGTTGACAGAGTACGGAGTACGTTGAGGGACAATCGACGCCACAACCTCGAGCACAGCGCCCTCTGCCGAGAAATTTCTTTTCCGAAGGAGCGAAGCTGGAGATAACGATTATCACAAGATGAGGAAAACGTGGGAGGACACAATCCATTTGAAAGTGGGTTTCTGCCGGGTCCCTGGTAGCGCTTCCTGTTTAGGCGGTGTGGCTGGAGGTGAGAGGTCCGGGGGCAGACCTGTTGCATTTCCTTGAAGGAGGTCCCATGGTGGCAAAGGATGGCAAGGGGCCCCTTGGGAGGCTGGGGGGTTCCTAGAGGTTGTGTCAGACAAGAGTATGCTGGCAAGTTCGTGCCTTACGGGGTGTTTACTACGAGATTGCTTCCTTGCAGGATATTAAAACCGGGCAGGCCCAGCCGCTCTCCAGCCGCTCTCCCCGCTTGCGTGTACAGAGTTCCAAAGGTGGTGGGGCTGCCACAATCTCGTATCGTGATGAGAGCAGGGGGGGGGTGTCGCACCCCCGGGGGGGAGGGGTGGGACCAGCTTGCTCGTGTGTTTACTTGGGTTGCGTTTCCTTCCCCCGCTCTCCGTACCTCAAGGCTTGGCTGTCTCTGCCGAGGTCCCCATGGCGAGTCGCACCACTCCGTGGCCGTGTTGCAGCACCGGCAGCTCCGGGTGGTTCTGGCGGTTTCGCACTCTCCGCCAGCTGGTGTTGGGGCCCGGAGCCTGAGGACCCGGCAACACGGAGCGGGGGACGGGTCAGCGGCTGGTCCTCGCTCGGTCCGTTCTTTGCCCTTGTAGCACGGGTGTGCTGCTCCGATGTGAGGCGGGTGGCCGATGTCTCTCCAGGAGATGATGCGCAGGGCTGTGCAGGGTAGGAGAGGCGGGAGAGGGATCCTCCAGGCCCCCTCCGACCGCCGCTGATGATTCTCGCTACCGTCTGCGCTGCAACTTGAGAAGCCACCGTGGGTCCCGCAGCGTCTGGGGCGTGCTCGCTGTTGTAGGCGCTGACTCGCTCCGGCGGTCTGCAGGGCTCCTCTGGGCCTACCGGGCACAGGACTGGGTAGGCCGTTTAAGGGCTCGGAGAGGTCGGAATTTCCCCAGATTTCGTAGGAGTGAAGTTAAGCGTTTATGAAGCTGGTGGCGACGATGTGTTATACTCTGACGAGCCGGGAACAGCAGGATTATTTCGGATTGATCCAGGGCAACGAGGGAGCTTAGACCATGGCGGCCATCTTGGTTGGCCCTCTAGCGCCCTCTTGAAGTCTCTGTCTTCTAGCACCTCTTGGGTATCTATGCGGAAGTGTTCTGCCGCTTTATTAAGAACTTTGTTGAGTAAGGGTTGGTTGCCTATGGGAGAGTCTACTACTGGAGGATCCTGATTAATGGGTGAATCCAAGGAGTAAATGTTGGTCTCCTGGTCTGGGTCTTCATTGTCTCCCTCATAGAATTTGTCTAAGTCCTCATCTATAAGTTGACGATCAGATGTATCAATAAACAAAACATCCTCCTGTTCTTCTTCTGGATGGACTTCTGGGTCATACAGATCTAAAACTCTGCCCTGAGTTGGGACATCAGTACGAACCCATTTTGACGGTGGTTGAGACACAGGGGTTCGGGAGTTCAAGGGGGCTGAGGTGGGTGGGGTGGTCTGAAGACTTAAAAGCTGGCTACAGTGCTTTTCAAAGAAATTCCCAATAAAGGTCATCCTACGCATAACTCTGTCGATGTACTCTGCGGACCAATCTTTCAAGCTTGGAATTACAGTTTTGGGCTCGGTGTCGGGAAGACCCATGTCTTCATTGGTGGGTGGGATAGGCTTAGGCCTAGGGTCTTTAGGTCTCCCCTTGGATAAGTCTTCTGTATGGGAGGTTTTAGAGTGTGTCTTATGGTGTTTGTCCCCACCCTGGGTCCTAGAGGAGAGTGAAACTGACTTTTTTGGGCCCGACGTCTTGTTATCTGAAGAAGAACGTTGAATTTCAGGTGTGGGGGCCTAGGTTTCGTATGCAGACGAATGACCCTCAGAGGGTGTTATTCGCGAGGCACCCTTGCCGTCTTTCGACGTCTTACTGTTTTTTGACTTCTTTGTTTTGTCATGCAGCGATCTGGATCGAGATTGCCCAGATGACTGGGATTCAGTCGACTGTTCACGAGATGCCGAGCGTTGTCGAGTACTCGATTCCTCTATCGAGTGTCGACTGGGGGTTGTGTGTTTTGTGTTGTGTGTAACTGGAGCGCTACCACCACCGGTGGTGGTCCCCACAACATGGCCGCCGGCCTGTCCCACGGGGTCGGGGGCTTGCGCTTGGGTAGCTACCGCTACTCCGGTGCCCTCGCCATCTGAAAGTGCGGCGTCGCTGCCATTGCTGAAGGCTTCTTCCACTTCCATGGCTTCAAGTTGCCTGGCGTGGTGTCGCCCAGCGCTTAGTGGAACGATCTTTCAATGTCTTAGGCTCGACGTGATCTCTCGGGAGACAAAGGTTGCATACAAGATGTTTGTCTACCTAGGGGAACTTACGGTTGCACTTGGGGCAAAACATAAATGGGGTGTTCTCCATAATACTGGGTAAAGGTAATGGCAGCCGGGCGAACAAAGTATAGGAAGGGGAGAATATGCATTCTACAAATGGCTTCCTAACAATAGCCTCCCCCCTCTCTCCCTAATGTCTGGGCACCGAGGCCCGGGGCGGCCTTCCAAGGCCGTACGGTCCGTCGCAATGATATTCAACGGTAGTCTTCTTTCTGATTCTTTGGCGTAGAATTACGAAGTTGAAGAAAGGATAGAAAGAGAAACTATCTTAGTTAACAAAGTCAATGGCTAATTTGCCGAAAGGAACTCCGCTATACGCGTCCTTCTAGCATGACAGAAAAAAAACAATCTGAGGGACCTCGACGCGTGAGGGATCATGGTTACAGTGGATGTCAGACTAGGGATAGTATTACTGCCACGCCCTGTCGACGCCCATTTTCGAGTTTTGAAAACAACAACTGTAATACTCTGCAGCTTCCACTAGATGTCGGACTATGCACAGCATGTTAATCTAAGCAGATTCCAAAAGCCTCAGAAAATGTGTTATCTAACCCGATCCATGAAAGGACATCATTAAATGTCTGCCTGTCCCTATCAAGTCTCTTTTCTCAGTCTATTAAAATCGAAAAGGGGATGCGCCTAGGATGCCTGTTGGCGCCTTTTCTCTTTATTTTATACTTGTCTGATTTGTGGCAATGGCTGCAGAAGAGTGGCCTGGTGGCTTCTTAATTTGTTAGCAGGAACATTTATTGGCTAGCATATGCTGACAATATTGTTATTTTAGATCATTCACAAATCGGTCTACAACGCTTATTGTCTGCATTATCAGACTATGCCAATGAAAATTACCTTAAAATTAATCCTAATAAGTCAAAAATCATGGTATTTAAACATCCACGAAGGAATCTAAAATCTTTTGTTTGGCAACTGTACTCCTTTCCAATTCCTATGTCCAAACAGGTTACTTATTTGGGCTCTAAATTAAAAGCTTGTCCCACTCAGGTCGACCTGCTGCAGACCATTGAACTAAAGGTTGTAACTTTGTTGCCCAAATGAAGAAAATGTGTTTCCAATATTGCAAATTCTCCATGCTTCCACTTCTCAAGTTCTATATTGGTAAGGTGGTCCCGGTAATCACATTTGGAATGGAATGTAATCTCTTGGCCCTGGTAATCACATTTGGAATGGAATGTAATCTCTTGGCCCTAGACGGGGAATGGAGTAAAATAGAAAGTAAAATCTGGAAAAAAACACTGACACTGCCGAACAGTGTCCCCATTTCATGTCTAAGATTCAAACTTGGCCTTATCTCTTTTGGTGCATGGATGGTGTGGAAATGGGTATCGATGTACAGGCTGATAATGGTTCCCCCCCAAATCCTCACTGTATGAGGAAGTTGCAATTGCCTTAGATAACTCCACATCTATTTTTCTAAATAAATTAATGTTACAAATGTAATGAAATGTTGGACGCAGCCGATACTGACATCGATACTCTAATCTCTAATCCGATGAAAGTGAAGGAGGCTCTTCATCGCATGGATTGGATCAGGACTATAGATAAAATCAGACTATGTAAATTGTCGTCATCACCATCTCTAATCGATAAACCTAGATCAACGGTCCCTAAATACCTAAGGGAATTTCCAGATTCAGTTGTACAGATGAATTTTTGGAGATTAAGGCTTAATCTGCTCCCCACGAGGGAGATTCTGCATGTCCGACATGAGGATGTCTATTTGACAAATGTCTGTGCTAAATGTGATGCAAATGTTATACAATCTATTCATCATTTGCTGACGGAATGTTCAGGAACTTGGTCCCTGAGAGTACTGAAATTTCAAAAGGTCATGACCCTCATTCGCTCCTCTCAAATACATTCTGGAACAGGTTTATTACGGGAATGGAAATCTTTCTTACTTTGAAGGTGGGTGCTCTCTTAAAGGAGCTCAATCTGACTACCAATAAGGGAGATAAGAATCTGAATGTTAAATGATATGCTCCACAGAAGCGATATATGGCCAGTTGAATTTCCTTTTCCATCTCCTTGTTTATCTATTCCTTGCATGACTCTTTTTTTTAAATATTTTTGTATGAATTAGTTAACTAATGTTTTAATGTTATGATCTTGAAATATAATTTTTTTTTTTTTTTTTCCAAACTGTGTAAAAAGTCATGTTTCTTTTTTTGTTTTGGCTAATGCACAATAAATAAATAAAAAAAATAAGTGCCTTTGTTATTGATCAGTATAATTATTTCGTGAAGTGAAATTTGCAGAAAGTAAGAATTTTAATTGTGTTCTTTTTAACTCACTTTTGTGATTTATTTATGCTGAGAGAAGTTGATTATGTTGTGATATTTTCGTGCTAATTACTGTTAATTTAAATAAATACCAATATATTTCCCGAACAATGGCCTGGTTCCTGGCTCATTGTTAGCTCAGGGGAGAGGGATCCAAGGGGCATGATATGTGTCTGAGATAGGACTAAAAAAAAAAAAGAATCTGTTGAATATATTGTTGCATAAACACTTGAGTGGGGAGGGAAGGAACTCCCTGTGTTGAGGGTGGCTTATCAATAAACCGTTACAGGCTATAAAGCCCCTCGCCTCCCCCTAATCCACCTGTGTTTTGCAACCCTCAAGATAAGACCAGGAGAGGAGACAGGATGTAAGGACTGGAGTAATGAAGATTACCATACTCCTCATTACGACTTAGTTAAATGCAGTAGTATTACCTGATACTGCTGCATTAATGCACCGCCCAACTATAAGGTGGGCTGGAAATTAGGAGGATTCACCTCCAGCACCTCCCTCCCTGCCCCCGCTCGTGCTCCTTCTTAACCTCCGTAGGGCGTACCTCTGATCTGTACCCCTCCCTGGAAGTCCTTCAAGGATGGCAACCTTCTCCACATTGCCACTCTTAACTCTCGCTCTGCTGTAAAACATTCCTCTGATATCTGTCGCCTTCTTGAGGAACTGGAACTTGATGTCCTTGGTCTCACTGAGACATGGTTCACAGCCAGCTCTGTCACCAGCTTTGCCACACTCCTACCCGACGGCTACAAGATCCTCTCCGTGTCCAGGCCCAACCGTGCTGGTGGGGGTGTTGCCCTTATCTTCCCTAAGTGGATTCCTGCCTCTGTCACTCCTACGCAGACCTACTCCTCTTTTGAATGCCTTGTCTGCCGACTCTCTCTCTCCTAGCCATTCCCTTACTGTGGCTACTATCTATCGGCCACCCAGTCAGATTGCCTCCTTCCTCTCCGAGTGGGCGGACCTCTTCTCCTCACTCTTGGCCTCTACCGCTCAACTCCTCTTTCTTGGAGACTTCAACATCCACCTGGATGCCTCCTGTCCCCCCTCTGGACACTTTCGCGACCTCTGCGACACTCTCTCACTCTCTATTCTCCCGGTTGGGCCAACTCATTCTGCAGGGCACACTCTTGATGCTCTGATCTCTTCTGACCTTCCCCTCTCTGTCCCTCTCTCCACCCCTCTCTCCTGGATTGATCACTTTCTCCTATCCTCCCACCTCACCCTCTCTACCCTCAGGCAAAGCCACCTTCATCACTGCCACCCTCCTTCTCGGTCATCCGACCCATGAAGCGCGTCTCAGTTGAGGCTTTCACAGCCACCTTCTCATTCCCCCTCCCCCTTCGGCTGACTCCCACCCTGACACAACCCTCTCCACTCTCCACTCTGCTATTGTAACGCTCACCTGGTATCCACGGGGACGTCACTCAGCCTGTTCTGACCTCTTATGACCTCGAACCCTTCCCTGGAGACTATTCGACTGGAGACTGGGCCTGAAACACAGGATTGGTAGAGTTTAACTCCCTATTGTCTCTGTGTGCTTGAACCCCTTTTCGGACACGTGTTTAGACGCCAGCCAGACTTTGTCTCCCACTTGGTAGTTGGGGGTCTTTGCTCGGTGTTGATCAGCAAACTTCTTTTGGCGATTCTTAGCTTGAAGTAGGTGTTCAGCTGCCCTCTTAAAGGTTTGAGAAATGGTCATGTGCAAGGTTTTGACTGCTGGCATTTCCAGGGTTGTAGGAACGTCCAACTCTGAAGTACGTGGGTGCCTGCTATACATGGTATAAAAGGGTGTCTGCCCAGTGCTGGTGTGTAGGGAATTATTATAAGCATATTCAGCTATCCACAATAGGTCGAACCAGCTTCCTTCAGCTTGGTGTAACATGCAACGCAGATACTGCTCGAGCATCTGATTTGTCCTCTCAGTTTGACCATCCGTTTGGGGATGGCAACTGGTGGATAGCCGGATGTCGATCTGGGCCACAGAGCAGCATTTTCTCCAGAAGTTAGATATGAATTGAGTACCTCGGTCTGAGACCAAAACTGAAGGAAACCCATGGAGCCGTACGATGCCTTCAAGAAATACCTTTGCTAGTGTGGAAGCATTTGGGAGCCCCTTAAGAGGAATGAAATGTGCCATTTTTGAAAATAGGTCAGCGACCACAAGATTAGTGTTCAACCCTTGACTGGGTGGTAAGTCAGTAATAAAATCGAGGGACAACGTGTGCCAGGGTGCTGGTGGGATTTCCAATGGTTGTAATAGCCCAGTCGGTTTCTGCTTGGATGATTTGTTTTGAGCACACACTCCACAAGATAGGATGAATTGGATAATATCTTTACCCCACGTGGGCCACCAATAATTTTGTTTTACCTTGGCTACGGTTTTAGCAATTCCGGGGTGGCCCGCGATCAAGGAATCATGATAACCGGACATGACTTGTTCTCGTAGTTCTTGGTTTGGTAAGAATAAACGATTCCTGAAGTAGGCCAACTGCTCTTTTATCATGTAATGTTCTCCTTGTGCACTCCATGCTTGTAATTGCTCCCGACTAATCAGGTTTTGGATTTCTTCATGTAATTCTTTCAGAGTTATGGTTGCTGTGATTCCTAGGAGCTTGTCACTCGGGAAGATTGCTATTGGGTCAGGGGTCTGATACCCTTGCTCTTCCACCCCCATACGGAAAAAAGGCATCAGCCTTCCCGTTTTTCACCCCTGGTCGAAATGTAATCACGTAGTCATATTCAGCAAAAAAAAAGAGCCCAACGTAGTTGTCGTGAGGATTGGTCCTTTGCCGTTTTTAGGTACTGGAGGTTCCGGCGGTCAGTTATTACGGTGATTGTGTGTCTGGCGCCCAAGGGGTAGTTCCGCCATGCCTTAAAGGCTGACTTAATGGCCAGGAGTTCTTTGTCTGTAATAGCGTAATTGAGTTCAGGGGGTGTGAATTTACGCGACCAGAAGGCAACGGGGTGTAACTGGCCCGTTTCGGGGTCCTTTTGTGAGAGGACGGCTTCCATAGCCATGCTTGTGGCGTCCGTTTCCACCAGGTATGGGATATCAGGGCGAGGGTGGCGTAAGATTGGGGCAGATGTGAATCTTGCTTTGAGTTCCTGCAAAGCCTCCTCAGCTTCTGTTGTCCACTGGAGCTTTTTGTTGCTTTTCCTTAGTAATGACGTGATGGGATGCACGATTTACGAAAATCCTGGGATGAACCGGCGGTAGAAGTTTGCAAAACCCAGCATACTTTGAACCCCCTTGAATGAATTTGGGGATGGCCAGTTCAGGATAGCATCTACCTTGTGTACATCCATTCGGATTCCATTCTGGCTGAGAATAAAGCCCAGGAAATCCACCTCGGAGATGTGAAATGAGCACTTTCCGAGCTTGGCGTACAGCTGGTGTTGGCGGCGTTTCTCCAATACGGATCGGACGTGTTTAACGTGGTCCTGTTTTGATGCAGAATATACTAGGATATCGTCGATGTACACTAGAGCACAAACATCAATCAATTCCCGTAGGACATCGTTCATGAAGTATTGAAATGCAGCAGGCGCGTTGCAAAGTCCAAAGGGCATTACTTGATATTCGTGCAAGCCGTACATGGTGCGAAAAGCGGTTTTCCATTCGTCCCCCTGTTTTACACGAACAAGATGATATGCCCCCCCCCCAGGTCTAGTTTTGTGTAGATTTGGGCATCTTTGACTTGATCAAGCAATTCAGGGATCAGTGGCAGGGGGTAGCGATTTTTTACGGTAATCTGTTCAGTGCAGGGTAGTCGATGCACATTCTCATGTACCGCTCCTTTTTTGGTACGAAGAATAGAGGACTGGCTGCTGGAGATTTCGAGGGACGAATGAACAGGTTGGCCAGGTTGTCATGATGCCTACCTCTAAGGAGCCAGGCCGGGCCCAGCAACCCCAGAGGCAGACATCATTTTCCCCAGGGAAGTCTCAGCGGGCCCAAGTCGGGGCCCTTTGGACTCAGTCCTGGCGCCTTAGGCGCCAGGCTCATAGCGGACCCCAGTCCTGGCGCCTTAGGCGCCAGGATCATAGAAGAGGATATGTGTTTAAGTGCTTGGGTGCACACTTACCTGATGCAGACCTTGCTGCTTCATCCAGGCCCTCTTGAGGCCTGAATGGGACTACTTAACCTGTAGGACTACTTCACCACCCGGGTGTGGTCGGGGAAGGATACATACCTGATTGGTGGAAGGATACATACCAGGAACTTCTTCCAAGGCTATTTAAACCCCACCCGAACAGCCACACATGCTTCGCATTGTTCTGCACCTAGCAGCTGGATGCTCACCGTGTCAGCTCCTGCATCCTGACTTCAGCCACGCCTGCCAGCACCCTGGAACACCTGCAAGGGGAGAAAGGAAGAGAATAGGAGAAGAAAAGCCCTTACCTGCTAAATCTGCATCCCGGAGTCATTTCTCCAACGGCCCTGAAAAGGAAGACATAATTTTAAAGGCATTTCGTTTCGATCGCTGCAGCGCTGCATTTTACTCACCTTTGCAAGGCGCTTCCATCTTCAGCAGCGATCTTCCGGATTCAGCTACGCCGCGGCGCCTAGAGGAAAAAAGACAAGAACAAAGGTGAGAGGGAGAAAAGGAATAAGGAAAGCTCAGTTTCCTTTTAAGTCTTACCTGTTGGATTATTCCCACTGCATTTCGGGTCCTGCCGCTTCCTGGCATCTCCGGACCCCGGCCCCTATGGGGAAAAAAGACAAATACATTGAATGAGCGAATGCAAAGACATTACCTGAGCGCTCATCCAGAACTGTTTCACTTCGGGTCGGCGCCATATCTCCGGCACTCCGAACCCCGGCCCCTAAGGGGAAAAAGACATAAGCATTAGCGCTTGCTGCAATTAGACAACAAACATTATTATTAAGCTTGAACTTTTGAACAGAACTTTTACAGCGCCTTACCTGAACAGTCAAGCTTACCTGAACTCCCATCAATCCTCAATCCAGTGAAGTAACTGGGTTTCAACGCGCCCCTGAATCAAAGCAGGATGGAGAGCTCATCCTTCCAAACCCTAAGGAGGGTATCCAACGAGCCAGGGAAGCCAGAATAGAGGGGCCCTTCCTGTCCATCTTCAGAGTTCTGCGCCTTCGACGCCGCGCCTCCGTGGGAACCAGGTGAGCGTTACAGAACGCAAAGCCTTACCACAATTTCCCACCTGGGCGCTATGGAGATTTCCGAGACAGATCAGCTGGCCCATCTTTTAGGGGAATTACGGGCAGAAGTGCACTCAGCCCGCCAGGAGACTAATGCTCTCAGAAGGGAACTAATCCTATCCAAGGAAAGAACTGATGATCTGGCCAGAAGGTTATTGCAGGGCCAGGTAGAGCACACTCCTTTACCTGTTTCCGGAGATATTTCTACAACAATGGGTTCGAATAACCCGGTACAAATCAATCTACCTGGACACATGCCTTTGGCCCCGCCGGAACGTTTTGCGGGGGATCCCAAGAAATATGCCGTTTTTATGAACCAATGCCGTTTACACTTTTTATGCAGGCCCGGGGCCTTCCCCAACGACCAGACCAAAGTAGCCTTTGTACTATCTTACCTCAGTGGCTGTGCTGCCGATTGGTCTATTCCATTGGTAAATCAGGATGATCCCATTCTCCGGGATTTCCAGGGCTTCCAGGCCAGCATGGAAAGATTGTTCGCTCGACACTCGCAGGGACAGGCCCTTGACAACGAACTGCTATCCTTACGACAAGGTAATCAGGATCTTTTGTCCTATATCGCCACCTTTAATAGACTAGTTGTGGAAACCGGATGGCCTGAAAATAAAAGGATCACATTGTTTCATCGAGGCCTGCGCGGAGAGCTTAAAGATGTAATAGCTCAGATAGTAGATCCACCCCAGGCCTGCGCAGACTACATAGACCTAGTGGTTCAACTTGATCACAGACTTCAAAATAGAAAAGCAGATCGGCTCAAGTATGAAACCAGAGTACCTATCAAGACCCACGTTAACTCCAAGAGTACTGACGTTTCCGAACCTATGCAAATTGGCAGTGTTAAAGGACCATTAACGCAGAAGGAACGAGAGAGAAGGCGACAAATGCAACTTTGTCTGTATTGCGGAACTTCCGGTCACTTTCTTCAAAGTTGTCCAGTTAAACCACCCAAGAAGGTGGTTGGAGCCACTGATAACGAGTTATTGACACCTGGTTCGGGAAACGACCGAGCCCGACAAGCGTAGGGGTCCGCTTGCCGAGCTTGAAAACAAACTCTTTGACCTCGCATTTTGTCATGCCAATGGTGCTTGTGAACCCAAAACAGCCTCAGCAGTTGCATGCTATAAAAGCATACATAGACAGTGGAGCTATTGGAAATTACATAGACCGTGAATTGGCTTCCAGGATTAAGCTTCCTCTCCGCCTGAAAGTAACCCAAGATGTAATTACTACAGTTGATGGAACCGAAATAGCCTCAGGGCCTGTAACGCATTCCACAGTTGAAATCACTCTGGTGGGTCAGGACGGACATCGGGAAGCAATCGTGTTTGATGTGATCAAGGCCCCACAATTTCAAGTACTTCTTGGAATCCCTTGGTTAGAAACACATAATCCGAGAATAGACTGGCGAGCAAAGAAGATAACTTTTCCTGATTGTGAACCAACCTGTTACCCAAGGAATCCAGCTATGGGTCTAGCCTCTGTAACTTACACCCCTGTACAGCTACCATCTGAATACCAAGAATTCCAAGACGTTTTTCAGAAAGAGCAGGCTAACACCTTACCTCCCCATCGATCTTACGATTGCCAAATCGACTTGGTACCCAATGCACAACTACCTTGTAGTAGGATTTATGCTCTTACTGAACCTGAGAACCTGCATTTGTGCCAGTATTTGGATCAATACCTGGCCAATGGTTTCATTCGCCCATCAAAGTCACCAGTCTCTTCCGCTATGTTCTTCGTACCTAAAAAGGAAGGAGACCTTAGGGCCTGTATTGACTACCGCGCCCTAAATCAGATAACGATTAAGAATCGTTACCCTTTGCCCATGATACCTGAGCTTATCGACCAAGTAAAAGATGCTCGTGTGTACACCAAGCTAGATCTCCGAGGAGCTTACCACCTGGTACGTATAAAAGAGGGCGACGAGTGGAAGACTGCATTCCGCACCAAATTTGGGCTCTTCGAATATCAAGTAATGCCCTTCGGTTTGTGCAACGCACCTGCCGCCTTTCAGTACTTCATGAATGATGTTCTTCAGGAACTTATCGATGTTTGTGTCATCGTTTATATTGA
Source organism: Ambystoma mexicanum (assembly GCF_040938575.1). Classification (NCBI taxonomy): domain Eukaryota; kingdom Metazoa; phylum Chordata; class Amphibia; order Caudata; family Ambystomatidae; genus Ambystoma; species Ambystoma mexicanum. The sequence continues at coordinate 1,391,161,803 of NC_090924.1, forward strand.
CGACATCCTGGTGTATTCCTCCTCAGAATCTGATCACAGAAACCATGTTAGGGCAGTTCTTGAGAAATTGTGCCAGCACAAATTATTTGCCAAGCTCAAAAAATGCGTTTTTCATACCACAGAAGTGGAGTTTCTCAGATTCCTCCTGACACCTCAAGGAATCTGAATAAACTTGCGGAAAGTGGACGCCATTCTCAAATGGCCATCTCCTAGCTCTGTGAAGGGAGTGCAAAGCATGCTTGGCTTTACCAATTTCTATCGAAGGTTCATCCCGGAATTTTCTCGAACTGTTCAACCCATCACAGTTCTCCTAAAGAAAAATAAACGCTTTGAATGGACTCTTGAGGCTGAACAAGCCTTTCAGGACCTGAAAACCAAATTCACCTCTGCACCTGTATTGAAGCACCCGCGCCCAGATCTCCCTTACATCGTGGAAACCGATGCATCCAGTTCGGCCACGGGAGCTGTCCTGTCGCAAAGAGACCCAGAAACTAACCAACTACACCCTGTAGCCTTTTGGTCCAGAAAATTCTCTCCACCTGAACTCAATTACGCAATTACCGACAAAGAACTACTGGCTATTAAATCAGCTTTCAAGGCTTGGCGTCACTATCTTCTCGGTGCAAGACACACCATCACCGTAATTACGGACCACAGAAATTTGCAGTATTTAAAGACGGCCAAAGCTCAATCTTCGCGACAACTCCGATGGGCTTTATTCTTTGCGGAATTTGATTTTGTAATTACCTATCGCCCTGGCTGCAAGAATGGTAAGGCAGATGCCTTATCCCGGATAGGCATGGAAGAACCCAATTCGAGTTTAGAACCTGTGCCAATCAAACCGGAACAAAGAATTCTGGGCTTGACTTCATTGCAAACCATTGAGGACATCCAAGCTCAAGTAAAACAGCTTTTTGACTCTTCTGCCTTACTGGAATGGAGTCAAAAGGGTCCTCACTAACCCGTTAAGGATGATTTACCCTACTTCCAAGAGCGGTTATTTCTGCCAAGTAAAGAATTGCAGGAACTTGTCATTACCCGTCATCATGAATCATTAATGGAAGGACACCCCGGTATCGCGAAAACAGAAGAAAAGATCAAACGCCACTTCTGGTGGCCTTCTTGGAGAAAAGACATAAAGTCATTTGTGTTGTCTTGCGGAATCTGTGCCCAAAATAAGAGTCAAAAGAAAAGGCCAGCCGGCCTACTTCAACCTTTGGACATTCCACCAGCACCTTGGCACACCTTGTCAATGGACTTTATAACTGACCTGCCTCCTTGTGGTGGTTACAACACGATTCTCGTAATAGTGGATCTATTCTCCAAAATGGCCCATTTTATCCCTTTAAAAGGATTGCCGTCAGCTTCCACCTTGGCCAAGGAATTTATGGAAAATATAGTGCGGTTACATGGTTTCCCTTCCATATTAGTCTCAGACCGTGGAAGTCAATTTATCTCCCACTTTTGGAAGAAATGTTGCCAACTAGCACAAATAGACGTGCGGTTATCCACCAGCCACCACCCCCAGACCGACGGACAAACCGAGAGAACCAATCAGACTCTCGAGCAATATCTGCGGTGCATGTTACACCAATCCGAGTTGAATTGGAAGGACATCCTTTGGATTGCAGAATATGCATACAACAATTCAGTGCATTCTGGAACCGGACAGACTCCTTTTTATACCCTGTATGGTCACCATCCTCGGACCTCTGACCTAGATCCACCTCTGACCCTGGAGATGCCTGCAGTAAATCAGCTACATTCCACAATAACCCAAGCCTTCAAAGAAGCTACAACCCACTTACAGCAAGCCAAGAAAAAGTATAAAGAAAACGCTGATTTGCACCGAAGTAAAACTCCTCCTTACCAAGTAGGAGATCAGGTATGGCTAGCAACTAAACATCTACCCCTCAAGGGTCAGCGAACTTTTAATCCCAGATTCATTGGGCCTTACCCGATCAAAGCTATTATCAACCCAGTGGCCTTTAAACTCGATTTACCATCCAACATGCGGATTCATCCCGTTTTTCACGCATCTCTTCTAAAACCAGTACAACCTGGAACCAGACTGTCTGAGCCCCCAAGCCCTGTCCAAATTGATGGAGAATTAGAATTCGAAGTGAAAGACATTTTAGATTCCAAGATAGTTAAGTCGAAACTCTTCTATCTTGTTGATTGGAAAGGATATGGACCTCAGGAAAGATCTTGGGAACCCAGTAATTATGTTCACGCACCACGATTAATTCAAAGATTCCATCGAAGATTCCCGCACAAACCAAAACCCCCGGAGGAAAAGACCTTGGGAGGGGCCTTGAGGGGGGGTACTGTCATGATGCCTACCTCTAAGGAGCCAGGCCGGGCCCAGCAACCCCAGAGGCAGACATCATTTTCCCCAGGGAAGTCTCAGCGGGCCCAAGTCGGGGCCCTTTGGACTCAGTCCTGGCGCCTTAGGCGCCAGGCTCATAGCGGACCCCAGTCCTGGCGCCTTAGGCGCCAGGCTCATAGAAGAGGATATGTGTTTAAGTGCTTGGGTGCACACTTACCTGATGCCGACCTTGCTGTTTCATCCAGGACCTCTTGAGGCCTGAATGGGACTACTTAACCTGTAGGACTACTTCACCACCCGGGTGTGGTCGGGGAAGGATACATACCTGATTGGTGGAAGGATACATACCAGGAACCTCTTCCAAGGCTATTTAAACCCCACCCGAACAGCCACACATGCTTCGCGTTGTTCTGCACCTAGCAGCTGGACGCTCACCGTGTCAGCTCCTGCATCCTGACTTCAGCCATGCCTGCCAGCACCCTGGAACACCTGCAAGGGGAGAAAGGAAGAGAATAGGAGAAGAAAAGCCCTTACCTGCTAAATCTGCATCCCGGAGTCATTTCTCCAACGGCCCTGAAAAGGAAGACATAATTTTAAAGGCATTTCGTTTCGATCGCTGCAGCGCTGCATTTTACTCACCTTTGCAAGGCGCTTCCATCTTCAGCAGCGATCTTCCGGATTCAGCTACGCCCCGGCGCCTAGAGGAAAAAAGACAAGAACAAAGGTGAGAGGGGGAAAAGGAATAAGGAAAGCTCAGTTTCCTTTTAAGTCTTACCTGTTGGATTATTCCCACTGCATTTCGGGTCCTGCCGCTTCCTGGCATCTCCGGACCCCGGCCCCTATGGGGAAAAAAGACAAATACATTGAATGAGCGAATGCAAAGACATTACCTGAGCGCTCATCCAGAACTGTTTCACTTCGGGTCGGCGCCATATCTCCGGCACTCCGAACCCCGGCCCCTAAGGGGAAAAAGACATAAGCATTAGCGCTTGCTGCAATTAGACAACAAACATTATTATTAAGCTTGAACTTTTGAACAGAACTTTTACAGCGCCTTACCTGAACAGTCAAGCTTACCTGAACTCCCATCAATCCTCAATCCAGTGAAGTAACTGGGTTTCAACGCGCCCCTGCATCAGAAGCAGGATGGAGAGCTCATCCTTCCAAACCCTAAGGAGGGTATCCAACGAGCCACGGAAGCCAGAATAGAGGGGCCCTTCCTGTCCATCTTCAGAGTTCTGCGCCTTCGACGCCGCGCCTCCGTGGGAACCAGGTGAGCGTTACACAGGTATTGGTCAAGATAGGCCTTCAGGTGCTGGTTTTCTGGTTCCGTGAGTGCGTAAATTCGCCCACAAGGGATTTGTGCGCCGGGTATCAGGTCGATTTGGCAATCGTATGGTCTATGCGGTGGCAGGGTATTAGCCTGTTCTTTCTGAAAGACATCTTGAAAGTCCTGGTATTCACTTGGTAGGGTGCCGATTGCCACAGTCGCAAGCATGGAGGTTCTGGTGTCTATTGGTTGTTTCTCTTGGCGATAACATGTGTGGGCGCAAGTCTCGGGAAAGGCCAATTCTTTTGCTCGCCAATCGATTTGAGGATTGTGAGCTACCAACCATGGCATTCCCAAAATCAACCGGAACTGTGGTGCCTTAATGAGGTCGAAAACGATAGATTCTTGGTGTCCATCCTGGCACAGAAGGGTTAAAGCTGCAGTGCATTGGGATACTGGACCAGAAGCTATTTTCGTGCCGTCGACAATGGTAACAATGTCGGTGTTTGATTTACGGCGTAACGGAAGCCCCATCTTTGCCGCAAGATCCTGGTCGATGTAATTCCCAACGGCTCCACTGTCTATGTACGCTCTTACTGCGTGCATCCGAGATGGTTGTTGGTGATTGATCAAGACCACAGATAGTGCAAAATGGGAGGTCTGTAGTTCACTTTCTTCGCTCGACAAGTGGACCCCTACCGGCCAAGATTTACTCCTGGCCTCAGTTGCCTGATTCCGAGGGACTTTATTTCAGTACTTACGACTTGAGGATATTAAAGATGCAGAATTTTGGAACCAAAGCCTACATATAGATCACCGGCATTAAGTGAAAAAATCTTTTTCACTTTACTAAAAGTAAAAAAGGTCTCTTCAGAAAGACTGTTCTGAGACCACACAGAGTGGTCTTTCAAAAGCGACCTGTCATGCCCCCGAACGCACACGAGTGTGCGAAGGAGCTGTCATGAGCAGAAGCGCCGGAAGAGGGAAGCCGGGGATGTCTAAGGTGAGTTTATATATGAGTGTGATGTTTGGAGCCCGAGGGGGAGACAATATGTGTGAGTGTGTTTGTGTGGGATGGGGAGTGTTTGTTGCATGGAATGGATGGGACATGTGGGCGAATACGTGTGTGAGATTCTGTTTGTGTTTGGTGTATATGTGTAGGCCTGTGAGAGAAAGGGGTTTAGGTAGTATTGTTCATGGCGCGGAGGGGCTAGGGGAACACAGGGGAGTGTGGGGGGTGAATTCCCCCAATTTAAAGGGTGGGGCGGTTGGGGTATCCATTTCAAAGCGGTTGGAGGGGGATATTGATGAATATGGAAGCCTGCACAAAATCATGTGATAAACAAATCAGTCTTTTTAGGAGGGGCGTGGGCAGCTACGGAACGATGCGGACGTGAGCCTTCGAGCTCCCGGGCCCGCTACATACATCCTGCTTAAATCACCTGCCAACCGTGTCGAACAACAATTTTTAATGAGACCCTCGGCGAGAGAGACCGCTGCTGCGAATTTTCGGGAGGAAACCGTAGCGAAAAGTGCATCAGCGAGGCGACCGAAGGACAGAGATCTCCCCGAAGAGTCCCGAGGAAGCGTTTCCAAGATGGCGCCATGCTACGTGCCGATGTAAACCTGCCTACGCAGCAAAGATACGAGATTGTGAACGGACGCCGGCTAAAGGGGACGAGGGGAGCGGGCCTGGGACGTCCCCCGGCGTGGGGCCGGTGCAGGTGGACAGTAACATACGGCGAAGCGCGGAGCGGGGCTGCGCGGAGGTTGTCCGGGAGAGGAGGGCCGCCTCGCCTCCGTCCCGACATCCGTCCCGCTGAGAGGAGTGGCGCGCTTCCCGCTCATCCGCCAGGCGATCCGGGGGAGAGAAAGTGTCACGCCTGAAGAGGACGCATACGAGGACAGTCCCGGTGGAAGGGGCAGCGATCAAGGACAAAACTCCATCGAACGCCCTACACGCGGCACACGGCTGCGCCCCCGCATGAGAGTAAGTGAGGAGCCTGCACAAGGAAGGGCTGGAGGCGCCTCAAACCAGGATTTATCCCTGTGCCAAGCCCTAACTGGCCCCCAGCACACAGCCACCCAAATCGAAAGGCAAAGGTGTTTATCGGACGCCGGACACATTGGTGGCACATGTTACGCAGAAACTCCGGTGTAAAGACCTCTGACATGGGAAAAGAAAAATCCAGAAAAACCGGTACTCAAAGCAAAATTGACCAATTCACCACTGCCGCAGCGAACGCGCTGGTGGAGCAAGACTGCAGCGAAACAATGGAGGAGGAAAGAGGAGCAATCTCTCTGAAGGACATTATGGCGGCGATCGTCGATTCCCATGCCTCCATGGAACAGAAAATCGATGGAATAAGCGTGGATGTCTCGCTACTACGTAACAACCTTCAAAAGTTGACGTCCCGCACCGGTGAGGCCGAACAGCGCAAATCTGGGACAGAGGACAGACTGAGGAACCTGGAGCAGCAACTGCATAGAACTACGGCCCGCCTGAAGGTACTGGAAGCGAGAGTAAAAAAGAGTTTCTCCAAATTCTTCTCGATAGAACAAGCTCACCTAGTGCCCACTGGACGTCCCCCGCCTGGGACCCCGCCACGCACGGTGGTGGCAGGGTTCCTAAATCACAGGGACTGGGACGCATTGCTGCAAATGGCATACACGAGGGGCTCAATAACCCACAATGGCTCCAGAATTGCTTTATTTCCGGACTATACAAGAGAAGTGCAAAAGGCGAGGCAATCATTTGAGCAAATCAAGAAACAGCTGCGCTCTGTGAATGTCAAATATGGCCTAATCTTTCCAGCCCAACTGAAAATTTTCCATAAAGGGACGACGGTCCACTTCACTGACCCTAAAGAGGCATGGAGGTGGGCAGAACTACACATAGATGGCGACTGGAGACCGAATCGAAGAAACAGACCCGCGCACCCTGGCAATCCTCCGGCCAGAGACCCCCCCGGACCTTCCACCGATCCGTGATGACATTATGCCACCACTTGAGGGGGAGGGCTGAGAGGGGAGACAAGTCAGCAGCGATCACCCAAGTGGCGGGCCCCAGGACGGGGGATCGGCATCCAATGGAAGCAATGCAGCAAGGTATTTGACACGGATGAGGAAACATATAGCGGCCGTTTCGGACACACGCACCCCCCTAGTTACTTGGGAACAGTTGTAGAAGTTGTAGGGGTTTTTAATTGTTGTCTGAGCAAACCGTTGGCGAGCTCGGACTGATGTTCGGGCGACAGATACTTCATGTTGGGGCGGAGTATGGGGAGGGGGTAGGGGAGTTTGAAGTTGCATCAGAAGTTGTTTGTTTACTTCTTTGTTTTAAGATGGCCTGTGGCTCCACTCAGGCACAGAAGTTAGAGCACACTTTAGGTCGGGATCTGGCTCCCACCAGAGAGACAAGGTTCACTACCACAGGACACACACAGCACAACCCGTCACACCCAATGCCTATCCGATATGATGGAATCCAACAATAGGAATAACACCAAGTTCATTAAGATTATGACCTGGAATGTGAACGGGCTGGGCAGTAGCATTAAGAGGCGCCTTGTTTTACAACAACTAAATCAACATGCGCCAGACGCAGCTTTCCTAACGGAAACCACTTAGCGGGCACAAACTGCAACCTCTTCAAGCGAACAAATTACCGCATAGCATTGCATTCAGGCTTTTCCATGGGGGCCCGGGGAGTTCTGATCCGAATACACAAGCGATTACCTTTTAAGCTGTTATCCGTTGCACAGGACACGGGGGGGCAGATATGTACATATAACCGGGACTCTCTGGGAGGGCACCATATCCATGTTAGCCATTTACGCTCCACCGACTTTATTTACCTCCCTAATTGACGACTTAACACCTGCAATTACTGCAGATCCCTCGAATTTGGTGATAGTGGGTGGGAGACTTCAATGAGGTAATGAACCTGGAGCTTGATCGCACACACGTCCGCGCGAGAAACCCCTCCACGCGTACCAAATTAGCCACATTTACGGACGCCATGGGACTGAAAGATGTGTGGAGGGACCTACACCCTGGCACGAGGGAATACTTGTTCCTATCTGGGGCACATGCCTCATTATCAAGGCTTGACTATTTCTTTCTGCCAACATCCGAAATACACCTAGTAAGTGCAGCGCAGTTCCTACCCAGAGGCATATCAGACCACTCCCCACTCATGATAAAAATGAACACCGATAGACCGACCCCCCTACCTACCTGGCGGCTAAACGGTTACTACCTGGATTTCCCAGAGCTGTTGGAGCATGTACAAAAAACTACTGAATCGTACTTTGAAGTGAATGAACACTCTGTGGCAGCCCAACAACCGTATGGGAAGCATATAAACCGGTATTAAGTGGGGAACTTATCTCCTGGATCGCGGCCCATAAGAAAAGACAAGCTAAATCAATCCAGGAAGCGGAGTTGCGAGTGCAGAGGGCAGAGGCAGCTCATATATCCCAAGGCCAACCAGAATCTCTCTGGGCATTGCAACTAGCACAAAAACAACTACAGAACGTCGCCCTAGATAACACCATACTGGCACACACAGCAATGCGGGCCCGAGTGTACGAAACAGGGGGTAAAGCAGGCAAAATGCTGGCATGGCTGGAGAAGCGAGATGAAGGGCTCAGACATGTCAGAGCGATTAGGACACGGGGGACACACTGTTAACGGCGGACCGGGACATCGCGGAGGGGTTCGCCTCCTATTATAGGGAGCTCTACAAAGCACCAACCTCCCCCATTGATACCACAATCCTAGCGGGAGTCACCCTTCCCTCTCTAACACCCGAGCAAACTGCCCTCCTAGACATTAACATCACGGAGGACGAGCTGTCCGCAGCCATGGCGGACCTCCAACCCAGGAAAACCCCGGTACCCAACGGTTTCCCGGTAGAGGTGTGGAAAAAAATAGGCACAAACATAATTACACCACATTTACTGAAAATGTATGAAACTTCCCACAGTGAGGGATTCCTCCCACGAGACCTGAGACAAGCCACTATAGTGGTAATACCCAAAGCAGACAAACCTCCGGATAGATGCAGTTCATATAGACCGATTTCTCTCATCAACACCGAAACCAAAATCCTAGCAAAAACACTAGCTAACCGACTCCAGCCAATTATATCCTCCTTGATTCACCCGGATCAATGTGGATTCATGTCACAAAGATCCACGCGCATGAACATACATCGTTTACATACAGCGATAGAAAATGCGCCATTCAGGGCCCATTAGCCCTGTTGGCGGTAGATTTTGAAAAGGCGTTCGACTCGGCAATCTGGGAGATAATGCAAAGAATGGGATTCAGGCCCCAATTCATGAGCTGGGTCAAACTACTGTATAAATCACCAATAGCAGTCACAAAAGTAAACAGTTATGTATCAAACCCCTTTGAAATAGGAAAAGGAACCAGACAAGGATGCCCACTGTCAGCCATGATATTCGCGATAGCAATCGAGCCACTTGCGATAATATTGAGAGGCAATGAGACATGGATGGGCTTCCGCTGGTCAGAAAGCTGGGAAGACAAAGTGTCCTTATATGCGGATGACTTGCTTGTATACCTGCACGATCCAGTAAGATCCTGTCCCATAGTGACCGGATTGCTACAAAAATATGGCGCCTTCAGCGGCCTGCAGGTTAACTGGCCTAAATCCATCCTGTTCCTGCTGGGGCAGGTAGAACAAGCGATACCTCCACAATGCCCCTACCAGGTGCAAAGGGAGCAGTTCAAGTACTTGGGTATACTCGTCACAAATAATCTTAATGATTATGTCCCCAGAAACTTACACCCAGTGATGACAAGACTCACGGAAGAATCCCAACACTGGGCATCCCTCCCCCTGACGCTACTAGGCAGAGCAGCGCTCTTTAAAATGATGTCCCTCCCCCGACTCCTATATATATATTACAAAATGCCCCACTTCACGTCCCCCCAAACGTATTCGGGAAAATAGATCAATGAATCCGGAAGTTGCAGTGGAATGATGCCCCCCCCCCCCTCCGCATAGCACTTGCCACGCTCCAAAGATCCATTTGGGAGGGCGAATAGGGCTTTCCCGAATACAGACATACTATTGGGCCAGCCAATTGACAATTGTGAATGACCAATTGCACGGGGACAAATCCGCGCCGCATAACCGTTCATTAGAAGCTGGCACTCCTGAAAACCCTGTCATGCAATATCTTTATAGGAAAAGGGCCCGACCAAACACCTCCAATATGCGGACACATATAACCCAAATCTGCACGGACACACACAAATTTGCGGGATGGGGAAATAAGCTGTCACTAGCCCAACCACTGTGGAATAACAGAAATCTCCCGGGTGTATATAATCTTCCCAAATGGCCGCTCTGGTCCCAACACTTACATTTGGTGATGTCGTGAGAGAGGGCACCGTAATTCCATTCACGGAGCTGGCGCTCAGCCTCGCACTTCCCCAAACCTAACAATACCATTACACTCAGTTGCAACACGCACTACAGGGCAATCTCCCTGACATGACCGCATTGCCGGAATTTACCCCAATAGAAAGGAACCTTTTCCCGGAGCGAATCACTCAAAAAGTGACGTCGGTCCTATATAGTGCCATAACCTCCTTTGGCACGACAGAATTGCGAGCACTACAGACCAAATGGGAGACTGATGTGGGTGCAATACTACTGGAAGAATGGGTCATGGCTCTGATGTTTCCTAGGGAGGTAGCCATATCGTCAAGGCTTTAACTTATAAGTTAAAGATACTGCACAGAGTATACTATCCTAGAGTGGCGCTCTATAAATGGGGAAGGATAAATGATCCAACCTGCCTGCGATGCAAAACAGAGGAAGGCACCTTCTTTCACATACTGTGGACATGCACACACATTCAGCAGTTCTGGGGCGCATGTTGTAACAAATTATCTAGAGTCCTAGGCAAAGAGATTCCCAGAGATCCTAAGCTGCTACTGCTGGGAATAGACGATGAAGTTGACCTGACAAGATAAGAAAAACTGTTTGTGTTCACCACTCCCACACTTATCAAAAGAAATATTGCTCAAAAATGGGGGTCGGAGACGACTCCGAGTTATGGACAATGGACGACAGACGTAGACATCTGTGTTGCAATGGAGCACAGGGTATACACAGCCAGAGGATGTCCGGCCAAGGCGCAGAAAGTATGGCAAAAGTGGGAAGACGCCCATTGAAAGGTTACTTTGTATCAAAGTGGACAAGAAGAGAGAATGTGTCGCCCCTCGACATCCAGGATACCATCAAAGGGGGGGAATCGAATGTAGCTCCTGCAAAGGGGCAGTGAACTCAGATTTAAAATGTTGTCTGAAATGACGGTGGGAAACAATCAATGACCTGTATCGACAGTGTGCTTATGTTGTTTGTTTGTCTCAAAATCAATAAAATGTATTATCAAAAAAAACAAATTCTAACTTAACATCTCGCACCCGTCACACCCTTCACTCGTGGAGTTGTTACCCACTTTCCCACTTGTCCCTCTCCACTGCTACTGACCCCACTGTAACACATGTATTCTAAACATATTGTACGTATCTTTATTTGCAATTATTATCTGCCACACGTACTAGTTTTGTTATCTAATATATGTTTGAAAATTTGCTATCTAAAATGTTTGAAATGTAATATCTTTCTTTACACTGTAATGATATAACCAAGTTATCTGTAACCTATGCCGTGATACCTCAGGGTTTGGACCCATAACAAATGTAATAAATAAAATAAATAATAATTTTTAAAAAATCAGTCTTTTTAGAATACAGCCTTCAATATTTGAAAATATCACATCGAACCAGATCACCACCCATGGATAAATGTTAATACTTGATAAAGGTGTGACGAGATGTCCATGTGGCTGTATTGCAGATGTTCTGAAGTGAAATATCCAGTGACTACACCTGTGAGGCTCCCATTCCTCTGATTGAGCAGCCTTAAGGGGGGAGGAACTTCCACTTGCAAGTAATAATAATAATTTAGCATTTATATAGCGCTATGAACCCTCTGCTATCTGAGTGCTGCTTATTATTACCCACGGTGTGTATTGCTCATTTATCTACCTCAAAAGGTTGAAAGGCTGAGTTTGGCCCTGCCAGGATTCAAACCTGTATCAGCAGGGTCTGCACAGATGTCAAAGCGTACGTTCTACTCGCTGTGCTATCGGACCGACACGAGTAAACTGCCACGATGGTTGATTGCACCCATTTGCAAAATGTAGATTATGCAGGCTTTTCCCCCTGGAGCCACCCATAAAGTTGACAAATGGGGATTCCAACTGACAAAAAGGGCTGTACGGTATACATTTATTCTCAGGGCTCTGACCAGATCCAGCGTATGGAGATTGTCCTCTTACAGAGACTGAAGGAAATAAAAACAAGTAGAGCAATGTCCTGGTTCCTGTGAAAGGACGAGGCGACCCTGGGCACAAAGAATGGGTCTGTTCATAGAATGGCCATTTCGGGAGTGAATTGGATGTAGGGTACCTCCACCAAGAGGGCCCCCAGCTCGATACGTCTGCTTGATGTAACTGCCACCCGGGGAAACAATTTCCAGGAAAGAAACCCAATACCATCTCCCCAGGGGCTCAAAAGAAGGTCTCGGCAGTTGTAGGACAAGATCTCATGTAGGCAAAAGAGGCTTGGTTGGAGTACGCTGAAGCCCTAATCTCCAGATGAGGCCTTTAACAAAGGGTTGCAGTCCGGCCAGGGAAGCCACAGGCTCTCTGAAGGCCCTGATAGCAGCCCATTGTGATTTTAGCATGAGCAAGTATAGGACCAATTCTAAACCGTCCTTGAGAAACTGCAAAACGTTGCATTGATCTAGCGATGGGTTGCCTGTTTCTAGTGGAACATGAAACTTGCAAGGAGATACAATGATATTTATAGGATGATACATGATACAGTTGATTTACATCAGGAACCCTGAAGAACGGAAGCCACATGTCTCCGGGTGCACATTACCATAAACCCACTTAATTCAACTTCCAGGCTGTTAGGCTGAGGCGTTGAATTGAATCTTGAGACAGGGCCGGGCTGCAGAAAGGAGAAGGTATCATCAGTAATCAGAGAGGAGGGTACAAATTAGGGGGAATCAGTCCATCCATGGCCAGTTTAGGGTGATCAATATGATGCTGCATGCCTTTTGTCTGATCATCTGAAGCACCCTATGTAAAAGAGGAAAGGGGGAAAGGTGTATAATTGGTCCTATGGCCAACAAGTTGAGAGGGCATCATTCATCCATACTGAAGTCCCGTGTTGGGGAGACCCGCACATGGGAGGAGAGAATTGGCCTCCGAAGCAAACAGGTCTATCCAGGGAAGACCCCACTGATCCACCACTAGACGGAACTCCTCAGGATCCAGACAAAAGTTCACTCGAGATGGGAAGCATCTACTTAAGTTGGCTCTTGCCTGATTCGCCCTTCCGGGAAGATAGGTTGCCTGGAGATGCAATTGTCGAGGTTTGGCTGTTCCAGGATGTAATAGGCTGAGGCATTGAGGCTCGGGGAACAGGTGCCCCAGGCGATTGACGTAAGCCTTGGCAACTTGGTTACACGTCCTGATTAGGATTCGTTCACCTGCCACATATGTCTTGAATTTCGGCGAGGTTTTCCAAATTGCAGTTAATTCTCTCAAATTGGAAGATCGAACTGTTTCGCTTGGGGTCCAATGCCACTGTGCTGAGAGGGCATCCAGAGTCCCCCAAACTTCTGAGACTGGCATGCGTTGTTATGGTCATCGCTGAGTCTGGATCCATCTGAATCAACAACTGGAGATTCTGGGCCTGACCCCTTCAAACAAGGGAGCTCCAAATGCCTTGCAAAACCGCAAATCACCTCTCGTAACCCATGGACTCAGGGGACTAACGGATGTGTCGCACAATTGATTTCAAGTGAAACTGTGCCAATGGGTGGTGGGAGTGCGGGTCACCATATGCACCTGTAATCACAACCAGAGTATTGCTGTGGCTGCTGGAAGGCTGACAAGATGTGCTAGGTGATGCTGTAGTTTGGACATTCTGTTTGGGGGAATTAATGTCCTCTGAAGGTCGGTGTAAAAGAGAATGCCAGAAACTAATGGTCCTGCGTAGGTGGAAAGGGGAACTTCTTGATGTTGATCCGTAGGCCATGTGCTTGGAGCTTTCCACAGAGCCTGGACATGTGCTGTGTACACAGGTCCCTCGAGGAGGCCAGGATTAGCCAGTTGTCAAGGTATGGGCTAACGACAATCCTTTCCTTGTGAAGCAGTGCCATTATGGGGTCAAGAATTTTTGTCAACAATTAGCAGATGCAAGGCTGAAAGTTAGCACCCGGAATTGGAAGCTCTGTTTGATCTCAGATGTCTTCCCAGGCGTACCAGTGCTCAGAAACTCCCTCAGGGCTTGTAGGCATTTGCACAATCCTGTTCCGCTCTGTGATTGAGCAGTGCCCTACAGCCTTGGCCATCTTAGTGGGTACATGTCCGATTCACCTGACTACCTGGTTGCTCGGCTCCAAGGAACCTAACCAGTGACATTTGCACCCTGAGAGCTTAGTGCCATTCAGTGCTGTGACAGTGGTTTATCTACGACACTGCATATTCAGGAAGATGCATACTCTGGACCTATTATGACATTGTCTCTACTCATCATACATTATCTTCCCCTGCTACACCACCAATCTTGCACATCTTCCCACGCTTACATCAGGAATAACTAGGGTGCTAACCATGTTGTATACTGAAATCAAAAGGGTAGGAACCTTATCATTCTGTAGCTCAACTCCATTTTATAGGTTGCAGTCACAGGCGCTGGGGCCAAGAATGGAACAATGGATTAGTTGTTTCAAAAAGTACCTGTTCTTTATAGTTCTTTACTTCCCCTCTTCTTCTCCTCCTGCTAGCTCCCCTATTGGGCTCTGCTGTCCCCTCACTGCTCTTTCTTTTTTCATCTTCAGCTCGAAATCTTGGTGTCACTTCGATTCTTCTCTTTATTTTTCACCTCACATTACCAACACTGCTGATATTTCCAGTTTCCACCTTTATAATCGTTGTCCTTTTCTCTCTTGACGGGCTAATAAACTTCACATTTTCTTGCTCATCTTTTTCTCGTCTTAGCGACTGCGCTGCCTTATTGCTTGATCTCATTTTCTCCCATCTGACTCCTCTATGTTATGTCTTTAACTTCACTAGTTGTCTCCTCTTCCAACTTCTCACTTGGTCCTCTATCACTCCTTCTCTTTTCTCTCTACTTTCTTTTGATCTTTATCTCCTTTTTCACTTTCTCAGTGTTGTTTCCAAGTGTCATCATGGTCTCACCCCTCTCTTCTCTGTCCTCTTCAGTGTACTTCCACACTCCTACTTGCTTGCTTTGCTCCCAATCACTCTTTCTCCTCTGTCCCTAAACCACTTCCTGTTTTCGTTCTTTCTCCTTATAGTCCCCCAAACACTGAAACCCTTTACCCCTACATATTCACTCCTCTGCATCACTTCATATTTTTCGTAACCGCTTGAAAGAACACCTTCTGTCACTTCTCTCTGATACATAACTTCTTTTGCTTCTACTTTTGATTAGTCAATTTACCTCGCTATTATGTACCGTTGATGAAATTTTTGTCAAGCGCTTTGGTAAAAGCAATTTATAACTTCAAAAAATACAACACATGGAGACTACTTTGATCCTCAACGAAACAGAGCATGTGAGACAAACATTCAATTATGTATGTCAGCTTTCAGGCATATCGATGGGCATGTATGCTACTGGGCTATGCTAATTATTTGCATATTGCGGATTTCACACATACAACAATGATGAGACCATGCACCTGTGCATCATTGGGATTGGTTCATACTTCTTGTTCACAAAATGACCACTTAAAGAGCCATTAACTCTAGCCAACATACTTATAATGTTGAGGACTGACGCAAGAGCAGAGGCACAAGCCACCCAAATGGAATAGAGAAAAATAGATGTTGATGTTTATTGCTGCTTTAAGGAACCTGTCCAGCTCTGTGCCTAAGCAGCAAATTGGGAGACAAAGGATGATTTCTCATGGTCTCCCAAAGTCAGAAAAATCAAAAGTAAGTTTGCTGTGCTCAAAATCTAGCAAACCAGGCTCGCACCAGGCAAATCATTTGAAGTTTTAGTTATTCATGGTCCGGGTGTTTAAGTGTCTACTTTATTTCTTCTGCTGTCTCTGATAGTCTTTGGTTCTTCTCCATCACTTTGGTGTAAGGTACTAGTCGAGGGAACACATGGACACTGTCCAGATCTTGGCAGCTATTGGTAAGATGCTTTGAGTCACAAGACGTAGGTTTCAAGGCCTCCAGCTGGTTTTGGGCCAGGTGTTTGGGCTAGAGGTATTTCTAGCTCTAGTCTGTGGGAGCCAATCACAGGTTCCAAACCCCACCTCCTCACACCGCTGCAACAGTCTCTTTCTTAGAAACCCTCCTCAGTTCTCCTGATCCTTCTGGTGTGATGAACCTCAGTTTGATCTCCTTTCTCTACCTTGACACTCTGCCACATATTCATCCTGTGCTCTTATCTACTAGCTGTTTAACGTACCTGGAGCTCTTCTCTCAAACATACCTTTCCCAAGCTATTCCTTCTCTCCACCCGTTCCGCCTGTATGTCCACCACCACCTCCTCCTGATCTGTCACCACGTCCTCTTATGTTGATATCTCATTATTTCTTCCTCTTCTCTCTTTGCCTCCTCTGTTGCTGCACATCTTCCTCCTGATGTCCCTCCACCTCTTCCACCTGATGTCGCACCACCCTTTCTTCTACCTGCTGCCTGCAACATCCTCTCCTCTCCCCCAAATCCCCTCCTCTTCTCAGTCTTCTCCGCACCTCAAAACCAGCCTCTTCCTCTCCACACCTCTATCGTCGACAGCACTCCTTTTCAGCACCTTTGATTTCTTCAGACTCCCACACCCTTTTGCCAACTCCCATCCCTTTTATGAGGGTCTTTGCATGACTGCCAGGATCTCCCATCTCCAACCAGCTGTGTGGCGTTTTCATTTTGATAATGTATTGCTTGATTTGAACAGGTGGTTGGCTCGCTTGACTGTGTTACACCCCAAGCTCCTCCCCCTAGCGGAGCTGTGGGCCAAGCTAATATCTGGGGCAGCAGCTCTGAGTCCCTGAATTTGCAAACAAATTTCCCCGCTTGCCGGGCTTGTGAATATCGGTACAGTTGTGACAATTAGGGGCACTTTCACTTATGAAGCACACTGTGCTGGGTCAGCAGGCAACATGCCCCTCTGCCATATTGCTATAGCCTCTGTCCCTTAAAGGGAAAACGCGTCTTAGTGGCAACCATTGACAAATACCAGCAACATAATCAGAGAAGGATGCTGTGAACCAGGAAATGCTCCTAATTAAGCCTTGGACCATGCATCACTTAGCAGGTGGTTGTGCCTGGCCACACATTCCTCACACTAAAAACTAGCCAGAGAACTTCGTCAGCAAACCAATGTGTATAAAGAGAAAACAAAACTACAAATCCCACACTTAAAAAGTGATGTTGGTGAAAAAATTAGCTTGGCTTCCTAATTTTACCGCACGGGAAACAGATATACTAGCCCGTTACTACATTGACAGAAATAAGGCACAAACTATTTGCTAGCCGGGGACATTCAAAGGTTAGCACATACCCCACAACATATCCCCATAACCAGAGCAGGAAATGGGCCGGAACAAGACAGAGCGTCGCTCTGGCAAATAATGTCTTGCCATAACCCCATTCCATCCTCCAGACCCAGGGGGTCCCAGGCACAACTCTCACATTCTGGGCCTCATGGAAAAGACCACTTTCAGAAGACGTGCCCCACTGAACAGCCAATTCTTACTCTGTACCTCATCATGCAGAGACAGCTTTCCTCTGAAAGCAGTTTGCTCGTTTCAAGTGATCAGAAAACACACACACATCTCTTTTTTAGGGTGAATATTGTGAACAATTAAACAGAAGAGCCCATTACTTGCTTAAAATGTTTTCTTAGCGAATCAATGGAAATTGTCAAAGAACATACACCATAGATCAAAGCACATCTATAGCTAGTGGGCAGAAGTCTTTTCGTGAGTCACTCTTCCATACAAAATCTTGTGTTTGAAACTGAAAAGACCAGATACAAGTATTTACTTTTTAAATTTAGGCTCAAACTTAACATGTTATAAATATGCAGATCCGCAACACCTCATGGGAGAAATGGGTGGTTATGTTATTTTAGCAACGGATTCGCTTCTAGTGACATTAATGCTGTTTTTTCACTGAGGAGCTGCTGAGTGGGTGCAAGGTACTCACTGATGCCAGGAATGGCTTCTATTGGAATAAGCCGGACACCCTCTTTGAAACAGGCGAGGCCAGGGTACACTTTTCGGATCTGCGCCTGCTTCCTTTCTATTAGCTTTTTAATGATCTGTAATGAGAAACATTGGTAGAGCTTACCGTACAACGTAAACAGTGCCATGTGTTCAGCAAACCTTCAAAGGGCAATAGAGAATAGACAAGTGTTCAGTAATAAAACATTGCCTGTGACATGACTCCATAGTGGGAAACTTAGATGGATTCAAATACCTTCTATTAAGGGGAGACCTACGGAGCCTCCACTGTTATTTAACAACTTGTAAAGCACACGGTACAAACAGAATTGTTACCAGATGCTGTAGTATTAAGACGCGACAAGAGCAAGAGAGAGTGGCGGGCATAGCAGTGACTGTTAGCCTTTGGTATCATTGCAGGCAGATAAGTTACTTTTTCTGGACTATGAAAAATATCCACTTGCTATTTTAGTTTACTATAGCAGCTCATACAATATTAATAATAGATACCTGTACCTAAAAAGTGCACACATGACTGGGCGACAAACTCACAGGCTGACCAATCAATGGCACTAGTGCTTTAGTCAACTACAGGCTAGACTACTGCCATTTTGGTATTCATAGGCTTTATAGAACGCTTTGAACAACTGTACAAAGAATAAGAGTCAAAATGACAATAAAATAAGTTGGCAGATGGAGAGAGTTTAAGTAGTTAGAGAGACGGGAGGAAAATGTTTTTTGGATTGGTGCAAAATATATGGAATTAAGACAATGAGCAAGATAGTAAGGGGCAAGGTGTTCAAGTGTTTCGAAGCGAGAATTGAGAAGGAATGAAAGAAAGAAGGGGCTCACAGCGGTTTAGGAACAGAATAGAGGTAAAGAGATTGAGTGCGTTGAGGACAAGAAGGGGCATAGAAAGAGACCAGGGAAGCTAGATAAGTTAGGGCAAGACAATGCAAGCATTTAAAGACATCAAGTGAAAAAGCAGACGTGAGTCAAATGGTAAGAAGGAGGCAGATCAAAGAGCAGAAGAGATGAACACGAACAGGTAGAAGGAAAAGAAAGTGGATGGCCGAGTTGTAGGTACACTGAGGGGGTGTAGGTTGAGAGGAAGGAAGACCAATCAGAAGTGCTGAGCAGTAATCAAGATGAGACAAAATCAAGGAGGAGATAAGTTTGGTAGGAAACGGAAGAATCAAAAACGATATTGATCGATGCTGCGTGCAACAGGGGAAAAAGATAGGACGTCTGGAGGAAAAATAATACCAGTGGGGGAGGGACAGCGGGGAGGAGAGGGAGAGGATCAGGGAAAGAACAGGATTTCTGTTCTGGAAGGGTTCAGTTGGAGGGAGGACATCCAGCATTGGATGGCTAGGCAGCAAGAATAGATGGTAGAGTGAAGAAAATCAGAAAGCAATGAAATGGAAAAGAAGATCTGCGTGTCGTCGGCATATTTTAATGTTAAATGTATTTTTACTGTGCACCGTCACCACTGGAGTGGTCCTCCAGCGCTCTGGCGGATCTGAAAGAGGAGGGGTGGGGGGTTAGTATGGTGTAGTGGGAATAGGCGAGTAAGAGTTGTCATGAGTGGCTGGGTGGATAGCTCAGGGGCAACATGCTCGCTTTGGATGCAAGACAATGTGGAGCAACACAGGTTCAATCCCCGGGTCCATGCTTAGAAACCTCTGGGTATTAAGTGCATTATAAATGCACGATTACAAGATGTTCTGTTGGCAGCTTCAGTTCGGTTTTCACCGTTCGCTGAGCATGAGTGCAGTTATCTTGTCGGTGAGATTTCCCATGTGCTGTTTATACGGGTTATATGTTGTTTGTCTGTTGTTGCAGTGTGGTGAAATACATGCGGATTGCTTTGCGGAGAAGCGGTTGTGTGGGTTCAATGTGGAAAGTTGAGTTTCTTTATAGTTGTGGTTAGTTTTATTTAAAGTTTTTTTGGTTTCTTACCTTACCCTGTGAGTTTGGTATTGTAGTTTGTCCGTCTAGTTTGCAGATATGATAGGATGGCGATTTTCCTCTGTGCTACTTTAGAGCTTTATGTATCTGCCTGTAACCAGTGTGTCTGAGAGAGGGATAGTGTACACAGAAATGTAAGAGCTTGAGGCCACAACCTTGGGGAACACCTTAGAGTAGCGGGTGGGGAGATGGCCAGCCCAGAAGACACAGTAGGGTCGATCAGAGAGATATCAGTGAAACTATTTAAGGACAGACCCAGAAAAACCAGGAGGGGGAAGAGGACAGACGAGTAGGATGCAATGCCATATATGAGAGCCACCCTGCCTGCCAAATGTTAAAGAGGGCTCTGCCTATATTGATGACTGATCATGGAAGTGGTCTGTCAAATACGAGCAGTTCCCACAGACAGAGACTTCTTAATGCATGGGGAAACGGGGCCCCAACATGGCAGCCTAATGCAATGAAGTCAGAACACATTTTTAAGACAACAAATTATAAATTACTCACCATAACTCTTAGTCCATAGTCCCCTTTCCTCCATACTGTATGGGCGTCCCTTCTAAGGGACGGGAGACGGAACCTTTTTCACCAGAAAAACCTGACTTGACTCCGCCCTCTGGCGCCACACCTCAGTCCTCATTGACGCGTCGACAATAGATTTAACATTGCCTAATGACACCAGTATTATTAGGAGGGAGGTTGCTGGGACGTATGGTGGAAAGGGGACTATGGACTAGTACCTTAGTCACTACGGTGAGTAACTTATAATTACTCTTACGTCCCGTCCCCTTTCCTCCATACTGTATGGGCGATTAACTCTGATTGTAGCCCCCCGGGTGGAGAGGAGGCCCTCCTTAAGTAAATAGGATCCTGAGAACCGCCTGTCCGAAAGCCACATCAGATCTAGAGCCGGCATCCAACCAGTAATGCTTGCAGAAAGCTGAGGGAGAGGCCCAAGTGGCCACCCTGCTTATGATTTGCCAAGAGACATGACCATGGAATGCGATGGCCGTTGCCTTGGCCCTGACTGGGTGAGCATGCATGTTGGCCGGGAGCAGCTTGGGCTGGCCCTCATACGCTTCTTTGATGGCAAAGACCATCCAGCGGGATATGGAAGCCTTAGAGGCCTGACGGCCTGGCCTCAAGCCGCCGAAAGTGACAAACCGTCCGACTTGCGGAAGCCCTTGGTCCTGTCCAAGTAGAATTTCAGGGCACGCCTGACATCCAGGCAGTGCAGAACTCTCTGTGCTTAGTCCTTGGAATCGGGAAAGAACGTAGGAAGGACTATTTCCTCGTTCAAGTGAAATCCCTTGGGCAGAAATACTGGGTGCATCGCATGACTACCTTGTCCCTGTGAAAGGTTGTATATGGTTCAGAGGCGACCAGCTCCCAAATCTCGCTGACTCGGCGAGCCGAGGTAAGACCGACTAGTAAGGCTGTCTTGATGGTGACCAGCCAAATGTCCACAGACGTCATTGACTCAAACGGCATGTGCGCCATGGCGCCCAAGACTATATTAAGGTCCCACACAGGGTGCGGTCTCTTGACGGGCGTATAGAGCCTAGCAAGACCAGTCAGGTGTTTCTTGATGATAGGATTGGAGGAGGAAAAGATGCCTTCTTCCGACTTCCTGTAAGCCCCTATGGCTGCGAGGTATGTACGGCAGGTGCTGACCTGTACGCCCGAATGAGCGAGGTGCGCCGAAAAGGAGAGCACGTCGTCCAAATTGCAAGCCAAGGGGTTAATTCCCTTCGAGTCTGCCCAGTGGCATAACCTAGTCCATTTGCTTTTGTACTGGGCCCTGGTAGCCTTGCTCCTGGCGCACTGTATAATTTCCAGATTGGCATGTGAGAGGCTAAGGTGCCAAAGTGTTACTTGCTTAGGTACCACGCTGTGAGGGCTAGTTTCCCTTGCGCGGGGTGGATGATCCTGCCCCCCTGCTGTGCCAGAAGATGTGCAGTGCCTGTCGAGAGGTGTATCGGTTGCACTTCTGAGAGGCTCAGGAGCTCTGAAAACCATGGTCTGGCCGGCCACCACGGAGCAATCAGAATGATGAGGAGTCGGTGCGAGTCCTTGATCTTGCTAATTACCATGTGGATCAGGGCAGTGGGCGGAAAGGCGCAGGCATTCATGCCAGTCCACTGGAGGTGAAAAGCGTCGCCCAGAGAGCCGGGGCCTGACCCTGCCAGGGTGCAAACTGGGGGCACTTGTTGTTGTGCCAGGTGGCAAAGAGATCCACTTGGGGGTGACCCCACTTGTTGAAAATCTCCTGAATAACGAGGTTGTTCAGTTGGCACTCGTAATTGTCTGCTCCCAGCCTGCAAATCCTGTACGCTTCCAGGTTAGATTAATTTCATTTTCCAAGGCCCATTCCCACATGCTGATCGCCATTCTGCACAGAGGAGGGTATCTGGTGCCTCCCTGCTTGTTGACGTAGTACATCCTGGTCGAGTTGTCTGTCTGGATGAGGGCAACCTTGCCCTTGAGAAGATGTAGGAATGCTCTGAGCGCTAGCCAGATAGCATTCAGCTCCAACCAATTGATGTGGTATTCCTGCTCCTGTCGAGTCCAGGTGCCGTGGACCGAGAGATCGTCCAGCGTGGCTACCCAGCCCTCGAGCGAGGAGTCTGTGGTGATGCTGGCCTGTGGAGGGGGAGGGGGGAAGGGCTTGCCTGTCCTTAGGTTGCAGTCCAGGGACCACCAAGTTAGGTCCGGGTGGAGAGATGGAGGAACATGGATCATCTCGGATTGCGAGCCCCGCTCCTGACTCCATGAGGCAGCGAAGTGCAGATGAATCCTTCTCATCCTTAGTCTTGTGTGCGGCACGGCTAACAGAACCGCTGCTAGTAGACACAGGTGATGTTGGTACCAACATGCCGAGGTCACCTCTCTGCTGAGGAAGTGGGCGGTGGCCCTCTTGATGGCCGAGATCTTGTCTTCCGATGGGAAAACCCTCTCTGATCACGTGTCCCAAATGAGTCCCAGGAATGTCAGAGTCTGCGTAGGGAGCAGCTGTGACTTCTTGAGGTTGAGCAAGAAGCCCAGTCGTGCAGTGTGTTCATAAGGGCAGGGGAAGAGTGGTGAACCGCTTCCGGAGATGTAGCCCTGACGAGGCAGTCGTCGAGGTCTGGGTAGATGTGGAGGCCCTGCGCTCTGGTGAGGGTCGCTACAGTGTTAATGAGTCTGGTAAAGACCCTACGGGCCGAGAAGAGACCAAACGGGAGGACTTTGTATTGAAAATGGTAGCCCATGATCCTGAACCGTATGAAAGAACGATGGGGCTGCCAAATCGGGACGTGTAGGTACGCGTCCTTCAGGGCCAGGGAGCACATCCAGTCTCCCTTGTCCAATGTCTCCCTATAAAAGCTGGTGTAACCATCTTGAATTTTTGCAGGTGTAAGGAGAGGTTGAGGGTGGAAAGGTCTAGCAAAACTCTCAGGACCGCCTGGTTCTTCTTCTGAATGGCAAAAATCCTGGAGTAGAAGCCAAAGCCTCACTGGGAGGCTGGAACTTCCTCTACTGCCTGGCTCTCTACGAGCAACCAGATCTCCACCAAAAGAGTTGCTGTATCAACCTGTGGGGGAGGAGGGAGGAGAGGCTGGGATGGGAAGGCGATACCCCGTGGATACTACGGAGAGGATCCAGGGTCAGTGAAATTCTGGCGCTAGAATTGTGCATGGAGCGCAAGTCTGCCCCCCACCAGAGACACGTGGACCCGAAGGGGCGTGTCATCCCTTCTTTCCCTCGGAGGCTGAGGCTGAGGCTGAGGAGGGGGACTGGAAAAAGCCCTTTTTTGTTGTTTGCGCCGGTTCTGAGGCGGCGAGCGGTCCAGCTGCCTGGATCTGCGTTCCTGCAACCCTCCATATGTACGACCCTTCTCCGAGCGCTGCTGAGATTGTGTGTACGATTTGGGCGTGGTCTTTGTAAGGATGGATAAAGACTTTGCCATTTGAGAGCTGTTCTTCTTTTTGTCCAGCTCTTTGTCCGTAGAGGAGTGGAAGAGGTCCCTTGCCTCGAACGGTAGATCTAGAATGGACTCCTGGACATCCGGGTTGAATTTTGTTGCCTGGAGCCAGGCTGTTCTCCTCATATCCTTGGCAATACTGATGGCATGGCCTGAGGTAGCAATATGAGCCACAGTGGATTCCATGAGGTCATGCGCCACGAGCTTGGCTTCTGCTAGCCTCGCCTTAAAGCGTGAATGGCATTGGGTGGGGAGTTCCGGGAGGAAGCCCGCAATTTCCTGCCATAATCGCTGGTTGGCGGCAGCCAGCATGGCATCTGCGTTGGCCTGACGCAGGTGCAAGGAGGCGTTGGAGTAGATCTTCTTGCCGTATACCTACAAGACCTTCTCCTCCTTGCCTAGCAGCGCTGCAGCGGAGGGGGCTGAGGACGAATGATGCTTGGAGTATAGTGATGCCTGTTAGGGAGAATTCTCATTCTATGGCTAATTTCCCTCACCTAGTGAGTCCCTCAGAAGCTTTGCTGGATTTCTGGGGTTTATTTTTTCCACCTGGTAAGAGTGTGAGCCTTTTTCCCCCACTCTTACATGTGTTTTGCCATGTGTATTTCTACTGTTTCTGTGTGTGTTACACGGCACCTTCAGTGCAGTGACACAGGGTTGTCTTTTAGACTTCCCACTGACTCCATTTTTCTGGGGCTGACTACTGTCCCCCAGAAACATGTAAAGTTGCCATTAACTTTATGTAGTCACTTTAAAACTACAGGCCCAGTACACCCCATCTTACATGGAGTATTGGAAAGGGTTAACTCCTACCCCTTTTTTGTCTGGGCCTCTCTGAGCTTTGTTTTGCTCTTTTAACATTTAGACTTGGCTGGTGGCAGTGGTATCTACCCTAACTTTTCTACCGCGATTATATTATATAAACGTGGTACTGTTCCAGGCTATTATGGTAGCCTCGAACTTAAACCCGCTTGCCCAAATACTTTTTATTTCGGCTCCGGTTGGGTTTAGTCGCAATTTCTTTTTGTTAAAGTCCTTCTTGTGTTTTACTTTGCGCAGCAAACCAGGTTTGCCTTCTTTGTTCACCGTCTTTTGGCGTGCTTCTGCCGAGAAGCCCTCCTCTTGGCGCCTGGGTGTCTAGGTGGGCTGAATGTGAGGGAGGGGTGTAGTCACCCCCTGCACAGGGTCTCCATGGAGACACGAGTCGCACTTTGTCATGATTGGCTGAGGTGGTTGACCGGGCCGGACAACCCCCCTGCTGGGTGATTGACAGCCAGGCTGTGTGAATGGGGGATTTTCGCATAAAAAGCAGGAATCTTGGGCTGAAAGTAAGAGTCACCACTGGAACTGCAAGGAACCAAAGAGAAGCGGAGAAGACAGCTGCTGCAACCCCGAGTCCCGGTGAAGCCCTGCTGCAGTTCTGAGCTATCTGCACTTCAACGACCAGAGAAGATCCAGTCCGGAGTCTTCTTCCCTTGAGCCTGGTGGGGTCAACCAGCTCATCTTCCACAGCCAGAGGATCCCCTTCGTGGTCGAAATCGCTGCACACTGCTGTAGTGGTCCGGATAGCCATCTGAAGAGCCTCTCCTGTTTTAAAGGAGTGCACCTTTTATTCACCGTCGCTGCAGCTGGCCTCATCCCTGGGTATTGCAGATCGCTCCAGATATCCTCCTTCTTGTCACCATGACTGAAGCTCCAGGAACCGTGAGTCTGCAGGAAACTACCAGGAACAACTGCCGTGGCACCAGCTTCTTCAAGGAATAAGGGACTGTGTCCGACTTCGAGGAACTAGGGTGACCCCTTTTCTCCTCACAAAAGGCTTGTTCTTTTCTTCCTTCCCGGTTATAACTTTTGCCTCCTCTTCCGACAATCTCTAAGTACTCCTAGCAACCCTAAATCGTGAACTATCTGACTGTGTGATTCTCGACAAAAGGAACCCTGTTCCACCTAACACTGGCGCAGGCCTATTGACTTTTATCTTTGGGTTAGGAAGTGTTCTCTGATTCTGTCTACCTTGACAAAAGTACTGCCTATGATTTTTGCCCCCAACTCTCTTGTGGTAACTCAGGTGCAAAGTGTGTTTTTACCCCAGTAAGATTTCTTCCCGCGGATACGCGTATCTATAGTAAGACCTAACTGTCATTACTGTCAAAAAGTGATCGCATATGTATTCCCAGTAACGTCTTTTGGATCATAACACCTGTCAAATCATAAGGTACTTACCTTGAGTTATTCTGCAAAAGGGGAATTGGTTGTGTGTAGTGTATTTGTAGTGTATTTGAAGTGTGGTTTTTATATTAATAGAAGTGAAGGGTTTTACAAACAGATAGTTTAAAATAAATGTACTTTTACTTTTTAACCAAAAACCTTGAGTCAGGGAGGGGCGCTGTTGCGCGCATCGAGCATGGCTGCCTAGAGGGAGAGCTCTGGCTCGAAAGCAATCCTGGTACAAAATATATCCTTTCAGAGCCGTCCCAGACACATCAAGCAGCTGGAATCTGGTGGCGGAAGGCGAACGGCGCAACCTGGGGGAAAAAAACTGTGTAAATCCGTGACTGCATCGGCGAGATATTGCCTCCGAAACTCCCGGCGGCCGAGAGGCTTCCGTGTGGCCGCCTGGAGGCTCCACAAACACATAGGCTGGGAGAGGGCCGCCATGTTGCCAGCAATATCCGAAGGCTAAAGGAGGACGCCGAGTGACCATCCCGCCTTGGGGCAGCTGCAGCGGCTCCAGTAAACACCCCTCGCGACCCGTAGAAGGAAGGAGGGGGAGAAAGATCCAGAGGCTGTGGGCTGCTCCCGCCGAGGGCACTGCTGGAGGCGCTTTGACTGCTGCACGGACCCACCTCCGGGCCTGCGTCTCTGCGCGGCACTGCCCGTAGTCTCCGCTGAAGGGAGCGGGCTGGAGTCAAGGACATGTGGGGAAAGAGCCCCCCCCCCGCACCAAGTAAGTGATACAGGGATGGGTGGAGGCCCTTTTGGCACTTCGGGCGCCCGTGAGGTGGACTTTCTTCAAGCATACGACCCAAGGTGGTAACCGCCAAGTGGGGCGGGGGGCCCACATCATACATTGCAGCTGCTGTCCCAGACAGCCCACCAGGCTGAACCTCGACGACTGCGGGGGAGGTAAACACCAATCCCAAGGCGCGGAACAACAGCCCGCAACCCTAATACGTCCTAAACAACACGACATATCCAGGAAGCCCCTGCAGATGACCCCTGTTATTCCAGGTGCGCCATCACGTGCCCCGACGAGGCTCCCACTCAAACAGGCCTGGGGATCAGTCAGGAGAGATCTCGCCACCACATAACCGCCAGGCCCACTCCTGGTATACATTCAGCATATCCTGAGCTGGGAGCGGACGTACAGGTAAACACCCCCCCTCATCTTGAGCTATACAGCGTTGCAGTGGGCAACAACACGTGGGAGAATACAGTCCACCCTCAACTGTAAGTTACAACACATGGGCCGGAACGAGAAGAAGGGTACAGGAGGGAAAAAGACCGGCCCGATGGATACCTTCGCCAGTTCGCAGCCACATGGAGCGACTGGGGGGGCACCACCGACACCTGATAGATAGGAGAATGATCCTATAGACCGCCTAGCAACGCTGGTGCAAAATGGGTTCATGGCTGTGAATGTAAAATTTGATGACATAGTGGCGACAATCGGATCTCTGAAAGCACGAGTGGAAAATGGAAGCGCACGTATCACGGAGGTGGAAAACAGGATAAGCGCAAGCGAGGACACGATATCAAAACACAGTCGCGACATAGCCCACCTCCAATCGGAATTGTACAAAACTCAAAGCAAGTGCGAAGATCTCGAATCGAGATCCCGGAGGAACAACATCCGGATTGTTGAGGTTTCGGAGACCTTTGGCAAAGGCCCCATGGAGAAACAAGTGGAAATCCTGTTGAAAGACATCCTAGGAGCCGACTCCTTTTCAGAACACTTTCCAATTGAAAGGGCCCAACGTACCTTAGCACTGCACCCGAAACCAGGAGCTCCCCCTCGCACTATAATCGCACGGCTCCTTAACTACAGGGACAGAGACACCATACTTCGATTGTCAAGGGAGAAAGGAACTTTGCATCATGACCAAAAGGGAATTCATATATATCCGGACTTCTCAGCCAACGTACAAACGCAAAGGAGATCCTATGAAGGGGTGAAAAGACAGCTACGGATGCGCAATGTACCCTATGCCCTTATCTTCCCGGCGAAGATGAGAATACAACACGGGGGAGAGCTCACTTCTTCGAGAACCCCACAGAAACCATGACATATGTGGAAGCTTCCATTCCGTTGCCTCCTGGAAATTGAGCGGTGGACCAAAATGCGAGACCACAACTGAGAGATGAGAGGCAAGACCCCACAGACTGAAAAGGAGAATCCTAGCCAGCTACCTACCGCCAGAAGAAAGGACAGCTCCGTAACATGGACAGCCTGAACAAAGACTTATGATTAACCGAGCCTTGAGCCTCCGTTGGGGCAAGCCAGGTGACTGCAACGGGCGACCCTCAGGAAAGCTCCACTAGTTTAAGGGAATGAACATTGCAGGGCAGCAGCATCAAGTTGGGGGAGATGATGTGGGTGGGGGACCAAAGTATTACAGGATGTTTAGCTCCGTTGAGCAGTGTGGGATTGGGCGGGGGGTGTTGTGGTTCTGGGACTCAGTTGGAGGAGTCCCACAAGTTAAAAATAGTGGTGACATTGCAGCACATGGAACTCTCCTGAGTGACAGCAAAACAACAGACATAACGAGGGTATACAGATATGGCTCATCCTAATGTGACGGCCCGAGGGCTGAGACTAAAGCTTCTCACATGTAAAGTCCGTGGGTTGAACAACCGAGCCAAGTTGAGCAAGGTGGGGACTTATGTCACCCGACACCATCCCCAGATAATCATGTTGCAAGAAACTCATGCACTTCGGAAGGTCAACACTGAGATCTTGAAGGGGTGTGGTCAGCATAGATATTATACTGAATACTTTCACAGGCAAGAGGGGTCTTCCACCCCTCCGTTGGTTTTCAATTTGGAAGAAGTAAAATAGACCCTCGGGGTTCGCTATGTTATAGTGTGGGGCAGCATCGCTGGGGAAGAACTAATATTAGTGGACTTCTGTGTTTTCTATACAAATGTAATGCAAGAGATAGGCTTCTCTGGGAGCGGGCAAATAGTATGGGGGGGGATTTCAACACCATCTTGGATATTACCCTAGTCCGCTCCACCTCTAAACACAGGAATCCCACAAAAACAGCTGTTATCCTACAACATATCCTGGTGCAACTAACAATGGTGGACGCCTGGAGAACACTACACACCCAAAAAAGACAGTTCTCATTTTACTCCTCGGTGCACGACGATTACTGGCTGGTGTCCGGATCTCTAATGGACCAAATCGACAATAGTGAAATGCTTCCCCGTACCCTATCGGATCACTCCCCTATCGTTTTAGACATGACACTAGGCAATCTAAAAACCCCAGGTCAGAAGATGGAGGATGCCATCTGACATCCATAAGGATCCCACAGTGGCAGAGGCATTGCATACAGAGGTAGAATTCTTCCTTGAAACAAATAAAGACTCAGTCAATAGATATGCAACTTTATGGGAGACATTTAAGGTTTGGGTGAGGGGGGTCCTGATCTCCAAATCCACGGGGCTGTTGAGGTCTGTCAGCGTGGAACTGGCGGAAACAGAGAAACGGCTCAGTGAGTTAGAGATGCGATATACAGCCGCACATGAGGACAACATCCTGGCGGACATCAATAGTAACCTGCAAGAGTTCAATAGACTAGCTACCAGGGAAGAACAAGTTACTTTCTTACCTGGTAACGTTCTTTCGATGGGATGGTCCGACGACGTATTCCATATCTATGACATGTAATCACCACAGCTGTGCTGCTTCGGAAACTTTTTCGGCGTCTGCGTCCTGCGTCGATGACGTCGATGCGCCGCCGTCGAGGACCTCCTCCGACGTCCGACGTCATCCGATGTGATAAGTAGGACGCACGACGCCAGTAGCCTCAGTTGTAGTTTTTTCCCCCAGAACGTGTGACATTAGTCAACTGCCAGTCCGACACAAAGCCTTGGGGAACGTAAGCTGCAATCGCAACAGAAATTCTGCAGCGGGGAAGGCAGGGTGGGAGCGATATGGAATACGTCGTCGGACCATCCCATCGAAAGAACGTTACCAGGTAAGAAAGTAACTTGTTCTTCGAGGGGATTGGGTCCTCCGACGTATTCCATATCTATGACAGACTCCCAAAGCAGTACCAAATCAAGGAGGAGGGAAAGAATTTAGAAACAAAATTTAGAATAGCCAATCAAATAGCAGAGCAAAGGACCGCCTTGCCAAAGGCCAGATCCTGCCCTCTGATGGAATCGCCCAGGTGGCAGCATCACAGATGTTGCGAATAGGAACACCCCTCTGCAGGGCAGTAGATGCAGCCACGCCCCTGGTAGAATGGGCCCGCAAGCCAGCCGGTGGGTCCTTACCCGCCAAGCGGTAACACTCCGAGATGGCCAAAATAATCCAGCGTGACAAAGTCTGTTTCGTCACAGCTTGCCCCAAGCGCTTACCAGCGTAACCAATAAAGAGTTGATCGTCCACTCTGACCCGGGACATGCGAGAAACATAAAAGCTCAAAGCTCTCCTAGGATCAAGCCTATGGAGCCTCTCCTCTTCCTTACCAGGATGCGGAGGAGGATAGAATGCCGGAAGAACAATCTTCTGGGCCAAATGAAATTCCGTCACTACCTTTGGAAGAAAAGAAGGACGAACTCGAAGGACAACCCTGTCCTTGTGAAATACAGTGAAGGGTGGCTTAACAGAAAGTGCCTGTAACTCACTCACTCTGCGAGCGGAAGTAACCGCAACTAAAAACGCAGTTTTCAAAGTCAACAGCCTCAAAGGGCAAGAATGGAAAGGCTCAAACGGAGCACCCATAAGAAACCTAAGAACAAGGTTTAAATCCCAACCGGGCACCAGGAAAGGCGACGGAGGGAACACATTAGTGAGCCCTTTCAGAAACTGTGAAATTAAAGGGATTTTAAAGTAAGAACATTCTTCAGATGAGCGCTTAAAGATGGACAGCGCCGCCAGGTAACCTTTAATGGTACCCACTTGCAAGCCCCTGTGGGCCAAAGAAAGCAAAAAGGACAGAACCATGGGGATGTCACATGCAAAAGGATCCACATTCTGAACTCTGCACCAGTCGCAGAACTCACGCCAACGGCAACGGTACAGAGACTTAGTTGCGGGACTTCGGGCCGAAAGCAACACCTCCATCACGTCTTCAGGGAGGTCCCAATCCTTATACCTCAACCTTACAGAAGCCAAGCGTGAAGGTTGAGGGATCCGACCTCTGGATGGAGAACCTGACCCCCCTCCCGTGAGAGCAGATCGTCTCGGTAGGGAAGACGACGTGGAGGGCAGATGGACAAGTCGAGAAGGACCGGGTACCACGTCCTCCGAGCCCACGCCGGAGCAATGAGGATCATCCGGGAACCGAACTTCCGTAACCTCCGCAGCACTTGCGGGATGACGGGGACTGGAGGAAACGCGTACAGCAGCGGGAATGACCACTCCACCACAAACGCGTCTCCTAAGGCTCCTTTTGGAGGAAATTCCCGCGAGCAAAACCTTTCGCACTTCCGGTTGACACTGGAGGCAAAGAGATCCACTTGAGGGGTCCCCCAAAGGGCGAAGATCTCCAGGAGAATCTCCTGAGCCAACTCCCACTCGTGAGAGATCGTGCTCTGCCTGCTCAGAGCGTCCGCCGTCACGTTTTCGTCTCCGGCCAGACGAACTGCCGAGATCGAAACTCCCTGCCGGATGGCCCAGAACTCGAGCTGCATCGCCTCCCTGCACAGAGGAAGTGACCCTGCCCCCCCCTTTTTGTTGAGGTAGTGCATGGCCACAGTGTTGTCCGTCATGATCAGGACAGCCTTTCCTCGCACAGTCGGCAGAAAAGCCTTCAGGGCTAGCCTGACGGCCCTCAGCTCCAACAGATTGATATGGAGTCTGGACTCCGACGGAGACCAACGACCGCTGACTGTCAGCCCGTTGGCATGAGCTCCCCATCCCGTGAGGGATGCATCCGTCACGATCGTCACCTCCGGCCAGGGTAGCCAAAATGGAGCCCCCTTCATCAAGTTGCCTTCGACGGCCCACCACAGAAGGTCCCGGGCGACCGAGGGCGGCACCTGAACCGGGTCCGACATCCTGCCGGAGGACTGCGACCATTGCGTCTTGAGTGCCCACTGCAAAGATCTCATCCGCAGGCGAGCCTCTGGCACCAGAAGAATGCAGGATGCCATGAGGCCGAGCAACCTCAAGAACTCGAACGCCGGGAGCGTCTGGGCATGCTGAAACTTGTGCACCATCTGCTGAATGTGAAGAGCCCTCACCTGGGGAGGAAACACTGCCCCAGGGAAGTGTCGAGCACTGCTCCGATGTACTGGAGCCTCTGTGTTGGCGTCAAATGGGACTTCTTTAAATTGAGGGAGAAGCCCAGCCTGTGAAGGGAGTGGCAGGCGACGGACAGATGATCCAGGACTTGCTCGGGAGAGCTCCCCCTGATCAACCAATCGTCCAGGTAGGGGTAGACGTGAATCCCCCCTTGCCTGAGATGCGCTGCCACCACCACCATGAGCTTGGTGAAAACCCTCGGGGCGGAGGTCAAACCGAACGGCAGGACCCGAAACTGAAAGTGCGAGTCGCCAACCGCGAACCTCAGGTACTTCTTGTGCATGGGATGGATCGGCACATGGAAGTAAGCATCCTTGAGGTCGAGTGACACCAACCAGTCCTGAAGCTGAAGGGCCTGGAGGACTTGAGAGAGAGTAACCATCTTGAACTTGTCCTTCCTGAGGAGTTTGTTCAAACCGCGCAAGTCCATGATGGGTCTCAATCCCCCGTCTTTCTTCGAAATCAAAAAATAAGGGGAATACCATCCCTTGTACCTCTCCGCTACAGGCACCAGTTCTATGGCGCCTTTCTCCAGCAGGGCTTGAATTTCCTGCGCAAGGAGCGGATCCGGACACTTCAAAGAGAGGTTCCCCGGCGGATTGTCGCGAGGCCTGTGCCGAAAGGGAAGACAGTAGCCGTGGGTTATGATCTCCAGAACCCACACATCTGAAGTAATGGCACGCCACTCTACAAGATGCTGCGCCAGCCTTCCCCCAACCGGCGAACCATGGAACATGGCCTCATGACTGAGTAGGAGCGGCTGCGGCGTTACCTGAGGGCAAAGAGGCAACTGCCCGAGCGGCCTTGGCACCACGGGTACCTTGTCGTCCACCTCTGGTACCCCTGCGTTGGCCCCTTTGACTGCCAGCTCCTCTCGCTTTACCAAAGGACGAGTAATAGCGAAAGGAGCCACCCCTCCACTGCTGTCCCCTAGGACGAAAAAGCGGAGGTTGGCGAACCGCAGCGCCCAACGACTTCGCTGCAGCTTTTGAGGTCTGCAACCTCTCAAGGCTCTCGTCAGCCTTGCTGCCAAAAAGATGTTCACCATCAAAGGGCATGTTGAGGAGCCGGGACTGCACATCAGGAGCAAACCCCGACTTCCGCAACCACGCAAACCTGCGTATCACGGTGCTCGCCGCCATGGACCTACTGACGCATTCAGCTAAGTCCAAACCCGACTGAACGGACTCACACATGGCATCCTTACCATCCTGGACCATAGCAAGGAAACCAACCCGTTCGTCCCCTTCGGGAATATGTTCAGCCGCTAACGCAACACAGTTCCACAGAGTGTGCGTGAAACGCGACAAGGCACAAACAGAGTTGGCCGCCTGAAGCGCCATACCACCAGAAGAAAACACCTTCTTCGCCCAGCCATCAAAACGTTTGTCGTCCCTATCAGGAGGGATGGTAGGGTACGACGCCTGCTTTGCCGGGGCCGTGGCCGCCTGCACCACCAAACTTTCCGGAGTGGGGTGCCTGGTCAAGTAGCAGGGGTCGCCACTGGCTTGACGGTATTTTCGCGACAAGGATCTGCCCACTGCCGGGAGACTCTCCGGAGCAGTCCAAGCCGCCGCCACCCTACGCTGTAAAGCCATATGGAACGGCAGTACCGGGTCAGTTGGGGGACCAACATCAAGGATGTCCGTCAGATCATCCTGCACAAACTCCCCTGGGGGAGCAGACCATCCCAGATACTCAGACACCCTAGCCATAAGGCGCCGGTATGAGGAATCGGCATGGGAGCCAGGCTCAGGCCGACCAAATTCCACCTCCGGAGAGGTGTCCAGTCCACTGGCATCATGCAGCGACTGCCTCAAATCGTCAAATTGACTATGGCCCGAGACAATGTCATCCGGCACCTGACTAGGAACCAGGCCATCCGAATCCTCATCCGCCTCTGAAATATAATCCAAGTGGTGGAAAGGCACCCGAGAGTGCCTGCTCTTAACCAGAGCCTTCCTAGGGGGAACACCCGAGACACGGGGCACCTCCGACACGAAAGGCGTCGATGGCGTCGAGCGAATCGGCGCCGACGTCGAGAAAACCGGCAACGGCGCCGAGAGGATCGGCGTCGACGTCGAGGAAATCGGCGTCGACGTCAGATGCAGCGCCTCCAGTATCGGCGGCGTCGACACAGCCCTCGAAGCCGGAGCCCCGAGCGTGTCCCTCGACGACCCGACCGTCGACGGCTTCGACGACTTCCTCGGAGCCGGAGCCTCGAGAAAGCCTGTCGACGCCCTCGACGCCTCAGACGTCGATGTCTTCCTCGAAGACATCACAGGTGCACACGGTCTCGATCGCGTCGAGGACCGGGACCTGGAACGGGTACGGCGAGAACGAGCCCCCTTGTCCGAACGGGACCTCTCCCGTGACTCGCGCCGACCACTCTTGCGAGCGGTGGCTCTCGACCTCTCACGGCCGACCCCACTCGGGGGCGCGGACGGTTGAGTACCCTGCGACTCAAGAATCGCCAACATCTTCTTCCCGAAGGAAGCCCATTCCTCCGGCGTCGCACGGCTGGTGGGGTAACCGACGTGCCGGGCAGAGTCCTCTGAAGAGGACCTGGAAGGCGACCGATGTCGGCGCTTCCGAGAATGCCTCGAAGAGGCTGAGGAGTGGCGAGACCGACTCCTAGAAGAAGACCGACGAGACTTCCGACGATGACGCGGAGAGCCACCCCTCGAATCATCCGTCGAAAGCCCTGCCGACTTCGACTTCCGGGGCTTGGACACCCGACCTACCGACAATTTCTTCTTACGTTCGCGTAAGGCCTTGGACGTGAGCGACAGGCAGTCGACACAGTCATCCGTGTCGTGGGCCTCCCCGAGGCACCAGAGGCAGGCATCGTGCGAGTCAGTCACCGACATCTTGGACCCACACTCCCCGCACTTCTTGAAGCCCGGACGCGGGGTTGAAGACGAAGTGGAAGACATCGTCGAAGGAATATTCACAAACGAACAGGTTCGAAGAACCAGAAAGAACTGAACTCCAATGAGTCGAGGCTAGAACCGAGAAACACGAAGCAACACGTTCGCGGAAAAAACGGAACTGAGGCTACTGGCGTCGTGCGTCCTACTTATCACATCGGATGACGTCGGACGTCGGAGGAGGTCCTCGACGGCGGCGCATCGACGTCATCGACGCAGGACGCAGACGCCGAAAAAGTTTCCGAAGCAGCACAGCTGTGGTGATTACATGTCATAGATATGGAATACGTCGGAGGACCCAATCCCCTCGAACTGCTGTATATGGCAACTCCAGTCAGAGCACGCCGGTATGGTGAGGGGAATAGGGCGGGTCGCACCCTGGCCAACCTGTTGAAGGCCGAGAGACACCATACAATGATCTCTAGCGTAATAGCGGGGGACGGCACGATAACCAGAAGTGGGGAGGGCATAAATAGAGAATTCACCCATTTCTACACAGAACTGTATGCCAATCATGACAAGAAAACACCCACTGATATCAGAGAATATTTAGAAAACATTACGGTCCCGACATTGCCAACAGAGCATAGACTGCTGCTTGACCAGCCCCTAATGGTCGAGGAGATAAAGGAAACGATAAAAATCACTAGCTAACGGAAAGGCACCCCGCTCTGATGGACTGGGAGCCGAGTTATACAAGGAGCTCAATGAAGAGCTGGCCCCGGTACTACTGTCCGTGTGGGAGGAGGCCATGGAGTTGGGGACACTTCCGGCATCCATGAGGGAGGCCATAATAACAGTGCTCCTCAAGCCCAGGCGCCCGCCGAATGAGATGTCCTCGTACCGGCCCCTATCCCTTATAAACTGTGACGCAAAAATATTGGCAAAGATCCTGGCCACGAGACTCCTACCCAATATGCCCGAGCTGGTGCATCCGGACCAATGCGGATTCATCCCCACCAGGTCGACGGCACTAAATCTCCGTAGGTTGTTTTGTATTATGCCCCAGATTAAGCCAGAAGCCCAGGCGGTGCCCGTATCTCCAGATGCCGAAAAGGCGTTTGATTCGGTGTCATGGACATACTTGTTCATGGTGCTTGAGAAATTTGGACTAGGTTCTTACTTCCTAAACTGCGTTAAGTTATTATATACTAAGCCGGGAGCTAGGGTATTGACTAATCGCACCATGTCTGAATGGTTTGCTCTGGGAAGGGGTACAAGACAGGGGTGCCCGTTCTCCCCCATACTGTTTGTCCTTACAATATAACCAGTTGCAGCAGCAATTAGGGAACACCAGGGACAGAGGGGTATAAAGATGTCGGGCCTGACCCAATCTATATCACTATACGCAGATGACACTCTGTCATACGCTCGAGAGCCAGACATGCACCTGGGGCCAGTAATGGAAACCGTGCATGAGTTTGCAGAATACTCAGGATACAAAACCAACCGCTCCAAATCTGAAATCTTCCCCCTAATCCCTGCCACTAGATGTCCAAACAACACACACGGCTTACAATGGTCCCCTATTAAGATAAGATACCTGGGTGTTATTGTGTCGGGAGACAAAGCATCCCTATTCTCGAACAATCATGACGCC
The DNA here is from genome assembly GCF_040938575.1 of Ambystoma mexicanum. Taxonomy (NCBI): domain Eukaryota; kingdom Metazoa; phylum Chordata; class Amphibia; order Caudata; family Ambystomatidae; genus Ambystoma; species Ambystoma mexicanum. The sequence continues at coordinate 1,391,198,681 of NC_090924.1, forward strand.
TTATTAAATACAATTTCTACTAAACTCCGCTTCTGTGCCAAACTTCCCATTTCACTTGTCGGCCGGGTCGCTATACTGAAAATGGTTATCCTACCCAAGCTACTATATATATTCACTAATATCCCGATTTGGCCTGGAGGGCGGTTCTTTGATACTCTTAGATCCATGGCCGTAGAGTTTATCTGGTGCGGGGGGGCTGGGGGGGCCAGAATGAAATGGGAAAAAATGGTGGAACCCTATAACAAAGGTGGCATAGCAGCTCCAGACTTTGAATTATATTACCTGGCGGCAGAGGCCCAGTTTGTCAAACACTGGTATGATGAGCAGGATACCTCACCCCACATCTGTTTAGAGAAACACGCAGCATGCCCGACTGACTTAAGGTCAGTCATCTTTAAAGAAAAACACAAGGATGAATGTCCATTTGATCCAGTCAGTACGACAGTGCATGCATGGTCCAAGATCTACCATAGGCTCGGGTTGGAGACACCATATTACTCGGAGGCCCCGTTCTGGAACTTCCCCGGTATAGCACCCACATACCATTCAGATGTGCAAAACACATGGAACCCAGAGGGAGAATTTAAAATCAAGGACATATTCCCCAATGGCAAATTTATAACATTAGAAGAGTTCAAAACAGGGATGGGGAGAGACCAGTTGATGGTATTACAATATCACAGAATGAAAATGGCATTTAAGGCTAGATGGCCACTGTGCCCAGACGAGCCCCCACCACACAGGTGCCTGGTGGCTCTGTCCACCCAGTCGGGAACCAGTGTCTCTGGACTTTACACGGCTGTACAGGCCAACACCCCAATGGTAAACATGATAAAGACCTCCTGGGAAACAGATCTGGGTACTACCATAACAGACAGATCCTGGGAGAGATACTGTGAACTGACCAAGAAGGAATCCATGAACACGGGCCTTTGGCTAATCCAGTTTAAGGTGTTCAACACGTTACACTATACCGCCCAAAAAATTGCGAAATTCACAAAAAACAGTCCCGACAGGTGTCAGAAATGCGGGGCTGGTCAGGCTGACTCGTTCCACATGTACTGGAGCTGCCCACACATACGTGTATTCTGGGAGGAGGTGGCGAAAATCCTGGAAGAAGTCATGCAGATACCGGCAGACCTCACACCACAAAAATACCTGTTCGGGTATATAGGAAAGCGATCTGAAGTAATCAGAAGACTCTTTAACACTGCATGCGCGGTGGCCAAAAAGTGCATTCTGCAAAAGTGGAAGAGTGCACAGGCACCACAAGTGAAACATTTTCTTAAGGAGCTGATGTATGTTAATGAATGCGAGGAACACTATGTAATGTCACTCCCAAACTCATGCAAACCAAAGGACATCTGGTCCGTTCAGAGCATAACTATGCGAAATGGACTCGACCAGTGGTAGCCCGGCGGGGCCCAGCAATAAGGCTACTCTGTAATACCGCATAATATGTTATGTAATTGAATTGAACGTCCCTGATATCGATATGTATGGAATGTCGTTTTGCTGCAATGTTGTGTACCACAATCATTAAATAAAGTTTTTAAAAAAATATATAAAAACCTTGAGTCAGTGTTTGCTTGAGTCACAGTAATTGTAGTCCTTTGTGTAATCTCTACTACTGCTCATTTGCTCTTGAGATAAGTCTGACTGCTCAGTCACTGCTACCACTCTTTCTGTGTAGTACGGGCTTGAACCAAAGGTGAACTTGTATTACCACTTGTAGTCTTAACTCTGTGCAGTGGTCCCTAAGGGCACTGCATAGGATTCTGCCTAACAATGCCGCAGCGATCACAGAGGAGTGTGGCTGAGGATGGGTCGAGAGCAAGAGTTTATCCCCCTCCATCTGCCTGTACTTGGCGTACAGGGGTCGATTGACCGCCTGGACCGAGTGGGGCTTAAGCCAACCCCTTCTTGGCCAGGGAGACTACATCAGTTTGCAGTGGAATCCCAGTGTTGGCAGAGGAGCATCTTGTGAGGACTTCAGCCAGAACCCCCTCTGCTGGATGTTCGGCCTCGGGATGGGGGAGGCCCAGGTACTCCGCCAGGCCAGCAAGACGTTCATGGAAGGCCCTGGCTGAGGATGGCGTGTCCAGATCCTCCTCTTTGTCCATATCCTGTGGATCTGGAGGATCTTGTGGAGGAGGAGGGGTAGATGGCGCCGGAGGCTGGGGTAGAGGGGCCGCAGTCAGAGGCTGAGGAGGCGGAATCAGCTGTGGTGCCGTAGAAGTCGGCTGCACTGGTGCCTGGCGGCCCGATGAATGCGTCTATGGTGCCTCTAGCATGGCGGGGAGGACTTCCCTGACTGCGTCTTTGATGATAACCCCCATCTGAGGAGACCTTATGAGGCTGAGAAACTTCTCGAAGAGAACCTCCTAACTGGCCAAAGAGGTGGCAGGGGGTACCGATGGGATAGTTGGAGGCTGTTGGAGCCACTGCGTACCCTGTCCATATGGGCGCAAAGGGGCCGGCGTCGTCCAAGACTCTTGCGTGTGGATAACGAGGCCTACCCTGCTCCTCAGGCCTCGGCCCGGTAGGTGTAATATCCTTGACCCGGAGGTCGGTAGAGCTGCATTTAGGTGCCCCCTCAGAGATATTGCCGGTTTTAGGGCGTAGCCCATTGGACGTATTGCCGGTATTAGGGCATAGCCCCTCGGCCATGGTGCCGGTAAAAGGGCATAGACCCTTGGGTGTAGACCCGGTACAAGAGCCTTCCGGTCCCTCGACACTGTGCCCAGGAGGATCCGAGGACACCTCAACCCTAAGGTCGGTAGCTGTGGCAGCCTCGGGGCGCATGCCGGTAGAAGGACCTGTCCGGTCCCTCCAGTGCGACAGAGTCCCTGGGAAGGAGTCTCCCTTGCGTGGTGCGCTGTAAAATATTGGCCCTACCTTGGGCCTGGTTCGATGCTTCATGAAGTTCTTGAGATTCTCTGGAGGTGACCTCTGGAAAGCTCCCTCCACCTGGCGAGTCTGTTCTTCAGCGCTTTCGAGGACAGCGAGTCACACGCCGAATATGACTGCCAACCGTGATCATGGCCAAGGCAAAGTAGGCAGAGGGCATGGGGGTCTGAAATCGGGAAGAGCCTATTGCAGGATGGACACCTGCTTGGAATTACATGGCCGAAGCCAAACCCAGAAGCGCTTGTGAATTCGGCCCATTCCTGTCGACAGGGAAAAGGGGACTGAGGTGTGGCACCGGAGGGTGGAGTCAGGGCAGCTCATGCTCCCTGGGCCGCGCTCCAGCACGCCTCTAAAATTAAAGGGGAAGAATGTTTTTCTGGTGAAAAAGGTTCTGTCTCCCGTCCCTTGGAAGGGACGTCCATACAGTATGGAGGAAAGGGGACGGGACGTAAGAGTATGTTTAAGCTTGAATTTAGTTCTTTATCAGTTGTTGCCTTTCCAGCCTGGAAGGAGGAAGTGCTGGGGGTCTGTTAACAGCCAACTTTCAATAAACACAGTAAACCTGTTAGCAGATGGTGTGGAAATCTGTTCTTAAATTGGCGACGAGGATGGCTGAGGTAAAGCAGACCGCCGGCACTCAAATGCAGCAAAGCCGCTCCGCTGTAATGCAAGCGTAGCGGCGGTCAATGAGGGACAAGAAGAAGAAGCGCTCAGCAAAATCAGGCACTCACAGTGGCCAACGTGGGACAAATTCAGAGAAATATGCTGTAATAAAAAGCCTCACAACCTCCCAAATGTATGTCCCTACCTGACCATTGCAGCGGTGGTCACAGCTGCACTTGCATCCATCCCAGAAAGCGAGGCCAAGGATTTCCGGATGGTTCACGGGACGTGACTTTGGAAGAGGACTGATCTGGAGGAGAGAGGGACCGGCGCATAGGTAACACGCTTGCGCATCGCAACCAATAACGTCCCTGACCGCAAATCCGAATTCAACATTCAAGGCATACATGTTGCGCATGCACGCGGTATTGCCTGATGTTCTAATAGCAGACATTAGGCTATTGGGCATGCGCAAACTCACCGTCTATGATTATATACAATAAAAGTCAATCCTTTCCCTCAAAGGATTCGCACATTGCGCCAGCATATGCAAGCAATAGAAGATTAAGGAACTTAAAGGCATAAAGCAAAACTACAAATCTGATGCAGTGAATAAAAAAAGAAGTTACTAATATAAGCAAATCTTTCAGCTTCACCACATGACTTTAAAGAGCAAAGTTGCACATTATAGAAAGCAAGCATACACTTACTGTGGAAAATAAAAAGGAGACTCCACCAATCAAGTGGAGGACAAGTGTGGAACAAGAATCGGATTGCCATTGTAAGAAGAGGTTGTGTGGGATAAGTGAGGGAGATGTGTTATAATGTTGCTTATGTATATAATTGAAAGTATAGATGACCAGTGATGTAGCTAAGGTTCTAGGTGGAATGTCAGCACCTGATGTAGTGTGATGTAATGTAGAATATTTAAGCTTGAATGTATCAGTTGTTGCCTTTCCAGCCGGAAGGGAGCAAGTGCTAGGGGTCTGTTAACAGCCAACTTTCAATAAACACAGTAAATCTGTTAGCAGATGGTGCGGACATCCGTTCTTACAATTATATAGTCAGACCCTCCAGTTTATAGCATTTAATTTCAGCTTGAAACAGTGTAAAATACCTTCACTATGAAGAGTAAAGTGTGTGATGTTGAAATAGCAGATGGCCGACAGAAGAAGCTGAGCTGCATAGAAGCATGGCTTAGAGGAAACTAACATATTACGCAACCCACAGTAGTGAGGTAGCGAAATGGCAATTAGTGGGTTACGATTTATCTTATAAGAAAATGTTAGGTCAATTGAAAGGACAAAAGAAATGCAAGAGATATTAAGAAACACATTTAGCAGTACCAATCATGTAAAGGTAGTTTGTGTTTTTTTAAGCAATTTTGTACAGCAAATTACTGCACACAGAACAAAGTGAGCAATGATATTATATATGTATGTGTTTGATGGATTTATTTTTTCTAATCCGAATAAACATGTTGAAATGAAAAAATAAATCCCAAAAACCTATTACTGCAGCAACATCTGCCTCCCCATACTATTGTACCCAAGTACTGTACGCCCTTGTTGCTTCACAGCCATATCTGCACTATAATAAAACAGCTCATGCATACATAAACGGGTGGGATTGGTTGATTGTACCTAGAGGTGCCAATCTGGAAAACCAAGATTAAGGTCTGGAGACCAGAACAGTTAAACATTAAGGCCCTGATTCATGGGAATTTTTGCGTGGAAAATCGGGGATTTGCGAGTCAATCTGCACGCTGATCCTCGTTCGGCGATTCATGGAACCAAATGCTTGGGACATTTTCGGGACTTCTATGGATTCCGCGCAGGCCTGGCATGTCTCTGCGAGTGGACGTGCGCCTTGCGCGAATCTCCAGCCAGAGTGTCAGCCGGGCCTACGCAGCAACCCAGATAGGAGGCGGAACATGCAAAATGAGGAAAAACACGTAAACATGCGGGCGTGGTGAGGGACGGTCCAAGGCCAAGCAATCGCACGGCCATACCAACGCAAATACAACTGTATTCATGGATTTTAACTCAGTAAGTCATGTCGCAAAAATCACACGCAAACCCCAGGACCCATACACCACATGATAGCAGTTGCAAAGTCCAAAGGGCGATAGGAAACAACGAGCTTGCAAAACGCAGATCATACGGGTGACGGTACGTACAATCGCAGGGGTGAAACTGAGTTGCGAGAACTTGTAACTTGCATGCCCTCTGTAAGTTACGATCAGCTCCACTCAACTTACGTGCCCTCTGTAGGTTATGATCAGCACCTCGTAACCTGGGTTCACGCAAGATGAGTGGTGCTGGTCGTAACTTACAGAGGGCATGCAGGTTGAGTGATGCTGATCGTAAGTTGAGTGATGCTGATCGTAAGTTGAGTTGTGCTGATCGTAACTTGGGTGCACGCAAATTAATGAGTGATTGCATGCAGTTTTCAGGGGTGCTGGTTGGTCGGGTAAAGGTAGGTGCAAAGGTTGTTGTGTGGTTTGCGTGGGGGCGTGTTGTGGACGCTACAGCTGCAACTTGCGTATACAGTTACTTTGCGTGAACAATCCCATGAATACGCATAGCATGCAGAAGCACTTCTGCGCAGACTCGTGCAGAGTCATTCTTGGAACACAGGATCTCAAAGATCGATGCGCCCTTTTCCAAGAATTGGGTCCTTAGCCTTGAACAGTAGTTGCAACATTAGAAACTTGCAAATAAATAAATGGAAATGTAGGTTTGGGAAGTGTGGCAACACTGGAAACAAGAAGGGGAAGCCCCCTTTTTAAGTGAACATCTAGAGGACATGTTTATAAAATGATTAATGGCTTGGTTTAATTAATAGTTCAAAATAACTTTCACAAGATATACACACTCTGTCTCGTCTAGTTTAGACTGTCTAGTCCGTCGTAGTGAATGCGCCGAGGAATATGGCAGGAATGCCAGATGAGGTAAAGTGGTTTATGAATGGATGGTTTATGAAAGAGTTGTACCTATTGTTACACATATTTCACAGACAGTCTGGATTTGATGCAATGTTCAAAGTCCTTTACATTGGTAAAAAATGGCAAACATTTGATAGGTTCATTTTAAAAGATGCTTAAGAGTTTTTGAAATGTGGGCTACAAAAATGTGTTGCTGCTGTTCAAGTTTGTCAGTAAAGAAGAAACTCATCTATCACCATTTGATAAACATAAAAAAAACAGCTATGGGTCGTCCTGCCCTTTGTTCTGGGAGATCTTAAAGTTATTGTTACGAAGGGCCTCTAACTACTATCTTGATTACTGTAACTACCAGTATGCCCGGATCACGCCAGCCTGCCTTAAAACAGCCCAAAAGGTGGCAGTGAGAATAGTTCTTAATATTCTAAAACATTTTTCGGGAAGCCCAAAGATCTCTCCACTCGCTGGATGTTAAATATAAGATCTTATGCTTCATAATAGATCAATCAATCAGCATCTTTGTTGAACCGCACTATTCACCTGATCAATAAAACCCTGGGATACTACCCTGCCAGAAGTTTGAGATCTGCCTAAGCCACACTGCTCGCAGTACGCAGTATGGGGCCCATGTTTGCTGCTAATACCGTCAATTATTACCTCAGTCCAGCTGGAACCCAGCCATCTGCGATTAAGATACATGTCTAAAACCAATCTCTTTAATGGTCATGATAGGTAAACTGTTCCCTACCTGATAGTGATGAACAGTGCCAAGAGGCGACTTACTTCGCAGTGCACGCTATACAACGGATCCCATTCGTTCACTTTAGTGTATAGGAGGGCAAAGTAGCATGCCTCATGAGAGGGGACTAAGGGGCTAAACTGTGCAACATGAATACCCCGGATGGTGACATTGGACAGACACTGTACACCTAGTGAACAAACAAAGAAAGGGAATGTTTTTGAGTTTGGAATGACCTTAACACAGTGTAAGATGTCACATACCTCTTTTTGCTTCTTGATGATAACAGTAAATTCAGTGTAGGGAATCCTGGCATTCAGCTCGCATCCCATTAAGGTGGCGCCTTCGTAGTCCTTGATGTAGCCAACGTATCTTACTTTCGGAACTTTGATGTCTTTGGAGAAACCCTACAAAGGATAACTAGTTTAAAACGCATTTAGGCAGTATCCAACATATCTCACCCGGCTGATCATGGGGCAGAGATGATATCATTAATAACATATATACAAGTCCCCAGCAGAGCCAGCTCAATTCCTCATACACTAAATAGATGTAATATACTATAAACTGAACTCCCTGTGATGGAAGGTTATTTCACACTTAACATCCTAGGTTTGAAGGCAAGTTGCTCTTGAACTTATAAGTTTCTTGCTGCAAAACAGCAGGTCAAGGGTCTGCAACCAGAGGCTCTCTGTGTATTTTGGCCTAGGACACCCACGACCCCTATATGTGGACTATGTTGGGTAAGGCTCATATGAGTGGTTGTCCAAAACACTTGTAGAGCCAAATATTGCAGCCCGCTGCATCAGTAGCTATCTAAAGGGCACTGGGGGCATTTTAATTGGTGGTAAAGCCAATACCTTTAAGAAGGTGAGAGGGGAGGCACAGGCGTGCATAGCACTAAGGAGGTCTTGTTTATGAAGCATATAAAGGGTTCTAATGAGTTTGCAGCAACTATTACTTAGAGAGCACAGCAGCCTCCAGAGCGATTTAAGGGACCTACAAATAAAGAGCACAAATACCTCCAGACAGAAAAGCAAAATCTTGCCTTTCTGGACAGTAATTTGATTGGTGATAAAGTGACTGTGGTGTAAAGAAATTGGAGTGGTATAACATGTGAACACATATTATGTATGGAGAATTACAACCCAGAAACCTCATATTTTTACATAGCGATCCTAGAAAATATGTGGAGGTTGAGGAAAAAGAGTGACAACAATGAAAGTCAATTCCACCCGGAAGATTGCTCAACTTTCAAGAAACTTTCTCCAAAGATGCCTTCTTCATATTCTAGGTTCAGATTTAAGGAAAGCCACAGGACTATTCCGAAACCAGCTAAAAGTCTAACACCTTCTTTCATTGATTACCATCAACTAGAGGATTGCTTGAGCTGCCCATCACTATGGAAACACCAATAAACTAATACATACCTTGGTTGGCAGATGGGTGGATGCAACTACATCGTTATTCTAAAATACACAGGGCGAAATAGCTGTTCAGGTGAGCAAACAGCATGCCATCAGCCAGCTGAGAGTAACCACTGCACCTAAATAGTTCACCTAATTTACCAGCTTCAATCATGCAAGGATATACAAAGGGGGACGATCCAAAAGCTTTCTCCATAAGATTGGAAAGAGTTGCATGGATGAAAGATGAAGCCCAGCCCATAACTGGGACATGCAACTCACGTATAAGACCGTTAACCACAATAGTAACGCTGCTTATGGTGAGAGTAAGCAGGTTATCTTGAAATAGTTGGGTCTATCATCAGAGAATTTAAAATTGAAACATATTAGCTCATTAAACACGTAGGGAGATGTGTTTCCACCTTAAAGAGTTAACTACAAAAAAGTTCACCCAGCTCCCACCCTGCCAAGATGTGAAAAAGCATTCTTTTGGAACAATTCTTGGAGTCTTTTCCCTTGATTATCGAGAGGTGAGTTAGAGAGCACCAGCAGCCCGCAGTCATGTATCAACACCAGGCAGAAAAATAGATATACTACTTATAGATTTATTGAGGGTAACTAGAAAGTTGAGCCAAATAAATAAGGCATGTCACTAGCCTCTTCATCCGTTGTCTGCATGTTATGCCTGAAATAAGTGAAGACAGGGTGTAGACGGAATGAACTCCAGAATATCCACCAATAGGTTGGCCACTTGAACATCTCTACAAGTTGGCTCAGAGCACTTTCTCCACCGTCTTTTTATAAGGTCTTGACTTTAGTTCTCAACACCCTATTCACATCAACCTCCTTGACGAGTTGCAACGTTTTGTATCTAAAACGCGCATCCCACCCTGCGGTCTGGGAACTGTGTGTAGGCTGGCACAGACTACAAACAATCAGAGTCAGAATAATAAGAAGCAGGAATCTCTGGGCTTCAATAGAACAGGAACAGCATCCACATAGAAAATTAAGGAAAGTTGGTGGCCAGCTCTTTTTAAAGGTCAGCGTGCAGAACCCTGTTGTGGGCTGAAGACAGAGTAATCTCAAGTGCTGTATGTGTGTTCAGATACATACTGGCCATTCACATAGATCCACCGCAACCCAAACACAGAGAACCACAAGTATATACTTAATAAATGCAATCGCAACCCCCTGCACTGGGTCTGGTAGCTCTTAAGGGAGTTAAGAGTACAAAGAAAGTAGTGTCCCAAATGTGGTGGTGAACATAAAGGAGATACAGGAGGAGAGCGAGGTAGAGGTGTAATAGCGAGAGAGAAAGAAGAAAGGAACTGAAGTGGTGAAAGTGCAGAGGAAGCAACAAGGGGAGCAATAGAAAGGAGCAGAGGAGGTATAAAAAGAGGAGCAGTGGAGTGGAGGCTAAGACAAAAGCAAAGGTGTGAGAAAGGGGTGCAGAGGTGGTGAAAAGATAACAGAAGTGAGAGGAACTAAAAGAGAGTTTAAGAGGAAAAAAGGGCATAGGGAAGAGAGAAAAGACTTGGATGAGAGATGACAGAGCGCAGACCAAACAGTTGACAGTAGTGGTGGGGAAGAAGTGTAAAGAGGTGAAATTTCAAAACGGAGAAGGAACAGAAAAAGAGCGAGTAAGAGGTGGAGAGAGAAGCAGATGGCAAAGAGAGTGAAAAAGGGTACGTGGGATAAGAGTGAGTGAGAGACGGATGAGTTTAACTAGGATGGTGGAGAGGAGGAAGAAGCCAGGAGAGCGAGGAACTTATTTATATATTTGTATTTATATTGCGCATAGAACTGGCCCGTAGGCATAGTAGCGTAGACATAACATACATAACATAGAACAAGCAGAGTCATATGTACAGTCATCCAGTTTTGAATGAGGGAAAAAACTGTGCTGACAGCCTCAGTGGCCCTGATGTAATCTCCTGACAGTGGGATGAGACACTGAGTATCATCAGCATAGTTTGTGTATATCACCCCTTTAGCATTGAGTAGTTCAAACAGAGGTGTGATGAACATAATAAACAATACAGGTGACAAGCAAGACCCCTGTTGAACAACAACAGGAAGACCATTTACAAGGAGCCTTGAAATGACAGAGAGGATGGACAGGCCGAGAGTTCAGGTGAGGCCATAGGAGGGAAAAGAGGGAGCAAGCAGATGAGTAAAAGGAACAAGGAGGATGTAGAACAGGGGTGCTGAGAAGGATCGAGAGGAGAAAGGGAAGGCCTCTGCATCCTCGACTTAAGCCTACTCCTACAGTGGTGTAGAATGGTCTGGTGGCCATGGAGTCAACCAAGTCAGGCCCACACCCTGGGTTAACAGCAGTCATAGAGTCAGATGGCCGTACCCCATACAGACAACCAAAGGTACCAGGGGTGGTGGTGCCAGGTATTCCAGAATGCCAGGTGGACTAACATGACATCCTGACAAGGTCAGCCCAGCTAGAAAGACTCTCCTAGGTGCTAAGAAAGCAGTACAGGGCACTACAATCCCTAGAGCCTGTGATGCTCCAACCAGTTCAGTCATCATTGCATTAAAGGCTTCCTCAGAATTAACCACAAAATAACCATCATCCATGCATTCATTTCATCTCAAATATTGCAACAGAATCTACATCAGTCTTTCCAACACCGAAACTTGTAGGCTGTAGCCTGTCCACAATGCAGCTGCCTGCCTCACTGGAAAACGGAACCCTGCAGCCCTGATTTCCCTAAATACAAAACCTATGGCATCATCCATCATGAATAGCATGGCATGGCAAAGGCCCTTGTTTCATCCACAACAAAATAAAAGAAAAAAAACTACAAGCACTGACATCAGCAAGAAACAATGGCTCTGTAATGCTTTCTGACTTCACGTCAGCATTCTTGCAACTTCCTTCCTGCAAACATCAGCGACTTCGATGATCATCGTTCTTACAGGTAGGTTTTGGAAATCTGGTTGTTACCATCCATTGACTGAATCATTGGTTGAATTAGTTGGTCCCTCTACTGCACTAAGATAGCTAATGGTGGGATTCCAAGATGGCCGCGGTGCTTTGAACACCACGGCCGCCGAGCTCCGTCCCCCGAGACCCTGACTGTAGCCCATCGCTTCGGCGCTGCCCAACCCAGGTGACGGAACACGGTGGTGGAGCCCCCCTGGTAACGGAGGAGCTGCAATCTGACCTCCTTTTGAGTCTGCCCCTGTAGCACTTCGGGGGGCGCGGACTGGTCACTCGCCTGTGACCGTGAGGCAGCCCCAGCAGGAGTCGGCGATCTGCGACTGCCGCGGCGGTACCAAGCTGAGGACAGCCTTCAACCCGCGGGCGGTTGAAGATACTAGGTGAATTGCATCTCGGGAAAGTTTGGTGGACGCGGGTTGCAAGGCTTCTCCCTGCCCTCGCAGCTCATTGGGACCCATGTGGCCGCCAGCTCTGTACCAGTCTAGAGGGGCCGGGGACTCGGTCTGCGGCGATCTGCAACGCCGGCGGGAGGCACACCAGCTGGCACGGGAGGGGGCACTCAGAGGAGGCCTCGGAGAGAGGCTGGCCCTGCGGGGAGCTGCCCCCCTCTGTGTCAATTACGGTGGCAGCGTCTGCCTGGACTCGCACCGGCCCGCAGCGTGGGAGCTGGGGACGCTGTCGCCCCCCCCTGGGATCAGCACCACAGGTACGATCGCCACCTTGGTGGCGGTGGGAGGAGGGCGGGCCCTCCGCACCCAGGATGTATTATCACCCATATCCATGGAGGGCTGTGCAGTGGGATCTGGAAGCTCTCCCTTCACTCGTTTATCAATAAGTGGTTGCAGTCTTCTGTGGCCCCTTTCTCTGGGCCCCCACCATCCCTCGGACTTGAACTGGTTGGCACAGCAGACGGTGCAGCCCGGGAACAGAGGAGGTAGGCTTGTGGTCTCTTTTCTGCCTCCTGGCACTTTGGACGCCCCATTTGCTTTCTCCAAACTAGCACACTCAGCGGACCCCTGCCCAGCCGGATCTCGCCAGTGCCTGAGGGGGTGCGGTGGGGCGCTGGGGACTGTAGCGACCTTCAGACCCTTTCCCCCTCAGACTCGCATCCAGTCATACCTATCTGGCCCTGCAGAACCCCCGGACTTCCGGTTTTTGAACCACGCCATCCTGAGCATTTGACACTATGGGCCTCATTACGACCCAGGCGGTGATTAATGGACAATACCGGCATGGCGCAACTAACGTGTCCGTGCTGTCCAGAAACGGTTAAAAGCGGTACATTACGACCTCTCGGGCACGAGCATTGCGCCATGTCGGTAATGTAATCTGCGCCATGCCGGTAACGTCCCAAAAACGGCACCTATCGGCATTGTATGCCATGCAAGGTGCACTACCGCCACCCTACCCACCGATATTAGCGATCACCGCCAATAGCGGTGACCGCTATAAGCGGTGACCGTAAAGAAGCGGATCCGGAAGTTGCACCATCGCACCGGAACGGGAAAGAGCACGGCGGCCATCTTTAAAAACACAATCCATTGCCATCCTCCACAACCATTGCACATCTGACCCCGAGACCCGCCACAAACCTTCACCCACATCCACCCATCGTCAGAATGCCGAAAGTTGTTAAAGAAAAGTTGCGATCGGCTGCGGCAGGAGCGCTTCACTAGGGAAGAGCTCACCATGTTGGCGGAAATCCTACAGGAAAACGCGGACGTTGTATTCTCAACTGAAATGACCAGACCGGCAATAGCACGGAAGAAGGTCATATGGGACCTAGTCGCACAGCAGGTCAGTGCAGTTGGAACAACAGCCCGCACCACAAGACAGTGCCGGAAAAGGTGAGACGACCTCTGGCTCCGTGTAAGGAGTATACTGTCTGCCAACAGAAACCTGGGCATGGCAACTCGTGGAGGAGCAGACTCACCGATAAAATTGCAGTCGTGGGAGGAGATATGTGCCACAACCATTGGCATCAGGAGCATCGAGGGGGTCGGAGAAATGGGGAGAGGAGTCCCCACATCAGGTGACGCAGGTAGGTGCCTCAAAGTCCAGTTTCATGGGAAGCACAATGTTGCCTAATAGGGTTAACGCGACACATCAGCAGAAGACTGCCTACAGGCATTATTGACCTACACCCTGTACACATGCAGTATGCACACTCTCACTGTAGGCACCCACATTCCTGCATGCTTCTCCCACCCAAAAGGGAGACAACCTGTATGTCACTGCCTCCAATGTGCATCATCTAGTTATCAAAATGATGGCAGTCATCACAATGCCTGCTTGTCTGCTGACCCATCAATAACACTTTCCCTCCTTTGCTCCACCACAGGTTTCCATTCGGACCTTGGCGCGGAAGACACTGGCACCACACCTCCCAAGAAGGCCAGGCCTGAAGTGACACCACACCAACCCTCCACCTCTGCTGGACCAAACAAACCCCCACAGCAGCCAAAATCGACGGCCACAACACAGGCCAGGGCACCGATAAGCACCAAGGCAAGCAGCACGGTACCACCAGCAACAGACATCCAACAACTGGTGGCCACTGAAGGGACTGTGTCTGCAAGAAGCAGCACGATTGGGGAGACTGCTGCCATTGCAGCTTGCTCGGATAGTGATGTGGGGAATGATGATGATGTAGAATGTCCCCCCACTGCCCACCTTCATTCCCCCTACCTGTCCCCATGTAGCCTGCATGATCATGGCACACAGGGGCAATCCCCTGATGACTCCTGGCCAGCCACTCCACGCCCAGTGGAAGGTGTGGAGGAGGGGAGCAGCCCAATGAACACGCCACTGGTATTATCCAATGCCCAAAAAAACCAAGAGTCGCTGGACCAAATCTTAACACGCCAACACCAACTGTCCTCACTCCTAACTCAGCATGTGGCCGAATGTAGAGGTGCAAGTGCGGAAATGCTAAAATGTGCCGAGACTGTGAAGGCAGCCATTCAATCCTCCACCAAGGATATCTGTGCCGAACTTACCGCGGTGCGGCACATGCTCTCGGAGCTTGTACAGACAATGAGGGACATGCGTCCTAGTGAGCAGCCGAGTACTTCCTCCGCTACCAGTTCTGCCCCAAGCAGCCCCGTCCGCAGGTCGGCCAGGAACCTGCGGAGTACAGGCAGGGGTGCCCCGGGGGCCAGCAGAGGGGGCCGGCAGAGGGGGCTTCCAATAGAGGCCGCCCAGTGGAACAATCCCACATTAGGCACTTCATCACAGGCATCCACGTACTTTTGTGGGGAGTTGAGAGGGCAGGGGGGAGTGGGTGTGTTGGGGGGTTCAGAGGGGAGGGGGGAGTTGGGGTGTGTTGGGGGGTTGAGGGGGGAGGTGGGAGTGGGTGTGTTGGGGGTTGAGGGGGCAGGGGGGAGTGGGTGTGTTGGGGGGTTGAGGGGGCAGGGGGGAGTGGGTGTGTTGGGGGATTGAGGGTGGAGGGGGGAGTGGGTGTGTTAATTGAATTCACATTTACAATACAATTTTTGCTTCAGCACAAATCACATGTGTGGACATTGCTCATTGCGTATGTGTGCTTTATTGGTGAACAGTCCACAGTGTGCATATCCCAGACACACACAGTGCCCCATCTCCATGTGACACCCCCCATCCGTGTGTGCTAGAAACATTGGTTGATCAGAGTCCGACGCATGTCACGTCCCTCCTGTGCATCGCTGCCTCCCTGAGGTGCTGCCCCATCCCCACCCTCCTCATCCTCATCCGCAGGTGGTTGCAGTTCAGCGTCAGGGGGCAGGGGCACATTCCGTCTGATGCACATATTGTGTAGCATGACGCATGCCATGACGATCTTTGCCACCTTCTCATGGCGGTACAGGAGTGCCCCAACAGACCTGCTGAGGCAGCAAAACCATGCCTTCAATAGGCCAAAGGTCTGCTCAATCACCACACGGGTTCGTTTATGTGCAAGATTGAAGTCCTCCTCGTGCTGGGTCTGTGGGTTCTGGACTGGGGTAAGGAGCCACCTCTTCAGGGGATAGCCTGCATCACCTGTATGTGGGCAACAATGTATGTGTCAGTCATGACATCAAATCTCAAATCATGAGGTGCCACCATGGCATGCAAACATCTCTTACTTTGTACCACATTTACATGCACAAATGGAGTCACACTATGTGACCGGTATATGTGTATTCCTCTCATGGACTGTTTTGCATGCCATCAACCAGTGTATGCAGGGGGCCCAGTGCCTTGTGAGTGCCCATCCACTGTGGTAGTCCATGGCGTTTGTTTTGTTGACCTGGCAGGTGTCTAGTGATATCAATGCTTTCATCATGGCAACATTGCTGTCAGCCTCATGATGACCCCACTGAGCACTACTAATGTTGCTAGGCAATTCTTTGGGGCCTCGGTGTCTGTGTAGTGGTGTATTGATGTTTTTGTCCGTCATGTGCCTCCTTTGTGAGCAGTTATGGGGGACTGGCCTTTCAGTTGATGGTGTTTGGTGCCGTGTATTGGCTGAAGTCATTGCATATAGGTGCATTTTGTTGAGGTCGATGTGGTCCGATTCGGTACAGTGCACTTGCAGATGGTTGTGTCATGGTTGGGACACACCTTCATTCACATGGTAGGGCTGCTTACATCGGGCATTATGTGTTCAGGTGTCAGTTGACGTTTGGGCTGCTTTAGGGTATGAGCTGGCTCTATTGCCTCTGGTACTCGAGCCAGGTAAGGTATGCATCACTCACCCCCCCGCCCCCCTTCAGCCAGGTAAGGTATGCATCACTCCGCCCCCCCTTTCAGACAGGTAAAGTATGCATCTCCCCCCCCCCCTTTCAGCCAGGTAAAGTATGCATCACCCCCCCTGCTTTCAGCCAGGTAAAGTATGCATCTCCCCACCCCCTTTCAGCCATATAAAGTATGCATCCCCCCCCTTTCAGCCATGTAAAGTATGCGTTGATACGTCAATCACCTACCCACTTCACATTTCCATGGCCATGACATGAGACTCACTGAGTAGCCAGGACCTTGGCCCTGCATGTTGCTCCATGTAGCGTGGTATTGTGGAGTTACGCAGGATCATTGAATCATGGGTTGATCCGGGGAATCGGGCACAACAATGTGTGATGATCCTGTTGGAGTCACATACCATTTGCACGTTGATTGAGTGGAATAGTTTACGGTTGCGGTACGCTACCTCATTGGCATGTGGGACCACCAATTCCACATGGGTGCAATCGATGGCACCAATGCAACCAGGTATGCCGGCTAGTGCATGCAAACCCACTTTGGTGTTTGCAATCTCCTGGGCAGACCGTGGTAAGGAAATGTGGTCGTCTGTGTGCTTGAGGAGGGCATTGAGCACATGGATCAGCGTACGTGAGAATATTGGTTGTGAAATGCCATGCAAGTGCCCCACTGTGTGCTGGTAGGTGCCTGTGACCAGGAAGTGGAGCACGGACACTACCTTCAGTGGGGGGGGGGGATGGCGGTGGATGTTTCAATCATGCTGACAATGTCGTTGTGTATCATGTCCACGAAGGTGGTGATGGTGTCCCGGTCCAAACGGTACAAGGTGTGGATCTGCTCAGCAGTGAGGTTGAATGGACTGGCTCTGATGCGTGGGATTTGGGGCTGCCTGCGTGGTGGCATTGGCTGTGCTGGTGGGGCTTGCTGGCCCTGCCTTGCCCTCCTTCTCCTCCTGCGTCTCCTCTATGCTGCCTGTTGTTGTAGAACTTGCATTGCAATCAGGTCCTCCAGCCCCAACATTGCTAGTCCTATTGGAATCATTGTGGAGTGTGACTGGGTGTGGGAAGGGGTGGGGTGTGCTCTTTTTGTACTTGGTGAGTCTGTATTGCCTCCACCTGTGCTGATTGTGTGCACCTGTGGCAGCTGGGAACACTGCACATGGCCATTTACGGTTGGTCTGCGGTGGCGGTATTTGCACCATGGCGGTAAGGAACTTTACGGCCTTCGCAAGGGCATTAAGAGCATGTCCGCTTGACTTGTGATGTTCCCCAATTTGCGCCATGCCGCTATTTCCGGCATGGGAGGGTCGCGTGCCCGCGCCCTTGGTGCTGTTAGCGGCACCGTTAACTACGGTGCTGCTAATTGCACTTACTCGGATCGTAATCGGACCTAGCGGTAAGCGATGCCGGTAATCCTTTACCGGCATCGTTTTCCACTTACCGCCAGGGCCGTAATGAGGCCCTATATCTAAGAATAAAGCCAAGGATTCCCAGCCCCCTCAAAGACCCCCGAGGAGGCCGCAGGAGAATGCTCTCACTAAGCTATGGGCCAAAGACTTGGAGGACTCCCAATCAGCATGCTCTAGTGAGTGGCCCTCAGGGGACTCTTCGGCAGACACGAACGCCCCGGAACAACCGGTCACCCAGTCAGTGCTTATACTCCTGCTGGCCGAGATAGTGGAGAAGATCACCACAGCGGGGCAAAAGCAAATGGATGCCCTCAGGGAAGATCTGGCGGAAGGCCTTCAGGAGATCAATAGGGACATTAGCAAGTGGAAAGGGTGGACACAAACAAGAGGGCGATCCAGGACATCGCCGAAGACGCAAGGAAAACCGAGACTCTCCTGGATACGCTGGCTACCGCCACTCACAATTTGGAGCTCCAGGTCGAGGACCTGGAAAACAGATCTAGGCGCTCAAACATTCGAATAAAGTCCCTTCCAGAGACCATCACGGATCAAGACCTCCACCAAGCAGTCAAGGATATTTTTGCAAATGTCCTGGAGGTGCCGGGTTCAGAGGATATTGTTTTCGACAGGATCCACAGAGTGGACCCCAAACGTGCCGAACCGGGTGCAAGGACTCGGGACGTCCTGGTAGCGATGCATAGCTTTACTATAAAGGATCGGACGCTAGCAGCTGCACGGAAGGCTGGTCATAGCACTTACAATGGCACAGAGATTGCGCTATATCAGGACTTGGCACATATAACTTTAAACAAACGACTGAGAATGGGCCCGGTTCTCTCCCATCTAAGAGCACAAGGTGTGCGATACAGATGGCTGCACCCCTTCGGGTTGGTCTTTGAGTGGCGAGGGTCTGCGCAGAAGATTACCAAATGTGACCAGGGCTTAGTCCTGCTGGGCCTTGAAGACGAGGCTCCACCGACATCAGCCTCGCCAACATCTCTGAGGGCTGCCCGGAGGGAATGGGAGTGGTCCACGGCCTGCTCCAAGAAGTCGAAGAAAGGTGTCAACCAACTGCTCCCGAATTGTCCGCAAATGGGGAGTGGTCTGGGGGTGCAGAAATGATTCTTTAGTATGTCCTAATGCCGGAGAGGCAGAATTATGATGCCTGGGGTGGGCATGACAGCGGAGAAAGTTCAAGTGTCTAGAGCAGCTTCATGCGCCTGTTAGCTAGGGTCTTGGGGCGGGGGGAACAGGGTTTCACTTCTTGGAATGGGATTGGGATATCCCGCGTTGGAACTCTTGGGGAGCATACGATGGGTCGACTGTCAAGGTTTTGATTCGAGGGGGGCTGAGGCCAGTCGTCCCATTCTGCTAGGGGGAAGGGGGGAGGTGAGGAGGGGAGTCTGGGAAAATCATGGGTCCAGAACGCATGTTGGGGCTCTGCTGCGCATTAGATTACGAAAGCCCATCTAGGAAGTGCAGTGGGGGATAGCCTTTCTCTCTATTGAACTACTATGTCTGCCCAGCGAGCGTTGAAGAACTTCTCTCTTAATGTCAACGGCCTAAATTCGCTGATAAAGCGTAAGAAAGTGGAGCGTTTCATCAGGCGAGAAAGGCCGGACATTGTTACGCTCCAAGAGACCCATATTAGATCGGTGGACAGGGGAAGAGTCAAGTTTTGGGGCTACGCTAAGGCGCTACAGGCGACGTAATCGGTAAAGAAAGCAGGAGTCCTACTGGCTCTCAGGGACAGGTTGGACCTACGAATAGCTGGAAAAACAGCAGATGAGCAAGGGAGGTTCTTAGCGGTTTCTCTTGAGGGCAATGAATCCCCTATTACGGTGGCAACATTCTACGCTCCTAATTCCGCACAGGACAGCTTCCTGCAGGAGGCCTTGGAGAAGCTCGAGAGCTTTGCCAAGTCCCCTATCATTCTTACTGGCGACTTCAATATCACATGGGACCCAGCGAGGGATCGAACTCTGGGAGGGGTGGGCCCACAGGGTAGACCATCACTGGCCCTGGAGGAGAAATTCACCAATCTGGCCCTAGTCGACGTGTGACGGGAGGTTCAGGGAGAAGCTGTAGGGCACACCTTTTACTCGCACGTCCATCGGTCCCATTCAAGAATTGACTATATCTGGCTATCAGCCAATCTTCTCTGGAGGGTGTTGGACATCTCGTCGGGATCTTCAACGTTGTCAGATGACACTCCCCTGTCCATATCTTTGAAGGCAGGGGTCAGACCTGCGGGGTTGTGGAGGTGGCGGTACCCTATCCCCCTCTTCAAAGATCCTGTACTGGCCCCTGAAATTGAGGAGGAAATAGCACGCTTCTTTGTCGAGAATTCCGAAGGGGACACATTGCCACAAGTCAGGTGGGACGCTTTTAAGGCTACCCTGAGGGGCTCTATTATAGCAATCAAGGTGAATCCTTGGTGAATCCTTAATTATGAGCTGGAGCTCATCTCACGAGGCCCGACACTGCAGGAGCAGCGGGCCTGCCCAGGAAGCCATCCCAGATCAGCTGTAGAAATCTGGTAAGCGCGGACACATTGCGCTATTTTTATTGCCACCTAAGTTCAAATTTCCTAAATCGCTGCACGAATGCATACAAGCAGTCCTAGATGCCCTTCTAAGAGCCCAGGCAGCCCTACACCCGCCCTGCATCGATAACAGCACGTTTTTGCCCTAATTCCAGTATTGTGGTACACGAGGTACCCCCTTCTAAAATGGCCGCCGCATTTTAGGCTAGTTCCGATCGGTGCCTGACCAGGCACACAGCAGCAGTCTTGGCCCTCCCTGATTGGCCATTGCAACTACAAATCCTGCCATTGGTCGCCGGAAGGCGAAGCCGGCACTCTCCATCCAAGGCCCTCGAGGACAAGGCTGGTGCCTGTTCTCAGCCTGTTCACTGCCGACTCTGCCATCTGCCAGACCCCCTGGACCTCCAGACTGACCTGTTAAGGTAACATTGCGCCGGCAACATCAACGTTCTGCTGAGCCCACAACCCATCTGCCCCTCACATATCACACCGGAACGCTATCGCTTCTGACATTTGTAGTGCATCATCATCCTGCCTCTAACCTAAAAATACACTACTCTCCTAACCTATTGGCAGGCTCTTTACATGACCTCGGACCCTGTGCCCTGATGCACCCCACTCAATGTGTGAGCTCAGTACATATTGGCCCTGTACTGTGATCTCGAACTTAGGCGCCCTGAAGCACCCTTTTCAGTACATGTGTGCCCCCCCATTGTGATTTTGTACTCGGGTGCTTTGATGTACTCCAGTCTATGTGTGATCTTAGTGCATCTGAACTGTGTTGTGCCCTATGGTCGCCTCCAGACCACATTTGAATTGTGCTGTGCCCTATGGTCGCCTCCAGACCACATTTGAATTCTGTTGTGCCCTATGGTCGGCTCCAGACCACATTTGAATTGTGTTGTGCCCTATGGTCGCTTCCTGACCACATCTGAATTGTGTTGTGCCCTATGATCGCCTCCAGACCACATCTGAACTGTGTTGTGCCCTATGGTCGCCTCCAGACCACATTTGAATTGTGTTGTGCCTTCTGGTCGCTTCCTGACCACATCTGAATTGTGTTGTGCCCTATGGTCGCCTCCAGACCACATTTGAATTGTGTTGTGCCCTATGGTCGCCTCCAGACCACATTTGAATTGTGTGGTGCCCTATGGTCGCTTCCTGACCACATTTGAACTGTGTTGTGCCCTATGGTCGCCTCCAGACCACATTTGAATTGTATTGGGCCTAATGTACCCTATGTCACCAATGCCCCTTATTAGCCATTCCTCTGCACGTCACCCCAGCCTTAGCATGATACTCTGCCTTACCGCGATCATGTTCCCCTTTTCTGTCATGCAAAGCAACATACTCTGCACTGGCAATAGTTACATAGCCCACAAAAATGGTCTAGCCAGACCTGCCTGCCCAAGACATTACCCTGTCACTTGCCCCACACCATTCCTGCCTACCACACAGGCCTTCCTCCCGGTATCACAATCCGCCTATCCCACCTATGGCCACGTACACTCTTCTGATGTCCAAGCCAATATATACCCAGATATCTCCAAGCGGAACCCTACCGACACGAGAGCATCATGTCCTACCCTTGACTACAGCACCTCCTTAACCGCCAACCTAACTGTCTCTCGAACCACTACCTTCATCCCTACCGATCGGAACATTAGACTTGGTGCCAGAACCCACCACAGAACTAGCAAACGCCCAGCCAAACTACCCAATAAGACCAACAATCATATTGTAACACCTATCAATTCCACTCCTCCCATTCCTAAAGGAGCTCTTCTAAATGTTAGATCCCTAGTCGTCCATTCCATAGAAGTCGCCGACATTATTCTAACTAACAACCTGGACTTCCTTGCTGTAACCGAAACTTGTTTGCATGATGCTGCAGGACCATCTCTCACCCTAGCTATACCTGATAACTACACCATCCTCAGAGCAGATAGACCTAACGCTCGAGGAGGTGGTGTAGCTATCATCTTTAAGTCTTCGCTTGATATTAGACTAGCCTCCTCTCCTCCACTTAAATCATGTGAGCATCTCATAGTCAAATTACAAACTTTCCCCAAGAGCACTATCACGATGCATTTAATTTACAGACCCCCGGGCCCACCTGGCTCATTCAAGGCAGACATCACCTCACTAGTTGCCGAAAGTTCCAAACCGTCAGCACAAATGATTATACTTGGAGACTTCAATCTTGGGTTTAATGACCCTCTCGACACCCCAGCCATTGCCCTGGCCACGGCATTAGAGGAGCATGGTCTCCAACAACTTTGTTCCAAACCCACCCACTCTAAGGGCAGAATCCTTGACTGGGTAACCACCCTTAACTGCAACATTACCCTGAAAGATCCCGTACAGCTCATCTGGACTGATCACCACTTCCTCCCATTTGACATTAATACTAGCAATTTAGAGCATAAAAGGCCGGTTATTGCGCCTGCCTGTCCAACTAGGAAAAAGAGTAACATCACAGCGGAAGCCTTAATACCCTTGGTGACCCCTACTCTGAACGCACTACCAGCTACAACTGACTTGAACCAACTGGTCAACGTCTATAATGATTCCATGGCCAGAGCCATCGACATCATTGCCCCACTAAAAATGCGCAAAGGGAAACCAAAAGCGCACCTGAATACATGGTACACCCCGAAGCTCAAACTTCTCCGTCAACAAAAAAGTAAACTCAAAGCACTATGGAAATCAGTGCCTTCAGTAAATAACAGAACTAATCTCACCAATATCTCCACTCTCTACAAAAATGAGATTACACGCGCAAAGAGAGAATCTCTCAACTCCAGGATCTCTCAGGCAAGCTCTAGCACAAAGGAGCTCTTTAACATCCTAAAGGAATTAGAAAACCCCACTCCTCCCACTGATTCTTGCACTATGGATAAACCTTGGTGCACAGAGATCCAGAATGCTCTTGCTAACAAAATTTCAGGGCTCCAAACCAAAATTGACAACAAACGACAACAACTCACTCATGGCCCTACTTCCAGTTCCACCCCTCCTCCACCTACCGCCACTAGCTCGGGCTTTACTTTCAAAAAGGTATCCATACCGGAGGTACAAAAAATTATAGCATCTTTGAAACCCTCGAATTGCAAGGGGGACAGTTGCCCCGCACAGATCGTAAAAGATGCAGCCAAGGATCTCTCCCCCTTCATTACCAAATTAATAAACCTGTCATTCTCCAATAACTCGGTCCCCAGTAATCTGAAACAATCCTGGGTCCTACCACTACTGAAAAAAACAACCCTCGACCCAGACATACCCACGAATTATAGACCCATTACCACCGTCCCATTCTTACAAAAAAATCTTGACAGTGTGGCCTATCTACAAATCCAGGATTACCTCGAAACAAACCCTTTATTAGAAACTCGCCAATCTGGCTTTCGACCACAACATGGGACAGAAACGGCCCTTGTTGATCTCAAGTGCCAGATCGACGAACTCAAAGACAAAGGTAAGGCTGCCATTCTTCTTCTCCTCAACCTCTCCGCTGCCTTTGACCTGGTTGACCATAAAATCCTGTGCAACCACTTGTCATCGGCAGCACACTTCTCCCACTCTGCGGTCACATGGATCCAATCATTCCTGGACAATAGGACCATGCGGGTGTTCTCACCCCTAGCAGCGGCCGACCCTATCCCCATTACTTGCGGTGTCCCACAAGGATCTTGTGTCTCACCTACTTTGTACAATATATTTACAAAGCCCCTATTCGACAAACTGGACCATCTGGGTGTCACCTACAGGAATTACGCAGATGACACCCAGATACTCCTCAGCCTATCCGGTAATTACAACTTGGATGCCAAATGGATCAATGAAGTCTTCTCCATCATTCAGGCATGGATGGCCACACATGACCTTTGCCTGAATGATGACAAGACCGAACTGCTCCCTGTCGGCTCACCCAAGACCATCCGGAAACTCTGTCCCAGCTACACCAGCTTCACCATTGACGGCAACACCATCCCCATCGCCAAGAGTGTAAAAACCCTTGGTTTCTACCTAGACACGAATACCAACCTAGCCAAACAAATTAATATGACTGCCTCAGCCACTGCCTACACTGGTAAACTAATTAGGGCCTGCAGACCGCTGATCTCCCCCAACAACTGCCTCACTCTAGCCAGAGCACTTATTCAATCCAAACTGGATTACTGCAATAGCCTTTATGTAGGAGCCAACAAAACGGTAATCAATAAATTGCAAGTTCTACAAAATAACGCACTCCGTGCCGCCCTAAATATTCCCAGAAGAGAACATATCTCCGCTACAAGAATTTCATGCAAATGGCTTTCCATCCAACAAAAAATAGACCTAAAAACCATATGCCTCACCTACAAAGCTCTTAACCAACTAGCCCCGCCCTATCTCACTAACAAATCTACATTAAGACAGAATACCAGAACCACTAGATCCTCTAATACATTACAACTGACGGTGCCCAAGTACTCCCTCAAAAGAGCTGGTGGATCCAGCTTCCCAGCTCTAGCCTCACAACTATGGAAGACCATTCCACTGGATATCAAATCCACACCCACCTTCCAACCCTTCAGAACTAAGGTCATCACCTGGTTACTCAACAAATAACCAACCATGTATGTATGCGTACCTAATGTACGAATGCATCCTTTATTACGTTTGCTTATTATTATCTATGTACTAACTGCTTTCTTGTCAACTATACATATGCCTCACTACTGTACTATTGTTCCCTAACATTGCCTGTAACTTGACGTTCAAAGCGCACATATACCCGTGGGTCAGGAGCGGTATACAAAAAAATAAACAAACAAACAAAACAAACAAGGCGAGACACGACAGGGAGCTGAGATTGGAGGAGGTGCGTCTAGAGGAGGCACTCAGGGGGATAATGGCCAAAATCGGGCCAAATCAGACTCAGGCTACCAAAAGGGAGTATAGAGTAGAGCAGGGCCAACTAGACTTGATCCAGACTCGGGCAGCGGAGCAGAGCCTGCTGTACCTCCGCCAGAAATATTACATCAAATCCAATAGGGCCGACCGTCTGCTCTCGAGAATGCTTCGAAAGGAGCAGGCAGGGAAGATAATAACCAAGATCAGGGTGGGCGGGGGGGCTATTAGTACCAATACTGAAGGCATCTTGAGGGAATTCTCCTGTTTCTATTCTGCCCTGTATTCGTCTGAAGCCCCAGCGCAGGTGGAGCAACTAAAGTACCTGGGCAGGGTGCATTTACCCTCCATAACGCAGGAGAAGTGTGAAGCTTTGGAAAGGGACATCTCAGAGGACGAGGTAAGGGAGGCCATAGGAGATCTGGCCACTCTTAATTTCCCGGGCCCGGATGGTTACGTGGCAGAATTTTATAAGCGCCATAGGGAAGTTATTTCCCCTATACTAACCAACCTATTCAATCAAATGGGTAGGGACAGTGCAATTGGGCGATCTATGGAAGAGGCGAAAGTTGTTCTTATTCACAAAAAGGGCAAGGACGCAACTGAATGCGCTTCCTATCGTCCCATAGCCTTGATTAATGTTGATTCCAAAATCTATGCCAGAATCTTAGCTAAGAGGCTAGACCATCTCATACCAAAGCTGGTCCACCCTGACCAATCGGGATTTGTTAGAGGCCGACAAACCACTGACAATGTTACGAGGCTGGTCCATCTGGTGGAGAAGGCTCACAAACGAGGAACCCCCGCTCTCCTCATGGCAATAGACGCGGAGAAAGCGGTTGATCGGGTGGAGTGGGGATTCCTTTTTGCGGCTATGCTGAAGATGGGCTTTTGTCCTAAATTCATGGACAGGATAAGAGCCAATTATAGAAGCCCGACCCTCAGACTGGTGGTGAACCGACAACTTTCGGCCCTGATACATGTTGAAAGGGGTACTAAACAGGGATGCCTGCTTTCCCCGATTTTGTACGCTCTCCATCTGGAACCGTTCCTCGAAGCGGTCCGCTCTAACCACCTAATAACAGGAATCCCCTTCGCAGGGGAATCACATAAGATCACAGCCTTCGCTGACGATGTGATACTCTCTCTTACCTCTCCAGGCACGTCCATACCGGCACTTGAAGCGGAATTGGCTCATTTTTGTACAGTGGCGGGGCTGAGAGTCAATCCCTCCAAAACCAAAATCCTCAATCTTACCGTATCGACCCCAGCACTCGGCGACTTGAAGGCCATCTCTCCCTATAGATGGATGGACCACCCCATTACATACTTGGGGATAAAATTGACTTCAAAATTGGAACACCTCTACCACGCAAATTACCCGCCCTTACTGGAGAAACTTAAGAATAAGTTAATAGACTGGGGGCTCCTGTTGGTTTCATGGTTAGGACGTATCAACATCCTAAAAATGGCAGTCCTCCCAAAGCTCTTGAATAATTTTGCTGTCCTTCCGGTTAATGTTACCCCATCCTTCTTTAGGTCTCTGAACAAAATCACGAGTAGGTTTGTCCGGGCTAACAAACCTCCAAGGATAGTGCTCAAGGTGATGCAAACACCTACTGACAGGGCAGTTTGGGTCTACCTGATTTCCGGGTATATTACAGGGCGGCGCAGTTGAAGGTACTTAGGGACTGGCAGAAGGACGATCGGGGTAAAATATGGAGGGCTATGGATAGGGCGGTTTTGCGGGAGGCTCTCGAGGGGGTCCTGTGGAAGCCGAGGCAAGATAGGCCGATCAGGATGTACTGCAGAGTGATCCTGGCCCAGGTGGGTTGTACCTGGGATGAGGGGGTCCAGCAGGCCAATCTAATGACGCACCCATCCCCCTACACACCTCTTTTTACCAACCCGCAGTTTACCCCGGCCCGCAACACGTCAGCGTTTCAGGCTTGGCACCAGGGTGGATGTAGAATGGTACGGGATATATATGGGGAGGGCCAGGTCAAGCCCTTTGATCAGTGTAAATTAGACTTCACTTTGGGGGAGGGAGAAAGATTCCGTTACTGACAACTAAGGCACTGGCTCAGTCACCCCTCGATAAAGCATGCAGCGACCCGACAACTTACACCCTTTGAAAAGTTTATCAGTAGGGAATTGGAGGACAAGCATCTGATCACAGCCCTAGTTAGGCTTATGAAGGCCGGTGAGGATCTACCAGTGCATGCCTACATGAAGGCATGGGAGTCCGCAACCGGAACCGCCCTAGAGGACGAGGAGTGGGGTTGTTGTGGAGACAGATAGCTAGGTTGACTAGGTCTCTCCAAATAAGGGAGATGTGGCTGAAGCTCCTTACCCAGTGGCACTTGACTCCTTCTAAGGTTCATAGAATTTACCCCGGGGTCTCTCCCCTATCCTGGAGAGAATGTGGTACAGAGGGCTCTTGGGAGCATATATGGTGGGAGTGCCCGTTAATTGAAAGGTACTGGGCTGGAGTTCGAGCAGCGCTTACCCAGGTGTTGGGGCTGGAACTTTTTAAGAGCAAGGCGGGCCATAAGCTCTGCGCAATAATGATGATGGCTGCAGCAATGGTATTGGCCCGCAGATGGAAAACAAAGGACCCTCCCTATGATCATGAATGGGTGGCTAAGCTTTGGAACTTATTGGCTCTTGAGTGGCTAACATACTCAATTCAAGGCGAGCATCACAGGTTTAGGGCGGACTGGGCAGCCTTGTTGGAATACCTGCTGGATGGGCCAAGGCAGCGCTGGTGCCCTCCCTTGGAGCATGAGAATCTTGGGTATATTAGTGGACACACCTGGAGAACTGGCCTTGTGAGGGGGTTTACCTATTAGAGTTACTTCACAATACTAGGACTCGCTGGGCTGGGGAGGGCAGAAACCGCACTGCAGAGCAAATGCTGGGACATTGGACTACTTTCAGA
This sequence comes from Ambystoma mexicanum, assembly GCF_040938575.1. Lineage (NCBI taxonomy): Eukaryota > Metazoa > Chordata > Amphibia > Caudata > Ambystomatidae > Ambystoma > Ambystoma mexicanum. The sequence goes on from NC_090924.1 coordinate 1,391,226,745, forward strand.
CCCGGAGTTGGGGGGCGGGGAGGGGGCTGTTGGGGTTCATTGTTATATGTTTGCTTGTTTAATATGAAAATGCCAATAAAAACTAAAGATTTAAAAAAAAGATAGCTAATGGTGAATGATGCACTCTACAAATATTGCATAAAGAAAAACATCTTCCTGGACTATTAACTTCAGGTGTGGGTTCAGGTCTGATTTCAGGCTCGTTTTAAGTAACCAGCCCCATCTGATTCTTACTCTGCATCCTCCGTCCCCTGAAAAAGCTATGACCATATATGGCAAGTTCCCTATTCCACTTAATCTTGTTGTTTTTTTGTTTGTTTTTAAAAGTTTCTTTTTGTTTTTAAAACTTTATTTTTTACCAGTTGTATAGTGTTAGATACTCAAATTAAATGTTTATATAATCAAATAGGCGAATCAGTAATCATAAGTTATCATAATAATCATAATACAAACAGTTACACATACTCATTAAAGTTTATACAAGGTGCCATATAGATTCACATACCATTCTTATTACCTAATGATAGAGCACTAAACTGCATGTCAATCATCTATTGTTGTTGTGTAAGTAATAACTCAACACTTATATGTGTCTACCAATACATCTTAGCCACCTCCACATATGCTACTGCCCCTACTATGAGTCTGCAGCACTATGAAATAGGGGCCAATAATCAATTGGGCGAGCCGAAGGAATCACCAGCGCCCTATAAGTATCCTCATGTTCATTACACTAGACAAGGTCTATCAGCGGTACATCTACTACAGTGGTACGCTTGGACCACCATGTCATGGCCACTCAGCATTTGACGATCAAAAGAGCTATGCCTAAAATCTACGGTCACACCGCAGGTATCTGCAGGAAAGCCGGCCCACAACAACCAAGGCCCTCTGCTACGTGGCCAGCACCAGCTGTTCGCCTCTCTGATCCAGTCACCTCGCCAATGCATAGGAGCAGGAGCTCCTCGGACCAGCCTCCGCCCCTGCAGGAGCAGCGGGCACCTTCCAGCAAGTCGACCTGACTTATGGCATAATTAAGGTAAGCGCTAGACTGTAGCGCCTTTACCGAGGTCTGTGCACCTTCAGCACAGCATCTGCATCCATATTTGAATCGCATTTAATTGAAAAGCAGGCCAACACGCTTCACAAATTCCACACAATCGCTTGAAACGGTGCTCCTGCACCGGAATCGCCATTCAAGTACACAAGGTACTTGATTTTAAAAATGGCCGACCGTCCACAAAGCCTGACCAGCTTGCCAAAGGCTACTCCTTCAAGCTGCACCGATAGGCTGCCCTGCCTATTTCCTTCCCCATTGGCTGCCGGCAAGCAGAGCCGGCCACAACAACCAAGGCCCACTGCTACAAGGCCAGCACCTGTTTGATACCTGTTTGTGCCTGGTTCTGCCGTTTGCCATACCCCCTGCCTGTCACACACCAGGTAACTTTTGAACTCTCATGTCACTAACATTGCAACGCAACTCCTAGCTACATGCCCTCACTGTCTCCTACCACCACGCTTGCCTGTGGTACAGCAGAAACCGGCATATGAAGTGTAAAAACTCTGCCCATCTGTGGACTGTTTTTCTAAAAGCTGCCATTAGGTTGCCTACTGAGTGAACTGCATTCAGCCTGTTTGAAACTGTCATGATCAACGGTCACACCAGTGTTTGTTTTCAAAGTACCCTTGACTCTGCCTGGCTGCATTTACTATTGCATTTAAAGTGCCTTCAAAGCAACTACACTTAGATCGTTACCACCTGCCACGACCTTTGGCCACACCAGTAATCACAATAGCATAGCATTGCAACTTGCATAGCAACTTGCACTTAGAATATCCCAGATTTAGCTTGCCAAATCTAGGTGCTCTCTGCTGTATCCATTTTAGTCGCTGCTAAATTTTGGCAATTTGATAGTCATTGCAATTCAATGTGAAAATGTCTCAGCTATCTACCTGATTTTTGAATTTCAGTCAATCTCTGCCCCACTTAGTCAACACAATCCAGTGTGACACTAGATACTTTATGACTCTCATACTTATTTGAAGCCCCACCACATAACTACTAACCTGTACCTGCTTTGCATATGCCACCTCAACATCACCTGTATACTTTGCATCTAGGTGAACCCTCTGGCCAACCATATTTAATGCATTTAGCTGCACATGCCACGTTAGCCTTACCTGTGAATTCTGCATTTAGGTGAACCCCTGTGGTCAACTGCACCTGTTTGCACATGCCACCCTAGCCTTACCTGTGAATTCTGCATTTAGGTGAACCCCTCTGGTCAACTGTATTTAGTGCATTAAGCTGCACATGCCACTTTGGCCTTACCTGGGAATTCTGCATTTAGGTGAACCCCCCTGGTCAACTGTACCTGTTTGCACATGCCACCTTAGCCTTGCCTGTGAATTCTGCATTTAGGTGAACCCCTCTGGTCAACTGTATTTAGTGCATTTAGCTGCACATGCCACTTTGGCCTTACCTGTGATTTCTCCATTTAGGTGAACCCCTCTGGTCAACTGTACCTGTTTGCACATGCCACCGTAGCCTTACCTGTGAATTCTGCATTTAGGTGAACCCCTCTGGTCAACTGTATTTAATGCATTTAGCTGCACATGCCACTTTAACCTTACCTGTGATTTCTGCCTTTAGGTGAACCCCTCTGGTCAACTGTATTTAGTGGATTTAGCTGCACATGCCACCTTAGCCTTACCTGTGATTTCTGCATTTAGGTGAACCCCTCTGGTCAACTGTATTTAGTGCATTTAGCTGCACATGCCACTTTAACCTTACCTGTGATTTCTGCATTTAGGTGAACCCCTCTGGTCAACTGTATTTAGTGCATTTAGCTGCACATGCCACCTTAGCCTTACCTGTGAATTCTGCATTTAGGCGAACCCCTCTGGTCAACTGTATTTAGTGCATTTAGCTGCACATGCCACTTTAACCTTACCTGTGATTTCTGCATTTAGGTGAACCCCTCTGGTCAACTGTATTTAGTGCATTTAGCTGCACATGCCACCTTAGCCTTACCTGTGATTTCTGCATTTAGGTGAACCCCTCTGGTCAACTGTATTTAGTGCATTTAGCTGCACATGCCACCTTAGCCTTACCTGTGATTTCTGCATTTCAGCCTTACCTGTGAATTCTGCATTTAAGCGAACCCCTCTGGTCAATTGTACCTGCTTGCACATGCCACCTTAGCCTTACCTGTGAATTCTGCATTTAGGGGAAGCCCTCTGGTCAACTGTATTTAGTGCATTTAGCTGCACATGCCACTTTAGCCTTACCTGTGAATTCTGCATTTAGGCGAACCCCTCTGGTCAACTGTACCTGTTTGCACGTGCCACCTTAGCCTTACCTGTGAATTCTGCATTTAGGTGAACCCCTCTGGTTCAACTGTACCTGCCTGCACATGTCACTTGAAAACCGCCATGCATCTCCACAACCTAAATGAACTAAAATGTACCAATTGCTACCGTCCAGTCACCAATGTATCAGGCCCTTGTGTTAAAGTCGAACCTAGATGTCAGTTTGTTTGAATACCCCTATTACATCTACACAAGGCAAGCGTACTAATTATTAGTCCACTGTACCTCTAGACACAAATGATTCAGGCAGATAACTGAAGTACCTACGGCCAAACTTAATATCCAGACGCCAGCTCACAGTAAGTCCGTGACATAGTTAAGAAATGTCCCTCACGAAAGTCACCTTGACCCTAATATTATTCACCGCTATATCCAGTACTATGGCCGTCACTCCCAAAACCAGCCCTCCCAAGGATAGAAACTTGAGACTCAGGTCCAGACTACCTAGTATCTATGAACCTGCAGGAAACTACCAGAATAACGCTAACAGACGTACTACTACCCAACCAAAAAATCGCACCGCTCACCCAAACAATCCAATTACACTAATGATCAAACTCCCACCATAACTCGCACAACTTTGGACACCCGATCACTTAAAACCTGTCAAACCAGCAAACCCAATAGCTCTCTAATACTACTAGGATCTCTCATTAATGCGTGATCAATGGTGGCCCATGCCACAGAAACTGTGGACATCCTAAATAAGGACAACTTGGTCCTACTGGCCATAACTGAGAATTGGCTTCACGATGCGGCAGGCCCAACACTGATGCTAGCAGTGCCCGATAACTACCAAATTCTCAGAGCAGACAGGCATAATGCCAGAGGTGGCGGACTAGCCATCATCTGCAAATGTACCCTTCCCATCAGACCAGCCACATCAGTCTCCTACTCATCCTGCGAAGCACTAACAGCCAAAATGCCTCTCTCTAACAACCGCACACTCTCAATCCATTTAATATACAGACCCCCAGGGCCCCTAGGCACCTTTGAAGATGACTTAACGAACCTTATAGCCAATTACACGAAAGCCCATTCCCAAACCCTACTACTGGGAGACTTTAACCTTGGCTTTAATGAAACCGACAATAAACACGCAGAGTCAGTTGAAGCCTTGCTCAAGGACCACGGTCTTGATCAAAAAGTCCTCTCCCCTACCCACATTAAAGGAAGGACCCTCGATTGGGTATCGGAACTGAACTGTAACATCAGTATCACCGATACTGCTCCACAAACATGGACGGATCACTACCTAATAACCTTCTCCGCCACTCTGGATCTCCTTAGCCCCAAAACCAACAACATGGTTCCCCCTCTGCTGACCAGAAGCAAGAAGGACATGACTGTTGAAAACATTATCCCTCTCCTCCTTCCAGCCATATCTGGCTTGGAAAGTAACAACCCGGACACCCTGGTAAATACTTTCAATGACGCTATGACCAAAGCATTAGACGCAGTTGCTCCAGCCAAACTACGTAAAGCCAAACAGGAAGCCCATTTAAATGTCTGGTTCACGCCCCACCTCAAATCGCTAAGACTACAAAAAAGAAATCTCCAATCTATCTGGCGCCACTCTCCCACTGAACACAACAAAAACAACCTAACCGAATTTGCCAAATTCTACAAAAAAGAAATCATCAAAACCAAGAAGAACACCTTTAGTGACAGGATCGCAAAAGCTAACTCTAATACTAAAGAGCTCTTTACCATCCTCCGCGAGCTAGAATCCCCCATTCAACCAATAGACAATGCGCCCAAAAACAAAGCTTGGTGCACAAATATACAAAATGCCCTTGCTAACAAAATCTCCCCGCTTCAATGTAAAATTTCTAAAAAAAAAAAGGCCACACTTCCACCTCTGCCCCAACATATACCCCAATCCCAGGAGAATAAGACCACTGCTCCATTCAGATTCAAACCTATCTCCATAATAGACACAGCAAAAACAATACTCGCCTTCAAACCCTCAAACTGTAAGGGCGACCTATGCCCTGCACAATTAATAAAGGACGCAGCTAGGGGTTTAGCTCCCTTCATTTCCAAGCTTATAAACTCTTCCTTTAAATCCAATACGGTACCCAACAACCTCAAAGAATCATGGGTCCTCCCACTATTGAAAAAACAAACTCTGGACGCCACCATTCCAACCAACTACAGACCCATCACCACAGTGCCTTTTCTACAATAGATATTAGACAGAGCTGCCTACATACAAATCCAGGACTACCTGGAGGCTAACCACCTGCTTGGCTAACGACAATCTGGCTTCCGTCCACTCCACGGCACGGAAACAGCTTTGTTAGACCTCAAGACACAAATTGAGGAACTTAAGGATAACGGGTAAACACCCTTGCTCCCCCAACTGGACTTGTCGGCTGCGTTTGACCTGGTGGACCATGCAGTCTTATGCAACCACCTTGAATCTGCCGCCAACTTCACCGGAGATGCTATAGCCTGGGTCCAATTCTTCTTAGCAAATCGCACCATGCGAGTCTTTTCCACCACCAACTCAGCCGACCCTATCAAAATAACCTGCAGTGTCCCACAAGGATCCTGTGTCTCCCCCACCATGTACAATATCTTCACCAAACCTTTGTTTGATAAGTTGGGCGGTCTGGATGTCATGTACACGAACTACGCAGATGACACCCAGATCCTTATACCCCTTTCGGGCAACTACGAGACAGACTTAGCCCTGGTGAACAAGATATACACTATCATTCAGGCATGGATGGCCACACACGGCCTCTGCCTGAATGACGAAAAAACAGAACTACTAATCCTAGGCTCTGAAGTCAACATCCAAAAACTATGCCCAAACTACACATCCTTCAGCATTGATAACAACCCTATCAAGGTGATGTCTGTGGTTAAAACCCTTGGATTCTATCTGGCCTCCTCCCTTACTCTAAAGAAGCAGGTCAACTCCCTCGCCTCCTCCACTACTTACACCTGCAGATAGACCTTACCTCTCTAGTGCGAGCTGTATTACTTTAGCTAACGCCCTTATCATGTCCAGGTTACACTACTGTAATGTCCTGTACTCTGGAACCAACAAATATATCACCGATAAACTTCAAAGACTACAGAACAATGCTCTAAGAGCAGCACTTAATATCCCCTACAGAGTGCACATCACTAATTCCAGGAAAGAGGTTAACTGGTTAAAAATAACAGACAGAATCCTACTCAAAACAGCATCCCTCACATCTAAATGTCTAAACAACCTTGCCCCACCCGTATCTTATGGAAAAAATCAACAGGAAAATCTCCACGCGACCTACGAGATATGCTAACACCTCCAAACTAGAGATTCCTAGGTTTAAACGCTCCACCGCGGGAGGATACAGCTTTCCTGTCAAAGCTGCTCACTGCTGGAACAAACTAACACTTGAACTCAGAACGGAACAACCGTACCCGAGATTCAGGCACATGATAATCAACTGGCTGCGTGACAATGGCACATAACTTTCACCTAGCCTCCTACCTAGCCACGACCCACCCTTTGCCTGGACACCCCAAGACATGCCCCGCCTCTGGGTACATGCTTGTATATATTCTTGTACATATCTGCTTTTTGCCGCTGTGTTTTATATGCATATGATTGTATATAGTCTCATATTTATTTGCGCTCTTTTTGCCACTGTGTTGTACATATTCATGCCAAACACTGTAACAAGCTTAAGTTTTCATGTAAACTGTTGCGCCCGGCTACCCTTGGGTTTGGCGCGAATTAACAAATAAACAAACAAACAAACAGCAGCGCAGTCTGAGGAGCAAACAGTTTTTCACAATTAGTAATATCTCCAAGGATGTTCTGAATTTGTGTCCAATACGAGGCTATCCCTTGGCAGCTTCGTGGACCCCAGGCCATATGGAGGAAATCAGCATCTGGTGTTTAAAACAGCAGGCATGCACCCTGAGAAATTGAATCAAATGTTGTCATTTTTTAGGGGTGATGTACTCTTGGTGTATACATTTAAATTGAAGTAATTTATGTTTATAATTCATAGAGACTCCGAGTTTGTTCAGGTATGTAATTCCAGTTGACATCATCAAAGCTGTTACCCAATGAATGTTCCCATCGCCGTCTAGCTTTCGTAGCTTTACCCCTCTGCCAACCCTGAACCATGCAATATAGTCTGGCTATAGTGTGGTGTGACTGATCTTTAGCAACAAGGCTTTGCAGCATGTTAGAGGCTTGCAGTAGTTGCGGGAATGAGCTCATTAAAGCCCTGATCTCAATCTTAACCCTTCAGTAAATCATCTGCAGTCTAAGGGCCTCATTATGGGTTTGGCATAGCTGCCTCCGAAACCGGGTGCGGGTTCCCTGAATGGGGAATTACCGGGCCATTCCGAGTTCGGAGGGCCCGGTAATTCCTCCCTCAGGGAACTCAGACCCGGACCTTCCCCATTCCCATCCGAGCCCCCATAGGGCTCAATGGGAATGGGAGAGGGAGCTAACAATGGGCCGATTACGTCCGGCCCGTTGTTAGCTCCCTGGTCCCCTCGCGGGACCCGGTAACCATGCCTGGTTTTACCAGGCGTCCTTACCGGGTCCTGCGAGGGGACCTTGTAATCAGGCGGAATGGGAATAACGGGCCTGTTAACCCATTCCACCTGACTTGTAATGAGGCCCTAAGTGTCGTGCCGCCTACATCTCTAAAGGTGTCAGCTGAAATAAATGAATCTTCCTTGAAACAGTCACATATTCTCCCAATACCAATTGTAGCAAGATTCCTGCATAAGCCAGGGTCAAACGTACAGCTTAGACCACCATATCTGAAAAACTCCACATTCATAGGTTTAGGGTCAGGCTGATTACACTGCATATGAAGTGAGTGTACTGCAGCAAGGGAAGTGTGGACTGTATGCACTTTTCTATGTGTTGTATGCTGTCCGCCCCACTGCACCGCTGTATGCCTGCGTGGCATCACTAAGACTCTCTCCAAGGCCATCTGCTGTGCGTATAAATGATATGATATGATAGTTACTTTATATACCGCCAATACACAATGTGTTTCAAAGCGATTAAAGGCAAGGGAGGGAACAAGGGAAAATACCTCATTACATGTTCGATGGCAGCCTTGCCGATAAAACTGGCAGGCTGCCGGCAAACTTGCAATTTTTTCCGGCCATTGCAACCCTGGCGGTCTCTGTATTTCCCCATTGCCAGGGGCCAGAAATGTTTACTCCCCATTCGAGCCCCATTCAGAATGGTGCCGGTGCTACCGGCAGTGTCTGCTCGCGGGTGCCAGTACGCCCGCCAGGTCCCCGTGAGCAGAACTCAAGAGTTTGCCGGTCCGGGAACTACGGTACCGGCAAGCTTACCGGTACTGTAGTTCCCAGACCGGCAAACTTGTAATGAGGCCCATTCTTACAGGCCATGAACAGTAAGGATGTGAATTTAACTATCGTACTCGGCCTGACGACATTTCAGACAGTGCAAAAGCTAAGACATTGATAAGGAAGGGAGAGGGAGAGTGGGAAGGAAATGGAAACAGACAGGCGGCTACCGTACTAGACATGACGACATTTCTGTTAGAGCCGGAAAAAAAACAAGAGGTGAGGGAGAGGGGTGCAGAAAGGGAGTGGAGGAACAAACAAGGGCCTATCGATTTCAGATATTGCTGGAGGGGGAGAGGAAAAAAAACAAGTAAGGGAAGGGGGGTGGAGACAGAAGAGGTTTCTATCATACTAGGTGCAGGGACACGCGCCACATCGTTCCAGAGCTTAATATGGCTTATCCGAGCAACTAAATAATAGGCTTCAAAGTCACGAACCGCCAATCCACTCTGCTCAAAGCGAAGTGTGAGGTCTGTCCAGGCCACTCGGGCCTCCTTACCTTCCCAGATAAATCTAGTCAACATTAAATGCATTCTATTAAAATATGACCTCAGCGGTTTTATAGGCACATTTAAAAAAATGTATAAAAACTTGGGAAGGATTACCATCTTGATGATCCATATACGGATGATAAGAGAGAGTGTTAATTTACTCCAAGGCTTCTGCAGAGACACCCGCTGCAAGGTTTGCACGTAGCAGGGACAAACAACCCTAAATACCTAACACAATCCAAACACCATTTGAACCCCCAATTGGTTAAGACCTGTGTCATGATGGGTGTAAGTGGAAACAGTTTGGATTTTGCCTAGTTAATCCTGAGCCTAGAACATTATCAAAAATTCTGTTACTGCTTCATCACTGGGGTCAACATCGTGGCAGGGGTCTGAGACGTGTATGAGGAGACCATCTGCATACAGTGAGATAAACACTTTGTGCATATACAAAACAAGACCTATATGAATATGTTCTGTATGCAGCAGACTAGCAAGGGGCTTGATGGCTATAATATATGGCATTTATAACGCGCCTATGCACAAGTGCTTCAAGGCGCTATGGCAAAAAGCATAGGTGTTGCGTGCCTCTGTATAGTGCAAAGGGGGCAGAGGATTCACCATTAACTAAAAGTCTAGCCACAGGTTTAGTATATAGAAGCATGATGAGTGAGATTCAATAAGCTCCTACTCCCATGCGCTGCAGTACAGTGAAAAAAAAGGCCAGTTCAGGAATTAAATGCTTTCTCAGTGTCTAAAAGCATAGCCACTGCATGAGATTATGGGTCCACCTGAGAGAGTATGGCAAATAGACGGCGTAGGTTTAATTGAATAAATCTCCCTGGTATAAACCCACATTGATCTGGCAGAACAAGTCTGCTCATAAGGGGAGATAGTCTGCCAGCAATTTGGTCAAAAGCTTGTTATGAATACTTAGCAATGATAAAGGTCTGTATGAAGCACAAAAGCAACTATCTTTCTCGGGCTTTGGGAATTGGTCTAATAATAATTTCTCTAAATGTAGGCAGCAATTCCTGTTTATCCAGAGCTTCTTGCTATGCATCTATACGTTTTGGAACCAAATAGGCTGCAAATCTCTTATAGTATTCCATGCCAATACCATCACAACGAGGGGACTTGCTGTTTGGGAGATCTTTGACAGTTCTCTTGATCTCAACTGCCAAGATATGGACATTCAACACCTCCTGATGTCCCTCAACTACCTAGGCCATTTCAATATAAGGTGCAAGTCTGGCTTACTATGCAAGGCAGAGTAAAATCTAACAAATGCCTTCATAATAGAGTCCTGATTTCTAGGTATGTCACCATTCTCATCAATTTCGGGGGTCTGCAAAGATGGTTGCTCAGCTCTGAGTGCCCAAGAGAGGAGTCTGCCTGGTCTATCCCCCCTCTCCATATCGTCTGGCCAAAACTCTACACCCAAAAGAACATATCTCCCTGTAAGCGGCCTCGTGGAACTCACTGATGTGGTCCTCGGGTTCAGCCAGCAATTTACTAGACCAAAATCTAATAAATTCTGTTCATACAGTTTTTATTGCCCGTTTAGTTCTCTCAAGGGTAACCCTCAATACTTTAAGCACACCATTTTCTTTAGAGGTACAGACCCCTCTCAAATATATTTTATACGTTTTACTAAGTGGTGATATCTCAGCTACCGGCGCTTTATTGATATTTAGAAATGTAGACTTCTCCATCTGAAGTTCAGCTAGAAAAGTCACGTCATGCAGAGAGTCAGGTTTACATTTCCAGTTTCGACTAAACCAGTGATTTTGTCTGGAAGGGATAGTGCCAAAGTTAACGGGGAATGATCAGAAAGTGTATGTGGTAAAATATCACATTTCTTCACCCAAATCCCCATGTGTTGAGATATAAGCCATGATCTATATGGGAATATGAATCAAGGAATGTTGATTAGAACGTGTAATCTTGCATTGTACCATTATTAATCCGCCACACATCCAAAAGGGTATACTTATCACTAAGGTACAACAGTGCTCTTGCAGCTCAATTCAGAGATTTGAGCCTGTCCGTGGATCTATCTATTGTGAGATCAACCACTGTATTCAAGTCAGCAACAAATAACATTGTATAGTCTAAAAATCAGTGCAGTTTGATTTAAATGTTATCAAAATAATTGGGGCCATCCGTGTTGTGAGCATACAGATTTACACATACAAAATGATGTCTAGAACTGAAACCAGCAAAGATAATAAGTCTCTACTCAAGTGTCAGTCCCTATTTGATGTTGTTGAAAACCTAATGAGTTATGCATGACATTCATGACCCTCCTCAACGGCATTAGGTCAAATGACCTTTTTTTTATAAAAAAAAGCAAAATAAAAAAAAACGTTTAAGAAAGACCGCTATGTGACCACACAGAGTAGTCTTTCTAAATCGAACTGTCAGCTTCTGCGATGCACACTTATGCGTGCAGGATCTGACAGGCACTCCAGGATCCGGAAGCGACCATGAAGGAGAATGTGCATGTTCATGTGTGCATGTGTGTTTGTGTTGGGTGTACGTGTTTGTGTATGTTTCTGTGTGTGATGGGGGAGTCTTGGGAGGGGAGGGCGACGGCAAGGTCTGTGGGAGAGGGGTTTTGGGCGTGAAACCCCCCTAATACTTAGCAAATGGGGCAAGAGAGGGTGGGGGTGGAGGCTGGGAAGTGGGGGGAGAAGAAATTAACTTTTTTCTATTTTTGTAGGCCGCCTAAAACCTTTTGGTTAGGCGACCTACAAAAATCATAAAAATTACATAGAAACTCCTCTACACATAGGCCATCATGTTGCCCCGCATGCCGCCTGACTCGCTAGATGGCCCCTGCCCCTCCCCTCCCTGCCACCCAGTACAGCTGTACCCCTCCTCTGTCCCCCTCTATATCCTACCCCTGCTGTATATCTGTTCTGTTGTTACCAGTAAAAAGTGCTCCACTATGCATCTGTAAAGCGCTCCGTTATGTGTCTGCATATGGGTATACCTCTGTAAAGCACTCCGTTATGTATCTACATATGTGTATACCTCTGTAAAGCACTCCGTTATGTATCTGCATATGGGTATACCTCTGTAAAGCACTCCGTTATGTATCTGCATATGGGTATACCTCTGTAAAGCACTCTGTTGCTTCTCGAAGCGAGGTCTGTGCTAAATAAATACCATAATAATAATAATAATAATAATAATAATAATAATAATAATAATAATGACCCCTCAAGAATAGGTGGTATATGAGGAGTGCCATTGGATTTTCAGAATCTAGTTCAAACTTTCTCTGTGAGATATGTCTCCTGTATATAGAGGTTTGATGTCTCTTCAGGTATGCTATAATTGTACGCTGTTTGATAACGTACCAACCCAAGACATTCCAGGTTAAAAGAGTAACATTGGACCTCATATAACATCCTTAGGTGCCATAGTGGTAGTAGATGCCATCACAGTTACAGAACAGAGATTACAGCTGTAAAATAGGACCCATTGCACAGAGCACCTGTCCTCTTATCTTTCGCATTAGCAACATTTCTCCAATAACACTTTGATAATGATTAATACATCCCCCAATACACATACTCCAGTGGGCATTTACATATTTTAGGGGGGCCTTGCCCACTCAGGCCCTACCCTGTCTACGCCTCTAACTCCAACCCCCACCCAGCACCCTCACTGAAATAACTCCAACCTCCAGTTTAGCATCCAATTAACCCCACACCTAGCACCAGAAACAAGAAAAGAAAAAAGAAAAAACACAAATAAATCTACCAAAATAACTAGTGGTCCTGGCTGTGTGGGAGGGAGGCGCTACATACAAAACCCTGACCGGAGAACCATTCAACAAATAGGGATATATAGAGGCAACCATTAACAGTTAGTATCACCCACATCTGGAAAACCCATGAGTGGTTACATTGTTATGTAAAGAGTATCAAAAAAGCAATAAAAATGTCACATTGACTCAGAAAAACTCAAGGCCTCTTCCGGGGAAATAAACAAATGCTACCAGTATCTGATCCCCTGGATAACCTTCCGTTTAGCTGGAAATAAAATATGAAGTGTCACGTTGTTCTCTGTCAGCCTGCGTTTGACGGTGGACGTCGAAGAAAGTTTGCCTAGCATTCTGGACAGCAACACTGCAGTCAGGGTATGTGGAGATACGAGTGTCATCAAAGCGCAGCCTTCAGTATTAAATCCCTGTCCCTATAGTTTCGTATCTGTCTTTGCGGTAACTGTGCGAGGTGGGCACCCCGGGGCAGATCTGGAGCCCTGTGTCTGATGCGACCCCTCTATCAGCAAATGATCGGAGAAGCCATGCTGCCCCAAGAATATCCCTAGTGGACCTTTAGCAGCCGTCTCTGAAAGGCCAGCGATGCGCATGCTGCTGCAGTGTGCCCTGGACGCCAGGTCATCCTTTGTTACTGCACCTCCTTTTGCAGGCGTTTCACCCTCTGCCTCTCATACTGCTGCATAGCAGTTCAAGCTTATTCGCCAGGGTTTCTGTTTCCTGCCTTTTATCTCAAGCATGATGCACGCAATTCAGCAGACTGCTGATCCTTAAGTCGATCGGAGGGAGTGATGGGCAGGCCATCCTCACATGTATCCTTTGTGTTCGAAGTGCTTCTAGCAAACACATGAAGTCAGACTTGTTTTTTTAAATTAGTCCCAGGCATATTCCGCACCACACGAGCAACCAGCAAACAGAACGCAGCTTGCATGGCGTTAAAGTGTTGTAGGTCATGCCGTTTTAGGTCAGTGTCAAAACCCTGCTCGCCACTGGCCTCTATATCCTGCAACGTAGAGCAACAGCAGAAAGAAGGAGCAGCCCCAAAAAGGTTTTCAACAGGTAGTATGTGTAGGAAGCGAAAAGCATTAGAGCTGCAGCACATAGCTACAATTCTCTGGAGATCAGGGCCACTGCAACCACAGGAACACCAGCACATAGCTAGAATTCTCCGGAGATCAGGGCCACTGCAACCACAGGAACACCAGCACATAGCTAGAATTCTCCGGAGATCAGGGCCACTGCAACCACAGGAACACCAGCACATAGCTACAATTCTCCGGAGATCAGGGCCACTGCAACCACAGGAACACCAGCACATAGCTACAATTCTCCGGAGATCAGGGCCACTGCAACCACAGGAACACCAGCACATAGCTAGAATTCTCCGGAGATCAGGGCCACTGCAACCACAGGAACACCAGCACATAGCTACAATTCTCCGGAGATCAGGGCCACTGCAACCACAGGAACACCAGCACATAGCTAGAATTCTCCGGAGATCAGGGCCACTGCAACCACAGGAACACCAGCACATAGCTAGAATTCTCAGGAGATATGGGCCACTGCAACCACAGGAACACCAGCACATAGCTGGAATTCTCCGGAGATCAGGGCCACTGCAACCACAGGAACACCAGCACATAGCTACAATTCTCCGGAGATCAGGGCCACTGCAACCACAGGAACACCAGCACATAGCTAGAATTCTCCGGAGATCAGGGCCACTGCAACCACAGGAACACCAGCACATAGCTACAATTCTCCGGAGATCAGGGCCACTGCAACCACAGGAACACCAGCACATAGCTACAATTCTCCGGAGATCAGGGCCACTGCAACCACAGGAACACCAGCACATAGCTAGAATTCTCCGGAGATCAGGGCCACTGCAACCACAGGAACACCAGCACATAGCTAGAATTCTCCGGAGATCAGGGCCACTGCAACCACAGGAACACCAGCACATAGCTACAATTCTCCGGAGATCAGGGCCACTGCAACCACAGGAACACCAGCACATAGCTAGAATTCTCCGGAGATCAGGGCCACTGCAACCACAGGAACACCACCACATAGCTACAATTCTCCGGAGATCAGGGCCACTGCAACCACAGGAACACCAGCACATAGCTACAATTCTCCGGAGATCAGGGCCACTGCAACCACAGGAACACCAGCACATAGCTACAATTCTCCGGAGATCAGGGTCACTGCAACCACAGGAACACCAGCACATAGCTAGAATTCTCCGGAGATCAGGGCCACTGCAACCACAGGAACACCAGCACATAGCTAGAATTCTCCGGAGATCAGGGCCACTGCAACCACAGGAACACCAGCACATAGCTACAATTCTCCGGAGATCAGGGCCACTGCAACCACAGGAACACCAGCACATAGCTACAATTCTCCGGAGATCAGGGCCACTGCAACCACAGGAACACCAGCACATAGCTACAATTCTCCGGAGACCAGGGCCACTGCAACCACAGGAACACCAGCACATAGCTAGAATTCTCCGGAGATCAGGGCCACTGCAACCACAGGAACACCAGCACATAGCTACAAGTCTCCGGAGATCAGGGCCACTGCAACCACAGGAACACCAGCACATAGCTAGAATTCTCCGGAGATCAGGGCCACTGCAACCACTGGAACACCAGCACATAGCTAGAATTCTCCGGAGATCAGGGTCACTGCAACCACAGGAACACCAGCACATAGCTACAATTCTCCGGAGATCAGGGCCACTGCAACCACAGGAACACCAGCACATAGCTAGAATTCTCCGGAGATCAGGGCCACTGCAACCACAGGAACACCAGCACATAGCTAGAATTCTCCGGAGATCAGGGCCACTGCAACCACAGGAACACCAGCACATAGCTAGAATTCCCCGGAGATCAGGGCCACTGCAACCACAGGAACACCACCACATAGCTAGAATTCTCCGGAGATCAGGGCCACTGCAACCACAGGAACACCAGCACATAGCTAGAATTCTCCGGAGATCAGGGCCACTGCAACCACAGGAACACCAGCACATAGCTAGAATTCTCCGGAGATCAGGGCCACTGCAACCACAGGAACACCAGCACATAGCTAGAATTCTCCGGAGATCAGGGCCACTGCAACCACAGGAACACCAGCACATAGCTAGAATTCTCCAGAGATCAGGGCCACTGCAACCACAGGAACACCAGCACATAGCTAGAATTCTCCGGAGATCAGGGCCACTGCAACCACAGGAACACCACAGACATATCTGGCCACAAAAGAATAATCTACAAGTGCCTGTTCAATGTACACATGGGTATAGCAGCTTTCACAAACTTATAGGCGTAGAAAGAAGGAAGAGGAGCAGCACGTTTTTATATAGCTACGGACCAGCGCATGGATCCTATTATCACATAAATCAGCGTGCATGCACAGGCTTCAACACCATCATTTGAGAGGAGTGCCTATCCCATGCCACCACAGAGATCAGTGTGATAGATATGACCAGCAAGTTCCAGATAGCATGACAACCACGTCTGTTGATCACCTACGCACTGTACTATAGGAAGCATAGGGATGAAATAACGAGCACAGCCCGGGCTGCACCCTCTCTCCTGGTGCTAAGTGTCTCAGGGCTGAGTATAGCAACCAGAGGAACTGCTGTCCTCTGCTCTGCCCCTCCTCCATAGGGATGGAGCAAGCTCTGTAGGGATGGACCATCTGTAGACATGCTCCGTAGGGATGGAGCAAGCATAGGGATGAAATCACAAGCACAGCCCGGGCCGCACCCTCTCTCCTGGTTCTAAGTGTCCCAGGGCCGAGTATAGCACCCAGAAGAACTGCTGTCCTCTGCACAGCCCCTCCTCCGCACACCTCCTCCTCTCCCGCACCGTTAGCCAGACGCGGCGCAGCAGCAGCTGCAGTACCACAGTAGCGAAAAAGTCTGAGGGCTTGTGGCAACGCTGGTGGGTCAAACCGTATGAGTGGTGGCATTGCACGCCATCCTCCTCTCCCAGGTTGCCCGAGCCTCACGTCTCCCTACAGCAGAGTTCGTACTGTATAGGCACATCACCAATACCGCAGAGCACTCTGACATCCATATAGCAGCAACCGGTGGCCTTATTCCGTCCCCTCTTCACTAATATATAAGGATGCAGGTTCTCAGGGCAGAGCACACTGATTAGGCAACCATTACTGTTGGTGCCATCTAGAGCCCCCTTCCACTTATTCTTGCATGACATAACATTTTTTTCATGGTTGGTTTATTTCAAACGTTTCATATGTTCCACATATCACAATTCATAATTTCCAATCTCACCATTAAAATGATTTCATCACAAAAAAAAAATCAGACTTAAAATACATACCCATAACAACATTTCTTCCAAGAACTTCATCACTGCAAAAATCATAGTAGGTCTTTCCCCAATTATAACCAAGGCCCACCAATCTTCAGCTGATAAGGTTTGACATTTTTGCCAATGTTACCTAGATGACGAGTTCTTAACGTTGTTAATTCCTTAAATTCAAATACTAGATGCTTCGATGATTCAATTAAATTCCTGTTTTCAAAATCTACAATACGATTCCGTCCAGTCTATTTGCCTCCGAACAGTTAACACCTCTCTGGTGGGGAGGATATTTAAACGTAACCGTATAAACAAATCCCGAAAATGAGGACATGGAAACTTGGATAAATACGCTGGCAATTGTTTGATTACTCTCCTTTCATGTATCAAATTTAGAGATAATCTGTATGTACTTCTTGTTTCTTGCATATTTATCTAGTCCTGTCTCAGTATATTTTGCTTGATCTTTTCTGGATTTGTTACTTATATCGCGACAGACAAGTCTAAACTTTCTAACCAATGTTTAAACATCTGTTTCTAGGCCTCTAACAGCCATTCACTTTTCTGGTTGTCCCAATTTCTTATAATCTCAAATGGAGGGAGATTATATAGCATAACACATTTACGAAACAAAGCAAGGGATTTCCATAAAATGGTCAAATGGAGGGATTGTAAGCCTAGTTCAAACCCAACCGCTGCCATCGGCAAACTATTGGGAAGATGGAGTACCCTTCTCAAAAGGCACCCTCAAGGACTTCCCAAGTTTGCCCTGGCAGGTTCAAAGTCGCTTCAGCCCTATAAGTCAAGATCGGGACTACCTTTTGTTTGTAAAATGCTACAGTTGGGCAGATTGTAAATTTGCCATAGTTCTTATGTAACACCGAGCCCTGTGTCTCTACATTTTTACAGATGGACCTCAATGCCAAACCCCACCCTTTTTCATTTATGTAACAATTGTTGGAAACTCCCAAGAAAATCAACAAATCTACCTGGTCCAATTTTTCTTTTCCCACATGCCATCTGAATCTCGTTTTTTTGGCTTACTCTGTTAGGTGGTTAGTATCATTATTTTAGTTTTACGTTGATTCTGAGTTAATTCTCCTTTATATACAATCTAAGATAGTTTAGTCTCCTCTGTAGTCCTATTGTTGTTTGTTCAATCATAACCAAGTTGTCAGCATATAGGATCCACGCGAGAAGATTTTGGTATATTTTAGGTGGAGAGGCATTTGAATAAAAGCTAAATTGAATAATGAGGGAGCTAGGGGGCAGCCTTGCTTCAGTCACCAAAACATATGATTGTTTTTAGAAAAAATGCCCTCCTTTCAGAGTCTCATTTGAATAAAAGTTGATTTATATAAAGCCTTTATCTTCTCCACCAAATCTGAGGGGCATTTCCAAACTGTTAAGTTATCCCAAAGTTTCTCCCTGCTGACACTGTCAAAAGCTTGTTCCAAATCAATGAATGTCAAATCAATTTTACTTTTGGTCTTGATCGCTGTCAATTTTATCAGGTTCAGCAGGAAGAGATTAAGACTTGTACCAACACCTTTAACGAAGCTGCACTGTCTTGGATCCAGATGCCCAGATTGAGTCGCACAGATCATCAAATGGTCTAACACCACTGCTGCAAAGATCTTTCCTAAAATGTTCAGGAGTGCGATGGTTTCTAGGATCTTCCCTATCTCCCTTTTTGAACACGGGGATTATCAAAGCAGTCTTCCATGAAATGGGGACATCCCTGGATAATAGGACCTGATTAAATAACAAACCACAAAAGTCCACTCATGACTCTGTTTTGTTTTAGAATGTAATTGGTGATTCCATCGGGTCTGGGGCTCGTAAGGAATTTAATGACTCAACATCGTCCTTATCAAAATTGATCAACCATTTCTCATATCATTAAGCCTCCTCCTAGATAGTCGTAGGTCTTGACTGTTCAAACAGGGCTGTAAAATGGGAGTTAGTGCCCAATCGTGGGAGGCGGTGCCGGAAGCGAGCATGGTGGTAGCTGTGCCTGCCATGCTCATAATGGGGCCCATTGGCTTTATGACCCCTCCCCCATTGATCAAGAAGAACAAGTTGCTTACCAACTGTAACATTATTTCAACTGGATGTTCTTCCCACGTATTGCTCATCTTATGACATTCGTATTCTGCCAGCTTCGCTGCTTCGGAAAAAAAACTTCTCGGTAGAGGGCGCCGTGCACAAGGTTGTGGCGTCGATGTCCCTCGCCGGGCTCCGTACCATGTCAACGTCACCATCAGTATAAATAGCTTGTGCTGCGCCCGTTGGCTTCAGTTCTGTTTTTTCGAGGAAATATTCGAGGAACACCCAGGCGTGCCAATGACTGATAAGACTCTTCGTGAGAGGAGAGTGCAATTAACGTAAACTGTACTGTGAGGTAGGATTTGAGGGGCGATGAGGAATACGTGGGAGGAACATCCAGTCGAAAGAACATTACAGTTGGTAAGTAACTTGTTCTTCAAATGGATTGTGTCCTTCCACGTATTCCTCATCTTATGATAGACTCCCATAGCAGTGGTAATTTTGGAGGTGGGAGTACTAATTATTTTTCTCATGAATGGAATGAAGTACCGCCTTGGCAAATAAACCTTCATTGGAAGAAGCGGCATCTAAGCAATAATGCTTGATGAAGGTATGCATTGATGCCCATGTTGCAGCTGAACAAATATATGCTGCAGGGACTCCCCTCTTCAGAGCCGCATAAGTAGCCATCCCCCTAGTGGAATGGGCCCGAAGCCCATCCGGTGGGTCCTTTCCCGCCAATCTGTAGCACTCAATTATAGCCAGAATGATCCAGTGGGATATAGGGCCTCATTACGAATGTGGCGGTAAGGCAACAACGGCGCCGGTAGCATACCGCCACATTACGAGTTCTGCTTGCCTGGGCCGGACTGCATGCGTGGTCTGACCAGGCGTGCAGACCGGAACCCGCAAGCAGAACTCGTGATTGCACTGGCACCATTCAATTCGTGATGGGCCGGTAATGGCCCATTCGTGGGTGACGGTAGCGAGTAGACTCGTAATGAGGCCCAAAGTCTATTTTGTCACCGCTAATCCCAATTTATGGCCTGTATAAACTACAAAAAGTTGATCATCTTGACGCAGTTTTGACATTCTTGAAGTGTAAAAACTGAGAGCTCTTTTTGGGTCCAGTCTATGCAGTCTCTCCTCTTCTTTGCCCAAATGAGGAGGAGGGTAGAATGTTGTTAATATTATTTTTTATGACAACTGGAAGTCAGAAACTACTTTTGGTAAGAAAGAGGGTTTAAATTTAAGAACCACTTTGTCCTTGTAAAAAGTAGTATATGGAGGTTTACATGAGAGAGCCTGTGGTTCACTAACCTAAGGACACAAGAAGGACCGTTTTTAATGTTAGAAGCCTCAAGGAGCAGGAGTGCAGAGGCTCAAAAGGTATACAAGTTAGAAACTTAAGTACCAGATTTAAATCCCAAATTGGGACATGAAAGGGGACTGGAGGGTAAATATTAGCAAGCCCCTTTAGGAATTGAATTATTAATGAAATTCTGAAGTAGGAAACCTCTTCTGAGGAGCGCTTGAAAATGGACAGCGCAGCTAGATATCCTTTAATTGTCCCAATCTGGAGCCCCAGATTGGATAAATGCAATAGGAAAGAGTGCACTATTGGGGTGCCACATTGAAAAGGGTCCACATCCTTCTCTTTGCACCAGTTACTGAACCTTTTCCAACGACACTGGTACAAAGATTTTGTTGCTGGACTTCTGGCCGAAAGCAAAATCTCCATTATGTCATTTGGAAGATCCCAATCCTTGTATCTCAACCTTTCAGAAACCATGCCTGAAGGTTGAGTGTTTTGACCACTGGATGGAGAACCCTACCTTCCTCTTGCGAGAGGAGATCCTCTCTTTGCGGAAGATGTATTGGAGGGCAGATGGACATGTCCAGAAGGTTCGGTTACCACGTCCTCCTGGCCCAATCTGGGGCAATTAGGATCATGGTTTTCCTGAACTTTCTCAACCTCCTGATTACTTGAGGAATCACAGGGACTGGAGGAAACACATACAGAAGTGGGAACTTCCAGTCCACCACAAACACGTCTCCTGGAACTGCTCTTGGGGGGAAATTCCCTTGAACAGAACTGTTTGCACTTCCGGTTGACCGCGGTCGCAAACAGATCCACTTGAGAGGTTCCCCAAAGGGCAAAGATCTCCAGAAGGACTTCCTGAGCTATCGCCCACTCGTGGGAGACTGTGCACTGCCTGCTCAGAGCATCTGCCGCGATGTTCTACTCTCCGGCTAGGTGGACTGCCGATAGAGATTCCCTTTCGTATTGCCCAGAACCAGAGCTGCATTGCCTCTCTGCACAGGAGTAGTGATCCTACGCCTCCTCTCATGTTGAGGTAGTACATGGCCACTGTGTTGTTCGTCATTATCAGGACATTCTTTCCCTGTACAGGAAGGCCTTCAGCACTAGTCTGATTGCCCTCAGCTCCAACAGGTTGATGTGTAGTTTGGACTCCGATGGAGACCAACGACTGCTGATTGTCAGATCGTTGGTGTGGGCTCCCCACCCCGAAGTGAGGTGTCCGTCACTACTGTTATCTCCCGCCATGGTTGCCCAAAAAATTCTCCCTTGAATATATTGTCGTTGCAAGCCCACCATAGTAGATCCTGAGCAACTGCGCTCGGCACTTGCAGAAGATCCAACATACTCCCCGGGAACTGGGACCACTGAGTTCTGAGGGCCCATTGAAGAGATCTCATCCTCAGTCGAGCCTGTGGACCAGAAAAATGCAGGATGCCCGAGCAACCTCAGAAAATCGAAGGCTGGTAGATATTGGGCATTCTGGAACTTTGTTACCATCTGCAGTATGTGGAGAGCTCTCACCTCAGGAGGCGAGGCTTTGCCCGAGGAAGTATCCAAGACTGCTCCAATAAACTGGAGCTCATGGGATGGTATCATGTGAGACTTCTTGAAATTGAGGGAGAAGCCCAGTTTGTGAAGGAAGTGACAGGTGATTGACAGATGTTCCTAAACTTGTTCGGGAGAATGCGCTCTGATCAACCAATGGTCCAGGTAGGGGTAGACGTTAATCCCCCCTCTCCTGAGACTTGCTGCCACAACCACCATCAGTTTGGTGGAAACCCTCAGGGCGGAAGTAAGCCTGAATAGCAGAACTCGAAACTGATAGTGAGAACCGCCAACCGCGAACCTCAGGTACTTTCTGTGCTTGGGATGGATTGGCACATGAAAGTAAGCATCCTGAAGGTCCAATGATACCAACCAGTCTTGGAGTTGGAGAGCCTGAAGGATCTGAGAAAGGGTTTCCATCTTGAACTTGTCCTTCCTGAGGAACTTGTTCAAGTTTCTGAAGTCCAAGATGGGTCTCAATCCTCCGTCCTTCTTTGGAATGAGAAAGTAAGGGGAGTACCAACCCTTGTTCCTCTCCGCTACAGGTAGATGCTCTATTGCACCTTTCTCTAGCAAGGTTAGAATTTCCTGCAACAGGAGCGCATCTGGAATTTTGACAGAGTTGGTTCCCGGTGGATGGTCCTGGGGCCTTTTTAGGAAAGGAAGGCAGTAACCTTGAGCTACTGTCTTCAGTGCCCAAGCATCTGAAGTAATGCCCTGCCATTCTTTCAGTTGCTGAGAGATTCTGCCTCCCACCAGGATTTTGTGTGATAAGGCCTCAGAGTGATTTGGAGGCAGCTGCAGGAGCGGCTGAAGGCAAAGATGCTGTTCCTGAGGCTGGTTTTGCACTTTTTCCTAGTCCACCACAAGCAACATTTCTCTTGCCTCTTTGAATGGCCTGTCCTCTTTCTCTACCAAAAGAGGAGTAATACCGAAAAGAACAACCTCTCCAGGAAGATGAGCAAGAATATGGTTTCTGAGGCTGTCGCATGGAGGTGCTAAGAGATTTAGCTGCCACTTTTGAGGTCTGTAGTTTTTCTAAGATTTCATCAGCTTTACTACCAAACAGCCTCAAGCCATCACAAGGCATGTTGAGTAGCCTGGCCTGCACGTCTGGTGCAAACCCCGACTTCCTCAACCACGCAAATCTGCGTAACACTGTGCTTGCAGCCATGGATCTGCTGATAGCCTCTTTGCCGCCTTTCCGTCTTTGACAATATTCAGGAAGCCTTCCCTTTCCTCGCCTTCCAGAATATCTTCATCTGCCGCCGAAATGTAGTCCCACAGGGTATGGGTGAACCTGGCCGGGGTACAGGTGACATTAGTTGACTTGAGAGCCATGCTACCCGAGGTAAAGACCTTACGGGCCCAAGCATCCACCTTCTTATCCTCTCTATCTGGGGGGATAGATGGATAGGCTGTTTGTCTTGACTTGCCTCAATAACCAGACTTTCTGGAGTGGGATGCCTACTTAAATAATCACGGTCAGAACAAGAAGTTCTATACTTCTTTGGAAAATTACTATTGACTGCAGCAATTGTATCAGGAACTTCCCAGCTTTTTTTCTACCGTTCTCTGAAGTGCCCTATGGAAGGGGAGAACTGGGTCGTTCTGGGTCCTTCTGGGGGCCCTGGTCAAGTATATCAGTCATATCATCCTGATCAAATGTGGGTGAGGCTCTACCCCAGCCCATGTATTCAACAACCCTATTCATTAGACTCTTGTACCCTGAATCTGCATGTTCTGCAGGGTCAGGTTTTGTAAACTCTAGCTCAGGTGATGTATCAATGCCACTAGCAGAGTGAAGGGTGTCACACAGGTCTCTCATTTTCGAGTCTGGATCGATTAATTATTCTGGGACCTCTCTGGTACCATATTGTACTCCAAAAGGAGAAACTTCTTCTTCTTCAGAGACACTTTCTACAAATATAGAAGACGTAGTCTTAAAGAAGTCTGACTTAGGTAAAGGAGTAAATCTCCTTTCATGTACTTGAGTTTGGGTCGAAGGAATAGAAGGAATCTTCGATGGCATCAAAGGAGTCTTCGAAGACAGCGATGACGTCTTCGACAAAGGTGTCGAAAAGGCCTTTGGCTTCGATATCGAAGCCGTTGGCGCTGATGGTGTCGACGAAGTCGTCGAGGGCTTCAACGACTTATGTTTTTTAGTCGGTGTCAGGGAAACACTTGATTCTCGATGAATCTTCGATGATTTTACGTCGACTCGAGACTTTCGAGGTTCGCCTTTACTACTGGATTTTTCCACAGTAGTTCCTGACTTCCTTGTGTGGTCCAACGGAGCGACCGGGGTCTGGCTCTTTTGAGGCTCCTTTGAGGGGGTCGAGGCTGCATTCTCAAAGACCTTCATCATCTTCCTTCTAAATTCATCCCATTTTCTTGGGGAATCCAACTTAGTTGGGCATCGTACCAATTCGGTAGACGTATCAGAGGAAGAGGAGGGAGATCTATGTCTCCTCTTAACTTTCTTTGAAGAGGAAGACGAAGAGCGTCTCAATCTACTGCGTGATCGAGACCTCTTGGAATGTTTATGGCGATCCGATTCTTTCGAATCGCTCGATTTCCTATGTTTTTCTGAAAGGGCCTTCGAGGAGGCCTTAGAAGCTTCCCGCCCCACCACCAGTTTACCTTTCCTCTCACAAAGGGCCTTCTCCATCATCGACTGACAGGAGCCACAGTCGCCGGTTCGATGGTCTAAACCTATGCACCAAAGACAAACGCGGTGAGGATCAGTAATCGACATCTTCGATCCGCACTCTATACATTTTTTGAACCCCGTCTTGGGAGTAGAAGGGGTGGAAGAAGACATTTTCGGAAGATAATTTCGAAGCGCGCTGTTCTCGAGAGCGAAGCAATCGGAAAAACGGAACTGAAGCCAACGGGCGCGGCACAAGCTATTTATACTAATGGTGACATCGACATGGTACGGAGCCCGTCGAGGGATAGCGACGCTACAACCTCGTGCACAGCGCCCTCTGCCGAGAATTTTTTTCCGAATCAGTGAAGCTGGCAGGATACGAATATCATAAGATGAGGAATACGTGGGAGGACACAATCCATTTGAAATTCAGGTTATTTTGCCTTCAACGGAGCTCTGAGAAGAAGTAATCTATCAGTTTCATTAGCAGAGTCGAAGGGGGAGGACCCGCTCACCTCAAACAGGCTCGTAGACCCGGGAAGGGAAGCTGTTTCATTTCAAAGCTTTGGCTGGCGACGAGTGCAGGGGCCGGTCCACACCATTAGGCCCACTAATGTCAATATTAGTGTCAATGAGGGGTTCAAGCTCTGTTCAAATTCCAGTACAACTCCTGCTGCCAACTCACGTGCTGGCACTACACGCCCGGCACCTCCTTTAATACGGAATTTTTGTAAGTTAAAGGCGACGCTTCAATGCAAACACACTAGCACAGGAGCAGTCTCACTAGCCAACAGTCCGGTACTCCTCCTGGTACCAATGAACGCACCAGCGCTACGCACCTGACACCTCCTTTAATAGGGACTTCTTGTAAGTTAAAGGAGTCGCTTCAATGCAAACGCACTGGGACAGGAGCAGTATAACTAGCCAATAGTCCGGTGCAACTCCTGCTGCCAACGCACGTTGGAGTTCTAATAGGGATATATTTGGGGTACAGCAGGCTGTACCCAATGATAATTGTACTCAAAAAGGCATCACCAACCAGAGAAGCACCCACAGCCCCCCACAATACAAGGATACCTGCACAGGGAACAGGGTGGCTTAGGGTGTGTTAGGGGCATATAAAGGATGTGTGTGTCTTAGGGGACTAGTATGACCCAAAATGGAAACAGTCAGAATAACGGTCAGTCACGTAAATGGAAAAATGTAGGGGCCTGTTGTGAGAGGTGCAGTCAAGATTCCTAGGCGTATGGATGGCATACTATATGGACAGCATGAAAGCTTCCAAGAAAGGTTTGCTTACAGAGAACAATGCAACTTTAATGAGGGGAGCTTGTGTATAGACAGGATTATTGCCTCCAAGATGAGCACCAATGCCTACAAGAAGGGCCAGCTATATGGAGGGGTGCACTAAATCATCCAGTAAGGGCTGCTGTAAGGAGAGTACGAATGCCTCCAAGAAAGGCAGGCTGTATGAAGATCATGACTACCTCCAATAAGGGCCCTCTGTTGAGAGCAAATAGGCCCCCAAGAGGGGCCTGTTAAAGAGCATCAAGGTCTCTGACTAAAAAAACAAATGCCTTTCTGAAGGGAGTGTTATATCCATTTAGAAGGATGAGAGAGTTTTTTGTGAAAAATGCATGTTCATTAAAGCGATAATAGTTTTCTGCAGGTTGCTTTTAGCGCATTTTCATTGTTTAGTTCTAATGAAATGAACAACCATTTTATTTAACATTCAACCATGTATTTTATTGGTGCTGTCCATTGGTTTTCATATGTAGATAGTCGAGTTTGCAAATCTTTTATTTATAAATCAAAAGGTAACCTTCACACATGTTTCACTGCACCATGGAATCTCTTCAGGAGGATTATAGGTGCTTGTATCGTAAGGGGTCATGTGCATAGGTGGCAATATGATAAAGGTCCTAAAATAAGTAAATAAACTCAAATCTTCTTGTGAAAGTGGCTCTCATTTCCTAAGGCTGCCATTATGCAATTCTATATGTAAGCACTTGGACAACATGATTAGAATGCATGGTTGAATCAAGGAATATGTGTGTAAAGAAATCTTACGCAAACACACACACAAAGCCACTATCCCATTCGAAAGGACAGTAGAGGACCTGTAAGTGTGCAAGGTTCCACAGATGATATTGATTTTGGAAGCAGCGCAAAACCATATCCCTACTCTGTATGTCTTTCTTTAAAGCGACAACTGTTCTACAATGTGACATATTACCCAAGAAGGAGTCCTCATTATGCGAGTCCTACTTGGGACCATGCCGTTGGGAGCAATTACAACATATAAAAAGCAGATCCTCTGGTTAAATCAAACATTTCAATATTTTTTTTTTTGGCAACTCAAATTCATTTTAGACATTTTTATCATAAATACACATCCAATGATAGCTATTTAGCTAATATTATTACATCCCATGTGTTAATACAAAACAATAGTCAGATAAAAATGGACTACTGTATCTCATTAATTACCACATTAAATATTAATTAATCACATAAATATCATTCAAAAGTTGTAAAAACCATGTCCATAACAATAATTTGAATGTACAAAAAATTAGAGATCCACCGTTGGGCATTCCATTATAAGCCTGCGTATCTGTACCTGATATCCTGTTCAGCGTTCCTGGCATGATTGTCCAAAACAACGATTACTATGCACACTGAATGATTTCAATACTCCTTAGGGGACTGACCTGTATTTATTCTTATGGTCAACAACAATTGTATAACAACATACAATATTAAACAAATTACCTAAAATAATATATACCCTTAGGGACAGTACCTTGGGTAAGAACATAGTGTAACATATAAATAGACGTCTACAGGATGCATTGAGACCTTAGTCTAGGTACAGTAGAAGAAAACAATAACGTGCACAAAAAAGTATATTTTTACAAATTTCTTTTACAAAATGCATTATGGGGTGGCATGGGACCATTATATTGGCAACACCAAGGTGAGGTGCACGGACATGTGAAGGCTCAGGATGTGGTGGAAGTACAGGAAGAGTTGAATGTGCAGAAGGAGGTGAAGGGGTGGAGAGAGAGGAAAGTGCAGAGGAGGTGCAAAGTGAATTAGAGGGGAGAATGAGGGGAGAGAAGGAAGTTTGAATAAGGCAAACATCAAGTACCAGGAGAGTAGAGAAGAGAGGCTGGAGGTGACTAAGACTGTGGATGGGGCAAAGAAACAAAAGAGGTTTGAGGAGGAGAAAATCTAGCAGGGAAGGGTAAAGAGTAGAGAAGAGGTTGGAGGAGGAGAACATCAAGGGGGAGTGGAGAGAACAGAGAAGGTTAG
The DNA here is from genome assembly GCF_040938575.1 of Ambystoma mexicanum. Lineage (NCBI taxonomy): Eukaryota > Metazoa > Chordata > Amphibia > Caudata > Ambystomatidae > Ambystoma > Ambystoma mexicanum. The sequence goes on from NC_090924.1 coordinate 1,391,254,985, forward strand.
AAGTAGTGAAAATCAGGAAAGAGGAGAGAAAGCAACTGAGGGAGAAGAAAGAGATCCAGAGACATAACATCTGGAGGAAGGAGGAAAACAGGCGAGGAGGGCAGGCTCATAGTTAAAGAAGTAGAAAAAGAGCAGAACATAAGACAGCCAAGTATTGAGAACTCCTCTGGAGGTGTACGGGCAAAGACATATCTGGCTGCAAACACTCCTTGCGACGCAAACAATCCTATTGTCATGACCACACCCTCTGATCCCAGTATAGACTCGGAGTAACCCCGTAATTTTCCAATTTCGCAAATCTCTCAAAACGTGGCTTTTCCAACAACACTTGACTGAGGGCCAATCACAATGGATGTACAAACCGACATAGAAATAGCAATTTACAGAATTGCGCTACTTTTAAAAGATGCCCGTTCCTGTGCAGCGCTCTGCTGCTCCCCAGCTAGTTCAGCGCTTTGAACAATGAAAATACAAAATAAAAATGGTAAGACAACCACAGTCGACCCATTGTCTGGGTTACGCAGGAGGTCAGGGGTGAGGTCGTCAGCCAACAGCTAAATCAATGGTCAGATGGGCACTTAGAGACATGTCCTCAGGCACAATTGATTCTGGTTCAGAAAGGAGGAAAGTAAGAAAGCGTGCTAACAGGATTAGGCCCCTGAGACAGGGAAGGGATGTAGGACCCAGCCAGGCACCTAGCACCCTGATTAAGGCTACATCCTTGCTATAAAAAAGCATAGAACTTCAACCAGCGTGTTTGCAACACCTGAGAGCCGCCTCCAAACCTGAAGCTAGTAGGGAAAAATCCACCCTGGACCAAAAGGACATCTGACGCAGCAGAGTTGTGCCTAAAGACTGAGGGACACCTGGAAGGGACCTGGAAAGTGAGACTATTTGTATCAAAATAAGTACAGAAGGTAGGGAAGGAGTACGTCTGTGCGCCTCGCTATGTTTTTGTCGGGTAGGTGTTCACTGTTTGAGTAACATATGTTTGCTGGCTTTCTAGACCCGAACTATGACTGATATTCCCCTCGTCAGTGCACGGTGTGATACAGAGGTTTGTTAGTTAGGTTCTGCGACATCGCAAAGAAATTATAGATCACAAATTGATATAAAAAACTAAATGTTTATTCAATTTAGATGTAAATCTAAACTATGAGAGTTTGTATCTGAGCCGTGTCTGAGCCAACATTAACCTGGCGGTGGCACGTGCTAATGTTTCACCCTATTATGGGCTTTGTCAAGGCACAGCATTACACATTGTCAACATTAGTTACTAAGAAAAGTACATTAAAAAAACTCTGTTCAGAGTCACAGTTGGAAGTGGGTTAGTAGCTTTTTGCCATTGTGTCATTTATGCATATCATTTCTAGCGGTTCTCTCACTATTCAGTTGGTTGTTATCATCTGTTTAGATGCTAGCAGCCTAGGTTGACAAGAATTTCACATGCATTTGTTTGACAATATTCTTAGATTCTTAAATACGCTGTTGCTGTTTGTATTTTTTTCCCATAAAATAGATTGTTTTACATATGCATTTTCAACTATTGTGTGAGTTTTCCTGTTGGAGAGAAAGGGGGGGAGCGGAGAGGAAAGGAATGAAGAGGAGAGTTTAGGAAGTGTTTATGATACGTCTGCCATATGGTAGTGATGAGAGCCTTTTGTGGACCAAACAGTCATTCCATAGTACAAGAGTGACCTAGTGATGGTATGTGAAGTGATCAATTCCACTAGACCTAGGTAGGTGCTGTTTTGTACCGTTTATTAAAGCTTATGTATAAGTGCAGTGATGTGCACTTGTTGTAGAGTAGTTGCAGTGCATGCAGTGTTAGGAAAGATTTCATAATTGTAGGTAACTTTCCTTCCATGTGGCAACCCCCAAACTTTTTGCTGTTGTTTTACACCCTGATCTAGACTTTGCCAGAGAAGCGCAGCCTTCCTCTGCACTCCTCTGGGCTTTCGCTCAATTCTTCTGGGGAAACTGACATGCCCTTACGACAGTCAGTACTGGGAGACTTTGTTTCCCTTAGTCCTTTCCTCATGTTGCAGCTTTTGAGCAACATGAAACAAGAGTGCACCGTAACTTACATTACTGGGCTCTTGGGGCTCTAGCCATTCCAAAGAAACTAGAAACTAGAAACTTTCGCTGGACTTATCATGAAATGTGCAAGTGAGTCACGGACGGTACTGGTGGCAGCTATCGATTCTTTGTGTTTTTAACCCCTTTTTGCCATGTTAACCGCGCTTCCCGCGTTTGGCATAAATGGGTAGCCTGGCCTCCAAAATGGCCATGCCACGAGGTTCTTCGTCTTGTCCGCTGACCGTCTTGCCCCTTCACCTTCACCCAGGTCGAGCCGACCTGGGGCAGTCCTTATTTGGTCATGCACTTTCCGGCGAAACACAACGCTTTCGCGGGCTTCTGCATGCCTTGTGTGTGCCTCCAGGATGTGGGCTGAGATGTCTGTTCCCAATACACATCCTGGGTGCTAGAGGGTCTAGAGTGTCCTGAATGCCTGGGACCACCGTGGTCCGTGATAGGTCCACGTGTGGTGTGAGTGTTTGTGAGCGGATCTCCCATTGGGCCCTTTCCGTTTTGGCACGAAGGGAACTTTGGATAAGAGGAGGCTGAAAACACCACTACCATGTCGATCTCCTGAGTTCTCACGAACGAAGGATAAGGAGCCAAGTATCCTGCAACTAAGAAGCTGAGTCGAGGAATCGCTGGTGACCCGCTGGAGGTTTGGCACCCTGCACTGCTGTCGTCCTGTGAGACCACTCGGCCTCTGATCGTACGAAAAGGTCTGCAAAGGCGCTTCGACCCTTTAGAATAGTGGGAACAACTATTCTCAGCATCTTCACCAAATCCTGTAAGTAAGCCTTCGGAAGCGTCCCTGGGCCATCCAGTGGACTGACCAGCCTACACAGGAATCTTGCTCTGTCACCGCCGTCTGGCTGCTGCTAAATTCCGAGTCCTCGGCACTCTCACACGATTAGTACACTTGGCGTTCCCAGGTCTGAAGTGAGACATGTGCTTTGGGACCAGAATACACACGGTTGCCGAGTTGCCCTGCTGTGGTAACAATCTGTGCGTGTTAGCTGCATTTGGGACACCCTCGACCCTGACTCCTGCTGTCGCGGAATCTACACGGCGTCGAGACATCCTGCTGATCGCATCTAAACCTGCCAGTACTGAAACTGAACCGGAGAAGCCTGGGTCTGTCTGCATCGGGGACCGGTGAGTAGTCAATACCCTAACCGGACACCCTCCCGCAGGAGCCTGTGGCTTTCCATCGGTTGTAAACAGCAACCCTTTTCCGCACTCACGCCCTGCTTCTGCCCACAAGTGGAGGCCGCGCTTGAGTAGCAGGGATCTGTTCATTATCGTTTTCGTCCACCTTTCTGAACTGCCTGATTTCCCTGAAGAGACTCTCCTTTGCCCGTTGGCACCCGCGTGTGCAGGTACTTTTTAGCACAAGGCTCCACTCTTCGTAGGGCTCGGACTTCCTTCTAGTTAGGTGGCCTCTGATGTCGAACTGGGTCTAACGATTACTTGCACTGCCTGTTTTCCTCCCCATCTAGGTGGTCTGCATATTTCGTGCTTCTAACTCTTTAGACCCCTCGGTCTTGTATATATATTGTATTGATTGTGATGTGTTGGTTTACTGGAGTTTTACCGTGATTCTTTACTATGGTCGATGTTACAAAGGCCTTGTAATAAATGTGTCTATATTTTTAATATAACACCTGTCTCGAGTAATTTGTAAGCGTCCTTGCTTTGTGTGCTCATTGCGGGCTTTCAGTCACCCTCACCCCTCTTGAGACCTAGTCTTGACCGCCGCCATCGTTACCCTGATTGGTCTGGCTTGTCCAGAGGTTACCTGGTTCCAAGAAACTAGGCTGGCCTTCTGACAGAGTTCAGAAATCCATCTTAACATGCAGTACGGCCTGTATCGAGAAGCACATTGCTACTGAGCGTGCCGAATGGCCAGCTGGCCCTGTGTTGGAATCATCCCGTAAAAGGCATTTATTGTGTGCTACAACAAAGACCCATCATAGGGACGGTTGTCCTGTTACCTTGTAGGCACATAAGTGCCGCCTGGTACTGGTGAGATAGCAAGTCCACCGACAGCAGTCTTGGTGACAGGTACTACTGTTGTGCGTCTATGGTAAAGTAACAGAGGACTAGATTAGTTCCTGAGTGGGCAAGGGTTGTGATGCTGGTGGTGAGCTAAGAGCTCTGGTACAAAGGTCAATTTTACCTTGCTAACATTCTGTTTAGAGCTGCTGGCTTGTTTATGCGTTTAAAATGGGTCCTTGGTTTCCAGTAGCCTGTGGGGAGCCTGTGGGGAGAGTAACATTAGTGGAGTTGCTATCAGGCAGTACCTTAAGGGGGATGCAGTTTGTAAAGCCTAGTGCTTTCTTACCTGGTTAGGAGTGTTAGGTTTGGTGAGATCTGGAATCTGGATTGCAGAGCTCCGCCGGTTGCAGGGACTGCCACCATCTTGGAATCGGCATATATATAGGCCGTCCACGATGACTATAGGGCAACGTAGGAGTTTATCCAAACCCCAAGAATCGAATAAAGGTTTTGAAACTTGTAACATTTGTGTCAGTGTCATACTTGTGATACAATGCCTCCATTAAAGTGCCTACAAGGTAACAGGACAACCGTCCCTATCACTAGTCTTTGTTTTAGCACCCAATAAATACCTTTAAGGGATAATCCCAACATGGAGCCAGCTGGCTAATAGGCACGCACACTAGAAAGGTGCTTCTCGATACAGGCCGTAATGCATGCACGACCACTCTACGACAAGGGCATATTACTGCACTTACACCTAAGCTTTAATAAATGGGCACTGAAACAGCACCTACATAGGTCTAATGGAATTGATCACTTGGGACACCATCACCAGGTGACCCTTGTACTATAGAATGACTGTTTGGGCCACAAATATTATTATCTATACAATGCAGCACACACAATGGACAATCGAAATGTAAAACAATCTTTTTTCTGGGAAAAAATACAAATTGCGTATTTAAGGATCTACGAATATTGTCAAAAAAATGCATGTGGAATTCTTATCAACCAAGGCGGCTACCATCTACAAAGAGAGTAACAACCATAACTGAATGAATAGTGAGAGAACCGCTAGAAATGATATGCATAAATGACACAATGACACAATGCTACTAACTCACTATCAACTGTGACTCTGAACAGAGTTTTTTTAATGTACCTTTCTTAGTAACTAATGTTGACAATTTGTAACGCTATGCCTTGACAAAGCCCATAATAGGGTAATCATTAGCACGTGCCACCGTCAGGTTAATGTTGGCTCAGATACAAACTCGCATAGTTTAGATTTACATCTAAATTGAATAAACATTTTGTTTTTTATATCAATTTGTGACCTATAATTTCTTTGCAATGGCACAGAACCTTACTAACAAACCTCTATTTTAATCAAAGAGTTTTTGATGTTGAACCAGAGAAAGAACAAACCATTAAGTTTACTTACACCTTTTGAATCTAATCTTTGTCCAATCTGGACAGAGAGATGCTAATAGCAATCCAGGGTAGTCTGCAGAGGGTCCCATGAAATCTCTAAGCATCTAGCGCCAGGACTCAGTTTCACCCATGAAAATTAACCTGAAAGTAACTTTCCTTTCATGAGAGGCCTTATTACCAGAGACTTTCCAAATCCTTACAGAAGGGGACTGCTAGGGAGACATATTCTCAACATGGTTCTTTGTTTCTTGTTTTCTATCGCTTCAAAGAAATATAAATAAAGAGCCTATTATTTAAATGCAACTCATGTGTCTAGTCATGTTTTTCCATGCCTCTATGCCAACTCCCAGAAAGCCAGGCTATGCCCAACATCATAAAGTTCAGCAGCATGCCAACTTAAGCAACTTACACCAGACTACGCCTCAACACCTTTGACAGCAGAATGAAGCACGGACCTATGAGAAATTTGTGTACACTTTACTTTACTTTACTTTGATAGTTTATACCATGCAAACCATGGAACCCAACACAACATAAAACCACAGTAACTAAACAGATATAACAGAGCAGGGCAGGAAGATTAAAGGAAACAGGTTCAGTTAAAAAGCAGAGTTTTTTTATTTCATCTTAAAAAGTTCAGTAGATTTTTGGCCTCTTAGTTCTGGGGAAGTCCATTCCAAGCTCTTGGAGCAGCATTCATACACGCTCCTTTACTGGGCTTCATGGTGTTATACTTAGGTAGAGCCAAATGATCAGTATTATTAGACCTGAGAGATCTCACATGGACTTTTTCTTCAAGCATGTCCTGTAGATAAGAGGGCATCTTACCCAATCGGCATTTGTGCACAATTAGCAAGAGATGATATAGTAATCTGGATTCAACAGGTAACCAATGCAGGTCACGTCTGGCTTCTGAGATATGGTCCCTTAATATAAGTTTACTAGTCCGGGACCAATGGTGCCGGTAAGCTTACCGGCACCGTTGTTTCCGGACCGGCAAACTACGAGTCTGCGGGCTAGTTGTCTTTCCGCCCGCCAGGTCTGAGCTGGCAGGCGGAACGGCAACCGCCCACAGACTTTCATGGAAGCACCGGCACAGTTATTAACGGGGCCGTTGCTTCCATCATCCCCATTCCCATTGAGTCCTATAGGACTCAAATGGGAATGGGGATTTACAAATGCCACTGCCTGACTTACTGGACTGTTAGGGCTTTTAATGACCATGTGATTCAGGCACGTGAGGCAGCTGTAATTCATTGCAGGTCCGGCGGCTACCTGCTGGTTTTTCTGGCATGGTTACCGCCGGGCCTGTAATGAGGGTAATGGTTTCTCCATGCAGTACCTGTGACCACTTTTACTGCACTATTCTGTATAACCTGGAAGCGCTTGCACTCCCCTTTATTGATGCCAAACAATAGACTGCAACAGTAATCTATTTTAGCACCCCATATTGCCCCCGTGATAGTCTCGCCATTGGAATTAGTGATAAAAGGGCGGAGATGAGTCAGGAGCTTGCTGTAGTAAGCTGGAGATGACACAAGGCTACTGACATGAACTTTCATGTTAAGATTTTGTTTAAGGACAACTCCTAGCATCTTGACCTTTTTTTGGACAACAATTTTGGTGTCCTCTAAACAAAAGCTCTCTCAATCCGCTCCTAATTTTCTAATCATTTTTGGGGTACCAAGGATCAGAATCTCGTTCTCTCCTTGTTTAAAGCAACGTTATTCTGTACCATACAGTTTTCAATGAGGTTATATACTTCATTAAGGTGAAGTTCATCTTTGTCATAAGTACCTGTGAGAGGGATGACACACTGAGTATCATCAGCGTAGTTCGTGAACGCTATATTATTTTGCTCCAAGAGCATGAAAAATGGAACCGTGCAAATGTTGTATAGACATGGTGAGATACAGCTCCCTGTGGTACACCAAATTCCAAAACTGTAGGTGGAGCTTTTGCTTCACCAAAACAGACCCTACATTCCGTAACTCAGGAATGAGGAAATCCATTAAGCTGCCCTGTTCGAGAAGCTGGCCACATCCCTCAACCTTGGGATCAAGATGGAGTGATCCACCAGGTTGAAGGCTGCGGACAAATCCAAGAGCATAAGGAGAGATGGCCGACCCTTATCCATGTGATCTACTAATCTGGAATTCAATTCCAAGAGGGCGGTCTCAGTCCCAAACCCCTGCCTAAAACCTCATTGATACTTATTAAGAATAGGGTGGGCATTAAGGTGGGCAGCGATCTGGACATAAGCAACACGATCCAGAATTTATTGCAAAATCAGGGTGTTTGTAATTGGTCTGCAGGATATCATCTGGTAGACCTGTTTTTTTTAGGATGGACGCTATCCATGCCTTTTTTAGACCGGTGGGCACAGAGTTCTCTTGGAATGATGCATTGACAAATTTGCAGATGGCATCTAACAGTGTGGAAGGACAGGATTTAATAATAACGCTGATCAGGGATCTCCTTTGCATGTTGTAGACTTAAGATCAACTGTCGTTATAGCCACAAAACCAAAGGGAGGAATCTGTGATTTTTTACAGTGGTGCCATTATCACTAACCCCCAAGGGTTTGATTTTATTCTCTTTTTTTTTAACAATGTCTGCCTTAATTGTGTGGAGTTTACCCTGTATGGCTTCATGGATAGAACACCAAGCAGCGTCCTTAATAACTAAGCCAGTGTCCTGCCTTTACGGGGTTTCCTGTTCTATAAGGATTTTAAATAATTATTTTACTTCAGATTGTGTGTTCTGAATTCTAGCATTAAGGCTATTTATTTTAGCATTAACAATAGCTAGTTTGTAGTCTTTATCTGCTCTTTTATAAGCTACCAAACAGAGTGGAGAGTAATTACTTTTCCAGGAATATAAACACTTAAGCATAGTTCTGCCGAATAGCAAGTATTCCTAATACAAGCAGCTTTTCGAAATTTCTTTTTTAATGGAGCTACAGTGTTCAAGATGTTATCAAAGGAAGAAGAAAGAGCATTGGAAAGTTCCTCAGCTGAGTCAAAATTAGGTATATTTGCAAGGGTAGAGCTAAGAAGGGGTTCAGTGTGCACACAAGTAAGATTCCTCTGATTTCTAGATGCAAACTCTTGCTTAGGCAGGCCTTTTAGTTTAATAGGACATTCGGATTGTAAGGTAAAATGTACAAAAAAAGTATCTGTCCACAGGCATGCACGTACTGAAAGAACTTCAATAGTAACATTAAGAGTAGAGACCCAGTCAAGGGTGTGCCCCTTACAATGTGTGGGTTCATAAATCTTTTGAATAAAACCAAAATTACACAATGCACTCTCAAGATCTACAGCTCTACTATCCGATTCCTGCCCTAGCCAAAGATTAAAATCGTCCAGTACTAAAAACCTAGTTTTGGGTTTAAGAAATGGGAGAATAAGATTGGAAAGGGCGGTAAAACGCTGAACACATAGTGTGTCTCTAGCATTGACACCACCCCAACTCCTCTCAGCACCCATGCACAAGCCTGACCACATGGGTTGCTTCTCTACCGGAGCCTTGCCAGCCCGCTGAACCTTTTTTGGCAAATGTACACTCGCATCCTTATTGTGCTCCATGACCTCTAACACTCTGGACTTCGGTCCTCCGAGGGCGTTCCCACTAACAGTGCACTGAGAATGTAATAATGGTAAAATTGGCACTATACAAATGACAAGCACAATACAATAACTCCTGAGGGGAAGGGACTAGCAGCAGGCAATTGCCTGGGCCCCAGGTTACAGACCATGGTGCCAATACATGCCAGTAATGAACCTCCGCCCAATCCGAGGGAGTTTTAGATTTTAGCATCCCAACATGTTTCCAGGGTACTAAAAGCTTTTTTTAAGTTGAGAAAAAGTGTCATTTGTCAAACAAAAAAACGAAAAAACAAAATGGCCACCATGGAACACATAGACTGGAACTACCACTGGCAGAGACACTGGGGCGCTGAAGCTAGCAGCTTGAGACGCAAAGCACACATAGGTGGCATCTCTGGTAGTGAGGGGAATTGGTGAAGGTTTGAGGAGGTGTGGAGCAGAGGTACAGGGGCCGAGGAGTGTCAGCAGCCCAGGCAGGGAAGAGGGTAGCCTCCCTCTGTTTGGGGGACTGTGTGTTAATGCCCACCTTCCAAGCTCCTTAATTGGCTGGAATCACCTGCGGGATGCTAATATGAATATCTTGCATAACCAGAAGACCACACACAGGGAAACCCTGACAGCTAAAACATTGATGAATGAAGATACGGATCCGGGATCCCAGCAAGCAATCAACTACGAACAGAATCTAAGGAAGACTCTCCAAGACATACCAAACCACATAATGAGAGATGACCATGAGAGGAGGACACTAAAGACTGAACACATAGACAGACCATGACGGAAGCACTTTGACGACTTAATAATAGCATCCGGGCCCTCTACCACAACCAAGCTTCAGCAGACCTATTTCACATAGATAGCAAGAATTAGGGGCCACAAACCCCTGCTCCCATACCTAGCGAGGAGAATAGATACACCCAACCATATTATACAAAGTTCATCAGAAACCAGCAGGGAATGCGCCACGCAATCACTGATAACAGTCAGACGGTCAAGAAAGGATAGTAACAACTAATCCCACCCAGAGTAATACAATTAAACCAAACCAGAGGTACCACTACCAGGATTCTCACCCCACTAAACCCACCTTCAAATGTCTCCATACCTAACTCACCCAGAAATTCAAACAACTAACTATCGCCCAGCAAACTGCACACACTTTTCCTCACCACACCAACAACAAACCAACAACACATACATAAACAGCACCAAAAGCACATCAGGTCTCCCCCCCAGTCCAATTCTTACAGCAAAGCTCAGCGCACAGTGTATAACGAACTGAAGCTGCCAACAGCACACCACTTCTCTCACTTTTCTATTCCCTCTCCTCCCGACTAAACCGAACCCCACCCGCCTTCTTGTGTTGCAGATCCGCCAGAGCGCCTGGGGACCAACTGCATCGGTGACGGTGCGCTATATAAATACCTTTAACATTTAACATATTCTTGTGCTTTATAAGTCTGTCTGCGGTAAACTCCTGTTTTCAAGGAATGTGCCTTCTTTAAACTCTTGTGCTTAGTGCACATTTAAATTCCTGGGATTAGAGGTCTGTCTGCTTTAACCGCTATGCAAAGATGTATGTTTGGTTTACCCTCATGTTTCAGTAGTCTGGTGGTTTATGTGTGTTCAGTACCTTGCACACCTTAAAATCCCACCATACAGTCTCTCTGATTTACACTCTTGCTTTAGTTTAGTTTAGTTTAGTTTAGTTTATTTGTAGAGCGTGCCAAACCCAGAGGCATCTGGGCGCTAAGCTTACAGGTTACATAAAATTTAACATTCATTTTACATAATAGGAAATGACATATATACAATCACATGAGAAATGAAGGTAAACATATATACAGTAATTTAACAGAAGCAAAAGCGGCACAGTGGGTGTGTCAAGGGGAGCAAAACATGTGCCTGCATGCTTTCTTAGTGGAGTGACTTAAAAGAGTAACTCTCCATTCCACCTTGCTCAATATCACCATCAGATTAATCAGGCAGGAGAAAAAAAGAGTAGATCCATATCTGAGCATTCCAGGCACTCATTTACCTTTAAAAACAGGGCTTGTCTCATTTAATTTGATTCAGAGTACAGGAACATGAAGAGGATGACAATGTGGACATGAAGTACCTTACATTCAGAAGCAAGGAAAATGAAATTGCACAGTGTCACACTTGAGAATTGTGCAGGGCTGCAGTTGGGTGCATGTAGGTCTCATTCCCACGGCACTACCAAGAGTTGATTTACTTGAAGCTGCCTTAAAGATGGGTATGTGACCCTCATAGATGGCATTCCCACATATCATGCCCAGGATGCAGCAAATGCAGATTTGTTTTTGAGGGCATCCTGGTTCTTTCACAACAATAAGCAAAGCACTGTAACACTAACAAATAAAATTAGACTGAACAACTAACATGGGCAACTGGATGTTTTGCTTGAACGACTTACTTGTTTCTTGAAGTAACCAATGGCGTACTCATCTGCGTAGGTCAGGAAGTTCAGAATGTTGTGCTTTATGTGGTACTCCTTCAAGTGGTTCATGAGGTGCGTCCCATAGCCCTAATCAAAGCACATTTTAAAACCTATTAGTCTAAACAATTTTAATTGCTTTTCCCTGCCTGCCTCCATTATGTCAAAGATGGCTTTGTCTGCAGTCTTTGTTATGAGCAGCAGGCTTCTGCCATTTACTGATATGGTAATGAAGAGTAAGGAAGTTGGATTGCAATAAAGTGGGCTACTGGCTAACATCATCAAAAGCCAATCCATTGTGTTCCTACTTGAAACAGAGAACAGTAAAATACTGATCAGTTGAAATAAACAATCCACAGCTCTGCTAAGATCATCTCCCCCACACTCAAAGGCGAACATGAGCAAACTGGTTATGCATCAATGTGGGAAAAATATCTGATTCCATTAGAGACTGCAAACCAGGGTACCCCCCATTTATCAGGTCCTATCCAATTAGCACTGTTCCCCAAACTAGTCAAGATAAACACATCTGCTTGAACTCTTCCCCCTTCCACAAGTGGTCAAATGATTACAGAACCAGCTGCAGATGATTTGGAAGATCTTACCCTTCTCCTACAACACTACAAGAACTGAATATGGCTTGGTTGCAGTAGGCCTTGAAAGCCACCACAAATATAACAGAACAACATTAAATATAATTTACAAACATTTCTTTGCGCACACACACATGCGCGCGCACACACACACATATGAAAAGGGCAGTGAAATAACTACACAACATCCTCATCTACAGCCAAAGATTTCCACTTTCAAGATCCCAATAACACTCCAACCACCATCAAACCATTCAGCTTAGAAGTATGAGTGCATAGGGCATGCCCAGGAGAGGAACACTTTAAAGAATGCTATCCCACTCGAACCCAACTCAAGTAAAAAACATCTGAAGTTGAAGAAGGAAACAAAAGCTACTTACTTCAAAAGACTTTCCTGGCAGGCAAAGAAGAAAGCTCTATGTAAACTAGGCTATGGCCACAGAACATGTACCAGTCTAATTCCCATCTGTGCTATCTTACCTGCAAGTCCTAACTGCAGAACTGAGAAGACTCAATAAAGGGGGCTGGGATGCCGAGACTATCAACAATGTTACTGAGTAGTGGTATTAAAAGTTCCAAGTACTTTTCAAAACCTCACTTTACTTCAAAATGCAATCATATATACAAAGCAATGGCATATATTTTTGCTTCATTTTGGAAAATGTCATTATTTTTGATAATCCACAGATCTTTACATAAGTTAAATTTAAGCATATGCAAGACTACTGTCAAGATTGGCATGCTATTTGTAATTTTCCCTTCGAAAATACATTTTTCAGACCACCTGCCACTGTGGAATTTGCCACATTCCAATAAATATTAGTAGGAAGTTGTTACCTTGGACATCTTACGAAGAATGGAAAATGAAATTCTTGGGGAGAGATGAGGAAAGTGAATTTAACTATATTCAATTAAGAAATTGTATATCAAAATTAAAATACGAGGCTCATTCTGAATACTGTATAATAAAGTATTTCTAAATGACTTAGAAGATTGCCTATCTAGAAGAAACTGGTATAACCGGTTCATTTCTAAAGGGGAGGTTGAATGATAACCTGATGCCAGCATAACAAAGTGGAGTGACCCTAAATGACTCTATTGGGAGGAACACTTGTTTAACTTCCATTCAATGCTCTCACAAGTTGGTCGGTGTAGAAAATGTACAGAGACATAATTTATTTGTGTTAAACTGTACTACATACTGGGAGAAATGGAAATGAAGTTAAAATGTACCCTAAATGTGATCTGCAAGGAGCTAATGACATGTAGAAGTTTGTTAGATACTGGCAGCATACTGATAAGAAGTGGGTAAGTGGATTTGAGTGAAGAAATCAATGTTCCCTTTTTATTACTTATGGAATGGTGATAACATCTGTAGCGAAAATATCCTTAAATTCTACCTGAATATTTTGGCTTGTTTTCTGATCATGAAGGGCTGGTAAAGTTCAGGATACCGGAGTTGAAAAGCTGGATGGATAATTGACATCTCTATAAATTATGGCAAATCAAGGAGGCCTCTTAACTGTGAAGACTGGAATCTAGTTTCCATTACATTGTGCTCATGGGGATAAAGATGAATATGGGGTGGGAGGGAGAAGATAAATAAAGAGCCACTACTGGATCTATTAAATACTGGAACGTCCAATGATTAGAATAAACGCCACCAATAGGGCGTACATTCAGGTGCCTAGTAAAATATCATATGCAAGTTCTTTAGGAGGCGATCCCCCCAAAAACAATTTGTTATGTTAATGAACAGGGTAATCTCCTCAGAATGTAATGCTGTATCAAACTGTATACTTATAGCTCTGCAGTTTCGCCAATTTCAGATTTTGTTGGTTTTATCTGTGGGCAGATGAATTTGTATTAGCCACTGGTCAAGGAAGTATTAACATACATTGGTGGGTGAGAATATGACCAAAAGTAAGCTCATACTATTAAAGAGCCTTTTTGGATCTATGGCATGGATTCAGGGCAACCAAGATCCCCGTAGGAACAATTACTAGCATGGTGATTTTATTCTTTGTTTTTGCTCTGACCCTTTTCCAACTTGGTTGGGATATGTTTACAAAAATGTGGGAGCCTTTCTAAAGAGAAAGAACATGGCCCGGATAACCTTTTTCTAGGAGATTTTTCCCATACAGGAGGGTCTGCAATCACGCTTTAGCTCACATCACCTTTCACAGAGAAGACATATCCATTTGCATATCAGTCATCAGTAAGGTGAAGCTGAGCCTCTCTAAGCATTAAAAGCTAGGGGGCAGCATCTGGTTTACAGATGATGCCCAACAACTCAAACACGTGTCTGGAATTGTTAAAGGTACCCTTGTAAAGAGAATAGCCTAGCATTGTGGTGCTGGACTTTCCATCTGGGTGAGACTAGACTGACATACAAAGGATATTTCTCCTCTGTGAAAGGTAGAGTGAGCTAAAATGTGGTTGTTTGACAATCCTGAGTGGGACACTTTCCATCAGCAAGGTTATTCAGCTGAGCTCTCAGTAGAGGGTCTTTCACATTTCTGTGAATTTTGTAAAACTTTGCTTTTTATCCTACATTTCTAAAGGGTAATCCAGACGTGGGCCACTTGCTCACTGTGCTTAGAAAGGCTCAGCTTCAACTAACTGATGATTCCCAATAAGGCTGAAACACGTATCTGGGGTTGCGGATAGTACTCTTGTTCAGAGGGGATTTGTCAGGCATTTCAGTGCTGGACTGCCCTTGTGGGTGGGACCAGGCTGATATATGTAAATGGATATCTCTCCTCTGTGAAAGGCAGAGTGAATTAAAGCATGGCTGGACACTGTGCTGAGTGGGAAACATCACATAGAAGAACAAGTTACTCTCTTACCTGGTAACATTCTTTCGATGGGATGGTCCGACGACGTATTCCATATCTATGACAGGCAATCACCACAGCTGTGCTACTTCGGCAAATTTTCGGCGTCTGCGTCCTGCGTCGTTGACGTCGATATGCTGTTCTCGAGGGCCTCCGTCGAGCCAACGTCACCGGATGTTATAAGTAGGACGCACGACGCCCATAGCCTCAGTTGTATTTTTTTCCCAGAAAGTGTGGCACTAATCTTCTGCCAGTATGACCACAGAAAGCCTTGCGGAAACGTAAGCTGCAATAGCATAAGAAATTCTGTAGCGGGGCAGGCAGGGAGGGAGCGATATGGAATACGTCATCGGACCATCCCATCGAAAGAACGTTACCAGGTAAAAGAGTAACTTGTTCTTCGAGGGGATTGGGTCCGTCGACGTATTCCTTATCTATGACAGACTCCCAAAGCAGTACCAACGTATGGAGGAAGGAAAAAGAATTTAGAATATAGAAATTTAGAATGCCCAATCAAATGGCAGCATAAAGGACCGCCTTGCCAAAAGGCCAGATCCTGCCCATGGATAGAATCTAGGGAGCATTGTCGTACAAAAGTATGGACCGAAGCCCAAGTGGCTGCTTCACAGATGTTACGAATAGGAACACCCCTCTGCAGGGCAGTAGAGGCAGCCATACCCCTAGTAGAAACGGCCCGTAAGCCTACCGGAGGGTCCTTACCCGCCAAGCGGTAACATTCAGAAATTGCCAAGATAATCCATTTAGACAAAGTCTGCTTAGTAACAGCTTGTCCCAAACGCCTTCCAGCGTAACCAATAAAGAGTTGATCGTCCACTCTGACCCGAGACATGCGTGAAATGTAGAAACTTAAAGCTCTCCTAGGATCCAAACTATGGAGCCTCTCCTCGTCCTTACCAGGATGCGGAGGAGGATAGAACGCTGGGAGAACGACCGTCTGGCTTAAATGAAATTCCGATACAACTTTCGGAAGAAAAGAAGGACGGACTCTAAGAACAACCCTGTCCTTATGAAATACAGTGAAGGGTGGCTTAACAGAAAATGCCTGCAACTCACTCACTCTGTGAGCGGAAGTGACCGCAACTAAAAATACAGTTTTAAGAGTTAACAGCCTCAAAGGACAAGAGTGCAAAGGCTCAAATGGAGCACCCATGAGGAATTGAAGAACCATGTTCAAATCCCAACCGGGCACCTGGAACGGTGACGGTGGGAACACATTAGCGAGCCTTTTCAGAAATGGAGAAATTAAAGGAAATTTAAAGTAAGAACACTCTTCAGACGAGCGCTTAAAGACAGACAGCGCCGCCAGGTAACCTTTAATGGTACCCACTTGCAGGCCCTTGTGGGCTAAGGAAAGCAAAAAAAACAGAACCACAGGAATGTCACATGAAAAACTGATCCACATTCTTTACCCTGCACCAGTCGCAGAACTTTCTCCAGTGGCAACGGTACAGGGACTTTGTTGCAGGCCGCCTGGCTGAAAGCAACAACTCCAACACGTCTTCAGGAAGGTCCCAATTTTTATACCTCAACTGTTCTGGAGCCAAGCGTGAAGGTTGAGGGATTTGACCTCTGGATGGACAACCTGACCCCCCTCCCATGAGAGCAGATTGTCTCGGTAGGGAAGACGGCGTGGAGGGCACATGGACAAGTCGAGAAGGTCCGGGTACCACGTCCTCCGGGCCCAAGCCGGAGCAATGAGGATCATCCGGGAACCGAACCTCCGTAGCCTCCGCAACACTTGCGGAATGACGGGGACTGGAGGAAACGCATACAGCAGTGGGAAGGACGACTCCACTACGAACGCGTCCCCTAAGGCTCCTCTTGGAGGAAATTCCAAGCGAGCAGAACCTTTCGCACCTCCGGTTGACACTGGTGGCGAAGAGATCCACTAGTGTTGTCCCCCAAAGGTCGAAGATCTCCAGGAGAATCTTCTGATCCAGCTCCAACTCGTGAGAGATTGTGCTCTGCCTGCTGAGAGCGTCCGCCGTCTCGTTTTCGTCTCCGGCCAGATGAACTGCCGAGATCGAAATTTCCTGCTGGATGGCACAGAACCAGAGCTGCATCGCCTCTCTGCACAGAGGAAGTGACCCTGCCCCCCCCTTTTTGTTGAGGTAGTGCATGGCCACTGTATTGTCCATCAGAATCAGGACATTCTTTCCTCGCACAGTCGAGAAAAGCCTTCAGGGCTAGCCTGACGACCCTCAGCTCCAACAAATTGATATGGAGTCTGGACTCCGACGGAGACCAACGACTGCTGACTGCCAGCTCGTTGGCATGATCTCCCCATCCTGTGAGGGATGCGTCCGTCACGATCGTCACCTCTGGCCAGGGAAGCCAAAATGGAGCCCCCTTCATCAGATTGCCTTCGACGACCCACCACAGAAGATCCTGGGCGATGAGGGCGGCACCTGAACAGAGTTCGACATCCTACCGGAGGACTGTGACCATTGCATCTTGAGAGCCCACTGCAAAGATCTCATCCGCAGTCGAGCCTCTGGCACCAGAAGAATGCAGTATGCCATGAGGCCGAGCAACCTCAAGAACTCGAACGCCGGGAGCGTCTGGGCAAGTTGAATCTTGTGTACCATCTGCTGAATGTGAAAAGCCCTCACCTGAGGAGGGAAACACTGCCCCTGGGATGTGTCGAGCACTGCTCCGATGTACTGGAGCCGTTGTGTTGGCATCAAGTGGGACTTCTTTAAGTTGAGGGAGAAGCCCAGCTTGTGAAGGGAGTGGCAGGTGACGTACAGATGATCCAGGACCTGCTCAGGTGAGCGCGCCCTGATCAACCAATCGTCCAGGTAGGGGTAGACGTGAATCCCCCTTTCCTGAGATACACTGCCACCACCACCATGAGCTTGGTGAAGACCCTCGGAGCGGAGGTCAATCCGAACGGCAGGACCCGAAACTAAAAGTGCGAGTCGCCAACCGCGAGCCTCAGGTATTTCTTGTGCTTTGGATGGATCGGCACATGAAAATAAGCGTCCTTGAGGTCGAGAGACACCAACCAGTCCTGAAGTTGAAGGGGCTGGAGGACTTGAGAAAGAGTAACCATCTTGAACTTGTCCTTCCTGAGGAGTTTGTTCAAACCGCGCAAGTCCATGATGGGTCTCAATCCCCCGTCTTTCTTCGAAATCAAAAATTAAGGGAATACCATCCTTTGTTCCGCTCCGCTACAGGCACCAGTTCTATGGCGCCTTTCTCCAGCAGAGATTGAATTTCCTGCGCAAGGAGCGGATCCAGACTCTTCAAAGAGAGATTCCCTGGTGGATTGTCGTGAGGCCTCTGCCGGAAAGGAAGACAGAAGCGGTGGGCTATGACCTCCAGGACCCACGCATCTGAAGTAATGGCACGCCATTCTACAAGATGCTGCGCCAGCCTTCCCCCAACCGGCGAACCATGGGACATGGCCTCATGACTGAGCTGAAGTGGCTGCGGCATTGCCTGAGGGTAAAGAGGCAACTGCCCGAGCGGCCCTGGCACCTTGAGTACCTTGTTTTCCACCTCTGGCACTCCTACGGTGGCCCCTTTGACTTGCAGCTCCTCTCGATCTACTAAAGGATGCGAATAGTTTCTTACCTGTAACTCCATTTCTCCAGCATTGGTATATTTCATGGATTCACATGCTTAGAATATTCCCCGTCGTCGGGCTGGGAATCCTCGGTAGTTATATAGACATTTTCCATAGGAAAAAATTCGGACACTTTTGTGTCCTATCCACGTCGTTTTGGGCCGCGCACGCCGGCGCCACTAGGACGTAGGGGTATATATAGCTCCGCCCCCGTGGCTCCCTCAGATGTCAACCCCCAAAGTAGTAAGGGGGGATCTCTGGTTTGCATGCTCAGGGGAGGCCGGCGGGCCCATGTGAATCCATGAAAGATACCAATGCTGGAGAAATGGAGTTACAGGTAAGAAACTATTCCCTTCTCCAGCATTGGATCTTTCATGGATTCACATGCTTAGAATAGATTGTATAGCAGTATCCCCCAACATTGGAGGTGTGTATTCAAACCAACATCACAACAAGCGCAGTGCTCACTTACTATGGCAACACATTACATTATAGCATGTTAACTGTAAAAGACACAACACTTTAAAGCTTAGTTGCCGAAGGATGCAACCCACTTGGGGCTTACCTTATTGGAACAGAAGACATAGTACTGCCCGCCCCATCTGTGTATCTTCAGCATGTTGCTGTGCGAGACAGTAATGCCGGGGAAACGTGTGTGGTACCGACCAGGAAGCCGCCTGGCAGATGTCCCCCAGCGGAATTCCGGACCACAAAGCCGTCGACGACGATGTAGATCTCGTCGAATGGGCCCTTGGACGCTTTTCTAGCGGCTTTCCGGCCTTGGAATGACAATAAGAAATGGCCGAAGACACCCATCTGGATAGTCCTTGTTTTGAAATCACTTTACCCCTAGCTGCAGGGCCATACACTACGAAGAGTTGTCTTGTGTCTCTGAAGCTTTTAATGCGATGGAGGTAAAATTTCAAAGCTCTTTTCACGTCCAATGTATGGAGAGTCTTCTCTGCTACTGAAGACGGTGTTGGAAAGAATGTAGGCAACACTATAGCAGCGTGTTTATGGAACACGGAAGGCACTTTAGGTATAAAAATGTGGGTTAGTGGCCAGCCCTACTTTATTACTGAAAAACCTCAAATACGGAGGGTCGATCACTAGACCTTGTATTTCCGACAGGCGACGAGCAGAAGTAATGGCCACCAGGAAAGCCAATTTCCAAGACAAGAATTTTAATGATGTCGATGACATTGGTTCAAAGGGGGGTTTCATCAGGGCTGCCAGGACCAAGTTCAGACTCCAGATAGGAGGAAACTTCCTCTTGGGAGGAAAGGTTCTAAACAACCCTTTAAGGAAGTGTTTAACTAGGCGGTCACTGAACAGTGGAGTGGAATGTCTCTTCCGAGTAAATCTCGAGATGGCAGCTAGATGCACCTTTATGGATGAAACAGATAACCCGTTATTTGCCAGGAGCAGCAAGTATGGTAGGAGTTGTTCCGGTGTGATCGCCCGTGGGACCAGACCTGGTTGACCTGAGCACCATATGCAGAACCTTTTCCATTTGTATGTGTATGACGCGTTCGTGGAAGGTGCCCTTGCGGCTTGCAAAATACAACGGCAATCCGCTGGAATTGCTAACGTGCCAAACTCAGCGAAATCAGGAGCCAGGCTGTCAGACTGAGGCTGTCTGGGTCGTGATGCCAAACGGTCCCTTACTCCTAAGACAGAAGGTTGGGGATCTTCTGGAACCTCATTGGTTCTGCCGCTGAGAGGTGAAGTAGATCGGAGAACCACACTTGTCTGGCCCAATACGGGGCCACCAGGATCACCCGACAAGGATATCTGTGGATCCATTGCAGAGTCCGACGGATGAGAGGGAATGGGGGGGAAGGCATACAGAAACTTGCCCGTCCACGGGAAGGAGAACGCGTCCCCTAGCGAGTCTAGTTGTGGCCACCTGCTCGCGTACTGGGAGCATTTCTTGTTGTCTCTTGTCGCAAAGAGATCGAGGGCCGGATGACCCCATTCCGCGAAGATCCGGTGCAGTTGCTGATCGTTCAGTTCCCATTCGTGTAGACATTTTATCTCTCTGCTGAGAGCGTCTGCTTGCACATCTTTTACTCCTGGTATGTGGAACGCCAACAGATGTATGTCGTGTTGTAGGGCCCAATGCCAGATCTCCTGGGCTTCCGTCGACAGGCTCCTGGAGCGAGTTCCTCCCTGCTTCCGTAGATAAAACATGGTTGTCGTGTTGTCTGTCATTATTCTCACCAACGCACCGCCCGCAACTCTAGCAGGTTGATGTGGATGGAGGACTCTTCCGATGACCAACGACCCTGAACCTGTAAGGAGTACAGAGGAGCTCCCCACCCAGTTAGAGAAGCATCCGTAACCACTGTCTTCTGGAACGCAGGCTCCAGTAAGGGCATTCCTTTCGTTAGGTGTATGGAGATTCTCCACCATTGAAGCGCCTGCACGAGCTGGCCGTTGATGGTGAACTTGTCCGACCAGCGTCCTCGAGTCTGTGTCCATCGATCCGCCAAGAATTCTTGAAGAGGCCTCATGAAGAGGCGACAGTTGTTTATCAAGGGTATGCAGGACGACATGGTCCCCAGCAGGGACATGTACCTTCGTACTGACACTTTGGTGTCGATCTCCCATTCCAATGCCTTTTGTTGCAGTCTGTGAATCCTTTCGGGGGATGGCTTCACTAGTCCCGACTGTGTGTGGAACTCTGCTCCCAAAAAGACCAAGGTCCTTGCAGGCTTTAACGAGGACTTGTCGAAGTTCACTGCGAAGCCCAAACGTTGCAGGAGGGCCAGGGTGGCATCTAGGCTTTCTTGTGCCCTTTCTGGAGACAGTCCTCTCACTAGCCAATCGTCTAAATAAGGGTACACATGGTGACCTTCCTTTCTGAGCCAGGCTGCTATTGGAGCCAGACATTTGGTGAACGTCCTGGGGGACAATTTTAGGCCGAAGGGGAGGACCTTGAACTGATAGTGGGTTCATCCGACGACGAACCGCAGAAATCATTTGTGCCGTCGACGCATCGGGATATGGAAGCATGCGTCGTGAAGGTCTAGTGACGACAAATAATCTCTGGGTTGTATCGATCGGATCACCTCCTGAAGCGTCAGCATTTTGAATTTTAAATTCTTGAGCAGTTTGTTGAGCGCTCGTAGATCCAGAATGGGACGCCATTTTCCATTTGGTTTCTTGAAGACAAAATACCGGGAGTACACTCCCTGTCCTTTTTCTGCCACCGGGACCAGTTCTATTGCCCCTTTCTGCAGCATAAGCGCCACCTCCTGTAGCAGTACTTGAAGGTGGGGCTGGGCCGAGAACACCGGTGGAATGTGTGGTGGCTAGCCCTTGAACTGCAGAGAGTGGCCCAGATGAATCGTGTCTACAACCCATAGGTCTGTTGTTATGCGCTCCCACTGACTCCCCAGGACGCCCTGAAGCATGTCATTGTTGGTTCTTGGTTTGTTTATCTTTCGTCGACGAAGGGTAGGCACTCCGTCGTCTGGAGGTTTGGTAATCTCTTCCTCTACTTGAGGATTGGGCCGCATGCCTGTAGCCTTGGGACGAGTAGGAGGGTCTGCTGAAACCTCGGTCTCTAGATGACCCAAACCGGGAGTTACCAGAGGCCCCTCTGAAAGGCGAAAGGAACGAAAATTCCTACCACTCTGCAGGGCTCTGAGTGACCGTGCCGTGTCAGTATCCTCTTTCATGCCCTTCAAGGCTACATCAACCTTTTCACCGAACAGTTGTTCCCCCTTCACACGGCATATCCAAGACTTTATATTGCACCTCCGGTCTGAACGTAGTGCACTTGAGCCAGGCTTGTCTACGTAGAACTACGCCATTATTGATTTGCTTAAAACCGGTCTCGGCTAGGTCGACAGCAATATTTATAGCATGGTTGGAGGCCTCCTCTCCTTCCCGCACTAGCAACATTGCAGACTTTCTATGTTCCTCGGGCAAATGCTCCAAGATAGGAGCCAGTCGGTGCCACATTTCCCTGTCATACCTAGACATAATCGCCAAGGAGTTGGCCTCTTTTCCTGTAGTCACGCCGACGGACAGCACCTTCTTGCCGAAAGCGCCCTGTCTCCTGGCCTCGTTGTCTGGAGGGGTTGTGCATTTATGTTGAGACCTGGCCTTTCTCGCCACCACCGCCGATACCGCCGACTCTGGCAAAGGTTGAGACGTCAGGCACTTCGGAGTCGATTCCGGAGCCTTGAACTTCTTCTCCAAACGACCTTTCACTGCCGGTTCAGAGAACGGGTGCCGCATGGTCTTCAGGCCCTCTTGCCAGACATGATCCAAAATCGGGATGGCGAATATGGATTTCCTTCTCTTGCCCATATGATCAAAAAGAAAACAATCCTTTTTCTCCTCTTCAGGAACTAGGCCAAACTCCGAACACGCCTTACTCATCATGGCATGGAATGCACCCATGTCGTCAGGCGGCGATGGATGTGCCGGACTTCTCGGAGCTTCCACGTCCGCTTCAGAGCCCCAAGTTGGGTCCCTTGAGGGGGATAGTGAGATGTCTGAACCTGATCCCTCACGGTCAGAGTCCTGTAGTTCTCCTTCTTCTTGCAGGGTAGGACAATCTTCCGGCGCGTGGGAAGCGGCCGTAATCCTTTTCGCCGAGCGAGGAGCTGGGCCCCGCTCGTCGACGAATGGCGTAGACTGTATCCGTGTCGGGGCCCCAGGCTGGGGTATTTGTGTGTCCAAACGCTGTAACAGTTTCTGTAGCGTATTTAGCACCTCCAAGGACAGAACCGCCTGGGGGTTCAGTAATGACGAGTTAGTAGGGATGGAACCCACACCCAAGAGAGACATTGCGCTGGTCGGTTGCAGACCCAGATCGGTTGGGCGCGCGACCGTGTCGCGTTCCTCGTCAGCCGACGAGATGGAGAAAGTCGCCTCTGGTTGAAGCAGGGCCTCCGGCGGGACAGGATCAAAGACCTCCGGCTGCCATCCCATCGACGGGACCACCGTCGACGATATGTTTCCTACCGCCGCAGTCTGACATGCGGGAGGAGCCGCCGATGATACAGGCGTCGACGAGCGGGCCGTTGGCGAAGCCAATGGCACAGGGCCTTGAAGTGTTCCCGCCCTTTTGGGGCCGACTTACTGGCCGCGGCCTCTCGACTCAAGGTAGACTTATGACGGTCTCCTGAGGAGGATTTAGATGATTCTTTTCTCTCCTTTTTAGATGAGGAGGAAGAAGACGGAGCCTTGTGTGAAGATGAGGAGGCTTTCGAATGTTTCTCCGAATGTTTCTCCGAGGGTCGTCTTTCGGCCGACTCCGAGGTTCGTTTATCGGCAGCACGTGCCTTCTTCGTCGGGGGTTCCGGCTTACTTTTTGAGGCTGTGGAGCCCACCTCCGATGCCGGGTACGCACCCGCTCCGTCGTTGAGCCAATCGACCAGGCGTCTTTTCCGATCTTTGAGGGTTTTCTGGGAGAAACCCTGACAGATTTCACAAGTGTCCGCCGTGTGGTGAGGATGAAGGCAGTAAATGCAGTTCATATGACCATCCCCCTCGTACACCTTCTTAAGGCCGCACATAGCACACGGACGAAACAACGCCTTTCCAGACATTCTCTTGAAAAGAACAAACAGTCGCAGAAGAACAGCCTAACCAAATAGTAGATACACGAGGAAATCCCACCACTTTGGAAGACGGTTGAAATTTGAGGGAGCCGCGGGGGCGGAGCTATATATACCCCTACGTCCTAGTGGCGCCGGCGTGCGCGGCCCAAAACGACATGGATAGGACACAAAAGTGTCTGAATTTTTTCCTATGGAACATGTCTATATAACTTACCGAGGATTCCCAGCCTGACGACGGGGAATATTCTAAGCATGTGAATCCATGAAAGATCCAATGCTGGAGAAGAGTAATATCGAAAAGAACCTCCCCTCCATTGCTGTCCCCTACGACGAAAAGGCGGAGGTTGGCGAACTGCAGCGCTCAACGACTTTGCTGCAGCTTTTGAGGTCTGCAACCTCTCAAGGCTCTCGTCAGCCTTGCTGCCAAAAAGACGTTCACCATCAAATGGAATGTTGAGGAGCCGGGCTTGCACATCAGGAGCAAACCCCGACTTCCGCAGCCACGCAAACCTGCGTATTACGGTGCTCGCCGCCATGGACCGGCTGACACCATCCGCAATGTCCAGACACGACTGAACGGACTCACACATGGCATCCTTGCCATCCTGCACCATAGCAAGGAAACGATCCCGTTCCTCCCCTTCGGGAATATGATCAGCCGCTAACGAAATACAGTTCCACAGAGTGTATGTGAAACGTGACAAGGCACAAACGGAGTTGGCTGCCTGTAAAGCCAAACCCCCTGAAGAAAACACTTTCTTCGCCCAGCCATCAAAACGCTTGTCGTCCCTATCAGGAGGGATGGTAGGATACGACACCTGCTTCGCTGGGGCTGTAGCCGCCTGCACCACCAAACTCTCTGGAGTGGGGTGCGTGGTCAAGTAGCAGGGGTCGCTATTGGCTGGATGGTATTTTCGCGGCAAAGACCTGCTCACTGCCGGGAGACTCTTCGGGGCAGTCCAAGCCGCTGCCACCCTTCTGTGCAAGGCCATATGGAATGGCAGTACCGGGTCAGTTGGTGGAACTTGGTCGAGGATATCCGTCAGGTCATCCTGCAGAAAATCCACTGGTGGCGCAGACCACCCCAAGTATTATGTGACCCTCGACATAAGGCGCCGGTACGGGGACTCAGCATGGGTGCCAGGCTCAGGCCTACAGAACTCCACCTCCGGAGAGGTGTCCAGACCACTGGCGTTGTGCAACGACTGACGCAGGTCTTCCATCTGGCTATGACCAGAGAAAATCTTGTCTGGTACCATATCAGGAACCAGCCCTTCCTCAGATCCCTCATCCACCTCAGAAATATAATCCAGAGGCTGGAATGTGGGCACAGAATAAGGGATAAAGACATTTTTAGCCTTGGCCAGAGCCTTTCTAGGGGGTTTCACCGTGCCACGGGGTACCTCTGACAAATCAACCTTGAAAGGCGTAGAGGGCGTCGATGGAATCGGCGTCGACGTCGAGCGTGGGTGTGGATGGCGTCGACGACTTCCTCGGAGGTGGAGCCTCGGGAGAGTCCCTCGACGACCTCTGTGCCAAAGGCGTCGATGTCTTCTTCTTCGAAGACGTCACAGGCTCCGACGGTCTAGAGGGCGTCGAGATCCGGGACCTGGAACGGGCATGACTAGAACGATTCCCCTTGTCTGAGTGGGACCTCTCCCGCGAATCGTGCCGACCACCCGAGCCTGAAGGCGTTCGAGTGGTGTCTCTAGTACGGTCACAGCCGGCTCCTCTCGGAGGCACGGACGGACTAGGGCCATGCGATTCAAAAATCGCCAACATCTCCTTACGGAAGGAAGCCCATTCCTCAGGAGTCGAATGCTTGGTGGGACAAGCAACCCGCCGACCGGCGGCATCCTCAGACGACGACCGGGAAGGTGACCGATGGCGGCACTTCCGTGAGTGCCCCGAAGAGGCAGAGGAATGGTGGGACCTCCTCCGGGACAGAGATCTCCCGGACAGACGACGACGATGCGGAGAGTCGCCCCTCAAATCGTCAGTCGAAAGCCCAGAGGACCTCGGCTTACGAGGCTTGGTCACCTTACCAACAGAAAGCTTCTTCTTACGCTCCTGCAAGACCTTCGACGTAAGCGACTGGCAGTGCACAAAATCATCCGTGTCGTGGTCCTCACCGAGGCACCAGAGCCAGGCGTTGTGCGAGTCCGTCAACGACATCTTGGACCCGCAGACCCGACACTTCTTAAAACCCGGCCACGAGGTGGAAGAAGACGAAGACATCATGAAATCTTCACAAACGAACAGGTCGAAGAACCGAAAGAACAGTAATTTAGAAGAACCGAGGTGCGCCGAGATCTCCGAAGCGAACACGTTCACGGAAAAAACGGAACTGAGGCTACTGTTGTGCGTCCTACTTATAACATCCGGTGACGTCGGCTCGACGGAGTCCCTCGAGAACAGCGTATCAACGTCATTGACGCAAGACGCAGAACATATTCCGAAGCAGCACTGCTGTGGTGATTACCTGTCATAGATATGGAATACGTCGGAGGACCCAATACCCTCTAACAGGTTATTTGAGCCATGTTTGTTCGCAGTGGAGCGGTTACCACATTCTGGTCCCGCTATGTCTCTGCTCTGGTGCAATGAGTATGATCTCTTGGAGGCACTGAAATGCCTCCCAGTTTGGAGGAAAGGAATGCATGATGCGATACATCTAGCTAAAGTCGCGTTAGCTTCTCTCTTGCAAGGGCAATTCCACTGTGAGTGACAACCATTTTATTTGGTATTTTGAATGGCTTATTCCTCTCGATGAAGCATGCAGACTGGGCTGGAAGACTGAAACAATGGGTCGGGGAATGTACTGTTATTTGTAAACAGTTTTAAGTGATTTCAGTCTGAGTCAGATTAGACCAAGTAAACAAGACACTGGCTCAGCTGTGTTAAACTCACAGTTCATATTCATGATGGACTAGAAATTGTATCATTGTGTTTTAGTATGTTTATATTTATTGATGAAAAACTTGTTACAAATGAGTGATTTGATGAATTGTGTGAGTATGAATGTAGTATGGTTGAAGTGTGGTTTGTTGTGGTTTTAGATGGGAATGATGTATCATCAGTCCAATTATGAATTTGATGGATTGATCAACACATTTTTTGATATTTACATCGATATGTGTTTTTATAATTATGAGATCAGTTTTTTTACAATGATTTGTTCCATATATGTTAATAAAAAATATTGAATTGTGTTAGAGCGTCTACTGGGTTGCATTCAATTTGTTTCATCTCAGGATTTGGTTTTTTGAAAGACGCGTTTCTCCATAGCTGTTTCCTGCATCGTGACGTCAGCATGATTATGTAGACAGGTGTATTACACGGGGACTCACCACATAAACACAACAGTACTCTGACCTTCTATGTTAATCTCTTTATTGTTCTATCCGGGCCAGGTCACAGTACTTAGATATTCCTGGTATCCCCTGTTACTCTTGTGTTTTGGAGAATGAAACAATGACCTCTTGATTAAGATAGAAGTCTTTAGGGATGAAAGAATGACTGCACATAGTTTCACCTTGACCCTATGGAAAACAGTGTAAGCGCCCTTTGAAAAAAAGGACAGCAATTCACTAATCTGTCTTGCAGATGTTATTGACATAAGAAAAGTGGTTTTACAGGATTACTGAATGCCCAATAAAACCCAAGGTACAATTTGTTTTTTCGTCTTCTGGTAGCACATGGTCTTTCCTAGAGTTGTCAAGGCACAGTGGTTTATTTTTCCCATCCTTTTTCACTTTTAGAAACACTGTTTTTAAAACACGGCATAAGTAGCCAGCAGATACCCATGTGTGTCTGGTGTTTTCCGGTGTGTGGACACATGATATGATATGATATGATATGATATGGCATTTATAACGCGCCTATACACAAGTGTTTCAAGGCGCGACGAGGCAAGGGGGGGAACAATGGGAGGACAAACAACGATCCTACTAGGCCAGGTGTCATTCAGATCGCGCAAGTGCAAGGGAAGGGGGGAAAAGGAAAAGTGCGAAGGGAGAGGGGAAGTGCAGTACATGGGAAGTGGAATAAATATGACACATAAATAGCCAGCTAGTGGCAAGTGCAAGGAAGTGCAGACGTAAGTGCTAGAAGGGGGGGACTGATGGGATACAGAAAAAGGTCCCCAAGTGCAGGGGTTGCCAGGGAGGCAGTGCAGGTGGGTAATTGATGGGGCCTGGGCCAGAGATCAAAAGGGTGGCCAGGTAGCCAGTGCAATTTCGGTCAGGAATTCAGCAAGGGAGAGGAGGATAGAAAGCAGAAGCAAAGAGGAAGGTTTTGAGGTGTTTCCTGAACCGGAGATGGTTCTCCTCAGTTTCAGGGATGCAGGAAGGCTGTTCCAGAGAGAGGCCCCTGCTGAAGAGAGTAATCTGCCACCAACTCGTTGCTTGGAGAAGCGAATGACCCTAAGGGAGTTGGAGGCAGATGAGTGAAGAGCTCGAGAAGAGAGATATTTAGGTAGAGAGAGTTGAAGGTATTTCGGTCCCAGACCCCAGAAGGCATTGTGTACAATGCAGAGGGTTTTGAACTTAATCCTCGCAGCCACTGGGAGCCAGTGCAGAGATTTCAATCCTGGAGATAAAGTCCCTGGGCTTGAGGCCAAGGACAAGTCTTGCAGTCCATGCCACTCTTCTTACTGCAAAATCGTGAATCTCTCGCCATTCTATTTTGGAAATTAGGCAGTTGTTATTAATCTCCAATCCTTTCATCTTTTGGTACATTTGTATACATTACTGTTTGTTTTCTATTTTAAACAGGGTCCTATGAATTAGTGGTCCTGATGAAGACATCCCAATATTCCATCTCGCCGAAACATCTACCACTATTTGGCTTGTGTTTCACTTCTCTGATTGTGGCCATCTAGACGTTGACTCGCTGTATAACAACTAGGCTGTTTCTCGAGAAGTGACCATGCTATATTATGTACATTTTTGAAGTGTTGAGGCTGTTAGGCAGATTTTTTCAAGAGCCATAATTAAGGCTCCATTCTGAGTAGTATAATTTTCAGACAGATTCAGCACTTTCTGCAAACTTTGCTATATGTCTTTTTTATGAAATGTGACGTTCTATGTTTCAGGCTATATGTTTTCTGTTCTTAGTAGTTTTCTCATTTGTTGTGCTTCATGTATTTGTGTTTTACTTGATATCCCAATGGATGATAGTTATGAATAAATTAATCCTATCGCAGATTACAAGTTTATGCCATACATGAATCTGTTCGTCTTGACTGCCTTTAAATATTGTGTTTATTAGGTAAAACATTTGAAATTAGTATTGTTAGTGGGATGTGCTAGGAACATTTTTGTGTTATATTCTGTATTTTCCCCAGTTACGAGGCATCAGGGGTTTCCATTCTGTTGTTTCTTCATGCATATCTGCTCTGCCTCCAATTTAGAGAAGCAGCAGAAGTGTGTTCAGACGGCGCTTAAGTTGTGACACAATCTACTAGAGGTAAAGAAACCAGAATTGGTTGAGCCGGAATGGGAACCAGTAAAGGCTTCAGTATTAGAGGCCGTAAATGGTCCTTCAATTGATCTAAAAAGGAGTCCAGAATTTGTCAGAGGACACGGTCTGTATCACTTTAGTACTTACCATCCCCACCAGGTAGAGAATGCAAAACTGGAAGAGACATTCTACTGGCTTGTAAATCTGAGGAAACCGAAATAATCTGTTCGAAATGTCATGTAGAAGAATGGATTGTGGATTTGAGTATAAACCTTTGACCCAGTTTAAGGCCTGAGGAACAACTGGTACCTTTGGTGTGTGACTGGGGGAAGGTGAAATCTATTCCCAATGTGAAGAATACACCACGGTGTAACCATGGTTTTGGAAAGTCTTGTATGTGAAGACACCACTCAAATCAAGGGAGCTCTGTGCCAGATGATCATTTCTTAACGGCGAGAGTCCATTTTGTGGCTCCTTTAAGATTTTATCAGATTGAATAGCTGATCTGGTGCCACATGAAATCCAGCCCGAGACCTGGAAGCTTTCCTTCACAGAGGTACCTTGCAATTGTACTTTGAAATGTCGTGCCTTGAAACTCGTGTGTATAGGCGCTTTATGAATGCCATATCATATCATACCTGTGTTGTGTCTGCCTAAATTTGGATGACGAAGGGCGGCATAGAAAGTCACTGGCTGAGTCACCACAAAGACTAATGGGAAACGCCCCGTTCATCTAAATCACCTGACAGCTTGCAACCTTTCACAAAAGAGATGGTTGTGTCTCTTACCACCTCCTCCCCCGTGACCTCTGAGCTAAACTGTAGCAAACTGCACAGGTGCTCACTAATTGGAAGTTTCGGAGGCACATAAAATGTGCTTGTTGAGGGGAAGCTTATGAAAACACCCACCAGATATGATACATCACTACAATCCGGTTTCGTATTGCATGTGTAGAGAGAAGTCGCCTAGTTCATGGAATCTCTGGCCCAGTGCTAAGAATGTTTTCAATCACCAATTAAAAAACAAAAAACATACACAAACATGGTCTGTGGCTCAGTGGGCTAATGTATCCACTACAGGGATCTACGTGTAACCTCATGGTCACAGGTTTGAATCCCAGCAGGTCCACTAAGGTCAGTAAAAGGAGAACTATTAAGTAGAATAACAATAAACATCTGTTATCAGTGTCACAAGACCGCACTGGGGTGAATGTGCACTCTGTAAATACACCTGTATGTAGTGTCATAATCAGTACAGCTGATAGAACAGTGGAGAGAACTGTTGCTTCCTAACCTGCCTAATAGGTTAAAAAAGCAGGAAAGGGTTTCACAGTTAGATGCTCTATAGCGGTAGGCTCTGCACATGAGAGAACAAAAGCTTTAAAGTGACATCAGACCTTGTGGGCTTACAGTCTGGTGCAGGCACATCCCAACCAGGCTGGGCAACAGAGAATGAGGAGAGCAGGGCGAGATAGAACATATGGCAACTTTTCTGTTTACGATGTGAAACAAGCATGTTTATGCTCATTCTTTCCCCCAGCTGGTAAATGTGCATCTCCACATGCAAAACCACCCCCACATAATAGCAATGTTAATAAGTCTTTCTTCGCAGTCACACCAGATGTCTGGGATCTGAATTATGCTCATTTGTCCATAGTTCGTCTAGACAAAAAGCTCTATGGTGTACTGACATACCAGTGTGGTGAGCTTTCACTGCCTCGCAGTGAACTCAAATGGGAAGAGGGATGAGCTCAGCATGAAGGTTTGCAGCCAGTACCACAAAACTACTATATAAAGAGTATGGCCTCATTACACGGTAGGCGGTAAGGGTTTACCGGTACCGGTAAATCCTTACCGCCTTACTATGAGGTCCCTTTGCGGGTTGGGGAATTTAACGCCTGCTTTTTGCAGGCGTTAAAAATCCAACCCGCAAAGGGACCAGGGAGCTAATTACGGTACCGCAATTTGCGGTACAGTAATTAGCGCCTTCCCCATTCCCATTATGCCCTATGGGGCAAAAATGGGAATGGGGAAGGGCAATGGAGGAAGGAGGAATTACTCCCTTCCCAACCTTGGAATAGGGCGGTAATTCCCCTTTCCTCCAAGGCAGTACCGGTAAATTACCGGCATGAACCATGGCGCTAATAGCGCCATGGTTTACTGCCTACCGTGTAATGAGGCCCTATGTAAATGTCTACATGTAAGTAGTGCTTAATGCTGCCATTTAGCTGTTTTCAAGCCCTTTCAATTTTGCCAGCAAATATTGGGCCCAAGACAGAAAGATGGGCTTGCAATGAAGTGCCGGCATCATGAAGTGAATCACCCACCATGAGAAGTTGAAAGCAAGGCTGAGCCGGGCAAGGTTTCTTGGCACATAGGCACATTTTAAGTAAGCGCTGAGAAGCAACACTGAGAAAAATAGAGTCGACATAGCCTAGTGGTTGTCAGTTTGGGAAGCAGTGTCATGGTTGTTTTGAAGATGGTTGGCAGGCTCGTGGCTACTGTATTAGAACAGGCGAACTAATAGACTGAAATGTTACAGAGACATATTTCTAGTGGTTAATAAACAGTGGGTCAGTCATTTCTGCACATTTCTCACCACTTCTGCAACCAAAGAGAGCGTGTGCACTAATGTCAAGAATACATTCCTGTGCCAATGAATATTTGCATTTGTCTACATTTTGGTCTACAACAAAATCAGCATCTAGTAGCTGCATACTATAAACCCAATCTTCTGTTGAGTAGCAGTCTGCCAACTCTATCGGGAAGATAACACAGGGAATACAGAACACCAAAAGGAGAAACTGCTTGGCTTTATTAGACGTACCTTGACTTGTTCATTGGAAGTCACAGCACAAAACACAATTTCAGTAAAACCCTGAGGTGAGAACATTCGGAAGCAAATCCCACCGATCACGCGGCCATCTTTGACGAGAGCGAGTGTCTTGTGCTTCCTGAGCAGAGAAAGAGAGGGAGATACGTTTAAGTCTTGATAAATCATTGAGTTATGCTGGCAGGGGGGCATGCAATGCGTGATTTAAGACACATGATTTTCAAATGCCCAAATGTGTCTGTTTACAGGAGGACCACGGAGGGCATATCATGAGCATTCCTGCCATGTGAATGAAGATCATTATTTCAAACTCATGGTGGAGTGAAAATAGGACTGAACTTTACTCTAGTGCAGCCTTCAGGGTACTAATTGCCATTGCAATTATAACCGTACATGCCAATTGGAAAAATGCAAAGCAAGTCGCCTATGCCAAGTATTGGAATTTGCTTTGGAAATAATTTCTGGTATTATATATAAGCATGTAGTCACCTTTGAAAAAAAACTGGTTCCATTGGAAAACTTCCTAGATAAGGTGCCAACAAAAGGTATGGAGCCCCCACCATATTGAAGGTTAGAAAGCCACTGGGAGCTTCTTGCCGATGAGTCCTTGAGACACTAATGTGCTCTCTACCTCACTGCAGTGGCCATAATGTGTTAGACATATATCGTTCAAAGGTACTGCCTCAATTGATCAATTTTTCGAAATTCTAAATGATCAGGTTGAAATTAACAAATCCAAAAACCAATCGATATAAAATGAAATGACCGAAACTTCAATAGATGGACAAATATTTCAAAATCATCTGAAGCTTAACATGGTGTATTCACAGATGGTAAAATATGAACATGTTTTTTTTAAAATAAATATAGATATGTCCATACACATTAAAGAACGACACATTTTCAAATACAACAGTAAAGTGTGCATGCGTTTTCTCGTACTTAGAGGGGTTTGTAACTCGTACTGTTGAATGTTGAAGCAACCTGTGCTATCGAACTTGTCTAGCGAAGGTAAAGGGGGCGTCTGTCCTTATTCTAAGTGGCGTAATTTCATTGGGTTGGCAAATGGGTAACGGGAAAGGGAGGTTGATTTGTGGGCGCTGGAGGGGTCTTTGGATAATGGCACAAAACGTGCAGGTAGTTTTGTCATATGGAGGTATATGGATGTGGGAGTGCTGTCTTTTTTCTTATGTGGAACGTAGTTTTTATTTTGCATAAGGGATGTGAGGTTTGATTTTGGGGTACATAAATGCACATAAGGTTCTAGGATTGATTGGATGACTGATGAGTGATTTTAATGTTAAAATCATATGGAATTTTATTTTCCTGTAAAATATAGTGCATTATTTTATATTTGTTTCTTTTACTAAATTACACTTTTGTATTCCCTTAATTGCTTTACTTCTTGAAGCCCAGATGACCTTTTCGTTGATGCAACTTCCTCTCTGAAGAGCTGGTGGTAATGTTTGAATCTACACGTGTTGGAGTGTTTACTTTTAGAACTGTTCAATTTCATGCTTCTGCGCCATGTGCATTATTTTGAATGGGAAATAGCTGTTTACTGACACATCTGTTTCAAATGTGTGCAACTCAAACTAAAGAGCTTCTATCACTTCATTTCCTAGCAAGGGAAGTAGCTCCAGTTGAAATTAAGTAACATTTCTCTTTTGTAACACCATCCTTGTCTGAACTACGTGTGTGTGTGTCTGCCTCCCTGTATGCAGTGTTTTGTGGTGTTTGCATTTCGTGTGATGTGCATCCGCATACCTTGGTTTGACAAAACACATTTTAGGATTTCTATATACGTTTCAGTTTTATAGACACTTATACATTATGCCTTACATTAATCTGTAGCGTTCAGTTGGAAGGGATTGATGGAACTTGTGAATCTATATGGACTGGTCATAATCCTCTTTAGTTTTGGCTATTATTTCCTATAAAACAAAACTGTTGCATAGAAGAACAAGTTACTTATCAACTGGTAACGCTCTTTCGATTGGCTGTTCCTCCAACGTATTCCGCATCCTAGACATGTAATGTCCGCTGTGTACTTTGGAAACTTTTTCGGCAGAGGGCGTCCTGCCTTGATGGTGTTGGGTCGATGTTTCTAAAAGGCACTGGGGTAACAGGTGCCCCTGAAGCCCCCGCGGTGCGCGGTGCCCCACCAGCACATGTCCTGGGGTGGGGCCCCACTTGAAACAAAAAAGTTTTTTTCTCAAAAAAAAGTTTTGTTTTGAATTCACTCTGCATTAATAAAGAAATTATTTCTGTAACAGAAATATTTTCTTTATGAAGGCATAGTGACTACAAAAAGACACGTTCTTTTTGAAGGCTGAGGGCTCCCCCCCAACCCATGACATGGAAGACCCTAGGCTGGAGGGCTCCATGTCATGGGCTGGGGAGAGCCCTATGACTTCAAAAATAAATAGTTTATTTTTGAAGTCACTCTGCCTTCATAAAGACATTATTTCCATTATGGTTTGGTCCTTAACTGAATAATTTCTTAATGAAGTTAGAGTGACTTCAAAAAGAAACAATGGGGCTCATTCCGACCATGCTGGCCCGAAAACAACGGTGCTGGTAATCTTACCCACACAGTTGTTTTTTGGACCAGCATATTACAGGTCTACCTGCTGGGGCAGCTGTGCCCGACAGTTCTGACCCTGTCGGGCACAGCATCTACGGTAGGCAGACACGTCACGGAAGCACCGACACTGTTGTTGTGCTGTCCTATGGGACTCCACAGGAATGGGGATTACCGAAATTACCAGCGCCTGACATCCTTACTGCTGGACTTGGAAGAGGCCAGTGGCACCAGGAAGTCAGGCGCCGGTCATTTATTTATGGGTCAGGCGGCAACCAGCGGTAGCACCGGCACGGTTACCGCCGGAACCCGTAATGAGCCCCAATTTCTTTTTGAAGTAATAGGGCTTCCCTGAACCCCATGACGTGTGCGTGTGAGTGTATGGTGAAAGGGTGCACACTTAAATGTATAGGTTGCTGCCTGTATGAGCGTATGGTGAAAGGGTGCTCACTGTGCTCAGAGAGGCACAGCTTCACCTAACTGATGAGGCCCAACAAGGTTGAAAAACGTGTATGGGGTTGCTGTTGGTACTCTTGTTCAGAGAGGAATTTCCATAGCATTTCGGTGCTGGTCTGCCCATGTCGGCGTGACCAAGACTGATATGCAAATGGATATTTCCCATCTGTGAAAGGTACAGTGAGCAAAAAGCGTGTGCTGCAAACTCTCACCTCACAACATGTTATCATGCTATGTTCTTTCTGGAGAGGAGCACCTGCTACCCTTTTTTATGGTGAAAGGGTGCACACAAATGTATGGGTCGCTGGGTGTGCGTGGGTACGGTGAAATGGTGCACACTTAAATGTATGGGTGGCCCTGTATAGTGAAAGGGTGCACACTTAAATGTACGGGTGGCTGCTTAAGTGTGCCTGTATGGTGAAAGGGTGCACACTTAAACGTATGGATGGCACACATGGTGAATGGTGTGTGTGTTTGTGTACAGGGGCACACCAAAACCTACATTTCGGGGGGGCTAACCCTTCAAATGTTGGGAGAGGCGCTAACTTCATGGGTGGTGGGGGGACGCAAACGTATTTGTGTGGGGGCATCTAACTTCTTTACGCGTTTTAATGAGACTATTCTAGTGCAGCTTCAATGTTACAAGCAGTAACTCTCTCCTTTAAGTCTCCTATTCCCTCTCTACCCTTCCAATCACTCCCCTGGCATGCAAGTACTAGACCCACATCGTGATTTCAATTGCCTAAAAAATGTGGCATTTGAATGCGGGTACTAGCAGTGAAATGCTTTACGTTGGTAATTGCTGGGCCCTTATTAACAGCAAAACCCAGATGCCGTTTAACATCTGTGTCCTGTTCTGTCCGGCAACTGCTCTAAAGGTCTGCCAGGTTGAGTCAACATAGCCCAAAATGTCAGGGGGGGAGTGCTGAAGCCCAGTCAACTCAATGGTGTGGCGCCACTACTTGTGTTTAATGACTTGATTACTCTTAGCCCTATTCTTCCTTGTCCCAGTACCTTGTATGAGGCAGTACTTGTGTACTCAGCCTCATACACAAGTACTGGGATGAGGTAGAGGTACATGGAGGTAATGCCTGACTTACCTACCTGTAATCTTCATTACTCCTAGTCCCACTCTTCCTCATCCCAGTACTTACCTATGTGGCAAGGAGCCTCATACGTAA
Organism: Ambystoma mexicanum; assembly: GCF_040938575.1. NCBI lineage: Eukaryota > Metazoa > Chordata > Amphibia > Caudata > Ambystomatidae > Ambystoma > Ambystoma mexicanum. The sequence continues at coordinate 1,391,291,688 of NC_090924.1, forward strand.
GCTCTGGGACAAGGAAGAGGGACGTGGAGGCCATTCCTGGCCAAGAAGCTGATTCTGGAGGTTTGGGGTAAGGGGTGGGAGGGAGAGGGGATGTGTGGGGGGGTGGCGGGATTGTGCAATAAATCATAATGGTTGTCTATGTCCAGGCTAAGCAGGCATTATATGTGGTATGGTATTAGTGGCTAGAGAGGCATTTTGGTGCAGCCAGTCTAGTCATTCCTGGTATGACTTTCTTTTAACTGGGAATTTCTAATAAAGCAGTCCTGCTAAGTGTAATTACCTGGCTAGATTGGCATTTTGGTGCTGCCAGTCTAGCCATTTCTTACTGCAGCATTGTATATTTTTCTGGGCATCTGTGATAAAATGATATGGTAAAAGTCATTTATAACGCGCCTGTACACAAGTGTTTCTATGGGTGACAAGACAAGGGATGGAAGATAGAGGGAGGACAAGACAAACAATCTCACTAGGCCTTGTATCATTGTGAGAACGAGAGGTGCAAGAGGAAAGGGAGGGGGGAAGTGCAAGGGAGAGGGGAGGGGAAAACAGGGCTGCAATGCTCTGAGTATGTGCAGCCAGGGCAGCGGACTATGGGTAGTGCAAGGCGAACAAGGGGCTGCAGGGTTACAGTTACAGCCCCTAAGTGCATGGTAGGCACGGAGACAGTGCAAGGGTGACCGATAAAGAAAGTGCCTGGACACAGAGAGACTCTGAAGGTATCCAAGCAACTGGTCGGTACAGCAGAAAGGTAGGTCAGCAGGGGAGGGAGAGAGAAATCAGAGGAGAAAAGGAAAGTTTTGAGCTGCTTTCGAAACTTCAGATGGTCCGGCTGAAGTTTGAAGGGGCAGGGAGGCCATTCCAGAGGAAGGCACCAGCAGAGGAGAGAGATCTACCCCCCGCTCTCTGCCTGGAGAAGCGTCTAACCCTTAGAGAGTTGGAGGTAGCTGAGCGAAGGGCTCGAGAAGGAAGGTATTTTGGAAGAGAGCGTCGGATGTAGTGTGGGTCCCGGCCCCAGAAAGCCTTGCGGAAATGCAAAGGGTCTTGAACTTGATCCTTGTAGCTACCGGGAGCCAGTGGAGAGATTTCAGGGCTGGAGAGATATGATCCCTGGGCTTGAGGCCAAGGATAAGTCCTGTTCTGGATTAGTTGCAGATGACAGAGTAGAGGAAGGCAGAATAAGAAAGAGAAACAGAGAACCAGGGCTCTGGATACAATGAGCTTCTGGTGGAAAGTGAGAAAGGGAAGAGTCCCTTTGAGGAGTAGCAGCTGGTAGTGGAACGTCTTGGTGACATCCGAGATGTAAGGAGAGAAAGAGAGAGTGGCATAGAAGATGACCCCAAGGTTTTTTGCCTCACAGGAAGGTGAAGGAAGAGGGCCCAAGGCGGACGGCCAGAGTGAGAGAGGGAAAGCTGGTGCCAGGGTCCCAATGAGAAGGATCTCCGTCATACTGGCATTAAGGCAGAGATCATTGGAGGCGCACCAATCCTGAATCGCGGATAGACAGTCAGGAATGAGCGAGAGAGGAGAGGAGACTGAGGGGAACCTGAAGGAAAGCTGAGTCATCTGCAGAACACTGAAAGTTAGAGGAGAAGGTAGAGATCAGGTGGGCCAACGGGGCCAAGTAGAGGGTGAAAAACCAGGGTGAGAGTACAAAGGCCTCGGGAACGCCACACGTAGAGAGAGGTGGCTGAGAGATTGGGATCAGGTTGGACCTGGGAGGGAGGGGGGGCAGTCCAAGAGGACGGAGGTCCGTCACTCCAGGGCCTGATCTGTGATGCCAAGGTTCTCACAGAGTCAATTATCATAATAGCGTTGTTGACTGTGTCGAAAGCAGAGGTAAGAAGGAGGGTGAGGAAAGAAGGAATGCTGGAATCAAGGTTAGAGAGCAGATCTTCATGGGTGTTCAGGAGAGCAGTTTCCATGCCTCTGGCATCTCTGAAGCCAGGCTGATGATCATGGAGACTACTAACAGATTCAGTTTGGAGAGTAAGCTGGGAGATGGCAAGCTTTTCCAAGAGTTTGTCCAAGAAAGGGGTGATGGAGATTGGGCAATAGTTTTCCGGGCATGTAGGATCAGCAGCCGGCTTCTTGAGGAGTGGGTGCACAAGGATGTGCTTAAGGGGAGAGGGGAACATTCCAGTGGCTAAAGAGTGATTACAAAAATCGGCCAAGGCTGGAGCGAGGGTGTCAATATGGTTCTTGATGGTTCTGGAAGAGCAGGGAAGCACCTGTTTGTGCAATGCTTTCATAGATCAGACTTGTCTTGAAACCTTATCAGGTGTTGTCAGAGAGAAAGAGGAAAAGGAGGGGGAGAGAGGTAGAGAAGGCCAAAGGGGGCAAGAGAGGAAGAGGGAGAGGAAGAGGAGATAGAGGACAGGATGTCCTGAGATTTAGCGGAGAAGTGAGAGGCCAGAGCCGTACAGAGGGCCTTGGAGGGAACAGGAGAGGTAGAGACTGCAACAAGATCGACCAGATCCTTGCATATTTTAAACAGTTTGGCCGTGTTGGTAGAGGCCGCGGAGGCGCAGGCTTTAATGTGTGCTCTCTTCTTGTTGAGTGTTATTGCTTTGACTGGCATTTTGGTGCAACCAGTCTAGGTATGTCTAAATGTGGCCTGGCATGCTTTACTGTAATGTTATTATGTGTCTGCACTTGTCTACATTGTGCAGCCAGTTGGACATGTTTTCATTGTGGAATGGCATTTCTAATAGCAAAGCATTAATGTTCCTGTGCACTGTTGGTGACTTACATGTATTGGATTGGTGTTACCCTACAAAACAACTGCAAACACTGTGGCTTTACAGCCAATTTTTCTCAGAAAGTGTGCTGTATATTGTATTAAAATACATATTTATATTTTTCTCCTAGTGCAGTGTGCGGCATACCCCTTCAGCAGAACGTTCGTGTATATTGGGCAAGCTTGACAATCTAGGACGGCCCAGAGTATGGCGCGGCCTGAGATTTGTTACCAAGTTGGGGGGGGGGGCCCTCAGCATGGCTCGCAGGAGGGGGCCCACCATTTTCTGTTACGGCCCTGCTCGAAGGCCTCCGTCGAGGGCGACTTCACCGGATGTGTGACATGCATATATACACTGTCTGCTTGACTGCACATAGCCTTACGGAAACGTAAACTGCAATCGCATATAAAATACTCCAGAGGGGCAGGCTGGGATGGCAATGTGGAATACATTATAGGAACATCCAATCGAAAGAACGTTACCAGTTGGTAAGTAACTTGTTCTTTGAATGGATTGTGTCCTCCAACGTATTCCACATCTTTGACATACTCCCAAAGCATTACCAGAAAATGGATGAGGGAAAAGAATTTAGAGTACCCAATCAGATGGCGGAATAAAGAACCGCCTTACTAAAGGCCATATCTTGACCATGGATCGTATCGAATAATGTTTAACAAAGGTGTGGATAGAAGCCCATGTGGCTGCATCACAAAGATTCCTTAGAGAACTCCCCATTGTAGGACAGTGGAAGAAGCCACACCCCTAGTGGAATGAGCTCGCAACCCTTCCGGAGGGTCCTTACCCGCAAATCGGTAACATTCAGTAATGGTGAAGATAATCCACCTAGACAAGGCCTGTTTGGTAACAGCCTGGTCCAATCGGTGTCCAGCATATCCCACAAAGAGTTGATTGTCCACTCTGACCCTGGACATCCTAGAAATATAAAAGCTCAGAGCTCTCCTAGGGTCCAACCTATGGAGTCGCTTCTCTTCCTTAACAGGATGAGGAGGAGGATAGAAAGACAGAAGAACCACTTTTTGGCTTAAATGAAATTCAGACACTACCTTAGGTAGAAAGGAAGGACGTACCCTCAGTACAACCCTATCCCTGTGGAACACAGTAAAGAGTGGCTTACATAAAAGTGCCTGCAATTCACTCACTCTGCGAGCGAAAGTAACCGCAACCAAGAACACTGGCTTCAAAGACAATAATCTCAAAGGACTAGAGTTCAAAGGTTCAAAAGGAGCACCCATCAGGATATCAAAACCAAATTCAGATCCCAAACTGGCACCTGGAAAGGGGACGGTGGGAACACATTAGTGAGCCCTTTAAGAAATTGGGAAATCAAAGGAATCTTAAAGTAAGAACATTCTTCAGACAAGCGATTGAAGATAGACAGCGCCGCCAGTTAACCTTTAATGGTACCCACTTGAAGGGCCCTGTGGGCCAAAGAAAGTAAGAAAGACAAAACCACAGGAATGGAACACCGAAAAGGATCAACATGTTGTTCTCTGCACCAGTCTCAAAACTTACGCCAACGGCAACAGTACAGGGATTTTGTTGCTGGCCTCCTGTCTGAAAGCAACACCTGCATCACATCATCCGGGAGGTCCCAATCCTTATACCTCAACCTTTCAGATACCAAGCGTGAAGATTGAGAGTCCTGACCTCTGGATGGAGAACCTGACGCCCGCCCGTTGCGCGAGAGCAGATCCTCTCGGTAGGGAAGACGGCGTGGAGGGCAGATGGACATTTCTAGAAGGTCCGGGTACCACCCTCTGCTGGCCCAATCCGGTGCAATGAGGATCATGTGGGATCCGAACCTCTGTAACCTCCTTAACACTTGAGGAATGATGGGGACTGGAGGAAACACATACAGCAGTGGGAATTACCAATCCACTACGAATGCGTCTCATAAGGCTCCTCTCGGAGGAAATTCCCTTGAGCAGAATCTCTCGCACTTCCGGTTGGCACTGGTGGCGAAGAGATCCACTTGTGGGGTTCCCCAAAGGACGAAGATCTCCAAAAGGACTTCCTGAGCCAACTCTCACTCGTGAGAGATGGTACTCTGCCTGCTCAGAGTGATGAACTGCCGAGAGCGAAATTCCTTGCTACATTGCCAAGAACCATAGCTGCATTGCCACTCTGCACAACGGGAGTGACCCTACCCCCCTTTTTTGTTGAGGTAATGCATGGACACTGTGTTGTCCGTCATGATCAGGACACTCTTCCCCGCACAGACGGCAGAAAAGACTTCAGGACCAGTTAGATGGCCCTCAGCTCTAACAGGTTGTTGTGGAGTTTAGACTCCGACATAGACCAACAACCGCTGGCGGTCAAGTCTTCGGCATGAGCTCCCCATCCTGTGAGGGAAGCGTCCGTCACTACAGTCACCTCCGGCCACGGTTGCCAAAACGGCTCTCCCTTCATCAGGTTCCCCTCGTTGGCCCACCACAGAAGATCCTGGGAGACTGAGATTGGAATCTGAACGGGATCCAACATCTTGCCTGAGAACTGTGACCACTGCATCTCGGGGACCCATTGCAGGGGTCTCATACTCAGCCTAGCCTCTGGCACCAGAAAAATGCAGGATGCCATGAGGCCGAGCAACCTTAAGAATTTGAAAGCAGGGAGACTCTGGGCTTGTTGAAACTCATCCACCATCTGCACAATGTGATGAGCCTTTACCTTGGGAGGCGAGCACTTCCCCAAGGACGTGTCCAACACAGCCCGATGTACTGGAGCTGTTGGAGAGGTTTCAGATGCGACTTCTTTAAATTGAGGGAAAAGCCCAGCTTGTGGAGGGAGCGGCAAGTGAGACCGAGGTGATCCAATGCTTGTTCGGGTGAACACGCATGGATCAGCCAGTCGTCCAGGTAGGGGTAGACGTGAATCCCCTCTTGCCAGAGATATGCTGTCACCAACACCATGAGCTTGGTGAAGATGCTCGGGCGGAGGTCAATCCGAACGACAGAACCCGAAACTGAAATTGCAAATCGTCAGACGCAAACCTCAGGTTCTTTCTGTGCTTGGGATGAATCGGCACATGAAAGTAAGCATCCTGTAGGTCCAGAGACACCAACCAATCCTGAAGTTGAAGGGACTGGAGTACTTGAGAAAGAGTGACCATCTTGAACTTGTCCTTCCTGAGAAGTTTGTTCAACCAATGCAAATCCAGGATCGGTCTCAATCCCCAGTCTTTCTTTGGAATAAAAAATATGGGGAATACCATCCCTCTCCGCTACAGGCACCAGTTCTATAGCGCCTTTCTCCAGCAGGGGTCAAGATTTCCTTCACAAGGAGTGGATTTGGAAGCTTCAAAGAGAGATTCCCCGTGGATTGTCGTGAGGCCGCTGTAGGAAGAGAAGGCAGTAGCCGTGGGCTATGGTATCCAGAACCAACGCATCCGAAGTAATGGCTCGCCATTCTTCGAGATGCTGAGACAGTCTGCCTCCAACCGGTGAACCATGGGACATGGCCTCATGACTGTCTAGGAGCAGCTGTGGCAGCGCCTGAAGGCAAAGAGGCAGCTGCCTGAGCGGCTTTGGCACCTCTATTTCCCCGACCACCACGGGTACTCTTACACTGACCCCTTTGACTGGCGACTCCTCTCGTTCTACCAAAGGAGGAGTAGTAACGAAAAGAACCTCACCTCCACTGCTGTCCCCTAGGACGAAAAGGCAGAGGTTGACGCACAGCTGCGCTCAAAGATTTCACCGCAGATTCTGCAATCTCTCAAGGCTCTCGTCAGCCTTGCTGCCAAACAAATGCGCACCATCAAAGGGCATGTTCAAAAGACGGGTTTGCACATCCGGAGCAAAACCCGACTTCCACAACCACGCAAATCTGCGTATCACGGTGCTCGCAGTCATGGACCGGCTAACACTGTCGGCCGTGTCCAAACCCGACTGAATGGATTCATACATGGCATACTTGCCATCTCGCACGAGAGCAAGGAACCCATCTCTTTCATCCCCTTCGGGAATATGCTCAGCCACAAGAGAAACACAATTCCACAGAACGTGTGAAAATCTTGCCAAGGCACAAGTGGAGTTGGCAGATTTCAGCGCCATACTCCCCGCAGAAAACACCTTGCGTGCCCAACCGTTGAAGCGGTTGTCGTCCCTATCAGGAGGGATGGTAGGGTACGCCGCCTGCCTCGAGGTGGCTGCAGCCGCCTGAACCACCAAACTCTCGGGAGTGGGGTGAGATGAAAGGTAGCTGGGGTCGCTACTGGAAGGGCAGTATTTTTTGGTTAACGATTTGTTAACTGCCGGAAGAGATTCTGGTGACTGCCAAGCAGCCGCCACCCTTTTCTATAATGTCAGATGAAAAGGTAACACCGGGCCAGAGGACGGACCTTGATCCGAAATGTCCATTAGCTCATCCTGTACAAAAGCTTCAGGAGGACTGGACCAGCCCAGATACTCCGTGACCCTAGCCATGAGCCTCCTGTAGGACGACTCAGCATAAGCCCCAGGCCTGCCAAAATCCACCTCGGGAGAAGTGTCCAAACCACTGGCATCATGAAAAGATTGCCTCAAATCTTCCAATTGACTGTCTCCAGAAAAGACAGGAGCCACATCAGGCTCAACATCGAAGTGTGACCTCTCCTCCTCCTCATAGATGTCATCCAGAAGGAGGTAAAAGTCCTGCCTTGGCACAGAAGAGGGTCTGGAGTTCACCACAGGCCTCACAGACTTGGAAGTAGTCTTCCTTGGAGGATCCCCAGTAGCAAGGATCTCCAACGGTAAATTTTGAGCAAAAAGCCCCAAAGGCTTCCAGAGCGCCGAAGGCAAAGCTTCGACGTCTATAACGGCACTGATGGCGCCATGAACTGGTGCGAAGGCAAAGCTTCGACGTCGGTATCTGACGGAGACGAGGACCGATACCTGGAAGCACGTCTCTTGCGACTATCCTGAGCCTTGTCCGAAAGGGACCTCGAAGGTTCCCGATGAGAGTCGCGCCAAGGACCCGAGCCCAAAGGCGTGCAAGTCACGGATCGAGACCGTTCCTTGCCGGCTTCATCAGAAGGCGCCGACGGAACTGTGCCCTGCGATTAAAAAATCGCTAACATCTGCTCCCTGAAGGCAGCCCATTCCTCCGGAGTCGAGGACTTGGTCGGACAAGCCACTTTCCTCGTGGCTCCATCCTCCGAGGAGGACGGGGAAGGCGCCGGTGATGGCGGTTCCTAGAATGCCGAGAAGAGGATGACGAATGGCGGCAACCGCTCCGTGACCAAGACCCAAGGACTCTTTCCGATGCAGAGAGTCGCTCCTCGAATCGTCGGTGGACATCCCCTTGGACTTAGATTTATGGGACTTACTTGGTTTAGAACCCCTGCCTACCTGAAGCGTTCTCTTACGCTCCTGCAAGGCCTTAGCAGTCAGCGACTGGCATTTGGCACAGTTGTCGGTGTCGTGACTCTCGCCCAAGCACCACAAACATATGCAATGCGGGTTGGTAATCGACATTTTTGACTGCCTACCTGAAGCGTTCTCTTACGCTCCTGCAAGGCCTTAGCAGTCAGCGACTGGCATTTGGCACAGTTGTCGGTGTCGTGACTCTCGCCCAAGCACCACAAACATATGCAATGCGGGTTGGTAATCGACATTTTTGACTTGCAGTAACGGCAAGTCTTGAAGCCAGACTGCGGAGTCAAGGGGTTGGGGGGGATGAAGAAGAAGACATATTCACAAGGAATACACAAGGTGCACTGAGTCTCAGAAGCAAACACGTTTGCCGAAAAAACAGAACTCAGGCTACGGGCACCGTGCATCCTATTTATAACATCCGGTAACGTCACCCTCGATGGAGGCCTTCGAGGGACATCGACCCGACGCCATTGACGCAGGACGCTCTCTGCCGAAAAAGTTTCCGAAGTACATAGCTGTGGACATTACATGTCAAAGATGTGGAATATGTTGGAGGACACAATCCATTCGAAGTACAGCTTGGTGAGAGATTACATGTGAGTAGAGACACACAGCTTGTGTGTTTTTTGGGTATTTAACCACCCATTTGGCAGCCAATGGACATGCTAATTCTAATGGCCGGTCCCACCCACTACTACCTGTCCTTCCCTGTTAAAGGCACATACTCCTGGAATCTGTTTGAGCTAGCTTGATCAAGCAGTAACACCACACTTTGGTCTGCCCATGTTATTACTAAGCAGTCTGATGAGAGTTTATGAGTTAATTTAAGATGTACATCAGATACTCCTGTAATAAAAATATCTTAACCAAGTATTCTTCAGCCACTTCATTTATATCTGTTCCTTGCACTGAAGGTGTGTTAAAAGCAAGCATTGGCAAAGCCAACAGCTCTGGCTTGCACACAGGAACTGCTATAATACGCCCATGTAATCACACCATTTCCCAGCTGTTGCCAAGTAGTACCAATATGGTAGTGCCTGGCAAATGCCTAGCCCATGCCTACACAAAAGCAAAAACTGCTGGCTTTGCCAATGCTTGTTTGGAATTTGCATCTGCTACATATGAAACTCCAATAACAGCATTATAAACATAAAATGAAATAATGTCACTGGTATTGTAGCAGGTGTATGGCTCCTTGGAGCACCACGTAACTAAAATGTAACGTAGAAATTGGATGCTCTTTTGGGGTTTTAGCACATTGTACATGCTTAAGTGCTTAACTTAATAAGCAGGAGACCGCCCACCAAGGTTTCCCTGTGTGACACATCTCCATAAAGGATGGTAGTGATTGTAGTTCTTACTAAAGGAACTGAGATGTATGAATAAACGTCTTGCAGTACTACGGTTAGACATCCGATGAAAATGCAGTCCCTGATCCACACGTGTCCCGCCACACACCCAATGAGATCTTAATTATACATGCACTGAAACCAGTTGAGAGTAAAATGTAATCCACCTGCAGCGGTGCATGCCAAGAGAAGAGTTTAGATTTTTCTTCAGCAAGTGTTTTTGTTTCCCTGAATGTGTTTCCTTGAAATGTTTTCTCCACCCAACACACTTTGATTTGCCTTTAAAAAGAACATTAAATGAAGTGGTTTCGACACAAACAGCGCACCTTCCCAACCTAACCACAATACACTTTTACCTTTGCTTTCAAAACAGTCCTCATGCCCCACTAAATATCGGTAACCTTTTTCAAGCCCACAAATCTCAGACTCTTTAATTAGGTCTGGATATTCCTTTGTGTAGGCCTAAAAGACTTGGTGGCTGCCTCATGAGGAGCGTGGCCCTACAATGCCCATCGAATAGGCGCATAAACCCAAAGTAGAAAAAATACTCAAGGTTAAAAATATACTAAGCAATGCATCTGTAAAAATCTATATTTAGAAGCACCCAAACCAGAGGCTCACAACTTAGCAGAAACGTAAAATCTTGAAGCAGTGGCGGTACTATCCTTTAAAAAGTAATATTGACACTAGCCTTTTACGTTCCCATTGAAAATATCTTTTCACTGAAAGGTCACTTTAGAAAGACCGTTCCGTGACCGCACAGAGTTCTTTCTGAAGCGAACTGTCATGTTCCTGCCGCACACGAGTGCATGCCAGGGCTGACAGGCTCTATGCGACCCGGATGCGCAGGACCTGGAGAACGGGTGTTTGGGTGCTTGTGTGCTGTTGTGTGTTCTGTGAGCATGTATGAGTTTTGGTTTGGGTGAGTGGGGGTTGGAGGGACTGGGGCTGAGAGATTGGAGTTTGTGTGTTGGTGTGTGTGTATGTGTTTTGGTTTTAGGGGGCTGGGACTGAAATCCCGAGGATGGGGGTGGGTGGAGGTGTCTGCGGCTGAAATCCTATGGGAGAGAGAGGGTGGTGGGTTGGAGGAGAAAAATGGAGGGCTCGCAGTTTGAACCCCCTGAATATAAAAAAGGGGTGTGCGGGTTGTCTGCATTTGAAAGGTTTCAGGAGAAAAAGACCTTTACGATGACGGTTTCCCGATAAAAGAAAATTGGTCAGAGTAAATCAGTCTTTCTCCTGAGACCTTTAAAAAAAAGGTAAATTCACCTCTCGCTAAAATGAACAGATGGCATTGCTACCCAAAACAATGTTACTTATTTTAATGACCCCAGAAGCATATGAAAATATTTCCGGGATACGAAGCTGTTACCAACAGATCTTTGCAGTGGGTGCTCAACACATTGCGATATCTTACTGACTAAGCTATTTCACCAAAAACATGAAATTTTGTGAAGCATGGTATACATTTTTCTATACCTAGAAACATCAATGCTTTTTGTGGGGATTGAGGAAAAAGAGGCTAATGGGTAAGTGTGTTGTCAAAATAAGTTGTCAAGTTTGTCAACATAAATTTAAAGTTCCCCAACTATCTTGGTAACTATGGTGGAAAGAACCAGTTTACGTTCCAGTACTGTATGTTATACAATTTAGGATATCCGCTACTTCATGGCCAATGATCACCAACAGGATGGCAGGTCAATTTATCCAAATGAGACAGATTTACAAATTACATGATACCCCAACTCAGTTACTAGTCAATCATACGGGAATTAATGGTACCCAAAGAACTTATAAATCATATTCCAATAAGACTACTCACGGATCAAAGACAAGCCGTGTGATGTACTCTTTGGGCATCCTAGGCAGCTGGTGGGAGAAAACATTCTGTAGGCCAACGAGCCACATCATGATCCTTTTGTTTGGCTTCTGGCTCAGCGAATTGCCTACAACGTGGAACTCAATAACTCCTCTTCGCTCCTCAAGTCTTGCAGCTTCATCCCTAGCTGAATGCGCTGACAGCAAGTTGGCCTGTTTGAAGGTAAGAAAGATTACAAATAGCACAAGCAACAAACGTTACCTCGTAATGCAGTGATCATGTCCACCCTATTTAAATATTCTTAAAAGAAAATAAACTTAAAAAGAATCGTTATTAAGGATTAGGAGTGAAAGGCAACTGTACAGACCATACACAGACTTGTAAAATCTCTAAACTAGAAAATAAGTCTTATTTACCAAGTTAGAAATGGCTGATATTCTCAGCAGCGTTTCCTTCCTAACCAGAACAGGGCTCCACTAAGAGAAAGCTTAACTGCAGCTAATTATCAATTACAAATGTTAAGGGATTAGCATGCTGAAACTTTATCAATCAATACCAAGTATTCTGCCCATCCCTCCCTTTCACCTAGGTATGGACCAGAAGCTCACCTCAGGCCCATGCATGGACGCAGGGTCATTGATGGTTGACATCACTTCGTTGATCAACTCAATCGGAATATCACCAATAACCCGGGGCTTCTTAGCATCCTCCCCGGAAAACGGTTCACTGTTTTTTCTCTTCTCTGATACAGAAGCAAAGGTATAAGTAAGAAAGAATCATATGGATAGAGGATATCATAAACAAGCCATGTTACATCCAAATCAAGAAGAACACCAGGCGCAGCTGCTCAATATCCATAGCGACCAATAATACCTGTTCTCATATATGGTTTGGAATCTCTGCTTCCAAGAATCCTCAAGTTCTGGAATGGCATTGAAGCAAAATTTTGGAAATGTATACTTGGACTGCCTAAGTGTACATCTAACATGTTACTGAGATTTGAACTTGGCTTGCTGTCCATTCACGCTCAAGTTACATGGAAAATGTGCAGTCTTTTAAGAAAATGTCTTATGGGGCTAAGTAAGCGAGATAGTCTCGCCATCCTAGCAAACTACCTTTTGTTCTCTACTCACTCATTTCCACAAAAATGGAGGACACATGTTATGAATGCCCTAGCTGACGTACACATATCAATTGATCTTCTGATTACAAATCCAAATCGAGCCAAGACTAAAATGTACCAGACCGATTGGCTAGCCACTCAAGAAAAGTGCCTAAGATTAAAAGATTTTAATAGACTTCTTTTTGGTCACAAGGATCTTGGTTGTATGGCTGACAATCTCATAAAATGTCCGTCTGTAAATTTAAGATGGGAAATTTTGCGTTTGCGTTTTAATCTATGGCCAGTCAATGAAATCTTGCTAAGATGTGGAATGGTCACAAAGAAGCAGAGCTTTTGTCGGTTTTGTAACGATACATCTCAAACAGAAACACTTGCTCATATCATTATCCAATGTAATGCTTTTTCTCCATATCGATTCAAACTGATAAAAGAAATGACATGGCAACATGTTAGTCGATCCTATGATGAAATATGGTGTGACATTTTCAGCGCAAGAAGAATATTGATCAGCATTGCTGTTATACAATTGCTTGACATAGCATTTCCTTGTGTGAAAAGAATTTCTTAAAAGATGTACCTTAGTGTACTGGAACGCCAGAAAAACAAAGTTTTATGTCTATATTTTTATGTAGTTCTTTTTATATGCTGAAAGGGAATGTTGATTTTATTTGTTTTTTTGTAAGAAATTTTTTTTGTTGTAAAGTTGTATCAACAACTAAATCAAATCAAATAATAATAAAAAAAAAATAGCGACCAATAACATCTACTCTTTATCAACACTAAAAATGCATCATCTGATGTAGGTTCTTCCACCAGCAGGTTTTATGCATTTGAGCAGGTACTCACTGTTTACCTGGTTAAGAGAGGCATACTATGGGTGGAGTAGCATCGCCTGCCTTTGTGAAGCAGAACAGAGCAGTAGGAAGTTTCTGTCACTGGAATCTTCCAGAATCTCCTCCTTATACCAAATCCATGTTAATGGTTCAAGGGACTTGAGGATTTTGGTTTGGTGCGTTTTATTTTTATTCATGAAGATTGGACTTCTTTTCAAATGCAGACACTTTCTTCTTCTTTAACCAAATTTTCTTTAGAGGGCCTAATCAACCCCTTTGTTTATATTACTAAGAGCCTTTTTGGAAAAATAATAATTTGGGGGTTGGGAGTTGGAAATCATCTGCAGGTAGTAAACCTTCATTTAGTTAGTACAGAGAATATGGTAAACAAGAAAAGTGTTTTTTAAGAAGTGATCTTCTCAAAGCAACATACTGATAACTGACAAATTCCACTGCTGTTGTTTTTTCTCTTTTGTTTGCAAGCTTTATGTATTTTGGTTTCAGCAGTGCATTGCTTACTTTTCCAAGCACTTTTCAATCCTTCACCTAGTTCACAGACCAGACTCATTAACTTGTATCGGATGCATAGTATTAGGATGCCTGACAACTTAAACTAAAACAACAATTTTAAGATGTGAAGGTTCTGTTTGCACTAGGCCAATGGGCTTTCAGGTCTCTTCAGACGGACAAACAAGTGAATAATTCCACTAATGAATGATTTTTCCTTCAAAATACCATTTCCAAGATAGAAGTATCTCAAAGAACACAACAGCTGCTTGGCAAACGCTCTGCAGAATCCACAGGCATTAGGGCCATTTGAAGACTTTACAGTTTAGCAGTGTTTCTCACACCAGACAGCCTGAAGGGTGCCTGCATCCTCCCAGCTCCATGATCCAGCACCAACCACAGCCCTTTCTATACCTTTCTTCTCAAATAGTGCTAAATTCATCCCTCCCCAAACCACAAAATAGCATGGTAAGAACTGAAATAATTACAAAAATCATTTTCATTCCTATTTACCTTTATCTTTTTGTCAGCCCTTCAATTTACCCTCCTCCCTTCGATACCTGAACCACTCCCTCCAAACAAAACAATCCCTTCATGCAAAATTAACATTTCCTTCTTCCCCCGCATCGTAGTTCAGACAGACTTGGATCAACCCATTCCCCTACACAGAGCAGCACTTCCTTTGCTCTGCAAGTTGCCAGACCATAGTAGCAACCACCACTGCGACACACCTCTATCGAGCTATCTACGGCGGGGGCGCACCACAAATCCACCCCCACTCCCAATAGCTTGAGGGAATTATCACTACAAGTTCACCTGGTATATTGTAAACCTCAAGGTAAACTCTCACAGAAGCCCACCTCCCCCCACTTTCCTTAACATACCAAAAAAGTATACTATCTCCAGCATTCCTGGGTTCTACTCTTTTGGCTTTCCACTAGTACTTTGGTCATAGGGTCGCATGACCGAACAACCCAGAGCCGCGCTGCCCTGGCTGCACTTACTCAGAGCATTGCTGCCCTGTTTGCCCCTCCCCTCTCCCTTGCACTTCCACTCTCCCTTTCCCCTTGCACTTCTCGTTCTCGCACTTGCACAATCTGAATGATACAGGCCTAGTAAGATCGTTTGTCTTGTCCTCTCTCTGTCTCCCCTCCCTGGTCTTGTCCCGCCTAGAAACACTTGTGTACAGGCGCGTTATAAATGACTTATCATATCATATCATATAACTGTGGGGCTTGAAGGCAATTCCCACCGTTATACATCTGTAACTTTGTACAGTATCGTTGATAGCTCATCCTCATTTTTCAGGTAAGGTCAAGCTACGACCTTGCCTGGGTCGCAGCTACAACCGCAGCCACAGGCAGAATGACCGTACAATATTAGCAATGACATTAATGGTGATGAGGCAAAAAAGATTCTGCGCATAAGCTGTAAAGACAGGTAACATGTGCAGAATAGCCAGCAGATGTAGATCTGTTAGTAAAGCACTGCATTGTGGGATGCAAGGCGCTAACTTAAAAGGAAACTAATGTAGCTGTATAAAAGAATTGGGAAACGAATGCTACTAATGGGGTTAGAGACAGAGCTGCATGAATCGTCATAATTAACAAATTGAAGTGGCCTTTAAATAGTGCACTTATGTACATTTATGTTTGCTCAATATACAGCAATGTGAACAAATCAGGTGTTTCGCCACGGCCAACTACTCTGGAGGTAGAAGATGGGCACGGATAGCTGGACGATTTGCATCATATCACTCACTGAAAAACAGTCAGCAGGTCCTGAAGAATAGTTTTGGAAATGTCCAGAGACCATAAGAAGGGTGTTTCCCAGAACTGATACAAATTAAATGCGGAAGCCGGTTACTTTAAACACGCCTTGTTACATTGTTTTGCACATAACTAGAGATTTATCAGATGAGAATGGATGTAGAGCTGGAGACTAAGGTATGGACTGCGTAGCACACACAGATTAAATGAGAAAATAGCAGAAGCCTAAGTATAAACAGCCAGCAACTGGCACTAAGGTAACTGAGATAACTCCGGGAAAAACCTTGCGCTGGAGGAAAGAAGTGCAAAAACAACCGGAAGATAAATGTGCCATGTGATAGAGCCCCAATGAAAAACGTTAATGTACCTGCACCTACATTTCAATCCATTGACCCAACTAACCAAGCCACACAAGCGAGTCCCAAATTTGGGGCCAGAGAGCTGGTGGGCGATCACTTTCCTCGGCTGGCTCCCTCCTGTGGAACTACCTCCCTCATCCTCTGCATCTTGAGCAGGACCTCCTTAAGTTCCGAAAATCCCTCAAGATCTTTCCCTTTACCTCCTCCTTCTCCTCCTCTCTTCCCTGCTAATCTTACAGCAGCGTGACTAATATGCAACGCCCTTATGAGTCCTTGATCCCTCCACCCCCCACAGCTCTCATCCCAGTCACTGTCTTCTGCTGCACTTACTTGGACTCACCCTACCCATGGGTGGTTGCACTTATATTCCTCCCCTCTTAGCACTTATCCTGAGCAATTCTCCATGAGCATCAAAGCACCTTATCCTTCCACCATCCCCCTCTGCACTTGCACGTTCTGAACACTCACAAGGCATAGTAGGTTTGTCTCCCCTTTCCTTTAGCTACAGTATTTGTTTTGTACTAATAATACAATGATTTATCCTTGCTGTAATGAATTGTCTGCCTTCCCCTGTCCCCACCCTGTTTGCCCTATGGGTGCTTCTTTGAAACAGTTTTGCTAATTGTATAAGTGCGTAATAAGTGAACAATAAAATAAAACAATAAATAAAAGATTTGGTTACGGGATTTCACTACAACCCAGTTGAAGTTAGAACACCCATGAACTAAATAACTAGAAACCCTACGGAGAGAAAGGGGGGCTAAAGCAATAGGGTCGCGAGACCACTTGAAAATTAAAGCCTGTGAAAAATGGCCATACCAGTCAGGGTCACCTGAGCATAACAGTGGCAACTACAGTAGAGATGGTGGTTATGACTCAAACCAATAAAGACCCAGATTCCAAAGAAATGATGTGAAAGCAAGAGAGGTACCAGAATATGAAGCTCAAGTGAGAATCCTCGCAAAGGTTCCAATTTAGAAGTGGGTCACACTGACTATGAACTCTCAATGAAGTATTACGATAAGGGATCAAATCTATTCAAATTGTTAAAGGAGCATTTCATAATGTGAAAACCAACAGATAATGATTGCTTCCAAACCAATATATAACAGTAAAATTATTAACTAATGACCAATCCTTCGGATCAATCAAACACATAGTCGATGAGACTCTTCCTTTAACCCATAATAAAGGCTGATCACCCCATGCCCTCCAAAGCGGGCACAGTCCAGGTAATTTTTATGCTGTCTCTTCCGGAAACCTGCGATCAACCCTGGTATATCCCAGACAATATCCTCGCCATCTAACAAGCCAGTAAACATTGTGTGGGGGAAAACTGGGGTTTTAACATTTTAATGAGCTCCTTGATTACTTTGTCGCTTTATAATAATGCTCAGACAATTCTAACTGCCATATTTAACAAGTGCCTTATTGCCATTGCTGTGTGAAACCTATGTTCTACTGTGCATATCCTAACTTAGAAGGCTTTACCGCCTAGTATCTAGAGGTGCACGCTTCCCCAGTTCTCTTTTCTGACATGTTTCCCTTTTGGCACATAGAAGCGTGTATTAGAGCCCCCACTTTCCTATTAAGCAGGCTCGCTTGCCCTGAGCTGTGTGTGCACTGTAGAAGCAACTTGCACAGCAGAACAAAACATGTGTCACTGTTTGCTTTCCTCCTGATTATGCCTCTGCCGAAGACGTGTATGGTAAGACACTGTTCATTCCCCTGAAACGTTGTTGCTTACCAAAACCATGCTATTTGTGGAACCTCTTTCTCCATTAAAATGCATGTGTGCATGACTGGGAATTAGCAGTAGACAGGGCAGACGCAGAAGAGCTGACTGAAATCATGGGTTTGTGAATGCAGTTCATTTCATTGCCATTCGTCATGTTTGTGTATTATTGTCTGAAATGGGTTGGGATGTTTGTCTTTGGTAAAAAGAATTCTGAAGACTGGAATCTGGAAATTGCCCGGTTGCCCTAGGACATAGGAGGGAAGGTTAACCTGCTCCTGAACAAGTGTGATCTTATCAGAACTAACCAAGTTAAAACTGGTTGGCCACCACAGCTAAGAGTAATTGTGAAGCAGCGCATCCATGCTCCCTACTCACTTAAGATAACATGAGGCCGCTGTTTTGGTCAAAGTAGAATGGTATAGATCAGGAGCTAGTATGAGTATCTTGTACAGGTGCAAAGAAAACCTTTTCGATGAGAGCCCCATGCTTGTCTGTCGCAATACTTGAAATCATGCATGTGCAACCCAGTTGCATCCACAACTCTGTATCCACACTCTCCTCTATTCTAGCATGGGAGCTGTAACATGCTTTGGTTCCTCTGGTTATGTGCCTTGTCTATGACTTTTTGCTAACCCTGTCTCGCGTAAGCTGAATACCTCTCTGTATTTTGTGGCAGCATGGAATGAGGAGTCTGACAAAATGGTGGCATAGTGATTGCTATAAACATTTGTTAACAGCCAACAAAACCTAACTAAAGTGGTTTCCCTACCTCAAACAAACAAAAACGCAGCCAGTCAGGAAGTCCGTGTAGTCCAAATACCTATTCTATCCCTACCACTTAAACATAAATCCTAATCTAAGAAAAGTTACTTCTACCACCCAGAATGACTCTCTTCTTCTGGGTATGAGTTTCTCAAGTTGTGGCTGTTTCAACTTCTGGAAATGTTCTGACGTTCTCGATTAAAGAAAATACAAAGTTCCACAATGTTCAGTGGGGCTAGGAGAATGGCGGCCTTCTCCTAGCGTGTTCACAGTCCTTTGAAAGCCTCCTCCATGCTATTTCAATTTTAACTTCTTCAACAGCTCTTATAGTTCCCTCCAAAGGTTTCCTTCACTTTCTACTTTCTTCAACTTGTCCCCTCTAGGACGATGAAGAGGCTCCTGAGTCGTCCTTGACTTTTCAGCACCACACTCGTGTGAAACCGATCAGGGAATTGCCCCACAACAGCTTCCACTACTTCTGCTTCATTATTTCCAGTCTCACACTTTCCCGGCCCCTTCCCGTACTTATTCTTATTCCTGTTATCTTCTATCGGGGAATGCTTCCTCGGTTTTGCCAGGGGCCAAAGCATCGGTCTTCCGCCTTCTACTTCTTTTGCTCTTCATAGGCCTGCTTGTCTTCGAGGCCAGGTACTCTAGGTGGTCTCGGTGAACATTCCAGACTGGATGGTCCACCCGTTATAGGTCACACCAACACCACAGTTCTCAAGCTCTGCATACATCCGCCTACACAGCTCCATTTGTAGGCCGAGTAGGGGGTCTCAGCGCAGTTCTTGGACCACACTACCGGTCATGCCACCACCTCTGCATTTCTCCACTTCAAGGACATTGGCTCCCAGCCGACTCACAAGCCGCTTCTCGGGCATCCCTTTGTTCGTCTCTGCTACTCTGGAGAGATGCTTCGTTGCAGTCTCCCGAAGCCCTGTTTCAACTTCGTGGGCTTCTCACTGTCGTCCTCCCTCGCCGGGATCTCCTTCTGGATTCAGAGCAGAACAAAGTCCTTCTTTTCTGTTTAGTTTAAATAGCGGGGACTGCCCCAGTGTAATGTCAGCACGCTTGACAACAGGTGCTCGAGCACTTTTTATGCTTGATGGCATCTTGCATGTGAACCTCTTTGTCTCTGTACCCATCACAGCGTGATTGTCTGCAGTTTACAATATCACATGGTTTCAGACTGCATCACAGGTAGAGAAGGTTTGGGGGTTGTTGTTATCCTGCATGGTCGGGACTAAAAGAGGCTGTGTCCCGAGTTCCTCCCCCTGTGGTCCTCCTGCATGCTACCGGCCATACGGGGACTATTTGTTAGCGGCAGCACCTCCCTATCCTCATGGAAGGGTGCTCCCCTCTGGGGAGAAGTGATGCCACCTAAAGGTGTGATTTACAATTTACAATTGTGATTTACCCGCAATCACAATTGTGGGTAGCGTAATGGGGGGGACGTAAACTGTGAATCACAGTTATTCTGACATAAATTCGACCCACACCTGCGAAAATTCTGTAACAGGGGTGGAATAGAGGTTGTGTGCCACCATTCGAACCTCTGGATATACGCAACAAAGCGGTCATCTATGAGCCGAACCAACTGCACAAGACACTGGACACTATAGTGCCCGTAACAGACAAAGTTAGGTATGGACCGTAATAAGTCATCACTTGTCACAACCCTGCGAGAATGGTTTCAAATCAGTCTTGAGAAGTGGTACTTCTCCCTAAAGGAATACCAGCACACTTTATGTATACACACTACTCGCCCACAACCTGTAGGTTTCTAGATGAATGGCACAATTATATGCAGAATGAGTCATCAAAACACTTCCCAGAGGAAGGCACATTTGATTTAGACAAAATAATAAACCTGTGAAAGGCATCAGAGAAGAAAGGTGCACAAGCGCACCAACAGTAATGGGATAAATATTTAGACAGGAACACCAAAGCCACCAAAAGACAGTCCGAATCGAAAACCCTAGCCCTGAAAGGCAGCCAAGATAGGCTTCAGGAGCAAGTTAAAATATAAAATACTGTGTACTCAGACATACAGGTCGCTGCGCAGAAAATGTGGTACAAACGTCTATATTCTGTCATCCAAGGGGCGTCCAGCCAAAGGGATCCCCTGAGGCCATCCTGGACTCTTACAATCCAGCCATATTAAATCCTGCACCCAGTACTTAGCCAGTCAGCTCGGTATCACTACATAATATCCCCAACAAAAATATCGCCATAGATATGGCCGTTTGGTTCGCCATAGGCAATATTTTTGTTGGGGATATTATGTGAGAGCAGGGGTTGCGGGGGTTTCCCCCGCACACTAAAAAACGAAGCAGGGGTTGCGGGGGTGTCCCCCGCAGGATCCATGTGTGAATTTTGCCACAAAAATATGGCGATATTTTTGCATCGCAATATTTTTGCGGTGGAATTAACACATGGAACCGTCAGCTCCGTGTTCATGGGCCAGTCCAGACCCCACCCAGCCACCGTTCTATCTCCAGTCGAACCAGCTCAGCACGATGACTAGCCCAGATACAGCTGCAGTGCAAGCGCAGATCTCCAATCTCGTCTAGTCACCATCTACCACTGACTCCAGTACCCATGAAGGGTTCCCAGGTTCCCTCGCAACTACCTGCACCGGTGCATTACCACTCAGGCAACTCACTGGAAGAGATACCACAGTCACAGTACATGCACCAGGTAATGCCACTGACTTATTTAATATTGCTCAAAACTTCCCCACAATACAAGACGATCCAGTAAAGTTCCAAGGAGAACTACAGGGCATCTTCAACTGTTACCACCCCACGTGTGCAGTTCTGAACCAATTGCTGTGAGCAGACCTTCCTACTGACACTTTTAAATTGCTAACACAGAGTTGCAACTTGTCAGAAGAACCTCTCACTTCTGGGTTGAAAGCTTTTAAGGATAGACTAGTACAGACAATTATCGGAAAATTGGCCAAGGACGGATTGGGCAAGCATTAGGTGAAGGGTGTAAAGTTGGGAGGGAATGAATTTGTCTGAGATCTGTCGCTGCGCAACATTTCCATGACAAACTAGAAACTAGAAAGACAAAAAGATAGTATGGAGGCTGAGATCCTAGCACTACAGAATCAGCAGTTACCGCCTCCTCAGGTAAGGGGAAGGTTCCACCCTGTGCTACATGGATTGGGGGTGGGGATGAGGTGCTTTTCAGACACATGAACAGGGCGAGAGTATTGAGAGATATCATGCACATGCTTCCAGTGACCAGTATAACTACTGTAAAGAGTTTAGACACTGGAAAGCTGAATATCCCAATGGGCGTCAGTATGAAGGTCGAGATGGGCAGGCAAGAACACCTATCAGGTTGGCTGTGCCTCTGCTTCCACCCCCATCTCCACAGAGTGCTCATAGCGCTCATTAGGAATGCCAGGTGGCCTCAGAACTTGTGAATCATTCATAGTGCTTGATCCTGCTGCTACCTATGTTGACCATTCTATTGCTGGTCAAAAGGTTTCTTGTTTGGTTGACACCAGAGCATCACGATCAGCACTGAGGGCTTCTGAATTTAATAAACGTTTCTGAGCACTAGAGGCACTCAGATTAAATTGTCACTACGGCTGGTAATGAAGGTATGCCAATACCTCACCCTGTGTCGCCCCCGCTTATGGTTATGTTAGGTCCTATTTCAGACAATCTTGCTTCCTTGTTGAGTCCCTGTTCCCCTGTCAATTTGTTTGGGTTTGAATTGTTGTGTACATTGAGTTGTAGGTAAAGAGATGTACTGTTTTATCCAAGACTGGAGGGCAGTTAATTCTGCTGTCCTGCCAGCCTCTCCAGTGGTCCCTAATCCAGCCACCATCTTGTCTTGTATCCCCCATCAGCCACCTATTTTACTGTTGTAAACTTGTGCTCAGATTTTTTCGCTATCCCGATCCACCCCGGCAGTCAGTTGCCTTTACTTATAAATGTATGCAGGAAATGATCACACGTCTTCCTATGGGGTAGGCAGAGGGTCTCACCTTGTTTTCCCAAATCCTGAAGAAGCTTCTTGACTTGGTAGCATTCCCAGGATGGCCCATACTGGTGCAATATGTAGATGATTTGCAACTAGCCTCCCTCTCTTTGGAAGCCTGCAAGTAGGACTCCCTCACATTGTCGACAGCGCTTGCTGAAAAAGGTCACAAGGCATCTAAAGACAAGCTACAGCTGTGCTTGCCCCGTCTGCAATATCTGGGCCATGAGATTTCAGCTGGGGAAAGGCACTTGTCCCAGGATCGTATTATGGCAATCCAGAAAGTTTCCTAGCTCCAGATGATCAGTTACTGCAGACAGTGGGTCCCAGGTTATGCCACTATAGTTAAGCCACTGAGAGACCCTCACACATGATTCGACCCCAGAACAACTGCCATGTTCCCCGGACGTTCCTGGGATGCCTTTGTAATTATAAAGCAAGTGCTTGCAATCACACCAGTTTTGGGTTTGCCTAATTGTGAAAAGCCATTTGTGCTGGATTGTGATGGGATTGACGGATTTGTCCAATGAGTGTTAACACAGTTGCACGGCAGTAAGCATTGGCCTATGTCATACCACAGTGTAGCCCTAGACCCAGTGGCGGCAGGATTCCCACCTTGCCTGCAGGCTATTACCGAGATGCCCTGTTGATAGAGAAGACTGATTGTTGATACAGGGTCACCCTGTCATAGTTTCTGTACCCCACTCAGTACTGGCTCTGTTGCTTAAAGGAAAGATACAACATAGGTCTATTTCCCACCTTACCAAGTATGAGAATTGCTCATATCTGCTGCAAATGTAACATTGAACTGCTGTACCGCCTTGAACCATGCCTCTCCTTTACCAACACCACAGGATGGAGACCTGCATGATTGCTTAGTTGGTGTTGAAATGCTTCTGTCACCCTGCACTAATCTGTTAAACGTCACACTACAGAACCTTGTCTCTGGTTACTCTGTATGTATACCTCATGCTGTCCTCAAGGATTATCGATTGCCCACTGCCAAGTCTGCCCAGCTTGCAGAGCCCATTGTCCTCACACAAGCATGTAGTCTGTCATGGGGTAGATCTGCCATGGGTTCCACCGACTCCATATATGCTCATGGTGTTGTGCACGATTTTGGTGTCCTAAGGAAGCAGCGTGGTTACTTAACATATACTGGTACCCCTAATTTGAATGGAAAATATGTGTCGGACCTATTGCATGCACTACTGCTCACATCTGCCATGACCATTGTTAAGTAAAAGGAACAAACCCCTTCTCAGTCCTTCAATTCCCAAAGGAATGGTCTAGCAGACAATGCAGCTTATTCAGCGGCCTTAAATGGGCCCCTGGCTCCTAATAAAAATCTTGTTTGTGTTGCAGTCCAACAGTCACAGGTTTCTTCCCTTTCCAGCCTGGCCATAATCCAAGACCAAGCTCCAAAAGCAGAAAAGGTGAACTGGACTAAGCGGTCATGTAAGTTAGAGCAAGATTCCGTTTGGCATTCCCCAGACGGTCGCCTGGTGGCACCCAAGGTACTCCTTCCATACAAGGCCAGAGTGGCCCATGGCATTGCTCACTCAGGTAAAAATGCCATGATTATGTAAACCCCCACATTCCAGCGTGGGAGTTTCATTTTAATGTATGGTGGGTGAATTTATGTGCATAATGGCAGTCCTGTTTTTATGTTTTCAGGTATTCTCTTCCTGGATGCCGGGGCACTTGATACGGCCAGCCGGCAGGGGGAATGGGAGCGTGGATGAGGTGATTGTATCTAAAATCCTCTCACTGTCTCCCTGCCCTGGGGGACAGGTGGACAGGACCATGGATTGTTATAAAGGCGGCAAGCCGCGTAGGAGAGAGTGTTGTTTGATGAGCATGCAGGGCATCCTGACTCTCCGTGCTGAAGCGGTCCCCGGAAAGAAGAACCAAGCCAGCTTGCTCTCTCCCCTCTCCGGGGTCGAGGAAGCGAGCGCTTGGTAGGGAAGCAGCCCTGCCCGGCTGTTAGCTCCTTTGTGGTACGGGTCAGTCGATAAGACAGAGGTGACAGACGTGAGTCTGCTGTTCCCCTCTCCGTGACAGGAGGTAGGAGAGGAAAGGTTTTGCAAAGCCGGCCCCTTGGTCGGCATGTTGAAGATAGAAAAGTCGAACTGTCTGGCATTTTTTAGCTTTGGCGGCATATGTCAATTTCCTGTCACAGCTTGATCTAAGAGAACGTTGGAAAGCAGAGGGGGATATGTATTAGCCGAGCATTGTATACTGTAGTCAGCGGCGGGTTCATGTGAACCGAGCTGGAGAAGGGAAGAATTAGAGAACGCTTCACAGGTATGGCGTCTAATGCCCTACTGAGGTGAAAGAGTTATTTATCAAGTGTGACAAATATTGCTCGCATATGCCTTTTATGAAGTGAAGGAGTTGTTTATTTATCCATTGTGAGAAATTTCGCTCACAAATGCCCCACTGAGGTAAAAGAGTTGATTATTTAACCCATGTGAGAAATCCCACTTGCAAGTGCCCCACTGAGGTGGAGGAAGGCTTTATTTATCAAATGTGACAAATCCTGCTTGCATATGCCTTTTATGAAGCAAAAGAGTTATTTATTTAAACCATGTGAGAAACCCTACTCGCTAATGTCCCACCAAGGTGAAAGAGATATTTATCAAATGTGACAAATCCTGCTTGCGTATGCCTTTTATGAAATAAAAGAGTTATTTATTTAAGCCATGTGAGAAACCCTACTCCACTGAGGTGAAAGAGTTGTTATTTATCAAATGTGACACATTCTGCTCGCCTATATCTTTTATGAAGTGAAAGAGTTATTGATTTATCCTATGTGCAAAAACCTGCTCGCAAATGTCTTTTATGAAGTGAAAGGGTTATTTATCCATGAAATGTTCTGAATCAAGCTAGAAAATGCTCCCATTGAGATGAAAGAGTTGTTTAGTTATCAAATGTGAAAAATCTTACTCGCAAAGGCTCCACATCCCTGTGCAACAGTTGATTACTTACCATATGTGAAGGATGATGCTAGGGTACTCCCACCAAAGGGAAGACCACTATGTAGTGCTCCTATGTGACTTATCTAACGCATAAGTGTTCACACTGTAATATTGATCTATTGGTTTATCCACTTAGAAGGGTCTTGTCCCCCTGCCCCCAGTGACAACGGTGGGCTAACATGAAAAAATGAACTAAAACCATTGGAGGAATAGTAAGAATGGATCTAACATTTCTGTGCATCAACTGAACTAGAGTACATTGTAAATGCCCTGTTTAATCGGCATACCTAAGAGCATAACTGTTTGGTCTATGAGTGTAGTATAAATAAGGAGTTTTACTCTATCCAAAGCACCTGAGGCTGTGTCTGTTTATTTAAACTAGGGCAACCTTAGGATGGCTAGCCAACGGGGCTGGACCGTCAAAAAGGGGTAAGCCTAGACAATTTCCCCCTGGGTTCACATTCGTACATGTGTGCGGTAAGGTGGAGTATCTCTGGCTCAGGACTCGTACAGGTTGCTGCTCATTTACCCCCACCACTAGGGAGAACCACCTATAACTCTCTTTAGTGCACCGAGACTAGGATGGCCCTGGTTTTGTGTCAA
This sequence comes from Ambystoma mexicanum, assembly GCF_040938575.1. NCBI lineage: Eukaryota > Metazoa > Chordata > Amphibia > Caudata > Ambystomatidae > Ambystoma > Ambystoma mexicanum. Next base: position 1,391,317,646 of record NC_090924.1, read on the forward strand.
TAGCACAGGATTATTGTGAAAGATGCACCGGATGTCTAGCTCATAAACTGGAGTGTTCTCAGTTGCCAGGCGGCAAATCTTTATAGTTTAACATCCATATTCTGGTTCTGGGTTGGCTTCTATTCCTACTGTCTTAATTAAACATTAGCCTGGTTGGGCAGTGGGTATCTGGCCTGTTGTTGGAGCCAACAAGCCAGACGAACCCAGAGGAGACTGACAACAGGCCAAAAGACCAGAAACCGACTGCCCAATTAAGACAGCAGGAACAGAAGCCAAACCACCATCCAGAACCAGAATATGGATGTTAACCTATAAAGATTTGCCACCTGGCAACTGAGAACCCACCAAAGTAGTCTTGATAAACACCTTGAGAGGTCGAAACACATGTCGGGTGACCAACCAACTCACCTGAACAAAGAACACAAAACCCACTAGAAACCTGAATTTGAAAAGTATTTCTTTGAGCACAAGGTATCCGGGACAACTATCTTCTAGAAATCTATCACTGTTTGCCTTCCATCCTGAGCAAGAGAATGCAGCCTCTGCCTAAATCCTGTATGCTGAGACACTATTAATTCAATATTAATAATACCGTGCTATTTGTGAAAGCTTCCCCTCCATTGCGCGCTCTCTTGTATAAAACCCAGCGTCTGGAGGGAGGAGGGGTTACTGTGCGGAGTCAGGTTCCGTCATTGGGCTGCTTTAGTCCTGTGCATACTGGCTTTGCTGATTGCCATTAAAAGTCATTCACCAATGCACTGAAAGTTTCTGTGGTTATTTTTCCAAGTCAATTGCTAAGGGCTCATATGGAACATTCAAATCACCAACTAAAAAAATAAGGATTTATGACCATTATAACTTTAAATTGTCAACACATGATATAAAATTATATGTTTTGAGACTGTACCACCTAAAGGTCTACTATATAAATTCATTAAGTTATATTATAAAATATACAAAATTCCTCAAGTAATATTTTTATATCAGAACCCAACTTAAGACAAGGAAACTTGTAAATCCTTAGATCCTATGTCAATATTTCAACATTTGCATCCATCAGCCCTCCACTAGTTCGTCCCTTCAGACCCTTGGAGACAAGATTTCAGAAGATGCTTAACCTTTAAAGTGAGCAGCCTATGTTAACCAATGTTGTACTTGTGTGTAGGCGCGTTATAAATGCCATATCACAACATATCACATCCTGAAAAGGAGCAATATGTCTACGAATGAAATCACACCACTTATGATCAGATATTTTTCCCTAAATCCACAATATTCCATGACAAAAGATGGACATTTTGATGATGAGAAATTAGGAGGAACACAAAACACAGAAGTACCGGGAATATCAGATTTGTGTACCCTAGAACATATTATTGTCCATCTCGACACTGTCACAACGACGACCTGAAGGAAAGTCCTAACCCAAAACACCAAGAAAGAGAATAGGTTATACAAATTGACCATGGGATATTTGGAAAAGATTGAAACGTTGCTGGAAATTTGCCAACGTTGTATAGCGTTAACTCAGTACTCACAAAGCACTCAAACCAAGAGTGCAGGACGTTTCAAAGTATTTCGAGTGAAAAGTAAAGATTCAATAAAACAGGTTATTTGTTCTCCTGAAGACACTGTATAAAAGAGTGCTTTGGGTAAAAGGCAGTCACCTTCTGAAGCTGAAGGAGAGGTCATCATTCAACGTGCATGAGCAGAGGGATCTGAAGACTACACTGCTGATAGGCTGTAAGAGAAAGCACCAGATTCTCTGTACCTGGCAGGAAATTTGAGAGGCTGATAAAAGTAGCCTGCCATTGTCCTGCTATGCTATGATTAGGGGGCTGATGGGAGTAGCCTGTGATTGTTGAGCTGCCTTGCGGAGGGGCTGTTGGAAGTAGCCTCTCACTGTTACAAGCTGCCACGCTGAGCGCCTGATGAAAGGCGCCCTGAAAGTGGAAGCAGTGTCAACCCTAAAAAAGCTGTAAATCCTGGAGGCACTCGGAATCATCAAGCACTGCGAACCCTGAAAGTGATAGAAACCCTGAGGGCACTGTGAATACTAGAGGTGATATGTACCACAAAAATGCTCCAACCCACAAAAGTGCTGCACATGCTGGAGGTGCTGTTAAACCCAAAAATGCTGCAAGCCCTGAAAGTGCTGGAAACCCTTAACACACAGACGCTAGAGCATCATTACAACCATGCCGGTCTGGAAACAACAATGGCGGTAAGCTTACTGCCACCATTGTTTCCGGACCGGCAAAGTACAAGTCTGCGGCCGTATGCCACCCCGCCCGCCAGGTCTGTCCTGGTGGGCGGGATGGCACTCGGCCGCAGACTTTCGCAGAAACACTGCTACCTTTATTACACTGTGCCAGTGTTTTCGCTGTCCTGAATGGGGACTAACAATTGCCGCCGCCGCCTGACTTACCGGACCACAGGGGCTGAAATGCCCCAGTGTTGCCAGCAAGTCAGGAAGCAGTAATTCACTACAATGTTACCGGCACGGTTACCTTCGGACCTGTAATGAGGCTGCTTCGATAAAGCTCCAGTTGGTGTGACAATATCACTGGAATACAGTTTTTAAACAATATTTATTCCAAATTGCAGCCTCACCAGCATCTAGCACGTTCCCCAAATATTCTAGGAGTGATAGTCTAGGATTGGATCTATGTTAGCAAATAAACCCGGTCTTACAATATTGTGAAGCACTTTTCAGAATCAAGAAATAAATATGGTTTCAAATACAGTATACATTTGATCAATATTATCACATAGAACAGAAATGCGTTGGCAGTTCTACATCACAACAATGTTCAATATTATCTCTTTGTTGAAGTTGGGAGAGCGGACATCATTGAGAGCTGGCACTGGGGCCACCCTCCCTGACTGCCTCTTTGGTCTCTGTCAGCTCGGTCTCCTACTCAAGTAGTCTACCCTTCTAGGCTACAGTCTAGACACACGCTTAATCACTGAAGTATTAAGAGAGGCTAGAAAAGTTAATTTGTAATGAGTTCTGACAAAAGAGGGCAAACAGAATAGAAAGAGCTTGTGTCTGAAAGACAAGTTGAGAAAGCCCCGGCAAAGCGGTCACATGTTGGCACAGACGAGAAGCTGCTGGAGAATGCCTCTGATCCACGCCAAGGAGTTGGGAAGAGTAGCTGAACAGTGTATACAAGAATCGCCAATAGTATGAAGAGTAGTGGGCTAAAGACAAAGCCTTGGAGGACAACATATACAACATCTGTATTCCTGAAAATGGAATCAGACAGCTAGGATAGAATCCAAGAGAGGGGAGTGTGCAGTTGTCAGGGTTAAAGAGGGTTAGTAGGAGAGATGTGTATACTGTAGGCTGGAGAGAGGACCATGACAATGACAATGGAAAAGAGCTTCAGAGGATGGGCTGTGGCAAGGAAGTTGGAGACAGGGGTCTGGCCTGATTCTTTAGAATGTTGCATGCTAAACCCAGAATGGAGTAGGGGGGAGGCAAGGTTATAGACTCGTTAGAATCCAAGCAGTTTGAAATCCAATTGAAAACAGGCTGGTAGTAAGCTGGGTTGTTGAGGTCAACAGAGGTCTTCTTGAGGATTGGTAATGCAGTGGCTATCTTGAAGCAAACAGGGAAGGTATCAATAGAGGGAGGGCGCGCTTGAAGAGGGGGGAGAGATGGGACAGGTTATGGGTGCAATTTGCAGGTTTTTCCAGAGCAAAGGAAATTACTACAGTGCATGATGAACTTACTGAATTGAGAATGGGATCCAGCGTATTCATGTATTGGACATTTGTATGGCGCCTATACACAAGTGTTTCCAGGTCCCACACGACAAGAATGGGAGGAGGGAGAGCATGGGATATCATAAGAAAAACAGCAATAAGAAAAAGAGATGGTTATATTGGCCTTACGGCATTCCTACCGTGCGAGTGCTTCAGGAGATATGTGAAAAGGGTAGGGGGTGGAGGGAGAAGTGCAATAGTGAGGGGACACCACAGGGGGAGGGCAAGTGCTGTATAGGCCAATGCGGCAAGTGCCAGAGGAAAGAGGGTGGAGGGGAGGAAAAGTGCAGTGGCAGGTGGACTGGGTACGGATAGTCTGGGAAAGGGGGCCCAAGGGCAAGTGCTGGCGAAGGGTGCTGCGAGGGACTGGTAGGGGTGTGGTCTGGTCCCTATATGACTCAGGAGGGACCAGGGGCAGTCACAGCAGCAGATGGAGAGCTTAGAAAGGGAGGGGGGACGGAAGGCAGGGGAGAAAGGAAAGGTCTTGAAATGTTTCCGGATACTTTAGAAGATCCGGCTCAAGTCTGATGGGGAGAGGGAGGCTGTTCCAGAGGGAGGTGCCAGCTGAGGAGAGAGATCTACCTCCAACTCTCTGCTTGGGGAAACATTTGACCTGCAGAGAGTTGGAGCCAGAGGACTGAAGGGTTCTGGCTGGGCAGTATTTAGGGATGGAAAGCTGGATGTAGAGAGGTCCCAGTCCCCAGACAGTCTTGTGGATGATGCAGAGTGTTTTGAATTTGATCCTTGCAGTCACCGGGAGCCAGTGTAGAGATTTTAGAGCTGGAGAGATGCAGTCCCTGAGCTTGAGGCCAAGGATAAGTCTTGCAGTGCCATTCTGGATTAGTTGGAGGGGGAAAAGGAGGAAAAGGGAAGGTTGGGGAAGAGGCTATTGCAGTAGCCAAGCTTAGAGAGAACCAGGGAGCTGGAGACATTGAGCTTCTGTGAGAAGGTGAGGAAAGGTAGAATGCCCCTGAAGAGATGGAGCTGAAAATTGGGATTCTTTGCAAGGTCTGTGATGTGAGGAGAAAAGGAGAGAGAGGGGTCAAAAATGATCACAAGGTTTTTTGCCTCACAAGTGGGTGAGACGAGGGGATCCAAGGAGTCTGGCCAGAGAGTGAGGGGAAAACTGGGAGCAGGCATCTCTATGAGAAGGATCTCAGTCTTGCTGGCATTGAGGCAGAGATCATTGGCATAGCAGCATGCGTGAATAGCAGTCAGTCAGGCAGTCAGGTATATAGCAGGAAGAGGAGGAGGAGAAAGAAGGGGAAGGCAGCCAGAAAGAGAGTTGTGTGTCGTCCGTGTAACACTGGAAGTGAGGAGAGCCCTGAGGGAAGCCACAAATAGAGAGTGAGGTGGAGGACAGAAAATGACTATTTGAACTTGAGAGGGTCTGTTAGAGAGGAAAGAGGTAAGCCATGCCAGTGCCCTGTCAGTAATACCTAGGGTATCATGGAGATGGTTTATGAGGATGGAGTGGTTGACAGTATCAAAGGCAGATGAGAGATTGAGGAGGATCAGCACAGATGGAGAGTTATAGTGCAGATTGGAGAGTAGGTTTTCTCAGGTATTCAGTGCCTATAGCTGCCCTGAAACTAGACTGGAGGCAGCCAGCCATTTCAGTGTAGAGGGTTAGTTGGGGGATGGCCAGCTTCTCCATGAGTTAGCCCAAGACACAGGTGATAGAGATAGGTTGATAGTTAGCCAGGCAAGAGGGGTCAGCAGATGGCTTTTTTTAGGAGAGGGTCCACAAGGGAGTGCTTGGGGGGTTGAGGGAAAGAGCCTGTGGCAAAAGAGTGTTTGCAGAGGTCAGACAAGGCAGGGGCGAGAATGTCAATGTTGTCCTTGATGGTTCTAGAGGAGCAGAGTAGCACCTGTTTAGAGGAGACTTTCATATAGTGGACAACACTAGAGATCTCATCTGGTGCAGTGGGAGAGAGGGAAAAGAGTATGGGGGAGAAGGGAGTCAGAAGATGTACAAGGGGGAGGGGTGTTGGAAGAGTGAGCTGATGACAGAGAGGACAGGATGTTAAGAGTTTTGGAGGGAAAGTGAGAGGACAAATCAGAGCATAAGACCTGGGAGGTGGGAGGAGAAGAGGAGACTGCGGTAGGATTGGCGAGTTCCTTGCATATTTTAAAGAGTTCAGCCATGTTGTTTGTGGCTCCAGAGATGCAAGCTTGGACATGAGCTCTTTTTTTGGAGCAGACAGAGATGGTATTGCAGTACCCCATTACCACCAACTCACACTTCCTTGTGACAATCCCCTACTAACTCAAGCTCGCTCTTCTTCGTCACAGACCCCCACTAACTCCACCTCACTCTTCCTTGTCACAGTCCACAACTATCCCACCTCACTCTTCCTCAACAGTCTTCAACTAACCCATCTCACTCTTCCTCATCAGTCACCCCCTTTCGTTCACCTCTCTCTTCCTCGTCACAGTCTCCCACTAACTCCAGCTCACTCTTCCTCTCCAGACGGCCCCATTAACTCCATCTCAGTCATCTTCATCACAGTCCCCCACTAACTCCACCTCATTTTTCTTTGTCACAGTATCCCACTACCTCCACCTTACTCTTCGTTGTGATAGTCCCCCAATATGTCCACCTCATTCTTCTTCTTCCCCCACTAACTCCACCTCTCTCTTTTTCATCACTGTCCCCCACTAACTCCATCTCACTCTTCTTTGTCACATTATCCCACTACCCCCAGCTCGTTCTTCCTTGTCATAGTCCCCCAATACATCCACCTCACTCTTCTTCTTCCCCCACTAACTCCACCTCACTCTTTTTCGTCATAGTCCCCCACTACCACACTCTTCCTCATCTCAGTCCCCTACTAACTCCACCTCACTCTTCCTCATCACAGTACTCCACAACAACCTCAATCACCTTCCTTGTCACCACCCCCCAACTCCACTTCCCTCTTCTTCATCTCAGTCCCCTAACTCCACTCCACTGTTCCTCACTCTTATTCCTCACAGCCCCACATTAAGTCTGCCTCACTCTTTTTTGCCACAGTCCCCCTTTAACTCCGCCTCACTCTTCCTTGCCACAGTCCCCAACTACCCCACCTCACTCTTCCTCATCACAGTACTCGACTAACACCACTTCCCTCTACTTCATCACAGTACCCATGTAGGAATCCTACCAGAACTCCTACATCCCACTTTCTCGTCTCAATTCTGAATAGTAATCTTACCTATATAGCCCAACATCCTCTTCCTCATCACAGTCCCCCACTAACCCTGCCTCGCTCTTCCTCATCACAGTCCCCAACTACCCCAACTCACTCTTCTTCATAGTCCCCCACTAACCCCACCTCACTCTTCCTTGTCACAGTCCAACTATCCCACCTCACTCTTCCTCATCACAGTCTCCCACTATCTCCACCTCGAGCGTCTTTGTCACAGTCCCCTACAAACACTACCTCACTCGTCCTCGTCACAGTCCCCCACTAACTCCACCTCGAGCGTCTTTGTCACATTCCCCCACTAACTCCACCTCACTCTTCTGTATCACAATCCCCATCTGACTCTTCCTCGTCACAGACCCCCACTACCTCCACCTCAATTTTCTTCATCGCAGCCCCACACTAATTCCACCCACTGTTCCTCATCACAGTACCCCACTACCTCCACCTCACTCTTTGTTACTCATCCTTGTCACAGTCCCCAACTACCCAGTCTCACTGAACAACGTCACAGACCCTAACTACCTCATCCTTGTCACAGTCCCTACCTAACTCCACCTCAGTCTTCGTCATCACAGTCCTCCACTAACTCCACCTCAGTGTTCTTCGTCACAGTCCCCCAGAAACTCCACCCCACTCTTCCTCCTCACAGTACCCCACTACCTCCAACTCAGTGTTCTTCATCAAATTCCCACAGAAACTCCACCCCACTCTACCTCCTCACAGTACCCCACTACCTCCAACTCAGTATTCATTGTCAGTCCCCCACAACCTCCACCTTTTTTTTCCTCGTTACTCTTCCTCGTCAGTCTCCAACTACCCCACCTCACTCTTCCTCATCACAGTCACCCACTAACTACAACACATTCTTCTTCGTCAAGGTCCCCACTAACTCCACCTCACTCTTCCTTGTCACATTCCCCCACTAACTCCACCTCACTCTTCTTCGTCAGTCCCCAACACACTTTTCCTCATCACCGTCCCCACTAACTACCCCACTCTTCTGTGTCACAGCCCCCATCTAACTCCACCCCACTCTTCCTTGTCACAGTCCCCAACTACACCACCTCAATCTTCCTTGTCACATCTCACCACTAACTCCACCTAACTATTCTTTGTCACTGTTCCCAACTACCCCACCTCACTCTTCCACATCACTGTCCCCCACTAACTTCACCTCACTCTTCTTCATCACAGGCCTCCACTAACTCCATCCCACTCTTCCTTGTCAGAGTCCCCCACTAACTCCACCCTAGTCTTCCTCATCACATCCCCCCACTAACTCTACCTCAATCAACTTCATCACAGTCCCCCACTACCCCATCTCACTCTTCCTCATCACAGTAACCCACTAACTCCACATCAATCTTTTTCGTCACAGTCCCCCACTCCTTATCACTTTTCATCACAGTAACCCACGACATCCACCTCACTCTTCCTCATCTTCCGTGTTACTCTTCCTCATCACAGTCCACAACTACCCCATTTCAATGTTCCTCTTCACAGGCCCCCACTAGCACCACCTCAATCTTCCTCATCAGTACCCCACTACCGCCACCTCACTCTTCCTCGTTCCTTTTCCTAATCAAAGTCCCCAACTGCCACATTTCAATGTTCCTCATTACAGTCCCCTACTAAGACCACCTCACACTTCATCATGACAGTCCTCCACTAGCTGTGCCTTACTCTTCCTCACCATAGTGCCCAGCTACCCTACCTCACACTTCGTCACAGTACTCCACTACCACCAACTCACTCTTCCTCATCACAGTACTCCACTACCACCACCTCTTCTTCCTCATCATAGTCCCCAACCACCCTACCTCATTCTTCCTTGTCACAGTCCCCAACTACCCCATCTCACAGTCCACAAACACCCCACCTCATTCTTATTTGTCACAGTACTCCACTAGCACCACCTCATTCTTCCTTGTCACGGTACCGATGTAGGATTCCTACCTGAATTCCTACATCCCTCTTCCTCGTTCCAATTCTGAATAGTAATCTTACCTAAATAGCCCCCACATCACTCTTCCTCGTCACATACCCCCACTAACTCCACCTCCCTCTTCTTTGTCAGTCCACAATTAACCCAACTCACATTTCCTCATCACAGTCCCCACCAACTCTACCTCACTCTTCTGCGTCAGTCCCCAACTACCCCACTCCCTCTTCCTGATCACATCCCACCACTAACTCAACCTAACTATTCTTTGTCACAGTCCCCAACTACCCCACCACACTGTTCCTCATCACTGCCCCCCACTAACTCCATCCCAATCTTCCTTGTCAGAGTCCGCCACTAACTCCACCCCACTCTTCCTAATCACAGTCCCCATTAACTCAACCTTGCTCTTCCTTGTTAGAGTCCCCCACTAACTCCATCCAACTCTTTCTTGTCAGTCCACTACTAACTCCACCTCAATCTTCTTCATCACAGACCCCCACTGACTCTACTTCTCTCTTCTTCGTCACATTCCCCAATTACCCTATCTTACTCTTCCTCATCACGGTCACCCACTAACTCCACTTCAGGCTTTTTGTCACAGCCCCCCACTAACTCCTAGTCACTCTTCTTCATCAAAGTTCCCAACTATATCCACCTCACTCTTCCTCATCAGAGTCTCTCACTACCGCCACCTCACCCTTCCTCGTTACTCTTCTCATTACTGTCCCCAACTACCTCATCTCAGTGTTCCCTTTCAGTTTTCCACTAGCACCACCTCAATCCTCTTCATCACAGTCCTCCACTAAATCCACCTCACTCCTCTTCTTCCCCCACTAACTCCACCTCACTTTTTGGCACCCTCCCTCACTTACTTGACCTCACTGTTCCTCGTTGCTCTTCCTCATCACAGTTCCGGCCTACCTCAGTGTTCTCACTAGCACCACCTCAATCCTCTTCATCACTGTCCCCCACTAAATCCACCTCACTCTTCTTCTTCCCCCAGTAACTCCACCTCACTTTTTAAGCACACTCCCTCACTTACTCCACCTCACTGTTCCTCGCCACAGTAACCCACTACCACCACCTCACTCTTCCTTGTCACAGTCCTCCACCTCCCTCTTCTTCATCAAAGTCCCCTAACTTCACCTCACTCTTCATCACAGTCCTCCAGTAACTCTGCCTCACACTTCCTCGGCACAGTCCCCAACTACCCTACTTCACTCTTCCTTGTCACAATACTCCACTAACACCACCTCACTCTTCCTTGTCACTGTACATAGGTAAGACTCCTACCTGAATTCCTACATACTTCTTCATAGTCCCAGTTGTGAATATGAGCCCCACATCCTTCTTCCTCATCACATTCCCCCACTAACTCCACCTCACTCTTCTTCCTCACAGTCCCCCACTCTTCGTCGTCACCTTCCCCAAATTACCCACCTCACTCTTCCTCGTCACAGCCCGCCACTAACTCCACCGAACTATTTTTCGTCACAGTCCCCAACTACCCCACCTAACTCTTCCTCATCACCGCACCCCCACTAGCTCACCTCACTCTTCTTCATCACAATCCCCCACTAACTACAACTCACTCTTCCTTGTCAGAGTACCCCACGAACTATACCCCACTCTTTGTCACAGTCCCATGCTAACTACACCTTAGTCTTTTTTCATCACAGCCCCCCACTAACTCCACCTGACTCTTCATCACAGTACCTTACTGCCTCCCCTCATAGTTCCTCATCACAGTCCCCCACTATTGCCACCTCACTCTTCCTTGTTACTCTTCTTCATTACATTGCCCAACTACCCCATCTCACTGTTCCTTTTCACAGTCCACCGCTAGCACCACCTCACTCTTCTTAGTCACTCTCCCCCACTAACTCTACCTCACTTTTTCGTCACAGTCCCTCACTAACTCAACATAGCTTTTCCTCTTTAGTTCCTAACTACCACACCACTCTTCCTCGTCACAGTCCCCTACTGACACCATATCATGCTTCATTGTCACAGACCCACACTAACACCAAATCACTCTTCCTCATCACAGTCCCCCACTTACTTCTCCTCAGTCTTCCTCGTCGCAGTAACCCACTGCCACCACATCACTCTTCCTTGTCACAGTCCCGCACTAACTCCACTTCCCTCTTCTTCATCACAGGCCCCCATAAACTCCACCTCACTCTTCTTTATCACAGCACCCACTAACTCTGCCTCACTCTTCCTCTTCTCATCACTTCACTACCACCAACTCACTCTTCTTTGTCACAGTACTACACTACCACCATCTCACTCTTCCTCGTCATAGTCCCTAATTACCCCATCTCACCCTTCATTATCACAATCCACAACTACCCCACCTCACTCTTCCTCACCACAGTACTTTGGTAACAACACCTCATTCTTCCTTGCCGCAGTCGCTAACTACCCCACCTCACTCATCACAGTTTCAAACTACCCCACCTCACTTTTCCTTAACACAGTCCCCAACTACACAACTTCAGTCACCCTAGTCAGAGCCCCCACTAACCCCACCTGCTCTTCCTCTTCACAGCCCTCCACTACCATACTCTTCCTTGCCAAGGTCCCCCGACAACCACCAATTTAGTCTTTATCTTCAGTCCCCCACAACCACCAACTCACTAGTCCTCATCACAGTGCCCACTGCCACATCACACTCTCATCGGAGTACCCCACCACCACCAACTCACTCACCCTCGTCACAGTCCCATACTACCACACTTCTCTCTTCATCGTCAAAGTCCCCAACTATCGCACCTCACTCTTCCGCATCACAGTTCCCAAATACCCTACCTGACTCTTCCTTGTCGCCGTACACCCTTACTAATCACTTCTTATCTAGTGGACCCCAAAAAAAATGAAATGCTTGATAAACCTGATGGTGCGTAGCTCAAGAACAGATATTGCTAACAAATGATGACATCAGTTATGTTATCAGAAGAAAAGACAGAATCATAGGTGGTGGGTGGTATAGCTTAACAAAATCCTTGAAATGAAGTCAGAAAACTTAAGTTAAAGTGATGTTAAGGTAATTGTAATTGCAATGGGTTATTTATAACGTGCTTAATACCCAGAGGTTTCAAAGCGCGGACCCTGGTTTCGAACATGTGTTGCTTCGCATCGTCTTGCTTCCAAGACGAGCGAGTTGCCCCTGAGATATCTTCCCGTGGAAGGTGCATATTTAATGCAATAAACCCTGTGAAATTCCACAGGTGCTGGAAATTATACCACCTTAAAAATGAGGCCCGCGTTGCTCAGTGCGAAAGCACCCTGATGACATCACAAATTACATCACTCATATCACAAATGGCATCACTTATGGCATCATGAGTGACATCACTGGTACAGCAGAGTACGCTAAAGAAAGTGAGATGCAACATTTAAAAAGTGTGTTTCAGCATGCAAGGGTGGATTCAGGAGCAAAGCTTGTTTGGACTTTGCATTAAAAAATACTGTCTATTTACAGCCATAGTATTCTTGCACGACCTAGACTGAGACAGGAAATAACACCAGGGCTTGTATGGGAAGAGGCGAGGACACCAAACCTGCCAAGAGCCCTTCTGAAATTCAATATGGCAGCAGTACTTCATGTAACCTCTGGCCAGCCACCTCCCAAACTCAATGACCCTCAACCCTTTGCCAAATCACTGCTGAGCAAAGGCCTCAGTACACAGGTGGGCTCAATACCTGCAAGCACCGACCCAGGGGAGGAGAGACCCTAATACATGGAACACTACTGCACCAGCATGTGCCCAGGAACACCCACGCTCCGACAAGTGCACACAGATTTGCATTAACTTCAAGTGGAACGAGACCCACTTCTAAGAAAGTCTCTGTGGGGAATCTTCACCCTGCCTGCAGTCAACCATCATCAGAGACACACTGCTGCATGCTGCAGCCCGATTAGGTAATGCCTACAACAAATGGAGGTGCTTTACTGAACTGGGAGGCGTAACTGGGCCCTGCTCAAAGTACTGGGTCTAAGGCCGAAGCCCCCGTCGTTCCCTGTGGAACACCACTACACAAGGATGAGCCCAAGAACATCCAGGCTCCAACATGCGCACGCAGATTTGCAATAACTTCAAGTTGACCGAGACCCATTTCTAAGATGGCCGCTGTGGAGCTTCTACACCCTGACCCTGCATTCAACCATCATCAGAGGCACACGGCTGCAAGCTGCAACCTGACTGGGTAATGCCTACAACAAATGGAGATGCTCCACCGAGCCGGCAGGCTAAGCCAGGTTCTGCTCAAAGGCACGGGTCTAAGGCTGTAGCCCCTGTCTTGCCATGGATGCCGGATCGACCATCAATCTTGCCACGCACCGCCCATCGGTGAAAGCTGACAGCCTTACACTCGGACGAGACATCCACCTTTGCATTAGGACTACCTGTGCCCTATCTCAGGTAAGAAGTGCTTCAGCTCCTCATTTCTCTGGTGCCGTTGGTTGACGTAACTTCCTGCACTTACTCATCTCACCCCCACCCTGCTTTCCCAATTATGGGGGGCTCTCTGCATGCTCCCCATTGTCATGCAACTCCTCAGACAGCCCCCAACCGCTTCCATCAAACTTCCTGCCTGCCCTGCAGTGGAACGGTGCTCCAGAACTCATTACCACAAGTCCCCCTACACACTTTTTGACTTTTGCCTCTGCTACTGACCCATGCTCTAATGCGACACCTCTAGTGTGGGGAAATGGCCATCCAGACATTGCGGCGCACGGCAGCGCGGACACATTCAATGGGCCTCATTACAAGTATGGCGGTAAGGCAAAAACATTGCCGGTATCGCTACCGCACCGTTGCTACCATACCGCCATACTACGAGTTGTGCTCGTAGGTCTTGCTCTGCCCGCCAGGTCCGACCTGGCAGCGCGGTACCCGCTGATAATTTTAATGTAGTTCATATGCCTCTTGCTTCCTCTCACAGCCCGAAATCTCCCGCATGTAATGTTTCTGTGATAGGTGCTGTGGCGCTCTGCACGTCTGATCATTCTAATGTACACAATGTGCCCAATGTTTTCCCTCATGGCACGGAACCACGTGTAAGCAATGCTCTCACACGAGGCGCTGCAAAGCAGTGATTATATTCCCATATATGCTGCTCCTCCTGCCCTTTTGACGGCCCCCTCCCAATGCCATCTCCTTTTTTGCCTGCACTAGAATGGATTGGCAAACCTGCACAGTGTGCAGTCCCACCGGTGCCCACCAGCTAGCCCCCCTACATCCTCCCACCTCAGTCCTGAGGTCACCCCTGGGCACTTTGCATACTAAAGTAAGATTGCATGAAGAATTCGGAAATGGAAGAGAGCGGCGACACAACAGCTGTTCTCAGGAGAACGGAATGAAATGACGGTGAGCAGAGGCGACGCATGGCTGCAAGTGTGCAGAGAAATGGTTTACATGCGGTAAGTGGAGCGTAATATGACACTAAACGTAATGTAGCCTGCACATCCATATCCGGGTAGAAACACCTATGATTTCTTCTGTAGGGTGCGGATAGGCCAGAGGATTGTGGTTAGGCCGCCCGCAATGTCTTTGACTCTATTCTCGAACTCAGTATTATATTTCCCGATGGTGTCTGATCTTTGTTTTATTATTGAAAATACTGCCTAGTTATATCAACACGGTGGAACACTTGTCTCGCAGATTAATGCTGCCGTGCCCAGCCCGTCAGCCCTGATTACAGCGCTGTTCGTGTCAAGAGACAACAACCATGGGCAAGTTAACACTAAGTTCATCTCATGCACGGGAAATGACTGTGGCTTACCTCGCCCTCTTTACATCCTTGATGGAATGCTACACATCATTTTGTTTTCCAGCAAATGCAGGGATTAACGCCACAGTAAAATACGGCCTCATAACGTGCAAGAAGAAAAATGACGGGCGAGATTGGGAACTACTGTCTTCAGAGTCATGATATTACATAATGCCACTAACTCCTCTTTCTGTGGTTTCTGACTTTGGGGTAGAAGATGGACGTAGAAACGAGTGGCATGGCTTGCTGCACACTGCACGGTGGCTAAAATATGGGGGAAAATGCAACTATATTATATGGCACACTTCAGTTCCACGTTGGGTTGCACAATATAAGGATTTGGCATTACAAGGCCTTATGGATGAAGCATTAATGGCCTGTTTTGGTTATAATACTGCAATCAGCTTGCTAGTGTAGAGTCTTAAGACTGCTGTAATTTGAAACTGAATATTACATAAAGATTTAGGGCCTCATTACGCTGCCGCCAAACTGGGCTCCTTTACCGGGTTCCCTGAATGGGGAATTACCGGGCCATTCCGAGTTCGGAGGGCCCGGTAATTCCTCCCTTAGGGAACCCGAGCCCGGACCTTCCCCATTCCCATTTGAGCCCCCATAGGGCTCAATGGGAATGGGAGAGGGAGCTAACAACGGGCCAGGCGTCCTTAACGGGTCCCGCAAGGGGCCTCGTAATCGTGCGGAATGGTGTTAACGGGTCCGCATCCATTAGCGGAACCCTACAAACCCATTCCGCACGGGTCGTAATGAGGCCCCTAGTGTAAGTATGCCTATGATGACCGCGGGAACAATGACTGTTACCTCTGTTCTATTTCAAATGGGCATCTAGCTTACAGCTTTACATGGAAGTTTAAAGGATTTTCAATGGTTATGGAGCTTCTGACTCTATTTATGTCAAACTCCAATTGCAGTTGATATTAGGATGATGGAAATAGGTAGAGGTCTCATACTAATAGTTAATGGTTGACATGATCTCAGGAAATCAAACAAATCCTCTGCATAGGCGTCGAATACCTATGCATCATACTGAGGTTACTTTTGTTTACAATGTTGTGCATTTACTGTAGACAGTATCGTGATTACATAGGTATATGTGATAGAAAGAGAAGAAAATACAAAAGGGCGATATTAAATTATTGTTTCATTATTGAGGGTGAATTTGGCGGATGTTGTACTATCCATAAGTGGATGGGTGAATGACATCTGGTACTAGAAATGCAACTGGCAGATATTGACACATGTTAGGCTGTGATATACGTGATTTGATGTGATACTGAAACATTTTAGGATTGTGATTTTCCTGCTCTTACTGAATAATTGAGTATGGGCTTGATGTAATGCTAGAACTGTATTCCATTGGTGTTATAGTGGTAATGAGAGGGTACAGCCATATTTATATTGTTAACTAGGTGAACAAAGCTTGCATGCCTCTGAGATTCTAAATGTCGCTCCTTATTTTTTAACTGGCTGTTTGCTTTGCAGAGGTTGCATTTGCTATACATTTGCTATTTTGATCTCAAATGTTAATGTGGGGAGTGGGTCTGGGAGTATTACTTAAAGTAGTAAGTAAAAGAGGCTATCTGGAATTTATGGTTAAGTATGGCGTGCATTGATTATTAGAGATCTTCAGGGAATGTATTCTTAGGAGGGAGAATAGATATCCTTGATATATTTGGCTGTCATAGATATCTCCTTTGTTTTTGAATTATAAAGGCTACTGTTAATGATACGATGTCAATAACTGGAGCTGGGGGAAGGTTGCGTGTTGTTGGTAGTGCTTAACTTTAGTGGATGGGACGATTGTGTATGGAGGTGGGTGGAGTCGTGATATAGAAACATGACAAATGGACAAACAGGAAAACTATGAACTTCAAACTAAGATGTGAACTCATGAGTCCTTTAAAAATATTTTGTTTAGATGGGGAGTAGCACTATAGACCTTATCGGGTTCAAGCATCTGTTACTGGATGGATTTAGTTTTAATACAATGGGTTGAGGATGGATGAGAAATGGGGATTTAGATTTTGTGACAATAAGTTGGGGTAAGTAAGCAATGATGATTATAATTTATGTTTATTGCGGCATGGGATTACTGGTAAGTATGGTTCATGATATTGGGCCTCATTACGAGGAGGGCGGTAAGGGGTTAACGGCGCCGGTAATGGCGCCGGCGCCATTAACCTCATAACTCCCTATTACGAGGTCTCCTTGCGGGACCTGCAAAGGGCGCCTGGTAAAACCAGGCGTCCTTAGCGGGTCCCGCAAGGAGACCAGGGAGCTAACAACGAGCCCGGTATTGACGGGCCCGTTGTTAGCTCCCTCCCCATTCCCATTGAGCCCTATTGGGGGTCGAATGGGGATGCACCAGGTCCGGGTTCCTCGAATGAGGAATTACCGGGTCCTCCAAGGCCCGGTAAGTCCTCATTTGAGGAACCCGGACCCGGTATGCGGTAAAGAGGTAATGGTTACCTCCAACCTCGTAATGAGGCCCACAGTGTTAGTTGTATGTATGCAAACTCATTTAAGGTCTGATGGTTATCAGACTTTGCACGATGTAAAATATTCTTGGTGTCTAACTATTTGTTTGCATTGTGTTGTTACGTTATTTTTTGTTTTCTTGTTCTTTCTCTCACCTCCCTCTCACTTTCTGTACCACAGTGTTGGTTAGCTTGATATATTGGATGTGGTATATTTGTTCTGGTTATGTTAAAAGCAAGTTAGTATAGAGTATTTAGGTATGAATCCGTTAACTTTTATTTCATGGAATGTGAAAGGGGTTGGCTGTGCTATTAAAAAACAGAAGGTAACAGCAAGGATTTGGAGAAGTAGGAGGGGATGTGATTTTCCTACAAGAGACTCACTTAAAAGAGCAGACTGGATGTTATTTGACTAGTGTCAAATATTCACAGGTGATTTCAAATTATTATGACTCCAGGTCAAGGGGGGTAAGTATAATGCTCAGGAAATCGTTACTGATAAAAATAGAGAAATAAAGGATATTGCTTGATATACTTTATGATGGTAGGAAGGTGACTATTGGGACGGCGTATGCCCCATGCTCTCCGAGTGTGCAGTTGTTCAGTTTATTGAGTACTCTGCTGGATAAAATGGAGGAAGAAGTGGTCATTTTGGGAGGTGATTTCAACATTGGTGATGGATAGCAAAGTAGATCGAAGATCAGCTTGCAGGTATAATAATGAAAAGGTTAGTGAAGAATTACAAGCTTTTACATTCAAATATGGACTAGTTGATGTATGGTGGGAACTTCACCATGGAGAAGAATATTAATTTTATTCTCCAGTCCATAACTCATACTCGAAGATTGATTATTATTTTATTAGTAATAAACTGGTTAGTCAGACATTGAGTTTGAATATTAAAGAGAGGTATTTCGGATCATGCACTGCTTGACATGCAGCTCCATTTAAATGGCACAGGGGAGAAATCCAAAAGGTGGAGGATGCAAGCAAATATACTTAATGATCTATTGATAACTACAGGGTTAGAAGTCTTTATTAGGAAATACATCAAGGAGAATGAAGGTTCAGCTGATTTTAAAACGGTTTGGGACTGTTTAAAAGCTGTATTACGAGGTGAATTGATAAGCGGAACAACGGACACTAAAAGGAAAAATCAGGAAATGACCAAAAAAAATGGAAGAGGAGGTTAAGGTGTTATAAAAAACTTGTGCGATTGTGCAAACAGAATCGACAAGAATAAAATTGAAAAAGCTAGAAGGCGAGTTGAAGAACCATGTACAAACACTACCGGGAAAAAGATTATTTTATAAGAAACAAAGGTTTTGGGAATTTGGTGATAAGAATGGTAAGTTGCTGGCCAATAAACTTAAAGGGATGATGATGATGCATGTGTTTCTTCCATACAAACTGAAGAAGGAGATACTTTGCTTAAGAACATAGAAATCTGTGAATATTTTCGAGACTTCTATAAGCGGTTATATAGGGAGAAAACTCTATTCTAGTGATGAAGACCTAGGTAACTTCTTTGATAAAATCAATCTTTTGGAGTTATCGACTGAGAAGAAAATTAAACTTGAATCTATGATTGATGTTGCTTAGGTCTATAATGCAATATTACAGATGAAGGAGGGAAAGTCACCAGGGCCAGATGGTATTGTTTCGCAAATTTTATAAGAGGTTTGCGACTCAGCTGTCACCAATTATATGTGAGATCCTTAATAATCTTCATCACTGTCCCCCACTAAATCCACCTCACTCTTCTTCTTCCCCCAGTAACTTCACCTCACTTTTTAAGCACACTCCCTCACTTACTCCACCTCACTGTTCCTCGCCACAGTAACCCACTACCACCACCTCACTCTTCCTTGTCACAGTCCTCCACCTCCCTCTTCTTCATCAAAGTCCCCTAACTTCACCTCACTCTTCATCACAGTCCTCCAGTAACTCTGCCTCACACTTCCTCGGCACAGTCCCCAACTACCCTACTTCACTCTTCCTTGTCACAATACTCCACTAACACCACCTCACTCTTCCTTGTCACTGTACATAGGTAAGACTCCTACCTGAATTCCTACATACCTCTTCATAGTCCCAGTTGTGAATATGAGACCCACATCCTTCTTCCTCATCACATTCCCCCACTAACTCCACCTCACTCTTCTTCCTCACAGTCCCCCACTCTTCATCGTCACCTTCCCCAAATTACCCACCTCACTCTTCCTCGTCACAGCCCGCCACTAACTCCACCGAACTATTTTTCGTCACAGTCCCCAACTACCCCACCTAACTCTTCCTCATCACCGCCTCCCCACTAGCTCACCTCACTCTTCTTCATCACAATCCCCCACTAACTACAACTCACTCTTCCTTGTCAGAGTACCCCACGAACTATACCCCACTCTTTGTCACAGTCCCATGCTAACTACACCTTAGTCTTTTTTCATCACAGCCCCCACTAACTCCACCTGACTCTTCATCACAGTACCTTACTGCCTCCCCTCATAGTTCCTCATCACAGTCCCCCACTATTGCCACCTCACTCTTCCTTGTTACTCTTCTTGATTACATTGCCCAACTACCCCATCTCACTGTTCCTTTTCACAGTCCACCGCTAGCACCACCTCACTCTTCTTAGTCACTCTCCCACACTAACTCCACCTCACTTTTTCGTCACAGTCCCTCACTAACTCAACATAGCTTTTCCTCTTTAGTTCCTAACTACCACACCACTCTTCCTCGTCACAGTCCGCTACTGACACCATATCATGCTTCATTGTCAAAGACCCACACTAACACCAAATCACTCTTCTTCATCACAGTCCCCCACTTACTTCTCCTCAGTCTTCCTCGTCGCAGTAACCCACTGCCACCACATCACTCTTCCTTGTCACAGTCCCGCACTAACTCCACTTCCCTCTTCTTCATCACAGGCCCCCACAAACTCCACCTCACTCTTCTTTATCACAGCACCCACTAACACTGCCTCACTCTTCCTCTTCTCATCACTTCACTACCACCAACTCACTCTTCTTTGTCACAGTACTACACTACCACCATCTCACTCTTCCTCGTCATAGTCCCTAATTACCCCATCTCACCCTTCATTATCACAATCCACAACTACCCCACCTCACTCTTCCTCACCACAGTACTTTGGTAACAACACCTCATTCTTCCTTGCCGCAGTCGCTAACTACCCCACCTCACTCATCACAGTTTCAAACTACCCCACCTCACTTTTCCTTAACACAGTCCCCAACTACACAACTTCAGTCACCCTAGTAAGAGCCCCCACTAACCCCACCTGCTCTTCCTCTTCACAGCCCTCCACTACCATACTCTTCCTTGCCAAGGGCACCCCACAACCACCAATTTAGTCTTTATCTTCAGTCCCCCACAACCACCAACTCACTAGTCATCATCACAGTGCCCACTGCCACATCACACTCTCATCGGAGTACCCCACCACCACCAACTCACTCACCCTCATCACAGTCCCATACTACCACACTTCTCTCTTCATCGTCAAAGTCCCCAACTATCGCACCTCACTCTTCCGCATCACAGTTCCCAAATACCCTACCTGACTCTTCCTTGTCGCCGTACACCCTTACTAATCACTTCTTATCTAGTGGACCCCCAAAAAAATTAAATGCTTGATAAACCTGATGGTGCGTAGCTCAAGAACAGATATTGCTAACAAATGATGGCATCAGTAATGTTATCAGAAGAAAAGACAGAATCATAGGTGGTGGGTGGTATAGCTTAACAAAATCCTTGAAATGAAGTCAGAAAACTTAAGTTAAAGTGATGTTAAGGTAATTGTAATTGCAATGGGTTATTTATAACGTGCTTAATACCCAGAGGTTTCAAAGCGCGGACCCTGGGTTCGAACATGTGTTGCTTCGCATCGTCTTGCTTCCAAGACGAGCGAGTTGCCCCTGAGATATCTTCCCGTGGAAGGTGCATATTTAATGCAATTAACCCTGTGAAATTCCACAGGTGCTGGAAATTATACCACCTTAAAAATGAGGCCCGCATCGCTCAGTGCGAAAGCACCCTGATGACATCACAAATTACATCACTCACATCACAAATGGCATCACTTATGGCATCATGAGTGACATCACTGGTACAGCAGAGTACGCTAAAGAAAGTGAGATACAACATTTAAAAAGTGTGTTTCAGCATGCAAGGGTGGATTCAGGAGCGAAGCTTGTTTGGACTTTGCATTAAAAAATACTGTCTATTTACAGCCATAGTATTCTTGCACGACCTAGACTGAGACAGGAAATAACACCAGGGCTTGTATGGGAAGAGGGGAGGACACCAAACCTGCCAAGAGCCCTTCTGAAATTCAATATGGCAGCAGTACTTCATGTAACTTCTGGCCAGCCACCTCCCAAACTCAATGACCCTCAACCCCTTGCCAAATCACTGCTGAGCAAAGGCCTCAGTACACAGGTGGGCTCAATACCTGCAAGCACCGACCCAGGGGAGGAGAGACCCTAATACATGGAAAACTACTGCACCAGCATGTGCCCAGGAACACCCACGCTCCGACAAGTGCACACAGATTTGCATTAACTTCAAGTGGAACGAGACCCACTTCTAAGAAAGTCTCTGTGGGGAATCTTCACCCTGACTGCAGTCAACCATCATCAGAGACACACTGCTGCATGCTGCAGCCCGATTAGGTAATGCCTACAACAAATGGAGGTGCTTCACTGAACTGGGAGGCATAACTGGGCCCGGCTCAAAGTACTGGGTCTAAGGCCGAAGCCCCCGTCGTTCCCTGTGGAACACCACTACACAAGGATGAGCCCAAGAACATCCAGGCTCCAACATGCGCATGCAGATTTGCAATAACTTCAAGTTGACCGAGACCCATTTCTAAGATGGCTGCTGTGGAGCTTCTACACCCTGACCCTGCATTCAACCATCATCAGAGGCACACGGCTGCATGCTGCAACCTGACTGGGTAATGCCTACAACAAATAGAGATGCTCCTCCGAGCCGGCAGGCTAAGCCAGGTTCTGCTCAAAGGCACGGGTCTAAGGCTGTAGCCCCTGTCTTGCCATGGATGCCGGATCGACCATCAATCTTGCCACGCACCGCCCATCGGTGAAAGCTGACAGCCTTACACTCGGACGAGACATCCACCTTTGCATTAGGACTACCTGTGCCCTATCTCAGGTAAGAAGTGCTTCAGCTCCTCATTTCTCTGGTGCCGTTGGTTGACGTAACTTCCTGCACTTACTCATCTAACCCCCACCCTGCTTTCCCAATTATGTGGGGCTCTCTGCATGCTCTCCATTGTCCTGCGACTCCTCAGACAGCCCCCAACTGCCTCCATCAACCTTCCTGCCTGCCCTGCAGTGGAACGGTGCTCCAGAACTCATTACCACAAGTCCCTCTACACACTTTTTGACGTTTGCGTCTGCTACTGACCCATGCTCTAATGCGACACCTCTAGTGTGGGGAAATGGCCATCCAGCCATTGCGGCGCACGGCAACGCAGACACATTCAATGGGCCTCATTACTAGTATGGCGGTAAGGCAAAAACATTGCCGGTATCGCTACCGCACCGTTGCTACCATACCGCCATACTACGAGTTGTGCTCGTAGGTCTCGCTCTGCCCGCCAGGTCCGACCTGGCAGCGCGGTACCCGCTGATAATTTTAATGTAGTTCATATGCCTCTTGCTTCCTCTCACAGCCCGAAATCTCCCGCATGTAATGTTTCTTTGATGGGTGCTGTGGCGCTCTGCACGTCTGATCATTCTAATGTACACAATGTGCCCAATGTTCTCCCTCATGGCACGGAACCACGTGTAAGCAATGCTCTCACACAAGGCGCTGCAAAGCAGTGATTATATTCCCATATATGCTGCTCCTCCTGCCCTTTTGACGGCCCCCTCCCAATGCCATCTCCTTTTTTGCCTGCACTAGAATGGATTGGCAACCCTGCAGTGTGCAGTCCCACCGGTGCCCACCAGCTAGCCCCCCTACATCCTCCCACCTCAGTCCTGAGGTCACCCCTGGGCACTTTGCATACTAAAGTAAGATTGCATGAAGAATTCGGAAATGGAAGAGAGCGGCGACACAACAGCTGTTCTCAGGAGAACGGAATGAAATGACGGTGAGCAGAGGCGACGCATGGCTGCAAGTGTGCAGAGTAATATGACACTAAACGTAATGTAGCCTGCACATCCATATCCGGGTAGAAACACCTATGATTCCTTCTGTAGGGTGCGGATAGGCCAGAGGAGTGTGGTTAGGCCGCCCGCAATGTCTTTGACTCTATTCTCGAACTCAGTATTATATTTCCCGATGGTGTCTGATCTTTGTTTTATTATTGAAAATACTGCCTAGTTATATCAACACGGCGGAACACTTGTCTCGCAGATTAATGCTGCCGTGCCCAGCCCGTCAGCCCTGATTACAGCGCTGTTCGTGTCAAGAGACAACAACCATGGGCAAGTTAACGCTAAGTTCATCTCATGCACGGGAAATGACTGTGGCTTACCTCGCCCTCTTTACATCCTTGATGGAATGCTACACATCATTTTGTTTTCCAGCAAATGCAGGGATTAACGCCACAGTAAAATACGGCCTCATAACGTGCAAGAAGAAAAATGACGGCGAGATTGGGAACTACTGTCTTCAGAGTCATGATATTACATAATGCCACTAACTCCTCTTTCTGTGGTTTCTGACTTTGGGGTAGAAGATGGACGTAGAAACGAGTGGCATGGCTTGCTGCACACTGCACAGTGGCTAAAATATGGGGGAAAATGCAACTATATTATATGGCACTCTTCAGTTCCACGTTGGGTTGCACAATATAAGGATTTGGCATTACAAGGCCTTATGGTTGAAGCATTAATGGCCTGTTTTGGTTATAATACTGCAATCAGCTTGCTAGTGTAGAGTCTTAAGACTGCTGTAAATTGAAACTGAATATTATATAAAGATTTAGGGCCTCATTACGCTGCCGCCAAACTGGGCTCCTTTACCGGGTTCCCTGAATGGGGAATTACCGGGCCATTCCGAGTTCGGAGGGCCCGGTAATTCCTCCCTTAGGGAACCCGAGCCCGGACCTTCCCCATTCCCATTTGAGCCCCCATAGGGCTCAATGGGAATGGGAGAGGGAGCTAACAACGGGCCAGGCGTCCTTAACGGGTCCCGCAAGGGGCCTCGTAATCGTGCGGAATGGTGTTAACGGGTCCGCATCCATTAGCGGAACCCTACAAACCCATTCCGCACGGGTCGTAATGAGGCCCCTAGTGTAAGTATGCCTATGATGACCGCGGGAACAATGACTGTTACCTCTGTTATATTTCAAATGGGCATCTAACGTACAGCTTTACATGGAAGTTTAAAGGATTTTCAATGGTTATGGTACTTCTGACTCTATTTATGTCAAACTCCAATTGCAGTTGATATTAGGATGACGGAAATAGGTAGAGGTCTCATACTAATAGTTAATGGTTGACATGATCTCAGGAAATCAAACAAATCCTCTGCATAGGCGTCGAATACCTATGCATCATACTGAGGTTACTTTTGTTTACAATGTTGTGCATTTACTGTAGACAGTATCGTGATTACATAGGTATATGTGATAGAAAGAGAAGAAAATACAAAAGGGCGATATTAAATTATTGTTTCATTATTGAGGGCGAATTTGTCGGATGTTGTACTATCCATAAGTGGATGGGTGAATGACATCTGGTACTAGAAATGCAACTGGCAGATATTGACACATGTTAGGCTGTGATATACGTGATTTGATGTGATACTGAAACATTTTAGGATTGTGATTTTCCTGCTCTTACTGAATAATTGAGTATGGGCTTGATGTAATGCTAGAACTGTATTCCATTGGTGTTATAGTGGTAATGAGAGGGTAAAGCCATATTTATATTGTTAACTAGGTGAACCAAGCTTGCATGCCTCTGAGATTCTAAATGTCGCTCCTTATTTTTTAACTGGCTGTTTGCTTTGCAGAGGTTGCATTTGCTATACATTTGCTATTTTGATCTCAAATGTTAATGTGGGGAGTTGGTCTGGGATTACTTAAAGCAGTAAGTAAAAGAGGCTATCTGGTTAAGTATGGCGTGCATTGATTATTAGAGATCTTCAGTGAATGTATTCTTAGGAGGGAGAATAGATATCCTTGATATATTTGGGTGTCATAGATATCTCCTTTGTTTTTGAATTATAAAGGCTACTGTTAATGATACGATGTAAATAACTGGAGCTGGGGGAAGGTTGCGTGTTGTTGGTAGTGCTTAACTTTAGTGGATGGGACGATTGTGTATAGAGGTGGATGGAGTCGTGATATAGAAACATGTCAAATGGACAAACAGGAAAACTATGAACTTCAAACTAAGATGTGAACTCATGAGTCCTTTAAAAATATTTTGTTTAGATGGGGAGTAGCACTATAGACCTTATCGGGTTCAAGCATCTGTTACTGGATGGATTTAGTTTTAATACAATGGGTTGAGGATGGCTGAGAAATGGGGTTTAGATATTGTGACAATAAGTTGGGGTAAGTAAGCAATGATGATTATAATTTATGTTTATTGCGGCATGGGATTACTGGTAAGTATGGTTCATGATACTGGGCCTCATTACGAGGAGGGCGGTAAGGGGTTAACGGCGCCGGTAATGGCGCCGGCGCCATTAACCCCATAACTCCCTATTACGAGGTCTCCTTGCGGGACCTGCAAAGGGCGCCTGGTAAAACCAGGCGTCCTTAGCGGGTCCCGCAAGGAGACCAGGGAGCTAACAACGAGCCCGGTATTGACGGGCCCGTTGTTAGCTCCCTCCCCATTCCCATTGAGCCCTATTGGGGGTCGAATAGGGATGCACCAGGTCCGGGTTCCTCGAATGAGGAATTACCAGGTCCTCCAAGGCCCGGTAAATCCTCATTTGAGGAACCCGGACCCGGTATGCGGTAAAGAGGTAATGGTTACCTCCAACCTCGTAATGAGGCCCACAGTGTTAGTTGTATATATGCAAACTCATTTAAGGTCTGATGGTTATCAGACTTTGCACGATGTAAAATATTCTTGCTTTCTAACTATTTGTTTGCATTGTGTTGTTACGTTATTTTTTGTTTTCTTGCTCTTTCTCTCACCTCCCTCTCACTTTCTGTATCACAGTGTTGGTTAGCTTGATATATTGGATGTGGTATATTTGTTCTGGTTATGTTAAAAGCAAGTTAGTATAGAGTATTGAGGTATGAATCCGTTAACTTTTATTTCATGGAATGTGAAAGGGGTTGGCTGTGCTATTAAAAAACGGAAGGTAACAGCAAGGATTTGGAGAAGTAGAGGGGATGTGATTTTCCTACAAGAGACTCACTTAAAAGAGCAGACTGGATGTTATTTGACTAGTGCCAAATATTCACAGGTGATTTCAAATTATTATGACTCCAGGTCAAGGGGGGTAAGTATAATGCTCAGGAAATGGTTACTGATAAAAATAGAGAAATAAAGGATGAGGAAGGTTGAATTCTATTGCTTGATATACTTTATGATGGTAGGAAGGTGACTATTGGGACGGTGTATGCCCCATGCTCTCCGAGTGTGCAGTTGTTCAGTTTGTTGAGTACTCTTCTGGATAAAATGGAGGAAGAAGTGGTCATTTTGGGAGGTGATTTCAACGTTGGTGATGGATAGCAAAGTAGATCGAAGATCAGCTTGCAGGTATAATAATGAAAAAGTTAGTGAAGAATTACAAGCTTTTACATTCAAATATGGACTAGTTGATGTATGGTGGGAACTTCACCATGGAGAAGAATATTAATTTTATTCTCCAGTCCATAACTCATACTCGAAGATTGATTATTATTTTATTAGTAATAAACTGGTTAGTCAGACATTGAGTTTGAATATTAAAGAGAGGTATTTCGGATCATGCACTGCTTGACATGCAGCTCCATTTAAATGGCACAGGGGAGAAATCCAAAAGGTGGAGGATGCAAGCAAATATACTTAATGATCCATTGATAACTACAGGGTTAGAAGTCTTTATTAGGAAATACTTCAAGGAGAATGAAGGTTCAGCTGATTTTAAAACGGTTTGGGACTGTTTAAAAGCTGTATTACGAGGTGAATTGATAAGCGGAACAACAGACACTAAAAGGAAAAATCAGGAAATGACCAAAAAAAATGGAAGAGGAGGTTAAGGTGTTATAAAAAACTTGTGCGATTGTGCAAACAGAATCGACAAGGATAAAATTGAAAAAGCTAGAAGGCGAGTTGAAGAACCATGTACAAACACTACCGGGAAAAAGATTATTTTATACGAAACAAAGGTTTTGGGAATTTGGTGATAAGAATGGTAAGTTGCTGACCAATAAACTTAAAGGGATGATGATGATACATGTGTTTCTTCCATACAAACTGAAGAAGGAGATACTTTGCAATTTGTGAATATTTTCGAGACTTCTATAAGCGGTTATATAGGGAGAAAACTCTATTCTAGTGATGAAGACCTAGGTAACTTCTTTGATAAAATCAATCTTTTGGAGTTATCGACTGAGAAGAAAATTAAACTTGAATCTATGATTGATGTTGCTTAGGTCTATAATGCAATATTACAGATGAAGGAGGGAAAGTCACTAGGGCCAGATGGTATTGTTTCGCAAATTTTATAAGAGGTTTGCGACTCAGCTGTCACCAATTATATGTGAGATCCTTAATAATCTTCATCACTGTCCCCCACTAAATCCACCTCACTCTTCTTCTTCCCCCAGTAACTTCACCTCACTTTTTAAACACACTCCCTCACTTACTCCACCTCACTGTTCCTCGCCACAGTAACCCACTACCACCACCTCACTCTTCCTTGTCACAGTCCTCCACCTCCCTCTTCTTCATCAAAGTCCCCTCACTTCACCTCACTCTTCATCACAGTCCTCCAGTAACTCTGCCTCACACTTCCTCGGCACAGTCCCCCAACTACCCTACTTCACTCTTCCTTGTCACAATACTCCACTAACACCACCTCACTCTTCCTTGTCACTGTACATAGGTAAGACTCCTACCTGAATTCTTACATACTTCTTCATAGTCCCAGTTGTGAATATGAGCCCCACATCCTTCCTCATCACATTCCCCCACTAACTCCACCTCACTCTTCTTCCTCACAGTCCCCCACTCTTCATCGTCACCTTCCCCAAATTACCCACCTCACTCTTCCTCGTCACAGCCCGCCACAAACTCCACCGAACTATTTTTCATCACAGTCCCCAACTACCCCACCTAACTCTTCCTCATCACCACCCCACCACTAGCTCACCTCACTCTTCTTCATCACAATCCCCCACTAACTACAACTCACTCTTCCTTGTCAGAGTACCCCACGAACTATACCCCACTCTTTGTCACAGTCCCATGCTAACTACACCTTAGTCTTTTTTCATCACAGCCCCCCACTAACTCCACCTGACTTTTCATCACAGTACCTTACTGCCTCCCCTCATAGTTCCTCATCACAGTCCCCCACTATTGCCACCTCACTCTTCCTTGTTACTCTTCTTCATTACATTGCCCAACTACCCCATCTCACTGTTCCTTTTCACAGTCCACCGCTAGCACCACCTCACTCTTCTTAGTCACTCTCCCCCACTAACTCCACCTCACTTTTTCGTCACAGTCCCTCACTAACTCAACATAGCTTTTCCTCTTTAGTTCCTAACTACCACACCACTCTTCCTCGTCACAGTCCCCTACTGACACCATATCATGCTTCATAGTCACAGACCCACACTAACACCAAATCACTCTTCTTCATCACAGCCCCCCACTTACTTCTCCTCAGTCTTCCTCGTCGCAGTAACCCACTGCCACCACATCACTCTTCCTTATCACAGTCCCGCACTAACTCCACTTCCCTCTTCTTCATCACAGGCCCCCACAAACTCCACCTCACTCTTCTTTATCACAGCACCCACTAACTCTGCCTCACTCTTCCTCTTCTCATCACTTCACTACCACCAACGCACTCTTCTTTGTCACAGTACTACACTACCACCATCTCACTCTTCCTCGTCATAGTCCCTAATTACCCCATCTCACCCTTCATTATCACAATCCACAACTACCCCACCTCACTCTTCCTTTGGTAACAACACCTCATTCTTCCTTGCCGCAGTCGCTAACTACCCCACCTCACTCATCACAGTTTCAAACTACCCCACCTCACTTTTCCTTATTTTCCTTAACACAGTCCCCAACTACACAACTTCAGTCACCCTAGTCAGAGCCCCCACTAACCCCACCTGCTCTTCCTCTTCACAGCCCTCCACTACCATACTCTTCCTTGCCAAGGTCCCCCCACAACCACCAATTTAGTCTTTATCTTCAGTCCCCCACAACCACCAACTCACTAGTCATCATCACAGTGCCCACTGCCACATCACACTCTCATCGGAGTACCCCACCATCACCAACTCACTCACCCTCGTCACAGTCCCATACTACCACACTTCTCTCTTCATCGTCAAAGTCCCCAACTATCGCACCTCACTCTTCCGCATCACAGTTCCCAAATACCCTACCTGACTCTTCCTTGTCGCCGTACACCCTTACTAATCACTTCTTATCTAGTGGACCCCAAAATAAATGAAATGCTTGATAAACCTGATGGTGCGTAGCTCAAGAACAGATATTGCTAACAAATGATGACATCAGTTATGTTATCAGAAGAAAAGACAGAATCATAGGTGGTGGGTGGTATAGCTTAACACAATCCTTGAAATGAAGTCAGAAAACTTAAGTTAAAGTGATGTTAAGGTAATTGTAATTGCAATGGGTTATTTATAACGTGCTTAATACCCAGAGGTTTCAAAGCACGGACCCTGGGTTCGAACATGTGTTGCTTCGCATCGTCTTGCTTCCAAGACGAGCGAGTTGCCCCTGAGATATCTTCCCGTGGAAGGTGCATATTTAATGCAATAAACCCTGTGAAATTCCACAGGTGCTGGAAATTATACCACCTTAAAAATGAGGCTCGCGTTGCTCAGTGCGAAAGCACCCTGATGACATCACAAATTACATCACTCATATCACAAATGGCATCACTTATGGCATCATGAGTGACATCACTGGTACAGCAGAGTACGCTAAAGAAAGTGAGATGCAACATTTAAAAAGTGTGTTTCAGCATGCAAGGGTGGATTCAGGAGCGAAGCTTGTTTGGACTTTGCATTAAAAAATACCGTCTATTAACAGCCATAGTATTCTTGCACGACCTAGACTGAGACAGGAAATAACACCAGGGCTTGTATGGGAAGAGGGGATGACACCAAACCTGCCAAGAGCCCTTCTGAAATTCAATATGGCAGCAGTACTTCATGTAACTTCTGGCCAGCCACCTCCCAAACTCAATGACCCTCAACCCTTTGCCAAATCCCTCTCACTTTCTGTATCGCAGTGTTGGTTAGCTTGATATATTGGATGTGGTATATTTGTTCTGGTTATGTTAAAAGCAAGTTAGTATAGAGTATTGAGGTATGAATCCGTTAACTTTTATTTCATGGAATGTGAAAGGGGTTGGCTGTGCTATTAAAAAACGGAAGGTAACAGCAAGGATTTGGAGAAGTAGAGGGGATGTGATTTTCCTACAAGAGACTCACTTAAAAGAGCAGACTGGATGTTATTTGACTAGTGCCAAATATTCACAGGTGTTTTCAAATTATTATGACTCCAGGTCAAGGGGGGTAAGTATAATGCTCAGGAAATGGTTACTGATAAAAATAGAGAAATAAAGGACGAGGAAGGTTGAATTCTATTGCTTGATATACTTTATGATGGTAGGAAGGTGACTATTGGGACGGTGTATGCCCCATGCTCTCCGAGTGTGCAGTTGTTCAGTTTGTTGAGTACTGTGCTGGATAAAATGGAGGAAGAAGTGGTCATTTTGGGAGGTGATTTCAACGTTGGTGATGGATAGCAAAGTAGATCGAAGATCAGCTTGCAGGTATAATAATGAAAAAGTTAGTGAAGAATTACAAGCTTTTACATTCAAATATGGACTAGTTGATGTATGGTGGGAACTTCACCATGGAGAAGAAGAATATTAATTTTATTCTCCAGTCCATAACTCATACTCGAAGATTGATTATTATTTTATTAGTAATAAACTGGTTAGTCAGACATTGAGTTTGAATATTAAAGAGAGGTATTTCGGATCATGCACTGCTTGACATGCAGCTCCATTTAAATGGCACAGGGGAGAAATCCAAAAGATGGAGGATGCAAGCACAAATACTTAATGATCCATTGATAACTACAGGGTTAGAAGTCTTTATTAGGAAATACTTCAAGGAGAATGAAGGTTCAGCTGATTTTAAAACAGTTTGGGACTGTTTAAAAGCTGTATTACGAGTTGAATTGATAAGCGGAACAACGGACACTAAAAAGAAAAATCAGGAAATGACCAAAAAAAATGGAAGAGGAGGTTAAGGTGTTATAAAAAACTTGTGCGATTGTGCAAACAGAATCGACAAGGATAAAATTGAAAAAGCTAGAAGGCGAGTTGAAGAACCATGTACAAACACTACCGGGAAAAAGATTATTTTATACGAAACAAAGGTTTTGGGAATTTGGTGATAAGAATGGTAAGTTGCTGGCCAATAAACTTAAAGGGATGATGATGATACATGTGTTTCTTCCATACAAACTGAAGAAGGAGATACTTTGCTTAAGAACATAGAAATTTGTGAATATTTTCGAGACTTCTATAAGCGGTTATATAGGGAGAAAACTCTATTCTAGTGATGAAGACCTAGGTAACTTCTTTGATAAAATCAATCTTTTGGAGTTATCGACTGAGAAGAAAATTAAACTTGAATCTATGGTTGATGTTGCTTAGGTCTATAATGCAATATTACAGATGAAGGAGGGAAAGTCACCAGGGCCAGATGGTATTGTTTCGCAAATTTTATAAGAGGTTTGCGACTCAGCTGTCACCAATTATATGTGAGATCCTTAATAATCTTCATCACTGTCCCCCACTAAATCCACCTCTCTCTTCTTCTTCCCCCAGTAACTTCACCTCACTTTTTAAGCACACTCCCTCACTTACTCCACCTCACTGTTTCTCGCCACAGTAACCCACTACCACCACCTCACTCTTCCTTGTCACAGTCCTCCACCTCCCTCTTCTTCATCAAAGTCCCCTAACTTCACCTCACTCTTCATCACAGTCCTCCAGTAACTCTGCCTCACACTTCCTCGGCACTGTCCCCAACTACCCTACTTCACTCTTCCTTGTCACAATACTCCACTAACACCACCTCACTCTTCCTTGTCACTGTACATAGGTAAGACTCCTACCTGAATTCCTACATACTTCTTCATAGTCCCAGTTGTGAATATGAGCCCCACATCCTTCTTCCTCATCACATTCCCCCACTAACTCCACCTCACTCTTCTTCCTCACAGTCCCCCACTCTTCGTCGTCACCTTCCCCAAATTACCCACCTCACTCTTCCTCGTCACAGCCCGCCACTAACTCCACCGAACAATTTTTCGTCACAGTCCCCAACTACCCCACCTAACTCTTCCTCATCACCGCCCCCCCACTAGCTCACCTCACTCTTCTTCATCACAATCCCCCACTAACTACAACTCACTCTTCCTTGTCAGAGTACCCCACGAACTATACCCCACTATTTGTCACAGTCCCATGCTAACTACACCTTAGTCTTTTTTCATCACAGCCCCCCACTAACTCCACCTGACTCTTCATCACAGTACCTTACTGCCTCCCCTCATAGTTCCTCATCACAGTCCCCCACTATTGCCACCTCACTCTTCCTTGTTACTCTTCTTCATTACATTGCCCAACTACCCCATCTCACTGTTCCTTTTCACAGTCCACCGCTAGCACCACCTCACTCTTCTTAGTCACTCTCCCCCACTAACTCCACCTCACTTTTTCGTCACAGTCCCTCACTAACTCAACATAGCTTTTCCTCTTTAGTTCCTTACTACCACACCACTCTTCCTCGTCACAGTCCCCTACTGACACCATATCATGCTTCATTGTCACAGACCTACACTAAAACCAAATCACTCTTCTTCATCACAGTCCCCCACTTACTTCTCCTCAGTCTTCCTCGTCGCAGTAACCCACTGCCACCACATCACTCTTCCTTGTCACAGTCCCGCACTAACTCCACTTCCCTCTTCTTCATCACAGGCCCCCACAAACTCTGCCTCACTCTTCCTCTTCTCATCACTTCACTACCGCCATCTCACCCTTCATTATCACAATCCACAACTACCCCACCTCACTCTTCCTCACCACAGTACTTTGGTAACAACACCTCATTCTTCCTTGCCGCAGTCGCTAACTACCCCACCTCACTCATCACAGTTTCAAACTACCCCACCTCACTTTTCCTTAACACAGTCCCCAACTACACAACTTCAGTCACCCAAGTCAGAGCCCCCACTAACCCCACCTGCTCTTCCTCTTCACAGCCCTCCACTACCATACTCTTCCTTGCCAAGGTCCCCCCACAACCACCAATTTAGTCTTTATCTTCAGTCCCCCACAACCACCAACTCACTAGTCCTCATCAAAGTGCCCACTGCCACATCACACTCTCATCGGAGTACCCCACCACCACCAACTCACTCACCCTCGTCACAGTCCCATACTACCACACTTCTCTCTTCATCGTCAAAGTCCCCAACTATCGCACCTCACTCTTCCGCATCACAGTTCCCAAATACCCTACCTGACTGTTCCTTGTCGCTGTACACCCTTACTAATCACTTCTTATCTAGTGGACCCCAAAAAAAATGAAATGCTTGATAAACCTGATGGTGCGTAGCTCAAGAACAGATATTGCTAACAAATGATGACATCAGTTATGTTATCAGAAGAAAAGACAGAATCATAGGTGGTGGGTGGTATAGCTTAACAAAATCCTTGAAATGAAGTCAGAAAACTTAAGTTAAAGTGATGTTAAGGTAATTGTAATTGCAATGGGTTATTTATAACGTGCTTAATACCCAGAGGTTTCAAAGCGCGGACCCTGGATTCGAACATGTGTTGCTTCGCATCGTCTTGCTTCCAAGACGAGCGAGTTGCCCCTGCGATATCTTCTCGTGGAAGGTGCATATTTAATGCAATAAACCCTGTGAAATTCCACAGGTGCTGGAAATTATACCATCTTAAAAATGAGGCCCGCATTGCTCAGCGCGAAAGCACCCTGATGACATCACAAATTACATCACTCATATCACAAATGGCATCACTTATAGCATCATGAGTGACATAACTGGTACAGCAGAGTACGCTAAAGAAAGTGAGATGCAACATTTAAAAAGTGTGTTTCAGCATGCAAGGGTGGATTCAGGAGCGAAACTTGTTTGGACTTTGCATTAAAAAATACTGTCTATTTACAGCCATAGTATTCTTGCACGACCTAGACTGAGACAGGAAATAACACCAGGGCTTGTATGGGAAGAGGGGAGGACACCAAACCTGCCAAGAGCCCTTCTGAAATTCAATATGGCAGCAGTACTTCATGTAACTACTGGCCAGCCACCTCCCAAACTCAATGACCCTCAACCCTTTGCCAAATCACTGCTGAGCAAAAGCCTCAGTACACAGGTGGGCTCAATACCTGCAAGGAGAGACCCTAATACATGGAACACTACTGCACCAGCATGTGCCCAGGAACACCCACGCTCCAACAAGTGCACACAGATTTGCATTAACTTCAAGTGGAACGAGACCCACTTCTAAGAAAGTCTCTGTGGGGAATCTTCACCCTGCCTGCAGTCAACCATCATCAGAGACACACTGCTGCATGCTGCAGCCCGATTAGGTAATGCCTACAACAAATGGAGGTGCATCACTGAACTGGGAGGCGTAACTGGGCCCTGCTCAAAGGACTGGGTCTAAGGCCGAAGCCCCCGTCGTTCCCTGTGGAACACCACTACACAAGGATGAGCCCAAGAACATCCAGGCTCCAACATGCGCACGCAGATTTGCAATAACTTCAAGTTGACCGAGACCCATTTCTAAGATGGCCGCTGTGGAGCTTCTACACCCTGACCCTGCATTCAACCATCATCAGAGGCACACGGCTGCATGCTGCAACCTGACTGGGTAATGCCTACAACAAATAGAGATGCTCCACCGAGCCGGCAGGCTAAGCCAGGTTCTGCTCAAAGGCACAGGTCTAAGGCTGTAGCCCCTGTCTTGCCATGGATGCCGGATCGACCATCAATCTTGCCACGCACCGCCCATCGGTGAAAGCTGACAGCCTTACACTCGGACGAGACATCCACCTTTGCATTAGGACTACCTGTGCCCTATCTCAGGTAAGAAGTGCTTCAGCTCCTCATTTCTCTGGTGCCGTTGGTTGACGTAACTTCCTGCACTTACTCATCTCAACCCCACCCTGCTTTCCCAATTATGGGGGGCTCTCTGCAGGCTCCCCATTGTCGTGCAACTCCTCAAACAGCCCCCAACCGCCTCCATCAACCTTCCTGCCTGCCCTGCAGTGGAACGGTGCTCCAGAACTCATTACCACAAGTCCCCCTACACACTTTTTGACTTTTGCCTCTGCTACTGACCCATGCTCTAATGTGACACCTCTAGTGTGGGGAAATGGCCATCCAGCCATTGCGGCAGCACGGCAACGCGGACACATTCAATGGGCCTCATTACAAGTATGGCGGTAAGGCAAAAACATTGCCGGTATCGCTACCGCACCGTTGCTACCATACCGCCATACTACGAGTTGTGCTCGCAGGTCTCGCTCTGCCCGCCAGGTCTGACCTGGCAGCGCGGTACCCGCTGATAATTTTAATGTAGTTCATATGCCTCTTGCTTCCTCTCACAGCCCGAAATCTCCCGCATGTAATGTTTCTGTGATAGGTGCTGTGGCGCTCTGCACGTCTGATCATTCTAATGTACACAATGTGCCCAATGTTTTCCCTCATGGCACAGAACCACGTGTAAGCAATGCTCTCACACGAGGCGCTGCAAAGCAGTGATTATATTCCCATATGTGCTGCTCCTCCTGCCCTTTTGACGGCCCCCTCCCAATGCCATCTCCTTTTTTGCCTGCACTAGAATGGATTGGCAACCCTGCACAGTGTGCAGTCCCACCGGTGCCCACCAGCTAGCCCCCTACATCCTCGCACCTCAGTCCTGAGGTCACCCCTGGGCACTTTGCATACTAAAGTAAGATTGCATGAAGAATTCGGAAATGGAAGAGAGCGGCGACACAACAGCTGTTCTCAGGAGAACGGAATGAAATGACGGTGAGCAGAGGCGACGCATGGCTGCAAGTGTGCAGAGAAATGGTTTACATGCGGTAAGTGGAGCGTAATATGGCACTAAACGTAATGTAGCCTGCACATCCATATCCGGGTAGAAACACCTATGATTCCTTCTGTAGGGTGCGGATAGGCCAGAGGAGTGTGGTTAGGCCGCCCGCAATGTCTTTGACTCTATTCTCGAACTCAGTATTATATTTCCCGATGGTGTCTGATCTTTGTTTTATTATTGAAAATACTGCCTAGTTATATCAACACGGCAGAACACTTGTCTCGCAGATTAATGCTTCCGTGCCCAGCCCGTCAGCCCTGATTACAGTGCTGTTCGTGTCAAGAGACAACAACCATTGGCAAGTTAACACTAAGTTCATCTCATGCACGGGAAATGACTGTGGCTTACCTCGCCCTCTTTACATCCTTGATGGAATGCTACACATCATTTTGTTTTCCAGCAAATGCAGGGATTAACGCCACAGTAAAATACGGCCTCATAACGTGCAAGAAGAAAAATGACGGGCAAGATTGGGAACTACTGTCTTCAGAGTCATGATATTACATAATGCCACTAACTCCTCTTTCTGTGGTTTCTGACTTTGGGGTAGAAGATGGACGTAGAAACGAGTGGCATGGCTTGCTGCACACTGCACGGTGGCTAAAATATGGGGGAAAATGCAACTATATTATATGGCACTCTTCAGTTCCACGTTGGGTTGCACAATATAAGGATTTGGCATTACAAGGCCTTATGGATGAAGCATTAATGGCCTGTTTTGGTTATAATACTGCAATCAGCTTGCTAGTGTAGAGTCTTAAGACTGCTGTAATTTGAAACTGAATATTACATAAAGATTTAGGGCCTCATTACGCTGCCGCCAAACTGGGCTCCTTTACCGGGTTCCCTGAATGGGGAATTACCGGGCCATTCCGAGTTCGGAGGGCCCGGTAATTCCTCCCTTAGGGAACCCGAGCCCGGACCTTCCCCATTCCCATTTGAGCCCCCATAGGGCTCAATGGGAATGGGAGAGGGAGCTAACAACGGGCCAGGCGTCCTTAACGGGTCCCGCGAGGGGCCTCGTAATCGTGCGGAATGGTGTTAACGGGTCCGCATCCATTAGCGGAACCCTACAAACCCATTCCGCACGGGTCGTAATGAGGCCCCTAGTGTAAGTATGCCTATGATGACCGCGGGAACAATGACTGTTACCTCTGTTATATTTCAAATGGGCATCTAACGTACAGCTTTACATGGAAGTTTAAAGGATTTTCAATGGTTATGGTACTTCTGACTCTATTTATGTCAAACTCCAATTGCAGTTATATTAGGATGATGGAAATAGGTAGAGGTCTCATACTAATAGTTAACGGTTGACATGATCTCAGGAAATCAAACAAATCCTCTGCATAGGCGTCGAATACCTATGCATCATACTGAGGTTACTTTTGTTTACAATGTTGTGCATTTACTGTAGACAGTATCGTGATTACATAGGTATATGTGATAGAAAGAGAAGAAAATACAAAAGGGCGATATTAAATTATTGTTTCATTATTGAGGGTGAATTTGGCGGATGTTGTACTATCCATAAGTGGATGGGTGAATGACATCTGGTACTAGAAATGCAACTGGCAGATATTGACACATGTTAGGCTGTGATATACGTGATTTGATGTGATACTGAAACATTTTAGGATTGTGATTTTCCTGCTCTTACTGAATAATTGAGTATGGGCTTGATGTAATGCTAGAACTGTATTCCATTGGTGTTATAGTGGTAATGAGAGGGTAAAGCCATATTTATATTGTTAACTAGGTGAACAAAGCTTGCATGCCTCTGAGATTCTAAATGTCGCTCCTTATTTTTTAACTGGCTGTTTGCTTTGCAGAGGTTGCATTTGCTATACATTTGCTATTTTGATCTCAAATGTTAATGTGGGGAGCGGGTCTGGGAGTATTACTTAAAGCAGTAAGTAAAAGAGGCTATCTGGAATTTATGGTTAAGTATGGTGTGCATTGATTATTAGAGATCTTCAGGGAATGTATTCTTAGGAGGGAGAATAGATATCCTTGATATATTTGGCTGTCATAGATATCTCCTTTGTTTTTGAATTATAAAGGCTACTGTTAATAATACGATGTGAATAACTGGAGCTGGGGGAAGGTTGCGTGTTGTTGGTAGTGCTTAACTTTAGTGGATGGGACGATTGTGTATAGAGGTGGGTGGAGTCGTGATATAGAAACATGACAAATGGACAAACAGGAAAACTATGAACTTCAAACTAAGATGTGAACTCATGAGTCCTTTAAAAATATTTTGTTTAGATGGGGAGTAGCACTATAGACCTTATCGGGTTCAAGCATCTGTAACTGGATGGATTTAGTTTTAATACAATGGGTTGAGGATGGCTGAGAAATGGGGATTTAGATATTGTGACAATAAGTTGGGGTAAGTAAGCAATGATGATTATAATTTATGTTTATTGCGGCATGGGATTACTGGTAAGTATGGTTCATGATACTGGGCGCCATTAACCCCATAACTCCCTATTACGAGGTCTCCTTGCGGGACCTGCAAAGGGCGCCTGGTAAAACCAGGCGTGCTTAGCGGGTCCCGCAAGGAGACCAGGGAGCTAACAA
This sequence comes from Ambystoma mexicanum, assembly GCF_040938575.1. Taxonomy (NCBI): domain Eukaryota; kingdom Metazoa; phylum Chordata; class Amphibia; order Caudata; family Ambystomatidae; genus Ambystoma; species Ambystoma mexicanum. Next base: position 1,391,356,792 of record NC_090924.1, read on the forward strand.
CGAGCCCGGTATTGACGGGCCCATTGTTAGCTCCCTCCCCATTCCCACTGAGCCCTATTGGGGGTCGAATGGGGATGCACCAGGTCCGGGTTCCTCGAATGAGGAATTACCGGGTCCTCCAAGGCCCGGTAAGTCCTCATTTGAGGAACCCGGACCCGGTATGCGGTAAAGAGGTAATGGTTACCTCCAACCTCGTAATGAGGCCCACAGTGTTAGTTGTATATATGCAAACTCATTTAAGGTCTGATGGTTATCAGACTTTGCACGATGTAAAATATTCTTGGTTTCTAACTATTTGTATGCATTGTGTTGTTACGTTATTTTTTGTTTTCTTGTTCTTTCTCTCACAGATATATTGGATGTGGTATATTTGTTCTGGTTATGTTAAAAGCAAGTTAGTATAGAGTATTGAGGTATGAATCCGTTAACTTTTATTTCATGGAATGTGAAAGGGGTTGGCTGTGCTATTAAAAAACGGAAGGTAACAGCAAGGATTTGGAGAAGTAGAGGGGATGTGATTTTCCTACAAGAGACTCACTTAAAAGAGCAGACTGGATGTTATTTGACTAGTGCCAAATATTCACAGGTGATTTCAAATTATTATGACTCCAGGTCAAGGGAGGTAAGTATAATGCTCAGGAAATGGTTACTGATAAAAATAGAGAAATAAAGGATGAGGAAGGTTGAATTCTATTGCTTGATATACTTTATGATGGCAGGAAGGTGACTATTGGGACGGTGTATGCCCCATGCTCTCCGAGTGTGCAGTTGTTCAGTTTGTTGAGTACTCTGCTGGATAAAATGGAGGAAGAAGTGGTCATTTTGGGAGGTGATTTCAACGTTGGTGATGGATAGCAAAGTAGATCGAAGATCAGCTTGCAGGTATAATAATGAAAAAGTTAGTGAAGAATTACAAGCTTTTACATTCAAATATGGACTAGTTGATGTATGGTGGGAACTTCACCATGGAGAAGAAGAATATTAATTTTATTCTCCAGTCCATAACTCATACTCGAAGATTGATTATTATTTTATTAGTAATAAACTGGTTAGTCAGACATTGAGTTTGAATATTAAAGAGAGGTATTTCGGATCATGCACTGCTTAACATGCAGCTCCATTTAAATGGCACAGGGGAGAAATCCAAAAGGTGGAGGATGCAAGCAAATATACTTAATGATCCATTGATAACTACAGGGTTAGAAGTCTTTATTAGGAAATACTTCAAGGAGAATGAAGGTTCAGCTGATTTTAAAACGGTTTGGGACTGTTTAAAAGCTGTATTACGAGGTGAATTGATAAGCGGAACAACGGACACTAAAAAGAAAAATCAGGAAATGACCAAAAAAAATGGAAGAGGAGGTTAAGGTGTTATAAAAAACTTGTGCGATTGTGCAAACAGAATCGACAAGGATAAAATTGAAAAAGCTAGAAGGCTAGTTGAAGAACCATGTACAAACACTATCGGGAAAAAGATTATTTTATACGAAACAAAGGTTTTGGGAATTTGGTGATAAGAATGGTAAGTTGCTGGCCAATAAACTTAAAGGGATGATGATGATACATGTGTTTCTTCCATACAAACTGAAGAAGGAGATACTTTGCTTAAGAACATAGAAATTTGTGAATATTTTCGAGACTTCTATTATTCTAGTGATGAAGACCTAGGTAACTTCTTTGATAAAATCAATCTTTTGGAGTTATCGACTGAGAATAAAATTAAACTTGAATCTATGATTGATGTTGCTTAGGTCTATAATGCAATATTACAGATGAAGGAGGGAAAGTCACCAGGGCCAGATGGTATTGTTTCGCAAATTTTATAAGAGGTTTGTGACTCAGCTGTCACCAATTATATGTGAGATCCTTAATAATTTTATATTGTTGGGAATACTTTGTGAATCGATGAAGGATGTATTGATCATTGTTATTACAAAGCCAGATAAAGATCATAAAAAATGTTGCAACTATAAACCAATCTCTTTTGTTGAATGGGGATCTTAAAATCTTTACCAAAATATGGGCAAATCGGCTGATGACTTGTATGGGGTATCTGATTGACGAATTTCAGGTGGATTTTACTCCAGGAAGGTTTGGTAATGATAACATTAGGAGTGTGTTGAATGTTATTGGGGTGCATTATGGAAAAGGAGTCAAATGGAATTATAGGTTTTTTTGATGCTGAAAAGGCCTTTGATAGGGTAATTGGAAGTTCCTGGAACATGCATTGTTGAAAATGGGGTTTGGTCCAGTATTTATGAGAATGATTGATTGTATTCATCATGATGTTAGGGCAAAGGTATTTGTTAATGGGTTGATTTCTGGATCCTTTCCTCTATCTAAAGGCACGCGGCAAGCGTGCCCCTTGTCGCTATTTTTGTTCAACTTGGCATTAGAGCCATTAGCAGCATACATCAGACAATGCGAGGAGATTAAGGGCTTTGTGTTGGGACTACAGAAGCTAAAGTACTGTCCTATGCGGATGATATGTTGATTCATTTGTCAAATCCAGAAGTATGCAGATCCGTGTTGAAACAAATGTTTGAGGAAGTGGGGAAACTGTGGAGACACAAAGTAAATTGGGACAAAACTGAAATGTTTCCTCTGTCTAGGACATGTGATAATGGAATTTTGAAGTCATGGAATTGTAGATGGTCTCCTGGGGGTGTTAAATATTTGGGTATACATATAATTGGTGATTTGAATAAAATCATTCAACATAATATTGATAAGGTAATAGACAAAATTACGTTATCTATTAAAAGATGGGAAAGGTTGAACTTGAAATTATGGGCAACAATTAATGCGATTAAAATGTTTCTGTTGCCTAAGATATTATATATTATACAATCAATTCCTTTATTGATCTATAAGAAACAATTACTGAAGATTGACAAGCTTTTTCAATCCTTTTTATGAGGAGTTGGTAAAACGCCTCGTATTCCGAAATATATATTGATGCAAAAAGTTAAAGAGAGTGGGTTTGCTATCTGGATTTAGTGAAATACTAGGCCTTTTTACTCAAGAAGAGTTTGTATTATTTGAAAGAAGGGAATATTAAAGCACCGATTTAGCTACGCATGGAAAGAGAGAGTTGTGCTCCCTATCACATGAATAACCTCTATACTATGTGAAAGCTGTCAAATAAGAAGCTAAAATTACAACAAATGGTGGCGACTAGACAGGCTTTGTGGTCATGGTTTAGAGAAAATGGACAGAGTTTTGCTTTCAGCCATGATGTGTCTATTTGGCATATTGAGACATTACAACTCAATAATAGGTGTTTGAACTGGCAGAGTTGGATTAAAAATGGTATACTGAATCTAAGTAATATGCTAGATAGAAATAGACTGCTGCAATTTGAAGAGTAGCAAAGTAAGTATAATTTAGGAAGTAGAGAACGGAGTAAATATCTAGATTTGATTTCACTAATTAATCAAAGGTAGAGTATGGCTGGTGACTCATTAGGGAAGAAACCAGAGATTTGTAAACTGTTGATTGGACAGGAATACAATGTCCGTACCTATATGCGTTTCATTCCCATGCAGATAGAACATATAGTTGCTTGGAATGAGCTAAAGACTACATGGTCGAATGATGTCAATGTGGTCATTTCAGAAGAAGATTTGAGAGATGTTCTTAGAGTAAGCAAGAATTTGGGAAAATATATGAATTTGTGTTTAGTTAGACAGAAAATAGTTGGTAGGGTTTATTGGACACCAGGTAGGATGTTCAAATTGAATTTGAGGATAGAAGAGTTGTGCTGGAGTTGTGGAAGTGAAAGAGGTACCCTTTTACATCTACTTTGGGACTGCTCGAGAGTGCAGAATTTTTTGAAAGAAGTAGTTGATAGAATTGATATGGTTTTTGGTATAGTCATACAAAGATCGGCAGCAAATATAATCTTGCTTCTACATAAAGAGAGGTGTGCAAACACTAGGAAACATAATATCTGGATAGATAAAGCTGTGATGGTGGCGATTAAGCTGATCCTTAGGGGCTGGAAGACTAGAAAGAAACCTACTGTTGAGGACTGGTGGAGTTACAGATTTTATCAAAGTATGAAAACGCGTACAGGAGTGGAAAATTCCAGTCCACTACAAACACGTCCCCTAGAGCTCCTCTCGGAGGAAATTCCCTTGAGCAATACTTTTCGCACTTCCGATTCAACTCGGTCGCTAATAGATCCACTTGAGGGGTTCCCCAAAGGGTGAAGATCTCTCGAAGGGCTTCCTGAGCTAGCTCCCACTCGTTGGGAGACTGTGCCCTGCCTGCTCAGAGCGTTTGCAGCTGTGTTCTGCTCCAGGGCTAGGTGAACTGCCGATAGAGAGATTCCTTCTTGTATTGCCAAGAACCAGAGCTGCATTGCCTCTCTGCACAGTGGTAATGACCCTACACCTCTTCTCTTATTGAGGTAGTACAAGGCCACTGTGTTGTCCATAATTATCAGGACATTCTTTCCCTTTACAGAGGGCAGAAAAGCCTTCAGCACTAGTCTGATTGCCCTCAGCTCCAAAAGGTTGATGTGTAGTTTGGATGCCGATAGAGACCAGCGACCACTGATTGTCAGGTTGTTGGTGTGGGCTCGCCACCCCGTGATTGAGGTGTCTGTCACTACAGTTATCACCGGCCATGGCTGCCAAAAAGATTCCCCCTTGAGAAAATTGTCCTTGCAAGCCCACCATAGAAGGCCATGAGCCACTCTGCTCGGAACTTACAGAAGATCTGACATATTCCCCAAAAATGTGGACATTGAGTCCTGAGGGCCCATTGAAGGGATCTCATTCTCAATCTGGCCTCTGGCACCAGAAAAATGCAGGATGCCAGGAGGCCGAGCAATGTCAGAAAATCGTAGGCCGGTACACGCTGGGCATTTTGAGATTTTGTTGCCATCTGTAGAATGTGTTGAGCTCTCACCTCGGGGCGAGGCTTTCCCTGAGGAAGTGTCCAAGACCGCTTCGATGAACTGGAGCTTTTGGAATGGTATCATATGGGACTTCTTGTAGTTGAGGGAGAAGCCCAGTTGGTGAAGGGAGTGGCAGGTGATCCTCAGATGTTCCTGGACCTGTTCGGGTGAACAAGCCCTGATTAACCAATCGTCCAGGTAGGGGTAGACGTGAATCCCCCCTCTCCTGAGACTCGCTGCCACCACCGCCATCAGTTTGGTGAAGACGCTGGGGCGGAGGTTAACCTGAATGGCAGAACTCGAAACTGATAATGAGAGCCACCAACCGCAGACCTCAGGTACTTTCTGTGCTTGAGATGGATTGGCACATGAAAGTAAGCATCCTGAAGGTCCAAGGATACCAACCAATCCTGTTGGAGAGCCTGAAGGATCTGAGAAAGTGTCACCATCTTGAATTTGTCCTTCCTGAGGAACTTGTTCAAGTTTCTTAAGGGTCTCAATCCTCTGTCCTTCTTGGGAATGAGAAAGTAGGGGGAGTACCAACCCTTGTTCCTCTCCGCTACAGGTACATGTTCTATTGCACCTTTCTCTAGCAGGGTTAAAATCTCCTGCACAAAGAGCGGATCTGGAATTTTGACAGAACTGGCTCCCAGTGGAGTATCCCGAGGCCTCTTTAGAAAAGGAAGGCAGTATCCTTGGGATACTGTTTCCAGTGCCCAAGCATTTGAAGTAATGCCCCGCCATTCGTTCAGATGCGGAGAGATTCTGCCTCCCACCGGGGTCTTGTGGGCTAAGGCCTCAGAGTGGCTTACAGGCGGCTGCAGCAGCGGCTGAGTGTAAAGATGCCACTGCTCAGGCTGATTTAGCACTCTTTCCTCGTCCATCACAAGGGAATTTCCTTTGTCCTTTCTGTACATCCTGTCCTTTTCCTCTACCAAAAGAAGAGTAGTAATGAAAAGAACGACTTCTCCAGGAACATGAGCCTGAATAAGGTTGCTGAAGTTGCCAAATGGAGACGTTAAGGGACTTAACCGCCGCTCAGGAGGTCTGCAGCTTCTCCAAGATTTCGTCCGCCTTGCTGCAGAAGAACGTCGAGCAGCCGAAAGGCATGTTGGGAAGCCTGGCCTGCACATCCAGTGCAAACCCCGACTTTCTCAACCACGCAAATCTGCTCAGCACCGTGCTTGCAGCCATGGATCTGCTAATGCTGTCAGCAGTATCCAGCTCTGCTTGGAGACGCTCTCCAATCTTAATTATTTTCAGAAAGCCTTCCCTTTTTTCGCCTTCTGGAATATGTTCAGCCGCCCCTTTAATACAGTCCCACAGGGTATGGTTGAACCTGGCTAGGGTACAGATGACTTTTGTGGACTTAAGAGCCATACTGCCCGAGGTAAACACCTTGTGGGCTCAAGCGTTCACCTTCTTATCCTCTCTATCTGGGGGGATAGAGGGATAGGCTGACTGTCTGGAAGAAGTAGCAGCCTGGATCACCAGGCTTTCAGGTGAAGGATGTTTCCTGACATAATCAGGGTCGCTGGAAGATGGTCTATTCTTTCTGCTAAAGCTCCTATTAATAGCTGAACCAGACTCAGGAGCCTGCCAGATAGCTTCTACCTTCCTTTGTAGGGCTCTATGCAAGGGTAGAACTGGGTCTTTTTGCGGGCCCTTTTCGAGGATGTCTGTCATATCATCCTGCTCGAAGTTTGGTGAGGCTCTGCTCCAACCCATGAATTCAGTCACCTTGTTCATGAGGTTCCTGTACCCCCAATCAGCATGTTCTGAAGGGTCAGGTTTTGCAAACTCCAACTCTGGTGACGTATCTAGGCCACTGGCAAAGTGGAGGGAGTCGCAGAGGTCTTTCAACCTTGGCTCAGGGACAATTAGTTGCTCAGGAACTTCTCCAAAGCCAAATTTGACTCCTAACGGAGAAATATCTGCCTCAGAGGCACTATCCTCTTCAGAAATAGAGGACAATGACTTTAAAAAGTTAGACTTTGGAACAGGCTTGTAGATATTTTCCTGTACCAGAATTCACCTTGAGGGATTCGAAGGAATCGTCGAAGGCGTTGATTCTGTGATGAAGATACCTTTGTTTTGGGCGTTGATGCGATCGGCGCCGATGGCATTGATGTAGTTGTCCATAATGTCGACATTTTAAGCTTCTTTGACGGAACCAGGGAAAGACTTGATTCCCGGGTCGGAGTCTTCGACCTCTTGGTGTCGGGTCGAGAATGTCGAGAGTCCGACTTACTACTTGCTGAAGTCCAAGGGAGCGACTAGGGTCTGACTCTTGCAAGGCTCTTTTGAGGGGGTTGAAGCCGCGTTCTCAAAGATTTGCATCATTTCCAACCAGAAAGCATTCCACTTGCTGGGGGAATCCTACCTAGTCGGACATCATACAACCTACGTGGAGGTGTCGGACGACGAAGAGGGAGACCTGTGTCGTCTCTTCTTCGACTTCTTAGAAGAAGAAGTCAAAGAACGCCTCGACCGACTCCACGATCGAGACCTCTTCAGATGTTTATGCCGAGTGGAGTCTCAGGACTCCGTTTTTTTTTGTATTTCTTCAAAGAGCCCTTCAAAGCTTCCCGCCCCACCGCCAAATTACCTTTTCATTCGCAAACAGCTTTTTCAGTCATAGACTGACAGGAGCCGCAGTCATCGGTTCGATGGTCTTTACCCAGATACCAAAGGCAAACGCGTTGAGGGTCTGTGATGGACATTTTTATCCCACACTCATGACACTTTTTGAAACCCGATTTCGGGGTCGAATGGGTCGATGAAGAGGACATGTTTTCAAAAGAAGCGTGCCGTTGTCTAGAAAGAAAGCTCAGAAAAACGGAACTGAAGCCAACGGGCGTAGAACAAGCTATTTGTACTACGAATGACCTCGACACGCCACAGCAGACCTCGAGGGACATCGACGCCACAACATCGTGCACAGCACCCTTGGCTGAAAATAAAAATTCCAAAGCAGCGAAGCTGGCGAGATACGACTATCATAGATGAGAAATACGTGGGAGGATCCAATCCATTCAAAACATACATTTATAAACACAATACTCATTGTTTTAACAGTCTTCTGTCTACAACACAGGTTCATAATATCAAAGGATCAAGGATAAAAGAAAAACATAGGATATGAATATATCCACAGGACTTGACTTTGACTGCACTGAACTTCATCCCTAACTCTCTTGTAAATGTATTTGAATCATAAAAAGAAGAAGTACATACGTATTCGGACATCTTGATGGAACTTTCTAAAGAAGTTGGTAGCTGCTTGTAGGTTTGAATGTGGCTTTGAATCACCAACTAAGGGACCGCTAGACCAACTTATAAAAAATGAAAAAGTCTATTCAGATAGTCCAAATGAACTGAAAAAAGACTTCACCTCTTTTAAGGAATCCAATGAACTTATGTGGAAGGAAATCAAACTTACACTCACAGATACAAAGAGGTCCAAATTGAATATGAACTCTAAAACTGAGAACAACCATGACAAAATCTTTTACGGAGATGCCACTCCTTTATCAACATCGGCCTTGGAAGAATTGGAAGAATTTATGAGACTGGCCCAAATAGTTGATGACCAAGAACTCCAATAAAGAGTCCAACAAGAAAAAGATGTCCCATTGATCAATTCCAAACCAACAGCCCCAGTACTGATCCTTACCCCTGAAACTTGCAACAAGGGGTGAGAGGGACAGAAACATTGTAACCAAGAAGAAGCTGAGGATGTGTCTTTAACAACAACAAAAACAAGTAAAAGAAAGAGGAAAAAAACAAGAAATAAAACACTCCTATTTTAGTAGAAGATCCTGCAAATATAACTAAAACAGGAGATACACATACACTCAAGAAACAGAAGAGAACAGGTAAAAGGAACTTCTTTAAAGATTTGAATAATATCACTGAATCTCATTTGCAAAGCAAAAAGAAGTCCAAAATGTTGTGTATGGCTTGGCTTTGCAGAAGGAATGTTGTGATGTCATGTGGAGTGTTTATGCCTGAGTGATGGAATGCATGGGTGAATGTTCTAACCTGGTCAGTTGGTGTGCCCCCTGCCTGGGTGATGGGCTGCTGATTCTTCATTTTATCCTAAACAAATGCTTCTTCATTTGATCCTTTGTTTCCGTTGGTGCGGTTTGTTTTTCAGGTTGTCAGGTTGTTTCCTCTCTCGTCAAGTTTATGTTCTTAAAGAACTGTCCGACCGCAGTTACTGTTTTGGTGTTTTCACCCGACATCAGAATGTTCCGCCAGTAATCTTCTTCCATACACCTGTTTTTAAATAAGTGTCCCATATCGGTCATTCTTTTTGAGGCCAGTTCAGGGCATGACAGCAAAAGATGCCTCAGGGTTTCCACTGTATCTGTTTTATTACTGAATCTGCAAAGGTTGTTGGAGGCAGAGCCTCTGATGAACAGAATTTCTTTGGTGTGTAGAAGGTTCAGCCTGGCCCTTAGGTATTTCTTTCTAATTTGCTTGCTGGGACCTTTTAGCAAGTAGCTCATAGGCTCGTTTTGTTTTTGATAGTTGACCGGTAGGTCCAAGGCCGATTTGTATTTCGCGGCGTCTTCTAGTGTTTTGATCCAGTCCATTTCCTTGAATTTTTTGACAGTTTTCTTTGGATTACATTCCAATTCTTCCCATGAGCTTCCTATTTCGGCAAGTGTTTCCGTGTTTCTAGGCACCCAAGTGGACAGGATGGTGTTTGAGCCTTTGTTTAGCTCTTTGTTTAATAGTTTAAAGATCTTCTCAGAGGATAATCTGATTTTCCGATGTAGCATCAGAGTGTTTAAATTGACTCTTCCCTTTAGAGAAAGGACATTGATTTCTCTGCGAATCGACGCCATTGGCGTTGATTGTGGGAGCATCAGAAGTTTCCTCCAGAGTAGGCCTTCTAGTTTTATCCAGATTCTCTCGGGTATTATAGGCATCGCCTCTGCCCCATGGGAAATAGCAGGCACTGCTTTTGCTGTGTAGAAATTAAGGATTGATTTCAAGGAGAATTTTCCAAATTGTTTGTCCATGAGTCGTGCTTGTGTCATCATGATTTTTGTTTTTGCGATCATGGATTCCTGCATGGGGATTTCAAAACGGTTTGAATTGATCGTGACTCCCAGGTATCTAAATGATTTTATTTTTTCCAGTCTCTCACCTGCCAGAGACCATTTCGATTTTTCTTTTCGTGTTGTTGTTTTTTCCAATGTCATTATTTTTGTTTTTGTTGAGTTTAGAATCAGGTCATTGGCTTGGAGGTATTCTGAAAGTAAGTTGAGTTTGCGTTGTAGACCTATGGCAGTTTGGTCGAGTAATAGAATGTCATCAGCGTAGAGTAGTCTGCCAACGTTCTCGTCTCCAATGTTCGGTGGAAATGTTCTGGCTTTGGGGTCCCAGTTTTGGTAATCACCAGTGAATGCATTATACAGTGCGGGGGCCAGTGGGCATCCTTGCTTTACGCCTCTGTGGGTGTTAATCTCCTCTGAGAGTTGGCGTATTCCGTTGAGGCTGACCCTCATGGAGGTTCCTGAATACAGCTCGATGATTGGGTTCAGGATTGATGGAGGACAATTCCAGGTCCTCAATTTCCTCCAGAGTCGGTCTCTGTTGACTGTGTCAAAAGCGTGAGAGGATCTATGAAAGCCAGATGGATCTTTGGACGTCCCTCCAGAACTTTAGCTTTGAGTATACTTAATAGCATTATGTTGGCCATTGTTCCAATGTTTTTTACAAAGCCTGTTTGGAAGTCGTCGTGAGCTTCAGAGGTGACTGCCCATGTCTTGAATTTGTCCAGAAGGAAGGCGCCAAACAGTTTGCCAATGGTGTCCAGTAAGGCGATTGGTCGATAGTTTGATGGATTCCCTTTGTCGCCTTTCTTGAAAATTGGAACCACGTTTGCTGTTTTCCAAGATTTCGGGATAGAGCGGGTGTCGGCGCATTGTTGGAATATTCGGGCTGTAAGGGCTCCCCATGATTCTGTGTTGTTTTTGAGGTCGACATTGGAGATTCCATCTGGTCCGGGCGCCCGGGAGTTGTTCAGTTTCCGGATTTTCCCACAGATTTCCGTTTCGTCGCATTCTATGTCCCATCGGTCTTTTTGGGCGAGTGGAATTTCGTAGGTAATGCTCTTAGGTGAAGCAAACATGTTCGAGAAGAAAGAGATCCATTGCGCCTCTCCAATTGAGTTGGCTAAGGCGTCCTTGGAATTATTTCCTTTCGGGTCGATCAGGGCCCAGAAAGCTTATTTTCCTATGTGTAACTTGTATAACCTTATTGACTGCTATAAAGATGCCTATGAAGCTGGAAATAAACTTAGCATGTCAACCTAAGAAGGCTGGGAGCTGCTTCACTACACAAAACAAAAAACGTGGTTCCCTGATTCGCAAAGACAATGAAAAAGAAAAAAGAGAGCGAGAAATGATCTGACCCAATTGATATTCACTCCACTGATCCCAAATTAAGAATCAGTACTGGGTACTGGGTCTCAAATTGTGGAAAGAATGACTAAAGTGAATACACCTCCCGAACATCTTAATTTGGCACCTATTTTCGGCAAGAAGAATCAGGCAAAAATGGGAGATAAAAATAAAACCAGTAGAGCAACATCAGAGCTTTCTCCAATGTCACCCAAGACGGTCAATCAACTCAGAAAAGACATGTGCCCTACTCAAATAATACAAGGTCTAAATGTTGAACAGACAATCTCCAATAAACCGTTTGCGATACCTAAAGTGTGGCTACGACAATCAAACCAGAAAAAGGGTAAAAGGCACTTGATGGAACCACCATCTTATCATACACAAAAGTGTCAGACCTATACCTGTTTCCACACAAGATATCGAACGCTTATCCTTCCCTTATGAAAATAGTACACACATAGTAGAACTTATTTTAAAAACTACTAAAGGAATGAAAGCACCTTGTATACGTGCTACTGTGCTAATGAGCTTAAAACATTGGAGTCGAGGTTTTCAACTGCCTACATCCTCGCATCGCCAATGAAGAAGAAAATGAAGGGATCAATATGACTGACCGTGCACAAAAAAGTATATTTTCAAAGTCAAGAATATTGAATACAACTGACATAGCTACCGGAAGAATAAACACAGCTACTGCAAACAAAGAAAAATCCAAGCTCTGGATTCTTTTACCAGACATTCTGATCTAAATATTCCAGAGATTTAACGTCCCTGAAGATTTGCTTTAGTAGAAAAAGGAACACGAGAGGTCCCTCATCATTTAGAGACAATGCCATCAATAGCTCAAATTTTAAAGATCATGACCTAATTTTCTTTCAGGAAACATGGCTTATGGAAAGCATAAATGTTGATGGATTTACAACTACCACTCAGCTAGTCACCTGTACAAATGGGGGTAGACCATCTGGGGGCCTAATAACAGCAATAAAGATTTTCCATAATAACTTACTAGAAAGTCTTAATTCTATTAAAGACTCGGAGGCGAGCATTATGCTTCTCTTTCTTTTATTCGACAATAAAGAAAAAGAGCTCAGCAGCAAGATATTTGTGCACCGAAAGTGAGTGTGCCATGAGTAATGTGCAGAAAACAGGTATATACCAAATATATATAATAAACATAGCAATGTAACAGTAATATAACAGTAATATCTTAACATAAAGGTAAGAGTCTCTGAAGAAAACTACATTTCCCAGGGAGCATGGCTCCAGTTCATTTTGAGGCCATCAACACGTGACCTAGTCCACCAATAGTAGTTCAGATCCCCTGCATAAACAGTCCTAAACATGATGACACTTCCTCTTTCTGGGCTACGAACTTGGCTGTCCATAGTAGAAGATAATTGTAGCTAACTTGAAGAAGAAGAACTTGTGTCGGGCCGAGATCAGGCGGACTTGTCTGCAGGCGCTGTCAAGAAAAAGGAACATTTTTGTCTCTTGTATATGACAACCCTAGATCCCTTATCAGGGTGGGAGAAAATCTTGGAGTTATTCCGATAGGGTACATGTAAATTTCAGAACATTTATCTTTTCCTTACATCTTTAATTAACATCAGGTAACATGTTGTTATTTTCTCGCTGGGTGGGATAATGCTCGCCACCGAGTCTTTAATAGAATAAGACTTTCTAGTAAGTTATTATGGAAAATCTTTATTCTATGTCAAGACCGGAGGCTCCCATTATGCTTGTTTAAAGCTTACTTACCACAATAGATGCCGGCTGATCTACTGGCTTTAGGTAGAATTGTTTGAAAACTGATTCACTAGCCCAGTCTGCCATCCTCATGATATCTTCTAGGCGAACTCCTGCCTGAAATGCTTTAGAGGCCATGGCTCCTCTAACTGAGTGGGCTCCGAAATGCTTGGTGTCTATCCCTGCTTGAGCTAGCGTCCACCGGACCCAACGTGCTAAGGTCGGTGCTGATACTGCTTTGTGCGGTTTACGCAGAGCGATCAGTAGCTGCCCGTTAGGGGAGGTTCTGAGTAGGGCCGTCTTTACTTCGTAGACTTTCAAGCATTTAACCAAGCAGAGCTTCGGTTGATCTCTAAAGGCGGGATAGGAAATCACCCTGGAATTGCACTTTGTTCTTCTATGAATATGGAATACAATGCCATCAGGAGAAAAGGTGCTGCCTGCTAGATCTAGAGCTCGGATGGAGACCAAGCAGAGTAGAGTAGTGAGTTTGCCTGATAGGGCTGTACGTGATATTTCTTTGTTATTAGGCCATGCCAGAAAAAGGTTCAGTACTTAATTAACGTCCCAAAGCTTGTCATAGTGAGCTGAAGGTGGGACGGTAAGCCTTATACCCTTGAGCAACCTGCAGACGAGGTGGTGTTCTCCTGCTGGTACTCCTTGGATAAGGTCATGACCTGCGTAAATTGCTGAACGGTAGGCGTTCACAGACCTGTAGGCGAGCCCTTTTTTTCCGCTAGGGATGCTAGAAAATTCAAAATCTCTTCTATAGGTGCTGAAATTGGATGTAATCCTTTCTCACAACACCAGGAGCTCCAGATGCTCCAAGAGTTGGAGTATCTCTTCCGGGTACTAGGAGCCCAGCTCTCTTCAATAAGGTTGATCGCTTTGTGAGACATGCCTGGGACTCTCCATCTTGACCTGAAATCCTCCAGGCTGCTAGGGTCAGAGATCTGTTGAGGAGGAGAGGATGACGTTGACCTGATGGATCTAATAGGAGATCCGGAAACTGGGGTAGTAGGATTGGAGAATCCGTAGAAAGTTCCAGAAGAACTGGATACCAAGTCTGAGATGTCCAGACCGGCGCTATAAGGATCAGATTTGCATGCTCCTGATGGGCCTTCGCCAGGGTCCTCGCTATCATAGTGGAAGGAGGAAAGGCATACAGTATTCCCTGGGACCATGACTGTAGGAATGCGTCTGTTGCAGCTGCTGCTGGGTCCGGCCTCCAGCTGTAGAAGGCTGGTAGTTGGGAGTTGAGTCTGGAAGCAAAGAGGTCTATGGACATCGGACCCCAGATCTCCTGAAGGCGGAGGAAAATCTCTCTGTTGATTTTCCAATCGCTGTAATCTGTCGAGTGGCACGAGTACCAGTCCGCTACTGCGTTTGAGAGGCTGGGGAGGTACTCCGCTGTAACTGAAATCTGGTGATCCAGACAGAAATACCAGAAGTCTTTGGCTAATTCTGCTAGGGGTCTCGACTTGGTGCCGCCCAGATGGTTGATGTATCTTACCGCTGAGATGTTGTCCATCTTTAGCAAAATACAGCAACTCGCTTTGTCTTTGGCAAAAGACCGCACTGCAAAGGAACCTGCAAGAAGCTCTAGACAATTGATATGAAGGTCCAGCTCCTGTGGGGACCAAGTCCCTCCCGTGGCTATGGGACCGCATCTCGCTCCCCAACCGGAGCGACTGGCATCCGACTCGATAATAATATCTGGAGCGGAGCCGAAGATGGCTCTGCCGTTCCAGGCTTCCATGTGAGAGAGCCACCAGTTGAGCTCTGTCCTTGCTTGAGGAGAAAGTGTCAGGAGTTGAGAATAAGAAAGGTTTCTCCTTAAGTGTTGGCCTTTTAATCTTTGCAGCTCTCGATAGTGAAGAAATTCCATATTTCTGGATGGACGTAGAACTGACTTCTCCCAGTTTATAAGAAAACCTAGGCTGTGCAGCAAGTTTATTGCCAGTTCGGTTAGTTTCTGAACTAATTCCTGTGATTGGGCCATGAAAATAATGTTGTCTAGATAAATTATGAGACAAACACCTTGCTCTCTTAATCGAGCTACTACAGGTCTTAAGAATTTGGTGAATAGCCAAGGCGCCGAAGAGAGTCCGAATGGCAGACTTGTGAATTCCCAATCTCGGTTTCTCCAGGAGAATCTGAGGTAACTGATGTGTGTTTGATGAATCGGTACTGCGAGGTAAGCGTCTTTTAAGTCTAGGCGCATAAGCCATTCGTTCGGTCTGAGAAGATCTCTGAGCATGTGTTTACCTTCCATTTTGAAATGGCGGTAAAGGATGAACTCGTTGAGCGCTCTGAGGTTTATGACTGGGCGCACTTTTTGCTTCCTGCGTACCAGAAAAATGGGACTGAAGAAACCTCCCTGACTTGAGCAGGGGCGATTCGCGTGTTACTGATGGAGACTGAGTATTTTGCTGTCTAAGGCGGTTTGGTCTGATAGAGACATTACTATGAGAGTGGGGCGACATGTCTGAACGGGCTGTGTAAAAAACTGTAGGTGTAGACCCCGAGCTGTGTCCCTGACCCAGGCATCTCCCGATAAGGTATCCCAAGCATTTGCAAACATTCTGAACCTCCCTCCTATAAGTGTTAGTGGCGCTGGCGCAGTTATCAGTACACTGACCTGTGGGTTGTTGCTGGGCTGGGTATCTGGCCGCTCTCCTCCAGGGACGCCCTCTACCACGACCTCTCGAGGGGAAGAAAGTGTCGGGGCGTTCTTGCCAGGAATTATGCTGACCTCGAGATTGTTGAGGTCTCTTGTCGAAGAAGTAACGGCCGGAAGAGTGACCCCTTCCTCGTCCGGCCCTGGAGAAAACCTTGGTTGCAAATACTCTTTTTATTGAAGCCTGTGCTTTGTCTAACGCCGTGAATATCCTGACGAATTTTGTCATCTCCTTCATGAAAGGTTCTCCGAAAAACTGGCCTTGCGACGTTGGGCCGGATTCTGTGTCTGCCAGTTCGGTTAATTTGGCAGATGATCGGAGATTTTTGCTAGTGGACCTGCTATGTCCAATACTTTGTCCTGGCAGGATTTCCAGGCACGATCAATACCCTTCCTGGGGTCTTTAACGTTTTTCCCCAAAAAGGTAATCATTTTAGAATCGAGCTCTGGAGTCAAAGCTACTTTATCCGCAATATCTGGTCGTGGACATTCAGCACGTAGTCTGGCGCGAACTTCTTTATCAAGCGGTTTGCGCAGCCTAAGGTGGATGTAACTCTATGTCTTGGAAGATGGTTCCCAGTCGGTGGACCTGGGGTGTATTAAGTCTTCCGGGGTAAATGTACCTTCAGTAGAAGGTTTGGTCCTGGTTGTGTCATTAGGGATGGGGTCTGCCGCAATCCCTGACGCAGAGGGTCTTGAATCCTCGAAATGAAATTCCTCATCTGAAGAGGAGTGAGAAAGATCAGCGTCGTAGATGTTTTTGTTATGATCTTCTTCTTCCGAGCCCTGTCCGTGTCCCTCCGGGCTTGAGGGTCTAGTTCCCCTGGTTTCCTCCTCTGGGTAAGAGGGTAGATGGGAAGGGGTTACCTTCCTATTCATGAAGGCTTGTTTCAGCCTTGAGAAGGCGTCCGTTACGGCAGCTGTGGCATTAGAAGGCTGGCTCGGGGGGGTCATAGAGCTTTTACTCTTGCGAGCCGGTATACATCCCCCTTCTGTAAGGTGCTTCCTTTTCTGTGTTCTCTTCCTCCCAGGAGGGGAGGTTCCTCTGAAATGCTCCTCCATAGTATCTAGACGATTTTGTATAGGAATGAGCATATCCGTTACAGCTGTCTTAACACTGGTCTCCACAGAGGATCCCAGAACCTTCTGAAAACTATTAGCCATTGCCACTTCATCTATGTAACAGTGATCTCCCTCAGCCTCAGACCAGGCCTGATCTGATTGAGGTGAGTACTGTTCTGCCATTATAAAATAAATGCACCTTACTCACTTTTTTTTTCTGGGCTTCCGAACGCCTTCTCTCACTGCCCAGTAATGTTATTTCAGTTCAGCTTTGTAATTGTTCTTAAATGCTGAATAGAGAATTTCTTTGCTATATGCACGGTGAAAATCAGCGAGAAGTAACTGTCGCTCTTGTCTGAGGAAAGATTCCGGCGCTCGACCTGCAAGAACCGTTATATTATAACGGGCATGCGCGTTCGAGCGCCGGAATGTAGAGGAAAGGACCCGGAGAGCAGGAGCTCCCCTGGCGGCCTGCATGCGGTGCAGCGTGGTATGACTAGGCCGCGCCGGATCCCCAGTATCTCAGAAGCGCAACGACGTTGCGGCGAAGCCGGCGCGAGCCGTCGGCGAATCCGCTGGACGAGCGGAATAAATAACTGATCAGTTGTGACCGTGTGAAGCAGTCTCCGAGGTCAGAGGACTGACATCGGAGCCAAACATAAAGGTACAAATTATTATATATATATATTTTTTTAAATGAATATTAAAAGTCAAATTCGTATAAATCTATAACTATGCAGTGAACATATTGACATTTTGTAACGTTATCTTTTAAATTATAAAATCATGACGTAAGCAGTGCTAAACATGAAGTACTTATCTCTTGCTGTGAGCAGCAAAGAAAGAGGAAGTGTCATCATGTTTAGGACTGTTTATGCAGGGGATCTGAACTACTATTGGTGGACTAGGTCACGTGTTGATGGCCTCAAAATGAACTGGAGCCACGCTCCCTGGGAAATGTAGTTTTCTTCAGAGACTCTTACCTTTATGTTAAGATATTACTGTTATATTACTGTTACATTGCTATGTTTATTATATATATTTAATGCACCTGTTTTCTGCACATTACTCATGGCACACTCACTTTCGGTGCACAAATATCTTGCTGCTGAGCTCTTTTTCTTTGTTGTCGAATAAAAGAAAGAGAAGCATAATGGGAGCCTCCGGTCTTGACATAGAATTAGAAACACAGCAGGTTTCGATCTACAATGCATAAACCATGTCATACCAGATATTCTTGCTATTAGATGCATTGTTAGGTGGGGTCATACAACTAGAGGCTTGCTATTAATTAATATATACTGGAACCGCGCAAGCAGGGAAATATTACCATTTCTCGAGGATCTTTCCTCCATCCTAACCCAGGCAAATATCTTGTTTACCAATGACTTGGTATTACTGGGAGGTAACTTTAATGCATATTGTTCCCCTCTTGTCAGTCAGTCTTCTAAGTCGTCTGTTAATAAGGTTCATAGGGAAGTATGGGCAAAGATGTTCTCTGATTGGAACTTAATGAATATCAATGGTAATATAAGTAATGATCGTGTTCCAGCACCAACAAGGACAAATGGAAAAGCCATATCCCAATTGACTACGTGATAGTGTCTGAAGAACTATTTCAGTGCTGTTACCAGTTTGATATCACCCCAACGAAACACAGTGATCATAGCACTTTACATGCCTTAGTTCTTTTAGAAAAGTTTC
Organism: Ambystoma mexicanum; assembly: GCF_040938575.1. Lineage (NCBI taxonomy): Eukaryota > Metazoa > Chordata > Amphibia > Caudata > Ambystomatidae > Ambystoma > Ambystoma mexicanum. The sequence goes on from NC_090924.1 coordinate 1,391,375,315, forward strand.
AAATTGAAAACTGCTACCCTGCAAAGTTGAAGATAAATACACAAGGCAACCGTATTGTCAGTTTTGGTAAACAGGGTCCAACACTAAATAATAAACTAGAGAATATTGTTGACCAAAGCTCTGAATTAGAAATACACAACGTATGCTCTCCCGGAAGCTTTGTTGAGTTTCTGTGGGCTCTTGAGGCCCCAAAACCCCAAAAAGGCATAACACCAAAGCTTCACTCACATACATTCGATGAAGAAACATATGTTAAATAACAGCTTACACAAAAGTACGTGCCTTAAAAGCGGTGGGTTTTGAAATACAAAATTATATACTGGAAAAGTAAAAAATGCAGAATAGTTACAGACACTGGTCATGCTGCCGCAGACTCATGCATAACACACAATGGTCAAACCATGCTTCAAGCCCTTTTTTTAAAAAGTTTTATTTTTCTTCGGTTGTAAAGGCATTTTACATACAACAAGTGCAACAGAATACATCTTACAAAGAATTGAGTTACATTCACTCTTCTTGTTTTACCACAATTTAACCAATGCCCCCAAGTTTTACCCCTTTTATTCTTTTCTCCTAGGTCTTTTCCTCCTCCCCCTAACCCCTTTTCTTTGAGCCCCTGTGTCTGTTAACATGTCCCATAGGTTTCTTCCGTGGTACCGTCTCGCCTCCTTTGTGATCTAGATTGTCAAGAGATCGAAATGTTTTTAAGGGTCCGAGGTTTATAGAATTGGGCTTCTCTTTCCCCAACATAGTCTTGAAAGGGGTACCAAGTGGACAAGTATTTCTGATATTTCCCTGCCCTTATGGCAGTTACTTTCTCCAGTGCCATGACCCCACAAACCTTCCCCCACCACCATGGCATCGTTGGACCCTCTTTCGTCTTCCACCGTTGTGCCAGTGTTATTTGTTCGGCCGACAGTAGGTGCGTTATTAAGGTGGCTGTGTGTCCCGATGCTGCGTACGATCCCTCTGCCACTGCTCCCAGCAGGATAACTTTGGGTGAAAGCGGTAGATCCCTGCCTGTTATGTCTTTGATGTGCCCCAGTACCTCTTTCCAGTAGGTCTTCGCTTTAGGGCATGTCCACCACATGTGGAACAGACCCCCCTCCCTCAGTACCGTCTCCAGCAGTCCGGGGAATAGTCTGGATTTATTTTATGTAACCGGTGGGGGGACATTTACCACCTGTAGCAAAGTTTATATGCTGCTTCTTTGATTGCCGTGCTTTTAGAGGATTTGTGAGGTCTAGCCCATATCTGGTCCCACTCTCTTTCCGTGATTGGCTCCCCAAAGTCGCTTTCCCAGCTCCCTTTATATGGAAGGTTGTCTGCCGGCTGTGTTCCATCTAGCATTCTTTATATCCCCCTCACTGTCTCTTCCTCCTGCATGGTTAGTTCTAGGCCTATTGGAGTTCTTGTACCTGCCTTTTTCACTGCTAGGTGGGAGTTCCAGTGTCTTATTTGTGTATATCTGAACCTTTCTTTTTCACCCAGGTTAAATTTCTATTTGCACTCTATGAAGGGGATCGGGTTTCCATCCTGGTACATGTCCCTCATGGTCAGGGCCTCTGCTCCCTTCCATCCCTCCCAGAATTTTTGCTGTAGGCCCTGGGTGAAATCCATATTGTGTGCTATTGAGGAGAATTGGCCCAGACCCTGTATGATTTTCTTCATGTGCATGGATCTGTCGCAGCTACGCAGGGATACCTTGGTAGCTCCCAACAGTTCGCCCCCGACTCTCGGGCCCTGGGGTTTAGTGCCAGAAGCGCTATTAATGGGATCTGTGTGGATTCTTGTTCGACCTCACTCCAACCTTTTGTGTTCCCTTGTTTAGCCCACTTGAGCATTGGGGCCAAGTGCGCTGCCATAATATAAGTTCCTATGTCAAGAACCCCTAGGCCTCCCAGGAGCAGAGGACGAGTCAAGATGTGCCTATGTATCCTGCGCCTCTTTTTCCCCCCATATGAATTTATATGTTGCATTTTGGAGTTCCTTAATTAAGCGTGTCGGAATCTCAGTGGGAACAGAGCTCACCGCATATAGCAAATGCGGGAGAAGAGTCATTTTTATTGCTGCGATCCTTGCAAACCATGACAATTCCTGGTTGCCCCATCTCTGCAAGTCTGCTTGTAGCTTTTTCTAGAGCGGTGGGATGTTCGCTCTATACAGGTCCTCAAATTTCCTCACCAAGTGTATCCCCAGGTATTCTAATGTGTCTTTTTCCCATAATAGGGGGAACCTCTCCCTCATGCCAGCGATCACTTCTGATTCCTCCGTTATGTTTAATGCCTTGGATTTGGCGTTTTTTATTGCAAACCTGGATGCAGTGTCAAATTTCTCTAGTTTCGCTATGGCCCTCGGCAATGTGTTTTCAGTGTTCCCCATGTAGAGCATCATGTCGTATGCGTATAGTGCTATTTTTATGTGGGGTGCCCCCGACTTGTACCCCTTTTATTTTGGGATCCGCCTGAACTGAAGAACCAAGGGCTCCATAGCCATTGCAAAGATCAATGGGGATAGGGGGCAACGCTGGCGTGTTCCCCTCCGGATGTCTACCTGCTTTGATTTATGTCCATTCACCAGGATAAATGTGGACGGACACTGAACGTTTGCCAAAATCATTTAGCTGAACTGTGCCCCGCACCCGAATCCCTCCAGGACCAATTTTAGGTACTTCCAATTTAGGCTGTCAAAGGCCTGTTTAGCATCTAGGGCCGCTAGTGCAAATTTCTGGTTGTTTCTCCCCCCCATTCGATTATATCTACGGCCCTTCTGATATTATCTTGGGTGTGTCTTCCTCTGATGAACCCCGCTTGGTCCTCACCAAAACACACAAATACGCACAACCAAGACAACGTCACCAAAATCAACTCGGCCCTGATTAATACCAGATCTTTAGTAGCACACTCCGTAGATATAGCAGACCTAATCACTACAAACAACATTGACATCCTAGCAGTTACTGAATCCTGGCTACACGCTGCAGCAGACCCAGCCCTCGCATTAGCGATCGCAGAAAACTATAAAATCCTTCGAGCGGTCATACTGGACGCAGGCGGTATCGCCATCATTGCTAAAACACAGTTAGCAATTAGACTAGTACCATCACCATCTATATCATCCTGCGAAATACTTACAGCTAAAATACCCATATCTTAATCTAGTACACTTACAATTTACCTAGTATACCGACCACCAGGACCCTTCGGCTCATTCGAGGACGATATATCAAGCCTCCTTACCAATAACACAAAAAATACCTCACAGGTACTCCTACTGGGGGACTTCAACCTCGGCTTTAATGACAATACAGACAAAGACGCTAAGGCTATCGCTAACATGCTCCTAGAACAAGGATTCACCCAAAAAAGTCACTCAGCCAACCCACGCTAAAGGCAGAACCCTCAATTGGGTAGCAGACTTGAATTGCAAATTATCCATCAATTCATCAACTGTAGTACCTTGGACAAACCACCATTTCCTTTACGATAACAATAAACAAACAGTCACAAACTAACTTGGCTATAGCACCCCCTCAGTCAACTAGGAATAAAAAAGACATCACAGCTGATAGACTACTGCCACATATCCTTCCTTCCTTGAACCTACTCTCGTCCTCCTCTGACCCTAACATACTAGTCGACACATACAATAAGACCATGGCTAAAGCCTTGGACTCCATCGCACCCTTCAAAGTATGTAAAAGTAAACAACGAGCCCACCTGAACGCCTGGTTCACCCCACATCTAAAAACACTCAGGCAAGAAAAAAGGAAACTGGAAGCTATATGGTGCCATTCCCCATCAGAAGAAAATAAAACAAACCTGACTAAATTTGCAGATGACTATAAAAAAGAAATAATAAAGACTAAGAAAAACCTTTATAATGACAGAATCTCTAATGCTAATTCCAATACAAAGGAGCTGTTAACTATACTTTGAGACATGGAGGCCCCTATCCCTTCAGCCGACAACATAGCCAAAGACAAAATCTGGTGTACTAACATACAGGATGCTTTAGCCAATAAAATAGCACTCCTCAAAAAAAAGATTGCCAAGAAGAAATCGTCACAACCTAATCACGATACATTAATTCCCACCCATAAGGCATTCACTGATAAACTGGACCAATTCAAATTTTCCAAAGTTTCTGTCCTCGAAGTGGAGAAAATCATCTCCTCTTTGAAACCGTCTAGATGCCAGGGAGATAATTGTACAGCACCATTAATCAAAGATGCAGCCAGAGACTTGGCACCATTTATATCCAAACTCATTAACGCATCATTCACGACCAATACCGTCCCAAGTAACTTGAAACAATCCTGGGTCTTACCCTTACTTAAAAAACAAACCTTAGCGGCTGCCATTCCAACTAATTACAGGCCTATCACAACGGTACCATTCCTTCTGAAGATACTTGACAGAGTCGCTTACCTACAGATACAACAATACCTTGAAACAAATCACCTCCTAGGCACCTGCCAATCAGGTTTCAGGCCACAACATGGCACTGAAACTGCTCTAATTGACTTAAAAACACAAATCGAGGAACTTACAGACAAAGGGAAAATCGGCCATGCTACTACTCCTTGACTTGTCAGCTGCCTTTGACTTGTGGACCATGAGGTTCTAACACCTTGCAGCGGCAGCTCACTTTGCTAATGACACAATAGCATGGGTAAAATCGTTCCTCAACAATAGAACTATGCAATTCTTCTGCCCCTCAGACTCAGCAGACCCAATCACCATTACTTGCGGCATTGCACCACAAGGCTCATGTGTCTCGCCTACCATGTATTGTATTGTATTGTATTTATTAATCTTATATAGCGCTTTATACCAAAGCGCTGTACAGTTACAACAACAGGGTCCATTTAACATAACAAAAACTGTAACAACAGAAGCAAATTACAAACATGAATCAGTCCCAAAAACAGTATGTAGAGCAATTATTCAGAGGGGGACGGCTAGGAGGAAGAGAGAGGGAAGGTAGGAGGAAGATGGAAAGGAGGGGGTGGGGAGAGGTTAAGGGGGAATAGGGGGAAGGGGTAAGAGAGGGGAGTGAGAGGAGGGGGGTCTCATGGCTGGGAATGGAGAAGGAGAGATTTGAGGGAGGTGCGGAAAGAGGAAAAAGTAGGAGAAGAGCGGATTGAGAGAGGCAAGGAGTTAGAGTGGAGGGGGGCAGGAGTTGGAAGGAGCGGAAACTTGAGGAGGCACAGGGGGAGGGAGGAACAGTGAGGAGGAAGTGGTCAGCGGAACGAAGGGGACGAGAGGGCGTGTAGAATGAGAGAAGGGAAGAGAGATAAGGGGGAGCAAGATCGTGGAGAGATTTGAAGACCAGACAGAGGAAGTGAAATTTAAGTTGAGAATGAAAGGGGAGCCAGCCAATGGAGGAAAGGGAAGCAGAGATGGAGTCACGGGGGGAGAGGAGACAGAAGGTACGGATGGCAGAGTGGTAAATAGATTTGAGGGGGGCAAGATGTGAAGTGGGAAGGCCAAAAAGTAAGGAGGAGCAGTAGAAGAGGCAAGAAAAGATAAGGGAGGAGATTAAGAGTTTAGTAGCATGAAAAGTAAGAGAGGGGCAAACTTTGCGAATATTGTAGAGGTGGTAGCGACAAGCACGAGAGGTGAGTGAAATATGATGGGAAAAAGTGAGAGAAGAGTCAAAGTGAAATCCTAGGTTACCAGCGTGGGGGGAGAAAGTGAGATTAGAGGGAGGGAAATGAATGAAAGGGGGAGGAGAGGAAGAGGGAAAGGAGTTGGAAGGGAAGAAAACTGCTTCAGTTTTGTCAGAGTTAAGGGAAAGAAAGCGAGAAGCCATCCAGTTTTTAATAGCAGTGAGACAGGAGGAAAGTTTAAGGTGGAGGTCAGGAGAGAAAGAAGAGAAGGAAACAAAGAGCTGTGTGCCATCGGCATAGAAATGGTGAGAGATGCCAAAAGAGGAGATCACAGGGGCAAGGAGGGAGGTGTAGAGTGAGAATAGGAAGGGACCAAGCACAGAGCCTTGGGGAACTCTGTATTCAAGAGATTGGGAGGGAGAGGAGCGGCCTCCCCAGGAAACAGTAAAAGAGCGGGAGGAGAGGTAAGAGGAAAGCCAATTGAGTACAGAGCCTTTGAAACCAAAGGAGGAGAGAGTGTTGAGAAGAAGGGGGTGATCAACAGTGTCGAAGGCAGCCGAGAGATCAAGAAGAATAAGGCCCGAAGTTTGCTTACAGTGTCGGGCAGAGAGGAGGGAGTTAAGGATGTAAGTGAGGGCAGTTTCAGGGGAGTGTTTAGGGCGAAATCCAGATTGAGAGGGGGGAATGAGAGAGAGATTAGTGACAAAGGATGAGAGTTGAGAGTAGGCAAGGCGCTCAAGAAGTTTAGAGAGGAAAGGGAGAAGTGAGATAGGGCGGAAGTTCGAGGTGAGCAGGAGATCAGCGGTAGGTTTCTTCAGAATCGGAATGATAGTGGCATGTTTGAAAGCAGAGGGGAAGGCGGCAGAGGAAAGGCAGATATTGAAGGAGGAATCTTAGGAATAAGAAGGGAGGGGACAGGGTCAGATGGGGCAGACGAGGGATGGGCTTTGGAGAGGAGGATAGAAACGTCAGAGGGGGAGACTGGGAGAATTCAGTCATGAAAGTAGAGGGTGTTGAAGGAGAAGGGGGTGGGGGGGTGAGGAGGAATTGATTTTCTGTCGAAGGGCAAGAATCTTAGAGGAGAAGAAGTTTGCGAAGTCAGAGGGAGAGAGGGTGGAGGAGGTTGAGGGATCAGGGGTTGGGGAGAGAGAAGACGAGAGAGTTTGGAAGATACGACGTGGGTGGGAAGCTTAGGAATGAAGAAGGTTAAGTAGTAGGATCGTTTTGCTGAGGTGAGACAGGAGACAGAGGGATTGATAAGTGAAGTAGGAGGATTGGTTGGAAAGTGATGGAGATTTGAGCCAGAGTCTCTCAAGACGTCGGAGGAGACGACGCATGGAGAGGAGTTGAGGGGAGAGCCAAGGTTGAGAGGGTTTCCGGGTTGGACGGAAGAAGGAAATGGGGTGGAGGAAATCAAGAGAGGAGGAGATAGAAGAGGAAAGAGCAGAAAATGCATCATTGGCTGATAGAGAGGAAAAGTCACGGAGAGGGGGAGAGAAGAAGAGCAAGTTTCAAAAAAGAGGGAGGGATCAAAGTTACAAAGGCCACAACGTGAGAAAATAGAAGGGGAAGGTTTAGGGGAAGAAGGAAGAGGGAGGGGGTAAGAGAGAAGGAGAGTAAAGCATGATCAGAGAGGTGGAGAGGAAGTGTAGAGACAGAAGAAGAGGGATAGGAAGAGTTAAAGATAAGGTCAAGAGTGGACCCAGAGGAGTGAGTAGGAGAGGAAGGAAGAGGGGAAAGAAGGTAGGAGTCGAGGATGGACGATAGGGAAGAGGGGTGATGGGAAGAAGGGATGTGAAGATTACAGTCACCGAGAACAGTAAGGGGGGAGGAAGAGGGAGAGACGAGAGAAAGGAGGTGATCAAGGTCATCATAGAAAGTAGAGAGAGGGCCAGGAGGGCGATATATAATTAGAAAGGAGATGGGGTGAGGAGAGGAGAAGGATTTGTAAAGAAACTCGAACGAGGGGAAAGAAGGAAGGGGAGGAGAGGAGAGGTATTTAAGGTTGAAGAGGAGGCCAATACCTCCGCCATGACCAGAGGCACGAGGGATGTGAGAGAAGGAGGATGAAGAGGTGGTTAGGGAGGCAGGGACTGAAGTGTTGTGAGGAGGGATCCAGGTTTCAGTAAGACAGAGGAAATGAAGGTTGAGACGGAGGAACATGTCAAGAACAGCTGCGGTCTTGTTGCAGAGGGATCTAGCGTTCCAGAGAGCAATGTTAATGAGGGAGGAAGGGTTGGATAATGGGGGGTAGAGAAGGTTAGGGCGGTTGAAGAGGGAGGGCATATATCATATAATATCTTCACCAAGCCGATGTTTGACAAGTTGGATAATTTGGGTGTCACCTACACTAACTATGCAGACGACACCCATATCCTCATACCCCTTTCGGGCAACTACCTCAGTGACACGGCTCTTGTGAACAAAATATACCTCCTCATTCAGGCATGGATGGGCACTCATGGCCTCTGCCTGAATGACGACAAGACTGAACTCCTAATACTAGGATCCATGGCCAACCTCAAAAAGCTCAATAATGATTACTCATCCTTGAACATAGATGGTAACACTATTAAGGTTGTAAAGCAAGTACAGACGTTGGGTTTTTACCTCGACTCCACACTAACCATGAGCAAACAAGTCAACTCTCTAGCGTCCACATCAGCTTACACGTGTAAACTAATCAGGGCCTGCAGGCCATACTTATATTCATCCAGCTGCTTCACATCAGCAAACGCCCTCATACTTTCAAGACTGGACTACTGTAATGCCCTCTACTTGGGAGCCAACAAGTACATTCTAAACAAGATCCAAACGTTACAGAATAATACCTTAAGGATGGCAATAAACATCCCAAACAAAGTTCGTATATTGGAGATCAGATGACAAAACCACTGGCTGGCAATCAAGGACAGAATCTTGCTCAAAACTACCTCCCTGACCCATAAATGCTTGAATAATGCTGCCCCACGTTATCTTTCCAACTGGATAGCCAGAAAAACAACTACTCGACCGACTCTTACTGCCTTAGTGTCCCACGCTTCAACCTTTCTAAATCTGGAGGTAGAAGCTTCCCAGTCATGGCAGCCCAAACATGGAATTCACTCCCCCCTGCACTCCACGCCGATCAGACTCACCCCAGCTTCAGGCGTAACATTCAGAAATGGATCAGAACTAATGACTTCTCACCTTTGGACTCTATACCAAAACAGCGCGCTAATTCCAATTACTTCTATGGTATCCTTTCCTAAACCCTAAAAATGGACTCTATGTACCTATTTTAATGTTTATGATATCTATGTCACCTGTTACCTACCTATGCTGTAAATTGCACAAATCAAAATATTTCAACACTGCTCCTAACTCCATACCGTCACCTAACACTGCACCTGCACCTAACATTGCAAACATCGTGTGTTAATGTCTGCTTCCATTGTAAATACTGCAAATGCTGTAATTGTAAATATCCTCCACACACATTACTATGAACTGTAAATATCTTAAACATTGCATATGCTTTATTGTGACTGTAACCTGCTGTAACCTAAGTTGAAAGCCTACTTGTACTGCTTGCGCCAAGATACCTTAGGGTTTGGAGCACCATACAAATAAATAAATACAAATACAAAATACAAATGTCTGTGAGTACCCTCGATAATCTGTTTGCTATTATTTTGGCATATAGTTTTGCGTCTGTGTTCAGGAGCGCTATTGGGCGATAGCTTGAGCATTCTGTGGTGTCCTTACCTGGTTTTAGGGTCAGGATTGTCAGGGATAGTGCCATATCCGGGGAGACCGACCTGGTCTCTCTGATCACATTGAAGAGTCAGGTAAGGGGACCTAATAATTGCACCCGAAATGTTTTGTAGTAGCCATTCCCCAGACCGTCCGGGCCCGGGGCTTTGTTTCCTGGTAATGAAGATATGGCCTCATTGATTTCCTGAGCTGTGAACTGTCCCTCCAGTGCTTCCCTTTCTCGATCCTAAAATTGGGGTAACTGGGTTGCTAGAAAGTCTGATCTTTGATCTGCCTGGTTTAGATTTTCTTTGTTTGGTAGTTCCTCATGGAACTGGACCATTGTTTCCAGCTTTTCTTCTTGATTGTTTCCCCTCTTTTATTTTTAAGGCCAACCATGTAATTACAGGTTTTTTGTTTGTTTAATTTGGCTGCGACCTGTTCGCCTTTCCGCCATGTACATAGTATCACTGCTTGGTGTTGAGCAGTGACTGTGCTACTCTATCCGTCATGTGATTTTGTAATTGGACGCGGGTCTTCTTTACCTCTCACCATGATTTCTGTGTTTGTCGGGATTTATGGTTATTCTCTGCTTCCTTCAGTGCCAGTTCCATTTTCAGAGTTATCAGAGCTCGCTCCCTGTAGTATGCCGCTGCTTGGGCTATAAATTTGCCCCTAATTACAGCCTTCCCCGCATCCCAAACTGTTTTCCAATCGACCGCGCCGTTGTCATTCTCTCGGAAGTAGATATTTATGGTTTCCTCCATATGTGTCTGGAGTGCTAAATCTCACAGGTTCAGTTCGTTCAGCCTCCGGGGGGAGTGGGGAGCGCTGTTTACCCCTCTCCTTCTCTATCTTCATGCTGACTATTACAGGGGCATGATCAGATAGGTACTGTACCCCAATCTTTACCTTTGTCACCCGGGGGGGATTAGGGTTGCAGAGATCAGGAGCATGTCTATCCTGGAGTACCCCCTGTGCACCGCAGAGGAGTGTGTGTATTCTCTAATATCTCCCTGGAAGATGCGCCAGGTCTCTATTACTTCCAGATCCCTAAAAAACTTCCTCAGGGCCTGTCTGTTTCTTTGGTCCACAGCTGTGGGTGGGAGAGTTTTATGGAGGCTGGGGTCCATTATGCAGTTGATGTCCCCACCTATGATTGTCTGGCCTTTGCACCAGCTCCCTATTTTCAACAGGAGATCTGTGATATATAGGTCTTGCCTGTCATTGGGTGCATATATCACCAGGATCGTGTAAGTCCTCCCTTTGATCCCTAGGTATCGCCCTTCTGTGTCGCTGATCATTTGTTGTTTTTGGAAGCCCAATTCTTTAACAAGCAGGATTGCTACCCCTTTCGATTTCGAACCGCTGGAGGCAAACAGGGTAATTCATAGAATTTCGCACAAAAGTGGCGCACGCGGCTGGCGCACAGTGTCCCCGTGCGATACACTGCGCCAGCCGCGTGCGAAAAAATCCATTTCATCGCACAGCGTATTCATGGATTTCAGCCTCCAAAACCAGCCGTGGCGCAGAGTGGCGCAGCGACCCTGCAGCAGCGCCAGTGACACCCCCAAGAACGCCCTCGCGCAAGGAAAAGCCATCAAAATTCCCAATTCATCGCAAAGGGCTGCGCTAACCCTGGACCAGTTCACAGGGCTGCCAAACAGCAAACGCCAAGCGGGGAACGTGTATTTCAGTGGTTCGCGGGAAGTTTCACACGCGATTGTCCTGGGTACGTGTACATCAGAGGTGCGCGTGAAGTAACACACGCGATTCCATCAGGGCACGTGTATTCCAGGGGTGCGTGGGAAGTATCACACGCAAAATCAGCAGGGTACGTGTATTTCAGGGGTGCGCGGGAAGTATCACACGCGATTCCATCAGGGTACGTGTATTTCAGGGGTGCGCGGGAAGTATCACACGCGATTCCATCAGGGCACGTGTATTTCAGGGGTGCGCGGGGAGCACTACACGTGAATTGGCCGTGTGGGTCCTCCCAGGTGTTCCCTCTACACCCTCCACGGCCCCTGCAGCCAGCCCACACCACAGGGGACTACCCTGCACCCCTGCTCATGTCCCGCAGGCAGCCCATCCACCATGGCCATGCCCCCCAGCCAAGCCACATGTCACCTTGCACTACTGATCAACAACGCATGTCTCCCAGCACCCTCACCTCCCAGCACTGTGGGGCACCTGCCAGCAGGCCCCCACACATGTCCAACTCATGTCCCCCTGCACCCCCACCCCCCAGCACTGTGGGGCACCCTCCACCAGGCCCACACTCATGTCTCCCAGCAGCCCCACCCCCCAGCATCCAGGGCCACCCTCCACCAGGCCCCCACTCCTTTCTACCACCCCCCGAACCCCCAGCAGTGCGATTCGCCTGTGTACGTGTATATCAGGGTTGTGCGTGTAGTCTGACACGCAAATTCATCAGGGTACGTGTATTATGGGTCAGCGTGAACTTCCACACGTGATATCAGCAGAGTACGTGTATTACGGGGTTCGCGGGAAGTTCCACACGCGATTGCCCTGGGTACGTGTATTTCGGGGTGCGCGGGAAGTTCCACACGCGATTTCAGCAGGGTACGTGTATTCCAAGGTGCGCGGGAAGTACCACACGTGATTGCCCTGGGCATGTGTATTTCGGGGTGTGCGGGAAGTTCCACACGCAAATTCAGCAGGGTACGTGTATTCCAAGGTGCGCGGGAAGTACCACACGCGATTGCCCTGGGCACGTGTATTTCGGGGTGCGCGGGAAATTCCACACGCAAATTCAGCAGGGTACGTGTATTACAAGGTGCGTGGGAAGTTCCACTTGCGATTGCCCTGGGCACGTGTATTTCGGGGTGCGCGGGAAGTTCCACATGCGATTTCAGCAGGGTACGTGTATTCCAAGGTGCGCGGGAAGATCCACACGCGATTGCACTGGGCACGTGTATTTCAGGGTGCGCGGGAAGTTCCACACGCGAATTCAGCAGGGTACGTGTATTCCAAGGTGCGCGGGAAGATCCACATGCGATTGTCCGTGGTGCGTGTATTTCGGGTTCCGCGTGAAGTTTCACACGCGATTTCAGCAGGGTACGTGTATTCCAAGGTGCAAGGGAAATTCCACACGCGAATCCAGCAGCCTACGTGTATTCCGGGGGTGCCGGGCAGTCCTACACGTGATTCGGCCGTGTGGGTCCTCCCAGTTGTTCACTCGACACCCTCCACGGCCCATGCAGGCGGCCCACACCAGAGGGGGCTACCCTGCACATGTCCCGCAGGCAGCCCATCCACCATGCCCATGCCCGCCAGCCAACCCACATGTCACCTTGCACTACTGCCCACCAACGCATGTCCCCCTGCACCCCCAGCCCCCAGCATCCAGGGGCACCCTCAACCAGGCCCCCATCCATGTCTCCCAACACCCCTACCCACAGCACTGTGGGCCACCCTTCACCAGGTCCCCACTCATGTCTCCCAGCACCCACACCCCCCAGCACTGTGGGGCACCCTCCACCAGACCCCCACTCATGTCCAACTCATGTCCCTCTGCACCCCCACCCCCCAGCACTGTGGACCACCCTCCACCAGGCCCCCACTCATGTCCAACTCATGTCTCCCAGCACCCCCACCCCCCCAGCACTGTGGGGCGCCTTCCACCAGGCCCCCACTCATGTCTCCCAGCACCCCAACCCCCCAGCAGTGTGGGCCACCCTCCACCAGGCCCCCACTCATGTCTCCCAGCACCACCACCCCCCAGCACTGTGGGGCACCCTCCACCAGGCCCCCACTCATGTCCAACTCATGTCCCTCTGCACCCCCACCCCCCAGCACTGTGGGCCACCCTCCGCCAGGCCCCCACTCATGTCGCCCAGCACCCCCACCCCCCAGCACTGTGGGCCACCCTCCACCAGGCCCCCACTCATGTCTCCCAGCACCCCCAACCCCCAGCACTGTGGGGCACCCTCCACCAGGCCCCCACTCATGTCCAACTCATGTCCCCCTGCACCCCCACCCCCCAGCACTGTGGGCCACCCTCCACCAGGCCCCAACTCATGTCCAACTCATGTCCCCCTGCACCCCCACCCCCCCAGCACTGTGGGTCACCCTCCACCAGGCCCCCACTCATGTCTCCCAGCACCCCCACCCCCCAGCACTGTGGGGCACCCTCCACCAGGCCCCCACCCATGTCTCCCAGCACCCCCACCCCCCAGCACTGTGGGGCACCCTCCACCAGGCCCCCACTCATGTCTCCCAGCACCCCCACCCCCCAGCACTGTGGGGCACTCTCCACCAGGCCCCCACTGATGTCTCCCAGCACCCCCACCCCCCAGCACTATGGGCCACCCTCCACCAGGCCCCCACTCATGTCCAACTCATGTCCCCCTGCACCCCCACCCCCCCAGCACTGTGGGTCACCCTCCACCAGGCCCCCACTCATGTCTCCCAGCACCCCCACCCCCCAGCACTGTGGGGCACCCTCCACCAGGCCCCCACCCATGTCTCCCAGCACCCCCACCCCCCAGCACTGTGGGGCACCCTCCACCAGGCCCCCACTCATGTCTCCCAGCACCCCCACCCCCCAGCACTGTGGGGCACTCTCCACCAGGCCCCCACTGATGTCTCCCAGCACCCCCACCCCCCAGCACTATGGGCCACCCTCCGCCAGGCCCCAACTCATGTCCAACTCATGTCCCCCTGCACCCCCACCCCCCCAGCACTGTGGGTCACCCTCCACCAGGCCCCCACTCATGTCTCCCAGCACCCCCACCCCCCAGCACTGTGGGGCACCCTCCACCAGGCCCCCACCCATGTCTCCCAGCACCCCCACCCCCCAGCACTGTGGGGCACCCTCCACCAGGCCCCCACTCATGTCTCCCAGCACCCCCACCCCCCAGCACTGTGGGGCACTCTCCACCAGGCCCCCACTGATGTATCCCAGCACCCCCACCCCCCAGCACTATGGGCCACCCTCCACCAGGCCCCCACTCATGTCTCCCAGCACCCCCCCCTCAGCACTGTGGGGCACCCTCCACCAGGCCCCCACTCATGTCCAACTCATGTCCCCCTGCACCAACACCCTCCAGCACTGTGGGCCACCCTCCACCAGGCCCCCACTCATGTCCAACTCATGTCCCCCTGCACCCCCACCCCCCAGCATTGTGGGGCACCCTCCACCAGGCCCCCACTCATGTCTCCCAGCACCCCCACCCCCCAGCACTGTGGGCCACCCTCCACCAGGCCCCCAATCATGTCCAACTCATGTCTCCCAGCACCCCCACCCCCCAGCACTGTGGGCCACCCTCCACCAGGCCCCCACTCATGTCCAACTCATGTCTCCCAGCACCCCCACCCCCAGCACTGTGGGGCACCCTCCACCAGGCCCCCACTCATGTCTCCCAGCACCCCCACCCCCCAGCACTGTGGGCCACCCTCCACTCGGCCCCCACTCATGTCCAACTCATGTCCCCCTGCACCCCCACCCCCAAGCACTGTGGGCCACCCTCCACCAGGCCCCAACTCATGTCCAACTCATGTCCCCCTGCACCCCCACCCCCCCAGCACTGTGGGTCACCCTCCACCAGGCCCCCACTCATGTCTCCCAGCACCCCCACCCCCCAGCACTGTGGGGCACCCTCCACCAGGCCCCCACCCATGTCTCCCAGCACCCCCACCCCCCACCAGTCAGGGGCACTTGCCAGCAGGCCCCCACACATGTCCCCCAGCCAACATGTCATCACAATCTAGATCCCTGGGCCTTATGGGCAGCCTCCAAATGCCAAACACCCACCCGAGTATTGCATCCACCCACTTAGAAATGGCAATTACATGATACAACCCCAATGGCAAGTTTGTAAATGAACACATGTCCCTCACATACACACAATGGGTGTCAGTGAATGTCAAAACCCATATCATGATATGCATGAAACCAATGAGATGATACTACACATTGAAGTTTGAAGAAAAAATATGTATTAAAAGCAACATAAATTGAATCAAAAATAAACAAACGAAAATGGGAATTAAAAAAAAGAAAGCAGCATGTCCGTAAAATAATGTAAAACCACAAATCATAATCCAAAGGAAAGGTGTCCAAAGTCACAGTTCACAAAAGTAAATCCAATGGAAAATTAAAATCGAAAACCATTTCTCCATGGGTAAATCATAAAAAAAAAAATAGAATATCCAACAGTCAACTATATACAGATAAACAATCCAGGGTCCATGATCCCAACAGAAGAAATGAAACCTATCTAATAACACCACCTAATAAAAAAAAATATATACAAAAATGTGGCCCATTGTCCAAAAGGTCCAAAAAAAATGCAAAACCAAAGGAAACCTAACACTAACTACAGACCTATTTACAAGGGCAGCGGGCCAGTCCGACGGCTCACTTCGGGATGTTCCGGGCCAGGGCATCATCGAACTCCTGCTCAATGTCCCGGAGGCGGTCCTCCTCCATGGCCCCAAGGGTCCGCAGTGCCGTCGACATGTTCACCTCCAACGCCCTGCGGATTGCCTCGAGGCACTCGGCCCACCTCAGGGCCCTCCGCATGGAGTTCTCCTCCCTGACCATCGTGGGCCGTGCCTCTTCCGCCCACTGCCGCTCCGCATCTATGGCGTGGCCCAACCGCTGCCACACGGAAGACACTTCCCATCCTGGGTCCTCCTGCCCTCCGGCCGATGCCTGCCCCTCCGATGTCGAAGGCCCCGAGCCATCATGGCTCCCACCACGTTGCTGCTGCTGCTGTGCCTCTGCCCGTGCCCTGGCTCCTGCTGCCTGCACATCCTCCACCGGCTGGGGTGCAGTCGTTGATGTGGCCACCCGTGCTGGACGTCCGACTCCCGACTGTGGCAGGGATGCCTCCTCCACCAGCCTGGCCACACCGTCAGAGGCAGCTCCACAGGGCACCCAGGTGACTAATGGGTGGGAAGATGGCACGGAGGACGACTGGCGCATAGGGGGTTCAGTTGAGGAGGGGGTCTGAGCAAGCCCCATCAAACGGAGGAGACCTGTCCCAGTAGGCTGACGCGGTCAACGAGCCATTCGAGATGACGTGCAGTCTCCTCATGAAAAGACTGCAGGTCACCTTGCATGGCCCGTTGACGCAACGCCACACCAGTCAGGACAGGCTCAACCCGGACCCGGATAGCCACGTCCGCAGGCAGAGGAAGGCCAGTTGTTGTGAGCTCATCCCCTGCCTGAAAACGGGTCTGGACGTAGGCATCCCTGCTGGTGAAAGATGATGCAGTGACAGGATCAGGGACAGGATTGCACACAGGCACCTGCGCGGCGGCCTGTGCTGCCTCCTGTCCCTGGTCCTGCACTGCACCACTAGCACCAGTGGAATCCCCACCTCCAGACCCCGTCTCTGTTGCTTGCACGGCCTCCTCCTCCACCAAACCCCCCACCAACCTGGATGACTCCATGCCATCTTCCCCCGTTGGGCCCTGTGGGGTCCCAGCTGCCCCTTCTGCTGTCGAGGAGTCCAAACTCGACCTCCGCCTCTTGGACCTCCCCCCGGCAGCTGCGGCCTGGGACGCGGCACCGGACTCCTCACTCCCCGACGAGATCACAACCTGGGAGGGGAGCCGGGCCTTGCGTCTCCGGCTGGCGGTGCGATCCCCGCCGCTATGCTCCACAGCACCTTCTCCGCCCTCTTCATCAGTTGACGCTGCAGACAGGGAGAAATAAAACACAGGCATCAGGGCACTGTACAATGGACACATACACACATGACAGTTGTACATGAGTGGCATTGGCAAACCTCAGACATGGCATCACAATTGCCAACACACATGTAATTTCAACTTGCACACATGAGCCATACCACAGCCATATCGCAACTGCCAGCACCATCCATACACATACAACAGCATGAGCAGGCAAAGGTGAGCCAGACATCGCATGCAACACAGGGAGTACACTACACATGTACACACACCACCACACTTGCATGCATGTGTACACCTCTGCCAACTGTCGCTGTGTTCAGATCGGCATCCATGTCACATCTGCCAATCATACTTCCACATCCCGCTGTCACATGCATCCATGTTGCATCACTGTTGCACCCTTGTCAAATACACACACATGCACATGTACACAGTGCTGATACATGCAGCTGAAAACAACATCCATGTGTGACATCACGAACATGCCTACTTACATACACATTCATCCAAACATGTGTGCCCACACAACTGCATTTGGCATGCAAGCCTACACACACAAGCACCATCCATGTCTCACACATGACAGCCCTCGCATGTGTTAGCCTCACGGCCCTGAACACCTCCACCCATACTTGGCCCCATACAAACACATGTGCAACCTGCACACTACTGGCATATCACCACACGCACAGCTTACAATCATGATGCATGTACACTTACCGCTCGACTCCAGACGGGTCTGCCTCTCAAGGACCTGGACGTGGAGCGCTGGGGATATGCATTCCAGGACCCTCATCTGATCGTCCGACAAGTGGCACCCGCGCCCCTTAGCATCCGCTGCCTTCAAGAGGCGCCGGGCCTTGTTGAGGGTCCTGGACCTGAAGTCCTCCCAGGGCTTCTTGACATGTTGGAAGTCGCGGACTGCCACCCCCTCCGTGTTGATGGCAGTCACGATGTCCGTCCAGATCCGAGTCCGTCCTTCCTTGTCGGCGCGCAAACTTCTGAAGAGGGCATCATACTGCCCCAGGACTTGCTCCACCAGGACACCAACTTCGGTGGCAGTGAAACTGGTGTCCCTCTGCCTCTCTGGCCAGGGGTTGTCAGTGGTGCCAGATGTTGCAGTGCCCGACATGACAACCCCAGAGGCAGGAGTGGGTGGGCAACTGGGTCCTGGGGCTGGGCTGTGGAGCGATGGAATCCCAGTCGGGAGTCTTCGTTTCCAGCAGGGGTGGTCTCAGCAACACCACCCCTGGCTGATGTGCAGGCAGCAAATGGCAGGGCACGTGGGCAGCAGGCAATCAGGCAGCAGCAGCTGGCAGGTGGGAGCGTGCTTGGGGCTCTGGGGGGGCAGTAATTCGGCCTTCTGGGCAGGAGCATGGTCTTCTGTGTGCTTACGCGTGGCCAGCTTGATACGGAGTGATTTGGCACGTGAAAATCCAGCTCGTCTGCGTGTAATTCGAGGAAAGGGCCTTATCGCGTAAGCGCGTCAGCACACGTACGCGAATTCATTGGCCCAAAGGCTACCAGCGCGTATGCGCGTCTGTGACGTGCGTGCGCGGGCATTTCCCTGTACACGGGTGCATGTTACACGTCCAATGACTGCACGTCAGAGTGTCAGCTCGTGTAATTGGAGGATGGGGCCTTAGTGCGTACACGAGGAAGTGACCCTGGACGTGTGGGCATGTTTAAAAGGTACGTGTAGAACGCCATTTCCTTGTACGTGCTTTTTGTGGAGAGCGAGTGGGTGAAATCTGTACTTCTTGTCAGTTCACACGCGATTTACTTCACGGCGTTCCAAGTTTGTACTCCCTGTTACCTCTGACAGCTTTTTGTCTTCTTGTCTTTTTCCTTGGCCTGTTTCCTCAAACAGCGTTCACTTCTCCTGTTGCCCTGTCTCCTCAGACAGCGTACAATTCTTCTTTTGGCGGGGGTATTGCCAACGTGCACACGCGCATATTTTTTTACGTGATTTTTCCTGGCAGACGGTGAGTCGCGCACGTATTTGACATCTGTGCTTGCCCCGTGTGTTGCCTACCCCTTCAGAGGTCAGTCTAGGCTGCGTGTGACACGCATACGTTAATTTTTGTGTTTCTGGGTGCCACAGCGTAGTACAGGATATTTTTTCCACGCGCGTGGTCTAGGAGGGGTTGCGTGCACATTATCTCCCTTTTTCGGGGTGCCTGTGCATTGCGTGACCCGTCATCTTCCCCCAGGGGCCACATACAGCCTTGCTAGACCACTAGGGTATGAATTCCATCTAGTACCCTACCCCTTTGACCCCCAATTGCCCAGGACAATAGTTTACTGCAACTCCCATACGCACAACAACATCAGTGCCATGGTTGGGAGGTGAGCACGCGGTAAGGGTGGCAAAGGTGGGTGAGCCACAAGAGGTGGCCGTGGTGGATACGGTAGGGGACGTGGCCAGGACTTGCAGGGTGCCCCTTGCCCCCCATGTGTGGGTGACCAGTCACGGACACCCACGCCCCTTCCCCCCTGGTTGAGGGTAACGTGGCTGACACCATCCCTGCTCAGCCCTTGTTGGACCAGCCCATTGAGGCACCAGACCTGGCACTGGGTGACTCCATGGCTGACTTCCAGGTCAGCAGGTCTAGGCCAAGTGTGGTGGTGCACGTTGGTGTCACCAGCCCACGTGGATCAGGGGCAGCTATGTCATCTGCTGCCCCGAGTAGGCAGGGTGGGGAGGCTGCAGGGGCAGCTGCGGTTCCATCCACCCCAGCTCTGAGTGTCCCAGCCAGGACAGTGTCGGTCCTAGTCCATCCTGCTGACGTTCCCCCTGACTACATCACACTTCATCTAATGCCTGCACCAAGTCCCATGGTGAGTGTTCATTCCCACACTCCTAGTCCACAGTCCACCGGGGCTCCTACCCCTAGTGTCCAGAGCGGCATAGGACACTCAGTATCACCACCACCTTCCAAGCGGAAGAGGAAGAGTGCTCGTCCAGTACAGGCTGATGCCCCAGACACGGCTACACAGTCCGGCCCACCAAGGAAGCCCAGCTTCAATCAGGTCGAACTTGATGCACTTGTGGAGTATGTGTCCGCACATGACAGCGAAATGGTGATTACTGCAGGATGCAAGACCACACCTGCTCAACGTCAGGCACACTGGCAGACCATTGCGGAACTCATAAGTGCCCTTGGATTCGTGAGGCGCACAGATAATGATTGCTACAAGCGCTGGAATGACCTTAAGCGCAGGGCAAAGAAAAAGCTGGCCTCAAGTCATGCCGCAACTCTAGTGACTGGAGGTGGGTCTCCGGCAGAGGACATAGAACTCACTCAACATGAGTATGTTGCTGGGACCTATGTCACGGAGGAACAGATCCAAGGCATGGGAGACCTGGCAGATTACGAGGCATTGTCCGGTGAGTGCACATGCATGTGCGTGTCATCCATGTGCATGGTGTGTGTGTGAGTGCTTCTGATTGAGTGCCAGGTGAGGGGGTGTGTGCCTGAGTGGTTTGGGTCACCCATGTGCTTCATCCAATACATTCTGCGCACCAGGATTTGGGTGTTGCAGTATCCCTTCTGACAACAGTAGACATTCCGCCCAACCTCACCCCAGTTGCCCATGAACTGTCATCTTGCCACAACATAGTTGCATGTTATTCTGTGTTCATTCAGGCTGATTGTCTGCATTCCACCACTTTCACTAGGCATTTCTCAGTCCTATTGTCACATGTGTGACATGGCTAGGGTACATGCCATCTGTGTGATGGCATGTGTCATGTATGTGTATTAGACATGCCAATCACAGGCCAATGTGTGATGGCACTGCTAGGCAGCATGCAGCAAATTTGTTGGTCTTCCATCTTGGTGTCATCAATGTGTGCCATTTGCCTCCCCTTCATACGCAGTGACAGTGCATGCATGGGAGGGTTATAGTCATGTGGTACATGTGTCAATGAAGTACTGTTTCTGTTGCTTCTCAGCCCTAATTGTGTTCCATGTTGCTAATGCCTGTTCCCATTTCTTTTCTTTCATGTCCTTGCAGGGGATGACGCACTTGATAGTGCTGGGGTTGTGGAGATGGTGCAGACCCAGGAGGGGTCTCAGGGCCGACCGGGCACCAGTGAGGGACGTGGTGTGGTGGTGGGTGAGAACCCACACTTGCTGCAGGCCGTCATCTCAAGGGGTGTCTCTGGGTGCACCTCCGCCGAGCTCTATTCAGGTGTCGATTCGGATGATGAGACCTATGTGCCGTCGCAGGTAAGTGTTTCTGGGAGGGATTCTGTACTGTCCAACCCACCTGCACCAGGGGTAGAACCCTCAATGGGAATGTCAGTGTTGGTAGGTCCGCCTTTGGTGGTTACAGATGCAGGGTCACACTCCGCTACTTCTGATCCTGTTCCTGGGCCAGCAGATCAGAGGGGGAATGCAGTCCTGCAGCCTCAGGCAGTGCCGGCGCAGCAAGGCGCAGTTCGCCTTGCCCCAGACAGGTGTGGTGCCCGCCAACGCGGTGGCCGTACGCCACCTGGCAATACCGCACGGGAGCAATCCATATACGGTATGGCAAACCAACAGGCAGCATCAACTGAGATGATGGCTCAGGCCATGGATAGGGTGGCCACTTCCATTGTCCCCCAAGAAAGGCTAATTGAACAACTACAGCAGGCAACAGACTCCATTAGCCAGTAACACAGGAAGGACATGTTGGCGTCCAACAGGGACAGGCGGGCGGCACTGGAGACTCTGTGGGAAGCCATTTCTATTGAGTGCCAGGGCCACAGGGAAGCCCTGAGGGTGGAACTCCGTCAGGTCAGGGCAACTCTGGTTGAGCTTGAGGCTTCAGCTAACACGAGGACAGAACAGCAGCTGGAGCGGCTCACACGTACGCTCTCAGCTGAGATGCAGGCAACTAGGGTGGAGGTCCGGGCATCCCGTGAGTTGTTGCATGGGGACCTACGCACAATTATCCTCCAGAACCAGACCTTCCACACCCGCATGCTTGCTGCCATGGAGGACCAGACTAGGGCTTTGCGTGGGCTGCCTCCCATAGTGCCACCACCTCCTGATGCAGCTGCAGAGGATGAGGAGAGCGACAGCAGCGATTCTCCCACAATAGGGTAGCCGTGCAGGCCATGAGCCCATGGAGGTGTTTTTTTTGCAAGATCCACACAGGTGGGTTTTGGTGTGCACCCTGTCCTCGGACCTCCTGTGCGGCCTCCCCCCCCCCGGGCCCATTCATGGCCATTTTTGATTTTTGAGGGTTTTTTTTTTTGATTTTTGTATCTTGATTTTTTTGACAGTGTGTTGCCTTGTGTGGCTCCCGTGGACATACGCTGTATTGTGGCTGGGCACATGCAGGTTTGTCCTGAATTTGGGTCAGATGCTTGGGTTTGTGTGACACACACCCCTCCTGCTTCCCGTTTCCATGGGCTTGCAAAGGGTGTGCCCAAGTGACATTGACTTACACGGTGACGTTGGACTCCCATATGATGTGTGGGCAGTCTGTAGTCAATACTGTGTATACATTCCTAGTGCATATTGTGGTTGTATTGTACACTGCATGGTGTATTGATATGTGCCTCTGCATCCATCTTATCCTCCTAATTTGCAGGTCCATTTCTCATGTCTTCACAAGGCAGTCTACTTTTGAACTGGAGTCCATGGTGTAAGCAGTGCACCTACACTCTTGCGTGGCGCTAACACTGTATAGTTGGAAGTGTTCGAAGTGCTGGCATTATCAAGTAGTGAGGCTACCAATTTTTTAAGTCCGTACTGTCATGTTTATGGTAGGTTGGAGGTTGTGTAGGTGATTGGTATTATTGGTAAGTATTTGGTAATGTGTGTTGTTAGTCCTGCATTACTGTGAGCATTTCATGTGTGGCCAGTTTCCATTAGGGACACTGTAGTTGGTGACACTTGGGGCATGTTGTCGGGATTCATTTGTTTGCTCTCCCATTGCATGGCATGCCATGGTGTGTTGTGTGGCCATGCCGGGGAGGGGTCGGGTGACATGGCACTGTTCTCATGTTGTATTTTGCAAGTGGGTATTCATTTTTGCTGCATGGAAGTGTGTCTTTTGATGACACTGCATTGGTGGTGTTTGTGTAGGTAGGGATGCACACATTGTGACACTTCCAGGTGAACAATCTCAGGCTGCTATGGTTCTGACAGTTGACTGTCCCTTAATTCATCAGAATTGTCAGATTGAGTCATCATTGATTGTCAGATGGTATGTGCCAGGGCTGTGTGTACTCCACAGGGGTGTGCTTTCTATGTGAAGTAATTAGCTACCAGCTGCGTACTGGCTGCCTCACCCCGTGCCCTTTCCCCTCCCATGCGCAGCGGGTGTGCATGTGGTTGGGGATGTGGGGGCACCACCATGTCCACAGCCAGGCCCCGGCGTGTTGCAACATTGTGCAGGACACATGCTGTCACTATGATCCTGCACACTACTGGGGGAGCGTATAACAGCTGCTCACCAGAACGGTCAA
Source organism: Ambystoma mexicanum (assembly GCF_040938575.1). NCBI lineage: Eukaryota > Metazoa > Chordata > Amphibia > Caudata > Ambystomatidae > Ambystoma > Ambystoma mexicanum. Next base: position 1,391,398,801 of record NC_090924.1, read on the forward strand.
GGGAGCGAAAGCGTGACTTGAGCACTCCGAATGTGCGCTCCACTATGCCCCGTGTTGCAATATGCGAATTGGCGTCATCATGTGTGTGCTCAGAGGGTAGGCACTGTCCCTGGGGAGGTGGTGATGGGGATCATTAGTGGGGTATTGGCATTACTCTGTATCTGTCATGAATGCGTGTGCTGTGGCATTTCTACTCACCAAGCAGCCATGCATCGCCATGCCGCCTAGCTTCCATGTCCCGGTTTAGGGTTGACATCCTGTAAATGAAGCTGTCGTGGGTGGACCCTGGATAGTTGGCATATACTGAGGTGATGATTCCCTTGGCATCACATACTACCTGGACGTTGATGGAATGCCAGTGCTTGCTAGATGTGCTCAGATGCCCTGGGGGGACATAGAGCCACATGGGTGCAATCAATGGCACCTAGCACTTTGGGGAATTGTGCCACCCTGTAGAAATCCTGGCTGACAGCCTGCCTTTCTGCAGGTGTTCTGGGCAGGTATATGTGCCTGCGGACTGATGGGCGTGCAGTGATGATGGCCAACACCTGGTGTAGGCACCGTGACTGCGTGGCCTGTGACACCCCCCCCCACTATGGCACTTGCGTGCTGAAATGATCCGGTAGCCAAGAAGTGCAGTACATTGAGGACCTTCTCCAGGGGGCTGAGTGCTTGGGAGCACAGGGTGGGTGATGTGAGGTCATCCTCCCACTCACTGACCAGGTCGAGTATTATGTGTGGTGGAAACCTGTACCTCCCATACACCTGGTCATCAGGCATACCAAATAGGCTGGTTCTGGGTGTGAAGATTCTGGCCCTGACTATCCTTCTCCTCCTCCTGCGGTATCCCATGGCCACTGCTGCTAGGAACGGTATATTCATCCTGGCGCCTGAGCTTGTTTGTTGTTTGCGCACTCTTTTATACTGCGCGGGACGTGAGCCTGCTTCATGCTGGCATACGTGTTTCAGGATTGGACCTTTTATTTTTTGGCGCGTTGTAGGCGACCGTGTAAATCTTCCCGCCCACCCCAGGAATACACGTAACACGCTCTCCCAGGCCCAGTCGCGAGTAAATATTCCCGCCCATCCCTGGAATACACATACCCCACTCTCACAGGCCCAGTCGCGTGTGGAACTTCACGCGCACACCGAAATACACGTACCCTGCAAATTCACGTGTGGAACTTCCCGCACACCCCGAAATACACGTACCCTGCTGGTATCGCATGTGGAATTTCACACAGACCCATAATACACGAACCCTGATGGAATCGCGTGTGAGACTACCTGCGCACCCCTGGAATACATGTACCCAGGCAAATCGCACGGCTGGGGGGTGGGGGTGCAGGGAGACAGGAGTGGGGGCCTGGTGGAGGGTGCCCCTGGATGCAGGGGGGTGGGGGTGCTGGGGGACAGGAGTGGGGGCCTGGTGGAGGGTGCCCCTGGATGCAGGGGGGTGGGGGTGCAGGGGGACAGGAGTGGGGGCCTGGTGGAGGGTGCCCTACAGTGCTGGGGGGTGGGGGTGCAGGGGGACAGGAGTGGGGGCCTGGTGGAGGGTGCCCCTGGATGCAGGGGGGTGGGGGTGCAGGGGGAAAGGAGTGGGCCTGGTGGAGGGTGCCCTACAGTGCTGGGGGGTGGGGGTGCTGGGAGACAGGAGTGGGGGCCTGGTGGAGGGTGTCCTAAAGTGCTGGGGGGTGGGGGTCCAGGGGGACAGGAGTATGGGCCTGGTGGAGGGTGCCCCTGGATGCCGGGGGTGGGGGTGCAGGGGGACAGGAGTGGGGGCCTGGTGGAGGGTGTCCCTGGATGCAGGGGGGTGGGGGTGCTGGGGGACAGGAGTGGGGGCCTGGTGGAGGGTGCCCCTGGATGCAGGGGGGTGGGGGTGCAGGGGGACAGGAGTGGGGGCCTGGTGGAGGGTGCCCCTGGATGCAGGGGGGTGGGGGTGCAGGGGGACAGGAGTGGGGGCCTGGTGGAGGGTGCCCCTGGATGCAGGGGGGTGGGGGTGCAGGGGGACAGGAGTGGGGGCCTGGTGGAGGGTGCCCTACAGTGCTGGGGGGTGGGGGTGCAGGGGGACAGGAGTGGGGGCCTGGTGGAGGGTGCCCCTGGATGCAGGGGGGTGGGGGTGCAGGGGGAAAGGAGTGGGCCTGGTGGAGGGTGCCCTACAGTGCTGGGGGGTGGGGGTGCTGGGAGACAGGAGTGGGGGCCTGGTGGAGGGTGTCCTAAAGTGCTGGGGGGTGGGGGTCCAGGGGGACAGGAGTATGGGCCTGGTGGAGGGTGCCCCTGGATGCCGGGGGTGGGGGTGCAGGGGGACAGGAGTGGGGGCCTGGTGGAGGGTGTCCTAAAGTGCTGGGGGGTGGGGGTCCAGGGGGACAGGAGTATGGGCCTGGTGGAGGGTGCCCCTGGATGCAGGGGGTGGGGGTGCAGGGGGACAGGAGTGTGGGCCTGGTGGAGGGTGCCCCTGGATGCAGGGGGGGGTGCAGGGGGACAGGAGTGGGGTCCTGGTGGAGGGTGCCTCTGGATGCAGGGGAGTGGGGGTGCAGGGGGACAGGAGTGGGGGCCTGGTGGAGGGTGCCCCTGGATGCAGGGGGGTGGGGTGCAGGGGGACAGGAGTGGGGGCCTGGTGGAGGGTGCCCTACAGTGCTGGGGGGTGGGGATGCAGGAGGACATGAGTGGGGGCCTGGTGGAGGGTGCCCTTGCATGCTGGGGGGTGGGGGTGCAGGAGGACAGGAGTGGGGGCCTGGTGGAGGGTGCCCCTGGATGCAGGGGGTGGGGGTGCAGGGGGACAGGAGTGGGGGCCTGGTGGAGGGTGCCCTACAGTGCTGCGGGGTGGGGGTGCAGGGGGACAGGAGTGTGGGCCTGGTGGAGGGTGCTCCTGGATGCAGGGGGGTGGGGGTGCAGGGGGAAAGGAGTGGGGGCCTGGTGGAGGGTGCCCTACAGTGCTGGGGGGTGGGGGTGCTTGGAGACAGGAGTGGGGGCCTGGTGGAGGGTGCCCCTGGATGCAGGGGAGTGGAGGTGCAGGGGGACAGGAGTGGGGGCCTGGTGGAGGGTGCCCTACAGTGCTAGGGGGGTGGGGGTGCTGGGAGACAGGAGTGGGGGCCTGGTGGAGGGTGCCCTACAGTGCTGGGGGGTGGGGGTGCAGGGGGACAGGAGTGTGGGGCTAGTGGAGGGTGCCCCTGGATGCAGGGGGGTGGGGGTGCAGGGGGACAGGAGTGGGGGCCTGGTGGAGGGTGCCCTACAGTGCTGGTGGTGGGGGTGCAGGGGGACATGAGTGGGGGCCAGGTGGAGGGTGCCCCTGGATGCAGGGGGGTGGGGGTGCAGGGGGGACAGGAGTGGTGGCCTGGTGGAGGGTGCCCTACAGTGCTGGGGGGTGGGGTTGCTGGGAGACATGCGTTGGTGGGCAGTAGTTCAAGGTGACATGTGGGTTGGCTGGGGGGCATGGCCATGGTGGATGGGCTGCCTGAGGGACATGTGCAGGGGTGCAGGGTAGTCCCCTGTGGTGTGGGCCGCCTGCAGGGGCCGTGGAGGGTGTAGAGGGAACAGCTGGGAGGACCCACACGGCCAATTCACGTGTGGGGCTCCCCGGCACCCCCGAAATACATGTAGGCTGCTGGATTCGCGTGTGGAATTTTCCGCGCACCCGGAGTACACGTACCCTGCTGAAATTGCGTGTGGAACTTCACGCGCACCCCGAAATACACGTACCCTGCTGGTATCGCGTGTGGAAGTTCACGCGGACCCATAATACACGTACCCTGATGGAATCGGGTGTGAGACTACCCGCGCACCCCTGGAATACACGTACCCTGTTGGTATTGCGTGTGGAAGTTCACGCGGACCCATAATACACGTACCCTGATGGAATCGCGTGTGGAACGTCCCGCAAACCCCGTAATACACGCACACGCTATTTTTCACACAGCGGGTGTCCGTGTTTGTCGGTACCCCTTTGCACCTCATTTGTCCTAGAGGGCCACTGTATGGATCATTCATCATAGCTGTATATGGGTGCTTTTTGTAAGCGCACATTTTGGCGCATATTTATTTCAGGCGCAGGGACGCTACCGCCTCCTTTCTTGTGGCGTACTTGTTTGGCCGTGTGCGCGTCTTTGCCCGTGCGCTGGTTTGCCCTATTCGATTCCATGAATATGAGTTTTAGGCGAGCGTGTGGGCGTTCCGCGCACTTGCCTCCTGTACTTCCCCCGTGACGCCCATATTTTCACGCGTTGTTCCCTATTCCGAGTGTTACGCCCCGTGTTCCGCCTACTTTTGTGATGTGCGCCGCGCTATGTGCGATTTCGCAGCGGCCGTGGCGCACGCCGTTGGATGACCAGTGCGCCGGCGTGCGCACTTTTTCAGCGCACATCCAATATTATTCTCACGCACGGACTTCCATGAATCGATGTGCGCTGGTTTCCCTGCGATTTTCGCAGTTGCACTGCGAATCGCACTTTTTGGCACCTCTGCGCGGGAATTTTCACGCACATTAGTTCCATGAATCGGCCTGAAAGTAATGTTGAGGGAAGGACCTGTTATGCATCCTTTTTTCATCTGCCTTCAGGAGATGGGTTTCTTGCAGGATCGCCACAGTTGCTTGCATCTTTTTGAGTCTGCTGAGGATTGCTTGGCGCTTCCCGGGGGAATTCAGCCCCTGTACAGTTAGTGAAACAATATATGTTTCAGCCATTAGGGTATGGGTCTCACATTTTGCTCCTGCCTTTTAGTATACCTATTGAGGTCTGTTTCGTTCTTCGGCTCTGTGGGCCGTTGCTTCCTCCTTCTTCTTGCACTGGGCTGTTCGTCTTGTTCACTATCTTCCACTTTATTCCCTTCCTTCTCTATTTGACTTAGATTCCCCCTCCATCTATCCCTCCCCTGCTTCAAGCCCTTTTACCGACTCAGGCAAACAAATGTTGGCTGATAATCAATGACAAATCACAGTCCCAAGGAGTACAACACTCTTCAATAATATCAAATAGTTCTTGGATAAAACACTTTAACTGCGATATCGCAAAAGTCCCCTGATGATCAGGTAGCAATAAAGAGTAAAGTTAAGTGAAACCTAAATATCGAAAAAAGAAGAGATAGAGAGACTTATTAAAAAATCTTCCAGCTCACATGTGGCTGTCCCAAATGGTCTAACAAACATGATCCTAAAATCCGACACAGCTACTTGGTCTGAAATATTATTTGGTCTCTTTAAAACCATCATCAATATCCAAAAGCTACCTAGATAATGGAAACAGACAATTATAATTCCCATCTATAAAAATGGCGATAGAACAGACCCATTCAACTACTGCCCGATTGCCATTCTAGACTGTGATAGCAAGATATTCTCAGGCATAGTACTCCAGGAACTAGAGAAATGGGCCGTGTGCCATAACATTCGGTCAAAACAGACCGGGTTTCGGAAGGGTGTATCGACAATATTAAATGGCTTGACATGGCACATCATAAAAGAACAAAGCTTGCGTATAAAATCAAAACCGACTTATATTTCCCTTATTGACCTATCCAAAGCTTTTGACTTGGTCAACAGAGCCAAATTATAGCGTAAGCTAAGAAAATTGAATATTCCTGAAGGCCTTTTGCATATCATTATAGGCTTGCATGAACATACCATAATTCAAGTCAGATGAATTTAATGGGCAATCTTTCTACATATATTCCCATTGACAATGGTGAGAGACAAGGCTGCATTCCTGTGGCCTTTCTCTTCAACTTATATCTCGCCGATCTTGCCGTAGTCTGTCCATCTACAGGTAAACCTGTAATCCACTTTTTGGCCTACAGAGATGACATAGGACATTGACCACACACCAATAGGGCTACAGCAACTAATTAAAGCTAATGAAATGTATGCATACGAAAACGATTTGACAATAAACCCATCCAAATATAATATAATAATGCTCAGTCGTCAAACCTATGGAAAGCAGAAACTGCATTGGGAAATGAATCAAGAGTCATTGCCGCTGGTAAGAAAAAGTAAATATCTCGTTTTCAACCTAAGTATTATTCCCTCATTAAAACTGACCTTAGAACTTGAAAGCAAAACATTACAAAACATCAGTCAGCTGAAAAAAACGAATGAAATCGCTCTGCAGATTCTCAGTCTTACCACTGCTAAAATATTACAATGGTAAAGTGATCTCAGAAATGTTATACAGTATGGAAATTAACCCCTGTCCACGTAAATTTAACTGGGATGGTCTTGAGAGTCGGATATGGAAAAAGACATTAACCTTCCCAATCTCCCTGTCTGTAGCTGGATTGAGCAAATTGGGACTAGTCCATTCAATCGTACTTTGGGAACTACTTGTTCTATATAGATTAATATTAGATACATACAATTTCTCTTTGTATGAAGATATTAGGGACCACACTGAGTAACAAAAGAGCAAATATTTACAAAATCTGCAAAAAGATGCAGAAGTACTGGTCGTAAACCATGGTTTGGCCAAATGTGCCTTAATGAGAACAGACTGGATTGCAACCAGGGCAGTATTTATTGACATGAAAAGTACTAAAAACTTTGGTGACTGTGAAAAAGCAAGTAAATATGTGCTTCCATACCTAAGAAAATTTCCTAATCCAAACTATTACACCTAAATCTGGCAAAAAGAAATGAAACACTGAGAATTTGTCAACATTTAAATCGAAGAGCAGGAGAAAGCAATCTGTGTGGCGAAGGCTACCCCCAAGACATGAGACATGTCTTGATTACTTGAACCACAACATATGTACTAAGAGTAGAATATTTCGCCAGATTTGTATATCATATTGATTGGCTCACTACCCAAGATTTCTGGCCTAGACTATCGGCTGGGAAGGACATTTTCTTGTCTATTGAGCTTTTAAAATTTCTAAATGAATTGCATTTTATAGTGGGTCCATTATAAAGGAATATTAGATGGAATTTAAATTTCTACTCATGTTTCATTTTCATATTCATATGAAAAATTCCTTTTTAATGATGAATATCAATTGTGAAAAATGTGTAAAAGACTATGTGACTAACTGCACAATAAATAAAAAAAATAAAAATAGGATATGAATATAAGCAGACAGCAACTGAATATTACATTCAGGTGAAACAGAATTCTGGTTGGTTCAAGTTCAAGCACACCTACTTCAAATTGTGGCAACACTTACTCCCCACAAGAACGAGCAGGATATGCTAACAGAATGCCTCTCTCTATATATGATCTCAAGCTGAAGAGGCAATTTTCCGTTCACAAGGTTTGCTTTTGCTTAACTCTTTTCAACCTATATTCTTTCAAAATTGTAAACTTTCCCATGTGTATACTTGAAACTGAATTTGTTGCTTGTCTTATAAAATGTACTTTATCAATCTAACTAGTCGGGAGCTTATGAACAACATTCCAAAGCTTGCACTGTGCAATATCAAAGGCCCAGCACCACCCATTTGGTTTATACACCAGGGCATTTTACTTCTGAAAGATCCACTCACATTACAGGAGGACACACCCTGACCACGTGATCATCCTTGACCATCACTGTTGGCCATGAGATACACTTTGACATACCTGGGCTTGTCTCAAGACTGGACGTCACTTTGCCAGTTGGGCTCATGCTTCCATTGCTGGGCTGCTCCAGAGATCCTGGGCTTGCAGAGTATGAAACCAACCTCACCACAGGAGGGGGACTGATAACTGCAGCCATAAAAGAAAGATAATTGGTTCAAGACATTGCCTTCTCTGCATTGATCTAGAGTATTCAGCAGATTTTGGGAATTCTCATAGAATAAGTGACCTTTCAAAATAGACTTCACACCTCTTCTTCACATATGCATTACTGGAATATGACATTGTATTGACTCCGACTAAGTCGGCCATTTTTAGAAAGGCTCTATGAAGTAGCATGATACGAAGCTATGTAAATGCTCAATACCATATAACAATGTAACTGTAACAAGTGCGTGTTACCAGTGTTGTAATGGTGGATTTAGTATTTATTTGATTTATAACATGTTTGTAACGCCCAAACATAAAGGTACCACAGTGTTGGTACAGAACAGGCAGGTTAAGTAAACAAGAAATTAGACAGGTGGGGTTGGCGGGATAGCTCAAGTGGTTACATGAAGAAGGTATGAAACATTAATCTTTTTTGTTGAAGAGCCAGGTTTTCAACGACTTCTTGAAGGTAGTGTAGGAGCGTTCAACTCTGATGTCTGGGGCAAGAGTGTTTCAGAGAGAAGGGGCGGTAACTGCAATTCTTACCCTTTCCGCTCTCAACTTTTGAAGTGAGGAATGAATAAGGAAATACTGTTGGAGGAGCGTAAAGCATGTGTTACTGCGTGATGCTCTTGATCAAGTACTTGAGGGCATTGTGGTAAATGCATCAGTGAGTCAGTGTCAAAGTTTTAAACTCCAAGCGTGCTTTAACAGGAAGCCAGTGAGCTTTACGCCTGGCGGCCGGGATGTGACCCACGGCTGCACGAAGCGATTTGTATTAAAAATCAGACTTTCGAGAAAACAGGTTCTTGCGTTACAGTGTTTAAAGAGCTTAGCTAATAAATTTTCCATAAATTCCAGGGGTGAAAAATAAGCTAGGTATTTAGCTTGCCCATTCAGCACCCTAACGGCATACTGCAAGATATTGATTCTACAAGCTGCACAGTGATTCTAAGCAGGTTCTGAAATCAAAGATGCTTTTAATGCAATTTACCTGCTTGGACTCCTAGCTGCCCAACATGGGAAGATGAAGACAGATAATCCTGATCCCAAATTGGAGAGTTTTGACTATACACCTCTTCCTCCAACATGGACAGAAATCTGGGAGCAGGAAAAAAGGATCCTTGTGAAGACACTACCATGGATTACGAGGGACAGCCATACACATGCGCTTCTGCAGACCGAAGCTATCTTTTAAATCGGCATGACTCTAGTACATGTGAGTGAAGCAATCCGAAGCAAGCAGCAGGACTGACAGCAGCTTTAGTAAGTATGCAAGCAGTGAAAGGAAATCATTTACTTAAGCAACGCAGAGGAACTGATCATTCTGCACTGGCAAATTGTATGTGTGCTGCTAGATGCATATATGGCTTTCAAAATGTCTTTTGTTTTACTGCATTGATCTATTACAATGCTTTTAATCTTTATTGCCAGCCCCAAGCTCACCAATGGAAGATATTCTGCTTAAAAGCTCAGCTGTTCTACTCGCCTCTGAACCTCCCTCATCTTGTGCATGCCCCCCCCACCGATCCACATCTACAGGATGCAACCTCATGATCAAAATGCACAATAAACACCTATGTGCAGTTATATCAGATGGCAAAGCGGTTTTCTACCCAGTTACAAAGTGTGCTTATAATTGTAGGGGTACACACTGCTGTACAAAAGAAGAAAACATAATCATTAGTGATTTTCTATAGCATAAACCAGACCAGAAGCGATTAGAGTGATGGGCAGCAGAGAAATAAATAATGATTAACACCATCAAAATGTTTTCAAATTGAAGACATAAAGAAATACATTTTAAAAGTGGGAATAGGGGACACGAAGGACAGAGAGAGTAGGGGATAGTAAACACAAGGATGGGGGGATGGCATTAGGTGATGAGGAAGACGTTGGGGCTGGAAAAGGGAGTTTTCATACCACACTGGTTTGGGAGGTTGCAGGTAATGACCCAGGGACTGGACACACAGGTCCTTCTAACATGGTCTTGGCTGCCCACCTCTCCCCACCCTCAATCCCATAAAATAGGTTGAAGAAGACAACATAACTCACAGGTAAGGATTAGCAGAAGGGGATACGTGTTCGAAATATGAAGTATTTGTTTTGTTTTTTTAATACATATTTTATTGCAATTTGACATAAATTACAGAAATAAGAACAAATGGTACTTTCGATAAAAATGTATCAGTAAAAATCCATACAGAAAGAAAAGATAATATCTAGATTCCTTGGCAAACTATACAAGAAGCACCATACTTACAGAAAATTGAGAGGGTGAAAAAGAAGAAAGAAAAAAAGGGGGGTAAATAGAAACAAGGGGTGAGAGAGAAGCAGCACCGGGTTACAGCTCCGGGTTCTGTGAATGAGGAATTACCGGGTCATTCCAACCTTGGAGGACCCGGTAATTCCTCATTCACACAACCAATCCCCATTCCCATTTGAGCCCCCATAGGGCTCAATAGGAATGGGGATGGAGCTAACGGGCCCGTTATTAGCTCCTTGGTCCCCTTGCGGGAGCCGCTAAGGACGTCTGGTCTGATCAGGCGTTCTGTGCGGGTCCCGCTCAGGGACCTCGTAATCAGTCATCCCGTAATGAACGGTGCCGGTCCCGTACCAGCACCCTTCATTATGGGAGCGCCAGGGTCGTAATGAGGACCAAGGTCCCTGTAAGGATAAAAAAATTATAAAAGAAAAGGGTGGAAGATACAAAACACAACAGAAAAAGAGTTAGAAGAGAGTAAGGGTAAAGTAAATAATTCAAGAATAACAATGTAGATAAGTTAAATTAAGTATTCTATACATATGGGGTGTTGTTAGAGTAACTGCAGCAAGTTATTTCACTACAGCTTTTTCAAAACCCATCATATTGTAAAGCTGTGGTCAACAAACTACAAAAAACTGAAAGACTGGGGCTCGTAGTACACAGACAAAGTAGCTTGTAAAGAATATCTTCTTCGCCTGTGTACTGGGATTAGGCGACCTAGTAAAGAGGAGGGAAAGTGTGGCATATCCCGTGCGAGGTAAAACCCTGCCCCCTAGGCACACGAATACCTATATATAGTAGGGTGCACGTGCAACCCGCACGTGCATCCCAAGTGTGTGCAAGTGTGCTGTTGTGCTCAGCACGCTGGTCCTTTTGCTGCTTGGTGCCTACTGGAGTGAAGAGGCTGTATGCGCAAGAGGAAGAGCGACCTGCATTTCCAGGCGAAATGCCAATTTGAACAGTAGACTCTCCAAGGACTTATATGACCAAAATCCAGTGCGAGGTAAAACCCTGCCCCCTATGCACATGAACACACTATATATATAGTAGGGTGCACGTGCATCCCACGCGCGCATCCCAAATATGTGCAAGTGTGCTGTTGTGCTCAGCATGCTGGTCCTTTTGCTGCTTGGTGCCTACTGGAGTGAAGAGGCTGTATGCGCAAGAGAAAGAGCGACCTGCCTTTCCAGGCAAAACGTCTATTCGAACAGTAAATTCTCCAATGACTTACATGACCAAAGTAAATACTTGGTGGAAATCCGTAATTACTGTAGTGTGACTGAAGAGGGGGTGCGCCTGATCAGCTTGTGGGCTGGGCTGTCCAGAGGTGGGCTGGGCGTTACAGCTTGTGGGCTGGGCTCTGGGCTTGTGTGCTGGGCTGTTGTGTTACTTTACCTCTCCCCAGTGTTGTGAAACCAGTTAGTTTTATGTCACTTATATTTGCCTTTTATTCCTTTTTGCAGATCCCGTGCGAGGTTAAACCCTGCCCCTTATGCACACGAACACACCTATATATAGCGCGCACATCCCAAGTGTGTGCAAATGTGCTGTTGTGCTGTTTCGGTGAGGTGCGCAGGTTTTTTTTCCTGTGATTCACTAAGCTTTTTACGGTGGATTAGGATTGGTGTGGAAGAAGGTAAAGGTGAGTTTTATACCTCATCTCACTGTGGCAATTAACCTACTAATTGTGGAAAATAGCGAGCAGGCTATGCCGTGGCCGACTCGCTGACTTTCCGTCTCAAGGTAGCACTAACATTGATTCCTTAGTCTGTTCCGAAAAAAGCACATACCCGGTATGGAAGACTCTGGTAATGGTGGAGGTCGACTCAATCAAAGAGGTAGACTAGGGCCGCAAAATGCCTGTTAATGTGTGCTTGATGCTTTGTAATGTTCGTAGTGGTTTACCGATTGGAGGGGCACTGAACCAGGACCTTCATTCTGCCCAAGTACATGATACAAATTATGATATGCCGGACCTTGCCGAATATTTGCCGGCGCCTAATGACATTCCATTGAAGGAACTAAATGAAAGCAGTGACCAATGAAAACAAGGTGTAGCTCTCTCATATGAAACCAGTACTCCCAATACAACTTTGATGAGAGAGGGTTCAGTAAAGGAGCTGGCAAAGATTGTCCGTGCAGTGATGGAAGATCTCAACAATAGGATTCGACTATCGATACGCCTTCTGACCCCCTTGATGCAACGTACGATTAGCAAGGAGGAGGCCAGTTCTAAGACAAACATGTATCACTTGGGTCAGTTGAAAGTCCCTCTACTCTTACAAAAATTATAGAGCAAATGGATAGAGAATAATGTATGAACATAGCCTCCAGTGAAAAGGGTGTCTTTCCCTCGTGTCGCACCCAGAAAATGCTGCTTGAAGCAGTAAAAGGGGCTGAGAGACAGAGAAAAGTGGATGAGGATGTAATTAATAAAATCAAAAAGTCAAAAAACACAGAGGCTGATGTAATAATTGACCTACCTGTTAAGGTATCTCCCGCCGCTAACGGTGAGGATGATCCAATTGAGGTAGATCAGTTGAACGAGGAAAGTCAAGTGCTCCTCTGGCCCAATAGAGTACTTAAGTTAGATGTGAATATTGAACAGCCTCAACCCATAACTAGCGGTGACAATAAGTTGGAAAGTGCCAAAATGGAAAATGGGGAACACTTAGGGAAGATGATAATAAAATCCCTTCCTATGCATATGGGCGATGCGTTAACCAAACAAAGTAACTTGAACAACTATTTTCCCGCAGAAGGGAAAAAGTTCACGAAGACTGGGAGTGTTGTAAATGAGGTGGGTTGTAAACCTGTGTTAATTGAGAAAGCGCCTGTTATAATGGGTCCTACGACAAGTGCACCTGGCAACCAAGGCCCATCTTATGCGGAAGCTTGTAGCAAGGGATACGAGAAGGCGAATGTGAATGGTGTACCCTTAGAAAATCGATTTGTAATTATCAGTGGTGCTGGCAAATCTAGGGCACTCACAGAGGCATCCTCTTATGGATATATACTTCCTTAGAGGAGAGTGCAGGAAAGTATAGCAGTAGCTATTGGAGACATTTCTAATAATCATCAGAATAGAGAGACGGAGGCGACAGCACATTGTGCTGTGAAAAGTATGGGTATTTGTACACTTGCAATTCAAAAGGCTGTGGCAGGTGTGCGTGAGACACCCCTCCCAATAGTAACATCTTACCCTCAGCCAGTAAGTGTAAGTGATATTGAGTCACATAGTCATGTTTTGAGCACTCTGAGAAAAGCCCTGGAATGCAGCGATTTAAAACCGGAGGTGTTAATGCAGGAACTTAACTTGGCCAGACAGTTGATCTGGGGAGACAACCCCCTCAAACACTGCAGGGTGCTGGGAACGGGTTTCCGAGAAGTCAGGACATGCCGTGGTAACAAGTCAGCGTAATGTGGACTGTAGAGGTTCTTCCTCTGCACTTGATGCAAGGAGCAGGAGCACCATGGGATTGCCTTTGAATCTGGAACCCCCTAGCAATATGTTAGTTACCAGTGAGGGCTCTGGTATTTCACTCAACATTATTGGTTTGGAAGGCAATGTTGAAGGATTGGGTGGTGCAAGTATTAATCGCAATTATTGACTCAATCTCATCTCATGTGTACCACCACTGAGGATTCTTCTTACAAGCAACGATTTCGATAGAATTTCGCTCGCTAGGCAAGATAACCAAAGAATTATTTGTTATCTTCCATCTGTAACGATCCTTAAATTTATTTGGTCGTATAGAGGTGAGCTATTGGAACTAGGATTTACATTATGATGATATGGTAGCGAGTGAATTCTTGCAGTGCCACGTGCCTTCGCGCAGTGGGGAGGTGGAGTAAATTCTTGGGAGGTCCTGGGAGTACCACGGACGAGAAAGCTTGCATATCACAATTGATAGCTATTGTTGGTAACAAGAAAGGACTGGCATGCGTCAAGCCTCTATTAAGAACTATTCCTAATGCAAACATAGAGAAGAACTCCTCTTAGCTTCATTTGAACAATGATCTTGAAATTATATCTTGGAATGTTTGCGGTTACCTCAATCTCTTCAAGTGGTTGGCCTCACCTCCCCTTCCTCATCAGTGGAATGTGATTTATATACAAGAAACAATAAAAAGTGATCAATTGTTAATACAAGGTTTCTCAACCTACTGCTCTTATGCCAGTAAGCCTAAAGAAGGTCGACCATCTGGAGGCCTGGCAATTGCTATCAAAAACAGCATGAATAGCATTCACAAATTAATATATGTAACTGAACACATTCTTGCAGTAGAATTGAAGCTTAGGAAAAACTGATGAGATGTTTAATGAAATGGATTGTTGGTTTGAGAATGCACTGATATACAATCTGAAATTACGAGATCATCATCAGAGGTGATTTTAACTCATTGTGTCTGGACAATTGTAGCACTGGGGACGAAACACTCTCGGAACGTATGCAAAGAGCAAGAGTGAGAGGAGTGAGATGGGCAACCTTCTTGGAGGACTGGGATCTGAACTTTATAAAAATGCACAGAGATCGGTCCTAATTACACTTGGAGGCGGGATGGGGCTACATCCAACATCGATTACTTTGGGGTATCACAATCACTTGAGTACAGAGTCGATCTAGTAAATATACATCCAATCACTTTTGGAGATCATGCTCCAATCCAGCTATCAACGGGCAGATTATTCTCAAACCTCGATGTGGATGATGGGGAAACTATGCTCTAAGATTATCAGATAGCGAGTTGTGTGTCCTCTGACTTTAATAGTATGGCGGAGTGGATTGTACATCCAACCTTGCCCCTACAACAAAGAAAAGCATGCAGCTCGAGAATTGTCAAAGATGCAATCATGTGGCTACAGAGCAAACAACAAAAAAAACCGGTTCTGGCGAACGATCATGTATATGATCATAGTATCAAACTGTTAAAACGAACGAAGAATAAAGAACTAAGAGCTATGGAAATGTCATGGGTGAGTAATGGCCAGTACTCCTATTTGAAAAACGGTTACTGCAAACATATAAGAACAAAGTTATAACGTTGCAGATCTTGAAGCACAATAAAGAAAACTGTGCCCTCATTAGAACGATATGCAATCAAGACACAAGAGCGACATGGGGAGTGATCAGACATCCGGATTTGCACGGCAAAGCAAGTCCGGCGAATCTTATCTCTACCGAGGTCTGGGAAAGCTTTATTGCCAAGAAATACCAGCTTCCACTATGATTCTCAGGTATACAATATCAGTTAACACAGACTCTCTGTACTCAAGTTACTAATTGGTCAACTTTAGATATTGAATGGACCATATCTAAGACGACCCACCCGAAAGCACTGGGGCCGGACGGCATTCCACCCTGTGTTTATAAGGCAGACCCAGCATTATGGGCAGCAATCTTGAAAATTACATGTTACTTAATTTGCTTATCTGCTAACATCCCAGTCAATTGGGGGACCTCATTTATTGTACTAATTTATAAAAAGGGAGATCCCACCCAACGGGAGAACTATTGTCCCATCTCTATAATTAACGCTGTTGCTAAACATTTTGCAATATTACTACAGCATGAGTTGGAGAAATACATCACTCTACATAGCATCCTGTCCAAATTCAAAACCGGATTTAAGAGATGGATGAGCACAGTGTTAAACGCAACAATAATGTCCCATATTCTTGAAGGCACTAAACAGAAAGGTGCTTTTCCTGTGTATATGGCCAGTATTGATTTGACCGCAGCATTTGATACTGTAATAAGAAATGTGCTATGGGTTAAAATGAGCAATTTGGTCATTTATCTGGTTTTGATTTATTGGATTGCTTTATTGCACAACAATGCAGCCTATAAAGTAAGGGTAACGAGCGATGGAGCTTTCACAGACTTAGTTAGAACATACTTAGGGCTTAGGCAAGGCTGCAATTTAGCGGCCACACTTTTTAACCTCTATTTGTGGGACCTTGATCATCAGTGGGAACAGGCTGGCATGTATGCCGTAAAAGTAGGATGTGCGTTTTTGCACTGGTTAGCTTTCCCAGACGACATCATTCTGCTAGGTCTCACACCATCTGGATTACAAGCGAAACTCCAGTGTTTTGAGGAATATGCGCATTCACTCAATCTCAGACCTAACGCCTCAAAGACCTGCATGATGGTATTTAACGCAGGTAAGAAGCTTAAACAATATGAATGGAAGATCAATGGAGATTTTATTTCACAAAGTTTTAAGACTATCTATTTTGGCTGCTTCATGAGCAATGCCTCCTCTATAAAATTGTGTAAGGATAGGTTGTCTGCGAAATGTGAGGCCACTGCAATCGCAATTGAAGATGATATTTGCAAATTTTTGTAAATTTTCATTAATGCCGTTGCGTGACTTTCTCCTGCTTAAAGTTGAAGCGGTGTTGCTTTACGCACTTGACATGTGTTTGTTAGATTTCAATAACCACCTGGATAGTATACAAGGGTGTGTATTGAAAAATGCCTTACATATTGTGCTGTCAATACCAAATTGTGTAATAAGACATGAGTTTGGGTTAATTACACTATCGTGTACAGCAGAGTGGCGTGCCTTAGCCAATTTTACCAGATTTGTGAATCCACCCAAAAATTCTCTATATCAAGAATTGCACTCATTGATTCAGGTATATGGTGTAAACTCATTCACGCAATATCAAAGGAAAATGCAGAATATTCTTGAAGATCTTCCGGTGACAAGCAAAGAGTTATGTACCAGACCAGCGCATGTGAACAAAAAACTATTTGGGAGGGATTGGAGTCGCACTGTAGACCAGCTAAATGAGTACAGTACATACATAGAGTACGCAGAATACCAGCGGAAAAGTTTGCCTTGCTGTCAATACATTAGTATTTTTCCATGTATGCGTACACAAGCGTATTATATGCGCTTTAAATTGAACCAATTTCACACACGGGAACGGTGTAGTCACTGGGGAAAGGGTAGAGGTATTCAGCTTCAAGTTAACTGTTGATTCCAGAGGTGTGAGGAATTATGTGAAACGCTCAAACACTTAGTGCTTGAGTGCCCTCAGTTCAGGGTTACTTGAACCATTTTTCTGATGAAATGTGTGGAAACTAATTTTGAAGACGCTTTGGAACAACTATGTGTAAGGATAATGGAGGGTATCCATAATCCCCTCATCTCTGCTCTTGTACAGCCACTAAAAATCATTGAAGCTGATCTAGCTGTGACCTGTAACTGCCTGGAAAAGGTTCCTGAGCTGTTGATAGGTTTATAAGAATGCGAAAAACCAATCTCATCGAATACAAATGTTCTTGCTGTGCAGTCTCGTATTAGATATAAGGCGACTCTTTAGATATTAAGGCTCCTTGAACTATAGCAGTTGTCCGGGGTCCTCATCCACACTTCGAATGAATAAGTTAACAGTTGTGGTTTTATATACAATGAATTAAGTAATCTGTACCACACACTGGTTAACATGATCAATCTCAAAATGGGTTTTATTTGATGAAATTAATGATTTCAATATGATCAAGGTATAGGTTTGTAAATGTATGTATTAAAGGTTCATGTATTTATGAAGAGCACACTTTAATGGAGAAAGAACTATGAAATAATTTGAATGACTGTTTTTATATTATGGATAATAACTTTTATTTCAACATTTATGTGTTTGTTTTGTATGTCAATGTATCTATTGGCATTTGTTTTAACGTGTCTTAATGGAAGCTACTTATGTTTGTAAAGGTTTATTTTTAACCATAAACAAATAAAAATGTTCAAAAAAGAATAGCTTCAACAATGCAGGCTTTGCTCTGGGACTAGAAGATAAAGCAGTGCAAACAAAACTTGTGTGGTGAAATCCACATTTGTCTGAAAGAGCTACTCGCCTTTACAAAAATCACCTATGCCAAACTGCTGTAGCTTTGGTGCAAGCAGTAGGGATTCCATTGGGATGGGGTGGCTTAGGGTGGCAGCCATGGAAGCTGCAAAAGAGCAACTCAGAATTAGAGAATTAAAAAAGGCAATCAAAGATGTTATGACATTGATCTTAGAAGATGACGAATTATTGGACGATGTATGTGCATTCCAGTGGAAGCGGTTGTTTAGGGGCTCCATGATGGCAAAAAAACGGATATAACCAGTATGGAAATTCAGGGCGTCTCCCAATGAGGAGTGTTGGTTGGATGAAATGTCAAAACTTGCAGATATGGAAAGGGTAATATACAATCATCATAAAAAAGAGTGCTCAATTTGAGAAAATCTGGGGAAGTTTTTAAAGCTGTACTGACTCTGCTGAGTTGTTGTTGGGGGTGGGGGTTATTCATTCTGATCTGTTGTAAATGTATAGACAGTCAAAAAGAAAAAAGGCAATGGGCCTCATTACAAGGTGGCCGGTGCGGTAATAACATACCGGTAATAATGTTTACCAGCACCTTACCACACCAGCCAACTACAAGTTTGCCAGCAGGGTGGCGGAATACCAGCAAATCCCCATTCCATGGAGTCCTATGGGACTCCATGGAATGGGGATTTACCGCTCATACTGGCACTTGTAATCTGGCGGTAATTCTGCCAGACCGAGTGTTGGTAACAGTAATTCCATTTGCTGGTATCCTGTTGATCAAAAAGTCGAATGGACACTCACAATAACACATTTCAAATTTCAAAATGCAGAATATGCAAGAAACTCTAATTTAAAAATAAAAAGCAGAGCCGTTGTATGAACCTATAAAAGTGGCAATGTAGCCAGGAAAAGTATTGATGAGCAGGAGAGATATGCTAGCCTACAGACAACACTGATCCTGCCCTACCCCAACCCCTGTCACCCGCCAGGCGAAACCCAAAAACGGTAGATGTCAGCTTGGTCAAGGTTAGGTGAACAATTGGATCTTTAAATACTACAATACATGGCACCATATTTTAGATATTTGTATACCATTCGACCTTACACTTCTGTAAAAGACAGCAATTTCTTTCAGTTCAAAATGACCTTTCTCCCGTTACCTATTTTCAATATTCTGGGCCTGTTCACAAGTTTAACGGTAGCGGAAAAACATCTGGTATTTTTTCACCACCCTACCAAGTTCACATCTTCACATTTGCTAATTACAGTCGATCCTACAGACTTAAAAATGGGGAATAACAGAAGGGCTCGGAATCATGTGGACCCTTCCAGTTTACTGCATGCGTTAACAGTAAATGAGTTTGGTGGTATTACAAGATGTAATAATGCCGAAATTATAATCAGGCTCTTGGTCTTTTAGCATTGCAATTATCGCACAGAACCCCGAAAGAAATGATACTGGACACACAGGGAAGCTGGTATCTTTGATTCATTCTTCTACACATATGCAAATCCTAATAATTAAATCCACTAGCTACAAAAAAACTCAGAAAATGCTTCATGTCTAACTTATGGTGAGAGTTCTTTTATCATGCGGTGTACGGTTTGAGGAAGACAACAAGTAGGGTCATTACGAGTTTCCCGGTATCCTGCAGGTAATTCCGACAGGATACTGGGATACTGACCTACCGTTACCAGTATGTTCCAGGAGCCGGCAATGGCAATACATCCGCATTCCATGGGATTGCTGGTATTTCCGGTATGGTAATAACAGTGCCGAAAATACTGGCTGTTTTTTTCAAGTGTGGGCCTGATTTACCCACCTTAAAGTTTGCCAGTCCGGGAAAAGTGCCAGTTCCGTAATTAAGCCACTTTTATTGGCACTTATCGCAGACCTGCAAATTTATAATGACCCTAAATAACAATAATCCCCTGGCTCAGATCAAATTCTGAAATAAACTTTGAGATCAGTAGTTAGGAAACAATCTTATCTCAATAAATATTATGTTTGATTCCAAACCAGAAAAGTCCTCAAGGATATGGACTGGTCTGGCAGAGGTGATGGCCTATGAAGAGGTAATATGTGGAACACACTGTCACGGTAAGCCAGCTTTTCAAATGTATGCTTTGAAACAAGTATAAAACATGTTTAAGTCATAGGGAATATTTGTTTCATTAAGAGAAGTACAAAAGCGAACGAGCTAAAATGCTTTGCCAGGATTGGACTATTTGAGTTCAAGCTAAAACAGCAAAATACAGTTCTTACAGGTTTTATTGAAATTAAATGTTTGTTTCAGGAAAACCTATGTTTAACTAGGCATCAGCAGATTTCCATTCAAAGTGTATTATTCCCCATCGTATTGTCATAAGATTAAGTACAAATAACAGCAGATTCAGAGATCACACATTCAAATTAAAGTGACATTATCTGTACACAGCATTTCATACAGTGGTCTAGCTTTCTGTCTATCTGTCTGTCTCTCTCTCTAGCTTTGTCTCTGCCTGCATCCATCTGTTTCTCTCAGTCTTGATGGGTGAAGAGTTTTGTTAAAAGATGCGTATTGTACGGTGTGTTTTTTTTTTTTGGCAAAGCAGCTATTATATAACAAAAAATGGAAATTATTGAATTGTACCAATATTGTAAACCGGTGCTTGTTGAAAGTTTTACAATATTCCTTTCTAAAGGGAACTTCCAGCATATTTTAATCATAATAAGAATGGTTCATAGGCTTATCATGGGATTTAAATTTCGCTGAGTTGGACCTTAAAGGGGAGAATTAGCATGAAGTATAATGCTAGAGGTAAATCCTCCATTTAAAGGTCAAATTTAGAATTTGGCGATGAGGTTAAAACAGCAGCAAGTCTGTTTCTGTCCAAAAAAGTGGTGTTAACTGCATTACTGTCACATTTTACTGCACCACCAAACTCGTAATGAGGCCCAACGTTTACTTTCTACATGCAGAGTTTCAGCTGGATATCCTGGTAAGGCTGGCTGTGCACATACTCAATTGCCAATTTGCTGACAACCTAACAATATCGCACATATAGGATTTTCCTCATAAAATACACTTTCCAAGTTTTCAGTGTGGAGGTATGGTTGACCAGAAATAATTCCTGAGACAAGAGGCAAGGTTTCCAAAGAAGGTATTGGTATTTTATATTTATTATCAGAAAGAGAAGAGTTTCGACAAGAAGCTTAGCACATGAGCCCATATGGACACATGGAGCACTCCCAGTTCTGAGTGCATTAAAAAAGCATTTAGACAATGTACAATATTTACATATATGTTCAGGTGATGGGAAGTGTGGGGGGATCAGGCGGGAGAGACTTTGTTGCCAGATGAGTCAAGAAGACGTTTTTTCAAGGAAAGCCTTGTATCCTGATAAAGTCGGGATGGACCAGATATCAGAGGGAAGGGAGTTCCAATGGAGGTTGAGGAAGGTGTGAAAACCAGAGATGGCACAGGGAGGACAGAGAACATGCAGGATGAGAAGCACTGGAAAGCAAAGATACAGTTGATGTCAAGGATGAGGGGATCACAGAAAGAAAAATGCTGAGGTGAGAGGCTATGAGATTCAGGAATCAGTCTTGGATACAGCAGGTTGTGCTCATGATTTTTCATGCTCTGAGTACACTACAGATTAGCTAAGCAAAGTTATTGCAGCACAGGGCCTATCAAATGTTGATATGTAGCACCAGGCGGCTTCTTTAAAATCGCTGCAGGCTTAGAGGCAAAGCAACTTGAACTTTGTATTCTCTTGAATGGAGGTAGATTTAAGGGTTGCTAAAAATCTGCCTGTCAGGAAGAACGTGAAAAGAGGACTGCCATTACAAGAGATGGTCTGACCTGGGAGGATGCATCCTGAGCCACGCCCACGTTGCAACCCAGAAGACGGCGCCAGACGGAAGGAAGACAGAACTCTCTGAGCTGTCTACTTACGACAGAACGAGCATTCATATTTGCGTCCCGAGGAGCAGCCTTACTAGTTACGGCTCCCCGCTTCTTTACGGATCCCTTGCATTGGGTACACCCACACCCTTAAGAACACACGGGACGTTTACCCTGAAGCCTCATACAGATAACATAGCAACCAGATGGACATTATATCTGGATCCGCCTTCCAGCACCAAATAGTGATGACTTCAACGCTCTGCGCATTTATCACCTTTAGAGCACCCTTTGGTGGATTGTTTGAGGAGTCATTATAGACCATCTTACTGATGGTAATACGTGGACCGACAAATGTTTTTGTTTTTATGGATGTATATTTAACAGAAATTAGTAGTAGCAAATTCATTTCACGCTACTATCTGTATTTCTTTGTAGATAGAATTCAATTGTTAAACACCCAATTGTTGGGTTGGTTTCTGTTTTTTTCTCTATCTTAAGCATACAGCGCCGTGGGCGCAACACAGTGTGTTAATTGTTGACATAGACTTCACAGCTCCCTGACGAATTTCCCTTCATTTGGTTTATACCCTTTTTTGTGTGGTTGTTGGAAAGAAACATGTTGGATGATTGTGTGTTGAGAAGGGTGTGTATGGAATATTTTGAATCAGAGAATGCTATGCTGTTTGAGAAAACTCTGTTTAATTTGTTAAAACGACTGCGTATTTGCACTTGCACAAGACACTTTATTTGCAAAATACCTCAAACCTCGGAGGGCAGTTACTTTGCCCAGCCCCACACACCCGCTAGACCGACTGTCTGTTCTATGTTTTTGCACTGATGTCTTTTTATTGTTGAAGCTGAAGAACAAAAGAGGAAAAGTTGAGTGGAAGTAAACCACATTGTTCCTCTCCCTAGAATCATTCAATGTCAGTACAACACTTGTAGTGTACTGTTATGTTCTTCATTTCGTGTATATATATTTTCTTCTGTGTATTTTTGTGATTGACTTTTGTATATCAATAAAATTCATATAACTTTCTAGACTGTAGAAATTGCCTGCTAATTTAATGAAAGAGGGGCAGACCACTTTTCAATTATATTGTTGGTCCAGAGGTTACCCGTGTGAAAAAAACAAGATGCCCATTTGACCCTATTGTAAATTACTAAAGGTTGTTGACCTTTTTGAGAGTGCTTGATTACGGGCCTTTTTCTTCCCCTTCTACCTCCTGTTTGTGTTATTGGCTGCGAGGAGAACATGTCAGAGAAAACTCCTCTTTGTGACCTAAAATAGCTTTTAGTGTTGCATATTCTATGCATGCCGACTCAGTTTTCCTATACCCTCCCCCAGTAATATGTTTCCAACATGGCTTTTGTTCAACATCTCCAGCACCTTCCCATACCCCCAATAAATACTCATTTTAGGCTATCATCTGAAGGACTCCCTTCCCACTACGTGAGCTTCCTGCACACAGAGTCTAAAGATACATCTCACTGATGACACAGAGTGTGAGAAACAAGTCTGGAGATGCTTGTGGTCTTCTGCAGAAGGGATGTGGTGGACTAACCTTCCTCAAGGTAACGATTATATATTATTGATCTTGGATTTTGGACTACTCTTGTTATACAAGACCCCTGTTGGTTGCAAGGCATCAAGGGAGCACAGAAAGAGAAAGGTTTGATTGAGTGGACAGAAGAAATGAAATCTTACTTGCAGGACCTCAAGACTGTGATCGGTAATGCTCCAGTCTTGGCAACCCCGGATTAGGACACTTCCCGTGTGAGCAAGCTTTGGAGGTGGCAGCCTTTGCTATGTAAAAGTCTTCAACCATTAATACGGGCTTCCCGGCGACACTGTATGTGGAACATGCAGTTTTTGCGATCTTGGAAAAATCTAAATCATCCCTCGCCACGCAGTGAGCTTCGCGATATGAGGTCATCTTGTCATGTGCCTCCATACATTTAGTGAGGTGTCATACAGTCAATCCTGCAACATTCTTAGCCGAACCAGTGAAACATGATGATGTTGTACATGTGACTTATGAGGGAGAAGGAGATGAGAGTATGAACGTTAAGAAAGATGCATTAGAGGGAGGGGAGGTGCTCATCCCTGATGGTTCATCGATAATCAATCAGGATACAGGTGAAAGGCACACAGGAACGGGAGTTGGGGCCTTGTGGATGGTGAGCACCAAATCTAAGAGAAAAAGAGATTGCTTTCACATTATATACGCAGGCGACAGAATTGGTAACTCTCATACAGGCGATAGACTCGAGTAAAGGAAAGGAAGTCACTATTCATTCTGACTTTGCCATCTCACTTACACTGTGCAACCAGGGCTTTCGAGATGGCAGAAGAGAGCATTTTAGGAGATCTGACGGGTTACCCGTCCACCATGCTGAGCTACTATCCAGGCTAATGAAATTGTTAACACTACCAGCAGAGATATCCATTGTTAAATGTGCTGTGCTTACTAACAATACTGACTTAAATGTGCTTGGGAATAATGCGGCTGACATAGTTTGAAAGGAGGCAGCGTATTTGCCATTTACATATTCGCCGATCACAGAAACTGTGTACCAACAGGTATAGTTACCAGTCCCGTATACTAAAATTCCTCTGATTCAAATAATAGAAATTCAAGAGAGAGCAGCAAAGGATGAGAAGGAGCTGTGGGTGAAACAAGTGTGTGCCCTCTCGCCCACAGATTTGTTGTGGAGACAGGAACTTACAGGCAAAGTAGTAATGCCTCTGGAGTTACTTATTGTGGCTCTGGAGCAGCTCCATTACCCTTTGCACATGTCTCAGCGACAAATAGCAGCTGCCAGGAGGATTGGTTTGCCCCTAACTTGCAGGAACAAGTAAGTAAGTTCATATCTAACTGTGTGATATGTCACCAGTTCAAAACTGAAAATACCATGAAGACTTGCCCCGACCTTCGGGACCCTTAAGAGAGCTCCACAGCAACTATTTGGACATGATAAACAAGTGCAGTAATTCTCGTTATCTCATCGTTGTCATTTGTCCATTCTCCTGATGGCTTGAGGCTGGGCCCTGTGCACACCATGATGCTAAATCAGCTGCGAGATTCTGGGTGCGGGATGTATTCTCATGGTGGAGTATGTGCAAAGTCTTGAGGTTCAACAATGGAACGAGGCCAACGGACTCATAGAAAGAATGAATGGACTGTTAATAAAATAGGTTATCCAAATTGTGTTGTGAACCTAAACAGTCATGGTTGTTTTGCCTGGCAAAACATGGCTCTGTTTTATTTAAGGACTCAGCCGGGGAAGGATCATCACTTTTCGTCCAATGAGATGGTGACGGGAGAAGGATACATACAACACACTCACCAAGTCCTCAGAGATTCTAGAAGAGGAGTTTGAGCTTACCTTAGGGACTTAACCTGAGCTGTTAGAATTATTTCTTCACAGGTTGTTTCCTCACATCGACAGTCGGTTGGGAGTACAGATTTATTTTAGTCATGTACCGGATGTAGTACAGATTCGGAAAATAGACCTTGAGAGGTAGTTTAGTCCAAAGCATAATGTTTTATGAAAGTATGCATGGATGACCATGTGGCTGCTGCACAAATATCTTGTACAGGAACACCCCTTTTTTAAGTGCTGTTGAAGTTGCCATGCCCCTAGTTGAATGAGCTCTTAATCCCTCAGGGGGATCTTTTCCAGCTAGCCTATAACACTCTGCTATGGCTAAGATTATCCATCTTGATAATGTTTGCTTAGTTACAGCTAGTCCTATTTTACGGGCAGTGTATCCCACAAACAGTTGGTCACACTGACGTATTTTTGACAATCTTGAAATGTAAAAGCTAAGAGCCCTTCTAGGATCTAACCTATGTAGTCTTTCCTCTTCCTTACTTGTGTGAGGAGGAGGGTAGAAAGTAGGTAGTATTATTTTTTGTGACAGGTGAAAGTCTGAAACGATTTTTGGCAAAAAAGAAGGTTTGACTCTAAGGACAACTTTATCTTTATAAAATATGGTGTGAGGAGGACAACTAGAAAGTGCCTGCAACTCACTTACCCTGCAGGCTGAGGTCAATGCAATTACAAGTATTGTTTTCAGAGTAAGAGGCCTTAATGGGCAGAAATGGAAAGGCTCAAATGGTGCACATGGCAGAAATTTCAGTACCAAATTTAAATCCCACACAGGAACTTGAAAAGGTATTGGTGGAAATACATTGGTTAAACCTTTTAAAAATTGTGTTATTAAAGGTATTTTAAAGTAAGTTTTTTCTTCTGACGAGCGCTTGAAGATAGATAGCGCTGCTACGTATCTTTTTATCGTACTAACCTGGAGCCCCAGATTAACCAAATGTAATAGAAAAGATAATACTATTGGAATATCACATTGAAAAGGGTCCACATTCTTATACCTGCACCAGTTACTGAACTTATTCCAACGACACCGGTACAGAGATTTCGTTGCTGGCCTTCTGGCCGAAAGCAAAATCTCCATAACATCACCCGGAAGGTCCTAATCCTTGTATCTCAACCTCTCAGAAGCCATGCGTGAAGGTTGAGTATGTTGACCTATGGGTGGAGAACGTGACCTCCCTCTTGCGAGAGAAGATCCTCTCTTTTTGGAAAACGTATTGGAGGGCAGATGGACATATCGAGAAGGTCCGGGTACCACGTTCTCCTGGCCCAATCCGGGGCAATTAGGGTCATGGTTTTCCTGACCTTCCTCAACCTCCTGATTACTTGATGGATTACAGGGACTGGAGGAAACGTATATAGCAGTGGAAACTCCCACTCCACTGCGAATGCGTCTCCTAGAGATCCTCTCGGGGGAAATTCCTGTGAACAGTACAGTTCAAACTTCCGGTTGGTACCGGTCGCGAACAGATCCACTTAAGGGGTTCCCCAAAGGGTGAAGATCTCTTGAAGGACTTCCTGAGCTAGTTCCCACTCGTGGGAGACTGTGCTCTGCCTGCTCAGAGCATCCGCCACTGTGTTTTGCTCTCCTGTTAGGTGAATGGCAGATAGAGAGATCCCTTCTTGTATTGCCCAGAACCAGAGCTGCATTGCCTCTCTGCACAGTGGTAGTGACCCTACTCCACTTCTCTTGTTGAGGTAGTGCATGGCCACTGTGGTGTCCGTCATTATCAGGACATTCTTTCCCGTACAGCTGGCAGGAAGGCCTTCAGTGCTAGTCTGATTGCCCTCAGCTCTAATAGGTTGATATGTAGTTTGGACTCTGATGGAGACCAACGACCGCTGATCGTCAACTCGTTGGTGTGAGCTCCCCATCCTGTAAGGGAGGCATCCGTCACTACTGTTATCTCCGGCCATGGTTGCCAAAAAGATTCCCCTCTGAGGATGTGCTGTCTGCAAGCCCACCATTGTAGATCCTGTGCCACCCTGGTTGGAACTTGTAAAAGAACTGACATTTTCCCTGAGAATTGGGACCATTGAGTTCTGAGAGCCCATTGAAGGGATCTCATTCTCAATCTGGCTTCTGGCAGCTGAAAAATGCAACATGCCATGAGACCGAGCAACCTGAGAAAATCGAAGGCCGGTAGATACTGGGCATTCTGGAATTGTGTTACCATCTGCAGAATTTGGTGAGCTCTCTCTTCGGGAGGCAAGGCTTTGCCCGAACAAGTATCCAAGACTGCTCCTATAAACTGGAGCTTCTGTGATGGTATCATGTTTGATTTTTTTTAAATTCAGAGAAAACCCTAGTTTGTGAAGGAAGTGGCAAGTCTTGGATAGATGGTCCTGGGCTTGTTCTGGGGAACGTGCCCTGATCATCCAATCATCCAAATAGGGGTAGACATGAATCTCCTCTCTTCTGAGACTCGCTGCCACTACCACCATCAACTTGGTGAAAACTCTTGGGGCGGAGGTCAACCAGAATGGCAGAACTCGAAACTGATAGTGAGAATTGCCAATCGCGAACCTCAGGTACTTTCTGTGCTTGAGATGGATTGGCACATGAAAGTAAGCATCCCGAAGGTCCAATGATACTAACCAGTCTTAAATTTGGAGAGCCTGAAGGATCTGAGAAAGAGTGACCATCTTCAACCTGTCCTTCCTGAGGAACTTGTTCAAGTTTCTCAAGTCCAAGATGGGTCTCAGTCCTCCGTCCTTCTTTGGAATGAGGAAATATGGGGAATACCAACCCTTGTTCCTCTCCGCTACAGGTACATGTTATATTGCACCTTTCTGTAGCAGGTTTAAAACTTCCCGCAACAGGAGCGGATCTGGATTTGTTGTATTCCGGTGGGTGATTCTGAGGTTTCTTTTGAAAGGGAAGGCAGTAACCTTGGGATACTGTTTCCAGTGCCCTAGCATCTGAAGTAATGCCCCACCGTTCTTTCAGATGCTGTGAGATCCTGCCTCCCACTGGGGTCTTGTGGGTCAAAACCTCAGAGTGGTTTTGCGGCAGCTCCAGCAGCGGCTGAAGTGACAGATGCCGCTGCTGGGGCAGATCTAGCACCTTTTCCTCGCCCCCGAGGACATTTTCTTTGTCCTCTTTGACTGGCCTGTCCCCTTCCTCTCCCAAATGAGGAGTAAACACAAAAGGGACGATCCCTCCAGGAAGATGAGCCTGTGTAGGGGCATTGTTGAGGCTGTCTTATAGCTGCACTGAGTGATTTTGCAGCTGCCTTGGAGGTCTGCAGCTTTTCTAAACTTTCATCTGCTTTGCTGCCAAACAACCTCGAGCCGTCAAATGGCATATTAAGAAGTCTAGATTGAACATCTGGTGCGAAACCTGACTTCCTTAGCCACGCAAATCTGCGTGGCACTGCACTAGATGCCATGGACCTGCTGATGCTGTCAGCTGTGTCCAAACCTGCTTGAAGGCATTATCCCAAAGCCTCCTTGCCATCCTTTATTATGGATAGGAAACCATCACGTTCCTCTCCTTCCGGGATGTGTTGAGCTGCCACTGACATGCAGTCCTGCAGAGTATATGTAAATCTCGCCAGAGTGCAAGACACATTCGTGGATTTTAGAGCCATGCTCCTTTAGACCATGCATTAATCTTTTTGTCATCCCTATCCAGGGGAATTGTAGGGTATGTAGCATTTTTTGTTGATGTGGCTGCTTTAACTACCAGGCTTTCAGGAGATGGATGCTTACTCGAGTACTCTGGATCAGAATCACAGGGTCTATATTTTGCCACATATTTTTTATCTACTGCTGGAATGGATTCAGGTTTTTCCCAAGCAGCATTTACTCTCCTTTGCAGGGCAATATGAAAAGGAAATATGGGGTCTGGTTGAGGTCCTCCTGATAGGATATCCGTCATGTCATCATCCTGGTATAAAGGTGTGTTTCTACCCCATCCCATAAATTCTGTAACTTTATTCATAAGTTTTCTATAATCCAAATCAGCATGCTCTGCTGGATAGGGTTTTTCAAACTCGTATTCAGGGGACGTATCTAGTCCACTTGCAGATTGTAAACATTCATAAAGATCTTGCATTTTTGATTGAGGATTAATTAATTCCTCAGGGACTTCTCTTGTACCATATTTTACCCCTGCCGATGAAACTTCAGGTTCATCTTCTACTTCATGCTCCTCATTTCCTGAAGACATTTCTCCATATATGGATGATATAGTTTGGAAAAAATCATGCCTGCTTTCTGGGTGAAATACTTTCTCAGGTATAGGTTTTAATATTGGTGTTGATTTCACCCCTGTAATTGGTGTCGACCTCGACAGAAGCGTCGATGTTGTGGCTATTACCTTCGATGTTGTCGAGGTATTCTTCGATGATTTCAAAGGCGCTATGAATGTCATCGAAGGAGCCTTCGAGACAATCAACGCCGTCAAAGGAGTCTTCAAGGTCGTCCATAGTGTACTCGACGTAACTTTTTTCGGTCAGGTCGTCGACCCCTTATACTCGACAGCCTTCGATGGAGGCCTCGAAGATGTTTTCGTCGAGGCTTTCGAGGACGTATACTCTAAATGCTTCCCACTTTTTAGGGGAGTCATGCTTTGTTGGACACGTAATAACTTCCTCTGATGTAGTCGAGGAAGAGGAAGAGGGAGACCGGTGTCATCTTTTCTTCTCTTTTTTGGACAAAGAAGAAGAGGACTTTCTCGATCTACTCCTCAATCTAGATTTTTTATGGTGTTTCGCCAAAGACTCAGCTGAGTCTTTCTTCCCTCTCGAAGAAAACTTCGAGGATTCCTCCTCCACCGCCAGTTTACCTCTTCTTTCTTTCAAGGCCTTATGGGCCATTGGCTGACAAGAACCGCAGTCGTCGATTCGATGGTCGGAACCGAGGCACCAGAGGCAATTACGATGAGGGTCGGTCACCAAAATTTTTCTCCCACACCTTTGGCATTTCTTAAAACCCGTTTTCGGTGTGGACGGTTATGAAGAAGACGACATAATTAGTTATAACTGAAGCGCTGTTTATCTCGATCTGAAGTGAAGCTAATGGAAAAACAGAACTGAGGCCAATGGGCGCGCTCTAGGCTTTTATACAACAGATGACGTCGGTGCTCGACGGATGCCACCGAGGGACATCGACGCCGTCGCCTCGAGTGGAGCGCCCTCTGCTGGAGAGAGGAACATTTTTCCGAAGCGGAACTGAAGGTAAGGATATATATCTAAGATGAGGAATATGTGGGAGGACACAATCCATTCGAAGCAATGTGCTCGCTTTGGAAGCAAGACGACACGGAGTGACACAGCCTTGATCCCGGGGTTTGCGCTTAGAAACCTCTGGGTATTAAGCACGTTATAAATAACCTATCATATCATTAAAATATTGCTGGTATCCTGCCGGTATACATCCTGGAATTTCCAGGATAGTATAGGTTGCGGAAAAGGGCTTTCTTTCCCTATTCCATGGAGCCCCATAGGACTCCATAGAGGGGATTGATGAAATTACTGGCACCGGAATTACCGGTGCTGGTAATACCAGCATTTTTTTGCAGTGGAGGACCAATTACCTCCAGCTTTTAGCTGGAGGTAAATCAGTCACGCCACCGGCAAACTTGTGCTTCCCTGGTGCGGTAAAAGTGCTGGTATCCGGTTTACCAGCACTTTTACCAGCATTTTTACCACACTGGGGTATTTGTAATGACCCCCATTACATTTCTTGTGCATATATGAAAGAAATAGGTCCAAAAGTATAGGAGTTAGGATGTATGTTTGGTTGTTGTTTCTCTTTTTTCTTTCTTTTCCCTGTTTAGGTGCAACGATGGATAATGATGTAAACATTAATAATATGTCTGCTAGTGTTATAGGATCTCATGAAATGTTATAAACCCGAACAAAAAGAGATACTGATTCAAATTCAACTGTAAATGAAGGGGTGGGTTTGCATAGTGTGGTGAATGTGCATGACTTGCACCAGACAATGTTTGGTATAGTCACATGAAGAAGGTGGGGAGAGAAAAGGCAGCAGACTCTTGTATGTCCGTTTGCTCATCCCCCACACATCTGGTTTTCCAATAGTATCTAGTCCTGATGGGTTGTCACCACAGATAGTATAATGTGTGGTGTGGCTTCCTTTGTGCAGGATGAGGGGATAATTTCAGTGACAAGCAGTTCAGGCAACCATCATACCAATGAATGGTCATGAATGTTTTTACAAAGAGAAAGAGGAGCACGAAGATATAAGATGTAGCCTACGATCAAAGTTGAAATGAGATGCTTTTGTTTTCATACACAATGGATGGGAGCCGGGGGTGCTGTAAAGCGGGAGGAATGAGAAAGTTTACTGAACAAGTGGAGAACATTAATGTTGGGGCCTTCTGGGGCCTGGGGCCTCAATACCTTCAACTCTCTCTTCCTAAATATCTCCCTTTTCGAGCTCTTCGCTCATCCGCCTCCAACTCCCTCCGGGTCAGTCGCTTCTCAAAGTTACGAGTTGTTGGTAGATCTCTTTCTTCGGCTGGGGCCTCCCTCTGAAACAACCTCTTTGAAACTTGAGGAAAACCATCTCCGGTTCCGGAAGCACCTCAAAACCTTTCTCTCCTCCTCTCTCCTGCTGAACTCCTGGCTGAAACTGCAGTGGCCCCCTGGCCACCCTGTGATCTTGGACCCAGATCCCCTCCACCGCCAGTTGCACACCTGCACTGCCTTCCTTGCAACCCACTCACTTGGGGACTGTTTTCTGTATGCCTACAGTCCCCTACCTGCACTTGACACCTGATGTCTGCACTTACCTTTGCACTTGCCACAAGCTGGCCGCACTTTTTATTTATTGCTTTTATTTATTCTATTTATTTTTTTCTGTCGATCCCATGTACTGCACTGCCCTTTCCCCTTTCCCATGCACTTGCACGATCACAATGTCACCTGGCCTAGTAAGATCGTTGTCTCTGTAGTCCCTCTGTTCCCCCTCCCTTGCCTCGTCGCTCCTTGGAAACACTTGTGTATAGGCGCGTTATAAATGCCATATCATATCTATCATAATGAGGAATGTTCAGAGTTATGGAATGTATATGTAAAATTATTGACGTGACTGAACCCAAGAGAAAGACCGGTTAAGATCGAGTCACTTACACATTTGTCCGTGTGTTTTAGGGGCAATGCCACCACACCAGTCGGGACTAATACTAACTGTACCAGAACTTCGCGAGTTGCGGACTTGGCCGGTGGGACCTCTGCCATCCTTGCGGAACCCTAGTTGACCTTCAACCCCAACTGCCCGGAAGGGAGTGTGCAGCATTGCTACCTTACACTCTTTTGTCCTGGTTGTCCTTGAAGCCCATCTGGTACTTTTTTAATGTGCCGCCACAAGCCACTTTTGTTCCCGTTGAGTGCATCTGGACTTGAAACTGTTGTAGGACATAACATGGCTGAACGTTTGAGATGAACTAACCGTAGCAACTACTTCAACAACATCAGCTTCTTCAGAGGCGTTAAAGGTAGGGGTGTACTGAATAGTAGATTTAAGTATTCGGCCGAATACCGAATAGTTTGACAAGTATCCGACTGAATCCGAATACGGAGCCAAATAGTTGCATTTTTAATAAAGTTATGTAGACAAGAAAAACACTTTGTAAATTTAAAACACACTTTAAAATATGTATATCCATTTTTTATTGCATTTCTTTTCTCTGTTGACTACATAAGATGTTTGTATAAACCCAGAAAGGAATACATTATCAGAAAAGAGATTGCGATGGAAGCAATCTTTGAATTGAACATTATTATTACAGTGTGGCCCTCTGCTTTGATTTTTGTGGGACCAGCGTCCTCCTTTTTGGGTGCCATTACTGGTTTCAGAATTAGGTTAATCTGTTCATACTTTGACAAGCCTTTCATTTTGTGTCTTCCTTGTCCAGAAATGGCTGGTACCTGACTCCACGCTGTGCATATAGGTTTTGACTCCGTGCCTCCACCTTTCTTCATCTGCAGAAATATATTGCAGGAAGTTCCTGTTGCACGATTGGAACCCCACATTTGAGACCTGCAGGGCAACCTGCATGCTTTCGTTAACCCTATGAAGTTCTTTCATTGTGCAGAGCACAACTACATGACTGGGGTACCTCACGTCACTGGTCAAGGCACTGATGTGTTGTGTTTACATTTTTTTAAAGGGGTGGATTTTAGCAAGAGGTAGAGCCAAAGTCCATTAGAGTATCAATATAAAACATTTAAATGGGAAGGACAAATTGCACCTGACTTTTGGAGAGTGAATGGGATTTCTTTACCCAATATTGTTTTTAATGTGTCAATAGTACAGCTATAGAACCCCAATAGTTTTCATGATTTACTGTAAACTTGTACTGCTTCTAGAGCATTGTGGAGCATGTGCTAAGTAATGTCACTTTGAGAATGTTTTCATTGTATTTACATGAGCTGTTGGATAGCTACATATTTGATCAGGCTGCTTTGTAAACATGCACATAT
Organism: Ambystoma mexicanum; assembly: GCF_040938575.1. Lineage (NCBI taxonomy): Eukaryota > Metazoa > Chordata > Amphibia > Caudata > Ambystomatidae > Ambystoma > Ambystoma mexicanum. The sequence goes on from NC_090924.1 coordinate 1,391,432,337, forward strand.
TCTGAACACTCAGAGGCAGTGTGAAGTTGGCACCACACTGTGGGCCTCATTACGACCCTGCCGGTCTGGAAAGACCGGTGGTGGTAAAAACGCTGCCACCGTTCTTTCCGGACCGGCTGATTTAGAGTCCTGCAGGCGGGAGGTGTCACTCCCGCCAGGTCAGACCTGGCGGGACTAACGCCACCCGCCTGCAGGCGCAAATGGAAACACCATCTACGTCATAGACGGAACCAGTGTTTCCATTGTCCCCATCCCCATGGAGTCCTATGGGACGCCATGGGAATGGGGACTTACAGAATTCCGCCTCCGGAATTCCTAGGTCACCAGGGTAATAATGCCCCGGTGATTCCGGGAATCACAGAGGCGGAATGGTAATACGGGTCCGGCGGTAGCCTGCTGTTTTTTCCGGCGTGGTTACCGCCGGACTCGTAATGAGGCCCCGAGTCTGAAACATAAGTCAGGAACTGCATGTTACCGGGCTTGGTGCCCAGAGTCACACTATCCTGTATAGGAGCCGCTACTCCAAAGCTGTGCTTTTAGTATCTCTCGTTAATGAAAATGCCAGTGTACCTGGCTCGTGTAGAAAAAAATGTCTTGGTGTCCTGAAACTAGGGGTGTAACTTTAGCTTCGAGTAAGGATTCAAGTACGTAAATGGCCGAAGCCGAATAACTGCTTTTCAGCTGAATTTCAGCCGAATACTTACTTGAAGCTGAAGTTAGATACATACCTAGTTAAAGGAGGTGCCTGAATACTTTAGACTCTTTAGTTTGAGTCCCCACTCTTCTTGCTCTGGGTGTCAAAGCTAAATGGCTCCAGATCACCCGGTATGAACTCATTCAACTGCTTAATCATTCAGAGACTGCCTTTATTGCCATAAGTGAGGAGACGGAAGGCCCTGCACCTTCCGAATCGGTACACTCTGGACCTTTATACCCCAATGGAAGGCAGTGTATGCCAAAAGATACAGGTTTCATGCTGCACATTCATGCCGCCTAACGATTTGGAAAATGGGACCCTATTAAATACAATACAAGAATTACATAATCTGCACGAGGCCATGGAGAGCGCGCCTGGAATCAAAGATGACACTTGGTATGAAAACTCTTTGCCTGGGATCCATCATGGATGAGTCTGACTATGAAGAAACTGATGCCACTTTTCGTTCATCTGCTTGTCCTGTATTGTTTCTGCCAAGTACTTTTAAGATGCTGCTCTTCTAAGTAACCTCAAACCGCCATTATTATATCAGTCACTCTGTCCACAGGTAGGTGCACTTCCATCTCAAACCATATAGGCACGCCTTACTGTGTCAAGGTTGATTGGCCCTCCAAGTATTGTTTTGTGTCTTCCACTGAATCTAGATAGTTATGTGGAGGGATGGGTAGTTGTGAGAAAAATGGAGGGTGGTTATTTATGTCTTGTATGCCAGAGGAACATGCTCAAAGTGGAAAGAGCATGCAGGATGTCTGTAAGGTTTGGGTTCTGTCAAGGGACAAGAAATTAATTTGGTAGTAAATAAATTAACTGAAGGGGGAATGTTGGGATAGATGTTTTAGGTCCTAACACGAGAAAGATGGTCACACTAAGTAAATTGTTCTAGGCCATGGTGCGGGTGGGTTAGATGCGATGTTGCAACTAAATATGTTTTCAATCTAGTTAGAAGAATAGAAATGAGTGTTACTTGGTATTTTAGTTGGATACATTTTACAGTCAAAGTAGGCAGCAACTTGAATAGCAGTAGCGTGGTTACAATGTATTGTCCAATGTACAATTTCTAGCACTGAGAAGTATGTAGTGGGGAGTTTTATGCATGCACTAGAGGAAACTAACATGTGGGCATTCAACAATAGTTTAGATTGCCGACATATATAGGGCACTTGGAAATATGGGTTAGTTGCGGGTACATAGAGACATAACAGGTTTCAGCTATTCAGAGTTTTAGTAGGCCGCAGAGTCGCAGTCACATGAATGGGTTTTTGCCATGTTTGGAGAGCTGTATGACCAAAGTCATGCAAGGGGGTAGGAAGCGAACCGTATATGGCCAGTTGTGATAACATCGCAAAGGGCGTGAGGCGAGAACAGAATGGAAAGCCATTTGTTCGATTTGTATGGCCGATTGGGTTCTTACATGCAAAGTGTAATTTCCCTGGGAGCACGAAGACTTGTTTTTTGATAGCCAGAAAGGCCCAGTTACATGGAGGGTTAAATTGACAGATGATGGTTTATGGGCTTTCAGGGAAATAAGTAGAATGTATGTCAAAGGCTATATGACATGCAGTCGCAAACAGGATTACGTGTAGGAATGCAGGGGAAATAGTCTGAGATGCCGGAACATCTGGGAGGATACGGATTTACTGCTGCTTCAAAAGAGTGCTTATTTATTTCTCTCCCTCCCCTTGCCTCAAAGTATTTATGGAAAGCTTTGCACAATCACCATCTGTGTTATTGGATTTCTGTCACATGGTCTGAATAATAAACTGAGTTATTCATGAATGATAAATGTATTTTGTGGAGTACACCATAACTGACTATGAAAGACATGTCAAAGGGGATGTACTTTGTGAATGTGTCCAATTTGGTTTTAGAGTTAGGGGGATTAAATGACGTTGTATTAGAGTTAGCCAATGGGGAACTGGAAGGTGACTGTACAAAATATTTTAGATTATATAAATTGTCTAACTGTATATATAAAATGAAACCTTGTTGTCATTCGGAGCGAATCGGGTTAGTGTTCAACTGCAAGGAATTGACTACTCCCCACCCCCGATAGTTAGCATGTAATAAACTTGTGTTTCTGACAAAGTGCATTCATTTCTTTGTGGAAGCTGTTCTTTCACATTAGAATTTTTGAGTCACTTCCTTACATTGAATTCTTTTAATTGCTTTTGCTTGTATCCCACTACAAATCTTAGAAATGGAATGTGCTTTTTTTCAACGTGGGACATGAAAGAATCCTGGAGAACCACCATGCACTACGATGTAGGGAAATGAGAAGAGCAAATAAATCAGTGCAAATAATGGAACAGCGGATCTTAAAATTGTGTTTAAATCAGAAATTGACAGGGATGGGGTACAGATATTGGGGGAACACATTTCAAAAGCCAGGTGGATAAGACTAAGAAAGTACAGTTGAAAAGGATTTTTTCAAAAGGAGACAGTTTCTGGAGGAAGAGCATGTGACAGCAGTGGCCTTTTGTGATAGTGGTACTGAGGATCTTTTTTGATAAGCAAGTCAGGTTCCAAATGTGGAATTCTGCACGTGAAGGGCGTCACATTTTTAAAAGCAATCAGTGAGCAAATGAAAGCCAATGAAGTGATCTGACTCCTTGTGTTGCATGATCTCTTCCCTACAGTCTGTACAAACTGAAAGCTACTGAATGTTTGAGTCCAGGAGTCCCAGATTGACATGATTAGCAAAGTAGTGACAGGACAAGACCTACCACAACTGCTATGACTCATCGGGGGTAGCCGTCTGGATGCTTTCACTTCATTACTTGCACTGTACATTCCATTGCCTATTATTTACCTGTGAAGCATGGTTTGGTCGGAAGCTTCTCCCCAAAGGATGCTTTCGAGCCAGCGTCTGTGTGGAGACAGCCTTCCCCTTGTTCTCTGCCTTAAAACCTGGATCTATATCCGAGTTGTTCCACACCACTCTTTGTGTATTTGGGGCTGGATCTCAGCAACAATGTTTTAATAAATAACAGTCGTCACTTATAGGATTAAGGGAAAGTCTTGGGCAAAAATCACACCAAGGTAGGGGTGTTGCTAGGTCTGAAAAAGATCTGAGGCTACGCTGATGTCGGAACTGTTGGGACTCTGGGCTGCTAGCGTTTTAGTTGTAACCCCTGAGCTTCTATCCGGGTCTACAAGCAAAATAACCTGGTTATAGCACAACCCCCCGCCAAGTTCCCCCTAGCAACGCCTATGCACCAGGGTATTTTCAGAAAGTACACAGCTAGGCCAGAGCCGTAGCCCTGTGGGCCAGAGCTCTGAGTTCCATGAGCCTACTAATCCTATCGGTTTATGGGCACGTTTGGTTGGTAGGGAGGCCTGGTGTCTGGTTGGTATAAACACCTGGTATCTAGAAGTACTGCACACCTCTCTGCTTCTGTGTTGGTTTCTGCTTTGAGGTCCACAACAGCAGAATCCAAAGCTGGATTAAAGTCTGTGGAGCCATGGGAACAAGGCGCATCAAGGGCCTTACTGAGCACTGCGCCGAAAGGCAAACATTGAAGCAAGTTGACTCAAACGTCTGAAAAAAAAAATAGAATAAAAATAGGCCTCTAGAAAATGACATAAAATAAGAAAAAAATAAAGGTACCCAGTTGAAAATAGCTTTGTCTGAAAAAGGCTTCATAAAATCAGAAAACAAACTTACAAAATTGATAAACGAAACCTTCAAATTCTGAACAGGCTTAAACCACGACGCCATTGGCCACATGTTCTCCTTTTATAAGGAGTCCTTCCACTGTTGCATGGATCTGCACAACACCTGTACCCCTAATGCTGATGAAAAACTGTGCTGTACTGTTTAATTTAATTTAATATAATAGTTTGTTTTATAACGTGCCTAATACCATACCTGAGTTCAGTTTCTAAGCGCGGATCGGGGATTCGAGCTGAGTTTGCCCGGTGCTATTATCCCCTGTCACGTGGTGTGCGTCACCATATAAACTACCTGCGAACCATTATGCATCTACGGCCTACACAATGGTAAAACACAAAACGCTTTGGTTTCAGACAGGTGGATATGTTTTTTACATGGCAGAGAGTGGACACAGCGAGCATTCTGACACAAAAGCAGCTTCTGTGGGTTTTTTCCAAATATGTCACAAGCAACAGCAGTGAAATGTTAAACCCAGCACTGGGATGTTAAGCAGCAACAAGGTGCGCAGAAATGTGCAGCGCATGCAACCACTGAGCCGCGCACACGGCCACACTCATTGCATGGAGAAAACACCTGCAGCAGTCGGTGAAGCATTCATTACAATGTTTGTCATAGCGTACCTCTGGCGTCCAAAGGAGAAAACACATACTGCAGGATGGGTTACTACGCCTAGAATTACTGGAGGAGGACACAGACTTTCAGGCTCTCCTTACTTGGGGAAGTGGGTGAGGATAAGGGTGCGCTTCTCTGGGCTCAGCTTGTCTTTCTCCTGTCTCGCCTGCTCCAGCAGCTGCCGCCTCATGACCGTGAAGATGGTGCGGAGGAGCGTTCTGCCAAACACCTGGGTGGTCTCGTGCCGGGGCAAGCTGTCGCAGAACTGGGGAACATTGCAGTAACAGAGCCACCTGAAGTAGATCACAAAGAATGGTCACAACCGGCCCCTTGGACGCAGTAATGTGCGAATGTGTGGGGACAGGTACTGCAGCGCCTGGCAAAGGGATCCTCACACTGTAAACAATGTACATGCACATGTTAGTACTGGCGATTCCATGAATGTGCAACAGTTTGGGGTTTCACAAAGTGTACTGACATCATTTGCACAGGTACTGACGTACGGATCAAAATAAAGCTTTAATTAGAGGGAGGTAAACACAGCTGCCGATTTTCAGGCATCACCCTGTTAAGCAAGAGCTACCTCTGGGGAACAAAGCGCGAGCACACAGCAACCCTCAAATCTAACATTCACATGGGATTATATGTTTGTGTCCAATACATGTGAGTATGTATGTATACATATCTTATAGATGTATCCCAGTGCTCCTGAACTGTTGTTATCTGTATATTGCCTTCCTTCGCCTGAAGGGTCAAACCTACTTCCTGATAGCAGCTACGTCAAGCTAACCAGACTTTTCTAGGCTTCAACCAGGAGCTAAATAGCTCCCAGATCCAATTTCGATCCCTGTATCATCCTTTTCCTGGTGACGCCATGACCTGCAAAGTTACTCACAACATATGATAGGTATTGGCATGATATGATATGTCATTTGTAACGCGCCTATACACAAGTGTTTCACGCGCGATGAGGCAAGGAAGGGGCAACAGAGGGAGGACATAGACAACGATCTTATTAGGCCAAGTGACATTGAGATCACGCAAGTGCAGGGGCAGGGAAAAGTGCCAGGGGAAAGGGGAGGGGGCAGTGCTGTACTTGGGATCAAAACAATAACAAGTAGTGCGGCCAGCAGGTTGCAGGTGCAAGGGTAGGTGCAGACAGCAGGTGTCCAAAAGTGCAGGCAGGGGGACGGTAGGGTTACAGATACAGATCCAAGTAGGGTTGCTGGGAGGCAGTAGGGGTGTGCAACTGGGCGGGCAGGAACCTGGTCCCGAAATCAGAGGGCAGCCAGGTGACCAGTGCAGTATCAGACAGGAAATCAGCAGGGGAGAGGAAGAGAGAAGGCAGAAGCAAAGAGGTACGCCTTGAGGTGCTCCAGGAACCGAAGATGGTTCTCCTCAAGTTTCAGAGAGGCAGGGGGCTGTTCCAGAGGGAGGCCCCAGTCGAAAAAAGAGATCTACCACCAACTTGTTGCTTGGAGAAGCGACTGACCCTGAGGGAGTTTGCGGTGGAAGAGTGAAGAGGTCACATATGAAGGTATTTACGAAGAGAGAGTCGGAGGTGTTGAGGACCCAGGCCCCAGAAGGCCTTGTGGACAATGCAGCGGGTCTTGAACTTAATCCTTGCAGCCACTGGGAACCAATGCAGACATTTCAGTGCTGGAGAGATACTATCCCTGGGCTTGAGGCCAAGGACAAGTCTCGCAGTCCTGTTCCATATGCATTACAGAGGGCGGAGAGTAGACTAGAGTGAACCAGAGCTGTAGAGACAGTGAGATTCTGGGGGAAGGAAAGGAAAGGAATAATACCTCTGAGGAGATGCAGTTGGTAGTTTGACTTCTTAGAGACGTCAGAGATGTGAGGAGAAAAGGAGAGTGTGGAGTCAAAGATGACCCCGAACTTCTTAGCCTCACTGGTGGGAGCAGTAAGAGGGCCAAGGGAGGCCGGCCAGAGAGTGACAGGAAAGGAGGGTGCAGGTGTGCCAAGAGGAGAATCGCTGGATGAGTTGCATTAAAGCAGTGATCGATGGTGGAATACCACTCCTGGATAGCAGACAGACAGTCAGAGATGTGAGAAGCAGAAGAGGTGGCACAGGGCACCCTGAAAACGAGCTGTCATCTGCATAGCACTGAAAGTTGGAGCAGAGAGCAGCAATGCGGTGGGCGAAAGGTGCCAGGTATTGGTTCAACAGCCAGGGAGAGAGGTTACACCCCTGGGGAACACCACAGGTAGAGAGTGACATAGAGGAAAGGAAAGACCCAAGTTGGACCTGGGAGGGTCGATCAGAGAAGAACGAAGTCAGCCAGGCCTGGGCATGATCAGTGATACCCACGTTATCACCGAGACGGTTGAGCAGGATGGCATGGTTGACCGTGTAAAAGGCAGAAGAGGGATCGAGAAAGATGAGGGCAGAGGGGGGATTAGAATCATGGTTAGAGAGCAGGTCTTCACGGATGTTCAGGAGAGCAGTTTCCATGCTTCTGGCTGCTCTGAGGCCAGACTGATGGTCATGGAGACAACCAACAGATTCAGTGTGAAGATTAAGCTCCTTACATCCTAGTATAGCCAGGCACTGACATTTGCCCATCACATCATAAGCATGGTAATATTATAATTGGCCACATAAGCCTTATATGCCCAAGTACAAGTTTTTCCTGGTATTTACATCCAACGCGCCAAGATTCTTACACAGTTTTTCTGCTCTTGCCACCGACCTTGGGTGGTATCGCTGCACGGTATAAATCACCATAACATAACATATGGCCAGACACACATTTTGCAGGTACTGTCATCATTACATGTGTACTCACATCATTTGAAGGGTATTTCCATCATTTGCCAGATGTTGTCATTATATGCTTAGGTACGCATACCTTTTGCATGTCACTTCCATTAGATACCCAAATACTACACAATTTACTAGTCATTGCCATCATCTGCCCAGCCACACAGTTTGCTAGGTAGGGCCGTTATATGCTTCTGCACTCACACCATTTTCAAGATATTGTAATCACATGCTCAGGAACACCAACTGGCAGGTATAGCCATCATTTGCCCAATTATATACATCATTTGTTTTTTTTATGAACTCATCTCCCACAGATTCCGCATCTTGATAGACCATCTTCTCAGCATCAGCTGCCCGGACAGTTTTGATGGGCCAACAGTGCCAATAACTCTTCTGCCACTGACCCACAAGAAGATAAAGATGTTCAAAGATCATGAATCTATGGGAGAAGACTCCATCGAATGAAAATTACCTGAAAGTCATTTCTCCTTCAATGGATAGCATTCTCCTACAGATTCCTCATCTTGATAAACTCAAAGCAATAATGACAGCAGGAGGTGGGCAGGAAGTTTTACAACAACAAACTTTGCAACACTGCCCTACCAAAGTGAGTATCTCTGCCTCAAGCCAAATCCAGGCTCTGGTGCTTAGAGAACGTGTGCAATGTAGCCCGTGTGGCAGCCTGATAAAGGTCTCTATCGAGCACACCCTTCTGCAAGGCTGACGAAGCAGCCACACCCCTGGTAGAGGCAGTAAGCCCAATGACCAGGTGGAACCTCCTTTCCTACTCTCTCATAACATTCTTCGATGCATAGTAAAATCCAACAAGAGATTATCTGCTTAGTCACTGCTTGACCCAAACCTTTTTATTTTAAACACTCTTTATTTGCATTTGTAAACACGGCAACCAGACAACAGTCCCAGCTTATACCTGCCCCCAATTTCCCGTCTTTCGATCAATCCCCACAAGACCTCTCAGCCCACATCTCCCCTTCAGCAGCCTCTCCCCTTCCCTGTGAATGGGAGTCATTATAGGCACTATTACCTAAGAGTCCCCTCCAACCCCCCCCAGTTCCTCCTCCCTCCCCTCCTCGCTTCTCTCTTTCGCCCTCCTCATGGTGGTTTTAAATCGTTGGTTTTGGCCAAATCATTCAACAGCTGGCCCCAGTCTGCCGTCACCCCGTCATCTTCTATGTCAGTCCTTGCCCCGTACCAATTCTACCATACCCCATCTCCGGGTGTCCGCCTGCCATATCGTTACTGATGGCCCTTGTGGGTGTTTCCAGGCGATCGCCATATGCTGCATAGCTAATATTAATAAGAATCATGCCATTTTGTTCTGTGATTTATGTTTCTTCCCTCCTGAAAGCATCCCCCATACGCATGTTTTCGGGTTGTGTTCCAATTTTGTCCCCAATAACTCATTCACCCCTTTAACCACCCTGTCCTAATAATTCGCTATAACTCAACAATCGCAGACCATATGCCAAAGTCCCGCTTGGAACCCTACCACATCTTGGGCACTTTCGCTTGACCCAAACTTGCGGAAGCAATGCATAATTAGTCATCCCGGCGAAAATAGGCCATCCTGGCCAACTAGAAACTCAATGCCGTCTTGGGGTCCAGCCAATTGAGATTGGTCTCCTCCTTGGGATGGGTGAGGTGGTGGAAAGAAAATGGGTAGCTCCGCACTTTGGGAAACATGGAATTCCAGACTAATGTAACGGCTCAAATGGACCTGCCATTAAAAATGAAATAACCAAGTTAAGGTCCCAATTTGGAACTACAGATGACATTGGGGGAAACAAATTTACAAGGTCCTTCAAAAAGTGGGTCACAATCAGGAGGGAGAAAAAAGAGCCCTGCTCAAGTGATCTCTTGAACAATGCTAAGGAGGCTAGGTAACCCTTTATCGTGCCTATCTGTATCGTAGCGTGCCTGGGGATAACACAAAATCCATGACCACTGAAGTCGGGCATGACAAGGGATCTGCCCTCCTCCCCCTATGCCATGCTTCAAATCTTCTCCATCTGCACACATAAATGGACCAGGTATGTGCAGGTGGAGAAGATTTGAAGCATGGTATAGGGGCAGTCGTGCAGATCCCTTGTCGGTCCCACTTCGGTGGTCATGGCATTTTAAAATGTAAATGGAGCAGGTACACAGCCTACGCTGAGGCAGCAGCACCTCTAATACCTCATCCGTCAGGTCTCAACCTTTATACCTCAACCTCTCAAGAGCCATCATGTAGTTCGAGAGATTCTGTGTTCAGGTGAAGTATTCGACCTTAAGATTGGGATAAGAGGTCCAGACTCAGAGGAAGGTAAGGTGGACAAAAGGCCAATGGGAGAAGGTCCGGGTCGCATGTCTTCCTTGCCCAATCAGGGGAATTTAGGATCAGGTGAGCTCGGAACCTCCTGAGCCTCAGGAGAACCAATGGGATGACTAGGATCGGAGCGATGGAGTTTTGTTGAAGGCTGAAGACCTCTCCACCGAAGGCTGAAGACCTCTCCACCAAGAAAACGTTCCCCAGCGCACTTCTTGAGTGAAATTCCCTTGAGCAGAACTGCTTGCTGCTTGCACTTTGCGTTGTCCTGTCCCGGAAACAAGTTCACTGTTGGAGTTCCCTAAAGTGTGATGATCTCCAACATGGCATCTGGGTAGATCTCCCACTTGTGGGAGACCGTGCTCTGCCTGTCTGGAACATTCACCAACCCATTTTCTGTCCCGGCTAGATGAACTGCAGAGATCGATATTTTGTTCTTTAGCAACCAGAACCAAAGCAGGATTGCCTCTCTGCACAGGGCCAGTGACTGCGCCCCCCCCGCCCCCCACCTGTTGAAGTAGTACATGGCTAATGGTTACTGTGTGGTCCGTTAAGATCAGGACATTTCTCCCCTGGAAAGTAGGCACAAAAGCGTCAGGGCTAGCCAGACCGGTCCCCGCTCCATAAAATGGCGGTACCACTGGCACTCCACCGGGGACCAAACCTCACTCACCTGTAGATCCCCACAATGAATGCCCCAGGCTTTCAGGGAAGTATCTGTGACCACGTGAACCTTCGTCCAAGGTGGCCAGAATGGTTCCTCCACCATCGTGTTCCCACTATTGGCCCACTGTTAGGCAGAAACCTGTGCAGTTCCCTCAGGGACCACTGCAAAAGATTTAAGACTACAGGTGGTTGGCAGTAAACCCAATTGGTAGCAGTCTGTACCACCCAGATGTACCTGGTAGCTGTGGCTGAGCAGTCAGACTTTTCTCAAGAAGAGTTAGGCAGTATACAGAGTATTCACAATAGGTCAAAAGAACACAGTAGAACAAGCAAACACTGACCAGAGCTTGGTGTAAAAGAGATATAATTATTTATTTAAGAACACATCTAGTAAAACACACTGGCACTAATATCAAGCAGTTTAAAAACACAGTCACTAAAAGATATACACTCCATTCAACGATTAGTTAGACAAGTCTTAAGTAAAGCAACATTTATTTTCAGACAGCCGTGAGCGCTTAACGAAGATGACACTCTAATCAATCAGTTTAAAAGGGAGAGAAAGGCAGAGCAAAGATTGAAACAGATCCCAACGATTTTGGAAGAACACTGTAGGAGAAGAAGGCAGGTTAAAACCGTAAAGTCAAAGTTAACAAGGCCGGACCCACTTTAAGAGGCTTTGGTCAAAATGTGTCCAAGGTCACACGGTTCAAAGTGCACAAAAGTCTTGCAATAAGTTCAGAAAGAGTTGGACCAAAAAGAAAGGGACCAGTTAGATGGTCAAGGCGGCCAGCCCAGTCCAGAAGGTTAAGGGATTATTGTTACCTTGTAGCAATCTTTAGAAAGGGAGGCCTGGCGGACACGGTACCTTAAAATGGTGAGAACGCTCCAGCGGGGGCAGTTGTTCCTGGCAGCGGGTGCAAGTCGGTGCTTCGTCCGGAGGAAGAGAGGATCTCGTCGGGGAGGAAAGCAGGAGTCCGTTGCACTGCCAGTGAAGAAACCAGCCGCAGAGTTCTCAATTAAAAGGAGCGGTCCTTTTATTCGCGGTCCAGTGGTAAGTGGCTATCCGGTTGCTGGGGTGCTTGGCACGGGCAATTCGACCACAAGACGTCCTGGGATGCGAGAAAGGAAGGTAAACTGGTTGTGCCCACCAGTCAGGGGAAGAAGACTCTCCATCCGGGAGATCTCTTCTGTTGTTGGGAAGTGGTGAGTCGGTTCAGCAGGGCTCCACCGGTGGTGTCGTCATAGCAGGCCGGCTCAGCTTCTCCCTTGTCGGATTTTCAGGTCCTGTGGCGACTTCTGAAGTTCCAGTCCCAAAAGCCCTGCTTTTATGCAGCACACCCCCATTCACTCAGCCTTCCTGTCAATCAAACATGCTAAGTGGTGAGCCGGCCGGCTCACCACTTGGGCCAATCACACAAGAGTGCGACTTGAGTTACCAAGGTAACTCTGTCCAGGGTGCCTAAACCCCCTCCCACACCCTCTGTGGTACCCAGACAGAGTGGCACCACTTTTGGAGGCTTCTGTGGAGAAGCCCGCCAAAAAGTGGAACAAAAAGGGCTCGACCTTTGGTTTGGAGTTACAGAGGCAAACACAAACATCATTTTAAAACCGAGTTCTGGCAGAAAATACCAACCGGTGAATTAATATTAAATAAATAACCGGCGGTATGTTAGAGGCTATGTTAAAAAGTATTAGCCTCGAACAATGGGAAAATCCCATAGAGATATATTCGCGTTTGAATATAAAAAGTAGTATCCGCTGCCACCAGCCAAAACTCGACGAGGGGGGACCGGACAGTGCCCCCTCGAATAACAGACCCAGGGGCAATCGAATTGCCCCTACCAGTACGTCCACAATATGATGGTTTGTACTGGTTCTGTTAGTAATTTGGGACTAGTAAAGCCAATGGTGACTTTACATGCCCTGGGAGACAGTAGTCAGTCCCAGGGTATGGAGCCTATGGTGGGGGTCACTATGACACCCCGGTGTTACTGCACGGAGGGTGCTGTGTAACAGACATACAAACACATATGAGACCCTATGGAGTAAAAGACCCCATAGCCCATGAAACACATTAACATTCAAAGGAACACCATAAATCATGTCCAAGAGTGGGAAAAAACGAGTCTCACTCTTGGCAGGAGAAAAAAAACAAACTCCAGAAATCCAGGAAAGCTGCTGTGGGACTCACTAGGTTAGGAAATTCAGCCTGAACAGAGAATTCTCCCTAACACTCGCCCCCCCCCCCAGACTAAGGGACAGGGGGATTTAATCCACTCCTGGATGAATCTCATACCTCTAGTCGATGACATACATCCTAGAGAGACCATCAGCATTTTGGTGGTGACACCCTGACCTGTGCTCAATGGTGAAATCAAACCCTTGCAGGCAGATTGAACATCTCAGTAGTTTTGGGTTTTCCCCTTTCATTTGCATTAACCATCTCAAGGGTTGGTGGTTAGTCTGAATGGCAAAAGTAGAACCATACAAGTATGGCCTAAACTTCTTCAGAACCCACACAATAGCAAAACACTCTTGTTCAATGGTTGCCCACCTTGTTTCAGGATCCTTCAGTTTTCTACTGATGAAGCAAATCGGTTGTGCCCTACCTTTCCCATCCATTTGACTGAGGACTGCACCTATTCCTACATTTTTCCTACATTTAAAGCATTTGTCTGTACAATGAACGTTTGGTGGTAGTCAGGAGCTCTGAGTACTGGGGCTTGGCAAAGAGCCTTTTCCAGGGTTTCAAAGGCCTGATTGCATTCCTCATTTCACCTACCCTTTTTAGGGAATTTGGGAGAGGAGATGACATTCAGTGGAGAAGCTATGGTCCCAGAGTTGCACTCTTCCTGTGGCCTAAGAAGGCTCTCACCTTGGTCTGAGTAGTAGGTGTTGTCCAATTTTGCACAGCTTCAATCTTACTGGGCAAAGGCCTTATTTCTCCACCTCCTACCTCATGTCCAAGGTAGACCACTTTACTCTGTCCAATCTGGCATTTACTCGCCTTTATGGTCAGATTGGCCTTTCCAAGAGCCTGCAAAACATATCTCAAGTGGTCCACATGTTCTTCCCAGGAATTGCTGAACACTGCTATGTCTTCCAAGTATGCCATGCAGAAGTCCTCCATCCCATTCAGAACCTGGTTTACCATCCTTTGAAATGTAGCAGGTGCATTTTTCAATCCAAAAGGCATAACCTTAAACTGGTATAAGCCAATTGGGGTAGAAAATGCAGTTTTCTCCTTGGCATGGTCTGTCAGGGCTATTTGCCAATAGCCTGACGTCAAGTCAAATGTGCTGAGGAACTTGGCTGCACCAAGTCTATCCACCAACTCATCTGTCCTTGGCAAAGGGTGGGCATCAGTCTTAGTGACTGCAATAAGAGCTCTGTAATCCACACAGAATCTAAGTTCTTTAGATCCTGCCTTTGGTACTAACACAACTGGGCTAGACCATGGACTAGTAGAGGGCTCTATTACCCCGAGATCAAGCATCTTGTTGACCTCACCTTTGATGTAGGTTCATACATTCTATGACATTCGATATCCTCTGCTTTTGACTGGCAGACAGTCACCAGCCAGTGAGTATGTCATGCTGTCCCCATGGGGTCAAGCCTGGTGAAAGTGAGAACAGAGAGGCAAACTGATTTAACATAGATTTGCACTCTTCCTGTTGCTCAGGTGTCAGACTTGAAGAGAGATTTACTCCTTCAATCTTTTCGTCTAAAGGTACGCCTCTGAGGAGATCAGGAAGAGCTTCACTCTCTTCTTCTTCCTCTGATGATGCTAGAAGCAAAGCTCCTACATCAAGTCTGGAGACGTATGCTTTTAGTCTGTTGGTGTGGATGACTGTTGGAGCCTCTTTGGGATTGCCCAAGTCCACCAGATAGGTGACCTCTCCAAGTTTACCCACAACCTTGAAGGGTCCCATCCATTTGTCTTGCAAAGCCCTCTGCCTTGTTGGAATCATAACGAGAACTAGCTGGTCTTGAGTAAACTCAACCATGTTAGCCTTTTGATCATGCCAGTGCTTGACCAATGCTTGTCCAGCTTTCAAGTTGTCACTTGCTTCTGCCATCATGTGCGACATTCTCCTTCGGAGACCTATCACATAGTCAGTTACTCTGACTGGCTTGGGGGAAGGAGCACTCTCCAACCCCTCCTTGATCAGGGCTAATGGACCTCTGACCGGATGACCATAAAGAAGTTCAAAGGGAGAATAACCTACTCCCTCCTGAGGGACTTCTCTATAAGCAAAGAGAAGGCATGGCAGTAGAAGGTCCCACTTTCTTTTAAGGGGGTCCTCTAAAGCACCTATCATGCTCTTCATGGTTCTTTTGAACCTTTCAACCAACCCATTTGTCTGAGGGTGGTATGCTGTTGAGAACTTGTAAGTAACTCTGCAGGTTTTCCACATGGCTTTCATGAAGTGGGACATAAAATTCGACCCCCTGTCAGAGATTACTTCCTTAGGAAACCCAACCCTGGTAAAAATACCAAGGAGGGCCTTAGCCACAGCCGGAGGTGTAACAGTCCTCATAGGAATTGCCTCAGGGTACCTAGTAGCATGGTCTACTACAAGTATAAACCTGTTGCCTGAGGAGGTTGGAGGATCAAGGGGACCAACAATGTCAATCCCTACTCTCTCAAATGGGACTCCCACTACAGGGAGAGGCACTAAAGGTGCCACATTCTTGGAGCCAACCTTACCAGAAGTCTGGCAGTTGTGGCAGCTCCTGCAGTACTTATCTACTTCAGCCCCCATCTTTGGCCAATAAAAGTAGAGTGAGAGCCTTTCCTTAGTCTTCTTGAAACTCAAGTAACCAGCCAAAGGAATCTCATGGGCTAACTGCAAGAACTGTGGTCTGTTCTCTTGGGGTACTACAAGTCGTTTGTTGTCCCCAGGTGCAGACTCCGTTGGTTCACTATAGAAGAGGCCATCTTCCCAGTGTAACCTATATTTCCCAGGCTCTTGCCCTTCAGCCTGAGCATCTGCCTGGTGGCGAAGACCTTCCAGAGTTGGACATTCTCTCTGTCCCTTACTGAAGTCTGCCCTGTTGGGTCCACCTTCTGCCAGTAAAGACTGCAGCTCAGGATGGTCAACAGGATCCAGATCTCCAATGAGTTCCTGCCCTTCCACTAGCTCATCCTCAGAGTCTAGCTCAACCACACAGGGTTGTACCTCCCTCTCAGCCTCAGCTGGAGGGGGAGTTACTGGTGTAACTTTGGACAACCTAGGGGAAGTCCTTGTTGGCTGCACTGGAGTGCTGGCTGTGGGGTTCTTTTTAGAAGTTTTAGGTTTCCCTTTTTCTTCTAGTTTCTTAGATACAGCAGCTGGCATCTCCGGTGGAGCAGGAGGGATCTCTTTCTTCATCATCTCCTTGGGAGCACCTCTCATGGTTCTCTCCCTTGCAGGTCTGGTGAGCTCCTGTAACCTTTTACTAGGAGGTCTGGGGTTATGTGACACTACTCCAAGAGTTTTTAAGTCATTACCCAACAGAACCCTTCCTGACACCTCACTTTGTATGCTGACAGGTATTTTCATAGTCATGTCATTACACTGGATGAGAACTGGTAGTTGGGGAAGCATCTGTACAGGCCCTCCAGCTAACTTGGTGAGGCGTTTGGGTGCCTTAGCAACATCCTCAGCCTGAAAAAACGATGTGTCCACCACAGTTATGCTGGCCCCAGTGTCCCTAATGGCAGGAGTCTCCTGACCATTCACCTGGACACTATCCTTATAATACTCTTTAGTATTATCTCGGATAGAATTATAGACATCTAAGTTCTGTTGTTTCCACAAACCCAGAGACACTAAAGAAACACTGGCTGAGACTCCAATGGGTTCATCAGCCAGTAATAGAAAGTTTCCACTTGCCATTTGTACTTCCTCCTCTGGAGCGAAGGCTAAGGAGACAAGCTGGACCCCTGAAGGTTTACCCTTACATCTGGGATCTCCTTTCACATGGTCAGTAGAGCCACAAACAAAGCATTTACCAAATGCTTTCTGGAATGGAGGCTTGTTCTGACCTCCTTCTGGTTTGGCACCAGAAAGTACACTAGCCTGTTTTGGTTTCCCTTGTGGCTTACCCTTTTGGTTTTGTTTGGGGCCCTCTTTGGAATTAGAATTATTAGAATTCTCTTTGGAGTCCTTTTTTGGCTGTTTTCCCTCATCCTTTCTCTGAGTAGCCCCAGAATCCTTGTGAGTGGCCCTGTTGGCAACCCACAAGTCAGCAGCCTTAGCTAACTTCCTGGAATCCAATTCCTTTGAATCAGCCAAGTTCTGCATGAGCTCAGGAGAGCAGGCATCATAAATTGACTCCAACATTTTTTTTATTTTTTATTTTTTTATTTTGTGTTTAACTGTTGTTAGCAGTTTTTACAAAGGAGGGAGAGCAATTTCAAAGTGCATTTTCCCAGATGCTTATCAAAAGCGGGCTAACATTACAAGATTCTTCATTCCTTCATAAGTGTTAACACTGTAACCCTTAATCCATCCCTCTAAGTTTTTCAAACTTTCACTCACCCAGGTAGCCCAAGGGGTACCATCATGCTTTTTGAGGGTCCTAAACCTCTTAAGGTATTGGGAAGGGGTCTTCCCAAATCTAGCTATTAAAGCTAGTTTCACACATTCATAATCCTTCTTATCCACCTCCTCCAAATCCATTACCACATCAGTTGCAACAGGGGGAAGCCTAGAGAACAACCAGGGAAGTAACTCATTCCCTGTGATGTCCTGGAGCCCATGATTATACTCAAACGTTTTTAACCAATCCAACACATCCAATTTAGGTTCATACATACCCACTAATTCCTTAGGCATCCGGGGTCTTTTGGGACTGGAACTCCTAGAGAAACCAAAGGAGAGAGGGGCCATGGGGCATAGTGTTTGCTTGAGGGGTGGGGGCTATGGGGCATAGAGTTTAAAAATTAGGCGTTGAAAAAGCCTCCTGCCACGCCACGCCCCACCGTGCCTACCGCCCCACCCACATTTACTTTTCGGCCCACTATAGCCATCATGTAGGGTACTTTTGGCCCTCTGTCAAAATCAGTTGTGCACCCCTGTCCTAAAGTATTCAAAAAGCACACTAAAGTGTATACTCAATACAAATACCACCGCTGTACACCAGTGTTAGGCAGAAACCTGTGCAGTTCCCTCGGGGACCACTGCAAAAGATTTAAGACTACAGGTGGTTGGCAGTAAACCCAATTGGTAGCAGTCTGTACCACCCAGATTTACCTGGTAGCTGTGGCTGAGCAGTCAGACTTTTCTCAAGAAGAGTTAGGCAGTATACAGAGTATTCACAATAGGTCAAAAGAACACAGTATAACAAGCAAACACTGACCAGAGCTTGGTGCAAAACTCGACGAGGGGGGACGGGACAGTGCCCCCTCGAATAACAGACCCAGGGGCAATCAAATTGCCCCTACCAGTACGTCCACACTATGGTGATTTGTACTGATTCTGTTAGTAATTTGGGACTAGTAAAGCCAATGGTGACTTTACATGCCCTGGTAGACAGTAGTCGGTCCCAGGGTATGGAATCTATGGTGGGGGGTCACTATTACACCCCGGTGTTACTGCACGGAGGGTGCTGTGTAACACACATACAAAAACATATGAGACCCTATGGAGTAAAAGACTCTGAAACACATTAATATTCAAAGGAACACCATAAATCATGTCCAAGAGTGGGGAAAAAAAGAGTCTTACTCTTGGCAGGAGAAAAAAACAAACTCCAGAAATCCAGCAAAGCTGCTGGGGGACTCACTAGGTTAGGAAATTCAGCCTAAACAGAGAATTCTCCCTAACACCCACCATGAGTGGTCGCTGGCTACAGCCTTCAATATTAGAAAGACACCCATCATTTTTCTGAAATATTACGGCCACTAACCACTGAATATGGCGCATCTGAGGCCTGACCTCTGGCACGAAAAAAATGCAGGAAGCCATGAGCCCGAGGAGGTGGAGAAAGGCTGTTGCTGGTAGACTGCACGAGTTTCAGAACTCTGTGGCCATTTGTCCAAAGCTTGTGACACTCTCCTCGGGGGAAAAGCCTTCCCCACCCGAATGTCCAGGACTGCACTGATGAATTCCTGCCTCTGTGCTGCAAATTTAGGGAGAAGCTCATGCCTGGCAGCAGTGAGCAAGTATACTTGTGTGCATCAAAACTAGTTCTGGGGATAAACCTTGGATCAGCCAGTCTTCCAAGTACGGAATTATGACTACTCATGTCATCCGATTGGTCAATACACTGGGTGCTGAGGTCAGGCCAAGGGGTGCACTCTCAACTGTTAATAGGTATCCTTGATGACAAATCGCAGAAAACTCTTGTGTGATGCATTGGCATGTGGAAATAGGCGTCCTGAAGGTCTGCAGAAACCGACCAATCCTGGAATTGTAGAGCCTAGGAAATCTCTTGCAGCATCACCATCCTGAACTTGTCCTTCCTCAGGAACTTGTTAAAGCCACTAAGGTGCAGGATAGGATTGAGCCCTAGTTCCTTCTTGAGCAACAGGAAGTAAGGAGAGTACCAAATTGTAAATTTCTCCTGAGCTTGTACCTACTCCACTGCGTTCTTACGCATCAGGGATTCCAATTCTTCCTGAAGCTCAAGTTGTGGCTGTTGAGGAAGAGGGGGTGGCCTGCCCATAAGCTTTCTGAGAATAGCCGTGGTTCACCAATTGGAGGACCAAAGCACTGGAGGTAACCTCGTTCCACCTGCCACAGTCCCCGGTGTCTCTTCATCCAACCGGTGAGGCATGGGGGAGAGCTCAACGATGCGCTGCTTATGTTAAATCAACAGAAGTTTGACTTTATACTACCTGCTACCCCTGTCCGGGCATGAAAACCTTTTCTGGCCTTGCCTAGCTTGAGGCAACTGCGCCCTTCTCAAAGAGGGGATATAGCTTTGAAAACCCCTGTCTCTCAAACTAAAGGAAAGAGATTGCTTGGTAGGCTATTGGACCACCATTCCTTTTTTAAAAATGTAACAATTTTGTTTTTAAAGACAACAACATAGCACGCAAACACATGCTATTGCTTGGTTTCATTACAATAGGATACAATCCAAGACATCCCTGGCACAGCAGTTAGAGCACTAGTTTGGTACATCATAGTTCATCCACATATCGAGTCAGAGTGGAGGCAGTACCTGCCGAAATACCCCATGTGTCTCTACCTTTACCCTTCTCGCTCTCTAAATACGTGCAGTACACCATGGCTCTCAACCCAAAGACCTGTGGCGGTATGTAAGGGCATTATTGATGCAGCCTCGACAAAGCAGGCATAAAGCAGGCACAACAGCCAGAGGAGGTGGCACAGAGGGCAGCACCAAAGCTCAACAAGATTAACCCAACCTCACGCCTCACCCCGCCCCCTCCCACCCGCTCGCACTTTTTGGAATATTTGGAGGGCAACCCCTGGCTTTGTATATTTGCCTCTATAAGGACATGCATCTCTCTACTTCGGTAGACCACCGTCTTAATCGTGGATAGGTTGATGAACCCCATAGTGTTGCAATAAGGCTTTTAGCTAGCCCCAGTAAGGTTGATATAAACATTTCTTTGTATTTAGTAAACCCTGTCTCATCCCATATACCTAATAGTGTCAGTTTGGGATCATTCGGGACCTGGGAACCCAGGATCCTAGACAACCTGCTATGACACTTACCCCAAAATGCCTGTATTCGTGCACATTCCTGCCATGTGTGAAAAAAGGTGACCCCCTCCATCCCACACTGCAGGCAATTGTCCTGATGTATCACTCCGCACCGAGCTAAGGCCATTCTAGACTGGTATATTCGGTGTAGTATCTTGTATTGGATAAGGCAGAGCCTGGCCTCTATTCCTATCATGCTTGGGAAAATAAGTGCCTCCACCCATTCTTCCGTCTCCAGTGGACCGATGTCCACTACCCAATAATCTTTAAGTCGGCACAGTTCCTGGGGCCCGAATACCGTCAATATCTGGTATAAGGTGAATGTGAGCTTCACAGCGATGCAGTCTGGAAAGATATTGTCTTCTATGGGTGAACACTTGGGAACCTCTGCCAGGGCTGGAAATGGGGACCTAATGGCGTGTGCCAACTGTATATACTGCTAATGTTGAGATCTGGGGTGTCATGTATCAAACAGAGCCAATTGTCCCTCCTGTACCATGTCTGCCAAAAAGGCTATCCTATGTCTTTCCCAATTCTTGAAGTGACCTAACTTGCGTATTTCTGGCAGGTGTGTTTTGTTCCACAGAGGTTGATCCAGCGTATGTTTATTCCACCAGCCTATATTTTGATGTGAGGTGGCCCATGCCTGCCGAGTGTGATGTATCAACTTGGGGGCGTCCCTCCACTTGGGCCCATTCCCATAGAGTACTTGTTTTGGCATCGTCTCTCCCATCCATCCCCTCTCAACTGTCACGTGTGGAAGATGTGGATCCCCATGTATCCAATCATTGACCACACTGAGTTGTGCAACCCAGTAGTATCTTTGCAGGCACAGAAGCCCTAGGCCTCCCTCCCGTACTGAACATTGCAGCGTTCTAAGGGCAATTTGTGGCTGTCCTCGGTTCCACAGTAGATTACGCAGGATGCCTTCTATCTTGGCAAAAAGTGATGTGGGGATTGGACATGGGGCATTCAGTAGCAGATATAGAAACCCAGGGAGCATGAGCATTTGGAAGAGTGCAGCCCTGCCCATTAGTGTCAGCGTGAGAGCTTGCCAGTGAACAGTATCTGATGGAAATCTGTCTATAACCGGATTGAGATTGAGTCAAATGAAGTCTGCCGAGCCCAGGCTCATGTGAATGCCTAGGTATTTAAATCCTGAAGCCAAGACAAGGTAGGGAAAGTCAATGGGAACAGCCCGGTCACTCCCTGCACATGGAAGAGCACCGACCTAAGCCCCAGAACCCCTGGTATTCAGTCACCACTCGAACAGAGGCTGCAGTGTTGCATATAGATGAAGAGGTCGTCGGCATAGAGTAGAGACCCTGTATTCTCCCCCCCAAGGCCATTTGAACCTTACCCATTCGGGAGCAGCACGTTACTTAATAGTCAGCGGTTCAATGGCTAGAATGAATAGCAAGGGGGAAAGGTGGCACCCCTATCTTGTACCCTGTCCCAGAGTAAAGCTCCTGAAAGATACCCCATTGACCCACACCACATCCTCGGGGAGGTGTAGAGCAAGTGCACCCATTTAAGGAAGTTCTCGCCAAATCCTGATCAGTCCACGATCTCCGAAAGGGAAGCACAATTGACAGAGTTGAATGCTTTCTCAAAGTCGACCACGAGAAGGGCCGCTGGAGCGGCCAGCATCGGGGAGCTATTGAGTGATTAATGAGTTATATGGGCCTGTATGAGAGATAGTCTTTTGGTGGTTTCCCGGACTTCGGTAGAACCACTATGTGCGTCTTCCTCCGGTGTGGGGGGAGATTCCCCTCCATTTTCCTCTGCAGGAAGAGTCGGTGCATGGGTCCAACAGATGAGCCCCATGCCGCTTCTAGGACTCCACTGGAAAGACGTTGGGCCTGGGATTTTGCCCGATTGAAGCTCCCGTAGTGCGGCCGCCACCTCCTCCTCCATAACGTCAGACTCTAGCCCAAGTGCCTGCTGCGTTGTGAGGCGAGGTAGTGTCACTGATTCAAGAAAGCCAGGTACACCCAGCATTTTGGGCTCCCGCGAAGGGGTATATAGTGTTTCATAAAAGGTGGAGAATTACTCCGCTATATCCGCGGCTTCCGTAACCATTTCTGCTTGTGTGTCATCCCCACTTTGTCCCCAGTCTCATAAACCTGACTTCCCACCGCCCAATAAGACGATCTGCCACTATCCAGGGCCACGTTTCGGAACTCCCCCCGCGCCATGACCAGTTGCTCCTGTGCGACCCGGGAACCAGTAGCGAGGAACCCTCCCTCTGCCTCAACGGCCAGTGCCTCCACCTCCTCCACTTCCTTACTGCGTTTAGCCCTTGCAGCCGTTACCAGCAATATTGCCTTCCCCCAAAGCACTGCTTTATAGCCCTCCCAATGCATGATCGGGATGTCCACTGACCCTTCATTTACAACAAAACATTCAGTCGTTTACTGGGATAACCCTTCGATGATGCTGGGAACCCCAAGGTAGTGTGTACTGAGGCGCAAGATTGACATGGACTTTCCTCGCCTGCTCTTTAGCTCCATGAGAAGTGTGGAGTGATCTGAAATCCCCCTGGCCAAAAATCTTGCTGCTAGGAGCCTCTGTGAAATGGTCTGGGGGATGAGAAAGTAGACGATGTGGGACATAGAACCGTGTGCATTGGAGAAGGAGTACCCCACCATTGCCTAATGCAGCATTCCCCAGGCATCAGCCAGTCCCATCACAGTGGTGAATGAACGCAGCATGGTGGTATCGGTCGGATTTCTGCTGCCTATGTGCATGCCGTCTAACCCCAGATTCATGAACTCATTGAAGTCTCCACCCAACACCCACGTGTCCACCTGAGCTTGCAGCATCAAGGCTTAGATGTCGTTCTAAAAAATCAAGTGTGAGGGGTGGTGGAACCGCCATGGTACTACAAAGATCCCACCAAAGCTCCCTCTTACAAGAGCAAATCTGCCCCTGGGATCCGCTCTCACTTCCTTAAGTTGAAAATGGGTGCTCTTAGGTACGAGTATCAAAGCCCCGCGTGCCCTCCTTGAAAATCCTGCATGGAACGCGGTTGCGTAGTTGGTTCTTTTAAAGAGGCGAAAATCAGTCCCAGGAAGGGGTGTTTCAGCACAAAATTTGGGCCATACCTATTGAGGAATTGGAGCATAAGCTGCTTTTTGATGCCGGAGCCCAGCCCATTAACGTTCCATGTAAGTAAGGAGACCGCTTTCCTCCTTTGACATTAAACCCACTAGCGTGTAGTATAGGCACGGTTAACTTGGTCCCACCATCTGCCCCACCTCTAGACAACCACATGTTGCATACCTCCTCCACCGCTGCACTACTGTATACCAAGCAAGGCTACCAACAAAATAATCTTTCGCCCACCACAACATGTAACTTGCTATCCAGAATAGTACAACCTACATCCCTCCCTGTACTTCCCTCTTTACCTGGAGTACCTGTAACACAAACATAATGCATACCTATAAGAAAAGCCTTACCAGGATAGTATACCAGGCAGAGTCAAGAAATAACAAAATACACATAAGAAACTATCAAGTTTTGTAAGTGTGTGCAGTGCACATATGAGAAAAGCCCTAGCAGAAGAATATACCTGGCAGGTTCAGGCTATAAGAGCAAAGTCCTGGCAGGAGAGTATACCAGGCAGATTCAAGTCAAAGAGAAAAGTCCTGGCAGGAGAATAAACCAGGCAGATTCAAGTCACAAGGACATATCTACTGGAAAAGCCCTGGCTGGAGAGTATACCAGGCAGATACAAGATGCACAAGTATTCCTATAAAAATGCCCTGGGAACGAAGCATAACAGGCAAGATCAAGTTGAACAGTGTGCAAAATACATCAGATAAGGAATTCCTGGTAAGGAACAAAGAACTCCTTCTGGAACATTTTGTGTTGGAGTTATGCATTTCCTTTTTTGAACCTGTACACGCCGTTCAAGGCCAAAGACAATTACCTTTTTCACATTAGAGTTAATTTTCTTAGAATGTGAGGGCCAGAATAGCACTTTGGACACAAGACGTTTTGCTTTGGAGATCTTGACATTGGACAGAACCTTAGATTTATGTTAGGTAGGGTACCTCTTTGAGTAGGGACATAGAGGCATTTATCAACCCACTTTTCATTTGTAATAAAAGGTAATGGCCAAAACCATAAATCCTTGTGTCTGTGTCTCATTCTTGGTTCCTCACACCGCCATCTGATAAAATGCAGAATGCGTACTAGGTTCAGTGATGGCAAGCCTTCCAGGTTATAAGGCAGCAAAGAAGACCCTCACCATCACACTCACACCATCATGCTTCCCGGCTGGGATGAGGGTTGTCTGTTCTAATGCAGTGTTTGATTTTCTCAAAGTATAACATTTCACACTGAAGCTGAAAGCTCGACCTTTGTCTCATCTGTCAAGAAAACATTGTTCCAGAAGTCTTTAAAATGAAAATAAAGGAATCTTCTTCCAATGGACCAATTTATTATTGAAGTGTTAGCAGCACAAGTCACTACTACCGGGAAACGCACTTGAAAATAGTGTGCAGCCTACAACAAAGCTATTTACTTACGATCTGCAAACTATCCGTCTGACAGTGGATTAGTGGAGCCAGCAAATCATACGAAATGGTTTTGTCGTCTCTTTCCATACTGATCAACATCAAATAAGAGCTCCTCTGAGGTTCTTTTATATTCCTTATGATCAAGACATGACATATTTCCACACACACAAGAACGCTGGAAGTCACCCGTGGTATCACCTTATTTTAAGTCAGTATTAACAACGACCTACACTTCCAGCTTCCCACTCTAACAAATGCCACATCTCAATACAGCACCATAACACTGAATAACACTATGCCAAACACTGCAACCATTACCACAAAGCACATGTGCTGCATGGATGAACCAGAACATATGAAATGCATGGATCAACTCAAATGGGATACCACACAAAATCACACCTGTTTCCAAATGCACCCATCCCTTTGTACGCCAGGGTCTCACTGTATAACATGACCGAAAACAGCTAGAAGCTTACTTGCATACATAGTCCAGTTTCTTCCAATCTGCCTGCACCAACACAGCAGCACAAAAACATTGCTTTGCTCTGCTCCCTCTACTCTTACTACCTTTCAACCCAACCAACTCAAACCAAACCCCTTCTCGTTCAGGTCCGGAAGTTCATAGAGACCATGAAAATGGCAGAGGTTGTGCCACATAAGACCCAATAACATACCTGTGGGGTGAAGACCAACCACACACAGTTCCTGATCTTCAAAGTTAATGGGACCTCCCAAACTCAAACTTTAAGATCTACTTAATTGTTTTGAAACCAGATTCTATTTATCCACTTTAATTGACCTGCTACAACTAAAGTTTCACTGACTTTTGCAAATATACTGGCTCTTAAGTACTCATTGTTTGTTAAATTCATACATTGTTTTCATTCAAAAGACATGGGGCCTCATTACGAGTCAGCCGGTCCGGATACAACGGTGGCAACAATGGGGATTTACGGAATTCCGCCTCCGGAATTACCGGGTCACCGGGGTTGTAATGCCCCTGTGATTCCGGCAATCACGGAGGCGGAATGGTATTTCGGGTTCAGCAGCAGCCTGCCGGTTTTTCCGGCACGGCTTCCTGCCGGAAACGTAATGAGGACCATGGAATTAGTTATTTAACAAACATTTCCTCAACACTGTAAATCAGGGCTTTCTTCCGCAGGATTGTACACATGAGGCAAACCATTGTAAAGTGTTTCAAAGCTTTACCAGGGAGGCAGTCCAAGGTCTTTCTCGGGTCCATCATGCAGTCTGGTTTTGTGCCATGTACATCATTCTGATGGCCCTATGGTTTTCTATGGACCTTACCACCCTATGGCTGCAATTGCCACAGGGCTACAGTAGCTGGGAAACGTGTATCAGCTGAAGTTGAACTAAACATACTCCTCTGTCGTGGATTTCTGTTTGCATTGAGAAATCGGAGTCCAACCTGAAACCCAGACTATTTTAATTTGTTCTCTAACTTGTTGAAAAGATGAAAAGAGGATAGATTTATAAGCAGGTAAAAAACAGGTCAAACGTGGAAACCATGTGACGTAGGAGGCAAGGGTGGATGCTGTGACTATGCAGAATGGCAAGGAGCAATGGTTCCAGCAGTTCTTCCATCAAGATAAGACTCAGGAGAAGTGGTCGACGGAATTAGAGCTAAACATAACAGAAGTTTATGTGTTTGTTCACCAAATCTGTGTCAATGAATATGAGGCTTCAATATAAGATCCTACATATGCTGCATTATACACCACGTAAACCGAGGAAAATATACCCTGACCACGAAGGTTGTTGTCCAAAATGTGGCTGGGAAGATGCAGGATAGCCACATATGCTATGGAGATGCTCAGAGCTCGTGCGCTTATAAGAACGAATCTATACAATACTAGCTAATGTGGTTGATAAGCAGCTGGAGAAATCGCCTATGAGTGTAATATTCGGAGTGTGGGATGATGTCCAAGAAAAGCGCTTGTGGTCTTTTTCTGCATAGTGGATGTATGTTGGCTTAACGATATATCCTACTGAAATGGAAAGATCAACAACCTCTAAATGAACGTGAATGGTTGTGAAAATTAACGTGGGTCAATGATTGTGAAGACACGTATGTAACAATGCAGCCGATCTCGTCGCACCCTAGGGATATATGGTGTGAGTTCCGAGCGTTCCTTGCTAATGACTAGCCATCATGTAAGCTGATGGTGTTCACAACTCTAGAAAGGTACTGCAACCTGTAAATAACCTGGACTGTAATGTAATGTTTGTAATGTGTAACAGTGTCTTGTTAATAGGTTAAATACGTGCTGCCAAACTTAAATAAAGTTTTTTTTAAAAAGTAAAACTGATGTTGTTTATCCCCCTACTAATACAATCCAACAAGCAGATATCTGCAAGCAGCGTGGTCTTGTAAATATTGTTCGTACATTTGCGTTGTCAGCTTCACAGAGTTGCAACCCCCACACATGCTTCTGGTTTGTGAGTCCCTGCGCTCGCAGTTGCGATTATCGGTACATGGGTCTCATGAACTACAGTTGGGCTTGCCACATTCAATGTCATTCTTCCCGTGAGAAGTACTGCCCTGCTGCTTTTGCTCCAAGGATTCCCTTCACCCAGCCCCTTCAGGCCATGCAGGGAATGGTCAGGTAGAGCGGGGGCTCTTCCCCACACTGCCCTCTCACCCTGCAGTGTTAGGGGGATTTTCTTTTTTTGGAAATCTTACCCACCCTGTCCTGAGCCTCCCAGCCCTGCTGCTGGACTCACTGAGATTTTTGCAATAACTTTAAAGGTGAGTGAGACTTGTTATTCTCCCCCATCTCTTGCATTTACTTTTGTTCTGTGAACACTGGACCCTTCTTTCAAGGTTCCAGTGTGGAAATACCCTTCACCTTATTTTTGACTCTCATGCTTTCTTATGGCAAAACCCCTCACTGTGTGTGGTATGCTGCCAGGGACCTCTAGGGTCCCTTCTGCAATATTGATTTGGGTTCACTGGTTATTCCCTGGGTTTACAAGTGCGGGTGAAAGTGCAGTCGCATGGCAGTCATATGTCAGGAACCAAGCAAGCACTACTGTGTGACTCGGGAGATCTATAGTCATGTATCCTTCCCCAAAAGGTAGACACTGGTGAGTTTGTTAGTGCTGAGGTTTGACTGAACTGGGCATTCATTCCTCTGATAGTTTCAAAATGTGAGGGACCCAAGCGCTGCACAGCAAAGCATTACAGAACGCTGGACGCCCCATTAATCTTAGAGGATACATCTCCAGGGAATAGCCTGTTGGTGGAGACTTTACCAGTGCTCGACCAGGAAGGTGGATTGGAAGCTTAAATTCTTCAGCTCATCCATCTAGAACTTTGGTGGGATCGGAGCTTGTGACCCCTACGGCCCGATGCGACCCCACTCCCTTTTCTTACCTTTGAGCAGAAAAGAAAGCAGAGCAGGGCTGATTCTACATTGGGAAATTCATTTAAGGGGTTGCAGGACGGGTCTGTAACTAAGGCCCAGGAGCCTTATACATTGTTGATTCTTGAACACCTGCCCATTTGTCCTGGGGGCTTGGTCCTTAAACGCAATAACGTTTTAGCTTTATTTGAATCAGTTCCACTCCAGTGAGCAATTCAGTCTCGAGAGACTGTACACTCGAGTTTATTCATGATGAGAAAATTGATCAGGTGTTGTTGCACATTAACTCTTGTTTATAAAACTGTTTTATTGGATACTGCCTCGTTGTTGTTGCCGCTGGGCTACGATCCTAAGTAAGTTGTTCTCGGGAGGATAGCTCAGGGGCAACGCGCTCGTCTTGGAAGCAAGACAACACAAAGCAACACAGGTTCGAT
This sequence comes from Ambystoma mexicanum, assembly GCF_040938575.1. Classification (NCBI taxonomy): domain Eukaryota; kingdom Metazoa; phylum Chordata; class Amphibia; order Caudata; family Ambystomatidae; genus Ambystoma; species Ambystoma mexicanum. The sequence continues at coordinate 1,391,461,137 of NC_090924.1, forward strand.
CCCCGAAACGTCTGGGTATTAAGCGCCTTATAAATAACAAATTACTCTGCTTATGGCACACGACCCTTGCAAAGAACTGAGAACTTGTTCAGCATGCCTCTGATCTTGAAATAAATTGCACAATTTTCTAAACAATCGTGAGCTTTGCCATCATTACAAATTTACATGCGCATGGTCTAATTTGAACCATAGACAGGTTCGGAAAAGAAGTTCGACAGGCTTGGAAAAAGACCATGAACGGAATCGGTCGTGGCTGTGCTTGTTTCCAATAAACGGTAGCCCAAAGCCCATTCGGGTATCCGTGTATGCTCCTAAAATACACAGGGATTCTCTCACCTTTACACACCTTGAAGCAATAGGACATTTTAGCTCACCGGGAAACTTGGTTAAGTTTGACGCCTTGTATCAATGGGTATTTTGTATTGTTAAATGCAGCCACCAAGGGTTTAAAAGGAAGACTGGCTTCTGGCCTTTTTGTAGCGGTGCGGAATGATGTGGGTTTTACAATTTCCAAAAGGAAGTTCCCCAATCCTTATATACAGGCTGTAAAACTAGAGTGGGATCTGTTACGCTTTCCTGGTGTGGGGGCTTTTTTATTGGTGAATTTGTATTGAAATCATCAGGCAGCAATTCCCCAGTGAGGGTTTTTAGATGAGGTTGCGGAATTGCTGCACGATTGGTTGACTGAAGTTGATTTCAATGCTATTGTGTTGTGTGGAGACTTCTATGCTGTATGTATTGACGATCAGGGGAAGAACCCCTCACCCGCCAGAAATCGGGGGGGGGGGTTACATAGCTGCCTTTGATGAACACTTGGGGGTTACACATGATAAATGGTAGTGTGGCGGTGCATATTCCAGCCAAGTACATGTGGTGTAGGGGTGTTCAACGTGCGTTTTTAGATTACATCTTTGTTTCGGGATCTTCCGTAGATCAACTTCCTTGGAAATAACCTCAACGAAGGTTAGCGATCACCTATTTCTCCCAACAATGTGGAACTTCCAGGAAATAAATAAATCGTATGAACAGTATGCTCACCCTTTCGAAATAAACCCCAGAAGAAATAGATTATTGCGGAGAAGGAACAATGTGACATTATTCAACTGTCAACTTCATTCCTCTTTGTTCTGTATGACGTTAACATAGTCAAGCAGGGTGATCGGTTAGACTATGTTGCCACACTAGAAGATTTTTATGAACAACCTGCTGGCTTGGGGAAATGTCATTTTAAAAATAGACATAGTTTTAACCCTGAAATTAAATGTATAAAGAGATCTCATAGAGCAGAGGTTAAGGCTATGGAGAAACCTAATATGGTTGATAAGGTAGTGACAATAAGAAAATTAAAACTAAGCTACAAAAATTTGGAAAAATCATATAATGCTTCATTGTTACAATAAGACGCAGAGGCGATGCTGAAAGCTCTATCGTGAAAAGGATCAGCAGTTTGTTGGTCCCTTATTAAAAAGCTAGATTCCCCTCGGCTTGCTTTCCAGATTAGCCCCATATCCGAAGCCTCCTGGATTGTGTATTTTGAACAGACATTTGTCAGAGCGGCGTGGAAAATCGAGCTATGGCCTCTTCTTTTTTTCTACAGAGGATGTATTTCGCCTTATTGAGAAAAGCAAGAATGTGCATGGCCCAGGCCCAGACAGCCTGTTGAACCTACTTCTTAAACATTGTCCTGAGCACTGTATTTAATTTTTAAGCAGGTAGTTAAAGATATGTGGTGTCCCTCTCTTGGAAGTTAGTGATTGTAGTCCCAATTTTTTAAAAGTGCGAATGCCTGAACTCAAAACACTACTGCCAAATAGCGTTATTAAACGTACCAGGAAAAATGTTCGCCTCGCTCGTACTACTTCAGCTGAACGAATGGATGAAGGCATAGAACCTGTCAGATATCCACCAGCCTGCGAAGGCTATTCTAATCTTAGCCTACTTAATATTTGAGGACATGCTGTAGTTGCAACTCATGCTGGTATAGGATGTTAAATATCCGGGAGGTTACTGAGTTGTGTTTGTTATTAGATGGGCTTACTATTGTACTTTTTACAGTGGGATGGAATAGGATAACAGACTTTATGGTTTTTTAATGCTCCCCGATGGATATCAGCTAATTTATTCACTTCTCATGCACCTTCTTTCTTTTTAACATAGGCATACACATTTTGAGATTTAATAAGTATTTTATTCCTAACAATGAGAATTATGGTACAGAACTGTTTCGCTAAAACCTATTTTGGTAAACAACACAAGATAGACTATTTTTATTGCAATGCACTTTTTCTTGTATTTTGGATCTTATAAATATTTAAGACAAACCTATTATGTACTGTTGAATTTAATGTTTTGTTGAATTCAAGTTTTTTTTAGATTGTAAAGGTTTCCTGTTAAACCAAATACAATAAAAAAATCCTTTTACTTTTGTATTTTAATGTTTGCAGCACAAGACATCTTACATGCAGTGCTGTGGAGACAATTTGTGTCCCCTTAGCTTTGTTTTAAGTAGAATGTTTGCTACTTTCCAGGCATCCTCTGTACACACTCGTGGCAGTTGTTAATTTTTTACCTTTTTCTAGATGCAATATCCTGAGCTGCCTTTTTAGCAGTGATAATCCACTGACTATGACTATATACTCAAAACGGCCTGTGTTTTAAGTCCTGTTCAAGATGCCTATAATTCTACCTTGCTATCTGGGGTAGAGCCCTCTTTCTTCATGCACCTTGCCGGGCTTCTTACTAGAACTCCACAAATGCTCTTCCTTGTGTGTCTGTTGGTAGTAGGTAGGGAGGGAAACTGTCAAATCAGCATTTTCACAAAGGCTAGGATGAAAGTGGAAAGATTCTGAGAAGCTGACTGTCCACTACAGAACAGCCTCCTCTCAGATTGAATGCTGGAAAGTTTCCTTATTGAACGGCTGGTTTGCTTCAAGCCCATTTTCTGGATGAAAGGAGACAAGCTGAACCCAGGAACCAAGTTGACCACTGGAGCGGGAGAGGTCACAGAAGAAGACAACCGATGGACGCCAGGGGGCTGCTGCAGCAACCAGCATTGGCTTAGCCAATACCACTGGTTTGCGCACCTTTACCTTCTAATAGAAAGGGAAGACCTCTGTGAGGTGCTTCCTCTCTGGGTCTGGTGGGACCAAACAGTCACCTGTCCTGTTTAAGGTACATTGCATGTTTTCGGTCATAGGAGCGTGCATCTTTGCATTTCCTCGGCAACGCCCAGAATCAGCTGTTCATCATTGCAAGGACTTCCCGCTGGCTGCTAGGACTCTGAAAACCCACTATGCTAGAAGACGAGCCTGCAGGAAAACCAAAGTTCTATGTTCAGTGCTAGAAATACATACATAAAGATTTCTGTGAGGGTCTCTCCTTCATTGTGGAACCGAATCCGGGCCCACCCCTACAGTTTGAGGTCTCCAGAGGAACCTTAAAATGACCAGCAGTAAACACCCTCAAACACTCAACCCGGCAACCACAACAGTGCATCTTGCCTTTCCTAGCAATTTACTGTCACCTGCGACTGTTTCTACCTTTCAAGTGGCTCGGGAACCTGAGATCACGAATATCTCTTGAACCGGCCCCCATCCCCACTGGGTTTGCATTGGGGGTAAAGTCCTGCTTACCTTAGCGCTATCCAGGGCTGGCCCAGGACAGTGATACCTAGATCAGTACTTCTGTGGGTCACCCTTGTGAACCACAGGGATGGTAGCTGCTTCTTTTGTTGGAACTCGACTTAAGACCCGTAAGTCCCTTTTTCCTATGTTGCATTTGCCCTGCACTAACTAATGCCAGTAGCTTTCCTGCACTTGCTGAGTGGGCCCTCCTGGACTACTCGCCTCTCTCTTCAGGAACCTTCTGGGACACCTAAAAGACTACCAGGGACTTGGTACAGGTTAGGGCTGGACTTCTAAAACTTCAGTTTATGTATTGATATGTGCCTAATATCTGCTCTCCCTACTTTGGTGAATACATCTATTGTCTAGATAACTGCTTGCCAAAGTAGTGTGTAACCCATTGTGGGATACCTAACTGTCAGTTGCATATATGTAGTATATATCTTTTTCTTATCAAGTCTCCTAAGTGTTTACTGTTAGACACAACATTGCTCCCTTCCTCCTTAGTTCTGCTTTGCTGCTTGGTCAATGCTACTTAAGAGAGTGGCATTGCTCAACTGGGGTGGTGAATAACCTCGCTAACCATAGGTTGGCTTTTCCAAGTCTCGGGAGGATAGCTCAGGGGCAACGTGCTCGCCTTGGACGCAAGAAGCCACAGAGCAACACAGGTTCGAGCTTAGAAACCTCTGCGTATTAAGCGCATTATAAATAACCTATCATATCATATCATATGCAAGCCCTATCCCAGGTAATGACTTTGGAAAGTCCTCCTAACATGCATCAATTAACAGATGGCAGCAGTCTACCCTCATGGTCACCCCACCTCTGACTCACAGAACCAGACAAGGAGTTCAGCAAACCCTACAGTGGAAAGGTGCTGGGATTCTATCCCCTTAATTGCTGAGAGTCGGGAGTTATTTGGACCTTGGGTATAGCCTACAGAAGCCCAATTAGCTTAAAACCAACAGTTGCCAGTAGCTACTTTGGAGCACGCCAGGTTATCTAGTGCCATATAAACATGTCACATACACTCTGTGTTATTGGGAGCATAACTTGCAATGCACCATCTTGATCCCCAGAGCTAGTTCCTGCTTAGTGTTTGATGCCAGATAGCTGTGACCCACATGCTGCTTTTACTTTCTGCTCAACCAACTCTTTATTTCAAACGCTGCTCTAACAAGCCAAGCTCCTGCCACCTCATTGTTCCAAACCCCACCATCCATTTCCTCTACAGCACATCTTGCCTTTCTGCCCTTTCCTCTATGGCCTACTCACCCCTTGTTTGCTCTTCATCCTATTTCCCACCTTGGTCACACCCTATCTCCTACCCCGCTCGCTACTCATACTACTCGCCATTGCCCCTGTAGCTCCTAACTCTTCCCTTATCCCTGGGTTGGTGCAGATCTGGGGCAATGTACAATCCTACATAATCCCAAATAAATTATACAACAAAACGATCAGCAACATATAAAGCAGCAGTAATTATAGCGGGCATATTCAGTAATATTACCTTGTATAGTTGACTTTATAACTGGAGATGTCATCGGCAGGAGATCGCAGCCTTCGCTGGGAGGGTGTCTCAAGATGCCAGTAGTTTATACTATTCAGAAACATTTTAGCAAGCTCGTTTATCGTCTGTCTTTCTTTGGAAGGTAGGTGGCTAAATTTGTACTGTACAAAGTTATTTACACCCTGTAAAAACAAAATAAATGATGTTTTGTTAAGGTATTAAGCATCAGACATCTTTTTATTGTGTCACACAAAAGAAAAAAGGTCCCATTTATGTGGTGTTTACACTACCAACCTCTTAGCAAACAGCCACCATGTATTGAGGAAAGACCATCCTGTTCAATATACAACCCACATGTTCCCTTGTGCTTCAGTACATTATTGGTAAATATTAAATTCAATTCAAAACAATGTGTATTACGGACACAAGCCACAGAAACTCCACAGATAATAAATACATAAGTACGTTATGCCTAAATAAAAATCATAAAAATCATAAAGGTTTCAGGTCTCAATTACATTAAATGATTAACAAAAGTAATCATTGTATTCAAACCTTATCTTTTCTGTATTCAAATGTTCTCAACTCCAAAACATGGTCTCCCACCTTCCCAGCAAATCAAACACCAAATTAATATATATGTGCCACTATAATCCTCTCATTTTAGTAAATTAAGTTCTAACACATACAACGGACCTCATTACGAGTAGCCCGGTAAAAACGGGGTCATTACCGGCATGCGGCTAATAGCGGGTTGCCGGGTCATATTACACCGGAGCAGTAAGCGATGCCGGTAATACTTTACCGGCCTCGTTTTTCCATTACCTCCAACCTCGTAATGAGGCCAAACATCTTAAAACGAATCATAGGCTTCGATGCAAAAGTAAAAGCCAAAAACATAAAAATGAAAAGGTTAGCACGTTATACCTAAATACCTATAATAATACATTTGCATTTACCAATTAACAGAACCAATTGGAAATTTCACCTCAACAATGGAGGGTTAGCTCTGTTAGGTGACAGGGCCATAGGCAAGTGGAGCATCTTTTCCTTGACTGTCACAATTTCAAATATTGAGAACCTGATCCCAAAAATAAACAACTTGCAGGTAATAAGCAAGAATGCCAATCCCAGGTTACAAGTGAGCAGTTTGTGAGGAATAGCTTGGCCAAATTGTAAATCGACTATAAAAGTATCATTCAGAGAGTAAGGTTTACAGGACACACGGGGTGCAGTACATGTGGTTGCCAGACAGTGACCTGCTGGGAACTCAATTGCAGGGCACAGCAACCTGCCTTGTTAAGGGAAGCAATGATCTATTGTGTACACTATTGTCATATTTGATTTGCACTCCAAATGTGTATGACTATCCTGCCGTAACAAATCGCGGGCAGATCACTGATCATTAATCTTATTATGGATAGCCCCGATCAGTGATCCGCATCTGATTGTCGAGATTTACTGAATATCTCCCATCAGCGCTGTCAATACTTAATGGAGATTCCCCAGATGGGGGATAGGACTGAAGAAATGTTGCACAGCAGCATTATTTAAAAAAATGCACCACTCACCAAATGTGATCCTCCCAATCACCAGTCCTTGCAATTAGATGTCTGACTGTCATTAGTGAGGATGGTGAGAGGACCATGTGGACGAAAGGGGTCATTGGTCTAAAACAGTGGGGCAACAGTGTATTAACCCTGCAACCTGTCCTATTTCCCACATACTTATGGGAGATTATCTGCTATCTGCCACTGGATGGCCCTTTGCTGCCTGATGCTCTATTGCTCCAAGACCAAAGTCATCTACAACCCTACCCATCTCGCTCCTCCCCTCCTTTCTTCGCTCTCCCCCCGACCTTCTCATGCCATCTCTCAAAGCTTGCAACCTTGGGGTCTTCTTTGAAAGCAAGCCTCAACTACATTTCATTACCTGCACCGCAACCACAGCATGGCTCAACCTCAACAATATCAGGAAAATCTACCAACTTCTAACATTTCAGTCAACATAAACCCACATATCCACCCTAGTATTCAGTCATCTTGATTAATGTTCCACCCTCTCTATTCATTCACCCCCCCCCCTCTCAATACAATTCCATACTTGCATACTACATCCTTCCAAGCTGCCACAAACACCATTCTGGCTGGCTCTTGATGCAGCACCGACCCCTCTTCAAATTCCTGCTACTCATCTTTAAATCTGTCCATGGCACTGTGACTATTACTTAGCCAACACCCACACACGCTACTCTGATATCATTAATCTTCACTGTAGAGCTGTACTGAATATCTTCATCTCCCACCTATTTTGTGCTGCCTGCCACTCCTGTTTTGTTAACCTTTTTGTTCCCCTCCTGTTAAAGTATATTTCGCATAATACTGCTTGATAATGAACATTGGCCTAAGCGCATTCGCATCGCACTGAAAATCGCATTTGAATGAACCTGAATAAGGCTGACTACGCCGCCATTTTAGAATCAGCCGCAATTTTGTTTAACTCCTGTTTCTGTCTCATGTTAAACTTGTGTGCTCCAGCAGAGAAAAATTAACTTTGTACTGTGTCAACACAGATAAGCATGTTGTGACTGCTGAGAGTGGATTGTTTGTCCTGCACTAAGAAACCTTGGAGCTAAACTAGAGTTGAACTGAACAGTAATTTAGAGGTTGTCTGTACCAATAGCGTCATCCTCGTTCAAACAGTGGTAAACAATGTTGAATAACTGAAACTGTGTGCCGTTGCAGAAATCCTTGTGTTCATTCCATTGAAACTGGATTAACTTTAAGCTTGAAAACAAATGTTACCATTGTATCATATGTATAGAAAAACATGTCTAGTGTTTGAGGAAAACATTGAACACTGTATTGTTATTTGAATTGGTATTAGTTATGTGGACGGGCTGTGAACCCTAATGAATATGTAACCCAAAGCTGGGCTGGACGATGTGTCCGGGATTGTGAGAGAAATATATAAAATATGCGTGCTTTGTAAAGTCAAGCACTCTCTCATCTCACGGTGTCCGTTACCACACATTGGGAGGTGTTGAGAGACCAGACAGCTGTTCTTCAGAATAAAAGTGTACTTGTACCATTGTACTCGTGACTGGCGTGTTTCTATTAAGTGGTATTTAGCCTCGATATTTCTTTAAAGGAGAGTTCCGGGACTTTTTTTTTATTGTCCCTACGGTTCGGCCATGTGTTTTTAAGCATAACTCGGTCGATCGTAGAAAACTTTCCTATGGACCTTACCCGACTTTTCGTCCATTAACGCACTCGAAATCAGCCGCCATTTTATGATAATCCTATCACTTGCCGCATCGCCCTGGCTCACCTGCTTTGCACAGTACATGCAAGGAACTAGTCACATGTTCTGAGTTTAGTCAAATTATTTTTCTATTTTTTTAAAGTTATTCAAATACTTATCCGCATGTGAATAACGTGTATAGTTCCAAGAACCAAAACATACCTTGCATTGAACCTTTTATGTATTTAATTTTTTAACACATTGGTATTCATAGAGAATTGTTGATCTTTACTTTTCAGAACTTTCCACAATGCCTGCCTGTTCCATTGGCGGTTGCCCTTCGAAGACCCATAATAAATCTGAAGGTACTATAATGCATGTTTTCCCTAAGACAATAGATCAGATAAGAGAATGGGTCCGATATTGCGGATATCCACCCTCTGAGCTTGAAAGTAGAGTCCTAGAAGTCTTTGCGGACAAGAGGGGTGATCGATACCGCATCTGCAGCAGGCACTTTACCTCTGACATGTACTCCACATCATTGCTAATAAAGAAGAACACACCGCGAGCGAGGCGAAAATTGCTCTCCACCGCTATTCCCACTCTATTCGTCCACATCCCTCCACTGGTGAGTCAAGTTTACGTATTTATCTCTCGGCCTTGCGGTAGTGTGTAGCATTAGCTAACAATAATTTCCCCATTTATGTATCCACTCAATATGAAGGCGGAAGATTCTCCATCCGTGTCGTTATTGCAGTCATCAGCCACTTCAAGCGCCTATCGGGTAATCTTACTTAGCTATTCTGCCATTGACTTGTTTTAGGCATGTAAATCAACAGTTTTAATTTATCGTGTAATTATTTTACCTAATGGTACACCCTTGTACTCGTCCTCTAGTCTTTGTTTTGAGTTATAATTATTGTTATCCAAAATAATTCAAGTACTGTCTTTCAGGGAGATGCTGAGGAGTCCAACGTATTGACGACTACCGTTGATGTCACTCAGATGCTCGAGGTACGTTTCAGGACAGTTCCATCGATGGAGATCATCAGATCTTGCATTCTTGTAGCGTGATTGTTACACACAATGTTTCTTTCGTTTTTAGCCATTGATATGTCCTTCTGTCGTCGCCCTCGTATGTGTCTTCTTTTTTCAATATTGTGTTCATTACTAATGAAAGTCCTATGTTTCAGGGAGTCGATGGAGCATTAGTCCAAGAAGAAGGGGGAGCGTGCAGTTACGGGTCGGCGCAACAGCTTGCAGAAGTGTGCACCGCAGTTACATCGTCCCTTGATGTTCTTATACATTTCGAGGTATGGATACTGACAGCTCGATCAAGCGAGATCATATGACGTGATTACATCCGCTATACTTCCTTCTTTATTAACGCAAGTACTATGTTTCAGGGAGATGACGGAGCTTCTTCTACAAGAACATCACCCCTAGTAGTTGATGCAGATTTCTGGGTGGTGACACTTCCAACGATCGAGCAAATCGAATCATATTTAGATATCCATTATTTATTTTAGACAACTGATCATTTGTGCAGGTCTATTTAGATGAGCCGTTGACGCCTGCACAAACTTTATGTTCTTTTTATCAAAATAGAAAACCATACTAATGCAATTACTGTGTTTCAGGGAGTCACTGAAGCATCATCTTCAATAATATCATCAATGGAAGTCTATGAGGAGCCCGAGGTATGCATCTTGACAGTTCCATCTAACTAGATCAACAATGCGTGAATAATTGTCGTTTGAATGTTCTACACAAAGCGTTCATTCGTGTTTTGCTATTGAGATGTACGTGGGTATTGGTCCCCAAGTACATTTTGTGTTTTCGATATTATTATACATACTAATGAAAGTTCTATGTTTCAGGGAGTCGATGGAGCGTCAGTGCGTGATGGATGTGCTTATCAGGAAAACATAGTCGTTGCAGCGCAAGAGGAAGTGGAGACATATACACACGAGTCGGAGCAACAGCGTCCTGATGTTGAAGTTCGAGGCAAGAAAGTTTCAAAGAAAAGAAAGCAAAAGAAGGTTAGTGTCCTGGTCACTATATTATGTTGTTTTTCACTGTTAATAGTTCAATACTGTAAGTTGTGTTTAAACTGAACACCCCTTTTCCAATCTGTCCTCTAGTTGCGAGTGGGTGTACGAACTAGATCTACACAGACAGTGAAGCGAACGAGAGATGTTGCTTGTCAAACCTTTTGGCAGGGACTTGAGACTGGAGAAGCATCGTGCCAATGGGAAGAATATGAAGTGATTGACAACGGAGCTATACCACCACCAGCCATTGATAGTGAATGTCCTCCTGGTAGTTCGGATGCAGTCGGAGATCAATTCACAGAATCCACACCCGCAAAAACTAAGACCGCGAGAAAGTTGAAGAAATTGTTTTATTCACCCATCGCCGGAGAAGGAACAGATGTTGAAATGGAAGAGAATGAAGTAGGCGACAATGAAACACCATCAATATCACTGAACATAGCGGAAGACGATATCAGAGATTCTACCTTTCATGTGAGTGACATGTCCTCAACGTTACAGGCCGAACCAGCTGGGATGCAGAGTGACAGTATAAGGAAAGAGGCCAAATTCATTGTATTCGATAGTTGTTTGATTGATATTATTATTCGGATTAAATGTGGGCATTTGGTTGGTGGGGAAGTATGTGGGGAGCCATTGATTAATGTGACTCGTGCAATTCGAGGCACTAACCTTAAAATACATGCCACCTGTACAAAATATCATCCTTTCACATGGTCTGCACAACCTATGCTGGGACAACTGCCAGCAGGCAATCTACTTTGTGCAGCGGCTGCACTTTTTAGTGGTTCAAGTTTTAAAAAATTAGAGTCTTTCTTTCAGTTTGTGGGAATCCATTTCATTGCGAAAACTCAGTTCTACAAATACCAAACCGATTATCTATTTCCAGCCATTAGCGAAGCTTGGAGAATGGAAAAAATGTCTATTGATAGTACATTCGCGGGCAAACGGTTCAGGCTAGCCGGTGATGGACAGTGCGACAGCCCAGGATTTTCAGCCAAGTACTGCACCTACCACTTTCAGGACATGGAAAGTAAGAAAATTGTGAGTTCGGTGGTCGTGCAGGTGTCACAAAGTACATCCTCAGTGGCCATGGAGAAAGTTGGCTTTGTAGCATCATTGCAAGAACTACAATCGCGGGGAATGGTGATCGACCTGATAGCCACGGACAGACACGTTTCAATTGCCAAGACAATGAGAGAACAGTACAAAAATATAAATCACCAATTTGACGTTTGGCATCTTGCAAAATCAATCAATAAAAAATTGTCGGCTGCAGGTAAAAAAAAAGAATTGCAAGGTATTTCACAGTGGTCCAAGTCAATCAGCAACCATCTTTGGTGGAGCTCAAAAACATGTGGAGGGTCGTTGGAAATTCTACTGGAAAAATGGCGGTCAGTAATGCCACACTGTACGAACGTTCACCGATGGAACACGAACCAACATTTCCACAATTGTGAACATGGCCATTTGTCCACAGAGGAGGCACGGAAGAAGAAGTGGTTGATTCCTTCATCACCCACTCACAAAGCCATTGAAAAGATTGTATTTGATAAAACTATAACAAAAGCTTTGAGGGGACTCACGGAATTCTGCCACACAGGAGATTTGGAGGTGTTCCACAATATGTGCCTAAAGTACAGGCCAAAACGATTGCATTTTGGCATGGAGGGCATGATAAATCGGACTCTTTTAGCGGTCTTGGCACATAACCATAATGTTGGCCGTCAACAAAGTAGGACGACCGGAACTTTAGGGACGCTTCGCTACAATAAGGCCTTCACTAAAAGAAGTAAACAATGGGTGATCAAACCAGTGTTTGAGGATATGCAATATGAGTTTATTGAGAAACTTATTGTTGACGTCCTAGATAGGCACATAAATGGAGTTGTGAACGAACCTGTGCAGGGGACAACTGCATTGCCACCCAACATTGCATCTGTTCCATGTCCACCTAAAGAAGAACTCATTGAGAAATACACATCACGGTTTAAATGATTGTAATTTGATTGTCTGTTCTCTCAAGTCTCCTCATGTCGCAGGCCCATTGAATATGTGTATCTAGCCAACATTGTTCATTTGCGCATTAAATTAAACCAAACAGTAATATAAATCATTTTTCAATAAATATAGAATCTATACGTATTTATGGTTCTGTGTGGCTGCAAAGCACGCAGACAAAATGCAAAGATGGAGTGTAAATTTCAAGTCCTGTGAGAATGCCTTACACTGAATGTAGCTAACTTGGAATGTGTGCTCGTTCGAAGTGAAGGTCAGCTGCTTTGATTTTTTCTCGGGTGCCAGAATGGCCCACGACTCAGAATAAGGTTCTATTGTATTTTGACCTTGACAGGCCTGGACCACGTAAGAAATGATAATGAATATAATTTCAGAAACGAAAGCCATTTCATGTTCGTTCATTAGAAGAAATAACGTCGGCATAGAAGGAGTGGTATTTCGGGGCTGCCCTACGCACAGACGCAATGGAAAATGCAAATATAATGTAAGTAACTCTTTAGATGAGTTTATACCGCAATTTAATTACTATACAGTTGCTTTAAAGACGGGTTAAGTTGTACTTGTTCGTTCTATGTGGCATGTTGTTTTGTACCGCGCACTATCTTGGGGAGAACCGTCTACTTGGCCCCCTTCCCGCCCCTACCTGCAAGGCTAAAAACCTCGGGGTCATCTTCGACTCCACACTCTCCTTCTCTCCTCATATATCTGACGTCTCTAAGAAGTCACACTACCAGCTGCACCTCCTCAGAGGTATTCTTCCCTTCCTCTCCTTCCCCCAGAAGCTCACTGTCTCCCGAGCCCTGGTTCTCTCTAGGCTGGACTACTGTAACAGCCTCTATCTTAATCTGCCTGCCTCCACTCTCCGCCCTCTGCAACTTATCCAGAACAGAACTGCGAGACTTGTCCTTGGCCTCAAGCGGGCCCTTTTTATTTATTATTTATTATTTATTATTTTATTACGCTACTTACCTTGTACTGCACTTCCCCCCCACCTCCTCTCCTTGCACTTTCTCCTTTTCCCCTTACCTCTGCACTGGTCCACTGTCTCGGTCCAGGGCCCTTCCACTCTCCACCTGCACTCCCTGTCAACCCCTGCACTGGGGGACTGTCTCAGTATCCTACAGCCCCCCTTGACGTATAAAACCCAGTTGCACTGTCCTAGCTATGAAATAATTTCCAGACCTAATATATAAAATGAATAATTTTAATAAAGATCTGATGGTGAGACTAATTTCCTTTTTTTATGTTTTTCAAATAGATACATCGTCCATTATTGTCTGTGTCACGAGTACCAGACACCGGCGGATGGCTTCTATAATCGCCAGTTGCTTCTCCGCGTGAACAACGTTAGCACCCTGACCATTTTGTGGGACGATCGCCAAGTACAAGTATGCCCTTACGCGGTACTAACGGCTAGATGCAACATACAGACCGTTGTGGTGCCCTAGTGCCTCGTTGTTGGAATAGCCATGCGATTATCAGTGCGACCGAAGAGCTTATTTTATCGTAAACCAACACCATGTCTACTGCACACGAACATCGCTTGCCTCAAGACGAAATATTTTGGATCGAGAGCAAATAAAAATTCATTTATCTAAGACCCTGTGTACAGCAAAGGAACATCGTGTGCCTCAAAACGAACTTTTCGGAACGTGAACAAATAAAAATGCAAATCGCTGAATATTCTCAAAACATTTGATGTCAAATAAATGTACTTTACCAAATTTACAATCTTGCGGTTTAATTTAAAAGTACAGTTTCATATTCCCAATTGTGGCGCGCTGTGTTGTTTGAGCTCATCTGTGTTGATTTCCTGGTTCTGTGTGGAGTCGCGTAGAAGACGCCTGGGCGCGTTTGCCTACGCAGCTCAGTCACGTCACGGATAGAGGCGGGGAATATGAATGTTTTGATCAAGTCTGTTTCAGGGGCGGGGGATTTGATTTAGTGCCGCAAAAGCAGGTGAGCCAGGGCGATGCGGCAAGTGATAGGATTATCATAAAATGGCGGCTGATTTCGAGTGCGTTAATGGACGAAAAGTCGGGTAAGGTCCATAGGAAAGTTTTCTACGATCGACCGAGTTATGCTTAAAAACACATGGCCGAACCGTAGGGACAATAAAAAAAAAGTCCCGGAACTCTCCTTTAATCTTTCAGATGGCGCCTGAATAGGGACCCTCAGGATCGATGTCACACCGCTAAGACGAAGACGAGGCTGCCGGACCGGGATCAGAGAGTAAGGGGGCCCCTGCAAAGTGAGATTTGACTCCTCCGCAGTATTGCACGCCGGATCCCTGGACGGTGAGCAAGCGTCTAGTGAGACATCACGACGAGGGTACCCGTATCAAGGCCTGTTTTGCAAAAACGACAACCACAACGATTTGTAATCCGATCGGACCCTTTATATTTTGAAATCGGGTGAATCGTACCCCGATTCCACAGAATCCTGATATTGGTTGCAGATTTGTTTTAGCAGAAACAAACAACACCAGGTAACACCAGTGATCTGATATGCCTGGGAAATTGTCATCCTGTTTCAGGGTATTATTCCGCAGAGATAGACAATCTTTGAAAACAAGGCCAACCGGCACCACCTGATAGGTCGCCGGCTTTTTTAATGTACTGTAAGTATGGCCTAGGAGGTAGTGTATTCAATGAAATTTTGCACAGACAGACCAGGCATGTTTCTGAACTTCAGTGGCCAGTTTATGGCAGTTTTGAAATTGTCCGTCTAGAGCATTTAGAATTTGAATTGTTGAGGAAAAAGGCTAGGCCTGCAGCATTTGATGCAGTTAAAGATTGGAGAAAAGAAGCTATGCAGCAACTCAGAAGTAAAGAGAAGCATGCACGTAGACATGTGACGAATGCTGAGAAAGCACTATTGCATGATCAGCAGACACATTCAGAATCTATTAGAGATATGGATAGGGCTTTTAAACTTGATGTGCAGAAGATATATCCGTCTCAGGATTTTCATAGATCAGATGAATTAATTAATAAGTTGTTAAATTAATGTAGTAATGTTCCAACTGCACCACCTCCTTATGTACCTCCTCCTATTGTTGGTCCACCTCCTCCAGTTGTTGTTCCTTTTCTTCCTGTTGTTGTTCCCCCTCCTGCACCTCCACTTTTGCCGACAGTTGCAGTCCCCATAATTCTGTCTGCACCGCTAGTGGTATTGCCTCCGCTAAGTATTGACTCTTTGCCAGGTGGTTCTGCTTCGCCTGTAGTGGTTGAAGGGGCGGGAGTTGATCCTAGAATATTGACTTGTGGTACAGTATCTAAGGACAGAAGAAGAGAATTATATGCATGTGCTAAAAAGTAAATTGAAAAGGGTGATGAATCAGCTGTTCTAGTTGCGATTTCTGATCATCGGGGTATTACTGAACAGAATATTTTGATATAACAGATGGGAACCTACCTAGTTGATATATGGAGTGATTAGACGGACATGAATGTCCCACAGGGGTTGAGGGATTTGAATGTCCTTGCCCACTCAAGGGACACTGCAGAGAAAGAATATGAGCATGTAGAAAAAAAAAAAAAAAAAAAAAGAGAAGGTATTTGAGTTTAAAAGGGAGCTAGATCGGTTACAGAAAGATGAAACGGATGGTAATGGACAGGAAGCTTCATATGTGCAGAAACAATTTCTTCCTCCATTGAAACCAATGAGTGAAGAAATGTGCATTTGTACAAAAGACGCTCTTAGATGAATTTCGGATTTTTAAATTTCTCCCATTGAAGTGCATGACACGTTTAGTCACTATGCTCCGGCAATGCAAAGGAAAGTGTTACAGGTGATGATAAGAGTATCTGCAAGATGAATTTATGAAAATAAAGGAATGTTGTCCCACAGATTTGATGGTCATTTATAAGACAGCATTTTCACCCAATACTGCTTTGACTACTTTGTCACTTGATTTAGCTTTGTTGCTTAATAAATGTTTAGATTTGCCTACTTTACAATTGCCGATGAGGGAGGTTCCTCTGACATTTGTTCCGAAAGTAGAAATTCCATCTAATGCCCCAGCAGGAACACCTGCTACTACTATTGAAGCACATTATGTCTCACAGTTTGTTCATGTTTATTTTTCTAGAAAGGAAGTGAATACCAGCAGACAAACAATTCCAGATATTAGGAAGAATCCAAAAGGATTTTATAAAGAAATTGAGTCTGTCTTGCATTCGTCAGTTTTCACGTTTGGTGATATAGATTTGTGGTTTCCGTGATACTTCCTGCTGATTTGTGGAAGCAGATTAGAACTGTAGACGATCAGGCAGGGATGGGTGTTACACGGGATGCTTTAGTACGAATAGATTGGGAAAGGAATGCTGGTGAGAAACCGCCACAAGTGATAATAGTATTGCCAGACAGAATAGTAGCTAAATTAAAAACTCTGGTTCCTGAGAAAAGAATCATATGGGATAAGCTTACGGCTTGCATACAATTGAAGTCAGAGGGTGCAAGGTCAGGAAAAGGCTGTTTGTAGACACATTCGTGCGTGGATTGTTGCCTGAAATCCAATCACAAATTATGATGAAATCACAGTCTGAAGTATTACATATGGCTCAGAACTATGAGAATAGGGTTAATACAGAGAAGGAGAAGGTGGAAAAGAAGAAGGGAAACTTGAAGACTAGTGTATTATTGCAGGAAATAGCAGGAGGAGCAAGAGGTGGGAATACACAGTTTAGAGGCCAATTTACACCACAGAGTAATGCACAACTGGGTCCTGTACATAAGTACATTGTAGACAGGATGGTCATTGGCAAGCACAATGCCCCATTCTTCAGCTGAGATGAAATAGCACATATGGTGCCATGGGTAGACAATCCTTAGGCCGTCTTGGGTTAGGGGGTCCTGGTAGAAGTTTGTTTGCGCAGAATCAACAGGCACCGTTACAGGATAGTCAGCAAAAGAGGACAGCCCGAAGCAGAGTCTGGAACCGGTACCTATTCCCGTCGATCAGAAGGGGCCCTACGTTGAAATGAAGGTGGGGAACAGGGAGCATCTATTCTTGATAGATACAGGAGCACAGAAGTGTTCTATTGATCATTCACTGGTTCCATATATTCCACTGTCAGGGCAGAACAACATTTCTGTAGCGTTCTCTGGTACGCCAGAGGTTAGTCTGGTCTCGCGGCCGGTAACGATTTCACTGGGACCATTCACTGATTCGTGTCCATTTCTGTTGACGACAAATTGTGGTGAAAATGTATTGGGTTTAAATTTATTGAAGAAATTAAATAATGTGATTTACTGTTCTCCGGATGAAGTGCATTTAACGATTTCGCTTCAACAAACTTCCGTCCCACAGTTTTTGTCTAGGCCTTTACCAACTGAACTGAATAAGGTTCTGACATGTCTATGGGCAATTAATGATAATGACGTTGGCATTTTACAAATTGAACCAGTTAAAATTGTGTTGAAACCAGGTGTTAAATTGCAGCATATTCTGCAGTATAAGATTTCGGTTGAAGGTGAACAGGCTTTGAAGGGTATTATTTCTGATTTTGTACACATAGGTGGGATTGAGGAAATTGCTGGAGCGTGTGTAACAGTCCGATTCTAACATCAAATCTCCAAAAAACAAAGTGACTCCACTTTGCTAGGAAAGACTCTTCACAGTTGGCCCCAATTAGGTTGCTTAATATATTGTATATTGTAATTACTAACCAAATGTTATTCCAAAAATATTCTGATACTCGTGGGTTTCATAGCAGAAAATGTTTAATGCACATTTCTGAAATGTTTACTGGTAAAATGTATCTGTGTAAATAACACATTGAGTATTCATCTGAAATTGCCCATAATACTTTGGTGCCAATGCATTTCGGATAAAACCTTCATCAGGGCGGTATTATAGCAAAAAATGATATCTCATAACTATACTTATAACAAAGTTCACAAATACTATTACAATTCATGCAGATCCAATAATGTCAAAAAATGTACGTAAGAACAAATACCCATTAGTAAGCCACATGCGTGTTGATAGAAAATAAAAAATAAAATAAAAAGAAAGAAACAACAAAAAGCATTTCATTTAGTTTTCTGCAATAAATTTGTAAGTTCTGTCACTCTATCCGCCATAAAGGCAAATCGTACCTTCATCAAGTCAAAAGAGCGCATGGATCGTAGCGTTGTGCGGGAGCACAAACTGAAGATCTACAAAACATAAAGGTATAGGATCACTTTGAGTCACCCTCGCAAATTGTGCTGGGCGTTGGATTTAAGTGGTGATGGATAAAACAGTACTTACCCGGCAACTCCTTAAACGTGTCGGCTATGTGTGCAGCTTCCAACGCGCTCGTGGTGGAAGTGAGTCTGTTTTAAATGTATCCGGATGTGGCTTACTAATGGGTATGTGTTCTTACATACATTTTTTGACATTATTGGATATGCATGAATTGTAATGCTATTTGTGAACTTTGTCATAAGTATAGTTATGAGATATCATTTTTTGCTATAATACCACCCTGATGAAGGTTTTATCCGAAATGCATTGGCACCAAAGTATTATGGGCAATTTCAGATAAATACTCAATGTGTTATTTACACAGATACATTTTACCAGTAAACATTTCAGAAATGTGCATTAAACATTTTCTGCTATGAAACCCACGAGTATCAGAATATTTTTGGAATAACATTTGGTTAGTAATTACAATATACAATATACTAAGCAACCTAATTGGGGCCAACTGTGAAGCGCCTTTCCTAGCAAAGTGGAGTCACTTTGTTTTTTGGAGATTTGACGTTTGAATAGGTCCTAGTGCTACAGGACCATTGATGGACTGGCAGCTCCAGGCAAAAACATTTTGAAACAGAACTTTAGATTTCCAGAACATTTGATGCAATCACCTTAAGCTTTTATTAGCAAGTGGTGCCCACCTCTCCCTCTTTTAATTTTTAACAGTCCGATTCTACCTGTTTATAAGAAAGGCGATAATGTGATACCTTTTCGTTTCATTATTGACTTGTGCATCATCAATAAGGTTGTTGCTCCACAGTTTCCGATTGTACCTGATGTTACTACAATATTAACCATGATTCCAGCCTTGACTACACATTTTAGTGTTGTGGATTTGAAAAACGCTTTTTTCAGTATTACTGTACATGTTGACAGTAGATATCTGTTTGCGTTCACTCTAGGGGGACGCTCCTTTACATTCACTCGACTGCCACAAGGGTACACTGAGAGTCCAAGTATTTATAGTAGAGCGTTGAAGGAACAGCTTGATACGCTTGAGTTGCCTTCCACCTGCACGTTGTTACAGTATGTCGATGCTCTACTTCTAGCTGCTGATTCTGAAGTTGCTTGCAAAGAGGGCACTGTGTTGCTGCTTATTTATTTAGTAGAACATGGGCATAAGGCTTTGCTGAAGAAGAACAAGTTACTTCTTACCTTGTAACGTTCTTTCGATGGGATGTTCCTCCGACGTATTCCTTATCTTGATAGATTACATCCCAGCTTGCTGGCCTCGGAAATCTTTTCAGTAGAGGGCGCTGCGCGTCGATATCAATCGAGCTGGTGTCCCTCAACAGCCTCCGTCTCGGCCCCGACGTCATCGTGCGTATAAATAGACTTGTGCAGCGACCGTTGCTCAGTTCCGTTTCAAAGCTTGAAATTAGCTGTGCATTAATTGGTTATTGACCTTGAAGGAGCGTAAGCTGCAACTACAAGGGAAGTTTTACTGCGGGGATGGATGGCAGGGGCGATAAGGAATACGTCAGAGGAACATCCCATCGAAAGAATGTTGCAAGGTAAGAAGTAACTTGTTCTTCGAAGGGATTGTGTCCTCCGACGTATTCCTTATCTTGATAGACTCCCATAGCAGTGGTGTGAAAGAGGAGGTGGGAGTAAAATTGGAATATTTCCCTTTAAGAATGAACAGAATGTAACACAGCTTTGCCAAATCTTGTCTCCTGGCTAGAGGAGGAATCCAGATTGTAGAATTTTGTAAAGGTATGTGCGGACAACCATGTAGCAGCCGCACATATGTCCCGAATCGGTACCCCTCTTTGGAGATCCGAAGAGGCTGCGATACCCCTGGTTGAATGAGCCCTAAGATGTTGAGGGGGCTCTTTCCCTGCCAATTTGTAACATTCTAGAATGCCTAAAATAATCCATCTTGAAATGGTCTGTTTTGTGATTGGCAATCCTAATTTGTGTCCTGCATAACCTATAAACAGTTGGTCTGCTTGCCTTATCGTAGCAAGTCTGCTGATATAAAAACACAAGGCACACCTTGGATCCAGCCTATGTAGCCTCTCTTCCTCTTTCCCTTGACGGGGAGGAGGATAGAATGAAGGTAAGGTTATCTTCTGACTGATGTGGAATTCAGAGACTACCTTTGGGAGGAAATTTGGCTTCACTTGTAAGACAACTTTGTCTTTGTGAAAAATTGTATATGGAGGTTTGCAAGATAGAGCTTGTAATTCACTCACTCTTCTGGCAGATGTTAGAGCCACTAGTAAGACTGTTTTAAGGGTGAGAAATCTTAATGAACAAGAATGGAGTGGTTCAAAGGGAGCACCCATCAGAAAATTTAAGACCAGATTTAAGTCCCACAAGAGAACTTGGAACGGCTTTGGGGGATAGACATTAGTTAACCCCTTCAGAAATTGAATTACTAGGGGTAATTTGAAATATGATGGCTCCTCTGCAGTGCGCTTAAAGATTGACAGCGCTGCGAGGTAGCCCTTGATCGTACCAACTTGAAGACCTGAATTCGCCAAATAGAGCAAAAAAGAGAACACCATTGGTGTACCACATGAAAAGGGTTCGATATTATTTTCTCTACACTTGCTGCAAAATCTGTTCCAACGGCAGCAGTATAAAGTCTTTGTTGCTGGCCTTCTAGCTGAAAGCAACACCTCCATGACGTCATCCGGGAGGTCCCAATCCTTGTATCTCAACCTTTCAGAAACCAAGCGGGAAGGTTGAGAGTTCTGATGTCTGGATGGAGAACCTGACCTCCCTTCTGTGAGAGAAGATTCTCTTTGAG
Organism: Ambystoma mexicanum; assembly: GCF_040938575.1. Lineage (NCBI taxonomy): Eukaryota > Metazoa > Chordata > Amphibia > Caudata > Ambystomatidae > Ambystoma > Ambystoma mexicanum. The sequence continues at coordinate 1,391,482,594 of NC_090924.1, forward strand.
TGGAAGACTGATTGGAGGGCAGATGGACATATCTAGAAGGTCCGGGTACCACGTTCTCCTTGCCCAGTCCAGGGCAATTAGGATCATGGTTTTCCGGAATCTTCTCAACCTCCTGATCAAGGAGCAGAATTCCTACAAAAGAAAATAACAATCTACAAGCCAACGAGACCGCTCAGGTCAACCAATGAAATCCGACTGGAACAAAAACCTTACATCAAGAAGAAACTCGGAGGAACCGCTTTCTACCACCTAGCCGCGAAAACCTGGAACAGCATCCCAAAAATAATAAGGAACACCAAAGATCACCTCAAATTCAGAAAATTACTAAAAACCTGGCTCTTCAAAACCAGAGACTAAAACCGAAACAACAATAAGACAAATGACTCAACAAAAAGGACCTTGACACAGGGGTCCACCTGCGAGACCCAGGGAGACGGAGGCAACGACTCCAGCCAACCCTCACCATCCCCCATCACTCGTACAGCCACAACTAGGTACCACGAGCTGTGGAACGGACAAGACACAACTAATCACCACACAAACGGAAGTATGGACACTAGCAGCTGCGCTAGTCATGTGGGGGGGTGAGGAGCATGCAAAGTTATTAAGGGAGCGGGCGGAGGGGACAGCTAAATCCTCAAACGGCCTCGAATGGAGAAAAAAAAAAAAACGAGCACGTACCTCCTGAGGCACAGGGTGTACAAGCATCCCGTCGTGTAAGATTACACGAGTCCAACCGGCTCAATCCAGGATAGAGATGCCAACTAACCAATACCACTAACAACTTCCTTCTCTGCATACACCTCTCAAACTCCAAACCAAACACAACCACAAACCTCCAGCACAGCAAACCGCACGAACTTCACTACACTGCAACAACAAAACAAAAACACACATAGACTCGCACATCAGCACACGACGACTACCGGCCGCATACACCCCAGGCCCAGCCGACGGAACCACCGGGCTGAGGCTGCCAACAGCACATCACTGCAATCTTGCACTTTTCCAGCCTCCACCCACTAACCCACCCCCTCCCTCCCTCTTTCAGAGCCGCCAGAGCGCCAGGGGACCACTCCGGTGGTGATAGTGCGCGGTACAAATGACCTTTAACATTAACATTAACATTAACATTAACATTTGAGGAATAACAGGGACTGGTGGAAAAGCGTAAAGGAGTGGGAACTCCCAGTCCACTACGAACGCGTCCCCTAGAGCTCCTCTCGGGGGAAATTCCCTTGAACAGAACAGATCGCACTTCCTGTTGGCGCTGGTGGTGGACAGATCCACCTGAGGGGTTCCCCAAAGGGCGAAGATCTCTTGAAGGACTTCCTGAGCTAGCTCCCACTCGTGGGAGACTGTGCTCTGCCTGTTCAGAGCTTCCAATGTCAAGTTCTTCTCTCCGGCTAAGTGAACTGCCGATAGAGAGATTTCTTCTTGAATTGCCCAAAACCAGAACTGCATCGCCTCTCTGCACAGTGGCAGTGATCCTACGCCTCCTCCTTTGTTGAGGTAGTGCATGGCCACTGTGTTGTCCGTCATTATTAGGACATTTTTCCCCTGCACAGATGGCAGAAAAGCCTTCAGCGCTAGTCTGATAGCTCTCAGCTCCAACAGGTTGATATGTAGTCTGGACTCCGATGGAGACCAACGACCGCTGATGGTCAAGTCGTTGGCATGGGCTCCCCACCCAGTGAGTGAGGCATCCGTGACTACTGTTATCTCCGGCCATGGTTGCCAAAACTGTTCTCCTTTCAAAATGTTCTCCCGACAGGCCCACCACTGAAGGCCTCGAGCTACTCTGTCTGGGACCTGAAGGAGATCTGTCATTCTTCCTGAGAATTCCAACCATTGGGTTCTTAGTACCCACTGGAGGGATCTCATTCTCAGGCGAGCCTCTGGCACTAGGAAGATGCAGGATGCCATGAGGCCTAGCAACCTCAAGAAGTCGAAGGCTGGACGACGTTGGGCATTTTGAAACTTGGTGATCATCTGCAGAATATCTTGAGCCCTCACCTCTGGTGGCGAGGCTTTCCCCAGGGAAGTGTCCAGAACCGCTCCAATGAAATGCAGTCTATGTGATGGTATTATCTGTGACTTCTTTAAGTTGAGGGAGAAGCCCAGTTTGTGAAGGAAGTGGCAGACATAATCTAGCTGGATCTGAGCTTGTTCCGAAGATACTGCTCTGATCAACCAATTGTCCGGGTAGGGGTAGACGTGGATCCTTTCCCTCCATAGAATTTGCAGCCTCTACCGACATTAGCTTGGTGAAGACCCTCGGGCGGAGGTCAGCCCAAATGGCAGAACTCGAAATTGATAGTGAGAGTTGCCAATTGCGAACCTCAGGTATTTCCTGTGTTTGAGATGGATTGGCACATGGAAATAAGCATCCTGAAGGTCTAGAGATACCAACCAGTCCTGAAGCTGGAGGGCCTGAAGGATCTGAGAGAGAGTTACCATTTTGAACTTGTCCTTCCTGAGGAATTTGTTCAAGTCCAAGATGGGTCTCAGTCCTCCGTCCTTCTTCGGTACTAGGAAGTAAGGGGAATACCAACCCTTGTTCCTCTCCGCTGCAGGTACCGGTTCTATGGCACCTTTCTCTAGCAGGTCTAGAATCTCCTGCTTAAGGAGCGGATCTGGAAACTTCAAAGAGTTGTTCCCCGGTGGATGACTCTGAGGGGTGTGTAGAAAAGGCAGGCAGTAACCTTGGGCAACTGTCTCCAATGCCCAAGCATCTGACGTAATAGCCTGCCATTCCGCCAGATGTTGAGTTAACCTGCCCCCTACTGGTGTCTTGTGAGGGGAGACCTCAGAGGGGTTTAGAAGCGGCTGACGCAGATGTCGAGGGTAAAGTGGCACCTGCTGCTGCAGTTTTTGTACCTTTAACCCGTCCACCACAGGTGAATCGTTTCTGGCCCCTTTGAGCTGGCTGTCCACTGTCTTTTTCGAATGCGGAGTAAAAGCGAAAGGATGTTCATGAGGGGTGATTCGGAGTCTGTCGGATTGCAGCCCCAAGCGATTTCGCTGCTGCCTTGGGTGTTTGTAACTTCTCCAGGCTGTCATCAGCCTTCTTACCAAATAAAGAAGTGCGGTCAAAGGGCATGTTCAAAAGTCTGGCTTGTACATCTGGAGCAAAACCAGACTTCTGCAACCACGCAAATCTGCGGATTGTGGTACTTGCTGCCATGGCCTTGCTGATACTGTCAGCAGAATCAATGCCTGTTTGAAGGGACTCGCACATTGCACCTTTCCCATCTTTAATGATGTTTAAAAATGCTTCCCTTTCCTCTCCTTCTGGGAGACAGTCAGCCGCAGATGAAGCACACTCCCAAAGTGTATGGCTGAATCTTGCAAGCGTGCAAGTGGCGTTAATAGATTTAAGCGCCATGCTATATGCCGAAAAGACTTTTTTTGACACAGCATCAAACCTTTTATCATCCCTGTCCTGTGAAATAGTAGCGTATGCAGATCTACTATTTGATGAAGTCGCTGCTTGTACAACCAAACTCTCTGGAGTTGGATGTTTGCTCAAGTATTCAGGATCTGAAGCAGATACCCTGTATTTGGCAGATAGTTTCTTGTTAACTGCAAGGATAATCTCAGGAGTTTCCCAATTAGCAGAGATCTTTCTTTGGAGGGCAGTATGAAAAGGAACAACAGGATCTTCCTGTGGGCCTTTAACTAAAATGTCAGTAAGGTCATCCTGCTGAAAAGAAGTGGAAGGTGTAGACCACCCCATGAATTCTATTATTCTAGCCACCAGAACCCTATAAGGGGTCTCAGCATGCTCCCCAGGATCAGGTTTAGCAAACTATACATCTGGGGAAGTATCTAAACCACTTGCCTCATGTAAAGAGTCCTGAAGACCTTTTAACCTGTTATTTTCAGAGATAAATTCCTCTGGTATGGGTGTTGTTGTCCTTTGTAAAGCAAAAGGTCTCTCATGGTCAGAATCCTCCCCTTCCTCATATATAGAGGACAAAGCTCTAAAGTAATCAGATCTAGGATATGGTTTAAAACCCATTTCTAGGGCAGAAGGGGCCAAGCTGGTTGTCACCGGTTGAGAAAACGTCGTAGTTGTCGACGTGGAAGTCAAAGGCTTCGACAAACCTGAAAAAGGCGTCGAAAAAGTTTGGAGAGACCTCGAAGTACTCGAGAGGATCGGAATCCTACTCGGAGTCATCGAGGTTGTCGACGTCATCCTCGAGGTCATGGTCGAAGTCCTCGACACCTCTACTGTCTGAGATGTAGTGACAGTTGGAGGTCTGTCTTTTATCGGAATCGACAGTGGCGTCGAAGACGGTGTCGATGCAACCGATTTGTGCGTCGACGGACCCTTCGTCATAGGTGTCAATTACGCAGATTTATGAGTCGAAAAAACCTTCGACGACGGCGTCGATGACGCGGATTTATTGCCTTTACTCGAGGGTTCATGACGCTCTTGGGCAGTTTCTTTTGCCGGGTGCAACGACTCGCATGTTTTTTTATTTCTCGGGTCTTTCACCCTGGCTATCACCTTTAGCTGTCTCCGTGGGGGTCGAGGCTGCTTTCTCGAAGACACTAAGCATTTTCCTACGGAATTCCTCACACTTAGCTGGAGAGCTGTGTTTGGTGGAGCAGGTGACCCTTTCCGTGGAGACAGAAGAAGACGAAGAAGAGGGGGATTTACGACGCCTTCTTTGAGTGTTTCAATCTCGAAGACTGATGGGAACCGCTTCGAGACCTTGAACGGGAATGTTTCCTGTGACGGCGAGGAGACGAATGTCTCGACTCTGCCGAAGAAACTTTCGAGGTAGGAGAAGTGTTAAGAGTCTTGCCTCTTTCTAGGTTCCCCTTACGCTACTTCAAGGCTTTCGCCGTCAAGGACATACAGTCCTCGCATTCCGAACAGTGATGCTCCGATCCCAGGCACCACAAACAGGAATACGTCGGAGGACACAATCCCTTAAAAATGTCAGTTTTGTCAACAGGATGTCACCTATTTAGGCTATCTCCTGTCGAAAGAGGGAAGAAGACTGACACCTGAATGGATACAAAGCATCTCTGGTATGTCTGTCCCAAACACACAGAAATAGGTCAGTGCTTTAATACGCATGGCTTCATACTGTAGGCAGTGGAACCCACATTTTTCTTTTATTATAAAACCTATGTTGTCTTTGACAAAGAAGGGTATTTCTTTGCCTCTACCGTGGAACATGGATTGTCAGAATGCTTTTGATCTGCTTAAGGCTGCGTTGTGATCCGCACCGGTTTTGGGCACACCAAATTACAAAAAGATCTTTGTGTTGTATGTGCATGAATGTTATGGATGTGCTTTGGCTGTTTTGAATCAGGAACATGGGGGCAAGAATAGACAGTGCGGCTATTTTTCCTCCACGTTAGACACTGTTGCATGTGCTTTGCCGAGATGTTTGACAGCTGTAGCTGCTGCTGCTGCTTCCGTGAAACAAAGTGAGGGTATCGTTTTAGGTCATTCTTTAACCATGATGGGACCCCACTCCTTAGACGTTCTACTAAACAGTACGCAAACGCAACATCTCATATCGGCTCGACTAACAAGGTACGAGCTGATTCTATTTGCTCCGCATATCTAAATTAAGAGATGTTGCTAATTAGATCCGGCTGAACTATTGCCTCCTCCAAAAGAAACAGACTGTAGTGACAAGATGTAACATGACTGCATCTACACCACAGAGCAAGAAACTAAGGGCAGAATTGATTTAATCGATACACCTTTAAAGAATCCACAAGGGGTGCTGTTTTGTGATGGCTCCTGCTTTAAATTTACGGATGGTACATCCACTGCTGCTTACGCAATCACCACATTAAGCACTATTGTGGAAACCAAACGAATTCTGCATAATTCTGCACAGGCCACAGAGATTATTGCGCTAACCAGAGCATGTGAACTTTCTGAAGGGCTTAGTGTGAATATATACACAGATATCCAGTATGCATTCGGGGTAGTTCACAACTTTGGTCGACTATGGGCTGAGAGAGGTTTCTTGACATAGCATGCAACAAAGATTCAGCATGGTACTTTAATAGTTTGGTTACTTTCAGCACTTGCGCTTCCTACAAAGTTAGCAATAATGAAGTGTACCGCACACCAGAAAGTGACGGCCGATGTAGGAAAAGGAAACGCTTTTGCTGATAGAATAGCCAAACAGACTGCCACTGATTTGCATTCAAAGATGTATGCGTTAGATCCAACAAAGGGGGTCACTGACACTTGTATGACAGATGAAGGGGTTAGCTATATAAAAGACATTCAATTTGAAGCTACTCCAGAAGAAATCAAACCGTGGGCTGAGGGTCCAGTGGGTCTAGATGATGAGGGTTGTTGGGTGGATAATGAAAAACAAAGATGGATGCTACCCAATGCCTTTGTCACTGCTATGGTCACTATGGCTCATGGCCCAACACACATATGTGCCAAAAAGATTTGTAAACAGCTAGATCCTGTTGGTATAATACCAATATTCAGAAAACTGCTGAACGTTTTGTCCAAAGTTGCATGATATGTTTACAACATAATATTGGGAAGGGAACACCGACAAGAAAGGGCGGTTTTGGTCCCCCCTCCATGCCTTTTGAAGTGATTCATTTTGATTTTATTGAAATGGAATGTTGTCAACACTATAAATATGTTTTAGTCGTAATTTGTGCTTTTAGTAAATGGGTTGAGGCTTTTCCTCTAAAAGATGCCACAGCAATATCGACGGCAAAGACCATGCTGAAGGAATATTTTCCTAGGTTTGGTTTGCAGAGGGTAATTTGGTCTGATAATGGTCCACATTTCATTGCTGCTGTCATCCTGCAAGTTTGTGCAGGATTACAGATTGACAAACGGTTCCACTCGTCCAGACACGCTCAGAGTGCCGGTCTTGTAGAATGCTATAACAGAATTTTGAAGAACAAAATAGCAAATGTGTGTGCACATAGCAATTTGAAATGGCTGGACGCTTTGCCAATAGACTTATTATCAATGCAGACGAACACACAGTCAAAGACAGGGCTCTCACCCTATGAAATTATAACGGGAAGACCAGCAAATATATGGAATGTTCCAAAACCCAAGCAGTTCAAAGAAATCCAGTATCCGCTTCTGTCTGATTATTGTGACCAGTTGACTCAAAACTTGTATTTGATTCATCAACAGGTGCGAGCAGCCCTTGCTGTGAAATACGAGGGTCCAGGTCATTGACTCCGACCTGGCCAGTGGGTCCTTCTGAAGAACTTTGAGAAGGGCTCCTGTCTTGCGCCTCGGAGGAAAGGATTGCATCAAATCCTTTTGGCCACAAAGACCGCCGTATGAGTGGCTAGGAAGGAGCATTAGATCCACGCGACACACATGAAGAGGATTCCTTTTCCTCTGCTCTACGACAAAGGGGAGGCGAAGGGAATTGGTTATCTTGATGCTCACAACGAGCCTGCTCTGATCGACACCAAGGGTGTCACGAAAGTCCTTCCTGAGCCCGTGGGGCCTGGGGAGATTGTTGCTTCGTCTTCATTTTCTTCTTCACCGTCGATCTATCTTGCTTCTGCTTCTTTATCTTCTTCAGGAAACAACAACTCTTTGTTCTCCGACCATTCCGTACCTGGAGTCTCAAGGTACAATCCGCGACGATCCGCGACCATGGAATCAGATTTACATTTAGAGTTGCTGACATTACATTAATATAAATAGGATAGAAAAGTACAGTTAGGCTGTGCCCACAAAAAACCCACAAGAAACCACTGTTGAGCCAGTCCCAGCTGCATAATTGAGAGGCAGGGACCGGCAAAGTTACCTTCATTCAACATAGGCCACATGGTAGGGTGCCACCCGCGGATGAACTAAAAAAGCCTAACAGTGAGGCTTCTTAACGGATGCTGAGAAACTATGCCTATTTTACAGAAAAAAGGATGTTGGTCACTTTTCTGATGATAAATCTGCACGTTAAGGGTCATGGTCTTCTAGAACCAAATGGACACTCGTCACAATAACTGCTTGTTTTATAATTATAATGACATTTGGATTTTGGTATTTGGAGAATGCACATCCGCTTGATGTCTTGTTACCGACTGCAAGTATCCCCACTGTGTCTCCACCTTATGTGCATTTGCACACTCTTCGTCCTCGAGACCTCCAACACAGAGGGATTTACCATAATAACAGTATTTTAATGGTTATGAATACAACCCATGCAATTCTGAAAAAAATGAATTGCTTGGTGTGTTCGCATTTGCCACAACATTGGGAAAAAGGACTGAGCTGGTATATACATCTTCTCCCTTTTAACTACTGCTTGCTACGCTTCGCTTATGGCATTATTCTTTGGCCGATGGAACAATAGTGTTACGGGGAATTTTGATGGGTCTAATCTTAACGAATTTGAAAAGCGAGTTTTAACACCATTAGGATGGTCTTTGTTTGCAAATAGGACCAAGCTGAATGTTGCTTCTATTAGGCCTTCTGATAGACTCTCTAGACCTTTTCAGTTGTTGATTACTTTCAAAATTGCTCCCGTAGGTAATAGGGATGCTATGCCTCCTTCCTATACCATCAACCATAGTCTGAGCTCCGTTCCATTCTGTATACAAAGAGAGGGTTCCCAACGAATGGGTACATTTGAGGGATGCACAAATACTGCTGTACTAACCAGTGAGGATAGACCTCTGTACATAGGAGATCCTGTTTACTTCGTTTGCAGTGATGAGGCATATCCATGGTTACCCAGAGATTGGGAGGGTATTTGTTATTTGGGTATATTGTTGCCAGGAGTATATGTCGCCACCACTGCTGAAGTCTCTAAAACTCGTCCCAGGCGGGATGAGAATGGTGACACTCCTTCGCAAATTCTGGGTGATGTTGCCAAATCCTTTGTGTCGTTCTGGGGAGAAATAATACATTCACAAGATATTAGAAAATTGGCAAGAGTGTTAGAGAAAACCATCAATGAGACCACTGACATCCTGAATAATATGACGCTAGAGCAAAAGGCTATTAGATTAGTGGCTCTCCAAAATAGGATGGTGCTAGCCATCATTCTAGCTGAGTGTGGTGGGGTCTGCAAAATGGTGGGATCTGCGAGTTGTGTCTTTGTACCTGATTCCTCCCCCACCATATTCAAGGTGATTAAGAATTTATATGTCTTAAGTACTGAAGTACACGTTCCAGAAGGAAACTGGGATGTTGGTACATTGTTCTGGGACTTGTTGTGATCTTGGGGTTGGAAAATCTCTGCAGTCTTAATGGTCATCCTTGGAATTATACTGTTTTGCTGTTGTTGCATACAATGCCTGCCTGTCATTTGTTCTATCACCTGGCCAGAAGAGACCACGTTAATATAGCTAGAGAATCCCTCCACTGGCTCAGAGTTAAAGATAGGATCGAATTTAAATCTCTTACCTTGGTGCATAAATGCCTCTTCGGCAAAGCTCCATATTATCTGATGAAAAATATTGTACTCTACACACCAAACAGACAGCTGCGCTCAGTAGGAAAAAACCTACTAGTTGAACATAACCACAGGCTCAAATCAGCTATGGGCAGATCATTCTTAGTGAAGGCGGCTCAGATGTGGAACGCCCTCGCGGTGGCACTGAGAACCCAAGAAAACCATCTCCAATTTCGAAAACTACCGAAAACTCATCTTTTCAAGTAGTTTCCTTTGATATCCACATGGCCAGTGGATCAGGATGTCTAAGTAGATGTGTACGTGTTTATGTGTCACAGCTCCCTGATGCCTGCAGGCTTTCGGCGCTATAGAAGCATACAAATAAATAAATGATAGGAGGAAGTTGTGCTCAGGCACTAGGTAGACTGGAACCTAAGACGCATATGCCCGGGAAAAGTTTGAATGCCTTAGTAATGCAGGATATTACCATCAAGGAGTTGATGGCGATTAATATTTTCGAAGACAGTGATTCAGGTTGCTCTGACAATGATTCATGGTGTTTGGACAATGCTGCTGTTTGAATAAATGTTCTTGGCTTAGGCCAAAAGGAGGGTTTGTTCAATTATATTTCGCACAATACTGCTTGATAACGAACATTGACCTAAGTGCATTCGCATCGCACTGAAAATCGCATTTGAATGAACCTGAATACGCTGCCATTTTAGAATCATCCGCCATTTTGTTTATCTCCTGTTTCTGTCTCATGTTAAACTTGTGTTTTCGGCTCCAGCAGAGAAAAATGAACTTTTCACTGTGTCAACGAAGATAAACATGTTGTGACTGCTGAGAGTGGATTGTTTGTCCTGCACTAATAAACCTTGGAGCTAAACTAGAGTTGAACTGAACAGTAATTTAGATGTTGTCTGTACCAATAGCGTCATACTCGGTCGTTCAAACGGTGGTAAACTATGTTGAATAGATGAAACTGTGTGCCTTTGCAGAAATCCTTGTGTTTGTTACATTGAAACTGGATTAACTTTAAGCATGAAAACAAATGTTACCATTGTATAATATGTATAGAAAAACATGTCTAGTGTTTGAGGAAAACATTGAACACTGTATGGTTATTTGAATTGGTATTGGTTATGTGAATGGGCTGTGAACCCTAATGAATATGTAACCCAAAGATGGGCTGGACGATGTGTCCGGGATTGTGAGAGAAATGTATAAAATATGCGTACTTTGTAATGTCCAGCACTCTCTCATCTCACGGTGTCCGTTACCACACATTGGGAGGTGTTGAGAGACCAGACAGCTGTTCTTCAGAATAAAAGTGTACTTGTACAATTGTACTCATGACTGGCGTGTTTCTATTGAGTGGTATTTAGCCTCGATATTTCTTTAATCTTTCACTCCAATTGTCAATCTGGAAAAGTGAATACCCTTCATTTGAATGACTGACGTAACTTGAGGTCCGTAGGCCAACCGTCTTATACACCGAATTATAGAAATATGGACTGTTATGCTTGACCAACAAGCGGCCATTTTAAACGTAGCAAGAATCGCCATTTTGCTTGTTAACCATTGCTCATTGCTTTCTGTCTAAAACTGCTTTGCAGCTTGCAATTCTTGCGGATTCTGCTTACTCTGCTCAACTGTTAACATTGTTGTCTGAATATGAAAGTGCAAGGTCGCGGGACTGAGGAGTTTGTTGAAAACTCCTCATGAGTAGCCCAGAAAGGAATGCCCACGCTCCCTCTCTGTAGCCTTGAGGGAGAGCTGCAGGGCATTTAATCACTTCACAGCTGCCAGCCAGTCTCCTACGATGGTAGAATATGTTAGAATAAAACAGCTAAAGGCTTGAATTATGCTCTTCCTACGACACGAATAGCACCTCATAGATAGCAAAGCATGGAATGTGGTTCTTCCCCCGTGTGCAGCTTTCTTCCAAGAACAGAACCACTGTGTTCTGTTCAACAACTAAAAGATGCCTCCGCACTTTCTAAATTGCACATTGTTACTAGAATAGACATCGAGAGTGTCATAATTTTCATACCCGTCGGAAATGTCCATCGTCATCCCGAGTTCAAAGAAACTTAATAAAGGAGGGTGTTAAATATGACATAGCTGATTGTATGATATGCATTTTGTATATATGTAACTATATGTAATTCGCTCTCTTGCGTCCCTCGAGGTGTAGGAAACTCACGTCGCGGGGCGTGAGACCCGAATTGGCCAATTGGGACTATTTTTGCTTGCAATAAACCCTAGCATTGGGAATTTGAACCTTGTGTCTGGCGCATCTTTTCGTGTATGGTTATTGCCTTGTTTCCATATCGCGAGGGACCCCTAGGGGCCCCTTTCACAATGGAACTTTCTTCCTTCTGCAATCTAAAACACTACCACTATCCATGCATTCAAATCAGCACAGACATCTACATTCCCTTGGAGGGGACACACCTACACTGTCAGGAGGACTACTCATCTGATCTCCCCACCCTAATTGTTGATACTGTATATATTCTGCTGTAAAGTTGCTTGTAAATATCGGTATCACTGAAAATAACTGTTCCTTTTACTCTTTGTATGTACCCCGGACCCCATTCAATGATCCTGCTATTGTTACCCATCACCACAGTATGTCAATCTTATTGTTCACCACAAAAGCCTTTTGTAAAACACTCTGATCAAAGAATGCTCAGACCAATATTATCTTATGTTCTGCGTTTTTTTGAAGTGCTCGCCCTGTTACATTTAAAGAGCTTATCCAAAAGGTGTTCTTGGAGGCTGTATTATGCACAAAAAAACTCAATTTAGCACTCAGTAACTGACTGTGCAGAACTTTAGGAGCCAGAATGCTCTGTAGTTTATAAAATTCCAGAATGCACAAGACAAGCCATTATGCTATGAAAGCCTTAGATCTCGTTAAGCCCTGGAGAGACTCCCATCATAGTGCCAAAAATAGTCTAAAGGCCCCTTTCTTCCATACTTCTAGGACATGTCATCCTATGTGGACGAGACTAAAGCATTTTTGTAGTATCACAAAAACGTGTGTCCCTTTTTTGACCACAGACAACGCCTCCCTTCCCCGCCTCCAATCCCCTCATTTCAGTCCTTTTCAAACCATCAAGGTTGAATCCTGACTTAAAGCTTTAGGTTGAGCTAATTTCTGTACTAGTAGCTCTCCAAGATGCATGCCAAGATGATGCTCTCGTTAATTTCTGACTGTCTAGCCGTGATTCAGAATTGGTGTGCCTCCAACAATCTCTGCCTTAATGCCAGTAACACAGAGATCCTTCTCATTGGGACCCCTGCTTCTGCTTTCCCTCTCTCACACTGGCCGCCCTCCTTGGGCCCTCTACCCTTGACTTCCAGTGAGATATAACACCTTGGTGTCATCTTCGACTGCACTCTCTCTGTCTCTCCTCACATTTCAGAAATCGCCAAGAAGTCCCATTACCAGCTACACCTCCTCAAAGGGACGCTTCCCTTCCTCACCTTCCACCAGAAGCTCACTGTCTCCAGAGTCCTGCTTCTCTCTAGGCTTGACTAGTGCAACAGCCTCTTTCTCAATCTGCCTTCCGCCTCTCTCTGCCCTCTGCAACTAATCCAGAACAGGACTGCAAGACTTATCCTTGGCCTCAAGCCCCGGGACTGTATCTCACCAGTCCTGAAACCTCTCCACTGACTCCTGGTGGCTGTAAGATCAAGTTCAAGACCCCTTGCATTGTCCATAAGGCTTTCTGGGGCAGGGGCAGGGGCTGGAACTACATTGAACGCTCTCTTCCTTTTTTTTAATTCCTTTTTTTCCACCCCATAACTTACAGGCATCCATATACAGTTACATAGCAATCGGCTATACTATCTACATTTATCTCTGTTCCTCCTATTGTGACGGGACAGCTATGTCCTGACGTCCATGCTCAGAGGCCATCAGTTCCTGCACCAGCTGCTTCCATGAATCTAGATCTATGTTCTGTCCACCTTCGTCTCTACGGGCTGCCTCTTGCCCCACTGCCGTCTCGGCCATTGTCCATTTCTGGAGGTCGCCCCACCACTGGTTTACATCAGGTCCATTATGCGCCTTCCATCCCATTGCTATTCTGGGCTTTGCCAGGATATATATTAAGTCTTTCAACTTAGTCAAGTGTATTGTCCGCTTCTGGCACGCAAAAATACTGAGCGAACAGTAAGCATGGGATCCCATGCCCAACCTTAGGTCTGCCTTGGCTAGGGCCTGGGTTATGTCGTTCCAATACTGACAGATCTTCCCACAAGCCCAAAACATATGTACAAAGTCTGCATTAATCAATCCACATTTAGGACAAGTCTGTTCCGTGGCATAGCTGAACTTGGCTATTTTCCCAGTGGTTAGATACACCCTATGCGTTATATACATCTGATTTTCTGGAGTCTCGCATTCCTAAAGACTTTCTTGTGATAAGCTAATGTTCTAATCCATGCTGCGTCTTTCAATTTGTCCTGCATATCTACTTCCCAGCTAAGCCTTGTCTGTTCTAGCATGTCCCCTTGCTGCAACATTAATAGCTCATATTTTCTTGACACTGCATGCCCACCCTCTGCAATATCATAAAATGTTTCTACCTTATCATCTGATTGTAGTAGTACCCCTTCTGTTACCAGCCATTTCTGCTTCAGTATTGTGATGAGCGAAGCGTAGATTATGTGGGTGTCCAGACAACTGGTCGAAAAAAAACTGGTCGAATGCAATTTGGTCGACGCAATTTGGTCGAAAACCAAATGGTCGAATTTTTTTTTTATTTATATATTTATTTTTCGGGTTTCGTTTAGTTAAAAAATGGGTTTTTAGAGAAAAAAAGGGGGTTGGGGGGGCCCTCCCAAAAAAATAAAAAAAAAGGGTTAAAATAAAAAAAAAAAAAAATTCGACCATTTGGTTTTCGATCAAATTGGTTCGAACATTTGTCTGGTCGACCAATTTTTTTCGACCAAATTTCTGGCAACCGATTATGTGTTGTCCTTCATTATACCTGTCTCTGAAGCGATTACCTTAAAATCCCTTACTTTGCCCTGCCATACCAAATATCCCACCGTTACTACTCCCATGGGTTCTCAGTATTTTCTTACATGCAATCTCAGCTGCAGATCTTTTAGTGTCATTAGTGGGATCACAGGAGAATAGGGGTTGTCCTGCTTTACGAAGCGTTTCATCCTGTGCCACATAGTCCTATCTAGTGCCAACAACAGCAGGGGTTTCAGGATCCGCTTTGACAACATCTATGTTACCTCTATCAAGAAAAAGGGTGTGCTTGCTGGTTGCAGCAAGCTTGTTTCCAGGGTCTGTTCATCCAGCAGCCAGCTTGTGACAAACTGCAACTGGCACGCCAATTAATAAGCCTCAAAGTTTGGTACCATAATGCAACCCTGATCATACAGTCTCTGTAGTTTTGTCAGGGCCAGTCTGCATCTGGAGTTATGCCATAGAAAGCTGTGGCATATCATGTTGAGTTTCCTAAAAAAGTCCTTCAGTACATTGTATGGGATGTTTGTAAAGAATTGCAGCAGCCTCGGGAGCACGATCATCTTTAATAGTGCTGCCCTACCCATCATAGAGAGCGGTAACCTGGCCCAGAACATCATGATTGCTCGATGTTGTCTACTGCCCTCTTCGTGTTCAGTTCGTGTTCTGTCTTAGGGTCATGAAAGATGTCCACTCCTAGATATCTGAAAGTGTTTACTTCCTACTTGATCGGCAGCACTGGCAATATGTTGGAGGATTGATATGATATGATATGATATGACATTTATAATGCGCCGATACACAAGTGCTACAAGGCGCAACGAGGCAAGGGAGGGGAACAGAGGGAAGACAGAGACAACGATCTTACTAGGCCAGGCGACATTGAGATCGCGCAAGTGCAGGGGAGGGGGAAGGGGAGAAGTGCGGGGGGTAAGAGAGAGGGGAAGTGCAGTACATAGGATAAACAGTAGTAAATAGGGACAATAAATAGGAACAATAAATAAGAAGTGTGGCCAGCTGGTGGCAGGTGCAAGGGTAAGTGCAGACATCAGGTGTCAAGTGCAGGTAGGAGGTTGTAGGGATACCAAACAGCCTCACAGTGCAAGGGTTGCCAGGCGGGCAGTGCTGGTGTGCAATTGGAGGAGAGGGGACCTGGGCACGAGAACGGAGGGTAGCCAGGTGACCAGTGCTGTTTCAATTTAGCCAGGAGTTCAGCAGTGGAGAGGAGGTGAGAAAGCAGAAGCAAAGAGGAAGGTCTTGAGGTGCTTCCGGAACCACAGATGATTCTCCTCAAGTCTCAGAGAGGCAGGGAGGCTGTTCCAGAGGGAGGCCCCAGTTGCGGAAAGAGATCTACCACCAACTCGCTTGGAGAAGCGACTGACCCTGACGGAGTTGGAGGCGGATGAGCGAAGAGCTCGAGAAGGAAGATATTTAGGAAGAGAGAGTTGAAGGTATTGGGTCCCGAGGCCCAAGAAGGCCTTGTGGACAATGCAGCGTGTTTTGAACTTACTCCCCTCCCTTGCCTCGTCTCGCCTTGAAACACTTGTATAGGTGCATTATAAATGCCATATCATATTATATCAATTCTTGCAGCCAGTGGGAGCCAGTGTAGAGATTTCAGTCCTGGAGAGATACAATCCCTGGGCTTGTGGCCAAGGACAACTTTCGCAGTCCTGCTCTGGATGAGTTGTAGAGGGTGAAGAGTAGAGGCAGGCAGATTTAGAAAGAGGCTGTTGCAGTAGTCCAGTCTAGAGAGTACCAGAGCTCTGGAGACAGTGAGTTTCTGGGGGAACGAGAGGAAAGGAAGAATACCTCAAAGGAGGTGCAGCTGGTAGTGAGACTTCTTAGAGACGTCAAGAGATGTGTGGAGAAAAGGAGAGTGTGGAATCTAAGATGACCCCGAGGTTTTTTGCCTCACAGGTGGGAGCAGGAAGAGGGCCAAGAGAGACCGGCGAGAGAGAGAGACAGGAAAAGAGGGAGCGGGTATGCCGATGAGGAGAATCTCAGTCTTACAGGCATTAAGGCAGAGATCATTGCCAGCACACCACTCCTGGATAGCAGACAGACAGTCGGAGATGAGAGAAGGAGAAGAGGTGGCTGAAGAGAGCCTGAAAATGAGCTCAGTGTCATCCGTATAGCACTGAAAGGTGGGGCAGAGAGCAGCAATGCGGTGGGCAAGAGGTGCCAGGTATTGTTTGAACAGGCAGGGAGAGAGGTTAGACCCCTGGGGAACACCACAGGTAGAGTTAGAGATGGAGGAGAGGAAGGACCCAAGTTGGACCTGGGAGGGTCGATCTGAGAGGAAAGAAGTCAGCCAAGCCGGGGCCTGATTGGTGATACCCAGGTTATCACAGAGACGGTTGAGCAGGATGGCATGGTTGACCTTGTCAAAGGCAGAAGAGAGATCGAGTAAGATGAGGACACAGGGGGTGCTGGAATCAAGGTTGGTAAGCAGGTCTTCACGGATGTTCAGGAAAGCAGTTTCCGTGCTTCTGGCAGCTCTGAAGCCAGACTGATGGTCATGGAGACAACCAACAGATTCAATGTGAAGATTAAGCTGGGAGATGGCCAGCTTTTCCAGGAGTTTGACCAGGAAGGGAGTGATGGAAATTGGGTGATAATATGATGTAACCTCCTTAACTTGCCCTTGCACCCTGCTAGGGTAAACAGGCACGATTTTTGTGCATTAATCGTGATGCCGGATACGTCTGCATATCTCTTGAGCACATCTAAAATATATTGCAGGTTGGTTTCTGGGTGCTGTAAATATAGTAACATATCATCAGCGGATAGCGAGTTCATATTTACTGTAACCCTTGCTACTATGCCTGCCTCTCAATATTCTTTTCTAAGATATGCCGCTAACGGTTCCAAGGCTATTATAAGAACATAGGTGACCATGGGCAACCCTGCTTTGTGCCCTTCTCTAGCTGTCATTGATCCAGGATATGGGCTCTCGTCCTCACCCTCGCTATTAGGCAGCTGTACAATAAATGTAACCACTGTATAAAGGCCCCATACCAAACCTTCGTAGGACCGCCAACAGCCACAGCCATCTGACCGAATTAAACACCTTGACCACATTCAGCAAGGCCACCACACATGGTTCTGAACTATCTTGGGTATGATCGATGATATGATGCAACCTCCTTAAATTGCAAGAGATGTTCCTGTCTCGAACATAGCTGACTGATCTGGATTTATCAGTTTAGCTATTGCTGACTTGAGCCTGTTGGCCATTAAGGCCGTGAGTGTCTTCCCGTCTTGATTAGACAACGACAGGGGTTGGTACGAACCACACTCTGAGGCCGACTTGCTGGGCTTCAGTAAAGGGACTATCACTGATTCTCTCAGTGTCTTCGGTAATATGCCAGTTTCTAGTGCCTTATTCAGCATCTCTAACAGCCGGTATGCTGCGTCCATTAAAAATTCTTTGTAGAATTCGCTGGGTAGTCCCAGGGGCCTTTCCCGCTGGCAACCCTCTAATAACCACCGCCAGCTCCTCTTTAGTTATGGGAGCTTCCAGCTTACTTTTTGCCTCAGCATCTAGCTGTGGAAGATCTATTTGTGCCAGGGCCTCATCTATGTCTGTGTCTTGTCCTGCTGCTGTCTCTGTGTATAACTCCTTGTAATACTCTTCAAAACGTTTATTTATACTAACTTGTGTCCTACAGACCTCCCAGTCTTTCCCCGTGATTTCGCTTATCATTTCCCCTTTGAGCTCATTTAACATAGCCAGACCAGCAGCCGTCCCGGTTTATCCCTCTCTGCAAGTTGCCTTTCCACATATTTCCTGTAATTCAGCTTGCCTAATCTTTCCCATTGCCCCAAACATTCCTGCTGCATCTGGGTGATCTCCCGTACTCGATCCTTCACCTCGCCACCTGCGTTCTCTAAGCCTTCTAATTTAGTTTCGTGCCTCTGCAAATTCTTCTCTATGTCTGTCTGCATTCCTTTCGCCTTTGCTATTGCCATCCCTCTAATCACTCCTTTAAAGGCCTCCCACAGCGTGCCTGCTGATTTGACACTCCCTGTGTTGGTTTTAAACTAATCTTTCAAGGATTTGCTTCTAAGCCTCCAGGTCGGGATGCATGCTCTAGGGGGCGCAGATTTCTGCCATGTAATCGCTAGGGGGGGGGGCATGATCCAATAGTACCCTCGCTTTATATTCAGCTGTCAAAAATTTGCCAAGAGGCTCCTCCCCTGTGAAAACATAATCCAATCTGGTCTATAAATCTTTAGGGGATGTATAATGAGAATATCCCCTGGCCTGTGGGTGTAGAGTCCTCCATACATCAATCAGGTTAAATGCTTGTAGCAATGTATTTAAGGCCTTCGCCGCAAGGCTTGTGTGCGTCACTTTATCATCAGATCTATCGAGTACCGGATACAGCACACAATTAAAATCGCCTCCCCATACTAATGTATCATCTCTGTATGTACTTATGTGGGAGTATAATGAACGGTAATAGGCAGCTGTATCTTGATTCTGTGCGTACGTGTTTATAATGCATATGCCTCGCTGTTCCAACTGTCCCTGCACGACCCCCATCCTCCCACCATCGTCTGAGAAAGTCCTAAGAACTTTAAATGGCACCTCCGGAGCGATACATATTAGGACCCCTCTCACTTATGCAGAATATTTTGAGCCTAGAGTCGTTCCCATCCACTTATGAGCTAGGGCTGTTAGTTTCTCTTTAGTGAGATCCGTCTCCTGTAGGAGCGCTATTCGATTTTCTGGCATCTGAGATAGGTCATTATCCTGTGTCGCTTAATATAGCTGTTGATCCCCCTGACATTCCACGTAGATATTCTAAGTGTCCCCATCACAGATTGTCTTCCACCCTTGCCCTGACAGTTTGATGTACTTATTTGTCATTACTTGTGTGCTCCCATAGGCTAACTCCCAACTAACTACCCCAGCTCCCTCACCCCCGCTCCCAACATTTGCCCAACTCAATACCTCAGGCATTCCTGCTTCTCATCCCTCTCACAGATAGCAGTCCTGGTGTATAGAGTACAGCAGGCAGATACTGGAACACTAGTATCCTCCGACAGTACCGCTCTGAGGCGAAGAACACTTCCTAACGGGGAGCTCCTGGATGGGAAGCCCTCCGCTGGCTCCTCCCAATTGACGTTGCCGGGTGGCTGAAATTTGCTATTAAGATTCCATCTCGCTGCGAGCAGTCGGCTGAGTACGACAATGTTTCTGTTGTGCTTCCGTAGTTTGCTTAGCTTATATCTCGCTCCCCCATTGTCTGGTTGCCCTCTCCTGTCAGCATATTCTCTGTGTCCATCCATTTGTGTGTTTTCTCTGCGGTTTCAAAGAAGGTGGCCCTCTCTCCTTACATTATCTTTAGCCGTGCCAGATATAGCAACATGTATTTGAGGTTTGCCGCTCTCAGCCTTCTTTTGACTGATTTAAAGTTCATCCTTTGTCTGGAAAATGTGTACTTTGTCCACTCGTTTGGCATATATTAACCAACCTGGAAGCTATCACAAAAATGTCCATGTCTCTTGCTCCCCCTACATGCGCAGGCAAACCCAGTGGGGGTTTCCCATAAAAAAGTCCTGTGAAAAAGATGTCCAAAACAACTAGAACATTCTAGGACTGTTGACTTTCTCCATAACTTGAATATATGGAACTGTGACCATATTATGGTTATATTTATTTCTATTTTTTCTTTTCTTATCCTCTACTGCTCTTCCCGCTTTTTTTAAGAACTGGGTTGTGGTTTCCCACGTTTCCACCTTTTAAATTTCTCTTGCTTTCTTCTGTCCCTTTACACTTTCTATGTGTAAATATGTGACTGAAAAATGATGAAAGAAATTTTTGTTGTATTTGTCTCCATACATGTTCATGATTTAATCCTCTTTTCAAGTTACAATTCGATTTTGAATATACTGTCTTTTTGTTGATTGTTGTTTTACTATTCAGAGCACTAAAAAAGAATAGATATAAAAATGTTATAATTCACACACTGAAATTGTTGTGGTCTATGTGGTTATTTTACATATGAACCATGCATGAATATGGTCCCAACGAGGGGTTAGATTGGGTAGAAGTAAACCCCAGTTAATGTTGAGTACTCCACCTACTTAGCACATTAGGCAAGGTGTTGAGTGCATCTTTCTCTTTGCAGCAATATTTTTTATGTTAATTACATCCTTTGTCTTTGCACTTGCATGGTATAATCTGGGTACGTAGTGATACTGGCTGATGCCCTATGTATTGTGCCCCCTTTGCGGGATTGATCCAGGATCTTTTCCCTATCCATATAGTTTAAGATCCAGGCTATGTAGGGTCTTGGTTGTGCTCCAGGTGGTGGTTTCCTCACTAGGGACCTGTGCACCCTTTCCACTGTAAAGCCTTGGGTGAAGTTACCTGGGCCAATTTCTTGTAATAGCATGTTCTCTATAATTTCAGTGGGATGTGTCCCTTCCTCTCCTTCTGGGATTCCAATTATCCTGACATTATTGCGTCTGGCCCAGCCTACCGCTTCTTCTGCTCTGCTTTCTAGATGTTTAACTAGTTGCTGCAATACCGATACATCTCTTGAAGTGTCTTTGAGCCCAGCAGTAGTAGCCGCGACTTCCATCTCTAGCGCCCCAGTCCGTTCTGCGAGTGCCTGAACGACTTGTCTCAGAAGGTTCACGTCTGTGCAGATTGCGTCCATTTTTGCATCTAGGGCTATCTTCAGTGCCACTCTAGCATCCAGTACTTTGTGATCTCCTTTTGTTTGGATCTGCTCTCCCTGT
Source organism: Ambystoma mexicanum (assembly GCF_040938575.1). NCBI lineage: Eukaryota > Metazoa > Chordata > Amphibia > Caudata > Ambystomatidae > Ambystoma > Ambystoma mexicanum. The sequence continues at coordinate 1,391,503,735 of NC_090924.1, forward strand.
GGGGATGGAGTAAATGACGTGGCGTTCTCCTCTGTAGTCATGGTTTTGGTGAAACTGTCTAACGTGAGTTGCTAGGATTTGCTCTTCTGCAATTCTGATGCCATATTTGAGTCCTGCAGTGTTGGTCTTCTCGTCCCTTCTTATTTCCGCTCTCTCTGTTGTCTGGCCCACTACTTTCCAGCCACCGAGCTGGGGTTTGCTTGTTTTCGGTGCCAAAATTCTAGTGTTGCTTTTGCTTGGTCTATGTCCAGCCCCATGGCTATATACCACCTCGACCAGCTGATGAGCGATGGGGTACCAGTTTGAGAAGAGGGTCCTCCCTCCGCTATCTGTTACCGCTAGAGAGAGTCTCTGCCGCCCAGCTTCAGGAGATCGGCCTCCTCCAGGTTGGCAACTGCGTATTTCTGCCAGTTGGGGCGTTTCCAGGTTATTAATTCTGTGCTCTCAGGTATCCACTGGGAGCTGTCTATGGGCTCCCAAATTATTGCAAGTACTGGTGCTAGAGCCGGCTTCCCCACAGGGGTCATATTTGTTGTACTGGGGCTGTGTGCAGCGACTTGTACCCTTGGCCCCGGCTTGTTTTACCGCAGAGAGCTTTTGTTGATCTTACTGGCTCTTGAGGTAATTGTCACTCGTGCCTGCCAACGTATGTTAGAGCTCCTGTCCAATCCCTTGTGCTCCTACTTGCCAGGTACTGTTGCCCTCCGGATCAGGTTCCGCCTTGTACCCCTCTCATGTGTGTGTACATTGAGGGTCGGGTATCTCCCCGGGGCAGGATACTACTACAATGTGCGCCTCTTTCCTGCACAGTTTTGTTCCATGTAAGCAGCAGTATGTTATTGCTCTCCTGTTTTTGCTCACTCCTGCTCTGGCCCGTTGTCCTCCCTGCCCTGGTGTTACCTGCTCAGGACTTGTGTGGAGGGGACCAGGTGGCGTACCTGGTGTTGGATACCCGCCCCGGACTTTGTTTGTTCCCGGGTCTGGTGGTAACTGTCACGTGCCCAGCTTTCACTGCATTTGCCCATCCATTACCGGCCCTCGCTTCACCCTCCTCCTCACTGAAGGCTCTGTCAATGCAAGACCAATGGGCGACACACACATTCCCCAGTTTGCACTGTCAGTGCCCCTTCTGTTCGCATCCACACATAAGGTCCAGTCTCCTAGGACCTGGGGACACTCCGGGCCTCAGTCACCTTCAGGCATTTATGCATTACAGCTTGCCCCCAGCATCGTCACCCTCCCCAACCACAGCTCTCCGAGCAGTTCGTCCCTCAGCGCCAGCTCTTCCTTGCCTCCCGCTGCACTAGTCACTGCTATCATCTTTCTTCAGTGTCTGTTGCCCACCTATGGGCTTGCCCCCTTCAGCCTCTACTTCTGTGGGTAACTTCGGAGTTTACTACCTGCGGTCCCATTGCTCCGTTACTCGGCCCCGCCTACCAGGCCGCCGCTGTAACGCTCACCTGATTCCCGTAGAGGCGCCGGTCTTGACTGGGCGTATACCGTATCTTCAAAGGTGATGTGTAACACACGGCTGGCTCTTTGGGCTGGACCTCTGTGCACTGTATGTCTGACAAGAAGGGTAAGATGTCTGCAGATAGAAAATATGGGATTAAGGAACTGGGTTATTGAATGTCTCTCTCTTCTTCCCTTTCTCTTCTCCTGTAGAACCCCAAAGGTTAACGCTCTCACCTTAGGTAAGTGAACGCCGTGCTCTCCATCTGCCTTGGGGCAGGGTGCTGTAACCAGTTTCTTCACTGGATAAGGGGAGCAGGCCTCTTGACTTCAGAGGACTGCTGTCCGTCGTTTACTGCACGAACGGTAAGTTTCGAGTAATTCTAATGTCTTTAAAGTCTTTAGTAATGATGTTTCTTGTTTTGCAGGGTTCCGGCGATGGCGGATGACGGGCTGAAGTGAGTTGAAGATGGAGCCCGTGTGATGAATAGAAGCGCCTGGAAGCACGTAAGTAAGCGCTTGTTGCCTGCTTCACGATGTGCTCTAACTGTCTTTTTATTTTGCAGGTACAAGTTCGGAGCGGCTGCAGGGTGCCAGAATACCCACTGGGTTAGATGTGGAAAGGAGTAATGGCACGTGAGTATTAAAGTTCCCCAATGTCTTTAAACGCACCTTGTTTTGTCTTTCAGATGCGGGATGCAGCGCCGAAGGCCTCTGGAGCGTGCAAAGAGTTGGTAAGCTTTTGTCTTTCAGATGCCGGAATGCAGTGTGAAGACCTCCGGAGCGCACGAAGAGTAGGTAAGCCTTTGTCTTTCAGATGCCGGAATGCAGCGCGAGGCGTTGGTGACAGCCGATGGACCAGGTAAGTGAAGAGCTGTCACTGAAGACCGTAATGGTAACCTGTTCTTTCTTGTCTTTATAGGTGTTGCTGAAGACTGGATTCAGGATGGTAAGCCTTTTTCCTTAGGCCCAGGATCAGATGCAGAAGACACGATGAGCGTTCTGCTGCAGAGGATGCAGAATAACGCAAAGCAAGATTCATCCATCGGTGTGGTTTAAATAGCCTCCTGTAGTGCTTAGGTGTCTCCTTCCACAGCCACGCCTAGGTAAGAAAAGAGTTCCTGCTTTCCAGAGGAGTTCCAGTGTTCTGAATCTAGGGAGTGGCTCCTGCCCCACCCAACAGGAAAAGTAGTTCCAAACAGAAGAGGATCAGAGGCTCAACTGGCAGGCAAGTAAGCAGAATGGTCTGCTGCAGGTAAGTCCACCCAAGCATTATGAGCCCGGCGCTTCCAGCGCTGGGACTGGGCATATTTATGAGCCTGGTGCCACTGGCGCCAGGACTGGGTCCAAAAGGTCCCAATTGGGACTGGTTGGCACTCGGAACCTGGGTTATGGATCTGCTTCCAAGGGAGTTGGGAAAACCCTGACCTTTTGGAAGCAGAGATCATGACAGTACCCCCCCTCAAGGCCCCTCCCAAACCGGGCTTCTCCGGGGGTTTTGGCTTGTCAGGAAATGTTCGGTGAAATCTTTTGATTAGGCGAGGAGCGTGGACATATTCAGCAGGTTCCCAGGATCTCTCTTGGGGGCCGTAGCCTTTCCAGTCAATTAGGTAAAATAGTTTAGATTTGGAGATCTTGGAGTCCAGAATGCTTTTGACTTCAAACTCGAGTTCTCCATCAAATAGGATAGGTTTTGGAGATTTAGTTAGTCGGGTTTGAGGTTGCACGGGTTTTAATAGAGAGACGTGGAAGACCGGATGTATCTTCATGTGCGGGGGCAAGTCCAACTTGACCGCTACTGGGTTTACTATGGTAGTGATGGAATAGGGACCAAGGTATCTTGGGTTGAATGTGCGTGGCCCTTTTAGAGGTAGATATTTGGTGGATAACCAGACTTGATCCCCTACTTGATATTGAGGGGCTTCCTTCCGATGTTGATCTACTCCTTTCTTGTATTGTTCTTTAGCCCTTTGAAGGTGAGAAACAGCTTCCTTAAAGGCTTGGGTGATTGTAGAATGCAGGTAGTCTACTGCTGGTGTTTCAAGATCTTGGAGGGGATCCAACTCCGAGGTTCGAGGGTGACTGCCGTACAAAAGAAAAAACTGGGTTTTCCCAGTTCCCGAATGGACAGAGTTATTGTAGGCATATTCGGCTATCCAAAGGATGTCTTTCCAAGTTTTTTCAGTTTGTTGCAGCATGCAGCGTAAATACTGTTCCAGAGTTTGATTGGTCCTCTCGGTTTGTCCGTCGGTCTGAGGGTGGTGACTGGTCGATAGTCTCACATCAATTTGAGCCGACCGACAGCAACTTCGCCAAAAATGAGAAATAAATTGACTACCTCGATCCGAAATTAGAACCGAAGGAAAACCGTGCAGTCGGACAATGTGTTCGAGAAATTCTCGGGCCAGAGTTGCTGCTGTTGGCAAGCCTTTGAGCGGAATGAAATGCGCCATCTTGGAGAATAAGTCCACGATTACTAGAATCGTATTGTATCCGGAGCATGGAGGTAGATCGGTGATGAAGTCCATAGAAAGCGTATGCCAAGGGCGAGGTGGGATGTCAATAGGGCGCAAGAGGCCTGCTGGTCTTTCCTTTTGACTCTTGTTTTGGGCGCATACTCCACAGGACATTATAAAGTCTCTGATATCTTTTTTCCAAGACGGCCACCAGAAGTAGCGCTTGATCTTTTCTGAGGTCTTGGCCATACCGGGATGTCCTTCCATTAAAGAGTCGTGATAACAAGAGATTACTTTTTGCTGTAAATCTGTGCTGAGTAGGTATAATCGTTCATGGAAATACAATAAGTTGTCCTTTACTGCAAAGTCCTTTCCCTGCAGATGCCAATTCTGTATGTCTGCTGGAGTTACAAGTTGCCTGGCTTTATCCTTAACTTCCTCTATGGATTCTGTGGCGATTAAACCCAGAATTCTTTGTTCGGGAATGATTGGTACAGGTTTAGGGTTGATCAAGTGTTCTTCCACTCCCATCCGAGAAAGGGCATCGGCTTTACCGTTCTTTGTACCAGGTCGATAGGTAATTATGAAGTCAAACTCGGCAAAGAATAATGCCCAACGGAGTTGTCTAGAGGATTGGGCTTTTGCGGTTTTCAAATATTGCAGGTTTCGGTGATCCGTAATCACAGTAACGGTGTGTCGGGCCCCCAGCAGATAATGCCGCCAAGCCTTAAAGGCAGACTTGATAGCCAGAAGTTCCTTGTCAGTAATCGTGTAATTGATTTCAGGAGGCGAGAATTTGCGGGACCAAAATGCCACGGGATGCAACTGATTGGTTACCGGGTCCTTTTGTGATAGAACTGCCCCCATGGCAAGGCTTGAAGCATCAGTTTCCACGATGTAGGGGAGTTCGGGGCGAGGGTGTTTTAAGATTGGTGCAGAGATAAATTTAGTCTTCAAATCCTGGAAAGCTTGTTCCGCCTCGGTAGACCATTCAAAACGTTTGTTTTTCTTTAACAAGGCAGTGATGGGCTGGACTATTCGAGAGAATTCGGGGATAAACCTGCGGTAAAAGTTAGCGAAGCCTAACATGCTTTGCACACCTTTTACGGAGGATGGTGATGGCCATTTGAGAACTGCATCGACCTTCTTTGAATCCATACGCACTCCGCCAGGTGATAATATGAATCCCAAGAATTCAACTTCAGTCACGTTGAAAACACATTTTTCCAACTTAGCGAAAAGTTTGTGTTGACGCAATCTTTCGAGGACCATTTTCACGTGTTTCCGATGTTCAGATTCCGATGAAGAATAAACGAGGATGTCGTCAATATAAACAACAACACACACATCAATGAGCTCTCTGAGGACATCGGTCATAAAATATTGAAAGGCGGCCGGGGCATTGCAAAGTCCGAAGGGCATGACCTGATATTCAAATAGCCCATACTTGGTGCGGAAGGCCGTCTTCCATTCATCGCCCTCTTTTACTCGTACCAAGTGGTAAGCTCCTCTAAGATCCAGCTTTGTATATATGCATGCTTTTCTGACTTGGTCCAGGAGTTCAGGGATCAAAGGTAACGGATATCTATTCTTAACGGTGATCTGGTTCAGGGAGCGATAATCTATACAAGTTCGAAGGTCTCCTTCCTTTTTTGGAACGAAGAACAAAGCTGAAGAAGCAGGGGACTTGGAAGGACGAATAAACCCATTTGCCAGGTATTGATCCAGGTATTGTCGAAGGTGAAGGTTCTCAGGCTCGGTGAGGGCATAAATTCTACTACAAGGAGGAGTAGATCCAGGTATCAGGTCTATCTGGCAGTCATAAGACCTATGAGGAGGTAGAGAGTTAGCCTGATCCTTCCGGAAAACATCTTGGTATTCTACGTATTCAGGAGGTAACTGGGGAGTCTCTGAAGAAATTGCTGCCAGTGCAACACCAGGTGGAGGGTGACAAGTAGAGACACATTCTGGAAACTGGACCGTTCTTGCTCGCCAATCGATCAGAGGATTGTGTTTCTCTAACCAAGGTATTCCTAGAATAATCTGAAACTGAGGGGCCTTGATCACATCGAACACGATCTTCTCATGGTGTCCATCTTGACTTACTAGCGTCACCTCTTGAGTGGTATGCGTTACTGGCCCGGAGGCTATCTCCGTACCATCCACCGTAGTAATGACGTCCTTTACAGCCTTGGGACAAAGAGTTAGATTCATCCTCAAAACCATTTCATGATCCACATAATTGCCGATGGCACCGCTGTCGACGTAAGCTTCAATTGCATGTAATCGATCCGGATTATCAGGGCTAATGAGGACCATAGGTATCACGAAATGCGAGGTCACGGAACTGGTTTTCACGCTCGGCAAGAGGACCTCTATTCTTGTCGGGCAAGGTCGTTTCCCTGCTCAGAGTTTGTAACTTTGGTAACTGCAGCTCCTACTGCCTTCTTGGCAGGTTTCACCGGACAGTCTCGAAGAAAGTGCCCTGAGTTTCCGCAATAGAGGCATAATTGCAACTGTTTTCTCCTTTCCCGCTCCTTTTGTGTTAGAGGACCTTTCAGACCCCCTATTTGCATGGATTCCCCGGAGTCTACTCCTTTGGAAGGAGTTGGCGGTTTGGAAAATACTCGAGCATCAAACTTGGAACGATCGGCCTTCCTGTTCTGCAGTCTGTGATCTATTTGAACGACTAAGTCTATATAGTCCGAACAATCTTGTGGGGGATTCACTACTTGGGCTAACACATCTTTGAGCTCTCCACGTAGACCTCTATAAAACAGCGTAATCCTTTTGTCCTCAGGCCATTGAGTTTCCACTATCAGTCTGTTGAAAGACGCAATATAAGCCAAAAGGTCTTGATTACCTTGTCGCAACGAAAGAAGCTCATTGTCCAAGGCCTGCCCCTGTGAATGTCTTGCGAACAGTTTTTCCATACTGAGCTGAAAAGCTTGAAAATCATGGAGGACCGGATCATCTTGATTTACTAGAGGGATCGACCAGTCTGCCGCATTGCCACTAAGGTACGAAAGCACGAAAGCTACTTTAGCTTGATCAGTTGGAAAGGCTGCTGGCCGGCATAAGAAATGCAACCGGCACTGATTGATAAATACTGCAAACCTCTTTGGGTCACCAGAAAATCGTTCGGGCGGAGCCAGAGGTACATTCCCAGGTAGGTTGATCTGCACTGGATTCATAGAGGATGTAGAAGGAAGATTTCCCCCAGATGCGGGTAACGGGGTCTGTCCGGCTTGTGACTGTAGCAATTGTCTAGCGAGATCATCTGTTCGCTCCTTGGAAATAATCAGTTCCCTTCTTAGAGCGTTCGTTTCCTGACGGGCTGCATGCACTTCTGCCCTTAGTTCCCCAAGTAACTGGGCTAGCTGGTCGGTATCCGAGGTTTCCATAGCGCCTGGACGGGAGTTTTGTGGTAGGCTTTGCGTTATGTAACGCTCACCTCATTCCAGTAGAGGCACCGGTCTTGACTGGGCGTATACCGTATCATCAAAGGTGATGTGTAACACACGGCTGGCTCTTTGGGCTGGACCTCTGTGCACTGTATGTCTGACTCGAAGGGTAAGATGTCTGCAGATAGAAAATATGGGATTAAGGAACTGGGTTATTGAATGTCTCTCTCTTCTTCCCTTTCTCTTCTCCTGTAGAACCCCAAAGGTTAACGCTCTCACCTTAGGTAAGTGAACGCTGTGCTCTCCATCTGCCTCGGGGCAGGGTGCTGTAACCAGTTTCTTCACTGGATAAGGGGAGCAGGCCTCTTGACTTCAGAGGACTGCTGTCCGTCGTTTACTGCACGAACGGTAAGTTTCGAGTAATTCTAATGTCTTTAAAGTCTTTAGTAATGATGTTTCTTGTTTTGCAGGGTTCCGGCGATGGCGGATGACGGGCTGAAGTGAGTTGAAGATGGAGCCCGTGTGATGAATAGAAGCGTCTGGAAGCACGTAAGTAAGCGCTTGTTGCCTGCTTCACGATGCGCTCTAACTGTCTTTTTATTTTGCAGGTACAAGTTCGGAGCGGCTGCAGGGTGCCGGAATACCCACTGGGTTAGATGTGGAAAGGAGTAATGGCACGTGAGTATTAAAGTTACCCAATGTCTTTAAACGCACCTTGTTTTGTCTTTCAGATGCGGGATGCAGCGCCGAAGGCCTCCGGAGTGTGCGAAGAGTTGGTAAGCTTTTGTCTTTCAGATGCCGGAATGCAGTGTGAAGACCTCCGGAGCGCCCGAAGAGTAGGTAAGCCTTTGTCTTTCAGATGCCGGAATGCAGCGCGAGGCGTTGGTGACAGCCGATGGACCAGGTAAGTGAAGAGCTGTCACTGAAGACCGTAATGCTAACCTGTTCTTTCTTGTCTTTATAGGTGTTGCTGAAGACTGGATTCAGGATGGTAAGCCTTTTTCCTTAGGCCCAGGATCAGATGCAGAAGACACAATGAGCGTTCTGCTGCAGAGGATGCAGAATAACGCAAAGCAAGATTCATCCATCGGGTGTGGTTTAAATAGCCTCCTGTAGTGCTTAGGTGTCTCCTTCCACAGCCACGCCTAGGTAAGAAAAGAGTTCCTGCTTTCCAGAAGAGTTCCAGTGTTCTGAATCTAGCGAGTGGCTCCTGCCCCACCCAACAGGAAAAGTAGTTCCAAACAGAAGAGGATCAGAGGCTCAACTGGCAGGCAAGTAAGCAGCATGGTCTGCTGCAGGTAAGTCCACCCAAGCATTATGAGCCCGGCGCTTCCAGCGCTGGGACTGGGCATATTTATGAGCCTGGTGCCACTGGCGCCAGGACTGGGTCCAAAAGGTCCCAATTGGGACTGGTTGGCACTCGGAACCTGGGTTATGGATCTGCTTCCAAGGGAGTTGGGAAAACCCTGACCTTTTGGAAGCAGAGATCATGACAGCGGCCTTCACTGGGCGACCCAGCCTTCCACCAGTTTCCCCACTGGTCTGGCCTCACTACAATATTCTCTTCCCGGGCCCGCCGCACACCTGCTGACCGCTGTTGCCGGCTGTCCCCAGTCACTACTTGTTTCTAATTCGGGCTTACGCCGATCAGCAGAGGAGAGGAGGGGCCTGACTTCGCTGCAGGCTTCGTGCCCTCCGTACATCATCGACCCGAAACGTCCGTACTGTCTACGGGGCAGCTCACTTCTCCCGCTCATCCCTCACTGCACTCACATCTTCATGCTGACTCTGCCACCCCTTTCCATGCTACTTAACCTTGTAGTGTTTCTTCGAATTTCATGCAGAGGCCTACCCCGTGGCTAGTTTATTTTGTGTCAGTGAGCACCCTGCTTCTCCTCCACACAGTGCTCTGTGTCATTCCATGCTGGTACGTCCCATTATTGTTCCAGTCGTACAGCCCATATTCCTCACATTGGCTCGGGGCAGCTTGCACTCCGCTCTCTCCTTTGTTGGCTCAAACCCAACTCCATTCTTCCTGTTCAGTGTGCCCAGAAACCTTCCTTGCGCCCGCCATTTTGTTTCTCTGCCACCAGCCGGATCCAAATCTTCTTTAGCCCGTACTCAACAGTCCGCCCCCAGCCGCTCCTCTGCCCGCTCTTAGGTCTGCTAGCCAGTTCCATACGTGCATAGTTTCAGTTGCACGAGATTTAACCCACAATTGTCTGCATCACAGGCCGGATCATGTCGGATCGCTGAATCCTAAGGAAAACGTGTCCTTACGGCATGGCTGCTGGCCAAGCCCCCCTCTCTTCCATAATACCTTCCTTCTCGAGCCCTTCGCTCAGCTACCTCCAACTCTCTAAGGGTCAGACACTTCTCCAGGCCGAGAGTGTGGTGTATATCTCTCTTCTCCGCAGGTGCCTCCCTCTGTAATGGCCTCCCTGACCCTCTCAAACTGGACCACCTGAAGTATCAGAAGGAGCTCAAAACCTTCCTTTTATACTCTGCTTTCTCTCTCTCCCTCCCCTGCTGACCTTCCTAACCTACCTGTCTGCTGCAAAAACTGGTTGCTTGGCTACTCTCAGAGTCTGAAACTGGAAGGTGTTCCATAAACACACACTGTCACATAGCACAGTCTAGTCACATTGCATTCTTTATGGTATTTTTATAAATTTTCTAATCGATACTGAAGTTGCCTCAGAGTCTCACTGGGTACCAGGCTCTTTCTTGATCACTGCCTCCGACCCTACCATGCACTTAGGGTCTGTAACTGTAACCTTTAAAGTACCTTGCCTCCTCACTCTTACCCAGAGCTGCCCAGCCCTGGGTGCACTTACTCAGAGCAATGCTGCCCTGTTTCCCCGTCCCTCTCCTTTGCGCTCCCCCCTCTTCCCCTTGTACTTCTCATTCTCGCACAATCTGAATGACACAAGGCCTAATAAGATAGTTTGTCTTGGCCTTCCACTGTCTTCCCTCCCTTGTCTTGTAACGCCAAGAAACACTTGTGTACCAGAGCGTTATGAATGACTTATCATATCATACCATGCAACTATCCATCTAGAAATCGTTGTCATAGAGGCGGGAGCCCCTTATTTGCACCCTCAAAGGTTACGAATATCTGTGATGATTTTCTGAAGTCTTTGGTTGTATCCAAATAAACCTTTAGAACCCTTCTAACGTCCAATGAACGGAGGACTCTGTGAAAATGCACAGATCAGCTGTGCAGCAACTGTTACCTTGTATCAGGGAACACAATATGCCCCCACGCACTGCTTTGCCCTGCTCCCAGACAGTAAATTGTCAGTAGGAGGACGGGGAAATATGCAAAGCCGTTGTCGTAGTAATACATCTGTGTGGAAAGGTCATGAACCCTATGGACCCTATCATACGAGGGGGCTGGACAAGTGTTTCATATGTGATTCTGAATGTATATGTGCACAATTCTGGCGACTCAGGGCTCTCTCCCGCCACAGTGTCTGTACGCATGCATCGTGGGGGGCTGAGACCCCAGTCTTGACTGTGACAAACACTGTTCTTTGACCTTGTGACTGGCTATTTCCATTTCTTTGTAGTATGCCTCATTTTGTGGTCTTTCAGGGGCTCAGAGGCTTGGGTTCGGGAACAAAACTCAGAAGAAATATCTCATGATTAATATGGAACTCTGACAACCTTTCGGAGGAAAGAAGCACTTTCGGCCTTATCATGAGGTTGGCGGTATATGGTAAAAGTGTTGGTAACAGAAATACTGCTGCTTTCACCACACCACCGAATAAGGAGTGAGTGCTAATTCTGCCAGTAGAATTAGCCCCAGCAGAATTAATGCAGGCGGAATTACCACCAACATCGGGCGTAATTAGGCCCTGGACTAATTTTGCTGGTGAAATTACCGCCAATATCGAAAACGGTATTTCTGCCGTATCACAGGTTGAAATACTGCTGAAAATGGGTGGTAATCCCTCCAAAATCACGGTGCAAATACCTCCACCTAAAAGGTGGCGGTAAATGCATACAGGTGATGGAAAACAAGTCAAGGTGCACCCAATCCACTCTGAAAGACTACAAAAGGCCTGCACTTAACCCAAACACACCTTCCAACACCATGCCGCCACTAGCTTACGTTAACAGGGACATGCAGCTCCTCCTACTCCACATTGAGCTGCAGAGGCAGGAACAGCAGCACAGGAGGCAGAGAGGAGGAGGAAGAGATGCCATACAAGATGAGGACACATTCCCCGGGACAGACCGTCACCGTGGACATTAACTGATACCCAGCTGATTACCTGTACCGGCTGAACAGGGAGACCATTGTAGAGCTACTCTCCCTGATCCATGACGACATAAAGAGCAGGATTAACATAAGAACTGCATTACCCCTTGTAGAGATATCGCAGAACCTCCAGTCTCGCGAGATCTCGCGAGTGGAGGCGGAAGCTGCAGCTCCCACGCGCGAAGCCCACAACCTGGAGCAGAGGGCACGGAGCAGCATCAGCTCCCATGTGCTCCTCTATTGACTGACCACCATCCATCATTGGGCCTAAAGACTTATATTGCAGGGCCTGTTGCACACAGTTATATGCAGTGTTATTATTTCTTATAGAAAGCTGATGATGTTAAGAGAATAAAGAAGTACCATCAGTAAATTCTCTGTCCACTGCGCTTTATTTTACAACATAATTGGTGACGAGGATCAAGACTTGAGCTCACGCTGCGCCATGCAAGTAGCAACACCACCACCGCCATTTCTTCAAATGCCAGGTAGGCCTGCCATCCCATAGCCACAATGGCATCCCTTATTCAACATGTACCTAGAGGCCTTAGGGGGCGCAGGCTACACAGCAGCGAGACGCAGAGCCATGCTACTGAATGTCCTGGGTGTCGAAGGCCAAAGGGTGTTCGAAAGTGTCACCCGTGAACCAGTGGCGGGCGACAATGACGATGTTTTTAAGGAAGTGGTTAGAAGAATAGTCAAATGATTTGCCAGTAAGGAGAATACTGTTCTACACAGATTCGGTTTTACGGCCGCAAACAGGAAGCGTCCAAACCGGTGGACGACTACATAACCAAACTACGCGAATTAGCCACACTGTGCAACTTTGGAAACAATGCAGAAGGATTGATCTGTGACATGTTAGTGGTACATACCAACAGCAGGAAGGTGCAAGACAAATTCATTCTAGAAAAAGAATTGCAGCTAGAAAAAGCCGTTGCAATCGCAAGAGCAGTGGAAGAGACAGCGGGAAGGAGGGAAGAATATGCAAGTGGGCACAGCCCTGCAGAAGTACAAGCGATAGCCTTCCACCCTAAGAAGGAGAAACCAGTCTTCGACACGAGAGAAGGGAAGTGGGCAAGGAAGGAACCGTTAAAATGTCACAGATGCACCAGCACAAAACACTTAGCCTTCGACAAAGAATGCCCAGCAAGGGACAACGAATGCTCAGTGTGCAAAAAAGATTGTACATTTTTCAATAATCTGCAGATGGCGGAACAAAACAGTCACCAGCGTCAATGCCGAACACAACACAGAGAGGGAATCATCCTCTGACGAGGAGGGGAGGCCTACTGTCATAATGATGAACAGCCCACGGGCCAGGAGAGAAAAGCCTCACTGCGCCATTAAAATAAACGGATTGGAAACGAGAGTCATGGCGGACTCAGTCTCTGACTTAACTATATTATCCCAGCGCACATACAAAGAGATGATGGGCACAGAGACAGTCAAAGTATTCAGCACCCGGCACAAGCCCACGGTGTTCGGAGGTGCATCCATTGACCTACTTGGCTATATCCAAGTAAAAGTGGAGTTTAAAGGGAGAGAGACCACCACAGAATATACTTCAGTCAAGAAGGTCCAGCAGTGCTAGGTTGGGATGATCAGGCTAAACTGCAAATCAAGCTTGACCCAGCACAGAGGACCAAGTGTTGTCAGTTAGTTCATGAAGAGCGCCGGTAGCCAGAGAAGATTATCCAAAACTGTGTTTGGAAGGGCCTGGACACATCAAAGGCTTTGTCCACAAAATACTACTCAAAGCCAACGCGGCCCCCGTCAAACACAGAGTAAGACCAGTACCTGCGACTGCTAGAGACACGCTCAGAAACGAACTTGACAAAATGGTGAAAGAAGTCCCCATCGAAGAAATCGAAGCATCAGAGTGGCTGAGCCCGGTCATGCTTATAAAAAATCAAAATTCACAAGATTTAAGGGTATGCATTGATCTCCGCAGCCTAAACCTGGAAGTAATTCTGGACAGCTACCCCCTGCCAAGCATCAACGAGTTAATCCTCATGATGAAGGAAGCCAGAGTTTTCTCCAAGTTAGACATGAGGGACGCGTACCATCAAATACAGTTACACAAAGACTCCAAGCCATTGACCGCATTTATCACCCCGTTTGGCACCTATCAGTTCACGAAGATGCCGTTCGGCCTGTCATCTGCAGCCTCAGCTTTTTAACGTATGATGGACGCACTACTGCAAAACGTAAAGAACGTGTCCTACTTCCAGGATGATATCCTAGTGTACGCTGCGGATGAGCAAACACATGATGCCACATTGAAGAAGATCCTTACGAAACTGCAAGAAGCTGGAGTGAAGTTAAGGTACGAGAAATGTGTACTGAAAGCACAAGAAGTCAAACATTTTGGGGTACAAGGCATAAGCCCCAAGCAGAACCTGCTAAGAGCAATAATCAAAGCTCCCGAACCTTCCAATAAGGATGAAGTGAGGTAATTCCTAGGACTGGCGAAATACTATACCAAATTCATCCCCAAATTCTCGGAAACCTCATCGCCGCTTCGTGAGCTACTCAAAAAAGGGTCAGAATTCACATGGCAAGAAGCTCAGAAGAAAGCAGTGGAAAGTATCAAACGACACATTGTGGAAGTGCCATGCCTACAACCGTTCAATCCTGACTGGTGTACAGTCATCACCACAAATGCCAGCGCGTATGGATTAGGAGCCGTTCTCGACCCAGAAAAAAGGAGACACAGAACACGTAGTGGCATTCGCCTCCAAAGCTCTATCCCCAGCTGAAAAAATGATTCCACAGTCGTGAAAGAGATGCCGGCCTGTGCATGGGCCGTGGAACACTTCAGGACGTATGTATGGGGCACGAAATTCAAGTTGGTCACCGACCACAAGCCCCTCATTCATATGCTCAGTCCAGGAGGGACCAAAGTGTCAACACCCAGGTTGGCACGCATAGCAGCCAAGCTGCAAGTATACACCTTCGAGATACAGCACATCTCAGGGTGGAAGAATTTGCAGGCAGACTGCATGTCAAGATTGCCAGAAGGAAAAGACAAAGCCACCACTTTCCTGCAAGAAGAATGCATAGTAGCATCTATCATAGACCTCAAAGCACCAGACTACCTGGAGCTGAGCGAAAGACATTGGAGGGAAGAAGATGGGAAAGACCCCACCATGGTAAGAATCAGAGAATGGATCAGGAAAGGATGGCCAGATGAAAGAGCAGTGCCAGAAGGAATGAGACCATATTGGAAAGTAAAAGAAAGACCTTGCCTGTGAAGCCAGCGGTGCGGGCTGCACTCCTATGTATCACTTGAGTGTGGTTTCATGCGGTAATTTAAAGTTCAACAAAAGTATACTTTAAAAACAAATATAGGTTTATTAAGTCTTAGTTTGCCTATTGTTTTCATAAGCTGTAATTCCTCTGGGGGAATTAGAATTATGAGGCTGAAATGTCACATTAAGGCCTATACATTTCGGGTGTAAAACCCTTCTTCAGGGCCTGTGAACATATATATATTTTAATATCTGCCTTCTGGTTAAATCTCTTAGGCGATTATAACAATAAACAAGTCAACCACAATGTCCAAAATTGGAGTATCGATAAATCATAAATCAAGTGACCGCATAATCATTATCAGATTGAGCAAAAGCATGATTGGAGATTCAGGTTGCAATAGTGAGATTCACATACATTACCCATGTTGTGTTAAAAAATGAGTAATTAGTTGTCATCATCCAAGGAGTTCATCATTAGTGAAGGGTTATAACGTTGCCAGAAAGTTTTCCGAAAAGATAAATAATAATAAAGGAAAAAATAAGCCTATTGCTACAATTGATACTCGTTATATATGTAACTGTGCTTGGAAAACCGGCCAAGGGACTGACCTGCTACTCTCATGCACGAAAATCCATGAAGCAATATCACGGAGAGAAAGTAATCCAAAATGGTGCTTGATTGTAGATCTGAAACAATAAAAGTAAATTGTATGTAGCTCTAAATGTAAGTGTTTAAAGATTCTGTGTGACACGGTTCGCATTGTTACCTGAAAAAAAAGGAGCGTTGCGGCGTGAATTCTCTGTCAGGACTGCAAAATCGAACGTTGTGATGGCGCGTGTGTGATATCCGTGAGGTGGAGAAGTCTAAAGGGCGATGCCGCCTTCGTACGATTGTTATGCTGAATGGGAAATATAGTTGCATTGGGGTTGAACTCTTGTGTCCGTGAGTGAAAAGTATAAAAGTTGCATATCGCTACGATTACCTGTGAAGTCAAATCTCAGTGCGCTATGGAAATGTGCGAGCGATGCGCGACTCGCGTCTAAACTAGGGTCGGCTCTGTTGTTAGCAGGTTGCCATGGAGACATACATATCAATGTGAGGCAGCATACGCTGCGAAGCGTATGTGTTGAATAGGGCGGACATCTTCGAAAGATGTAACCAGCCAGTTTCAAGGTAAGGAACGGTGAAATGTTACGGATTTACATGGTAATGCCAATACATATTGCGTTATCATAGAGAAGGAATGGTGAATAATGAAAAATAAAATGCGGAAGGAAGATGATAAAAGCAATGAAAGATCTATGGAATAAAAGAAAAGTAATAACAAAAATCGAAAGAGAGAAAGGTATAAAACAAACTCGGATTTGGTTCGAAATGATAAACCATAATTGTTAGTGTAATGTAAGACGTGTGATGTTGTCCATATTTATTTAAAGGTGGTGACTATTGTAAGTGGATGTGCTATATATATGCAATGTAAAACGCCAAAAATAAGCAAACTACAACATCAAGGAAAGAACACAAAATATAAAAGAGCATCATTCATAAAAAACAACTCAGATCTAGTTCTTCATTCATCCCTTCGGGTGTTAGAGAACCAATCCTCTCAATCCATGATGCTTCTCTTTGGGCTCTCAACTTCTTCATGTTTACATTTTGTCCTTTAGTAGGTATCACTTCAAGTACTGTGAACCGAAGTTGTGCCACTGTATGACCATTCTGATGGAAATGCCTCGCTACTGCTGACTCTGATTGTTTCTTCTGATGCAAGATTTGTGTTCGTTAATGCGTGCGCGTATTTTGCGCGCGGTCTCCCCCACGTAATTCTTGGCACATGGGTATTTGATTGCGTAGATAACATTCTCTGATAAACACGTTGCATGTTGTTTGAGTTGTATTTTTTCTCCAGTTCTTGGGTGTGATATACAAGGTCACTTCATGATTTTGTTACAATTGCCACAACTCATACATGGATGTGTACCGGGGAATGTGTCAGCTTTTTTTTTTGTTTCGATTTTTTGTTCTGTGTCTCAACCAATAAATTGCGTAAATTGTTGCTTTTCTGATTCGCAAAGACCGGTGGTTGTGCAAAGAGCTCTTTAGTTCTTTGATCGTTCTGTAGGATGGTCCATCTTTTAAGAACACTGTCCCTAATTTGTCGACTCTGGATCGAATATTTAGTGACAAAGACCATTTCTGGCTTTGGTCGTTCTTGTTTTTTCGTCAACAATTGGGTGTGATCTTGTGCATCTGTTTTAATCCTGGCTTCTGTAAAATCTTCATCTGGATATCCTCTTTCTTTTAATTTCATGTGCAATTTGTTGAGTTCCAGGTCACATTCTGCTTGATCACTTACGATTCTTTTGATTCTTAGCATTTGCCCGAAAAGTAAATTGCGTAAAATGTTGGGTGGATGAAAACTCATTCTATGAAGGAGGTTGTTTCTATCAGTAGGCTTCGAGTAAAGTTTTGTCAAGATTCTTGTACCCTCAATAGACGTTTGTACGTCTAGATAGTGAATGTTCGGATTGCCAATTTCCATTGTGAATTGTAGCCTGTTATCGATGTTATTCAAATATAGAAGAAAGTTGTTCAATTCTTCTCGATTCCCTGACCATATTCCAATATTCCATTATACAGCAATTTACTCCACAAAAAAGAGGAGGAGACAGGGATAAAGCACTCACGAGGCTGGAACAACAGCTAGTCCACAAACTCGACACGGTCAAAACAGGCCTGAATATCTCAGTAGAATGGAAACATTTCTACAATCAATGAATGCCTATAGATTGTTCAACTTGACCCCTTTATTAGACTCACCAGGGGGGCATAGATTGATGATTGTTTTGATGCTGGGAGAACCACACTCCTTACTGTTATGGTGTGGGGTCTTCACCTATATGATGATTTGTCCTCTATATGGATTTTGTACAATAACTTGTTTCCGCGATCTGAGATCTTGCAGGTCTTCCTGGAGTGTTTTGCAAATTCATAAATATACAATGACATTTACAGTGCCCAACTGTACCATGATTTAACATCATTTTGTACTACATTGCCAAATGTACCATTATTGAACATCATCTTGTACTGCATTGCACCTTAAATCCTTATGCTGTATCATACAGAATACATGATGACATCCATATCGTGATACAATTGTAAAGATGTGTTCTGTTAATATGTCTGCCCTTGCCAGTGTATTACAACTACCCAGACACATATGACTCTAAATACGAGTTCAGTGTCTTCAATTCTTAATCATCGTCATGCCCTATGTCCGCACAGACACACCCACGTTCCCCATACAGTCTACTTTAATAGTTCTCTACATGGACACATAGCCGCTCGTGCACTCGGGTTTAGCGCGTGTTCTATGCGCTACTCGCTCGCACTTGTCTAATTGTGCAGCACACATTTCCCGTACACCAGGCACACCCGATCAAGGGCACCGCCCCCGGGGCCACGTGGCCTCTGATGTTTGGTCACTGTTCGTATGACGCCCCAAGAGGGGAGCGCTACCACAGAACCAATCAACGTGACCCATTGGGTTTCTGGTGATTGGTCACTGGTAGTATGACGCCTCAGTAGGGGAGCGCCACCACAGAACCAATCAACGTGACCCATGGGTTTGATTACCCTGGGTCTCCTTGACAATGGTTTCACTTTCGCGACTACCGCCGCGTACCGAGCAGATGCCGCTCCACAAGGCCCACGCTTCGAACACTAGAAGTAAGTCTAGCTTGTGCTCGAATTTAGATCCATCCACTCGGGGTGCACACTTATATTTTTAAACCATATCTTTGCCAACTTTATTGTCGAGAGACCTGCATGTGAAATCAAGCAGCTTCGGCTCGCAGATAAAACACGCCTCAGCAGGTTGTCTTTACCCACGTGCATTTTTCTTTGCACACAGGTTTTGTCAATCCTAGACAAACTGGGCCCGCAGAAATTTCGTGCAGAAAGTGTCTCCACTATAACAACTTAGAAGACATTGTTTACCATTTTAGGTAAGCCTTTACCCTACATTTCATTTAATTATGCACATCACCAGTATCTGTACAATATTCTGACAGACCCTCGTATGTTGTTACAGGTATAAACCTGTTTCCTTCCACGGCGCACCAAATGCCGTCCAGATATCCATATTTATAATGGATCTTCTCGCTTACCCTAGCACTGGATAAGTCTCTGGTAAGATCTAGGCTCCTCAGTAAGGGAGTTTTTATTATGTAATGAAGCATCCAGGGAGAGCTTTTTTGAATTATCATTTTATTTAAGAGGTCCCCATTCCACTCACTACACTCCATTTGTTGTTTATAGATAGAGATCCTGGGACCATCATTCCTCCATCACACGTCCTGATAAAGGCCTGCCCACCAAGCTGCACTTCACAGCTCCTTTAGGCCGAAACACTGTTGTGTCGACGATAAACACCACCTGATGTGCAAAGTTTAAGCACTGTTTTTGTTGTGACTTTTTGTATATATGTTCATGAATTTGGATCTATGTCTTTTCTTGCAACTGCACCGAGAATAATAGTTTGCTGTTGTCTGTCTGTCCATTGAGATCCTTCCTTGTCTACTGGATCATACCCATTTGTATTGTTTTCCAAATCACCCCTGGGTGCTCTATCACCAGCATGTTCTAGATGTCATTAAAACACATCCATGTGGAAAAAAAAAAGTATTTTCAATGACGATTATATAGTTTAGCAGTCTGGAGCAGTGTGACCTCTCACCCTGAAATTTTGGTTTTGTAAATTTAAGTATACCCACCTGGGTTTTTCAGGGCTCTGCCAGGTGCCCTAATATTCAAACCATATTCCAAATATGTGGTCAATATATCTGTTCCATTTTTTCAGATGTGTGCTCCAATCGGGGTTATTGATGATGTATCAGGTTTCGAAGTCAAACATGAATGTGTTAGCGTAGCAGGGTGTCATGGTGGCTCCCATGGCGGTTCCAAGTTAGTTGTTTATAATAGGTCTCCTTATATTTGAAACATGAGTTTTCCGAAATGAATTTCAGGAGAATCATCAACAATTCTTTGTTGGCTCCTATTGGTCCTGTGTCTAGTAATAGTTTCTCGACTGCTCTTTGTCCCAAATCATGAGGGATGCTTGTGTACAGGCTCGCAACATCGATGGTAAATAGGATATCTTCTGGTGCGAGTTCTACGTTTTCCAAGATTTGTAGGAAGTGTGTGGTGTGTTTCACATATGTTGAGGTTTGTTGAATGATTGGCTGTAAAAAGTAGTCTATATAAGTACGTAATGGTTGTAAGATACTCTCTGTAGTGGCTACAATTGGTCGACCAGGTGGATTGATAAGTTGTTTGTGGATTTTTGGTAAAATGTGGCATCTTGGGATATGGAGTCCATAAATATGCTTTGGTTTTGCTGTTAATCCATTGGTTTTCTAGTGCTGTTTCGAGTACGTTATTAAGTTCTGCTTTAATATCTTTAGTTGGATCTTGTGTCGATGCTTGATATGTTGCTGTGTCTGATAATTGCCTCATGCACTCTGTGTTGTATTGTTCAGTGTTTTGTATAACGATTGCGCCACCTTTGTCTGCCGGTCTGATAGTTATCAAGTCATCTGTGAATAGGCTCTTAATAATGGAAAGTTCTCCACGATTCACATTTTTCCTTTTGGGTTGGTGGAATTGTATCTTTTTAATGTCACTTAGTACCATGTTATGGAAGATATCAAACGCTGTTTCTGAGAAAAATGTCTTCAATTTAAGTTTGCGAACTAATTTGTATAGCTCGACTTTGGTATTAAACATATTATTGCTGTAAATTGGTACATATTTTAAACCTTTCTCTAGCATTTTGATTTCTTTGGATGTTAAGTTCCGAGTAGAAAGATTCACCACTAATTCCGATTTGTTTGCAATCGTGTCTTTTTTCTTCCTTCCCCTTCTTGTCCTCTTCCTCTTCCTCCTAAAAAATCTTTCCTCGGAGGATGGGCTGGTTGTCTAGGTCTTAAATTAATTCCAGACGCACTAGCTATTGGGTTATCTGTTGTTTGGTCGTCGGTGGTTTCTACATTGTCTGATTCGGAGCTGCTTTGGTCGCTTGTAGGTTTGTATGGTCTAGGTGTCTGATGGGAGTATTTATCAGCCCAGGTGTACACTTCGTTATTAAGATAATTGTAAGTGTCTCTCTTAAATTTTCTAATCTTGCAGGATTCTAGGTCTTGTTTGTAGCTGTCCAATTTGTCGTTGATATCAATCAAAATCTCGGCAAATGATTCTGCATCCGTTAGTTCGGTTATATCTCTAGACAGAGTGTCTATTTCTTTCTCTAGTAGTTCTATGTTGCTTGATAATTCTTTGATAGTAAGAAGGATAAGATCTAGGGAACATTTATTTAAAATGTATTCCTATTTCTCAACAAATTCTCTGCTTTCCTTGCACAAAGTTGGTTGTAAGCGTATTCTGAGCCCTCTGGGAATGCGTTGTGCTTTGTAGTATCGGCTGAGGGTGACCGCATGCAGTTTACGATCAATAAGTTTCCTTATTGAATACTCCAATTGTTTGATTTTGCTTTGAGGGTCTGTATTAGTTGTGGTTTTAACTGTTTCTTTTACGAGACCCAGTATGGCATCTGCAACTCTTCGGCTGAGAAGCCGAGTGTTGTAGCTCTGTTGTCTGTAAGAAATTCTATATCTTCATACGACATCTCTGTGTGCACTCGCTCAAGTGTTTTCACGGATGAGGAAAGTTCACAATACTATGACGGTGAGCGTTGCACTACGTCTGTTTCAACAGAATAAAAAATTTGAAAAAGTAAAAGAAGTATTTCTTTAGAAATGTAGGGTGCAAACCCGCTGGAAGAAGTGTCTCCGTGGTAGAACACTATACGAATCGCAAAAGAAAGACCTTGGCTGTGAAGCCAGCGGTGCGGGCTGCACTCCTATGTACCACTTAAGTGTGGTTTCATGCGGTAATTTAAAGTTCAACAAAAGTATACTTTGAAAACAAATATAGGTTTATCAAGTCTTAGTTTGCTTATTGTTTTCATAAGCTGTAATTCCTTTGGGGGAATTTGAATTATGAGGCTGAAATGTCACATTAAGGCCTATGCATTTCGGGTGTAAAACCCTTCTTCAGGGCCTGTGAACATATATATATATTTTAATATCTGCCTTCTGGTTAAATCTCTTAATGTCCAAAATTGGAGTATCGAGAAATCATACATCAAGTGACAGCATAATCATTATCAGAATGAGCAAAAGCAAGTTAGACATGAGGGACGCGTACCATCAAATACAGTTACACAAAGACTCCAAGCCATTGACCGCATTTATCACCCCGTTTGGCACCTATCAGTTCACGAAGATGCCGTTCGGCCTGTCATCTGCAGCCTCAGCTTTTCAACGCATGATGGACGCACTACTGCGAAACGTAAAGAACGTGTCCTACTTCCAGGATGATATCCTAGTGTACGCTGCGGATGAGCAAACACATGATGCCACATTGAAGAAGGTCCTTACCAAACTGCAAGAAGCTGGAGTGAAGTTAATGTACGAGAAATGTGTACTGAAAGCACAAGAAGTCGAACATTTTGGGGTACAAGGCATAAGCCCCAAGCAGGACCTGCTAAGAGCAATAATCAAAGCTCCCGAACCTTCCAATAAGGATGAAGTGAGGTCATTCCTAGGACTGGCGAAATACTATACCAAATTCATCCCCAAATTCTCGGAAACCTCAGCGCCACTTCGTGAGCTACTCAAAGCGGGGTCAGAATTCACATGGCAAGAAGCTCAAAAGAAAGCGGTGGAAAGCAACAAACGACACATTGTGGAAGTGCCGTGCCTACAACGTTCAATCCTGACTGGTGTACAGTCATCACCACGGATGCCAGCGCGTATGGATTAGGAGCCTTTCTCGACCCAGAAAAAAGGAGACACAGAACACGTAGTGGCATTCGCTTCCAAAGCCCTATCCCCAGCTGAACAAAATTATTCCACAGTCGAGAAAGAGATGCTGGCCTGTGCATGGGCCGTGGAACACTTCAGGACGTACGTATGGGGCACGAAATTCAAGTTGGTCACCGACCACAAGCCCCTCATTCATATGCTCAGTCCAGGAGGCACCAAAATGTCAACACCCAGGTTGGCACGCATAGCAGCCAAGCTGCAAGAATACACCTTCGAGATACAGCACATCTCAGGGTGGAAGAATGTGCAGGCAGACTGCATGTCAAGATTGCCAGAAGGAAAAGACAAGGCCACCACTTTCCTGCAAGAAGAATGCATAGTAGCATCTATCATAGACCTCAAAGCACCAGACTACCAGGAGCTAAGCGAAAGACATTGGAGGGAAGAAGATGGGAAAGACCCCACCATGGTGAGAATCAGAGAATGGATCAGGAACGGATGGCCAGCTGAAAGGGCAGTGCCAGAAAGAATGAGACCATATTGGAAAGTGGCAGAAGAAATTTCAGAGATGGGCAGCATAATCCTGAAAACCGACCAAGTAATTTCACCCACAGGAATTAGAAAAACCATTCTGTGCAGAGCCCACGCAGGGCATCTAGGGAACACCATGACGCTACTACGAAGAGTGTGGGAAGCATATTGGTGGCCCTCCATAGATTAGGAGATTCGCACAATGATTGAGAGATGCCATGAGTGTCTCGAGAGTGATAAACGCTTAAAGCTCAGACAAGCCCCCATTATTCCCACCGAGATCCCCGAAACAGTGTGGTCAAAAGTAGGCCTTGACTTTAATGGACCACTGGAGGCAATGACGCCGAACATCGATATGGCATAGTGATGGTGGACTACCTATCAAAGTGGGTTGAAGCTGAGTTTGTCCCCAACTTACTGCCACCGTGATAGAAGTCCTCACTGCCCATCTTTCAGAGGGAAGGGCTCTCCAGTGAGTTAGTGACAGACAACGGGGTGCAGCTAATTTCTAGAGACACAGAGTTGTTCCTGCGGAAACACAAAATTTGTCAGAGGAAAGCAGCGTTGTATCATCCACAAGCAAATGGACTTGTGGAGAGAGCAAACAGATTCATTAAAGGAGCCATCCAATTGGCGACCACTTGAGGGATGGATCCCCTCAAGACAGGCAACGAGGCCATGGCAGCTCACAGACTAACGCCCAACGGCATTACCCAAATCTCCCCATTTCGCATGTTGAGAGGGAGGAGAGCGGGGTCCACACTAGTGCCACCATGGTTGGGTAAGAGTAAGAGAAGACGATGAAGTAGACATGTCGGACATAGTATGGAAAATAGAGAACAGCAAAGCTTGCATGAAAAGGTGGAGTGACAGAAGAAGGACAAAACAAGGTTGCAAGGTAAAATAAGGAGATTGGATCAAAGTACGTTTACCGACCAAAGACCAAATGACAGGTTCAAGGTTCAGCAGACCCATAAAAGTGATTCACAGATGAACCAACCATGTCCGCACCGAGCATGGCCGCACATAGAACATGGAGAGAGTAGCCATGTTCGAAAAGAGTCGTGAGGGAGAAAAGACCCACAAAGGACCTAAAACATATGAGGGACCGGACAGAAAGACTGTGAGAGAACAAGAGCCGGAGACAGGCAGAAGAGAGGTCGAGGAGGAAGAAGTTGAAGAAGACGCACCCATGGTCGTTCAGGAAACCGATCAAAAGCTGGACGCCAGCAGCAAGAGGGATGACCGGCCGAGAAGGGAACACAGAAGACTGGTGAGATACAATGACTATATCATGCAGTAATTTGTTCTGCATTATCAAAAGGGAGGTGTGTAGAGATATCGCAGGACTTCCAGTCTCACGAGATCTCGCGGTGGAAGCTGCAGCTCCCGCGCGCAAAGCCAACAAGCTGGAGCAGAGGGCACGGAGCAGCATCAGCTCCTGTGTGCTCCTCTATTGACTGACCGCCATCCATCATGGGGCCTAAAGACTTATATTGCAGAGGGCAGTTTTGCAGGGCCTGTTGCCCACAGTTACATGCAGTGTTATTATTACATAAAGAAAGCTGATGATGTTAACAGAATAAAGTCAAATCAAAACATCAGCAAATTCAACAAGTACACTCGATATACTGAAATCTATTGACAAACCCAAGGCCCCGATTCCAAATTTTAATCCCTCACAATCAGAATGTGATAACACTAAGACAGTCTTTGCTAATAAAATCACTAAAGCAAGAGAACGAATTACATCTGCCCTTCAGACTATGCCACAACCTAACCCCTTAGTCGAATCTTCGATGGACACGGGGATTGAGAAATTACAATTTCAACCAATCTCTATTGACACCATGAAGAAAACACTGGTATCTATGAAACCGTCTTCCTGCGTGGAAAACATGCTTCCACCCAAAATTATCCTTGAACACCCTGACATATTTGCCCCTTTATTTACAAAAATTGTGAATTCATGCTTCCGAGACAAAACTGTGCCAGTCAATATTAAAAAAGTCACATTACTCCACTGGTAAAGAAACCCAACTTAGACCTACGCGACCCCAACAAGTTGAGGCCCATTACCAACTGCAACTTCACCCTTAAGGTCATGGACAAAATCGCTACAGCTCAACTACAGGAATATGTAGATAAAAATGAGCTACTACATCCACAACAATCCGGTTTTAGAGCAGTGCGTAGCACAGAGACAGCAATGTTAGATCTGCAAACAAAAATGCTGGAAATTATGGATAAGGGCAAAACAGGATTACTAGTACTTTTAGACCTAAGTGCGGCGTTTGATCTGCTAGACCGCCAGCTCTTACAAAAAGCACTAGCCAAAACTGCAAACAGTTCTAAAGAAGCAATAAGCTGGCTCACCTCCTTCCTGGAGAATAGAATTTCACGAGTCCATTGGGGAGATAAATTCTCAATCGAACATAGCATCTCTTGTGGAGTTCCCCAGGGACCCAGCTTGTCTCCTTTGCTCTTTAATATATACATACGCCTCCTGTGTGAATTACTAGAACTTCAAGTATTTTTCACTAACTATGCTGACGATACTCAGCTAGTCATGGAATTGAGCGGTGACTATGCTAAACACAGTATTAAATTGAACACCCTCTACAAGAATATCGAAGAGTGGATGAATAATAACTGGATGTGCCTCAACAGCAACAAGACCGAGTTAATGGTTTTTGGATCTACCCAGGCTCGCGCTAAACTGACTTCTTACTACAAGGCATTTCAAATCAAGGAATCTTGCATTGAAGTAGTTTGTAAAGTGAATAACACTTGGCATGACGCTGGAAGCAACTCTCAATGCAGATGCTCAAGCCATGTATGTCAGCAAAAACTGTAACTACTACATCCGTCTCCTCAAAGCAATGAGAACCCTTCTCAATGAAAAAAATTGCGCCACCATTGCTAGAGCCACCATTCTATCACGATTGGACTATGGCAATGCTCTCCTTGCTGGTGCCAGCAAGCAAAGCTTACACAAGTACCAACTGATTCAAAATCAGGCGATAAGAGTCATCAAACTAAAATCAAGGAGAGATCACATCAGCGTAGCCAGACGCGACCTACATTGGTTAAAAATGGAAGACCGTGTACAATTCAAGTCCTTGTAGCTAACCCATAAATGCCTTTATGGAAAAGCACCTGCCTACCTTAAGACCAAACTTACACCCCACATCCCTACCAGAACACTAATATCTGAAGCCAAGGGACTGATAATAACTCCAAAATTTAAAAAAGAACTAGGTCTAGGAAGAGCTTTCCCCACTCATGCGGCAGCATTCTGGAACAAGCTTCCGACTAGCCTTGGACTGGAATCAAATCTATTTTCCTTCCATAAAAAACTTAAAACCTTGCTTTTTAAGTAATTCGAGATAAGGCTTTACGACCTCTGATGGACAACCCCTAAATGTAATGAATCGTCCTGTATACTGTTCGTCTTTACTATTTGTCTACGTCTTCATGTAAGTGCCCCGATGCTTGCGAGCAGTTCGGCGCTCTACAAATAAACAAATAAAAAATAAATAATAAATAAAGAAGTGCCATCAGTAAATTCTCTGTCCACTGCGCTTTATTGTACAACACCCCTGTGATGAAGCTTGTGTCGGTCCTTTATTTCCTTGTAACTGGCACCTACCAGCATAGTGTGGGTATGCTGCATGGCATATCCCAGTCCACATTTTCTTACATGCTTGTGCAGGTGCTGGAAGCACTCCTGCGCCATGCCTCTTGGCCCATTACCCTGCCCACCACACCGGCAGATTAATGGCACTGCGCAGCAGCTCTCTTGCCCAACGTAACTGCTACTCTTGACGGCACCCATGTGACATTGGTCGCCCCCAGGCATCCGAAGAGGTGTACCGTAACGGAAAGCAGCATCACTCCATGAATGTGTAGCTCACCTGCGATGCTGACCTTGTGATCACACACTGGGGTGCCCTCTTCCCTGGTTCCACACATGATGCTATGGTCCACACTGCCTGCATACAGTGAGAGCCACAGAGGCCAACGGACATGGATACTGGGTGAGTACAAGTGCCATCTCACAAACTGATATTGCTGCCCCTTTGAAATGCTATGTGAAAGGTGGGTGAAATTAGCAAAACTGCTCAATGCAGGCCCTATCAAGGACCTCTACCTGCAGGACTTGCCCTCTTACGCCGCATATGACAGCTACTAAAACACATGACTAGAACATGCAGGGCAATGCAACAGGATGTCAGTGATGCATATTGCCACAACAAGTAGGTAAACACACACACACACAGGACTGCAGGAACCGAAATGCAAGAGACACATACCTACACATTGAATGCCACAGCCAAGCACCACACAAAGACTAACTAACACTGGCAGTTAGTAATGCCATGTAATATGGCAACAATGTATGTGAAGCTATAATGGAAGGAATGCAGACACTGGATGCACAAGAACAACAAATCATCCATCAGGACACATGCATGATAGCCATATACAGGCCAAACACAGTAGACATGCACACTGCAATGCCAATCACAGACCATGATAGTGATTACTGCTAGTGGAGAGCTATGTACATGGTGTAATGCATATGTTCCTCCATAGTGAATGGCACTTCATCCAATAACTGATACGGACAACCATGTTGTACGTACACCAATAAATGGAAAATGCATGCACAGATTATCCATCAAAATGTCATTAGGAACGGCAACACATCCACAATGCCCTTTGACTGACACCTGTGACCGTTGCCCTTGCAGGTAATTCTGGATACCCCCAGCTACCATGTCTAACTACATTTGTTTCCAATCCACGTACGCCATAGAAGGTGACATACAATGAGGCACATGTCAGGACCAGGCTGAGCAGTGAGCTGACCTTTGACCTACTGAAGGGCCGTTTTCAATGTCTACACAGGACCGGAGGGGCCTTGATGTACAGGCCAGAGAAGGTAGGACAAGTAATTCTTGCCTGCTCCATGCTGCACAACATCTGCCTTAGGCTAAATGTCCCCATGGCCCCTGATGAAGACATGCCACCCCCATAAGACATCGACACACTACCTGCAGTTGCAGTGCTGCCACACAGTGAGCGGGAGGAGGGAAGGGATGGTCGCCTGGTGCGGCAAGAAGTAATTGACGATTATTTCTCAACACATGATAATCATCTGCTGCTCACCTTTGTATATAGCCATTACAGAATACATCACATTTACACAAAAAGGATTGTCATTGCATTTCTTTAAGTGAAATGAAACTGAATAACTGCAAGACTTTTGAGGACTTTAACACATGGCGTGCTTCCTTTGTTATCTTTACAGAACATATCTTGTGCTCCCTTTTCTTAGAAATACACAGGCAGACAATGCTCCACCTACGATGGGGTCTCCTAATATTAAAGTATCTTGCTCCTCCCAAACTAATTGGTTAGAAGCAGATAACACTCCATTCAAGAATATACGGCCTACGGTTAAAGTCACCTGTTCTACTCAGACAGATATTCCTTATAAAGAAGCTTAAAATTCTACCCACCCGATGAGGATTCTGTGCACTGGTGTCAGGGTTGACCTGTGCCCCCCTCGAAAAGACGTACTATCTCTTCCTTCTCCTTTAGTGAATAATTCACCACAGAAGCCCAACATGGTTCTGTCAGAACTTCGTACTGTGCCAATGCCAGCATATTCACAGTGGGTATCTCTACGCCTAGCATGGCTGACACTGTGCTGGTATAATGTGGTCTTGGTGACCCCCTCCTGCTCTTCCTCCCGCTACTCCAATGGCAGGCCTGTGCAGGGGTGGAGGTGAATGTAGTGCCAGCGGTGGAGGTCTCCTGGGCAGTGGAGGTCCCTGCCTCTTCAGCCTCAGTCGACTGTACCTGTTGGGTAGATAATCACATGCAGTCATTCATCATTCATACTAGTAAGTGGGTCAGCAAGACACTAATGCAACATAAAGTATGATCTTCCTACACACATTTTTTATGATGGCCATGGTTGGTTTCAGGCCAAAGAGTACAGCTACTGCTAAGTGGGAGTAGTGTCTGCTAAGGATGTACACAGCGCATGCATGCGCAAGTTGCTTGTTGGCCTGCCAATATTGCTAGTTGTTTTGGTGGCGCAGGGGGTAAACTTGGTAACATGGACCGTCACAGCACACATGGGTGCTTCTCATGGTTCCATGGCTTCACATGCACATTTCCCTTATAATGTGTGTGCATTTCAACAGTATCCCACCTTCTCTGGCACATGCATGTAGTCATTGTGCTTTTGTACAGATTGCCATGTGGTTGCCCATTCCCCTGCCCATTGTGCACATCTATATTGGGGGACGCATGTTTTCTGGCCAGTACATTCACATGGGAGTGGGGACTGAAAGATGCACTGCCATCCCCTTGGCTGCTTGCTCTAACGTCCGCACTGCCCATCCCCTCTTTCCCTTCCATGTGGGGGATGGAGCTGGCCTTTTCCTCCCATGGAGTCATTGAGAGAGGTACAAAGGCAAGGCATAAAATAAGCAGTGTCGCATAACAATTTGCGATACAATTCTGTGGGTTTGCTAATTAAATTGACGCTTGTGCAGCAAAGCTAGTTATTTAAGCGACCCAGTTCAAAGAATGTGCAGCTGACCCTGTATTCCTCTCTTGCCCTCATGGACCTCTCTACCCGCTTTTCTCTGTTCAATGTAAGTTCAAAGGGGCTAATGGAGAGAAAGAGTAAAGCAGTAATCATATCCTTCACTCTGAAGTGCCAACAGCCAATGTGGGAGTGCCAGGTAAGATTTGTTTTCTTTTTCAAATAATTGCAAACCAGAAGTAAATTGGGGTGATACTATGTATTAAGCTAACAATCCTGTTTGGTAATGACCAGTATGTGTTAACTTTATTTTTTAAAGTTAGTCATGCCATTCCATTCCTTAAAATGTAAGTTATATAATGTATAATTACAGTATTGTTACTGTAAAACCCTGCATTGCCCCCATGCTTTACAGTACAGTTTAGGTTAGTGTATCTCAATCCCTGTGTGAACTATGTATCACTTTTTTGGGGAAAGATGCATCATATTCTCAAGTGAACACTTTTGAAAATGTACATGATCACACGACCAAATGCTTTTACCTAGCTCTGTAACCTGCTCATTGCATGCATCTGTGCAACTTGTATTTAGGCGCATTACAAATGCCATATCATAGCATAACCCACTAGCTGATTCCATACTCGCTGACATTCATCACCCTTTTGCTTTATGACAGCTACCTTGAAAGCGAGATGGCTGGAAACTACAACATTCCGCCGTAGTTTTCTCAGTTCTCTGCCTGCTACGCCATCTACTCTACGTTCTTTCCTCTTAGATAATGAATAGGCAAAGCTAACTAGATGTATACGCAAAGTAGGGACTGATAGTGCCATCCAGTATGTACATCTCCAGATCTACTGCAATATCATACTTTGTAGTTAGCTCCCAGAGCTTGTTTTCCTCTATGGATATGATTGTAACATATAATTGCAACTGCGGTAGAGCGCAGGCCAAACTCTTTTCAGAGGCTTTTCATCATATCTATTTATTTATGTCCATTCATGCAGATAACCTTTTACATTTTACAGACACTCATTCAGGTCACACAAAGTCTAATTGCCCACTCACATAGTCAAGTAGACTTTATGAAGGGCAAGTACCATTTGCAGGGGATGTTTTAAAGTTGTATTTAACAATTACTTTGTTTGCAGTAAATGTCAAATAAATGTTTCACTGTGAATGGCTAGCCCCTGGGTGACAGCAGTGCGCCAAACAAAGTGAGTTTGTGGTGACATGCACCATTTTACAGAAAGCGCATTTACATTTTTTGTCATCCGCTGCCATAGGCTGAGTGCATTTCTCTTATGTCGAGTAGGTAAATTAAGTTACACGACCTATAGGTTCTAGCGGAAATTGCAAGGCCTGACTCATCTCGCTAATGTCTGTCTTCAGTGGTATACAAAAATGCTGTATTCATGCCCGCTGCCACTACCATGTCCCGGCTGGTGGCCCAGATGGCATCCTTCCTCTGAGCAGAGGTCCTGTGCTGTCTGCTCCCATACAGCTCCTCGGCGTGGAAGACAACCTCATCCACCAACACCTGGAGTTCTGCCTCAGTGAACGTTTGATTGCTGCAGCCTCATTTCTGGTACCTTGGCTTTCCCCTTTTCCTGTGGCATGAGGGTGGCAAGTCTTGTCTCTGGATGGCAACAGGAAATGGGAGATTCAAAGTGGATTATACTTTTTAAGATAGCCGTTGCAAGGCTTCCCAATCCTGTGAGGTCGCTATTTCTGCCAGCGGTAACTCTGCCAGAGGTAATTCTGCCAGCTGTAATCTCACCAATGGAATTAACGCTGAAAATGCTGGCAGCAACGGTAATTCTCCAGCATTGGATCTTTCATGGATTCACATGCTGTGAATATTCACAGTCTGACGACGTGGAACATTCACAGCATGTGAATCCATGACAGATACCAACGGAAACTACTCCCTTCTGACGAATCTGACCACATTCAGATCCCATTTGGGATGTGGGGGCTTCACTGTGGGAAAAAGGCGACATACGCCATCAAAATGACATTTCACCACTAGATTTGATATTGAGAAGCATAGCTCATTTAAGTTGAGGTATGCGCCCAGTGCTGATATGTATGTTCGACACGTTTCTTCTTTATCACCAGATGATATGAGGCTCAAAATAAAGGACAGAACATCATCTAATAAAAGAACACAAAGAGCAAGGAACTTGGGGTTGGTCACCCTAAGATACCTGGGGGAACCCAGACGTGGACCCCTTGCTCACTGTGCTCAGAGAAGCACAGCTCCACCTCACTGATGAGGTCCAATAAGGCTGAAACAAGTGTCTGGGGTTTCTGTTGGTACTCTTGTTCAAATGAGGTTTGCCTGGCATTTCGGTGCTGGACTGCCCTTGTGGGAGGGACAAAGACTGATGCACAAATAGATATTCCTACTTTGTGAAAGGTACAGTGAACTTAAAGCGATGGCTGCAGACTCTCAAAGTGGGAAAAACCACAGAACAGGTTATCATGCCATGACCATGTTCTTTCTAGAGAGGGGTGGCTGCTACCTTTTTTGTATTTTGCAAGGAACTTGGGGTTGGTCACCCTAAGTTACCTGGGGGAACCCATGCGTGGACCCCTTGCTCACTGCGCTCATAGAGGCACAGCTACACCTCACTGAGAGGCCCAACAAGCCTGAAACACGTGTCTGGGGTTGCTGTTGGTGCTGTTGATACTCTTGTTCAAAGGAGGTTTGCCTGGCATTTCGGTGTTGTGCTGCCTTTGTGGGCGGGACAAAGACTGATATGCAAATGGATATTCCTCCTATGTGAAAGGTACAGTGAGTTAAAAGAGATGGCTGGGGGCTCTCAAAGTGGTGAAAAAACCACAGACTAGGTTACCATGCCATATTCTTTCTAGAAAGTGCCTGCTACCTTTTTGGTATTTTGCAATGAAATTGGAGTTGGTCCTCCTAAGTTACCTAGGGGAACCCAGACGTGGACCCTCTGCTCACTGAGAGGGGCGCCGGCTCCCTTTTTTGTCATAGGCCATGATGGATGGCCCACTCTCATATCTGCAAGTCCAGAAAGAGGAGTTGAGGAAAGGGCAGGAAACCCTTCAGTGGCATAAAAATGAATGTCAGCTCTAGGAAATTGATAAGATGTGTCCGGTCTTCAGGTTACCACAGGTCGAATACTTGTACATGACCCATGGTCGTCCCCCAGTCCAATAGGAAATAATCTGTACTAATGACTGCCTTTGAGGGGGGTCCCAAAGAGGTATTCCTTATGGTACAAGAGGGCTGTGTTGTAGCCCCCTTATTATTTAGCCTATATATTAATGATCTTTACAAGTAGAAACTGATACACTTAAATTGGGGGAAACCGTGTTACCAATGTTGGCATACTCCAATGACACAGTGTTGATTGCTTGGACTCCAGCTGAACTGAAAAATCTGATTTCATAGTACACATCTTTTAGGGTTAGACTATATCTGCAAGTGTCACAGATGGAAATCGTCACCACGATTTTTGCCAGTGTAATGTAATAATTGTAGGATTCCTCTAGTCTAGTGTTTGACTATTTGGGCATACAATTAACAGGGAAATTCCCATCAGACCCTCACATTGACAAATAGACAAATCGTTTTCAGCAAGCACTCAGGGGAGTACAACATATGGGTATGTCAAACCAATAGAGTTAATCAAGAAGGTATACCTTAGCAAAGCCGGCTCAGTGGCAAAATAAGGGAAGGCGCTGTGGGGTTATGGGAAAACAGCAGACATTCAAGAGAACATCTTTTTTAGAAAGGTGCTCTGCCTACCATGTTCGGCCTCAAATCATGGGATACACATGGAACTTGTTCTCACTCACAATGACGATTCATCACTACAGCCAGTTTTCCATTGATCCATCTTTGGAACAATGAAAAGACTGGACTCACTTATTCACTAATAAAATCTTTACTAGCCAAAGGTAAAGTATTGGAGATACCATGGTTGCAGTTCATAAAAAACAGGTTTACTGAAATCAATGCACTTAGCCACTTTATTGCAGCAACCACCTGGCACCTTTCTCATGTGGCCAGAGAAAGGCAGAAGCTTTCTGATCCAGACCGTTGGGGTGGTGTTCTGCGTGAGGATCAAATGAGGGGTTGGTGGCAGTTCAGGAGGAATGGGAAACCCTTTGTTCAACTTCCCACGAGCCCCCAACCTACTAAGGGGCTATTGCAAAACAGAAGGTGTTAGGAAAACAGATTTTTGCATTTTGGACTCCAAGTTCCATAATCCCTAAGGTACTAGGACATAGAAGAGGGCTGCAGAGGAACACAACTGCAAAGTGTAGTTTGTTAATGAGAATGACCCACCCCTGAGGGAGACTGGGAGTCTTAAAAGTCCACCTAAGGTGCAGGCCATTAGGAAGAAGAAGGAGCGGAGCAGTAGTAGTAGGTGGAGGAGTTGTGAACACTTCACGCTTCAGCAAAAGCAGAAACTGGAGGAGAGAATACACCGGGACCACCGTCGAGTGTCCAGCAGTAGCTGGTCCTGAGATGGTCTTCACCTCCAGAAGCTGTAATTGAAGAGGTTGAACAGCGGGTTGCATTGGAGAAGGAAGCTTGCCCCCTGAAGACCTGCACTACAGAGGCTGCGCACCGGGAAGCTAAGGTTTAAGACTCTTCCTCCTTAACAAGGTTGTCTCCGCTGGCAGGCGAGCACAGAAAGCCTTTGGAGCAGTGGAAGCCCTTGGTGCGAGTGGCACGGCAGTGGCAGACTGGAAGCAGCAGATTGCCTGACTGGGAGTAGCAGCTGAGGCAGAAGACCTGGCCAAGCTATTTTGACACCGGGGCGCTCCATGACTGCTTGCGTGCCTACTTTAACATCAGAAAACAATTGCGTAGAAACAAGGCAATTTTGAATACCGAACTGGCAGAAAGCAGAGAAACATTATTTCTTATTGCAAAAAAGCATATTTGTCCCAGTATTTAAAAAGGGTAATAGCTTGGACCCCCACTGGTACTGCCCAATTGCGCTTTTAGATGCCTCCAACAACATTTTTGCGGCCTCGCGTTTGGAAGAATGGGTACTGGAAAAAGCAATGTTGCCAGATATACAAGCAGGCTTTCGAAAAGGTTTCTCCACTGTCGATCAAAGCCTCATATTACATACAATAGTGGAGAAATATGTCAAAAGGAGAAAGAGCCATTTCTATGTGGCCTTTCTGGATCTCACAAAGGCTTTCTATTCGGTAAGTCATACTCTTCTGTGGACAAAACTCAGAAGAATGGGGGTCCCGTAAGGCTTCTTCAACTCGTAACCTTGCTTTAGGAAGACACCACAGTAAAGATTAGGTGTGGCACCACCTGTAACGCTCACCTGGTTCCCACTGGGGCGTCGATCAGACCCGGACAGCTGCGGTCTTCACCAACGTGATGCGTAGTGCCGAGATGACTGTCTGGACTGGCCCGCCTAATCTCGTCT
This sequence comes from Ambystoma mexicanum, assembly GCF_040938575.1. NCBI lineage: Eukaryota > Metazoa > Chordata > Amphibia > Caudata > Ambystomatidae > Ambystoma > Ambystoma mexicanum. Next base: position 1,391,538,998 of record NC_090924.1, read on the forward strand.
GCTTGATCCGTAGAAGTATTCTCCTGCAAGTGGAGAAAGGGATTTAGCCACCCGTGGATATGAGTGATAGCCCCCTCCCACTGTTCTCGTTCTCCCTTCTTGTCACCTCCGATATCCCCTTTTAGGAACCTCACCTTATGTTTTTAAATGATGAGCCCTCCATCCTGCGTGGATTGCAGGGGCGCGTTGATGCCAGTTATTTCACTGGTTTGAAGGCGTGGGAGAGTTCCGGAGAGTATTGACTCTGAAGTTCCTGGCAAGGTTCGGTAAGTATCAAGTTCATAGAGTTCAATATGTCCGATGATTCATTCTTGTCCCCCCTTCCTTCCTTGTCTTGCAACTAAGATCGTGAGAAGATACCCCTCGTGGCAGTTGGTGGCGCTCAGGTAAGAGTCTGTATTACCCGACGCCGTCCAGTAAATGTTGCCGGTGTTTAACGTGTTGTTTTCTCTCCCTTTGCAGGTGTGGAGAGTTATAGAATAATGCCTCCAGTGGTAATCAGGTAAGTCTATGATGATAAGTGTTTTATTTGTTGGTTTTCCCGGCTCACCTTGTTGTTTTCTTTTGTCCCTCAAGTGCCGGAGTTCGGCGAAGAAATGATGGAGGCAGCACCGAATCGAAAGATGCTGCGAAGACTGGTGAGTATGGGGTGGTGCTGCAGCTGGAGATGCGACGCGTACAGAAATGATGTTCTTTCCAGGTCCGGAAGCGAGATGGATCCGAAATCAGGTGAGGAATTCGAAATAGTTCGTTTTCTAATCTTGTCCTTTTCTTTCCTCTTGGTTTTAGGAGCTCCAGATTCGAGGTGGCCGTGGCAGAAGACTGGATGCAGACTGCAGGCACGATGAGCGTTACGCTGCTGGATGCAGAATAACGCGAAGCGTGTGCTGTTGTTCGGGCGTGGTTTAAATAGCCTCCAAAGTAGTTCCAGGTAAGACGTTCCCTAGAACCACGCCCGAGTAAATAATAGTCCCTGTAGAAAAATATTCCCATCCAGGCCTCACGTTGGCTTGGACTCACTAGCAGCATGGTCTGCATCAGGTAAGTAAAGTCTATGAGCCTGGCGCCAGGACTGAACCCAACCAGCCCCCAGCCAGGGCTGTTGGGGTTTTAATAAGTATCTGGATGCCTGCTCCCAGAGCTGATGAGCTTGGTCCTGATGCCAGGGGGTAGGCATCATGACAGCACTCCCCCCCAAGGCCCCTCCTAAAGTTGTTCTTCCCCTTGGCCCTGGTTTGTCTGGGAAGTCCCGATGGAATTCCTTCACTAACCAAGATGCATGAACGTGGTCACTAGGCTCCCATGACCTTTCTTGTGGTCCGTAGCCCTTCCAATTGATTAAATAAAAAGGTTTTGATTTAACCATCTTGGAGTCCAGGATATTTTTTACCTCAAATTCAGGTTCTCCATCTATCAAGATGGGTTCGGGTGGTTTGATTAATCTTGTTCCTGGTTGAACTGGTTTTAAAAGTGAAACATGAAAGACAGGATGAATTCGCATATCACAGGGTAATTCCAATTTGACGGCCACCGGGTTGATAATGGCCTTAATGGTGTAAGGTCCCAAATATCTAGGGTTAAAAGTCTGAGTTCCCTTCAGAGGTATGTGTTTTGTAGCCAGTCAAACTTGATCCCCAATCTGGGATTGTGGAGTTTCACTTCTATGTTGATCAGCATTTTTCTTATATTTCTCTTTTGCTTGTTTCAAATGTTCTGTTGCCTCTTTAAAGGCTTGTGTAATAGTTGAGTGCAAATGACTAACTGCGGGCATTTCTAAATGCTGAGGCGAATCTAGTTCTGAGGTTCGAGTTGATGTCCATATATGGTATAAAAGGGGCTTTGTCCGGTTCCTGAATGAACAGAGTTATTGTATGCATACTCGGAAATCCATAAAATATCTTTCCAATTAATTTCTGTCTGGTGTAGCATGCAACGTAGGTACTGTTCAAGGGTCTGGTTGGTCCTCTCCGTCTGACCATCGGTCTGGGGATGGTGACTGGTTGAAAACCTCACGTCGATTTGTGCCAATTGACAACATTCTTCCAAAAATGTGAAATGAATTGACTACCTCGGTCAGAGACCAATACGGAAGGAAATCCGTGTATTCGAACAATGTTTTCGAGGAACTCCTTGGCCAGAACTGAAGCAGAAGGTAATCCCTTTAAAGGAATAAAGTGGGCCATCTTGGAAAAAAGATCCACAATAACTAGAATGGTGTTAAATCCATTACATGGAGGTAGATCTGTAATAAAGTCTAAAGATAAGGTGTGCCAAGGTGTAGGTGGAATATCCAAAGGTTGTAAAATGCCAGCTGTTTTTTCTTCTGACTTTTGTTCTGGGCTTAAATGCCACAAGACATCACAAATGACTTTACGTCTTTTCGCCAGGTAGGCCACCAGAATTGTCTCTTAATTTTAGATTCAGTTTTTGCGATACCTGGGTGCCCTTCCATCAGGGTGGCATGATAATTGGAGATGACTAGTTCTTGTAGTTCCTTGTGTGGTAGAAATAGTCGCCCTTGATAATAAGGTAGGTCATTGATGACTGAGTAGTCCGGGCCTTTCTTTACTCAGTCCTGCAGGGCTGTTGGATCGAAGAGTTGTTGGATCTTTACCTGAATATTCTCTAGTGTCTGTAGAGTAGTTATGACAAGAATTATTTGTTCTGAAATTATAGGCACCGGTTCCGGGTTTGCATATGCTTCTCCCATCTCTAGACGCTCACCTGGTTCCCACAGGGGCGTCGATCGGACCAGGACAGCTGCGGTCTCCACCAACGTGATGCGTAGTGCCGAGATGACTGTCTGGACTGGCCCGCCTAATCTCGTCTGCTTGATCCGTAGAAGTATTCTCCTGCAAGTGGAGAAAGGGATTTAGCCACCCATTCATATGAGTGATAGCCCCCTCCCACTGTTCTCCCTTCTTGTCACCTCCGATATCCCCTTCTAGGAACCTCACCTTATGTTTTTAAATGATGAGCCCTCCATCCTGAATGGATTGCAGGGGCGCGTTGATGCCAGTTACTTTACTGGTTTGAAGGCGTGGGATAGTTCCGGAGAGTATTGACTCTGAGGTTCCTGGCAAGGTTCGGTAAGTATCAAGTTCATAGAGTTCAATATGTTCGATGATTCACTCTTGTCCCCCCTTCCTTCCTTGTCTTGCAACTAAGATCGTGAGAAGATACCCCTCGTGGCAGTTGGTGGCGCTCAGGTAAGAGTCTGTATTACCCGACACCGTCCGGTAAATGTTGCCAGTGTTTAACGTGTTGTTTTCTCTCCCTTTGCAGGTGCGGCACATGAAGATGTGGAGAGTTATAGAATAATGTCTCCGGTAGTAATCAGGTAAGTCTATGATGATAAGTGTTTTATTTGTTGGTTTTCCCGACTCACCTTGTTGTTTTCTTTTGTCCCTCAAGTGCCGGAGTTCGCCGAAGAAATGATGGAGGCAGCGCCGAATCGAAAGATGCTGCGAAGACTGGTGAGTATGGCGCGGCGCTACAGCTGGAGATGCGACGCGTACAGAAATGATGTTCTTTCCAGGTCCGTAGGCGAGATTGATCCGAAATCAGGTGAGAAATTCGAAATAGTTAGTTTTCTAATCTTGTCCTTTTCTTTCCTCTTGGTTTTAGGAGCTCCAGATTCGAGGCGGCCGTGGCAGAAGACTGGATGCAGACTGCAGGCACGATGAGCGTTACGCTGCTGGATGCAGAATGACGCGAAGCGTGTGCTGTTGTTCGGGCATGGTTTAAATAGCCTCCAAAGTAGTTCCAGGTAAGAAGTTCCCTAGAACCACACCCGAGTAAAAACTAGTCCCTGTAGAAAAATAGTCCCATCCAGGCCTCACGTTGGCTTGGACTCACTAGCAGCATGGTCTGCATCAGGTAAGTAAAGTCTATGAGCCTGGCGCCTATGACTGATTTCCATGATGAGCCTGAGGACTGAACCCAAACAGCCCCCAGCCGAGGCTGTTGGGGTTTTAATAAGTATATGGTTGCCTGTTCCCGGAGCTGATAGGCTTGGTCCTGATGCCAGGGGGTAGGCATCATGACACCACCCATAAATATTCAGGAGATATGGTGACCAATAGAGGGGTAAAACAAGGCTGTGCCCTGGCCCCCGTTTTATTCTCCTTATTTCTTCATGATTTTAACCCCTCTCATGTGTCATCTGATATGATCCCACCACAGAATGGCGTGGATTTTAGTGCTCTGCTCTATGCAAGCAACACAGTGCTTTTGGATATAACACCCTGCAGGCTACAACACAGTTTAGTGTATTGATATGATTATTTTCGGAGCACAGGCTTAAGTTGAACCTCCTCGAAACCAAGATACTCAAATTCGGTAAAGGGAGCGTGATATCTAAATGGGTTTTGAACGACTCTCCTATTGAGGTAGTGGATGAATATAGGTATCTTGGTTTGGTGTTTTCTAAAGGGGGAGGTTGGAGTAACCATATAAATGCATGAATGGGAGCGTGAGGGAGTTTTCTCATTTTATTATATGTTTGGGGGGAAGCACCTGGATAAATGTCTGCAGGTTATGGGCTCAAAAGTTAATGTTGCTGTACTTTATGGAGCAGAAGTATGGGGAGCAACACTATGTGGCAGCTTGGACATTCCTATGATCTCTGGTTTAAGGAGGATAATGGGTATCCCCTTTAGAACCGCAGAGGACGCTATAAGACACAAGCTAGTCCTTGTCAGCCTATCCCTGCAAGTTCAATAGAGGTTTCTAGAATTCTTTTTGAATGTTCAACTAAGCGCTTACGTAAATTCAAATATCACGGTGACCTGTATCAATTCTTTGCGCAACGCTAATATATTGCAGAACTGCTGGTACAATAATGGGCTTCGCCTACTCAAAGGGTGGGGATTGTGGGACCTAACAGCATTGAGGGAGTTAACCCGCAGTCAGCGCAGGTCTCTTCTAAGGGAGAGAGCTGTGGAGCCTGAATTTGAAGCTTTCCAAGTGAGATGTATGAAATGTTCACTTTACTGCACTATGCCCCTATACTTAAAAAGCTGGCTCTATCCCTATTTTATCCAAGATCAAGGTGGCTAGCAGCCGCAGATATATTTTAATGGTTAGGTTAAATGTCCTCCCACTTAGGTCAAAGGTGCCAGAGCTAGGTTTGGATAAGGCGTGCCATGTGGCCTTGGGTGAAGAGAGGATCTTATGCACTTTTTAATTGACTGTACATTTTCGGTTAATTTAAGAAAACAGTAGTGTTAATGTATCTATTGTGACGATAATGGTGTATTTAATGTCTTGCGCTGAATAAAGATTTTATCTTTCTTATTTTGTAACATCAATTGACTAACTGTAAGCATACTTAAAACCCAGCAACAAGATGGGGCAATCATTTCAGAACACAGTGCACACTACCATTACCCAAGCTAAAAAGAAAGTTAAAACAAGGCAATTTAAGGGGGAGCGTAGCCTAAGCCCATGGAGTGAGGTAGTGCACAAACAGAGCTCCCGTCATGATCCTTCTAAAGATCCTGTAACGCAGTGGTTTAGCGTGGACTACGTTAAGCTAAGCACACCTGCAGGCATGGGAAACGTTTCCCAAGTTCCTGGGAGAGACGCAGGTGAAAATCAGTGTTTTTGGGGGAGAAACGTTGGTCGCAGGAGCGAGCCCCAGTGGAACAAAGTTGGCAGATGAAGCTGCGGCTTGGCGCTGAAGAGGAGGAGGGGCCCTGATCAGCAGTACTGCCTGGTGCACCTGCGACCACGAGACCCAGCGACCCCCGGACTGCGGGGGACGGCAGCAGGGAGCAGTGGCAAAAGGGCGCTGGTGAGGCTGAGCACCTGCGGGTGGCCTCACTGGTGAGCGGGGCTGCAGAGGACTGGTGTCGGTCCTGAGTGTATGAAGTCGGGCAGGACCGGAGCAGTGGAGTAGTTGGATGGTTCCGCAAAGTGGTGGAAAAGCCCTGACGGAACCACGTAGTTGCGTGGGGGACCTCAATGGGGAGCAGGTGTGAGGAGGGGCAACTGCTGTTGCGCTGCCAGTCCTGCTGCTAATGGTGAACATATCTGGCAGCGCAAGCTGACGTGAGGGCCGCCCAGATATACGGCACACAACGGGAGGAGCTGCAGAGTGGAGCCGGGGCGAGCGCTCCGAAATGTACTTGGAGGCGACCCCTCAAGGCTGAACACACACGTATGAGGTGCACAGGCTGGGAACTTTGGAAGTAGCACAGCTGATAGTCGTGCTCTAGGGCACACGGGAACCCTGGTGTCTACTGGCACAACAAGTGCGCTGGGAGTAACAACAGCCTGCCCCAGGATTACTATAACAGGTTCTGGTCTCCACACAACGAAGAGGCTGTGTGGGGATGAAAGAGGAAAAGTGAACTGCAGCGGGCCACTCTGTATGACGGCAAAGAGCAGTGGGAGCATGAAAGGTAGTGCATTTTGCTTGACTAGGACAAAACTCATGGACAGAGGCTCCGCCATACGACCTGGGGTGCAGCTGGGTGTTGTCCATGGTATCAGCAGGGAGGCCTCACCCCCCCGGTCGACAGGGCGGTGATTCAGGCGTGTGGGACAGGTATACACGTTGCAACGGCAGTGGGCATCTAGGTAGGCCAACAGCTGACTAGCATCCACTGAAGCGCACTGGTACTACCTACGCGCGCTGGAGAGAGGGGCGCCCGACGGAGCAGGTGGTACTGCAAAGGGTCACAGGGATGGCAGTAGCACACATCAGGAGGAAATCGCTAAACCTCTGCAACGCTAATAGAGCACTGAGACGGGAAGTGTAAGGTGGGCGCATCTGCACCGAAGTCTCGGACTAAAGCTGGAAACTGGATGTAGAGGTGGCACACAGTCACTAGCTGTGCAGTCGGAGTGCAACGATGCAGCACTGGGTACATGCTTAGTGAAGGAACGGTATGCAGTGGGGTCACTGGTCGCTACAGTTGTGTTGGTCTACGCAACAAAGGGGAAGCAGGTTGGGCAATTGCGCTTTAGATATATAACACTAAGCAAGACGAGGCACTGTGATGCACAAGCCTGAGGACCTGGGCGCTGACTAGTGTATACCATAGATCAGCTTGGTAGAAACTCCTGCATAGACCTGGCGGGAAGGATGATTTGGTACTAGCGGCAATAGCAGCACTGAGGTCTTCCTTGGAAACTAAAATAGATGAAGTAAAAGTAGACGTGCAACAACTGCAACAAGATGTCGGCAACCTGGCAGAGTGAGTGACAACCGCTGAGACGAGCCTGAAGGAAACCCAGGAGACCATGAGAGACCTCGAATCTAGAGTGAAAGAGCTGGAGAGGAGAAACACGGTACTGGAATTGAGGTCTGAGGATGTGGAGGGGAGGGTCTGACGGAATAACGTCCATCTGCTAGGAATCCTGGAAGGCTTAGAGGGCTCGAACCCCACCAGATATGTGGAGAACTTACTATCACAGGAAACTGGAGCAGGCAATCTGTCGCAGGGATTTGTGGTGGAGAGGGCCCACAAGTCCCTACAGAAGCAAGCCCCCCTCCACCCCCGTGGTCACATCCTTGCACAATGATCGCAAAAATCTTGAACTTCCAAGATAGAGAAGTAATATTTAACTTTTCCAGGTAGAAAGGAGAAATTCAACGTGACAATTCTAAAATAGCTATTTACCCGGACTACACACCCACTGTTCAGAGGGTAAGGAATTAGTTTGTACCGATCATAACCAGACTCTGACACCTCAATGTTAAATGTATGCTCATGTATCCGGCAAGGTTCAAGGTTATTCATAAGGGAAGAGCACACTTCCTTGAAACCCCGGCTGCGGCCACCATGTGGTTGGAGCACGACAACCTAGGAGATGAGAAGGAACCTGTCACATGAGAAGCTATCTGATGGCCTGGTGGGGCACATGAACTACAAGAAGGGGTAGTCACGTGATTGACTGATATTGCTGCCGGTGTTCTGTAGGCGTGAGCAAGGTGTGAATGATATCAATCCAACTGTTGAACAATTAAGATGGGGGCAATGTTTGACCACCTGCCTTGGGTTCAAAGGTCTATACAACGAAGAGGTTGGTGTTGGCCTGTTGCCAGCATCTGTTAAGCCGCACCCAATGGCCTTGATAGGCTCCGGAGGTACGGTTGCGCCTTAGCGCTGCCTGCAAATTGCAGTTGCTGGACGAATGTTTATAGTTCTGATTGTTGTGTTATTGTTTATAAGGACCTCACGCGGATGGTCATACATGAGTAACTATGGGTCAAGCAGGAGGGCTGGGGGTGGTGAGACTGAGAAGATAGAGGAACATGGTGATAGAGAGATGGCCACGGCGCAAAGCTGGGTGGCAGAAAGGGGTGAGAGGAGCACACAAACTAGGCACACACATGGAATCCAACTTTAGAGTACTGACATGGAATGTGATGGGGCTAGGCTCATACTTTCGGAGGAACCGTGTAAAGTCCTTTTTAGACAGGAAAAAAGGTATCCATTGCATTACTACAATAGACACACCTTGAGGCGGAGGATACTGCAAAGGTTTTTTTGTTGTTGTTTTTTTTAAACTTTATTTGTATAAATTTAAGATGTACACTAACATCTAACACTTGGGCTGCCCAACTGCGGGCTGGCCAACTTATGCCAAAACAAACCCCTGTGTGCCCCCGCCATTCCCCCTTCCCCTGCCCGCCTCCCGGATCCCCAGCAGTCTTATATCTTCAAAGAATCCCCCAATCATCGTCTCTCGCCTGATGCTTGACCAGACATTATTTCCCGTTTGTGTTCCAACTTACGCCTCCGGTTGCCTAAGAGACGAGAAGGTCGGTGCCTCTTCTTTGCTGTTGATCAGATTTGCTACATAGAGGCCCCATATGTCCGGTGGGTGTGCGTGTAGTGGCAGTGTCTTGATAAATTCTGCGTCTACATCCTGGCAGTAAAGAACGTCTTTCTGCCATTGTGTCAGTGTTGGAGCCAGACCTTGGCCCCATGAAATGGCGATTCTCCTGCGCGCCAGCACAAGAAGTAGATTTGCCAGTTTCCTCACTGAAGGCGTTAGCTGCTTTGTCATTCCGAGTAGTGCTACTGTGGGAATGGGTCTTAAGTCCTCCCATATCATTGCTCTTGACTCCTGGAGGACCTGTGCCGAAAACTGGGCTAATGCCTGGCAGTGCCATGTGAGGTGAAGAAAGTCGGCCGCTAGTGTTCCACACCTCTCGCACTTTGCCTCCGCCTCTGGTCTGTGTTTGCGCCTTTTGGCCGGGGTGTAATAGGTTTGGTGGAGATAGTTAAAATGGATGAGCTTGAAACGTGAATTCAGTGCGACTTTCTGAGTCTGATGTAATATGTACTCCCACTCGTCCTCTGGAATGGGGGCCTGTAGCGCTGCTTCCGATCTCTCTTTTATGCGCGTATTTACTGGTACTGTGTCTGTTATGAGAGACCTGTATATTGCTGAAACCGGCCTCCCCTCCCCCTGTGCCTGAATCACGCCGTGTAGTAGTTGCCATGTAGTTGCCATGGCTGTGGTTGTTGTGGGAATGACGGAAGGAAAGCTTGGAACGCGTAGCGTAGCCTAAAGTACATGAATACGTCGAGTGCGGAGGAGCCCCCCCGCTCTTTAACTTGCTGCGGTATCATTAATGTCCCGCCCACAAACAGGTCGCCCAATGAGCGCACTTGAACTTTCTCGGCCCATTGATGAAAGACCCTTTTAGCTGTCAATGGTATCCCCGGATTGAATTTAACAGGAAGAAGGGGAGAGTATCTGGACTGCACCCCGTATTTTCGGGTGATTTTTTTCCAGTTTGCATAAGTGGATAGCACCACGTTGAGGGTGTTATGGGGCACAGGTTGCTGACTGATGACGACCGCCCTTAATAGGTTGGGGGTGGCCAGGGCGCACTCTATTTGGACGTGTGGCCTGATGAAATGGGTGGAGTACCAGTGGCTCAGGAATTGTGCCTGAGCGGCCCAATAATATCGTTCTATATCAGGGAGCGGCAGACCCCCCCGGCCACCGGTAATATCAGTGTCGTGTAAGCCACTCTCGCAGGTTTTTCGGCCCAGATTAGTTCTAATATGAGGCTCTTTATTTTCCCCAAGTGGCTGCGTGGTATGAGAATTGGTATGTTGGCAAACAGATAGAGATGTTTAGGGAGTATCACCATCTTGACCAATGACGCTCTCCCCAAGAGCGTCAGTGGTAATAATTTCCATCTGCCGACTTTATCTTGGAGGGATCTTAATGCCGACTCATAGTTATCTCGGAAGATGTTGTTATAGCTTTGGGATAAGAGGAACCCCAGATACCGTACTCGGGAGCTCTCCCACGGAAGTGATAGTCATCTGCAAATTTTCGGGTGTTGGGAATTAGGGGGAAGATTTATAGTGGGAAATCTTCAGCCCTGAGACTGTGCCAAATTTAACTATTTCGTGCATCATAGGGTTCAGATTTTCGTCAGGGTTTTGGATGAATAGCGCTATGTCATCGGCATAAAGAGAGATAATGAACTTGTGGGGCCCTATGGAGAGACCTCTATGGATTTTAATCGGGGCAGATTTCGTTGTACCAAGAATGATGTCTGATTGGGGTTCATTATAAAGGAGCGACACTAGTTTAACAAAATGGTTCCCAAGCCTGAGTTGCTTAAGTACCGCAAACATGAAGGGCCACTCGATGGAGTTGAACGCCTTCTCTGCATCAAGAAGGACTGTGACTGCTTGGTGCGAGGGGTCCAGAGCTTCCATGACGGCAAAAACCCTCCTTATACCAAATGTTGTGTTGCGGCTGGGTACAAAGCCTGCCTGGTCAGCGAGTACCAGCGCCAGCATCAGGGGGAGCAGCCTGTTGGCTCAAATTTTGGCTAAGATCTTGTTGTCAAGATTTATTAAGGAAATCGGTCTGTACGACCCGCATTCCTCTGGCGGTTTGTCTTTTTTGTGTAAAAGGATTACATTGGTTTCTCTTAGGGTCTGAGGGAGAATTCCTTTTCCCGCTGCTTCTTCATAAACTTTCAACAAGAGCGGAGCCAGAATAGGGGCATAAGCTTTGTAAAATTCTCCTGTCAGACCATCTGATCCGGGGGCTTTAGTATTAGGTAGACTTTTTATCGTTTCGGGGATCTCGCCTAGCGATATAGGGTTGTTTAGGGGTTCACGCAGTTCTCTCTCCACCCATTATAGCTCTGTGTCAGTGAGGTAGTTGTGTAGGATCTCAGTGTCAGTCGGGTGTTGTGTGGTGTAAAGGTTCTGGTAGAAGTTTCGGAAAACGTCAACTATTTCTTCTTCGGTGTGAACCAATGTACCTTGAGCAGAGCGCACTCTTTCCACCAGGGTAGGTTTCCTGTCAGCGGCAATCAAGCGGGCTAGGAGAGCTCCAGGTAGCTGTCCTTCTCCATATTGGCGTATCTGGTGGCCACGTCTTAGAAATTTCAGCTCACGTTCTGCTACGGATTGAAACTTCAGTAGTTCTTCTTTGATTTCCGCCTGAATGTGCTTTTGGTTTGTAGCAGTGATCTGGAGCTCTAGGGATTTCAAGCGTTCTTCGCTGGAAGTCAGTTCGCGGCATATTAGTTTCAATATCCCATTTTCTTTGGCAATACGAACCCCCTTTATGTAACATTTTAGTGCTTCCCAAAGCGTTCCTACTGACGAGACTGGGTCCTTGTTGAGATCCATAAAGGTGGTGATTTCCTCACGTAGTTCGGATGCAAATATGTGGTTGGTTAGTGCTCCGGGCTTGAAACGCTATTGAGGAGTTCTTGGTTTGCTTTCAGGGATGTTACAGTCCAGAGTCACTGTGGCGTGATCCGAAAAGGTTCTCGGGAGGATTTGGCATTTTCCCCATTGGAGCGTGCTGCATGCTGACACGAGGAGGTAGTCGATTCGGGAGCTCGCGTGGTGTAGCTCCGAGTGAAAAGTGTATTCTCGGTTCTCCCAATTCGCATGTCTCCACATGTCGATCAGATTGTAAGCCCTGCATATGTCTCGCACTTGAAGGCTGGCTTTGGACGGTTGGACTGATTAATACTGTGATTTGTCTTTTCGTGGGTCTAGGTGTGTGTTCAAGTCTCCACCAAAATTATGGTAGCTGCGTTTGATTGAGTGAGCTGATTGCACACCTAGACGAAGTTATTTGCTCCATCTACATTGGTGCCATAGGAGTTCACAAATATAACTTCTCTTCCAGCTATGACTCCCTGCACCAGGAGGGCCCTGCATTCCGTGTCGCTTTCCACTTTTATAATTTGAAAACTGGTTTTGGGATTTATGGGGGTGGCCACCCCTCCGGCGTACGATGAGTAGGAGGAGAAATAACGATGGCAGCCCCAGTTTCGAGCCCAGAGATGTTCTTTGTGCGGCAACAGATGGGTTTCCTGTATCATGGCTACGTCCACATTGTGGCGCTGGAGGAATTGTAGAATCTTTCTTGCTTTGGACGGTATGTTACCTACCCTGATATTCCACGTTGCTACCTTGAATAGGCCTGGTGGGTTTCATCTTTAAAGCCGAGAGTTTGTGCAAAGAGCTCCAGTGACCAAAGGCGGTATGACAATCTCGATAGGGGCGTTATAGTGCTTGTTTGATTCACTTTCTGTGGGCTAGGGCCATGGCGATCCAGGGGAGGGGCAGTCCAGCGTCTACCCATAACATTTCAAAGAAACAATACCTTTCACGGACAAGCCCCAAATCGTCCGATCGGTAACCCCCCCATATAGAGTCAATGGTGCTGCGCATGGGGCGCTAGTGTCCCCGCAAGGGTGGAGGCTCCCTCCTCAAACTGCATGTGTTATCTCGAAGCTGAACGTCCTTGGATTATACCACCCCTGTGTTTCGCGAGCGGGGCTCAAAGTGGGTTTCTTTCTGCACGCTCTCTCCGAGGTGCCCCCGGGACGCTGTTAGTAGCTTAGCAGCCGTGTCTGTCAAGAAATAAACTGGCATCTTCTGGTGAGGTGAAGAAGTGGACGTTCTCTTCGTACTGGATGCAAAGTTTGGCGGGGAAAAGCATTGAGTATGCTATTTGATTTTCACGCAGTTGGCGTTTGACTGCCATAAAGGATCGCCTCTGGGCCTGCACATTCGAGGAGAAGTCTGGATATATCTGTATAGTGTCTCCGTCATACTGCAGGTTGCCTTTCTCCCTGGCCAGCCTCAGAATTATGTCACAATCTTTATAGTTTAGCAGCTTGGCTATATTCGGGCAGGGTAGTGCGCCTGGGGCGGGTTTCGTTGATAGGACCCTGTGTGCCCTCTTTACGACAAATATTTGTGATAGAGCTGAGCTGCCGAAGACATCTTTGAATATAGCTTATATGAGGTCCTCCATCTTGTTGTGTGTTTGCTGCTCTCTAATTCCGACCACCCTTATATTATTTCGCCAGGAGCGCCCCTCTAAGTCCTCGTTCTTGGACATGACTGCTCTGATTTGGCTTTCCAAAGTTGACACTCTCGATGTTAATGACGCTGCGCCATGGTCCAGATCGGAGACGTTGTCCAGTCTGTCCCTGTGTTTGTCGAGGCGATGCTGAAGCAAGTCAACTTTGGACGACAGCGAGTCGATCTTACTGTCTAGGTTGCCAATCCCTGTTTTTAGATCCATTAGGATCTCTTGGATGTCGGCCTGGTGCGGTTGTTCTTCCTCTGGGCTCGTGTGATTTAGCAGGGATTCTGGGTGGTTTCCTGGCCTTGAGTTTTTGGGTGCAGGCCCAGCATCGAAATTGAGTTTCCTCTGAGATTTGTCAGATTTACCCATTTTGACAGTATGCCGTGGCGCTTCTAGTCATGGTAGGTATCCGAGCGTGCAGAGTACCAGGGTCGGTGTCTGCCTGCTAATTCAGGAGGGGACACCTGGCATGGGGGGTCCTCGGGTGTTACTTATATACCTCTGTAGCACTGCAGGCAGTGCAATCTCTTCTGCCAGTTCCGTGGTCTGTTTATGTGGGAATTGTTCAGAGGGGAACTGTGCTCGTGCTGTGTGGATGCCCAGTTGTGTTGTTCACCTAGTATCCTGTGAGGGGGTCACTCTTGTGGGCTATGAGGGTCCTAATTACTTTTGGAGGAGCCTGGGGCAGATCGATGTTGCCTAAAATCGCTACCTCTGTGGTGCCGTTGCTTTAAGCTGCCACTTTGGCCCTGTTTCCTCGATATGGGTCGCGCAGTCACCAAAGGTTGCTGTGGTGTGTGGCACTGTGGTCTCCCCGGGTGCTTGGCGCAAATGCTGCCTAGTGTCCCGTGTTCGCGAAGGTATCTGCTGCTGGGTGCCCCCTGGCTTGTAGGCCCCAGGATTGACTATGGATCCACCTGGCCTTTGAGGTGTTGGTGAATTCTTGTGCAGTATACTTCATCAGGCGCTTGTCCCCCCACTCTCTTCTCCCACCACCGTTAGTTGGGCAGGCTGCTCGGTGCGATGATATCTTCCGCCCTCTTGGTGAGCGCTGTTCACTTGCCGCAACAGGGAGCGGGGGGGCAGGTTGAGCAGGGGCACCACAGGGCAGCCACCAGCACCCGCTCAGCTCTCAGGAGAACGCTCCGGGCTGACGCGCACTTCTGCCACGTCGCCAGGCCTGTACCTGCTCCTCTCCCCGCAGTAGGATCCCGCCACTCCTCCTCCCGAAGCGGGTCCCAATGGGGTCTTCAATTCGGGGCCGTGCCGGAGCGCTGCTACCCGCAGCTGCGCTGGTGACCTGGCCCGGGCCTCTCAGCCGATCTCAAAGGCAGCCGGCATGGCGCCGCAGACTCCTCTCTCTCCGCAACCTCCCTGCTCCACTAGCTCCACGGCCAGCCGCTGGCATCGAGCCGCAACGGGTATGTGATGCCAGGGAAGGGATTGCTGTCCAGCCGCTCTGCGTCCCCCTGTGGCTCGGGGAGTGCGGCCTATTTCACGCCAGCTGTCTCAGCTACGGTGGCCTAGCGTCACAGGCTTCCCTGGGTCGATTTCGGGCTCTGAAGGGGTTCAAATAGTTACTTTCAACCCGCTTATGTTTCTTGGACGGACCAGCTTCGATATTGTTGCGATTTACCAGGATTAATGAGGGAGACTCCCGGGAGCTCACAGAGGAACCACCATCTTGGTAGGCCCTCTAGCGCCCTCTATGGATCCTGCAAAGGTTAAAGAGAGGTGGGGTGGGCAAGGTTAAGGGGAGGCATATTCAAAATATGCTAGACTGGTGTTCACATTGTTTAATCCTAATGTGCCGTTCCGAATGGTGGGGATGGAAGCAGACAATAAGGGGATTAGGCCAGGTTGAAGTATGCATAATAAACTCCTATTTTCCAAATCTCGGCATTCGATCACACGTCAACACGATTAGCGCTAAAATTGCACGGCACAGGGAATGTTTCGTCATATGGGGGGGGGGTTAATTGTGCCAGGGATCCACTACTGGACCGGTCAACCCCACCTAAGAGCAATGCAGGACTTGCACCGTTAGCGCTCAATACGACACTGACACATCTAGACTCGGTGGACTTGTGGAGGGAGACTCACCCTGAGGAAAGGAGCTATTCTTTCTTACTATTCTTCTCCTCACAGCCTTTATACTAGGATAGATAATTTTTTTGTGGGCAGGAAACAAATGGCCCAAATTGGTGCAGTCCAATACCTGGGCAGATCCGTTTCTGAACACTCCTCGTTAACGAAGGAATGGGCAATGATAAGCCGTCTGCCCCCCCATCCCAATGTGGCTTATGCCCACAGATGCCTTAACAGATCAAATCTTTAAAGATGGGCTGAAAGCCAAATGAGTAGAGTTCTTAGAGCACAATGTGGGCAGTGTGAAGGAGTGGTGAACTGTCTGGGAGACACTGAAAGTGGTCGTTAGGGGCGAGGTAATGGCTAGTGCGGGGGGCATACGGAAGACCCTGAGGGCGGATCTGGAAAGACTGGAGGAAGAAATTCGGCAGCTAGTGGCTCGGGAGGTGGGGCAGCAGACTAGACAAGCAAAATTGGCTGAAACCAGGGAATGCTGCCATGAGGCGTGGGACAGACTATCAAAATTTGATCACATGGTTAAAAGTACCAGGGCCCATGAAGAAGAGGATAGACTTAGTAGACTCCTATCGTGGCTGTAAATGAGAGAACACCCTAAGCACCTAACTACAGAGTTGAGGGACGGGGACGGCAATGTATGCAGAACACAACTGGGTATTAACTATGTGGTTGCCGACTTTTACTCAAAGTTATACAGGCATGAGAGTTTGGTTCCCAAGGAGGAAGTATTGGTCACCCTTGAAGAAATAGGGCTCCCTAGGCTGTGAGCGGCACAAAAAGAGGCGTTAGATCTAGACATCCCTGTGGACGACGTGAACGAGGCAATTAGCTCGTTGTCTACTAGCAAAACCCCAGGCAGTGATGGTTTGCCCTCAGAATTCTATAAAACATACGGAGAGGTGGTGGCCCCAGTGCTGCACAAAGTATTTGCAGAGGCCTATGCAAAGGGTGAGCTCCCATGAAGCATGAGGGAGACGTTAATGGGCCCGATCTGCAAACCCAGGAAACCCACCGATAGCTGTGATTCCTACCGACCAATAGCCATACTCAACTACGACATGAAAAACTTGATGACAATATTAGCGCGGCGGTCTCGCACAGTGATTGGGGGACTGATACATGGGGATCAAAACGGCTTTATCCCAGGTCGCAGCACTGCCTTAAATCTGCGACGATTACAAAACATTGTGGCACAGACCACCGACTACCACAAACATTATGTGGTGGTGACATTGGATGCGATTAAAGCTTTTGATTCGCTGTACTGGGAGTGGTTGTTTGAAGTATTGAGTGCATTCGGATTTGGGGAGCAATTCATCAACTGGGTGAAGATACTGTACACCTCGCCGGTGGGACGAGTAAAAACGGGTAGGCAGGTGTCTGCGGCTTGGGACATACAGAGAGGCACGAGTGTCCGCTGTCACCAATGCTATACGTGCTGGTGCTCGAACAGATAGCAATCCATCTCGGCAAGGAGTTTCTGGAGGCAGGCATATGGGTGGGAGGTGTTGGTCACCTGATCTCGCTGTATGCGGACGATGTTCTGCTCTATCTTCGGAACCCGCAACACAACTTACCACTAGTGTTGGAGGTGCTTGACAATTTTGCCAGGGTGTCTGGAATGCGCTTTAGCAGGGAGAAGTTCCGTTTGTTCCCACTAGCTAGTCTGAGGGGTGTAGTGAGTGGCAGCCTACCAGTAATGGGGCTTCCTTGGTGTTCAGAATCTTTTAGATATCTGGGGATGCATATCATGAACACATCTGAGGACATGGACAACCATAATACCAGGGGTGTGTTACAGGGGCCGAGAAGTTCTATGTCTTTCTGCTCTTAACTACCATTGTCACTGATGGGCAGGGAGTCCATAACGAAAATGATAATCCTACCAAGGTTTTTGTCCTTTTTTTCAGAATGTTCATCACTATGTTAAACCCTCCTTTTTTCGCTTACTAGAAGCATTGCTCAGGGAATTCCTTTGGGGCATGTCGAGGCATAATTGCGTGCTAACAACACTGTGTCTGCCCTACAAGGCAGGTGGGGTGCAAATGCCAGCCCAGAGAGCTACTATCCAGCAGCACAACTTAGCTTTGTCACCAAATGGCTCCCAGACGAGCTAACACCGGAATCGGCGCTGCTGCAGCAGCTGGTGGCCCTGACATATCTAAAATTAATTTTATGGCTACCATCAAGTTGCTTGGGCAGTGAGCCTGCACTAGTAACACTGGGCCGACAGGTGTGGCGCAGAACACATAAACTGCTAAAAATAGAGAACCCGTATTCGCCTGAGGTCCCAATAGCGGTAGATGTTTGCAATAATAAAAATTAACTCATGGTGGTGAGGCTCTGGGAGGGTTGGGGGCTCTCAACGTGGGGGGACATGTATGCAAATGGTATATGTAAGGAAATTGACTCACTTAAGGGTGAAGGCGGTGCCCAAGCGGAAATGGTTGAAACAACCAGAGGAGCCAGAGGCAACGCCACTGTGGACACTGATACATACCTTAGAAGATGTCCAGACTGTATAGCAACTTGGTAGACAGGCCCAATGTGATGCTGGAAATGCATCGGAGGGACAGGGCCTCCGTATCCTTGTCTTTTACTGCTTTTTATCGTCTTCTGATGTGTTGTCCGCGCAGGAGTTTGTGTGGGACTCCTGGCGGTGCAGCTCTCTCTCTTGGTTTGGTGAACAGACCCATGGGATACCCTTATGGCACCCATGGGTAGGGGTGCAACCCTGTGCCCCTAGTGTATGTTTGTGGGCACCTGTGGGTGGCCCACAGAGCAGAGTACGGGCTGTTGGCAGCTCCATGCTGAAATGACTTGTGCCCTGAGCAGCCTCCATTTTGGGATGCCCAGGCCCTGTCATTGGAATCAGTAGATTCCTGATGGAGACAAAATGGACCCCATGGCCTCTGGCCTTCCATCGCCTGTTACCTTGATCTTCCCGAAGTCCCAGGAAGCCCTGACTCTGTCCCTTCCCCCTGACTGGCTGTTGGGTGGAAGTTTCATATATGGTAGTGTGGGGAAGTGCTGATCAGACTGGCTGGAGCCCCCCCAACGACCGTATGTTGTGGGTATGCCTGTGGGTGGGACCTGGGTGAATGGAGTGTGTGACGAATACGCATTCTATGTTGTGGGTGTCTAATATCTGGTGGTTGACACAATGACTGAGACAGCCCTGCCCGAAACCGGTATGAATACAGTATGAAGTGTTGCATGGCTCGGTACTTGTCCCAATACACATACCTTGTTGTGAGTGTCTGGAGAGAAGTGAATGGCCTGAATGCACTGTGTGCCTGATTGTTTGCCTGCCTGCATGAATGCCCTTCGTAGTGATTGGATGGAGTGAAACTGACGCTTGACCTTGAAGCCCTGCTGGAAGAGAAGAATTGCTGTTGCTCTCCTTCACAATCTGAAAGCTGCTGTGTCTCCAAGGACTGATCCAGAGAGGACCTGGTAAGGCGCCCTCTTCCCGAGCTACGAGGGACCATCGTGCACCAGCTGACCTTTGCCAAAGCTCCCTGGTACACAGGCCTTCGACAGGCTGCCGACCCGATAGGGGGCGGCTGCGGAACGCCAAAGAGAAGCACCCGGGCTGTTGTCTGCCACTGTCGACGACTGCCGTCGCCAACTGGAGCTGCCGTGCTCCCGTTTGCCTAAGAACTTCATTGATCCAAGGACGCTCTCGTGCGTATCACCGCCGCTGTATCCTGCTGGAGAAGGCCTGACAGTCGACGCGCCGAGGAGCATCCACTGGTGGGTTTCCCGCCACCCAAAGACCACAGAGACGCCAACGACTCGACGCCCTTGCTGGGCCACAGTTCTTCAAGCTCTTTGCGGTCCAGAACTATCGACACTGAGGTGCCCCGCATGCCTCTTCCTTGCAGGACGTTTACACTTCCCCATCAACGAGCACCGCTAGGAACCACGCGGCCACTTCAACGTCGTAGCTCGACCTGTTCTCCGCCCGACGTTTGACGACCCGTGACTCCTGCCTGAAAGTGAGGACACTCAAGAAGTTCCGTCGATTCCCCGACAAGGAACGCTACAACGCCAGGTACTTTGGGGTTGTAGAACTATTGGAAAGTTTTGTGTGAACAGTATTTGGACTGGGCTTGTATCTTTCTTCTACAGGTTGCCCAGGTGGGGGGATCTCCACACAGAACTGTGCCTAGCAAGACGGGCCAAGTATTCTGCCAATTGCTCAAACATCTTGCTTTTCTTCCTTTCTCTACTGCTGGTTTCCGCTTTACTCTGATCTGTGTGTCATTCTAACCGTATGCACTTTAATGAGATCTAATAACGTTAGTGGTAACACTTTAGAACTGTATATATTTACCATTGCTGATTTTCGGAGTACAAGTGAGTTATCGTGATATTGTATATACCTTTGAATATTAATTATATAAAGACTGTGTTGTAACCGATACAGTGTGTGGACATTCCTTTGTGGGCGCTTGGGGACAACACTGTACTTAAGAACCAGCCCGCTTCACCTCCTGAGAAGCTAGGGCTGGATTGCTCGATCACGCACCAATAATAGAGAATCTTGGCTGTGGTCCTCTGTGCCTCTCCTCTACCATATAGAGAGCGGAAGTACAGACACCCCCCACCAGCGTTTTTACACCCAATCCTAAGAGCATTGAGTTGAAGGCCAGGTGGGAACTAGATCTTGGGGAGGAACTTGGAGAAAAAGAATGGGAACACATACTGGGTTACCATAGAGAGGTGCCCAGAAACCCACACTTTAGGCTAATCCAGTTGAATGTGCTGCACCGCACCT
This sequence comes from Ambystoma mexicanum, assembly GCF_040938575.1. Lineage (NCBI taxonomy): Eukaryota > Metazoa > Chordata > Amphibia > Caudata > Ambystomatidae > Ambystoma > Ambystoma mexicanum. Next base: position 1,391,559,225 of record NC_090924.1, read on the forward strand.
ACATGACACTAAGTACGGTGGCCACATTCAGCAGCAAGGTTCAACCATTGTGTCCTTGGTGTGGCACCATGGAGGCGGCATTAATGCATATGTTTTGGAGTTGTGTGAAAGTGCAAGGTTTATGGGCACAAATTGAACAGGCTTGCAGGAGAGCTGGAATCGCCAGGTATGACTGGTCCATGAACGAGTGCTTGTTGGGCGCTAACCCAAGAAGCAGCAAATGTAAGCACGTAGTAAATTTCATGGACATGGCCTGTATCGTTGCTAAAAGATGCATCGCCATGGCATGGAAGTCGGCTAGTGGCCCGCAATACATGCGTTGGCACAAGGAATTCGAGTTTTGGACTGAAATAGAAACTAAAGTATGGGTTGGTGCAGTGAACGGGCTGGAGGTGCTTGCCAGTGCTACATATGAGTCTTGCAAAGTACTGGTTTGGTACATGTTCCCCACCTTGGACGTCAAACCCCCTTGAAGGCGGGGAATCACTGTAAACTGTAACACAAATAACTTAAATGGTAGAAGGTATGAGTCCAAGGAGGCACCCATTGACAGACAATGGATAAACTGTTACGCTCACCTAGCTCCACAGAGGCGTCGATCCGAACTGGACAGCTGCGGTCTCCACCAATGTGACGCATATGGCCGAGATGACGGACTGGACTGGCCCACCTAGCTTCGTTTGCTTGGCCCATAGGAATATTCTTCTGAAAATGGAGAAAGGGAATTAACCACCCGTGGGGTTGAGCGTAAATCCCCCAACCCCCTGCTGTTCTCCCCACAGATCACCTTTGATGTCCCCTCTTATAGTCTCACCTGATGGTTTGAAAAGATGAGCTCTCCATCCTGCATTGAGCGCAAGGGCGCGTTGATAACCAGTTGCTTCTCTGGCTCGAAGGAATTGGTGAGTTCCAGAACAATATTGACTCCGAAAAGTATGTAGTTCATAAGAGTTCACATGTCTGACTTTCACTCTTGTCCGATTCCTTGCAGTTTGCAGCTTGACCCCAGTGAAGAGTTCCTCGTGGTAGCTGACGAAGTTCAGGTAAGGATTTGGCTTATCCTACACAGTTCAATAAAATAAGGCCAGAATGTAACCTGTGGCTTGCTCCCTTAATCAGGTGTGGAGAGAAAATATGAAGTTCGGGGAATAATGCCTCCGGCGGTAAAATTAGGTAAGTCTATTGTAGTGAGAAGAGTTCCCCTTGTTTGTCCCGTCCTCTCACCTTGTTCCCCTTATGGGCCGGGGTTCGGCGAGGATGCAATGGAGACTGCGCCGACCTGTGAAGAGGAATAGTACCCCCGGCGGTAATCAGGTAAGTCTATGGGAGTAGTTACTATTGCCTCTGTTTATTCCCTTGTCTCACCTTTGCTGTTCTTGTGTTCCCCTTAGGTGCCAGAGTGCAGCGGAAACGTGCAGAAGGATGCGGTGGATCGTGAGGATGCTGCGAAGGCCGGTGAGTTCAGCGCGGCACTGCAGCAGGCGAGGCGGAGCGCGTAAAATGCTTCTTTCTTCCAGCTCGAAGGCACGGTGGATCCGGAATTCAGGTAAGGATCGAAGGTTTTGCTCTTATTCTAACCTCTTCTCCTTCTGTTCCTCCCTTTTTCTAGGAGCTGCAGACTCGAGGCGGGAGGGGCAGAACACTGGATGCAGGCTTGCAGACACGGTGAGCGTTACGCTGCTGGATGCAGAATAACGCGAAGCGTGTGCTGCTCTTCGGGCGTGGTTTAAATAGCCTCCAAAGTAGTCCCAGGTAAGTATTCCTCCCCAGCCCCACCCGAGTAAAAAATAGTCCCTAGGTAAAATAGTCCCTTCCAAGCCTCATTTGGCTTGGAGCGCTGCAGCATGGTCTGCATCAGGTAAGCTTGCAGCATGGTCTGCATCAGGTAAGTTCTACTCTATGAGCCTGGCGCCTATGGCGCCAGGACTGACTCTGCATATGAGCCTGGTGCCATAGCCGCCATGACCGCACCCAAACAGCCCCTAGCAGGGGTTTTTGGGCTTGCTCAAAATAACTTGATGCCTGCTTCCGGGGTTGCTGGACCTGGTCTGGTTTCCCGGGGGTAGGCATCATGACATAAACGCAGTTAGTTTGGCTGCACCTGAAGGGGGTGCAAAACACCAAGGATGATATCCCACGACCCTGCCCTGAACAAGAGTCAATTGTATGTGCGATTAATTCCACAGTGTGAGGAATATTTTAGTGTTTGTTTTTGTTGTTGTGGTTACATTAATGTTGTCTTACTGTAATGGAACAGCAACATGTATAAAGTGATGGTTAACTGGAAGCAAACTAAATGCATATGTATACCTTCTAATAGAAAGACATTAAAATAAAACAATTTTTTTTAAAAGCAGGGCAATTTAAAACCAACAAACATTGTCAAAGTCAGAAGGGGGGAAATGAAAGTCCCAGAGTTTGTAAAACTTGTTGTCCATGTTTGAAGAAGTGCATAACAGAAGCTGATATAAACCCAATTGCCAAAGCCAAGGCAGAATCAGAGTAAAACCATATCATTATCAGTGTTTGGTTGATGAAGAAGTGGGGAAACTAAAGTGGCAAGAAGGCTACCCTCATGGGAAAAGTTACTCAGAAGGAGAGGAGCATAACTTGCAGAGGTTTTAGAAGTCACAAAAGTGTAATAAAGAACACCAATGCAAATCTTGTGTTCCCTGAGGAATTGCTTAAAACCTTGTGTTGTGAAGCAAGAAACATTGCAAAGTTGCTATAAACTTATCACAACCCCAGTGGCACTTGTTGTTTGTAAATTACTGATCTGGCAGGGGAGTATATAACACTTTATGCTGCTTGGGCAGGGGAGTAGACCCGAACAGAGAACTTTGAAGAGTAGGCCTGGCATGGGAGTAAACCAGGTGTAAGTGAAGTAGTAGGCCTGGCATGGAAGTAAACCAGGTGGAAGTTAGTGAAGTGCTATGAAGTGGTGGTAATGAATCATCCTGACAAACTTTCATTGTTGAAGAAAGTGTTATATAAACACCTGCAGAAGTATATAAGTGTTTCTTAACAAATATGTTGTTAGAAAACAACCCTGACAAAGATAAACTAAGGAAGAGTTTTTGGTTTATGCAAAGAAGGTTGTTTGAGTTCTTACTATTAGAAGTGGAGGAAAGTGAACCTTTGTTGAACAATTATGAAGATTTTGAACTTTTTGTTATCAAGTTGGAACCACAAAGAACTGTGTTGGAACTTTGTTACAAGACAGGATTTTGTTACTGTTTTGGAACTGTTGAACAGAATCCTGCTTGAATCTGGGGAAGGGGAATTCACCCAGATGTAGTTTAGCCAACCTTTTGAGTTAATAAAATGGCATCTTTTGAAAAGCCTTCACAAAATTTTCCGCCTCACATTTCCGACCCCTCACAACCTGTTCTACACAAAAGTACTTGCTAACGGCTAATCACCCAAACTAAAGAGGTCTAATTACTAGGGCTAATCACCCAAACTAAAGAGTTCGAATTTCTATGGCAAAGTTAATTGTCTTCCTTTAAGAGCAATTTTATCAGTATGGTCAGGTAATATGGTAGATAAATCCTGCCCACTTTGTCAAGAATTAGAAGAGGACTTTATGCATTTGCTACTCTTTTGTTCGGCTTATGAAGATATTGGAACAAGTACCCTAAAGCCGATATTACGAGATTCAGGATTAGTTTAAATGTTGCCCGGCATTATTATGCCTATTGTGGGCAGATTCTCCAAAGGTGGGCTGGTACTTGCTGACATATTTGTTACGGTCTACCTTGCGTCAGATACTGTGTACCACCAAATGAATTCCTGACGCTCTCCTGACACAATCCTGATACAGACCTGATACCTTAGACTAAGCCTGTCTCAGCTTAGTCTGTGCATATCTTTAACCTGGCCAAGGTAACCGCCTGTACACAAGTTGCAATGAGACCCAGCAGTCTCTGAAACCAGTAGACTCGTGCGCTGCAGGAGTTGAGGAACATCGCAGACGTATTCTGAATGTACATGATTCTTTCCATCATGGGGACGATCCTGGCTAGACAAGTATCCCAGAAGAGACCTATAAAGGACAGGTGTTTGCGAGATTGTCAAAGAGGATTTCTATCAGTTTACAGATAGGTCTATATTGAACAGTAAATTCAGAAGGTGGCAGAGTTGTGGCTCCACTGCCCCCTGGGACTGGGCCCTTCCCAACCAGTCGTCCAAGTAAGAGTATACATCGACGCCCTAGAGATGAAGAAATGCTGCAACTGTTGCCATCATTTTTGTGAACACCTTGGATGCTGAATTGAGGCCAATTGGAAGAACTCAATACCGATAGTGAAACTCTCTAACTGAAAAACTCAGGAATTTTCAAATAGAAGGCCAAATCTACGCACATCCCTCCATTGCACAGAGCCAGTCTCCCTGCTGAAAAGCAGTCCAAATCTGTGCTGGAGTGATCATTTGAATTTTTGCAGTGGCAAAGACAGATTGAAGCCAGTTAAATCCTGGATGGTGTGGTTTGATTTTGGTAATGCAAAAAACCCTGGTCATTTTCTGAATTCGGCACCTCCTCTATGACTCTCATTTCAATGAGCTTTGAGATTTCCTGAATCAGGGAGAGAGACCCTATGTGGCAACAGGGGGAGATGGTGGGAGGTGAAGTCTGAATCTTCTGCTGGCTACCAACAACACCCAAGGGTTCGAGGTGATAAGTCTGCCAGACCTTGATGTGTAGGGAAATCCCCGCCCACTGGTGTTCTGTGGGACAGAGCAATATCATTACTTGGAGGCTTTATCAGCTGTTGATGAGGAAGAGCTGACAGTGGAGACGAGGAGGAAGGCAAAACTCTTCCTGATGTCTTTTTCAGTTTTTTTTTCCTTTTTGCACTACGTGGCCTGTCTTGTTGTCTCGCCTTACATTCCTGCAACTCACGGAAGCCCGAAAGGATTGGGAATGCGACAGGCCTTTAACTGCTGTGGTTTAGAAGCTGACAGTTTTATTAGGACCGACAAGGATTTGGGTGTGAAAAGCCAAAGTAAAGGGGTCTAGGACCCAAGGCCGTTCCTGTCAGGAGAGGACACCAGGGCTGCCAGCTGAACTGTGCAGCAGTCTTCCAAGGAACAGTATCTGGTGAAAGGCAAACAAGGTTGGCTGTGCCAGGAAGAGCAAATAAGGGCAAGCGAAGATATTACCCTTGACCAAGTTGGAGGAGGAAAGAATGACCCAGGTGTTAAACCTGGATTCTAAGTGACCCCGTCTATCAAGAGACAATCCTCTTCTGATAGTTTTCAATTCTTTGGCGATGCAGTTTCCCTTCTGAAGACCATATAGGTTGTTCATCCAATACAAGGATTGTTGAAGTAAATAACATATTTATAAAGACAGTGGAAATTTCACCTCCACAAGACTCCGTTTTCCAAGGCCCGTGATTTGAATCACCAGAGGCCTCTGTGACACTGCACTAGATACGTTCAAAATTAGAATCACAAGGGAATGGTCGAAAAGCATTCTCAAGTATATCTGATATAACTCCACGAGTGACAACAGTTCTTGCATTAGTAGCCGAGTGAAAGCAGTGAAAAGTCATCAGTTCATGCCCCTTCCTTGTGGATCTGTTCAGGGTTCTATTGCTAAATGAGGATCCATCAATAGTGACATAAAGGATGTTATTATAGTCTCCCCATCACTATATCAGTTTAGATATAGTCACTGGAAGGATCTACGAGAAACATCGAAAAAATCCCAGCGAAACCCATAACATAATTATTTTCTTCATTTAACTCATTTCACTGCACATATATGCAGAGGAAGAGCCGCCACAGCTCCCCCGTGTCCTCCCTCAATTATAATCACCTTAACCAAGCCCCCCACATATATTTGTAGTGAAATTTGGTTAAACAAATTGATGTTATGGGATTCACAGTGATTGTCTGCGATCTTATGGGGCAATACTCACTGAACATGTCTTCTCGCCCACCGCATCGCTGCTCTCTGCCCCAACTTTCAGTGCTATGCGGATGATACCCAGCTCATTTTCAGGCTACCCTCGGCCTCCTCTTCTCCTTCCCTCATCTCTGACTGTCTCTCTGCTATCCAGGAATGGTGCGCCGCCAACGACCTCTGCCTTAATGCCAGTAAGACTGAGATTCTACTCATCGGCACACCCACTCCCTCCTTCCCTGCAGCTCTCTGGCCGGCCTCTCTTGGCCATCCTCCTGTTCCTACCTGCAAGGCAAAAAACCTCGGGGTCATCTTCGACTCCACACTCTCCTTCTCTCCTCACATTTCTGACGTTTCTAAGAAGTCACACTACCAGCTGCACCTCCTCAGAGGTATCCTTCCTTTCCTCTCCTTCCCCCAGAAGCTCACTGTCTCCAGAGCCCCGGTTCTCTCGAAGCTGGACTACTGTAACAGCCTCTATCTAAATCTGCCTGCCTCTACTCTCCGCCCTCTGCAACTTATCCAGAACAGGACTGCGAGACTTGTCCTTGGCCTCAAGCCCAGGGACCGTATCTCTCCAGGAATGAAAGCGCTACACTGGCTCCCTGTGGCTGCGAGGATTATGTTCAAAACCCTCTGCATTGTCCACAAGGCCTTCTGGGGCCTGGGGCCAAAATACCTTCAACTCTCCCTTCCTAAATATCTTCCTTCTCGAGCACTTCGCTCTGCCACCTCCAACTCCCTCAGGGTCAGCCGCTTCTCCAAGCAACGAGTTGGGAGGAGATCTCTCTCCGCAGCAGGGGCCTCCCTCTGGAACAGCCTTCCTGCCTCCCTGAAACTTGAGGAGAACCATCTCCGGTTCCGGAAGCACCGCAAAACCTTCCTCTTTGCTTCTGCTTTCTCTCCCCCTCTCCCCTGCTAAACCACTGATACTGTACTGAATCAGCAACTGGGCCACTCACTAACCCTGGCCCAGCCACTCTCCCCTGCACTGCCTTCCTTGCTACCCCTGCACTGCGGGACTGTCTCTGTATCCCTACAGCCCCCCCAGCACTTGTTCTGCACTTATCTTGCACTTGCCACTAGCTGGCCCTCTTTCATTACTAACCCTGTATTGCACTTTCGCCTCTCCCTTCCCCCTTGCACTTTTCCCGTCCCCCCCACCCATGCACTTGCGCGGTCTGAATGACACCTGGCCTAGTAGTATCGTTGTCTGTCTCCCCTTGTTCGCCCTCGTCGCGCCTTGAAACACTTGTGTATAGGCGCGTTACAAATGCCATATCATATCATATCATATCATATCATATTATCTTTTCAAATAAGTCTGGGACATCATAGATCGGTGCGTACAGGTTAACAGTGGTAACAGGTCAATTTAGCAGGGTACAAAAATGCGCCCTTGGCGTCAGAAATAAACGTATTCAATTTAAAAAGTATACATTTGTGTATTAGTATACAACACCCTTCACCCTTTCTCTGTAAAGGAGGAAAACCAACGTGAGTATCCCTATTCCTGAAACATGGCCCTTTTAACTTTTGATTACATTTTTCAACCCCCAAATATTCCATTTTGCGCATGGTAACATCTTCATTAGAGCATCAGTTCACTGTATCAAAAAGGGTAGAATATAAGATCTAACCAATCTACTAAATTCAGATACTGTACATTCAGAATATAATCAAAACAATGTGTTTGACACATGACACACATGCAATTTAACCCTGTAAGAAATCCCTCCTCCCATCCGTACAAACCACCCCAACCCGGCCATGAAACTACCCAACTCATAAAGCCCCCTCAGAGCAGCCATTCCCACACTAGCAAAGAGGAGAGTTTGGCATCCAATACAGACAGAGTGTAAAACAATAAGGTGTGTTATACTGGTTATAAAAGCCAAAATGGGCGTTAGTGATTGAGGGGTCAATCAAAGGGGGAAATAATGTGGTAAAAATGCAAGTTCAGCACAGTAAAAAAGCCCAAAGGCTGCGGAAGTAGCCTGCTGATATGGGAGGGGGCTTCATTGATAGCCACTCAATTCTATTCTATTCACTAGGCTGGAAAATGCCCTAAATGATTGTGTTTCAAGGCAAGTAACATATAGGCAAAAAAGTAGACTGCAGGTAAGTATACGTGGCTTAACATTAGACAGAGGCACTGTAAAAAGTCCTCACAGCATGCTTTTGAATAGAAACAAATTCACATTTCACTAACGCGCTTAGTAGTCACAGAAGCTGACAGCACATTGCAAATGAAAAATTCCCAGGATCATATGGTGAGAAATTAACGATCCTTGATACTTTTGAGGACATGGAGCAAAGGTAATGGGTGCCGAAGAAAGGCAGGGGGTACACAATAATTTTATAATTCAGCTAATTCATTTATGAAACTGGTCTACTGACGGTTTTGATGCAACATTAAAATGGTAAATTGTCAGTGGTTCAAGGCTCATGCGGTGCCAAGATCAACTATATTCTCATGAGAAATGGATGGAAATAACCAGTGGCAGATGAATAAAAGATCCGCTGGTCATCTCAAAAGTCTCAATGTTTTGGCACTATTAAGGTGGGAATTGTGGGTTGGACTGTGGCATCACCAAGGTGGTCGAGGGTGGCGTGGAAATTTGCAGGACCCAACCACAGCGGTGAAATGTATGCCTTTCCATAAGGAAACGACATAGCTCTACCAATAAGCTCCACGTGGAGGACTAGCTCAGTGTTGCCATGTGATTTGATGCTAATTAGTTTGCATGGATATAAAAACGTTTGTCTTAGGGGAGTATTTCGACAGCGTCTTTCATGCAGCACTGTTCCGCCGTCTGTGTGAATTTTGCTTTCCCAGCTGCACCTGAGCCCAGAATAAATTGCGTTACTTCATGCCTGGTGTACACTCCTTTTTTGGATTACTTTTGTAATTTTATTGGTGAGTTCTGAGGCAAACCGCAGTACAGAAACTAGAACTACTATTGGTGAGCAGGGAAACAGACTTAGAGGGTAATTCATAGAATTCAGCGCACAAGTGGCGGACGCGGCTGGTGCACAGAGTGCGTGTGCGACTTTCTGTGCCAGCCGCGTGCGCTAAAATACATTTCCGCGCACAGCGTATTCATGGATTTTAACATCCAAAATCAGCCGTGGCGCAGAGTGGCGCATCGACCCTGCAGCAGCGCCAGTTACGCCCCCAACGCCTCCCCGTGCGCCATGTACAGCGCACAAATCCCGGACATGGCGCACAGGCTCACAATCTCGAAAACGCCTGTAAAACTCCCTGCGCACCCCTCCGAATACATGTACCCCGCTGCGCAGGTAGTCTCACACACGATTGGCCCTGTGCGAGCGGGGTACGTGTATTGCTGGGATTCATGGGAAGTGTCACATGCGATTGGCCCCGTGCGAGCGGGTTACATGCATTACTGGGGTTCGCGGGAAGTGTCACACGCAATTGGCCCTGTGCGAGCGGGGTACGTGTATTGCTGGAGTTCATGGGAAGTGTCACACGCGATTGGCCCTGTGCGAGCGGGGTACGTGCATTACTGGGGTTCGCGGGAAATGTCACATGCGATTGGCCCTGTGCGAGTGGGGTACGTGTATTACTGGGGTTCGCGGGAAATGTCACATGCGATTGGCCCTGTGCGAGTGGGGTACGTGTATTACTGGGGTTCGCGGGAAGTGTCACACGCGATTGGCCCTGTGCAAGCGGGGTACGAGTATTGCTGGGGTTCGCGGGAAGTGTCACACGATTGGCCCTGTGCGAGCGGGGTACGTGTATTACTGGGGTTCGCGGGAAGTGTCACACGCGATGGCCCTGTGCGAGTGGGGTACGTGTATTACTGGGGTTCGCGGGAAGTGTCACACGCGATTGGCCCTGTGCGAGCGGGGTACGAGTATTACTGGGGTTCGCGGGAAGTGTCACACGCGATTGGCCCTGTGCGAGCGGGGTACGTGTATTACTGGGGTTCGCGGGAAGTGTCACACGCAATTGGCCCTGTGTGAGCGGGGTATGTGTATTACTGGGGTTCGCGGGAAGTTTCACACGCGATTGGGCCTGTGCGAGCGTAGTACGTGTATTACTGGGGTTTGCGGGAAGTTTCACACGCGACTGGCCCTGTGCGAGCGGGGTACGTGTATTACTGTGGTTCGCGGGAAGTGTCACGTGCGATGGGCCCTGTGCGAGCGGGGTACGTATATTACTGGGGTTAGCGGGAAGTGTCACGCGTGATTGTCCCTGTGCGAGCGGGGTACGTGTATTACTGGGGTTCGTGGGAAGTGTCACACGCGATTGGCCCTGTGTGAGCGGGATACGTGTATTACTTGGGTTCGGGGGAAGTTTCACACGCGATTGGCCCTGTGCGAGCGGGGTACGTGTATTACTGGGGTTCGCAGGAAGTTTCACACACGATTGGCCCTGTGCGAGCGGGGTACGTGTATTACTGGGGTTCGCGGGAAGTTTCACACGCGATTTTGCTGTCAGAGCGGGGTACGTGTATTTCGGGGGTGAGCTTGAAGTTTCACACGCGATTTTGCTGTGAGAGCGGGATACGTGTATTTCGGGGGTGCGCGTGAAGTTTCACACACGATTTTGCTGTCAGAGCGGGGTACATGTATTTCGGGGGTGTGCGTGAAGTTTCACACACGATTTTGCTGTCAGAGCGGGGTACGTGTATTTCGGGGGTGTGCGTGAAGTTTCACACGCGATTTTGCTGTCAGAGAGTGGTACGTGTATCCAGTGTCGTGCGCAGGGAGTCCTACACGTGAATTGGCAGTGTGGGTCCTCCCAGGTGTCCCCTCTACCCCCTCCACGGCCCCTGCAGGCGGCCCACACCACAGGGGACTATCCTGCACCCCTGATCATGTCCCGCAGGCAGCCCATCCACCATTGGCATGCCCACCAGCCAAGCCACATGTCACATTGCAATAAGATCACCAACTCATGTCCCCCAGGACACCCACCCCCCAGCAGTGAGGGGCACCTGCCAGCAGGCCCCCACTCATGTCCCCCAGCACCCCCACACCCCCAGCAGTGAGGGGCACCTGCCAGCAGGCCCCCACTCATGTCCCACACATGTCCCCCTGCACCCCCACCCCCCAGCAGTGAGGGGCACCTGCCAGCAGGCCCCCACTCATGTCCCCCTGCACCCCCACCCCCCAGCAGTGAGGGGCACTTGCCAGCAGGCTCCCACTCATGTCCCCCAGTACCCCCCACCCCCCAGCAGTGAGGGGCACTTTCCAGCAGGCCCCCACTCATGTCCCACTCATGTCCCCCTGCACCCCCACCCCCCAGCAGTGAGGGGCACCTGCCCGCAGGCCCCCACTCATGTCCCACTCATGTCCCCCTGCACCCCCACCCCCCAGCAGTGGGGGGCACCTGCCATCAGTCCCCCACTCATGTCCCCCAGCACCCCCACCCCCCAGCAGTGAGGGGCACCTGCTAGCAGGCCCCCACTCATGTCCCACTCATGTCCCCCAGCACTCCCACCCCCCAGCAGTGAGGGGCACCTGCCAGCAGGCCCTCACTCATGTCCCCCAGCACTCCCACCCCCCCAGCAGTAAGGGGCACCTGCCAGCAGGCCCCAACTCATGTCCCCCTGCACCCCCATCCCCCAGCAGTGAGTGGCACCTGCCAGCAGGCCCCCACTCATGTCCCCCTGCAGCCCCACCCCCCAGCAGTGAGCGGCACCTGCCAGCAGGCCCCCACTCATGTCCCCCTGCACCCCCACCAGTGAGGGGCACCTGCCAGCAGGCCCCCACTCATGTCCCCCTGCACCCCCACCCCCCAGCAGTGAGGGCCACCGGCCAGCAGGCCCCCACTCATGTCCCCCAGCACCCCCACCCCCCAGCAGTGAGGGGCACCTGCCAGCAGGCCCCCACTCATGTTCTACTCATGTCCCCCTGCACCCCGACCCCCCAGCAGTGAGGGGCACCTGCCAGCAGGCCCCCAGTCATGTCCACCAGCACCCCCAACCCCCAGCAGTGAGGGGCACCTGCCAGCAGGCCCCCACTCACATCCCACTCATGTCGCCCAGCACTCCCACCCCCCAGCAGTGAGGGGCACCTGACAGCAGGCCCCCACTCATGTCCCCCTGCACCCCCACCCGCCAGCAGTGAGGGGCACCTGCCAGCAGGCCCCCACTCATGCCCCACTCATGTCCCCCTGCACCCCCACCCCCCAGCAGTGAGGGGCATCTGCCAGCAGGCCCCCACTCATTTCCTCCCCAACATGTCAACATGACCCACAATCATGGCCCTCATGGCCACCAAAATCCCACGCCACGCCACCCCTGCCCAAATAACCAACCAAGCATAACACCCCACATTGAAATGCCCATTACATGAAACAACCCAAATGGCATGTATGTACATCAACACATGTCTGTCACACACACACAATGGGTGCCAGTGAATGTGAAAACCCACATCGTGACATGCATGAAACCAATGAGAGAATACCACACATTGAAGTACGGGAACAAATGTATTGAACAAAAAATGTGGTGAGAGAAAATCAAATACCAAACAATGGACATAAGGAAAACAATGCAGAATGTCACATAATGATAAAAAAAGGAAATCAGAATCCAAAATATATGAAATCAAAAATGTCTCCAAAGTCTCCAGCCAACAAAGCAAATCCAAACAGAAATGAAAAAGTAAAATCCATTGCTCCATGGAAAAATCAAAAAAGAAAATGTCGACAAATCCACACTCCAACAATTTACAAGGATGAAATCCTGGGTCCATGAGCCCAACTGCCCAAATGAAACCTACAAAAATACACTAACTAATGAAGAACTATATACAAAAATGTGGGGTATTGTCCAAGCGCCCCAAAAAAAAATGAAAACCAAAATGAAACCTAACACTAACTAACTAACTATTTACAATGGCAGCGGGCTAGTCCGACGGCTCACTTTTGGATGTCCCAGGCCAGGGCATCATCGAACTCCCGCTCAATGTCTTGGAGGCGGTCCTCTTCCATGACCCAAGGGTTTGCAGGGACGATGACATGTTGGCCTCCAAATCCCTGCAAATTGCCTCGAGGCACTCGGCCCGCCTCAGTGTCCTCCGCATGGATTTCTCCGCCCTGACCATTGTGAGCCGTGCCTCTTCCGCCCGCTGCCGCTCCGCATCTATGGCGTGGCCCAACCGCTGCCACACGGAAGACACTTGCAATCCTGGGTCCTCCTGCCCTCTGGCCGATGCGTGCCCCTCCGATGTTGAAGGCCCGAGCCATCATTGCTCCCACCATGTTGCTGCTGCTGCTGTGCCTGTGCCTGCCCCCTGGCTCTTGCTGCCTGCACGTCCTCCTCCGGCTGGGGTGCAGTTGTCATGGTGGCCACCCCTGCTGGATGTCTGACTCCCGACTGTGGCAGGGATGTGTCCTCCACCAGCCTGACCGCTGGGTCAGAGGCAGCTCCACAGGGTACCCAGGTGATACATGGGTGGGAAGATGGCATGGAGGACGACTGGCACGTAGGGGGTTCAGGTGAGTAGGGGGTCGCAAGAAGGTCCAGCACACGGAGGAATCCAGCACCGGTGACCCGTCCCAGTAGGTCAACGCGGTCAAAGAGGCATCCGAGATGACGTGCAGTGTCTTCACGAAAACACAGCAGGTCACCTTGCATGCCCCGTTGACGCAAAGCTATCCCAGCCAGGACAGGCTCAACACGGTCCCGGATAGCCACGTCTGCAGGGAGAGGAAAGCCAGTTGTTGTGCGCCCATCCCCTCCCTGAAAACGGGTCTGGACGTAGGCATCCCTGCTGGTGCCGGATGATCCCCACCTCCAGACCCTTGCACGGCCTCCTCCTCCTCCAACCCGCCCACCAACCTGGATGACTCCTTGCCATCTTCCTCCGTCGGACCGTGTGGGGTCTCAGCTGCCCCTTCTGCTGCTGAGGAGTCCATCTCCAACCTCCGCCTTTTGGACCTACCCTCGGCAGCTGCGGCCTGGGATACGGCACCAGACTCCTCACTCCCCGAAGAGATGACAATCTGGGAGGGGAGCCGGGCCTTGCGTCTCTGGCTGGTGGTGCGATCCCTGCCGCTTTGCTCCACAGCACCCTCTCCGCCCTCTTCAGTTGACGCTGCAGACAGGGAGAGATAGAACACAGGCATCAGGGTACTGTACAATGGACTGATACACACATGACAGTTGTACATGAGTGGCAGTGTCAAACTTCAGACATGGCATCACACTCCCTAACACACATGTCATTTCTACTCACACACATGAGCAATTCCACAGCAATATTGCACCATGCAGCACCATCCATACACATACAACAGCATCAGCATCCGAAGGTGAGCCTGACGTCACATGAAACACGGGGAGTACACAACACATGCACACACACCAATACACTTACATGCATGTGTGCATGTCCACCAACTGTCAGAGTGATGAGATCGCCATCCATGTCACATCTGGCATTCAGCCTTCTACATGTCAGTGCCACATGCATCCATGTTGCATCACAGTTGCACACTTGTCAAATACACACACATGCACATGTACACAGTGCAGATACATGCAGCTGGAACCAACATCCATGTGTGACACCACAACCATGCCAACGTACATACACAGTAATTCAAACATGTGTGCTCCCACATCTGCATTTGGCCGGCATGCTTACCCACACATACACCATCCATGTGTCTCACACATGAGAGGACTCACATGTGTCAGCCTCATGCTCCTGTACATACACATCCATACATGGCCCTACAAAAACACATGTGCAACCTGCACACTACTGGCACACCACGACACGCACAGCGTCCAATCAGTATGCATGTACACTTACCGCTCGACTCCAGACGGGTCTGGCTCTGAAGGACCTGGACGTGGAGCACTGGTCATATGCGTTCCAGGACCCTCATTTGGTGGTCGGACAGGTGGCCCCGGCGCCCCTTTGCATCCGCTGCCATCAAGAGGCGCTGGGCCTTGTCGAGGGTCCTGGGCCTGAAGTCCTCCCAGTCGCTTCTTGACATGTTTGATGTTGCGGACTGCCACCCCCTCCTCGTTGATGGCAGTCACGATGTCCATCCAGATCTTGGTCCGTCCTTCATAGTCGGTGCAAGAAATTCCAAAGAGGGCATCATACTGCCCCAGGACTTGCTCCACCAGGACACCAACTTCCCTGGCACTGAAGCTGGTGGTCCTCTGCCTCTCTGGCTGGGGGTTGTTAGTGGTGCCAGATGGTGGTGTGCCGGACATGGCAACCCCAGAGGCAGGTGTGGGTGGGCAACTGGGTCCTGGGGCTGGGCTGTGGAGTGATGGTATCCCAGTCGGGAGTCTTCAGTTCCAGCAGGGGTGGTCACAAAAACTGCACCCCTGCAGATGGATGATGTGCAGGCAGCAAATAGCAGGGCACGTGGGCAGCAGGCAGGCAGGCAGGCAGCAGCAGAGTGCAGGTGGGAGCATGCTCGGCGCTCTGGGGGGCAGTAATTCGGCCTTCTGGGCAGGAGCGTGGTCTTCCGTGTGTTGTTGCATGGCCAGCTTGATACAGAGTGATTTGGCACGTGAAAATCTTACACGTCTGTGTGTAATTCGAGGAAAGGCCCTTAGCGTGTAAGCGCGTCTGTGACGTGACGTGCGAAACGTTTCACTCGTGACGAAGCCATAGTGACTTATGGCGCATGAAAAATCTGCACGTCCGCCTGTGAATGCGTGTAATCCGAGGAAAGGGCCTATGCGTCTGTGACGTGACGCGCGCGGCGTTTCCATCAACACGGGTGCATGTTCATCGTACATGTCCAAAAACTGCACGTCCGAGTGTCAGCTTGTGTAATTGGAGGAAAGCGCCTTAGAACGTACACGCGCAAGTGACGTTGTACGTATGGGCCACTTTAAAAGGTACGTGTAGGACCCCATTTCCTTGTACATGCTTTTCGTAGAGAGCGAGTGGGTGAATTCTGTACTTCTTGTCGGTTCACACGCGATTACTTCACAGCTTTTCAAGTTCGTACTCCCTGTTACCTCTGACAGCGTTCATTTTTTTTGTTGGGCCTGTTTCCTCAAACAGCGTTCACTTCTTCTTTTGTCCTGTCTCCTCAGACAGCGTACAATTCTTCTTTTGGCGGGGGTGTTGCCAACGCGCGCACGCGCGTTTTTTTCACGTTCTTTTTCCAGGCAGACGGTGAGTCGCGCACGCATTTACCAACTATGCTTGCCCCGTGTGTCGCGTACCCCTTCAGAGGTCATTGTAGGCTGCGTGTAACACGCGTATGCTTATTTTTGTGTTCCTGGGTGCCACAGCATAGTGCGGGTTCATTTTTCCACCACGTGGTCTACGAGGGGTTGCATGCACGTTATTTTTTGTTTTCGGGGTGCCTGTGCGTTGTGTGACCTGTCATCTTCCCCCAGGGGTCACAGACAGCCTTGCTAGAGCACTAGGGTACGATTTCCATCTAGTACCCTACCCCTTTCACCCAGGACAATCGTTTACTGCTACTCCCATACGCACAACAACATCAGTGCCATGGTTGGGAGGCGACCAAGCGGTAAGAGAGGCAAAGGTAGCCGACCTCCAAAAGGTGGCTGTGGTGGGCGCGGTAGGGGACGTGGCCAGAACTTGCAGGGTGCCCCTAGACCCCCATGTGTGGAGGACCAATCAGGGACACCCATGCCCCCCCCATGGTGTGGGAAACGAAGCTGACACCATCCCAGCTCAGCCCTTGTTGGACCAGCCCAGTGTGGCACCTGGCCCGGCACAGGATGACTCCCAGCCTGACTTCCAGGTCAGCAAGTCTAAGCCACGCGTGGTGGTGCAAGTTGGTGTCACCAGGCTACGTGGATCCCCACGTGGGTGGAGAGGCTGGAGGGGCAGCGGCAGCTTTATCCATCCCAGCTCTGAGTCTCCCAACCGGGACAGTATCGGTACAGGTCCATCAAACCGACGTTGCCCCTGCCAACACACCCTTTGCACAATCCCAATACCAAGTGCACCGGCGCTTCTGCCCCTACTGACCAGACCGGCGTAAGACACTCAGGCTCCGCTCCACCTTTGAAAAAGAGGAAGAAGGGTGCTCTGGCACTACAGGCTGAAACCCCAGACACGGCTACACAGTCCGGCACGTCAAGGAAGCCTAGCTTTAATGACGCCGAACTTGATGCACTTGTGACCGATGTGTCGGCACATAGCCGCGAAATGGTGGTGACTGCAGGGTGCAAGACCACACCTGGTGAACGTAGGGCACACTGGCAGACCATCGCGGACCGCATAAGTGACCTTAGATTTGTGATGCGCACAGCTGATGATTGCTACAAGTGGTGGAATGACCTGTAACGCAGAGCAAAGAACAAGCTGGCCTTAAATCATGCTGCTACTCTGGTGACTGGCGGTGGGTCTCCACCAGAGGACAACAAACTCACTGAACATGAGTCTGTTGCTGGGACCTTCATCACAGAGGAACAGATCCAAGGCGTGGGAGAGCTACCCGATTATGACACATTGTCCGATGAGTGCCCATGCATGTGTGTGTAATCCATGTGTATGTTGTTTGGGTGACGGGTTCTGATTGAGTGCCAGGTGAGGGTGTGTACTCCTGAGTGTTATGGGTCACCCATGTGCTTCCTCCAATACATTCACGTGCCTTTGATTTGGGTATGACAGTATCCCTTCAGCCCACAGTAGCCAATTAGCCCCACATTACTGCTGTTGCACTTGAACTATCATCTTGCAACAACATTGTTCTGATTTTTTCTGTGCTCATTCAGGCTGATTGTTCAGATCATCCCATTTTTATATGCTTTTTTCATCCCTAATGCCACATATGTGACATGCTTCTGTCATTGTTTACACCCCACATTGTGCCACTTTAGATACCTGGTTATGTGAATGATTAGACCATTCAGGGCAAGGGAGTATTTGCCTGCTGAAATGTATTTTTAGGGCCTGTTTTCATGTGGAACATGATAGTTGTTTCCTGTCATGTTGAAGTGACCAACCATTGATGTGTACATCTGTCTACAATCACTGTCTTTTTGTTCACTGGATGTGTTGCAGTATGTGGCACATGCATTTTTGCAACACTATTCTGCATTAATCTTCTCATCATGTCCATGTGACATGGATGTGTGACAGTACTCATTCACTGACATATCGCTGTAGTTGTCTAATTTACAATGCCAGTGCTACACAACATGCTGCAAATGCGTTGCTTTTGAATCTTGGTGTCCTCATTGTCTGCCTTTTTGACTCCCCTTCAAACTCATTGACAGTGCATGCATGCCAGGGTTATAGTCATGTGGGACATGTGTAAACCATGTACAGGATCTCTGTCTTGTCAGGCCTATGTGTGTGCTTTGGTGCACATGCCTGTTTCCATTTCTTGTATTTCATGTTTTTGCAGGTGACGACGCACTTGATGCTGGTGAGGTTCAGGAGGATTCTCAGCCACGACCAGGCATCAGTGGGGGACGTGGTGTGGTGATGGATGAAAACACTTTGGTACTGCAGCCCATACTGTCGAGGGGTGTCTCTGGGTGCAGCTTTCCAGACCTCTATTCAGGTGCTCAGTCGGATGATGAGTCTTATGCGCTGTCGCTGGTCAGTGCTTCTGGCAGGGATTCTGTTCTGTCCAACCCACCTGCACAAGGGGTAGAACCCTCTATGGGGATGTCAGTGTTGGTAGGTCCGCCTTTGGCGGTTACGGATGCAGGGTCACACTCCACAGCATCTGATCCTGTTCATGGGCCAGCAGATCAGAAAGGGAATGCAGTCCTGCAGCCTCAGGCAGTGCCAGCACAACAAGGTGCAAATCGCCTTGCCCCAAACAGGTGTGGTGCCCGCCGACGCGGTGGCCGTGCGCCACCAGACAATACTGTATGGGAAAACTCCATGTACGGTATGGCAACCCAACAGGCAGCATCAGTAGAAATGATGGCTCAGGCAATGGAGAGGGTGGCCTCTTCCATTATCCCCCCTGAAAGGCAGATGGAGCAACAACAGCAGGCAACAGACTCCATTTGCCAATCACACAGAGAAGACATGTTGGCGTCCAACAGGGACCGACGGGCGGCACTGGAGACTCTGCGCGAATCCATATCAATAGAGTCACAGGGCCACAGGGAAGCCCTGAGGGTAGAACTCCATAACCTCAGGCAGAGTCTGTTTGAACTTGAGGCTTCCCAAAATGTTAGGGCAGAACAGCAGCTGGAGCAGCTCACACGTTCGCTCTCAGCTGAGCTGCAGGCAACACGTGAGGAGATCCGGGCATCCCGCGAGGCCATGCGTGCAGAAGTGCAGGCAACCCGTGAGGTGCTGCATGGGGATCTCCACACTTTAATCCTCCAGAATCAGACTTCCAGACCTGCATGCTTGCTGCCATGGAGGACCATACCAGGGCTTTGCGTCGGCTGCCTCCCATAGTGCCACCACCTCCTGATGCAGCAGCAGAGGCTGAAGAGAGCGACAGCAGTTCTCCCACAATGGCATAGCCGTGCAGGCCATGAGCCCATGGAGGTATTTTTTTTTTCCCCGCAACATCCATTTTTTTTTTTTTTACAGTGCGTTGCCTTGTGTGGCTCCCGTGGGCATCCATTGTATTCCGGCTGGGCACATGCAGGCTTGTCCTGAGTTTGGGTTAGATGCTTGGGTTCATGACACACACACCCCTCCTGCTTCCCGTTTCCATGGGCTTGCAAAGGGTGTGACCAAGTGACAGTAACTTACACAGTGACATTGGGCTCCCATGAGCTGTGTGGGCAGTCTGTAGTCAATCCTGTGTGGACATCCCTAGTGGGTATTGTTGTTGTATTGTACACTGCATGGTGTATTGATATGTGCTTGTGCATCCATGTCTTCCTCCTAACTTGCAGGTTCCTTCCTCATGTCTTCACAAGGCTGTCTCCTTTGCAGATGGAGTTCATGTTGTATGCAGTACACTGACACATTTGCGTGGCAGCAACACTCTACAGTTGGAAGGGGTCGATGTGCTGGCTTATTCAGGTTGTAAGACTACCACTACTTTGACTTAGTACTGTCATGTTTTTGCAATGTTTCATGGTGTGTTGCTGTATTGTGTTGGTGGTAAGTATTTGTTCATGTGTGCTGTTTATTATTGATTACTGGGAGCATATTGTCTGTGGGCAGTTTCCATTTGGGACAGTGCACTTTGTGACACTTGTGTCAGGTCTTGTGCATTGCTTTGTTTGCTTTCACATTGCATGACATGCCATGGTGTGTTGGGTGGCGGACCTGGAGAGGGGTTGGGTGACATGGCGCTGTTTTCAAGTTGTATTTTGCAAGGGGGTTATCAATTTAGCAGCATAGATGTATGTCTTATAATGACACAGCATTGGTGGAGTTTCCGTAGGGATGCACACAATGTAACACTTCCAGGTGACCAATCTTAGGCTGGTATGGTTGTGACAGTTGACTGTCCCTTATGTCACCATCATTGTTTGTCAGCTGGTATGTGCCAGGGCTGTGTGCACTCCACAGGGGTGTGATTTTAGGTGAAGTAATTAGCCACCAGCTGCGTACGGGCTGCCTCACCACGTGCCCTTTCCCCTCCCATGCGCAGCGGCCGTGCATGTGGTTGGGGATTTGGGGGCACCACCATGTCCACCGGCAGGCCCCGGCGTGTTGCAACGTTGTGCAGGACACATGCTGCCACTATGATCCTGCACACTACTGGGGGAGCGTATAGCAGCTGCCTACCAGAGCGGTCAAGGTAGCGAAAGCGTGACTTGAGCACTCCGAATGTGCGCTCCACTATGCCCCGGGTTGCAATAGGGGCTGTGTTGTATCTTACACCTCTGGTGGTGTGGTGGGGTTCCGAATTGGCATTATCATGTGGGTGCTCAGAGGGTAGGCACTGTCCCCTGGGGAGGTGGTGATGGGTATCATTAGCGGGTTTGTGACATTACTCAGTATCTGAAATGCTTGCATGCATGTGCAGTGGCATTTATACTCACCAAGCAGCCATGTATCGCCATGCCGCCCAGCTTCTAGGTGCAGGTTTAGGGTTGACATTCTGTAAATGAAACTGTCATGGGTGGACCCTGGATAGTTGGCATATACTGAGGTGATGATTCCCTTGGCATCACATACTACCTGCACGTTGATGGAATGCCAGTGCTTGCGGTTTCTATAGATGTGCTCCTTTGCCCTGGGGGGACGTAGAGCCACATGGGTGCAATCAATGGCACCTAGCACTTTGGGGAATTGTGCCACCCCGTAGAAATCCTGGACGGCAGCCTGCCTTTCTGCAGGTGTTCTGGGCAGGTATATGTGCCTGCGGACTGATGGGCGTGCAGTCATGATGGCCAACACCTGGTGTAGGCAGCGTGACTGCGTGGCCTGTGACACCCCCCCACTATAGCACTTGTCCGCTGAAATGATCCAGTGGCCAAGGAGTGCAGTACATTAAGCACCTTTTCAAGGGGGCTCAGTGCCTGGAAGCACAGGATGGGTGATGTGAGGTCATCCTCCCACTCACTCACTCACCAGGTCGAGTATTATGTGAGGCGGAAACCTGTACCTCCCATACACCTGGTCATCAGGCATCCCAAAAAGGCTGGTTCTGGGTGTAGAATTTCTGGGCCTGACTATCCTCCTCTTCCTCCTGCGGTATCCTACTACCACTGCTGCAAGGAACGGTATATTCATCTTAGCGTCTGAGCTTGTTGGTTGTTTGCACGCACTTTTATGCTGCAAGGGTCCACGTACGCCTGCTACCTGCTGGCGTACGTGTTTCCGGATTAGCGCGTCCTTTTTGGCGCACGCATTAGCCACGTTCGATTCCATGAATACGTGTTGTGGGCGTTCCGCGCATTTGCCTCCTGTACTTCCCCCTTGACGCACACATTTTCACGCGTTGTTCCCCATTCCGCGTGTTACACCCCGTGTTACGCCTACTTTTGTTGTGTGCGTTGTGCTATGTGTGCTTTCGCTGTGCGCGTAGCGCACGCTGTTTGAAGACGTGTGCGCCAGCGTGCGCCACGCAGGATTTTAGCGCACATCCATGGATTTACACGTGCACGGACTTCCATGAATCGCTGTACGTGGGTTTCGCTGCGATTTTCGCACTTGCGCTGCGATTCGCACGCTTTCGCACGCTTGCACGGAAATTTTCAGCACACATTAATTACATGAATCGGCCTGTTAGATGGTATCTGTGTCTTTTCAATACCCCTTTGCTAGAGCAAGTCTTTTCCTTTACTGCTTTCTTAGCCTTAAAAGCTTGTGATGGTTTGTATGACATCCTGAGTATGAAGACGAAGTGTAAAGTGTGCTGAGAACCTTAGTAGTAACCACATCAATTTTGCAATCTTTTAAAGCCTCATCAGAAATAATCTTTCTTGAATTTCCAGATGTAAATATAACATGTCTCTTCATATCAAAGGTAGTATAATTGAGCCGGGAAGTGGTATCTGTCAAATCTTTATTTTTTTGCAGCTTTATTTTCTCGCAGCTGCTGTAAAGGAGACCATTTACACTCTGCAAACCAAATAGAAAAGTTCCCTGAGGAATCCACTGGAATCAAGTATTTGAACTTTTCCAAGGTGTCCCAATTTGGCGAGTTGTAATATGACAAAACCGGAGGCCGTATTGAACTGTCGCAGAGGAAAGGTAGCATTCAGACAATACATTTTTACAGTGGTTGCCCAAGGACTTAGATTATTTGCTAAGAACGAGGAGGCAGGACCCCTGCACCAAGCACTTTAGCATTCTCCAGAGCTGCCAAGACCACTGCCTGCTGCGCCAGAAGATGGCCTTTTCAAAAACATGTTGTCCAAGGTGTTTGAAATAGGAAGCTCTGGGTAACGTTGCACACATGGATAAAGATTGATTTAACGCAACATACCGCTCCTACATCAACAAGGAAGCCACATTACACACTGGGCCTCATTACGACTCAGGCGGTAAGGGGTTTACGGCGGCGTAAACAGCGCCGACCCTTACCGCCTGATTCCGAGGTCCCTTAGCGCCATGGAGGTTTTAACACCTGCTTTTAGCAGGTGTTAAAATCCATGGCGCTAAGGGACCTTGATGTTAATTACGCCACCGTAATTTACGGTGGCGTAATTAACACCTTCCCCACTCCCATTATGCCCTATGGGGCAAAAATGGGAATGGGGAAGGGTAAATGGGGATTGGGGACTTACCGCCCCGCCAACCTCGGAATGGGGCGGTAAGTCCGCCAACCACCATGGCGTAAACGTAGTTTACGCCATGGTGGTAAAGGTACGACCCAGGCGGTAACTTACCGCCTGGGTCGTAATGAGGCCCACTGTCTAATCCCTGCCTGAGGAAGTTCAAGTTGCGAGCTGAACGTGTGGTATTTTCTTTCCACCCGCAAGGGTGAGTGTGTCTCTCTGCTGGTCCGTCCAGATTGGCAGTATGTTTATTTTTCATGGCTGTATGTTGTGATGCACGTTTAATTAATACCATTATTGTATGAAAGAAGCACAGTCTCCGAGCGCTCAGGCTATCTGTATTTCCCACTTTTGCTGGTCTCGGAACTATCTGCAAGAGATTGGGAGATTCTTCATGTGTATATTGAGAGTGTGGCCTACTCAAGCCCTAAAGCACCGGCCACATAATGAGGCAGAGCGCTTTGCATTTGGCTAATCAGTTTTTGAACATATCTCATTTGTGTTGCATTTCAGCGTATACATTGCTTATGTCATGTTTTTCGTTTCTGTATGGTTGCATGCAATATTCTTAGTGTATAAATGCATAATTGACCTTGTGCGTTTTTTTATTGTAACATATAGTTTATTACAAACTTTTATTACAAAAACACCGAAAAAGTTTCTATAATTCTATATCCTACCTATGCCAACTAGTTTTCTACTTCTTTACGGCCTCTTTCCCCTCGTTTCCACACGATAGTATCTACAAAATTTATGACTGCGCACGACATATGCACTGAACTCCCGCTTATTAACCGCTTATTAATCGAAACCACCAAACATCCATATCCATGTTTTTAGGGGCAAACTGTCCCAGATGCATAGTTCTTAGATCTTTAAGCATATGACAGCCTAAAATTAAATGCCTTATTGATTCTATTTCAGAGCCACAATATCTACATGCGTTATCCTCCGTGGTCGGATCATGTCTTATTAACAGCATTTCTTTTGTTTTGATGGCATTCAATCGCAACCATAAGAAACCATCCCGATGATGTTGTGACGGGAATTGCAGCAAATACCTCGGCATTACGTTCAATTTGTTCTTCCTGGGGCCAAGTTTAGAAGCAGTTGGTAAGTTTTCAAATATTGAGAGATTTTCAATCCACGCCCATGCTTGCTGTTTTCTTTTTGCGATTTGTGGTTGAACCGGCAGCATCTCAATGCTAATTTTGGCGGCGTACTTAATTGCCTTTAGGTCTTTTACTCATTTCTAAAGTATTCCCACATACGGACGACTGCAGTTTGGTGCAAGTATTTCGTACGCCGGTTCTGGGTTTGGGCTTATCATCTTTCGTAGCAGGGCTAATGACTTCCAAAGCACATTTACATAAAGTGCATCTAATGCCAACTCATGTCTGATAACTGTGATCGATATATATTTTGGCAGTTTTAATACACGCTTCCAAAAAAGCCCTTCCGATTTTGCACCAAAGGTAATCGCCAGTATTACCTTTTGTAGGTAAAATGTCCGTACTGGTAACAATGTGAATTTTCCATATAGCTTGAGAATTCTAAGGTTTTGGTTCGATGCACAATATCTTGTACTCAACTCCCTTCGCATATTGATTTACTGACCATGATGCCCAAATATCTGATTTCCACTATTTCTGCGATAGGTATGTTTTCAATCCTCCAACGATAATTTTTATTTTTGGCACCTTTTACTGGTCCAATTTGCATAATTTTTGTTTTACTGATATTTATTTTTAACTCATTGTGTCTCATATAGAGTTGTAACTTTGTCAGCAAACGTTGGAGTCCTATCTGTGTGGTATCCATTAATACCAAATCGTTGGCGTAGATTATGCAATTGATTTGTTGCCCATTTATCTTCGGAGGGAAGCATTTCACACCACTCAGTGCAGCAGGTACATCAGCAATAAACAGTTTAAACAAGCATGCAGCAATCGGGCAGCCCTGTTTTACTCCCTTTTGCGTCCTTATTGATTCCGAAAGTTGGCCTTTTTCATTTTTTCTTATTTGAATTGTTATCATTGTGTGTATGGCCTTTATCGGTTGTAGGAGGCGTTCCGGACAGTTCCAATTTTTTAATTTCTGCCACAACATTTCTCGATTAATTATATCAAATGCTTGGTGCATGTCACTATATGCTATAAAAAGCTTTGTTCTTTTTTCTAAGGCATCCAATTTTAGAATGTTCACTAATGCCAGATTGATTTCTGTCCCTACACCCTTGGTGAAGCCAGTTTGACGGCAATCAGTGATTTCTTTCTTATTGCCCATGCTGTAAGTTTCCGCTGTAAGAAGTTCGCAAAAATCTTTCAAATTGTGTCAAGTAGGGCAATCGGGCGATAGTTGGCTGGACCAGCCCGATTGCCCTTCTTGAAAATTTGAACTATTATGGCCGTTGTCCAAGAACGCGGTATTTTCTTAAGTTCAGCAATTCTTGCAAATAGATTTGCGATAAAAATCGACCATTCATATTTGTTTGTTTTCAACATTACATTAGTAATGCCATCCGGCCCAGCCGCACAAGAGATTTTCAGCTTTGCGATTACGGCACATATATCCTCAGTTGTCTCATTGCAGTCCCAACGCACTGCTACTTCGTTTTGTATAGTAGCGGATGTTGCATTGTCTTTTGAAAAAACTTTGTTGTAGTGCTTTTTCCACTCACTTTCACTGACTCCATTTGCCATCATGTCGGCTTGGTTTCTAGTGCAATTGTTCATGATGCGCCAAATTTCTCTACAATTGTTTGATTTAATTAGGCCCAACATAGCTTCACCTTGTTCTTGGTCACGAAAAAAGGCAAAGGCTTTGCCCCAATTTCGGTATTTTTGCTTCCATTGTTTGATCAGAGCCAGTGCCTCCGGTCCACCTTGCATTTTCAATTTTCGTATTTCTTTATGAGCCTTCTTTTTTCCTCTTTTACTTTTGTGCTCCATTCATGAGTGTGTATTTTAGTTGTTTTTTCTTTCCAATAAAGATCTTTCTTTTTCGACAAGGAAGCAATGCAAGATAATTTAGTGCATCTCCATGAGACTTATCTAGTTGTTGGAAATTGTTGGTGAGTAATGTTATTTGTTTATTACTTATTCTTAGCCTGTTTTTCCCAGACGTAGTCCAAGATTTTCTCATAGACCATGTTGTGGCAGGTTGCGTGGGGCGGTATATCCCCCGCCACCTGCCCGTTTACCATTGCACAGTCACGTGCCTCCATTTCGATTTCCCATTTGGCACTTCTTGAGTATACAGGTTGCTCATCCTTCCTGGTTACTTCTATTCTTTCTCCGTCTGTATTAAACCAGGTAGTGTTCATATCACCGCATATGATTATAGTCCAGTCACAATGGACTTGTTGATGTTTGTCTATAATCATTGTCACTGATGTCACACATTTTTCTGGTGTTGTCTGTGTCGGATTCCAATACACATTAATTAGTAATAAATACTGCATTTTAGCTGTTTTTGGGAAATCATAACGCATCAATGTACTTTGCACGAATAAGTTTGGGTTCTCAAATTCGAGCGCTTCCCAATTTGTCCTGATTCTTACCATCGTTATTAATCCTGAGAATGGATGACCTTGGGCGTTTTTCCCTGCCGGATTTAGTAAGGTGACAGATCCTTCTTTTACCGGAGGGCTCCTAAGCCATGTTTCCTGGAGACATATTGTCAGGTTATTGCTCAGGTCATCGGGAAAGTCCTCGTATAGATGATGAAATCCTTGTGTATTCCATGATATAAGTGTAGATGATGAGACTCCCAGGCTCTGTGTTAGCTAGTGGTTTCTCCCACTAGTCTTTTCTTTTCCAGAAATGTTCTGCTGTTTTGGCACAGTGCTCAGATGTTGTCTTATCTAAACCCTACGCTGCTCATTAGTCAGCTCGTTCAGGAACTTCCCGATGTTTTGTGCTGATTTGACTTTGTGCTATGGGACACTTCAGACACCTCAAAACCTAGCAACAGCAATTCGTCTTTTACAGACAATATAATCCTACGTACGGCTTGAGATTTTATATGTAGGTATACTCGGTCAGCTTGTTCTTCCGAGATGTATTCAACAATTGAAATATTGCGAGAAGACACAGTTCTTAAAGCCGGTACTGAATGCATAAGTCGCATTATGTTTCCCCTATTTAAATTTACATTGATTTCATCTTCAAAGACATTCGTGACCAAGATTTTTGAAGTTACAGATTCAAAGTCCACCCTAAGATTGTTTTTTGTTCAACTTGGCTTTGCTCCTTTTGACGCTGAGCTGCCGTTAATTTAGGATTCAATTTCACTAACCGTTTATATTTCAATTTTTGAGCAACAGTTTGTTGACTTTCATTGACGTCTCTTTGATTCTGTGCCAGTGTGACCTTTCCTTTCAATGGGCCACTTTGTCTATGCCGATCCCTCAGAGTACTATTATGATCGGAACCTAGTCCAGTATTTGTTATTTTGGTCCACGGTTTGCGAGAGTTCGCCTCGGCGTTGTTTGCGTGCTTGTCCATATCATTTGGACAAGTTACACTCTCTTCACACCCATCACAGGAATTTTCTTCCTCATACTCATCGGAATAAGTGGAGAGGTTACACAAATCTTCAGATGATGTCACAGACTGGATTGGCTCTGCTTCCGAATCTAATCTTTGTCTTTTTTTAGGATTGGGTGACGCCAGAGTCGCCTTTCTAACTTCTGCAATTTTCAGTGCATCCAGGTTGCGTCTCCTCCTTTTTTTCACGTTCAAATAAGCTTGGTTTCTTCGGTGTGGTTAAGTTTCGTATGAACTTCCTCGAGTTACTAGTCGTTTTGTTTGATGCACAGTTTTTCTTTTTCTGCTTTTTTTTGGTTTGGTTAACATCTTTTTACCCAACTCACTCTTTACATTTGAAATGATATTCTTCGGCGTGTCATTTGTGTCTTCCTTTGAAACCATGGCATTGGTTTTGTTCAATTTTGTTTGCTGCATGTTGGTACTAGCCACTTCTGTTTCTTCAGGGAAAGTACATTTTAAAAGTCTTGTATCATTATTGATTATGGGCACTTCCATCTCCAACAATTCGATGTCAGTTACGTCAAATGGTGACTGAAAGGCAGTTATGTTCACTTCAATCGTGTTTGAGTTGTCTTCCATGTGTTTGTCAACTGGCGCATCTGTGTTTCCGCCGTTATTCATATTGTATTCACAGTCAGCCTTTGCTGTATTAACTGCCTCGCTAGGCGAGACCTCCGCCTCATCCTGCGAGGCATTTATACCAGCATTGGCTAGACCATCGTCACCTTGAGTATCGGCACTGGATACGAGTGCTGCATTATTATCAAAGATCGCGATTGTGACTACCTTAGCAGCCCTTGCGTATGCAAGTACTTCGTAGCGAGGTGCTCTGGGGACAACAGGAGGCTACGTGATGGTAAGTGAGGCGAGATATGTACGGGCGAGGTACAATGTTCACTATGTTGTGAGTGTGTAGGATTTTGAGATCCGGGGATAACATCCTCATGCACTTCAGTCCCCCTCCTTGACCAATTATAGCCATCCAAGGACTCAGTTAGTTTTGCCCCATCCCCATCTCCTTGAAGTCCCAACATATTTTTATTGACGGCACAGTCTCGCAAAATCAGGGAGTGTTTTAGCTTAGAGCGTGTCTGAGGGCCGAGATCGGCCATATATTCAGTCTTACCTCTACGTACAAGATCGCCACTCAACGCCAAACAGCTGCTAAACAGTTCTGGTAGCTGCGAGTTGCGCCACCCTTTACTCCGCGGCTGGGCTGAACGCCGCAAGGGTGAATGTGGGTGCTTTTCAAAGTGGATTAAAGTCACGTGATGATTCACGTGACCGCCAGCAGGCTCTGCCCCCTCCAGGGAGCAAACGTGAAACAGCAAGAGTCCTTGGTGACTCGCAGGCTGTAATTGAGTCAGCAATCTCCCGAACGTTTGTTGTGCAAAAGGTACTTCTCCTTACTGCAACAATACGCACCGCAAGGGTGAATGTGGGTGCTTTTCAAAGTGGATTAAAGTCACGTGATGATTCACGTGACCGCCAGCAGGCTCCGCCCCCTCCAGGGAGCAAACGTGAAACAGCAAGAGTCCTTGGTGACTCGCAGGCTGTAATTGAGTCAGCAATCTCCCGAACGTTCGTTGTGCAAAAAGTACTTCTCCTTACTGCAACAATGTGCGTATTTTTGTTGTTGTGCACAGGTGTACTTCAAGGCTAATGGATGCGTGTAGGTTTCTATCGTAAGTCTGGTCACTTTCGCCAGCTCACTTCAGCTCACATTGGTTTCGTCTTTTGCTGCACCTCCTTGTGAGTATGGGTGATTTGGCTATCTCAGTGAATAACGTTTCTGACCTTTACGATATTGAGCCGGGGGTTGCCATGAATGATGTAGTCATCTGTCTCTCGATAGAGACATTTGTGATGCATTCAGATGTCAGTGAAGGAAGGATAGGAGAAGATTTGCAAAGAGGGGGTGATGGAAACCAAAGGATGAAATTAAGTTTACCCATGGAGGATGTGTAGAGGGTGAAGAGGAGTGGACTCAGGAATGAAACTTGGTGGACACCCACGTAAAAAGGAGCTAAAAGAGGCGGTGGCTAGAGTACCAGCAGATAAAGAAGGAGCAGTTTTAGGTATAGCAGGCCAACTCAGTCAGGTACCGTGTCCTTGAAGTCAAGGAAGGAAATTGTTTAGATTCGAGAGGGATAATTCACAGTATCAACCCCGCCTATCAGTCCTTCACCATTAATTCTCTCTCCTTCTGTCAAGAGCCTGGGAGTCTACCTGGAGTCCAGCCTTAGCATGACCCGGCATGGCAGTGCCATTGTCTCATCTGCATCCCATACCACCAAGCTCCTGAATGCAGTTAAATATTTCCTTGCCACACAAGACCGCCTAAACATCACTCAAGCAGTTATTGGCTCCCGACTGTATTACTGCAACTCTCTCTTGCCATGCACCTCGCATCGCAACCTCAACAAGCTCCAGATCATGCACAACAATGCTATCTGTGTCACCTTCAACCTGACCAAACGAGACCATGCGTCAGCCTATAGAAAAGCAACCCACTGGCTACCGGTGAGAGAAAGAATTAAGTTAAAAATGCTCTCCATCACCCACCGCTGCCTCTCAAACCTGGCCCACTCTCCCTCTTGCTGAGAATCACCAAACACTCATCCTAGACCAACCAGAGCAATATACAGTCACCGTCTGACCACTCAACAAATTATGAGCATGAAAGCCAGAGGCTCTAGCTTTCCAACCACTGCAGCCATCCCTGGAACGCTTTGCTGCCGCATTTGCGGGCTGAAGCGTTATACTGGCCTTTCGGGAAACAACTCAAAACCAGTCTATTCAACTGAAACAATACCTGTTTTCTTTGCATCTGCTGCTCTCCCCTCTGTCCCCTCATATGCTATACCCCTCTTTGTAACCAGCGCCTTGATTCCTGTGGGTTTTTACGTGCTTTATAAATGAAAAAATAAATAAATCAAAGATGGCAGAAAGATCCAATAGGTGGAGCATGGAGGAAAGAGGGGTGCAATGGCAATAGCGTTATAAACATGAGAAAGCAGTTTAAGTGGAGTGTTTACTGCGAATTCCAGAATGGATGGCCTGGGTCAGTGCAAGTTCTCCAAAGTAGTTGGCGACACGGTTGAAGACAACTCACTCAAAGATTTAGAAGTAGTGGAGCAGAAGAGAGATATGTCAGTAAAAAAGAGGGAGTATTAGGATTCACAGTAAAAAAAAATATTAAATGGGTATGACCTTAGTCATCTTATAGCAGGCAAAGAAGATTCCAGTTCATACTGACAGATTGAAGAGATGAGAGAGGGGACAGCAATTGAGAGGAGCACATTCCTTTATTGCTTGGGGTGCAAAAGGATGAATGGAAGCAAACCAGTGGAATATCGGTGATAGCAAAGTAGGGGAAGAGAGGGTAAATTGATACAAGTAAGTGAGAGTGGAGCAAGGAGAAGAAGGAATAGGAGAGGGATTTGAGAGAGGAGGCAAGACTTATGTTTTTGATCTTAGAGGAGAAATTGGAGAAAAAGTAATTTTCAGAGAGAGAGAGAAGGAAATTGAGTAGAGTTTAGGAGGGAAGCATGACCTGGAGAGTTAAAGACAGCTTATCCATGTAGGGGCAGACAGAAAATATGAGGTAGATGTACAAGGATGTGGCATTGGTGAGGGTAAGAAAAGTATCCTTATGCGTGGTGAGGAGAGCAGAGGAGCGTGTTTTGCACCAAGTAAGTGAATGGAGATAACAGGTTGTGAATCATATTGTATCTTTTCACCCATTTCCTAATGTCAAACCATACTAGACAAACATCATAGCAATTATTCGCCATTCATACTTCTCAGTTTCAGCTCACAATTAAAAAATAGATAAACAGCTCAAGACATTTAGAAAAGATGACAAAGGGGAACTGGGCTATTTCCTCATCAAGCTCTGTACCTCAAATATACCTTGGCCATCGAACCCCTTGCAAATAAATTGAGATCGGACCAAACATAGGCAGGATTTCGCTGGCCAACGGCATATGAAGATATGGTGTAATTATACACGGACGACATGTCGATCTTCCTGAGGTACCCAAGACATTCTGCCCCGATAGTAACATGAAGACTTCAAGCCTACGCAGCATTCAGTGTGCTCAGTGTAAATTGGCAGAAATCGAAATTGTTCCGGGGAGACCAGGCGACATATAGATCTTGATCAAACACGATTTCTTTTGTGCAATTTACACCCCATTACAGATCGATCTGTTCAGGACACAAAACACTAGAAATCTTTTCTGATAAGGCTACTGGGAAGAGCCGCCTTATTTTAATATGGTGATGTTACCTCATTACACTTCAAAATGCCCCTCAAGTCATCTCCATAATGGAATTCGACAGAGTCGATACAACGCTTAGAGAACGTCTATTGTGGAGTTCGCAACCTCGAATTGCACCAACTATGTTGCAGCACTAAGTGTGGGAAGGAGGCATCGGGCTCCCCAACGTTCAACGATATTATTGGACAGCTCAGTTGGTGACGGTTAATTATTGGTTGCACTGGGACCCCCTACTACCTCATATTAGGGCTGAGAGGGCATGGATGAAGGAAATAACACTGCTCCAGTTCGTATATGCGGGAAAATGGGACTTTACGCTCCCTAGCACAACCCGACGTATGATAAAGGTTTGGAAGAAGATGACCAGAAGTATTGGATAGGGTGACACACCTACACTTGCACAACCATTGTAGCACAACACAACATGAATCGAAAGATCACTGTACATCTTGTTCCTGCAGCCCCGCAGGCTCCACAGGTTAGCACCACCATAGGCCCCTTGCTCTGACCCTTGTTGCGTTTTCGACTCCACCCCATGCCATTCACAACAGGCCACGGCACCACTGCTTGCGTTGAACCCACTTTAGCTAGCCGTCCGTTCGGCACTGCATCACGCAATGCACACACTTAATTCAAGTGAATACTTGATTCACTCAACATTGGCCTCCTTCACAGCACCTCAGGGCCACACCACACAGGGCGGACCAGGACAGACACCACTGCCCTCACCCCTGCCCCCAGCTCAACACACCTCCGACACGAGCGGCCGTCATCATTCCCTCCCCAGTCGGCACGTGCACTGTGCTTTTTTAAATCTAGCAATCGCCTGCCTGCGTTCTTCGAACGCTAATACAATTCGTCTGTTTCCAACAATTGGCTTGCTCTCCACCGCCCTCGTGCCATGGTTGAAACATACACTGGCACCAGGATCTTTTCCATCCAACCCCCACCCGTGATGCCCACATGCCTCCACCTCGCACTCGGGACCCCCAAACGCACTCAGACTCAGCCCAGGCACCTGCTTACTAACAATGCTATACTGGCAACCCTGTGCCCCACAGGCTTCGCCCTGATTTTTGCATAACACACTGCACCCCTTTTCAGGCCACATCGGCAACCCACCTTCACCTCCAGCTCTAGAACAATTTGGGCATAGGCCATTTTCTGGTCCATACCTGTCTTCTTCTCTCCTACAGTTGCTAATCAGCATCCCCTATTTAAGGACCGCATCCACACTTATATTTTGGTAAGCACTCAGACCAGATACTTAGTATATTCATACTAATTCCTGTGATCAGTGCTAACCAGCATCTCGTTTTTCCCCTCCTCTCCACAAATTGCTTGTGATGCCTTCCTTGGTGCCTGTATTTCTATTTTGTGTAAAATACAAAATTATATGTACTAAAATATGTTATCTTTGTTTCTTCTGTTCATCTTATACAAACCATATCCATTCTGATATGAATGATGTACATCTATATAACAAATGTTGGTGTTAAACATGTCACAACACGACTCATCCACAATTCACACAATACAACATGGGATAATTCCTGTTAAATCACTTCATTGAATGTCTTGTAACATGCTGCGTTGTGATATGTCACTAAAACGAACCATATCACCACAACTCACTCACACATCACCACCAACTTGTACAGCCTTGATAAAGACCTTCGGTAGAAACACGTGTTGGCTCTCCTCATGTGATCTCTGATTAAATCAAGACTGAATATACATTGAAGTGCCCTGACTTTTGATGAAATTGAATGAACCGCATGTGATTCTCATTCATGGATCCAGCACTGTTACACACAGGGTTTCTGCAATCCTCCTTCCACAACACAACACTACCGGAACTCTAAAAGATAGGTACGCTCTGGTGTTGGATCTGCTGCAATATCCTTACCCTGAACGATATTATAAAGGATGGGAGCCGTGTTTCCTTTCAGGATTTACAACATACACATGGGTTACCTGAACCTGAGTGGTACCATTATGCTCAGCTCTCTCACGCCCTACACACACAAATAAGGGACTTTTGGGAGATTCCACCCTTGTTGCCTCTTGAGATGAACGTTTTGCTGGAGGTTATTTCCTCAAAGGTCACCTCTGCACTATACCAGGTTGTAACATCTTTTACAACCCATGACCTTTACAGATTCAAGACTAACTGGGAAACGGATGTGGGGAGCATAGAGCCAGAGGAATAGTTGGAGGCACTGATGTTCCCACATGAGGTGGCGGTCTCGTCTAGACTTAGGCTTATTCAACTGGACATCTTGCACACGATATATTACTTGCGCACGTTGCTTTTCAGGTATGGGTAGGTTGCTCATTCGTGGTGCCTCAGATGTAAAAACACAGGTGGAACCTTTTTTCATGCACTATGGGAATGCTCACTGATACGCCGCTTGTTGGAACAGACCCTTGACAGACTAGCAGCAGCCATGGGGGCTGCCATACCTTTCAAACCAAAGTTACTGCTTTTGAAGATGTGGGGGGGGACACCTCATATAACCGCTATGAGAAATATTTCCTTTCTACTGCTATTGCTCTAATTAAACATAGCATTGCTATGAGGAGGGGACAGCCGGAGAAACCCAGATACAATAAATGGGTGTCAGATGTTGATATTTGCATGTCATTGGAGAAAATAGTGTATAATACACAGGGCTGCCCCGATACATTTCAGAATATTTGGGGTAAATGGGAGAATGCCCTTAAAAGTTAACTGTACTCTCAGGTATTAAAACTAGTAGTGTGACACGATACTTACCTTTTGCTTGTGTTCACACAAGCCTGTTATGAATAGTGTCCAATCGTGTTGTACGTTTTGTAAAACTAATAAAAAGGTGTTTAAAGAAAAAAAGAAAGGACTACAGCTAGATACTGAGACAGCCTCACAGTAGCGTAATAAAAGGAGAAGCATATATATATTTTTGTTTTACTTTTTATTTTAACAGTTTATGTACAAAACAGCAAAATCATATAGATCTGGAGAATCCAGAAAACAGTAAGTCCAAAAATATGAAAACAGTTCACGAAACAAATATATACATTACAAGACAAACCCCCAATAAAATTCACAACAACCCATTCTCACCCCCCTCACCCTCACATACACAAGTACAATGTCAAGTCTAGCATAGCTGAATACATTTACCCCAGATCTTCTCAAATAAGCTCATTTTTCCTTCTCTTCTGAAAAGGAGAAGGAGTTGAGGAATCATAGAGAAAGGCTTGGAAAGTTCAAACCTGGGACGTGCCGAATGCAAGCACGAAACTGAAGATCCTCTGTCGGGACGTGCAACCTTGGAGAGAAGAGACACAGGGGATTGTGTCACGCTGGGGAAACTAAACCTGACAGAAGCAGCAGCAGACAAGCAGTGGTGTGACCTGTGGAAGGTATACTGTGCGGCCCGTGAACGATGCAGAGACTGCTCCAAAAGTGGCAACATGCAGCCACACTGGAGACGAACGAAGGACCGTAAGGAACACAGAAACGCTTTTGAAGCAGATGGATAAGCTGGGACCGAGCTACCAACCAGTGACACTAATATAGAGAAAGGTAACGGGAGAGGCGGGAGACCCGGGGAGGGAACACGTGAGGAAGGGACAGAGACAGCCTACTCCTCCAAGTGAAGCAGTACCTATTCTGCAGTATGTGAAGAAGTATGGGACACAGCATACTCATCCCAGTGAAGCAGTAGCTATTATGAAGTATGGGAATAAGTACGGGACATAGCTTACTTGTCCCAGTGAAGCAGTAACTATTCAAAAGTGTGTAAATAAGTGTGAGACCCAGTTTACCTATCCCAGTGAACCAGCAATAATTCATAAGAGTCTGAATACATAAGCCTAATCTTCCCAATGAAGATATAATCATTCATAGGCAGGAGAATCACAGAGGGATTCACCTTACTCATCCCAGTGAAGAAACAAGTAGCAAAGGAACTGAATGGAAAGAGAGTCAACTGAATAAGAATAGTAGAGGATCACAGCATCCAAGTACACGTGAGGGAAGCAATAAAGAGGCACTCCAAGTTGCCAATAAGGAAAAGGGTCAAAACCCTAAATTGAAAAACCAAGTGACTTTTGTTCGAGGAGAAATGGGGAGGTTCAGGGGCTATGAGTCCCCTAGACGAACTGAAAGAATGTGTTCATTAAATAACCAACATCTATTTAAAAAATAGCTTACTGAAGCTGTGAAAGCTCCTCCAGGAGAATGAAGTCATTCTCCTGGGCCTCTTTTGTTGTTTTGATAAAGTGGTAGGTTGAGCATAGATTCGTTTTTGGATGGAAGACAGACTATTGCTTTGGACTACACTGTTGACGACGAGCACTATAGTTAGTTTTGCGTTAGGCAGGGAACCCCCTTAGAGTAAGGATAGACAGGACTTTTCTTATCATTTTAATAAAAAACATACTGTGAAATGACACCACTTGGTCTGTCTCCTTCTCTTGACCTACCACACCACCCTATGCATGCATCCCTATTCTCATCTCTCCACATCCTACCTCTACCCCACGCAAACAGCCACTCACATCCCATGTACTTAATGTAAGTCTGTTATGGCAACCAGAAAAAGGATTGCCTCTGTGGCCTGTGTCAAAAACAATTTGAGCCGGACCACCTGAGGTTCTAGAAGCAGCTCAAGATCTTCCTTTTCGCTTCTGCTTTCTCTCTCTCTCCTCTGCTGACCTACCTATCTGCTGCGCTGACTGGGTGTCTGGCTACCCTCAGAATCTCAAGTGGCACCAGGCTCCTCCACTGCCTCCAGGCCTAACACGTACTTAAGTGCTGTATCTGCAACCCTACAGTCCCCTGCATACCCAGAGCCGTGCTGCCCTGGCTGCACTTACTCAGAGCAATGCTGCCCTGATTGCACTTGCTGCCCTCACTCCCCCTGGCATTTCTCCTCTCCCTTCCCCCCTACACTTGCATGATCCGAATGACACAATGCCTAGTAAGCCCATTTGTTTTGTCCTCCCTCTGTCTTCCCTACCATGTCTTGTCGCACCTAGAAACACTTGTGTACAGGCACGTTATAAATGACCCATATCATATCATGAGCAGAGACACGCCCTTTGAGGGTCAGCAGCAGACAACAGCATTTTGTTATTTTTCCCAGCATTGGGCTTCATATTTTAAACAACAGTGCAGAACTGATGGTGGAGGGAAATGGGGATTTCTAATTGTCCTGCAGGTATTGTTGAAAGAGCCACATTTGTATTGTTTTGCAGAAAGGATGGGTGGGGTATTTCGAGCCTTTGCTGAGGTTGAGTTCCAGATGGTCAGACAAGGCAGGAGAAGGACTGCTTGTGAGTCCTCTTTCTATGGGTTAGCTTAAACTCCACACTTTAGCTAGTTTTGCTACATGAGGTTAGAGCAACTCCAGATGTGTGGAGTTTAGCCACACCGTATATTGGTATTCGTTTGAGACTGCTTTGTTGGTGATGTAGGCAGTTTTAAATATAATCCTGTTGGGGAGGGGAGCCAGTGAACCTTGCGCAGTGTTGGATCCTGTTCAATTTGCGGGAATCTGTAATCAGGCTGGCTGATGCATGGTGGACAACCTTAAGAGGTCCCAGGCGTGTGGCTGGAAGCCCAGTAAGGAGGACGGCTCTCTTGTCTACGTGTGAGATAGGGAAGGCTTGGACCACGATGGGGAAGTCATGCAGGGGGATGAAGGGATCAACTTTTTTTTTTGTTGTCTTTTTGGATATGTGCTTTTGGAAGGAAACTGTATTACAAACAGTGCACTATTTGTATGTAGGGCAATGTGGCTGGGTCAAAAAGTGGAGAAAAACATAAAACTCTGCTCCACTTGGAACCACAAGAAACCTCAATGCGCATTTGTCAGAAGAAAATCAAGGACTGCGTGAGGTATGTTGGGGAGTGAGAGATGGGTGGGCGCGGTGACGACGTGACAGAATGCCCTGGGGAGACAAGTATGTATCCAGGGACAACCATATGCAGGGGCAATCTGTGCCATAGCCCAGGGCACTGTAATCATGGGGGCCTCACAGGCCCCAGCTACCAGGTGAATACCAAGTTTCTACCTGTTCTATCATGGCCGAACTGTAACCTCCCAACCCCCTACAAACATGGAGACAAATGTCATCAGCTCTCTAGTGGCTCAGGAGCCACTGCACATCACATCCTGTTAGTGGCTTACAACATCTTTTTGTTTCGGCATAGCTTTTTAAAGTGGAGGTCATTTAGACGTGATGGTGTAACCCTTGTTTTTGACAACACGTTCTTAACGTTTCAGTGATAAACAAAAGAACAATAAAGAACCCATTAGCTTCCCAAAATATACTTTTTTCAAAGGCATTTAAAACATTCACAGTAAAGAAGTGTTAAACTATCACATTTATTTTCATGTGTTATTATTTGACACAGAAAAAAGCATTTTTTGTAGAATATGACATTTTCCTCACATCATAAATAAAGTGTGCCTTTGTCAAACGACAAAGTTAGCTTTGACAAGTCATCTTTTTGTGCTTTTTCTTTAAGTCTTGAAATTACATTTCCTAAACGCAAGCCATATTCTTTTTTAACTTTACCTGAACCCCATTCTGGTATTTGTAGTCTTAACTTTAGAGGGGGATGGTAGTCTTTCTGCTTAACCTATTTCTATAAGGATTTACATATGTATCAGTGTACTTAATCATGATTTGTCCATGTATCAAGTCGTCTTTGCACAGGGGGGGCTCCAGGTATGGGCTTGATAGGGCTAAAGAACCCTCCACCCCGCCCGCCGCCCCACTTTGACACAGCAGGCATCAATCACTCTGCTGTTATGCGCAGCCCAGGCTCAGCCCAGGCTCTGCCAGCAAGAACCTGTCACATGTTTCACCTCAGAGAGCAGTGTATTTACTTAAGCAAATATACCGCTCTCCAAGGTGAGAAAACAGTAATTGAAGTGAACGTAGAGGCAGAGGACAAAAGGCTGCCCAGGCGATATCAGTAGACCGGACCCCCCAATCCCATGTTGCAGCTAAAAGTTTAACTGCTGGCTCAGCTTTTACATGGCCCATGCTTTCAATAATTACCATGAACTAAAAATAAGTATATTTGTGTGCATGCAGGGATCTATGCATGTATGAATGTGTGTGCATGAATGTGTGTGTGCATGCATGTATGTATGAATGCATGTGTGCATGCATGCGAGGGAGTGTGTAAGTGGTTGCATGTTTGTATGCTAGGAGGTGTCTGCAAGTGCACACCTAAGAATGCAGTGTGAATGGTGTACATGGTGCGACTGAGCATGTTAATGAGCGCACAGTCTAAATGTTCCAGGTGCTCGTGTGAATGACAGATCAGCTGTGTGGGTGCATGTGTCTCAATTTCCCCGTATCTATGTGTATCTGTGTGTATGCAAGCTGGGGCCTGGGGAGGGGCATTGGAGCATGAACATTTTTTGACAAGAGCATGGCATGTTTTGGGGCAAAGGAAAGTCAATTTTCGTGTTTTTATGTGATGGTGGGCTGGGGGCGACGGGGAATACTACAGTGGGGCTAGCTTAGCTGGGTCTTACTGTGGCATGGAAGGTTGTACTCCTATTTGTTAGGGAGAATTCTCTGTTAAGGCTAATTTCCCAAACCTAGTGAGTCCCCCAGCAGCTTTGCTGGATTTTTGGGGTTTATTTTTTTCTCCTGCTAAGAGTGAGACTCTTTTTCTCCCACTCTTAGACATGATTTGAGATATCCTTTGACTTTGTAATGTGTTTTATGGGCTATGGGGTCTTTTACTCCATAGGGTTTCATGTATTTTTGGTAAGTGTGTCACACAGCACCCTCAGTGCAGTAACACAGGGGTGTCATAGTGACCCCCAAACATAGACTCCATACCCTGGGACTGACTACTGTCTCCCAGGGCATGTAAACTCACCATTGACTTTACTAGTCTTAAATTGTGACCAGAACCAGTACAAACCATCATATTGTGGAAGTACTTGTAGGGGTAATTAGATTACCCCTGGGTCTGTTTTTCGAGGGGGCACTGTGCAGTTCCCCCGCGTCGAGTTTCTGACTGGTGGCAGTGGTTACCACGCGAAATGTTAAAGATACCAGGGGGTTATTTATTTCATATTTATTCCCCGGTTGGGTCTTTTTGCCAGGACTCGGTTTTAAAATGCCGTTTGTGTTCGCCTCTGTAACTCCAACCCAAATCGAGCCCTTTGTTCCACTTTTTGGCGGGCTTCTCCACAGAAGCCTCCAAAAGTGGTGCCACTCTGTCTGGGTCTACAGGATGTGTGGGAGGGGGGTTTAGGCACCCTGAACTGAGTTGCTGTGAGGTTTGCACATTTCTTATCTCACATTCTTAGGAGAATAGGGTATGTCAAATACTATTCCAGTAAAGTTAGAAAGGGAAGGTGGTTGAAATATTAAACTAGATGCTGTTTTTGAGAATAGAGCATTTCTTTTTAGTTTGTTTTCATTTCCCTTAACTAACTTTCATTTAGAAAGATGAAATGCCCCCAAGCCAAGATGGTGAAACACTTTCACAGCAGTGATTGGTTCAGTTTACAGTATGTAACATTGTGATGTCATTTAGAATGTTAATAACAATTCTCAACTGCCTTTCATTAAAGTATGCATCCGAGTAGGTCATATATTAGTTAGCTCCAGTTAATTTCCACTTTAAGTTACCCTTTTTAAAAGAGTCAAATATCCTTTGAGAGTTCTAAAAGTATAATAGTCAAGTAACAGAAGAAGAAGCCTGCAGTAGAAGAATTCCAGAGTAAATCAGTTTGCTGAGCTAGTGAAGAGCCTTGTTCCTAGAACACTGATAAGCTAAGTGGACTTCTGAATCTTAAGTGAAGACTCTAATTTTTTCTGAAATGTTATTCATTTAAAGACTTTAAATAAGCATTTCGTTTTTAGCACTTGAGCGTAATATCATTTTTGAGAAGATATAGTCAAGGATTCTTTGATGATAATATATTCATATAAAGAAAGTTCAACAATTCATTTTTTTTTGGTGTATATTAATGTTATCTATATTAATAAGGCGCGCAGTTCGTTTCGCCGTGTTTTTTAACAATTAACAAAATTCTTTAATATATATATATATATGTATATATATATATATATAACTAACGTCTGGTTCGTTTTTGGTTTCGAGCTCGCGCCGCGTACTTCAGTGGATTGAAAGCGCGATTAGAGAAAAGGACCTAACGACGTTGCGCGTACGTCGCGGCCATTTTGAGTTTTCATTGTTTTCCTCATTTTTTGATACGTAGTAGTAACGGAAAAGAAAGACAATTTAAAGACAGTGTTTTGGGCTCCGTTAACGCAGCATTTGCGAGCTATTGTTTATTCCTGTTCAATTAAGAGTTCTTTCAAGAGAAGTACAAGTTTAGCAAGAAACATTGGGCCTCATTAGGACCCAGGCGGTAAGGGGTTTACGGCGGTGTAAACAGCGCCGACCCTTACCGCCTGATTCCGAGGTCCCTTAGCGCCATGGAGGATTTAACACCTGCTTTTAGCAGGTGTTAAAATCCATGGCGCTAAGGGACCTTGTTGTTAATTACGCCACCGTAATTTACGGTGGTGTAATTAACGCCTTCCCCACTCCCATTATGCCCTATGGGGCAAAAATGGGAATGGGGAAGGGTAAATGGGTTAATGGGGACTTACCGCCCCGCCAACCTCGGAATGGGGCGGTAGGTCCGCCAACCACCATGGCGTAAACATAGTTTACGCCATGGTGGTAAAGGTACGACCCAGGCGGTAACTTACCGCCTGGGTCGTAATGAGGCCCATTATTTTCTAATTTACTTCGTAAAAGGAATTGAAGCATAAATACATTTTACAGCAGGATTATTTTTTAAAGAGTCTTCAGAGAAACAAAAGGTAATTACCTTACACATATTTCTTTTAGCATTTATGATTCCTAGTTCACACAACAATTAGACAATAGTAACAATAATGTTTTTTTGGATATATTTTAATAATTCAGGATTACCAGATACTAAAAAGAGCAAGGGAGCAGAAAGACAAATAGAAGAGATATCACTAAAGGATCTACAGTCAACATACATCTCTTTGAAGTAGCCTATTAGCAAATCAAGCTTAGGCAACAGGTAAAAGTTATTTGAGAAAATATAATAGACAGTGGTCAGTAGTGATTAGAAGACTGATTCATTTAAAGTTGTATTTTCTTTAAGGATCATCCCATTTGAGCTAAACTTTCCTTGAAGACGGTCTGAAGTACCTGCAGTGGGAGTTCTTGTCTTTTGTTGTTTTATCCATTCCGCTTTCCCCTTGGGTTTCCTGGCCAATAGTTTTAAGAAGCAGTGTTGTTGAGCAGGCAGGCTTAGGGGGCTAGGTGGGCCAGCTTCACTCCTGCAGGATCCACTACTTCAGTTCTTCTGACAGTTGCCTCAGCAACTCAAGTCGCACTCTTGTGTGATTGGCCCAGTGGTGAGCCGCCCGGCTCACCACTCAGCATGTTTGAGTGACAGCTAGGACTGATAAATGGGGGTTTTCTGCATAAAAGCAGGGCTTTGGGGACTGGAACTTCAGAAGTCACCACAGGACCAAAGAATCCGAAGAGGGAGAAGCTGAGCCAAGCTGCAACGACAACACCACCGGTGGAGCCCTGCTGAACCGTCTCACCACTTCCCAACGACAGAGAAGATCTTCATCCCGGAGAGTCTTCTTCCTCTGAACTGGTGGGGATAACCAGTTTGCCCTACTTTTCGCCTTCCTGGATCGTCTCGTGGTCGAATCGCCCGTGCCAAGCACCCCGGCGGCCGGATAGCCACGCTTCACCACTACCGCGAATAAAAGGGTAGTACCTTTTAATCGGGAAACTCCGCGGCTGGTTTCTTCCCTGGCAGTGCAACGACCTCCAGCTTTCCTCCACGTCGAGATCTTCTCTTCCCCTGGACGAAGCACCGACTTGCACCCGCTGCCAGGCACAACTGCCCCCGCTGGAGCTTTCTCACCATTTCAGGTACTGTGTCCCGCCTGGTCTCCCTTGCAACAGACTGTTCAAGGTGTCCCGTAAATCCTTGACTTTCTATCCTGGGGTGACTTGGGACCTGCTAACTAACTTTTTCTGAACTAATCCAACCCTTTTCAAACTATGTGCAACAACGCTTTAAAGTACTATTCAACTGTGTGATCTTGGACACATTCCGTCTTGCTCTCTCCAAGAGTGGGCCTGGCCTATGACTTTCTTGCTCCTCTGTAGACTCTGCCTTTTCTGACTTGCTCTGGTTCTCCTCAAAGTGTTGGTATTGTGTACCTCCCTAATTCTGCCTTTTTCACACCCTTTTTAACTAACTTATTGGAGTGCCATTTTAGGTTAAGCGCTCATCTCTGTCTGAAAATAAGTGGTGTTTTTACTAAGACTTGTTCAATAAGTAATCAGGGATGTATATATATTAATAGTGACTGTGTTTGAACTTGCTTGCCATATTAGTTAGTGTATATTACAAAGTGTGTTTTTAAATAAATAATTATATACTTTTATACCCAAGCCCTGGTCAGTGTTTGCTTGTGCTACTGTATCTTTGTACCTATTTTGTATACTCTATATATTGTATAACTC
Organism: Ambystoma mexicanum; assembly: GCF_040938575.1. Classification (NCBI taxonomy): domain Eukaryota; kingdom Metazoa; phylum Chordata; class Amphibia; order Caudata; family Ambystomatidae; genus Ambystoma; species Ambystoma mexicanum. The sequence continues at coordinate 1,391,602,652 of NC_090924.1, forward strand.
TTCTTGAGAGTAGTATGGCTGCTCAGCCACAGCTACCAGGTAAATCTGGGTGGTACAGACTGCTACCAATTGGGTTTACTGCCAACACCTCCCATTAAATCCAAAGGCAACATGATTAGTGTTCTCACATGGGGAGGGCATGTTTCCTTATTGTGACTTGGGTTTTTATTTTACTGGCGTTAAGGTCAATGGCAACATAAATATTCTTACAATGGGGGAATATAACATGATGAGTGCCACATAAGTGTTCTAATATGGGGGGATTTGTGTAATGATATATGCATGGCCATGAATAGGCACTGCCAGCATGAATATGTTTTTAACACTGCAAGAATACTGGCATTTATTGTGGGCAAAGGCATCATGAAAATGTGTTGGAAAATGCTCCTGTGCTCTGTTGGTGGCTTGGCATTTATAGGATCTTTTCATATCATACTTTACAAACTGATTACAAACTGTGTGGCTTTTAACTTTAACAGAATTTTAAAAGATAGTATACTGTAAAATGCACCATTTTAAGCCATTGTTTAAAAGATTTTCTTGGAGAGGAGCGAAAGCCCCCAAGCAACCCTTGGTTGCTTCGGACTCCTTCGCTACACTCAGTCAAATGAGCATATTCATAGGAAATGTTTCCGCCCCTCCAAAAGATTTTACCATTTGCCACTGCTTATTTGCCCAAATTATAAGTCCCTAGAAATGTATTAGCTGATACTGTGCGCTATTCCAGGAAGCCTGGATCATGATATTGCCACATAGGATCCCTGACGCCAAGAGTTGTGCTGTGGATCATGATATGGAAAAAGCTATAGTAAAGGACTCTTGCACGTGCCCACGTGAGGGTCCCTTTACTCTTAAATTTAAAAAAAAAGCTGGTTACAAGCGTAAGAGTGAGAGGAGTGCCGCGCTAACAACGGTTCAACACTTCAGAAGGGTTGCAGGCGCTCCGGCTCTGTCACTGCCGCTGCCCGGGCTCTTAAGCGCTGCAAGCATTGCCACCCACAAAATGGCTAGCAATCATCACCGCCGGCCAGGTCACCCCTGAAATGAATGGTGCTCCCCCAGCAGGGAGCGTCCTATGCTTTGAGCCCTTCTGGGCTAACTTTAAATGAAGGGGCCAGCCCCCACTCGACAGGTGGCCCACTTGAACCCCTGGGCCACACCTGGCAGACATGGCCCAGGTTGAGTAGTGTTGGGGGGGGCTCTCCACGCTGCCACTGAGTGCTGGGCTGCAACGGACATACACAGCCCCGCCCATTTAAAGATTTTGGGGCCCCCCATACATTGTTGCTGTTGCTACAGCTGCCTGCCACCCCGTACTGCCAGCATGTACCAACACCAGAGAGAGTGCTAGGACGAAATAACATCAAGCGAGCAGAAGCCAGTAGAGGCCTTGAGAAAGCTCTGGACAGGTTGTAAGTAAGGTTTTATTTATATAGTTTTTAATACAGTGCAGTGTAGGGGCTTTGTACATATATTTTAAAGACTTTGATATTTTTAATATTTATATTTTTGTGTTTACTTTTTAGATATGCAGCTGCTAGGAGTAATTCAAGCGGTATCTTGTGTTTGGCCCTTTTATACACAAACTCACAAAACCCTGCTGGTTTACCCGAAAAGTATGTAAGTGAACATTTAACAACTAAAGAACCGCACAGCAGTATTCCTTTGTCCGCCTTTCCTTTTGGGCGACAATTACAATACCATATGTCTTTTCCCCTTAGGGGTATCTGAAGGTCCTGTCCTAACCTCCTGATCTTCCCTGCCCTCACCACCTTTATAGTGTGGCTCACCAGGGTGTTCTTGAACCCACGAGAGCGGGTTTTGGTGACAGGTAAGAGGCGGGTCAGGCTACAAGATAAGGTACATGTTATATATTGTGTGCCCGCCTACACCTGTCTCCCAATAAGGTGTGTAACACGATAACCCTGCTACACATTACATATGCAAAACATATTTTGCCACCCAGGACCTGCAAAAACTAGGGTTGGCCCAGTCCGTAACCTTACTAACTTAAAATTGCAATAAACAATTTGGGAAGGAGTTTATGAAAGATGGCTGAGCTTCTACGTGGTTTAAACAATGAGGATGACAGGGCTGTCTATGATGGACCCTTTAACAGTAAGATTGATAATGTAGCGATTTGTTTTGGGAGTGGCAGGAAAGCAGAGCAAGTCTCCTTTTAGGAGCATCTAAATGTTAGTGCTGGAGAAGGCACCATGCTAAGGGCACTGGAAACCTTCATCTAGCGTTTAGGGACAGTCTTGGCACTAGAAATTCGAGGCGTATTAACCCAATCACCTCAACCCCACCCCTGCATTGCCAATGCTTCTCTAGGCCGCAAGGGCATTCTGAATCCATCTTCGCGCTCATTTCTGAGCCTCGCGAGCGTGCCATCTACAAAACACACTTGTTTGTTAAGTATACACCTGCCTCCCTGCAATATGGACTGCGTCGTCTCATTTCACACGGGACGACAGTCTCCAGATGGGAGGTGGGATTGGATTACTACAGACGTTCGCTAGATTTCAGGCAGCACACTTGTGGGCGAAAGTCTATCTCATCGTAATCTGATCGCAGGCGCCGCCGCAGCTCCCCTTCTCCCCCCACGCCCCCAGTGGTAGGCACAGTCAGTGGAAGTGTGCCAGTCGGGAGAAAGGCGGTCGGCACAAGCCGGCTTTGTGGAAGTCGAGCAGGGCCCTTCTGAATCCGAGCACTCATACAAACCTTTCATTTTGGCCCCCTTCACTATGCATTCAATCAAGAAACCGTAAAGTCACATGGCCATAGGCTGTACAGTGTGCCTCTGCTTCAGTATTAAGGTACACACAAAAACTATCGGCTTTCAATATCCAATTATCAAAAAGAGGTGGATGGATACAATGACCCTCCTATTACAGTGTTCAATGTAAAATGAATCCTACCACGATTAGTATTGTCTGTGGTGGGGGATTAGTAAATCTGTGGTGGGGGATGGGTCAGCTAGGCCAAAAACAGGCTTTTATGATAGAACAAAAGAAACAGAAAAGTTCCATGCCAAGAGGAATGTCCTAATGAAGGCATACATAACACAAAAGCAGGAAGGTGAAAGCATCTCCAGATCTATATTTACATGTCACCATGACACTGTTGTCATAACATAGAAGAGACCACCCCCGCCCCCACCCCACCCTGAAGCAGAACTCGGTAACAGACTAAGATAAAGAGACTCCTAACGTGTTAAATGAATTTCCGAAGTCATGCATGTGCTATGGTTGGTTGGTGTTATTGGTTGAGGATTTCCAGAAATACTGCATGTGATCTGCAAATCTTCAAACATAGGTTAGATACAGCACCTAACCCCCACCACAGAGAGAGCAGACTGCCATATCAGAAAGTCAACACCCCCCCAAAAACAACGTCAATGTCGAAAAGGGTCAGTGCTAACTCTCAAGCGCACTAGGCATTTGGCTGCGCAACAGTCTTTGGTCATACAGTTTAGAAATTGCTGCCAGGTCTCTTTTAACTTCTCCGATTTGGCTGTGATGTTTCCAGCCAAAAGTACCTCCATCGTCCAAAAACCTTTCAACCACAGACTTAGGTCAAGGGCCTCGTGGGGTCCCAAAAGTTCCCGAGCGTTTTCCTTTCATGCCATACAGTCGCACAGATGCTTCTTTCCATAAAATCAGGTATTACTCCCATTGCAGTGGTGGGATACCCTCAATTGCATACCACCGCTCCACTCATGCTCTTCAACACGCAATTCTCCCACACGTCGTAGTTGTGTATCTATTTGGTATCAGTTGGGTTCACACTGGATACGACTGAAAGAAAAGTTATTTTTTAATTTTTTAAACTTTACAAAATACGAAGGTCAGGATGTAGAAAATTATGCCGGGAGCATAACCCGAATAACGGCAAATACCGATGTCTTATTCGCTCTAATGATGTGCTGTATTATGTCAGATTATGTCTTGCTTTGCTTTCTCTCTTTCTATTAATACCACTTTGTTCAAGGCTGGTAACCGCTTTGAAGCAGTTGGAGTGACAAAAGAGCCAACCAATTGAAAAAAGCAGCTTCATGAAGAGGACCAAAAGGCCAAAAGTAGATCTACATATCTAAGCTGGAGGCAGTTCTCTTCACCCCTGGTGGACCTAAGCACCCCCGGGCTGCCCTTTTACCAGGACCAGTTCACTGCAGCACAGGATCAGAAGTGTAGACAAGAAAGGATTATGCAGATGAACCAGAAGACCCCAGGCACAACCTAAGAGAAATCTATCCTACCAATCCACCATAGAAATCCCTTGAAAAACGCCCAGCAAGCCTCAAGAAGATCCAAGGAACCGTGGGCCAGAGCATTCCTCCCAGGGGAGCCATAATACACCAACTTCCGGACAAGCATCTCTGGTGGTGGTAATGTTGCGCGGTATAAATGACACAATACACAAGAACAGTCTAACGGGTCATTTTACCTGCTCAATACTGGGCTTTTCAAAAGGGGGGCTTTCCAGGGCCCCCTCCACCACAGGCTTTCCCATCTGTAGGATGCACTTTCTCAAAAGCTAAACAAAAAAATGAAAAGAATCAATAAGTGTCATATGTTTTGGAGTAAACACGTTTCTGGAAATTAAATTAATATACTATTTTGTTAATTTATGCAAACAATCCAAAAAATATACCAGTGCATAATTGACTTCCTATAATATGACATGGTCAGCCAACTAATGCTGTTATTTAGCAATTTTAAAGTCAGTTCACCATTTTTAGTATTGGTTAATACCTATAAGCCAAAACGATTCCATCGGCATACCGGTAAGAGGGAGATGGCATGTGAGGAGGGACACACCGTTTGTGGGTTTATTTACCCACCCAATGCCTGCCCATGGCCAAGCTAATCCCTATGGCCATTGCCACCCACTAATTGTGTCTCGCCACCCAAAGCACAGCCTGCTGGGATCTCCGCGCTAGCTGTATCAAGCAGTACCATCACACTTGGTGCTGTATATGAGTCGGTGTTATGTCTTTCTAAGCAGTCTTCTGAGTGGTAACAGCTTAATTGCAGCTGTAAATGAGCGACTGGTGAAATGCACATTTCTTTATTTTAAATACACCTTGTTATTGTTTTACAAATAAGGAACACAACAAAACTGTCCGATGATTAGGTGGCAAACTGCTATTACAAGCATCGCCCCCAAATACATGCAATGCAATGATTCGTTTCATCAGCCCAATACTTACAGCAGTGAGGAAAAATTCAAGTAGCCATAAAAAGTCACTTGCCACTACAATGCCATATATACACATACACGGTGAGGTATCTTGTACCGTATGAGACGTAATCTGGTCGAGATCCCAATTTGTCGCAGAAACATTAATGCTTCCATCCACCCATTCCCCAGATTCTAGCATACCAACATCCCTCTCCCACCTTTCTTTGAGATGACTCAGGACTTAGTCCATAACCTGGTACAGGCTGGAAGTGACTTCAGTGACGATGCGTTCGGGGAGTGTATTCGCCTCGAGTGGAGAACATTGTGCAATCCCATCCAGGGATTGAAACTGGGAACCCATAGCATGAGCGAACTGTATATAATGGTAACGCTCGACGTCGGGAAATCCAAATGTGTTTTGGAGGGTGTCAAAGGGAAGGAGGTGTCCCTCCATCACCATGTCAACCAGGGTTGGTATCTGACTGCGTTTCCATATCTTAAAATGACCCATTTTATTTATTTTGGGTAGGTGTGCATTATTCCATAAGGGTTGGGCCAATGCCGGCTTATCTCCCCATCCTATGTATTTATGGGCACCTGCCCATGTGCGGAGAGTGTGCCTCGTCATCTGTGGGAGTAGTCGATGCGCTCGCTGGCCTTTGTATAGCCCTTGGATAGGTAGCAGTCCCTTCATCCAACCCGTCTCCACTTTCATATGGGTAATCTGGGGGTCCCATGCAACCAGTCATTTACCACACCCGACTGCCCGGCCCAGCAGTATTGTTGTAGGTTGGGCCGGCCAATCCCACCACCATCCCATACTGAGCGTTGCAGAGTTTTCAGGGAGATACGTGGCTGTTTCCCTCCCCACAACAAATCATGAAGTGTTGCAGCAATCCTAGCAAAGACTGAGGCAGGGAGCGGGGCCATTTGAAACACATAAAGGGATCTTGGCAACGTCAACAAATTAAAGAGAGACGCTTTACCTAGCAGATTCAGTGTAAGCGGCTTCCAGTGCCCAACATCCTGACTAAATCTGTCAACAAGGGTGCAGAGATTTGTCTGAAGTAATTCAGAGAGATGGAGCCCCAACTGAATACCCAGGCAAGTGAAGCCCGTTCTGGATTACTGACAGAGGCAGTCCTGTGGAATTGCTTCCTCCCCCTCCACCCCCATGGAGCCAATTTATTTTAAGTCCGTGCAACTCTTGGTATTTGGTCGGTGTTCAGGTAACTGCCTGACAGGAGGCTGAAGCATTGTCCGTGTATATCAGGAGGTGATCTGCATACAGAGAAACTCGATCTTCGTCCCCCAGACCCACCGAAATCCCAACCAGTCAAGGGTGCATCCTAAGTTTGATCGCAAGAGGTTCTATGGCATATAGCAAGGGAGAAAGGGGGAGCTCTGCCATGTTTCCCGCCCCAGGGAGAAAGTCCTGGACGTGACTCCATTAACCCTGACCTCTGCAACAGGTGAGATGCAAAAGTAAGCAAGTCCAGCTCAGGCTGCTTTGCCCAAAACCCATGTGTGACATAATATCCCATAGAGACTCCCACCGGACCAAATCGAACGCCTTCTCAAAATCGATTGAGAGAAGTGCAATCGACTTGGGTATTTCGGAGGCTTGATCCATGACTAGATGCACTCTGCAGAGGTTCACTCAAGTGGATTTGGCAGGCATGAACCCACAATGATTCAGGTGAATTAAGGAGAAGATCACCCTCAGGAGATGGTTGGCCAGGCCTCTCGCGACAATCTTTGCTTCCCCATTAATGAGTGATATTGGCATGTATGAGGCACAGTATTCAGGCAGTTTCGTGAGGTTGAACGGGAAGGATACCATCCAGCCTACTTTGGGAGAGAAAGTGGTGTAATGGTCCAGTAACAAGATCAGGTTTTTTCCAGACTTCTAGCAGGAAGCCATTCAGGCACATAGCCTTCCCAGTCTGTAAATGTGAGATGGCTGCGGCTATGTCTTCAGCCGTGATATACGCTTGCAGATCCTGACGTTGTTGATTCGACAGCTGTGGGAGGGAATCCTTTGCAATAGCGTACATTCTCTCAGACTACTGCTCTTGTAGGGTACAATATAGTGATTCGTAGTACTTGGCAAACATTTCAGCAATATCTGAATCTTCTACCACTGCATTCCTTTTAACATAACTCAATGCTCTCACGTTCCTGCTACCCTTGTCCCTCTTCTCCAACCATGTCAACATCTTGCCCGATGTATCACCTGATTCATAGCTCTGACTATACTTAACCCAATGTGCCTGCTTAGCATTGTCTAAAGCTATATTTCTGAAAGTTCCTTCGGCTGTAAGCAACACTTCACGAGAGAAGGGAGTTCCCAAGGCGAAAAAAGCTTCTGCTGCGATCGATGCTCAATCGGCTTCCCGCAATGTTTGCGCGTGTTGTTTCTTCTTCGCCGACACCATTGAGGTAATAAAAATGTCTTAACTAAGTGTGCTTACGGCAACCTGATTTACGTCTGTTCCTTGCACTGAAGTCTTGCTAAAACAAACATTGACAAAGCCAACAGTTTTTGCTTTTGGATAGGTATTAGATAGGCATTCCCCAGGCACTGCTACCATATGGCCAGGAAACAAAACCATTTTCCAACTGTTGCCATCTCAAGACCAGGTAGTACCGTTGTGGCAGTGCCTGACAAATGTCTATCCAATGTCCTTCATCACTCAGCTCGGCGGGTGGGTGCTTCACGTATCTGTCCTCAAAGACTGAGTTATTGTCCACCTACTGTTTTGTGAAAGCAGGGAAAAGCAATAAACACCTGGTAAAGCCTGCCCCTAATGGTGGAAGCCTACTCTGGGAAAAGTGAGCTTAGTTGACATATTCTACAGTATTTCATATGCAAACACCACAGCAGAGCATTAAAGCCAGTACCACAGAGTCTGTAATACTGTCGTGGGAGTCACGTTTGGCATTGTTTGTAGCCTAAACAGCGGCAGATAATTTTCACAGGGAGCACAAGTAGCTACAAGAATCAGGCATATTAAATATCATTGCTCTTACATTGATAGATTGGTTGAATTTTAAGAATTAGATGCACAAGATAACCGCACAGGCCTCCAATGCACCGTTTAGGCAATCCCTAGAGTCTTAAGAGCGTTCTTATAACAAAACAGGTGAATTGGTACTTCACATATTCACCCCCAGGAAGTCTCTTGACACTATAAACATATACCCCATATGTATTGTTATGACAGAAAAAGAGTTCGAGGACTGCATTTTGGAGGAAGAAAGGTACGTTATTTCCATTACAGAGAGCTGCATCCACATGTCTTAATGTCCAGGAGCAAGAGCCTCTACCAAACAGGGAGGTTTCTTTCCAGAATATGGTACTTATACTCCAAGTGAGGTTGATGTGTACAGTCACACAGAGCATGCCTCCAACTTAATAGTGTTCATGCTCGACCACAGAAGGATGAAGGGCTAAGAGAGCTTGCCAGGATTCAAACCTGCAACCTGATAAGATCTAGCGGGCAGGAATGGACAGGCACAGACCAGCTGCGAGCCCCTTCTTGTAGAAACCAGGTACGCTTTATTTACATATATACAGTTGTGAGATTCCTGTTACTCTTGAGGTATTTACATGACAGAGAGACATAGTATAGACCACCCACCGGCCACCCTCTAGCACACCCAGCTCAGGCCCAACTGACACTCTCAGAACACTCACACACAGCAACACTCCCCAACGTTCTACTGAGCTGCCAATCACTCCTAGCTCCAACATTCTCACAGCATTCACGGATGGCCAGAAGGCACAGGACAACATAAGCACATCACAACACAACCATGCAACGCGATGCAGACCTGGTTTTGTTGGATTAGTTCACTGTCGTCTCTGGATGGGGCTCATTGGAACTGAAGCTTTGTGTCCTCCAACATCCAGACAGAACCGGTGCAAGCTTATCCAGTTGTATTTATTGCAGTGACATATATATCCAGTACTTCTGTGTCTATTTATAAGCTATCCTGAACCCGAACCCTTATATGAAATCCACCAGAAATGATGCACTGAGAGTAGGTTAACATGAGAGATGGATACCCAGCCTTCCAATCTACATGGTAATGCTTTGGAGGCACTTTATATTAGTAAGAGTCTTTCATTATTCTCATAAATAACTTTTAACAACACTGGTTTCTCTGATGTGTACGTCTCCTCCTTCCACCGTCCTCTTCACAATAGTATTCAACCTCACATTTTATCAGTGTTCAGAATCATTTGATCACATAACGTCGGGCATGGAAACCGGACTCCCTATCCCTCACCCACCTTCCATCCTCACCCGAATCTACCCAGGCTACCAAGACCTTTATCCCTGCATTCACTCCTAATATTAGTCCGTCTGGTCAGAGGTTCAACACTTTATTCTTCATCCTTTGAAAGGAACAAGTTACTTACCTGTAACTGTTGTTCTCCAGCATGGGTCTGGCATGGATTCACATGCTCATGAATATTCTCCGTCGTCAGTCTCAGTTTCGTTTCTGAACTGTCTTTCTTAGCAGCCACCAATCACTGGTCTCTGGGTCATACTGCCCTCAGCCAATGACTGCCCTCTCCCTAAGCCCCTCCCCTGGCAGCCATCCTCAGATTTGGTAGCACGTAAAGTGGCAGTAGGACCAAGTGAAGAGCCGCAAAGGGTGAATCCATGCCAGACCCATGCTGATGAACAACAGTTACAGGTAAGTAACTTGTTCCTTCTCCAGCATGGGGTCTGGCATGGATTTACATGCTCATGAATACAAGAATACATAGCAGTACACACATGCACAACCATGGGAGGTGGCAAGGCTCAACATTAAGCATTTCATAAACTCAACATTAAGCATCTCTTACCTCCTCATCAAGGCCCACCTTCAGGCGAACGGGTTGCGCAGCACTGCCTGGCTGACTCTGGACTCCTCTCTGGAATCCCAGTCGACGCAGTAGAATCTCGTGAAGGTGTGCGTCGACCTCCACGTAGCAGCCCTGCAGATGTCCAGCACTGGCACACCAGATAGGAACGCCGTGGTAGCAGAGATCCCTCTGGTCGAATGGGCTTTCGGACAGCCGGGCAACGGTCGGTTTGCCAACCGGTGACAGTGCATGATGCAGCCGCAGAGCCATCTGGAAATGGAAGCCTTTGAGAGGGCCTTCCCTTGGTTCACAGGTTCAAAGTTCACAAACAGCTGTGATGTCTTCCGAAAACTCTTCCTGCGGTCCATGTAGAACTTCAGTGCTCTAGCTACATCCAGCGAGTGCAAAGTCCTCTCGGCCGGCGACGAAGGTGACGGGAAGAAAACAGGTAACACCAAGGGCTTGTTGAGATGGAAGTCCAACGGCACCTTGGGCATGAAGGAGGGGTGCGTCCTCAGCACCCTCCTCGTCTCGTGGAAAGTCAGGTATGGAGGTTTACAGGAGAGGGCCTAGATCTCTCACACTCGCCGTGCGGAGGTGATGGCCACAAGAAACGCTGTCTTCCACGACAGGAACTTCAACGGTGCAGAATGCAGAGGCTCGAATGGCGGCCCCATGAGCCTGGTCAGCACCACGTTGAGCTCCCACGTCGTGGCCTTCACCGGCAGGAACGATCGGAGCAGCCACTTCATGAACTCCTTCACCAGGCGATGGGACCACAGGGATGAGCGCCCCGGAGTTCTGGTGTAGCGGGAGATAGCCACCAGATGGATTTTGATGGAGGCATGGGCCAGCCCCGCCTTGGCCAATGGCAATAAGTACGGCAGTACTTGAGGGGCCGTAATACGCAGAGGTTTAATCTTCTGTGCGCCGCACCAGACAGAGAACCTCTTCCACTTATGTCCATAGCACTTGAGAATTGAGGACGCCCTGGCCTTTGCAAGCCCCTCGTTGCAGTCTGCCGGGATATCGTACCCTCCAAACTCTAGTGCTGCAGGAGCCTGGCCTTCAAGTTCAGCGACCCTGGGTCGTGATGGAGGATGGCGCCTCCTTCTCTGGCGAGGAGATCCGTGTCCATCAGCAGCTTGACTGGGGGGGACGCTGACAAGTCCAGAAGGTCCGGGAACCAGATCTGTCTCGGCCACGCCGGTGCGACGAGGATCATCCTGCACCAGGACCTCTTGAGTTGGTTGATGAGTCGCAGCAGCAACGGCAACGGCGGGAACGCATACAGGAACAGGCCGTCCCAGGGGAATGAGAAAGCATCGCCCATGCTCCCTGGCTGGGGAAACCTGCTGGCAAACCTCCGGCACTTGGTGTTCGCGCCGTCGCAAATAGGTCAATCTGGGGGCTGCCCCATCGTTGGAATAGCCGATACACTTGATCCTGCCGCAGCTCCCACTCGTGGCATGAGCGCAGCTCCCTGCTGAGTGAGTCTGCGATGGTGTTCTTTATTCCTGCCAGGTGGAAGGGCACCAGAAACATCCCCTGGGCGACGCCCCAGTGCCACAGATCCTGGGCCTCCCTGGATAGGGCTGGGGATCTGGTGCCTCCCTGCTTCCAGATGTAGAACATCGTGGTGGTGTTGTCGGTGAAGATCCTCACCACCTTGCCCTTGAGGGACAAGAGGAACGACCGGAGGGCCCAGAACACGGCTCGGAGCTCCAGGACGTTGATATGTAGTGACCTCTCCTCTGGCAGCCAAAGGCCTCTTGCGTGGAGATCTCCGGTGTGCGCTCCCCACCCCTCCAGCGAGGCATCCGTCGTCACCGTCTCCTGATGCGCCGGGGTCTGGAAGTTTGCACCCGCCGCCAGATGCGCACGGGCGCCCCACCATCGGATCGCTTGGTGGAAGGTCTCGTTGAGCGGGATCCTGTCTTCAAAGCTACCCGCCGCTTGCATCCACTGGGCGTTGAGGAACTCTTGCAGTGGCCGCATCCGCAGTCTGCACAGGCGCACTAGGTAGATGCACGAGGACATCATGCCGAGAAGGGACTTCATGGACCTCACCCTGGCCACGTCCATGGCCAACAGCCGCTGCACCTTGCCAATGATGACCTTCGTCCTTTCCTCCAACGGAGAGGCCAGTCACGCTACTGTGTTGAGCTTGGCTCCCAGAAACAGTGCGACCTGCCACGGAACCAGGTGGGATTTGGTGAAGTTGATGGAGAAACCCAGATCCGTGAGCAGTTGGACCGTCTTCACTGCTGCCCGATAGCGAGTTCTCTTGTCCTTGCTCGGATGAGCCAATCGTCCAGATAGGGGTAGATGTGGATCCCTTGCAGGCGAAGCCGCACCGCCACTGGTGCTAGACACTTGGTGAATACCCTGGGCGCCGACTTCAACCCGAAAGGAAGGGCCTTGAACTGGTAGTGCTGTCCTTGGACTATGAATCTGAGAAACTCTTGATGTCCTTTTAGAATGGGGATGTGAAAGAAGGCATCCTCCAAGTCCAGTGACGATAGAAAGTCGCCTTCCTCCAGCTGCCCCAGCACGTGCTGGAGGGTGACCATCTGGAACTTCTGGGCCTTGATGTACTTGTTTAAGCGACGAAGGTCCAGGATGGGTCGCCAATCGCCGGTCTTCTTTCTTACGAGGAAGTATCGTGAGTACACTCTCAAGCCCCAGAGCCTCTTTGGGATGAGCTTGATGGGTCCTTCCTTCAGCATCGCCCTTACTTCCAGCAGCGGTTGAGGGACGTGGTTTTCCTCCCTGGCGTCGGGTGGAATGCGGGGGCACTTCTTTAGAAACTCGAGTATGCCCGGGGGCCAGGGCATCCAGCACCCTACGGTCAGTGGAGATGGACTCCCACACGCTGACGAACTTCGCCAGTCGGCCTCCCACCGGGGTGCTCCTGTGGGGGCCCGACGCTACGGCCGGTTCAGTCCTGCTTGGCAGTGGCCTTGCCGCCTTGGCCTCCTTGGCGATGACGACGAGATCCTCCTGACTTTCCGCGTCCTCTGTAGGCCTCCTGCGACGAGGATCGGGCTATCTTGGCGGAACGTGGAGGAGCCGCCGCCGAATACTTTGGAGGCATCTTGCTTGCCTCCGGAGTTCTGAAAGGGCGGCCGTCGTTGCTGCAAAACCCCCAAGGCCCGGGCTGTCTCAGTGTCGGCCTTGATGGCCTGCAGCGACTCGTCCACTGTCTTGCCAAATAGATTGTTCCCGTCGAAGGGCACATCCTGGCGGAAATCGGTCACCTTGAGCCAACCACGCCGTCGAAGACAAACACTGGTGCCCAACTGGCAGAAACCGGTGTCAGCAATGTCCGTGGCCACCGTTATGGCGTGGTCCGATGCCACTTCGCCTTCCTGCAGGATCTCCAGGGCCTCCGCCCTCTTGTCGTCCGGGAGGAAGTCCAGCAGAGGAGCTATCTTAAACCAAAACTCTCTGTCGTAGCGGGCCACAATCGCTAAGGCATTGGCTGCATTAATCGACCCGTCGCTCCATGGCGTCCAGTTTCTTCCCCTTGTCGTCTTCTTCTTGGCCGCCGCCGAGACGACCGAATCCGGGGTCAGCTGCGCCCTAAGGCACAGAGGGGCGGAATCCGGGACCCGGTACTTCTTCTCGTACTGGTCTATCTTGGCAGGAGTCATGGACAGGTTCTTCAGGAGCAACAGCCCCTCATCCCAGATGTCGTTAAGTAATGGGACCGAGAGGACCGTCTTCCTTTTGGCCTCACGCCGTTGATAGTGGAAACCTTCCTTCTTCTGTTCTTCGGGGCAGAGCTCGAAGAGCTCGGATGCCCTGGCAATCGTGGCGTGGAAGGAGCCAATTTCGTCGGGCGGGGAGGCCCAAGGAGGTGGTGATGGAAGGCCCATCCCGCCGTCACCACCGTCGTCATCCATCCCTGTCATGGCCGTCTCCGTTCGCGTGTCATCCCTAGGATCAGGGGAAGGAGATGAAGGCTGCGAGGGCCGTGAAGGCTGGAAGAGCAGGGGGGGTTAACTCTCCTCCGCTTGCTTGGAGGGCTCCCCGACGGGCCAGGTTCCGCTGGATCGTCCGTTGGTGGTAAGGGCACCCTCGTCCTTATCTCCATACATAAGGCCTGGATCGCCATCAAGATGGCTCCCGAGTTGTCCTGAGGCTCGGGTACCAGCTGCGACGGGCGCAACGGTTGGGGAATGGAATCCTCCCCCTCCATGGGAACCTTGTCGGCACCACCGTCGCTCTCTTCGTCCACCTCGTCGGGATCCCTCCCGTGGGCCCAGACTTCCTCGAACTTCTTGTTGAGGATCTTCACGACTCCAGCCAGCTCCTCTTCAGAGGCTGTATCCGTGTCCGTGATGGCCACCGGCCCCCCTCTTTTTCCACCGGGGTTCTCACGGGGGTCTTATCGATGGGCTGAAAAGAGGATTCCCTCCACGGTGGCAGGGAAACTCTGGGCCCCGAGGTCGCCTCCGCGGGGGTAGCCTCCACAGGCTTTGCCAGGGCCGCCACGACTCCCTCGATAGAGGCCTTAGCCAGGTGAATCAAAGCCTTCACGACTTTAGGCGCGCTTGAGGCCTTCACCTTGGGGGGAGGGTCACCGCCTCGCTACCCCTCGGCTATTTCCGTCGGGATCGACCAGGGCTTCTCCAGAAGCTTACCCGTGTTCTCCGATTTCCTCTTCCCCGAGCCAGAGCGTTGACTCGTGGTTGATGGCGTCGGTGATAGTGCACCCTGGCGGGCAGCCGAGGAGCCCGACCGTGCGGCGCTCCCGATGCCCGCGGACTCGCGGTGCTTAGCCTTTTGTTGGGCCCCCCGTCGCCGAGAGCGCCCTCAAAGGACTTAGACGATCGCTCGGACCTCTTCTTCTTCTCACCTACCGGTGGGCACTTCCCTTCCAGCCAGTTGGTGAGGCGGATACGCCAATCCCTTATGGTCCGTTCCGACATGTTCTTGCAAAACGCACAGTCCTTCTCCATGTGCGTTTTGTCTTCGTGAAGGCAGTAGAGGCATCTACATTGCTTGTCCTCCTTGAAGACATTCTGCAATCCGCATCCAGGGCAGTTCCTGAACAGCTTGGATCCGGGCGTCGAGCTTCCTTTGTCCTGGGCCATGTCCACGGGTTAGGCCTGAAGGTCTTCTGGAATCCTCCAAGAACGTAACTATGAAAAATTCGCCCCTGAGGGGCGTAGAAAATTCCGAAACGGGTCCCCATTGATCGGAAGTAGAAACGGTCCACCGAGGCTCGATTGACCGGAAAAATGAGAATAAACTCTTTGAAAAATCGCAAAACGCAGTAAAAGCTCGAGAGCTATAGCACGAGGACTCCCAACACTTGAACATGCAGTAAAAATCTGAGGATGGCTGCCAGGGGAGGGGCCTAGGGAGAGGGCAGTCATTGGCTGGGGGCAGTATGACCCAGAGACCATTGATTGGTTGCTGCTAAGAAAGACAGTTCAGAAACGAAACTGAGACTGATTTTTTCTTTACCGAGGATTCCCAACCTGACGACGGGTAATATTCATGAGCATGTGAATCCATGCCAGACCCCATGCTGGAGAACCTGGCAATCTACTATCCTCTCTGCTAACACCATGTTTCAAAAAGGAATTCAGAGATCCCTCTGGAGGGAGGTATGAAAAACCCATCAGAAGTGATACACGGATTGTAATAAAAAGTGTTATGAGAAAATCATCCTACCTACCACCATTCTCGTCAAGCATATAAACTATCAAAATTGGTGTTGCACAACGATAAAGTCTATCATCACTTGTTTTTAACATATACATGGCCCCACTGCCAAGACTAATCAAAAGCACTGAGTTCCATGGTACAACTATACGAACGACATTGAGATGGTAACTGAACTTGACTGTAACATATCCCTCGCTAGCTGCCTTATCGAGACAAACATCTGGATGACCAATAACAATTTCAAAGTAAAGCCAAACAAAATGGAAGTTATGGTCAACCCCATACAACAATGCACTGCAAGAGCTGCTCGCTGACCTGCAGAAATGGATACCTCAACAGTGATATAAAACCTTGGAATTCCAATGGACTGTGGACTCACACTAGAACCACAAGTCAATGGCATAGAAAGAAAAAGCTTCCACTTCCTGCACTCAATCAGACATATAATTCCTGCACAGGACACTTGCCCTCATCTTGCTGATACTCTCGCAGATAAACTATGCAAGCAGCCTATAATTTCCGGGTATACATTTCAATTTCTAGCTAGGGTAGCCAAACTTTAGAGACAGGAGGGACCATATCACCTAGCTATCGGTGAAGAAAAGTATCCACTTTAAAACACTCTGCATTGCACACATAACACTACATAACACTACACAAGCAGGGAGCAGAATTCCATCAACCAAAATCATCCCTACCAAACATGAAGGATTCACAAATCTAGATCATCAAAACCATGCACTACGAGAGGAATGAATACAAAGTCGTAGCTTTCGCCACGCTCACAGCAAAATGATGGAGCCCCCTTGCCTAAAGAAATCCATTCATAACAGCCTGGCAGAATGCCCGTATGTGACACAAAGAGGAGGCGCCTTCATTGATGAGCAGAGCTATCACAGCGGCAGTGTTGCCGTTGATGACTGAAGCCTGCCTGCAGCCATGCTGGAACTACTGGTGCAGTGGTGTGGGCCCAACGTTTGTTCCACTTGGCTGTCCGTCTTTGGACTTTTGGGTATGGAGGTGGTCCGAGCGAGTACCCAGCGGCACCCGGTGTCGAGATCATTGTCGGCCTCTGTTAGCATCATTCTCTTCTTAAACAGAGGTTGTTGGGTGTGTATTTTTGACCAGGTCTCGCATGTCTGCTGGTCCTTGCTGTGGCCGTTCATTGCTTCGTGGAGTCTGAAGCCACGCATGTTCTCGTCAGTGTCCGGTGGTGTGGTGGGCCATGGAGCTGACAGACTGTGTAGATGGTGGACTGTACCCGTGTCAGCACGGGTAGTAGTGGTGAGCTTGGTCTCTTAGCAGTACTGGCGTTGCTGTGTGTTGAGTAGATTGCCACCCACCCCCATGGCGCTGGTCTCCCACTGATACTTCGATTACTTTTTCCATCTGTCTTGGGCTACCTGTTGGTGAACTGTTATGATGGATGTTTGATCTTGCCATCATTGTCATCCTTTTTATTCGCTCTTGAGTAATGTCCTCTGGTCTTACAAGTATTTTCAAAGTGCTAGACCTTCATATTGACAGTCTGACTGGATGACTTTTCCTTTCGTTGCTTTTCTCTACTTCTTTTCCTTTCTCTGTTCATTATGTTTCTACCATATCTTAATTGTACCAACTCATTAATTTTGTACGGTGCTTAGGCGTAAGCGCTTTAGAAATAAATCAAATACAAATACAGACACCACAGGACGACACCAAGCTTTCAGAGAAATTATAATATTTAGGCTTCCTGATACAGAAGGGTACATGTCAAACCACCACCATTCGTGCAACAAACTACATGACATCATGCAATTATAAACCATCACCATCAGACGAAATGACACCCATCCAAGAAGCAAACACTCCAGCTGAACACAAAGCACAGTCAGTCAGCAAGGAACAAACCTACAGAAAACTCGAATTGCTTGAGTGTCAACAAAGTTCTAATAGCTCTCGGCTAGCACACCACGCATGTGCAGTTCATCTACCATCATTAATAGACAACCTGTCCCCCACCAAGTAATCAAAAATCCAAAAAGGCTGAAAAAAATAAACAAATAGGCAACAATGTAAGCACCCTAAGAACTCAAACACTTGGGGTTTGAGTCACAGAAGCCATTTGTAATGCCACAAACCCACTAAAAAACTTGCTGTGAATCAGGCCCTTGATGTCTCCCATTTGGAAACAAAACGCCTTCAGTGTACATATCAATATACACCCAGAAATCACACCCACACAGTTGCCAGTTGATCCTGGTTCTCCATGCACCAAACGTTAAGCACAGCTCCTCTCCTTTCCCTCTACTCCCTTAACTAACCTCTCATTCCCTATTTTCCCTGTCAGATCCATGTGAGCATATGAAGACCATGCAAATGGCAGAGATGCTCGGTATGAATCCCAATCACACAACATAACGTAACATATTGTCGACATGTTAAAATTTAGGAAGTTACTGAAAGCTTGGCTGTTCTCTGGATAGACATCTGCTATGTTTTTCTTGTCAGTCTTCCTGGTTTTTAAATCGCTAGTTTGGCAGAGCTGCGGTTTCCGATATCTTATAAGGACCAAGAAGCAGTAGACCGAAAGCTGGGCTCTGTAAACACTTTTAAAAAGAAATAAAGCTCCAATTTATAAGCAGAAATGTATCAACATGCTGCTCAGAAAAGGTATTCCGGATACCTAAAGTCTTAATTTCAGCATCTCCACCAAAGTATCACGTAGATGTCAATCAGGTCTGAGTTTTGCAGCCAAAATTATGGTGAGCTGAATTTTCATTAGATGAAAAAACAACTGGGTTCTTGTGTTGTGCTTAATGCTGGAGACCAGCCTTTAAGCATTGGAGCTCGGTTTCGAACCCGTGCTGCTCACATTGGGCCTCATTACGAGTTTGGAGGTAGCCATGCCGTTTTTAGTGGCATGGCTACTCCCAAACCGGGTACCGGGTCCGGGTCCCGCAAAAGGGTATTTACCGGGCCATTCCGACCTTGGAGGGCCCGGTAATTCCCTTTCGCGGGACCCAGAACATCCCCATTACCATTGAGCCCCGGTAGGGCTCAATGGGAATGGGGTGGATGCTAACAACGGGCCCGTTAATTACGGGCCCGTTGTTAGCATCCTGGTCTGCTAGCGGGTCCCGCTCTGCACGTCTGGTCTGGCCAGGTGTCCAGAGTGGGACCCGCTGCAGACCTCATAATGTGGCGGGCCGGAATGAGCGGTGCCGGTCCCTTACCGGCGCCGTTCATTCCGCGGCCGCCTATGTTGTAATGAGGCCCATTGTCCCTGAGCTATCCTTCCGACTGGAGGAATACAAATAATCTCAGATGTGGAATTGATGTCTGATCCTTCCATTTATTGTGCAAGTACTGATTCGTTTCGCTTAAGTTTGATAATTTAGAGTTCATTTTAAGTACACTCCCAAACTCCCTTCAACTAGCCTCTGCAATCCAGACCTCGGGCTTCCTTTAATGTTTCCAGCTGGAGCTCTGGAGTGGCTCTCATAGGGCTGACCTGCAGGCAGCAATCTGTTGGAAAGTCAGTCTCCCACTGTTTGTTAACTGGGGCAGTAGGAAACCCTCTCAAGGAATGGGCTGGGACAGGGGTGGGTAGTGCTTTGACACAGAAGTACAGGAAATGACATGCCAATGCTTTGCAGAGTTTAGAGCTGATGTGGGGTTATTCCTGTACAGTTCCCGCTGACCTTTCCACATGTATTTTCAAAGACCTCATTAGTGTATTAATGCCCCCTCTGTAGAGATGTGTGTGCAACCTGAATGCCAGAGGACTGAATACTTAACGGCCGCCTCAGCCAGTCATTCCCCAGAGTCCGATGAAAAGAGTTACACTGAATAAGCTAACACCATTTATTTATAGTGCTATGAAGATGCATGACTGACATGCCAGGTGATGCTAAAGAGCCTAGCTATATTTAATGTTAAAGAAAGAAATAAAATAAAGGTCTTTCCTTAATAAAATAAAGGAGCCATTTATGTAATAATGCTTGTGTCAGAACCCTGAGCTCTCCAGATGTTTTGGACTACATCACCACTAGCCAGCAGGGTCAATGCCGAATTATTTATTCAAAAACATTTGGAGAGCCTCAGATTTTAGACCTCAAAAAAGGGGGAAGGAATCTGATGGACATGGACTGTAGAATCTTGGGGATAATCGCACTACAGCAGAGACGCAATCCTATGTGTACAAGACCCGAGGACTCACCTGCACGTTCCACTGGCAGGACCACATGTGCAGAATCCTCCTCGATTTCTCCAGCTGCAGCCACAGTAATATGAATCATCATAATTCCTTGTATTATTGCATATCGAATAGAAAGTCACCAGTGGAGTAACTTTGCGGAAAATATTGGGGAGCGGAGAGGACATGGCATCTAAATGAAAGGGCCCCTGTCAAATGAGTGGTACAAAATGGTCTGCCACTAAAGCTGGCGTGGAACAAACACCCTTGTGCCCCACAAAAATGACGCCCATGCCAGTCACACAATCGGAAAGTATGTGCCACCAAAAGTCAGCCGCCATTCAATGTAAAAAGGTCAGGCTGCAATCTATGGTGTAAATACATCGGGGTGAAAAAGTCTTAATGCAAGTATGACATAAATAAGAAGGGCGGGTTGCATGTTAAAATTGGGCACCTATTCTCCAGATTTCATTGCGCTTTTGAACAAGGTAATTCGATTGTATCCTCCTGTGTCTTATATATTGTACATTCTGTCAACCAGCAGTGAACATAGTGTGAATTGAAGGAATACATTGCAATGTTCTAGTGAAAAGTGCAATATATAACATCTTTTTGTTCACAGTTTACACAAATTCATTGGTACAGTAACATTGTACTGTCCAAGCGATAAACAAAGATGGACGGTCAACACGTGATTCACAAAATGAAGAGACTGTTCATGGGGCTTGGAAAGGCTTCCAGGATTATCTCCCATCAAGGCTCGTCCGTGTTGACAAACATTTCTGGAGTAAAGGGAACGTGTATGTTACTTTTCTGGTCCCATGATACACGGTTCTGTCTCTTGAAAGAGATTGAACAATGAGGAAAGTTTGAGCAACAACTGAAATGATGGGTGCAATTAGACCAGATGGTGAACACGTGTGTACACTACTGTGTGGCATGGCAGACGGAGAGACAAATGTACTTAGGTTTAGGCCAAACAGAATGAGAATGGGTCCCCCGGCCCGAATAGCTTGTCTAGGCAATATCATCAGCTATACCATGAGGGTGTGCTTCCCATCTCGGCCACCGAACACATTGTTGGTTTGGCCTGTTCGTTTGTTAGAATCATGGAGGTGATTGTTCATTGTGCCACTGAAGCTTTATCTTTGCCACACTCTGAGAAATTTGACGGAAGGGATGGGCTTTTTTTTTGTTGAGTATTGTTTGTACCCAGTGAGGACAAACATGTGGTACTGTTGACGCGATGTCAGGTTACAATCACTGATCGGGGTAAGGAAAAATGTGCTAAGTAGGAAACTGCACAACACACATTGTGGTGGCCCAGAGCATTGGCATATATCCACCAGTATGTGTATTGTTGTGCAATTTGTGCTTGGAGTAAATCCTGGCATCAATGAAGAATATGTTTATTAAGACTGGTGGAATAAGCCATTTTGGCGGGCTCTTCTGTAGCTTTAGTTACTGTGGACATATTCTTTAAAATGGCTCATTTTACTTTTTGGAAATGTTTTTCAATTGCTTCAGACTTGGCTTATTTATGTTTGGTGGAGATTCTAACGCTTCATTGACATTCATAGATCGCTTCGGACAGTCTCACAGTACGCATTTCAGTTTTGTGAAAGTTGCTTTTGAGCTGGAGAAGGCCTTTTTCTCTGGTTATTCTCATACTAATCATGAGACAGGGAGCACAATTGGATGCTGGAACAGTGCTGTGTTTTTTTATTGAAGTACAAGAAGAATTTAAGGGTGTAATCAGTGCTTCATTTGTGGGGGCGCTTGCCAGGGCTCAGCCCCAGCACTTATTTCTGAGCTCCAGCACTTATTCTCTCAGACAAAATCTGATTATGATGGTGTTTAGGAAATTGTATTATTTTAAGTCTCATTCAGAAGTTGTCACATAACAAGGGAAAACTGTGTGCACTGGACGCAGTCTCTTCATCCTGGGCAGATTCATTGTTATTCCTGAACCTAATGACCCAGATGGGCAGGACAGTTGGAAGGTGACAATGCTGGCTGCTCCAATCATCCTGCATGACAATTGTGCATGTCTGCTACTGCAGTGTGGGTTGATAAGAGGATAGTCACCAGCCAGCAGCACCAACACAGGTGCAAGGCCAGGGAAAAGGCCACTGCTTAAGTGGATTGTCTGCCACGAGTGCACACACACATATTTATTTGCAGTGTTTGACAGTCAAGTTCAGCAGTTCAGGAATTATTTTTCTGCATTTGTCAATTAATTTACCATAGGAGGAAAGCATGGTTACTTTGTCTTCCATGGATAGATGGTCAACATGTTTCACAGGACACCTATTGAATCCAAGAAAAATGTTAATGATGAGGTGTTTAAAGAATCACCCAAACATTTGCTTTAAACTAGTATGTTATGTTATTTTATGTTGATTGGTATCTATGAATTGCACATTTGCCATGGGTAGTGCACCCATCACCTACAATAGCCTGTAAGAGTTGCATGTTTTATAAATATGCAAATACTTTGGGGCACTGCCGTGGATGGTTGCACCAGTGGGCCTGGGGTTGCCTGCCTCGATGTGTCCCAGATGTGCTAGAAAATATTTGGACCGTAGCACACATTGGGCCTCATTAGGAGTTTGGAGGTAGCCATGCCAAACCGGGTACCGGGTCCGGGTCCCAAAAATAGGGGATTACCGGGCCATGCCGACTTTAGCGGGCCCGGAAATTCCCATTCTCGGGACCCGGACCTGGTACATCCCCATTTGAGCCCCCATAGGGTTCAATGGGAATGGGGAGGATGCTAACAACGGGCCCGTTGTTAGCATCCTGGACTGCCAGCGGGTCCTGCTCTGCACGTCTGGTCTGGCCAGGCGTCCAGAGCAGGACCCGTAATGTGGCGGCCCGGAATGAAGGGTGCCGGACCCTTACCGGCACCGTTCATTCCGCGGCCGCCTTCCTCGTAATGAGGTCCATTGTTTAACAAATGAAGTACTGGGTGTAATTTACCACTTTAGAGGTTGCATTTTTAGTCTGTGCATTCCACCTAGTTGGTTGCATTTTTAGGTTTGATTACAGAGTGTGTTAGAGGGGACCTTGGGTGAATGACCTGATAAGTGATGCTGAATGAGTGCATCATGGTGAAAGCTCAGTCACAGTGGCAGCCATTTTGTAGACGAAAGTGGAACACTCTAACTGGGCTGTGAGTTGTTGAATTTTGCTTTTAAAAGCTATTTTGCTTCATGTTTATTGGCGCTTTGATCTGTTTTCCAATTTTGTGCTGCTCTACATTGTGTATGCTTTTTGTGTTATTAGTAATAATAATAATGATGACTACGGCTGCCACTGTTCGTGTGACTCAAGAATGCAGCCATGGATGGAGAGGCTCAGGTACAAACCTTTACAATGCCCCCAATCCAAAATGAGCACCAAAATAACAAGCATTGGAAAAGCCAAAATGCCTGGATTTACCCATGTACATGGGACAATTCATATGTAAGGCCTTACAGGCCAAAACATGTATTACAGACTAATGGCTTTCCTATTGCTTGTCATTTGTACAGTACACATTCCCCAAATATTGTTCCACTTCAGCAGATTGTCCCTTTTTCTGAGATTTTTTTACAGGCGTTGCTGCACGTTTTATTGTTTTGCCAGAAAAGCTTTAAGAATCAAAGGTCATTACAAGATTTACCGATGCTTTTAAAAGCACTGGTTCATTGGAGCCTCATCATTACTAATGTTGAGACCCCAGTTTGGCAGGAACCTAGCAAAGCCCTTAGATATAAAGTACTGGTCTGGCTTCGTCAGAAGACTGGCCCAGGGTTCGTCAGAACTGCGGACCTTAAACTCTTTGGGAGGATAACAACTAACCACTGGTGCACCCGGGATAGTAGGGACTGTATACTTGTGGGGTGTGGCAGTAGGAATATCCCACTGTTTTTATCTATGTGTACTGTTTTTCCTATATCCTCATCTGAGGTGAATTTGGTAGTAATTTAGGATGAATAATGAATTAGGAATCCTTCGTTATTTGCTGAATAATTCTTAACTCCTATTTTTGTGTATTTGCCTAGTTAGTGGTTTTGTTTGGTGCTGTGCATTGTTTGTACCATTTGCTTATGTTGCACTCTGAGGCCTATGGCCGTGCAGTGCATTATAAAAAGTAATATAAATAAATAAAGATCTTTCATTCTGTGACAGGTCTTGGCAGCCACCACTATTGTTCTTTCTCCTCGTTGGTGCGTCCTTTCTATTGATAGTTTCCGATGATTCCAGGGTGAGGGAGATGCATACTGCCATGCCTGTGTGTGCGTGTCACAACCTGCATAGCTCCAAAAAAAATCATGTTTCTCCTGGGACGCTCGCTCAGCTTCAAGTTTCTGCGGTTGTGGCGCTTTTTGTCTATTGATTAAAGTAATTGTCATTTGGGGAGTTGCATATGGAAGGAAGTTGTTTGTGCGATCATATTCCAAGATGTATTCTATGCAATGCATTCTGTACCTTTCAGTTATGTCATTGTGGATTGTCGTCCTATTCGAAGATAGCCAGTCTGCCAAATGATGCTGGTCTGCATGTACCCACAATGTTGCCGCCTCCCAGGGGCCCTTTGGTAGGAGGTGGCTGAGGGGCTTGATAGAATTTATTGGCGCAGGAAGGAATTCCCTCGGATGTAGAACTAAGGGCTCAGAAAATGACAGTGCTGTCGAGGCTGATAAACTCTCCTGATGAAATCTTTGAGACCATTGTATCCTGAAAGCAGATTTTTGGAAAGCTGTCCTCTTGTCTATGGCTCGTGACTAGAGTCTCCAAAGAGAACAAAGCCTTTGGAGGGAGGATTCTGAATCTTCATATAGGCACAGGGACTCAAAATATGAGTCACAAGTCGCTGCTCATCCCCTCTTAAATGATTCTCCTTTTTGTAATGAACAGACCCAAAGGTTCAACCTAATTCCATATGGTTCTATAACATCTACCTTCAGGAAAGTTACAATAGACAGTCTCAGAAGTAGAAGGAGACATGTACATTGTATTGCCAATACTGTCTTGCCTTGGGCTGTCTGTCGGTGGGGCCAAGACAGAGGATGCAGTAAACAACCTCTTCATGGCAGCCGATACAATATGACAGCAAGATAGTTCAGCAAGTTCAGCAATCTAGCAGGCATTTGTGATCATCTTGCAGGTCACAGTTTGAACCCATGCAGGCATGATTTTATCTTGCTCAGTGAAAACGCGAAATTGTGCAATGGGACCACAGTTGTTGAAGTGATTGAGATCCACTTGACTGGGCTTTAATCCCAGTATGGATACAACTTCAACCCCTGCCTTGTTACATCAGTGGCATTTCCTTATAGGAATGTGGAACAGTGCTTTGCTCGGTCTAACATAGAAACATATACACTGTTCTCACTTGGTAGTTGCCAAGTGACAACCTTTTGAAGCATGCTTTTCTCAACCTGTTTTGCTAGTGAAGGTTATGCTCTCCACTCCTCTTTTTATGTGCACCAGAAACTTATGGAGTGTACTCCTTTTCCAAAAACTTGAGAAGCCCTTTTGCCGAAGACCAAACATAGTCAGCAAAATATGTTCTGCCAGTGACAAAGTTGCCTGAAAACCAACAAAGGTGATCGGATACCCTTGATCTAGCTTATAAACCTTAACAGAACAAACACCTCAAGTAACAGTGACCAACAATTAATTCAACTATTTTGTGGAATGGGCTTTGTAATTGAAAATGGCACAATCAATTGATATTTATAATGACTTGTAAAGCTCTCAAACGTGAAAGCATACGAGCGCTATGACGGGGAGGGAGTTATGGAAGGGCTGTAACTTTGAGGTCAAAATTAACTCAAGAGAAACTGCTGCAAAAGCAAGGTTTTAAAAATTCTGTAATCTGCCAATGCCACACTCTAGCATAAGTGAAGGAGGAAGCATGTTCCAAATGTTTGCCTCTTGTACAGCAAAAATACTGGCCCCTGCAGAGTTAAGTCTGTGTCTGGGAATCAGCCACTTAATCACTGAGAAGTGACGCGGGCGGTTGGTGGCATGCAACGCCCGTCTCTTCGCTAAGTATATTCTGTAAATCTGTAAATCAATATTCTGCTTTAAAATGGATTATTGCAACTCATTACTTGTAGGTTCACTAACATGGCTCTGCCACGAGACCCAGGTGCGCTTGAATGATACTTCTAGAATTGTTTTGAACTTCCCCTTCTGGCCACATAATACTCCCGCTCTGAGACAACTCCACTGGCTTCACGTTACCGTGAGGATTACTTTTAAAATTGCTAATTTGATGCACAAATGCATGCATGGCAGGGCTCCTTCCTATTTGATTGATTGTTTATATGCACTTACACACAAGTGTTTCAAAGCGCAACCATGCATGGGAGGGGAAGACATAGGTATTCTTTTTATGGATCATTCCTTATCAAACAACTCTGACTGACAGCAACACATCAATCTCACGTAACCATTCATTGTAATGTACAGCGACCACCGACACAGCAGGTAAGTTTATATAGTATTTATTCTTGTGAAGCTATCCACAAACAGACCTACCAGTTTCCCTCTCTCCTTCTGCATCACTCTGCCTCCCTTCATCAAACGCGAGTCACGATCCCCTCTCACCTTCCAGGCTCGTTCTAGAATCTCTCCAGATAATACACAAATGTTCAAGTTATAAAAAAAAAAAAACTTCCTTCTTCATTTGGACTTTACAATAGTCCACCCATTTTCTCTATACCTTTATGAACTTCTGTAACTTCAGTGGGCAGTCCCTAGTTTTATAAACCATCTTTCCAAATGCCATACACCAGTCTGTCCTTTCAAGCAAAAGGATTTTTGTAGTGTTATTCATTTTTATCTTTTACTTATTTTGAATATCTTTATAGCACAGTGTTTACTACCAAGTGTTTCTTGGAAAAAGTGATAAAGACAGGCAGGAAAGAAAAGATACAAGAATGGATAGTGGATATACTGGGAAAAGAGCTAGGACAATGACATGCTGAAACTTCTTCCCGTTTCATGGCTTCGGGTCTCTATCACGAGTTGGGTGGTATCCCGGCTGTCTTACCACCGGGATACCGCCCGGGCTAATAGCATTACTGCCACCCGGTCCAGCGCTGTTAATGCCGGAACAAGGGTTGCGCGGTAATGGGTATTCCCCATTCCTCATTGGGTCCATTGGACAGAAGGAGACATTTTCGGCGCATTTCGTGCGCTAATTGCGCCCGAAAATGGCCGTTAAGTTGGTGCATTTACCCCGAGCTAAATGCTGCCAGACTCGTAATTGGGCGGACCCTTAAATGCGGCGGTAATAGCGTTACCGCCGCATTAAAGGGCTGCCGCTCAACTCGTGATCTGGCCCAATGTCTCGATTATTGCCCATATCTGTAAAGAGAGACACTTCAAATATCAGAGGCTACAGCATCTCACCAGATCCACAGGAGAGTCATTTTAAGGTCCAATTATCCAATCAACTCAAGAATCCAGACATCCAGTCCTCATGACAGGTTTGCCGGTCCGGAAACAAGAGTGCAGGTAAGCTCACCGGCTCCCTTGTTTCCGGACCGCCAAACTATGTGTTTGTCTACAGTGACCGCTATGCCCGACAAATCTGACCCTGCCTGGCACAGCTGTCACAGTAGGCAAAGCCGTCACGGAAGCACCGGCACTGTTAGTGCCGGTGCTTCCTTGTCCCCACTCCGATAGAGTCCTACTTGACTCTATGGGAATGGGGATTAACACATTTACCGGCACCTGACTTCGCGGCCTCCGGACTCATAATGTGCCGGACGCACCGGCAAGTCAGGCGCCAGTAAATTTTACGGGTCCGGCGGCAACCCGCTGGCAGCACAGGAAGGGTTACCACTGGACTCGTCATGAGGCCCATAGCGTCCATTATATCAGACAAACACCTCGTGACTCAAGTGCATTCTCTGATCATGTAGAAGACAGATCCTGTCTCACATCTCAAACATGCTGCCATGACACATTTCTGGAGGACACATGAGCCCACTGGTCCAGCTGTAACGGGGCCTTTTGAGAATGAGCAAAGTACCTTGAACAGGTAGAAGTAAACCTGCTTTGTGTCTGCATCCTCTTCCTTGTGTACACACGTGTAAAGGTATTCCACGTCCAGCACGATGCCCAACAGCCTGTTCATCTCCTCTTCTGACACGTTCTCCAGGTGAGAGACATGGGAAGCTGCAGACAAATTCACACAAAACATTATTTGTGGGATGTGGTGTGGGGAAGTGTAAATATTGGCACAGAGCTGCAAACATTCTTTGTTCTGTTTTTAGATGTAATCAAACATGACGGTTGCAAATAAACAATAATAATGTCACAGATACAGTAGTGACTATTGCAATTCGAATCTACAGTCACATTTCCTCCATACCTCCGGGACACATGTCCTGTAGGGAACAAAATTGCAGCATTTCTGCAGCAATAACCGGCATTTGCACAGCAATAACCAGAGATAACCCTCAATAATTTGTAACAGAGCCATGGCCCAATAGAAGGGAGCAAGACCCGCCCTCCTGCACTTGATCTGTTAGTCCTTTCCCATGCCAAATCTAACTGATATCTAAATTAACTGGGGATGGAGGGAGGGTATGTGGAGAAAAGGAAATGTGGATTCAGAGTGCATTGGTCACTAGCGTGTGTAACCTTTGCATATGCCTTGATCCCATCTCTTTTCCTACATAATTAAAGGAGATTTTATAACACAGCTTGTAGTTTGGAGGATGGGCGGTAATCTCTTCAATAAAGCAAACAGAGTTCACAGAACATTCTGACCAAACTGGACATCATCCTGAAGCTAAAATCGATGCTTAACGAACAGATAGATGCCCCAGTAACTGCCTTCTCTATAGCCTCTATTGAAACATGCCTCTGAAAAGCCACTGAGGATTCTGTGGCTCTGTTTGTATGGAAAACCGGCCCCCTATGGGCTGTAAACTTCTGGACCTTCTATACAGTATGAAAGAAACAGTTCCATGTCATTTCATCGCGGGATTAACCATTGCTGGGTTTTTCTCAGCGGAAATTCCATCGAAAAAACTCATTGACTTTTTTATTTTTTTATTTTTGGGGGGTTCCTCCACCAACCCCCCAACCCCTTTAGTGTTTTTATAGACACGAATACAACCCCACTGATATATATTTGTAGCCCCCCAAAAATTCGATGAGTCTTTTTTTCGATAGAATTTCCGTGGAGCCCAGCGAGGGTTAAACCCGCGATGAAAGGACGCCGTACCCAAGAAACAATCGGTTGGATTACAGAAGACTTTGCGACATGTGATCTAGAGCTTGTCTGATTGACTAAACTTGATTCTGGATTCTGTTGACAAAGAACTTGAGCACCCAGTGGATGTTCAAGGTGGGAAGAGTTCTTTCTGAATTGGATGTATGATTTGGAAGACAAAGGGCTAGTCATATTTCCTGATTTCTTGAAAAGATGAGTGAACATTCAACAAAATAAGTGTGAACACAGAGCATAATCTCTTTTTTTATTTTAATTTTTTACAAATGTTTGTGTATGGCTCAGTAAAAGATAAGGCTTGCATTTCACTGACCCTTCTGGTCAAGTTCCAGGTAATGACCTACGCCCACTGTGTAGTGAGAGATGCTGAGGGTAGGGGGCGAGGGGAGGAGGCTTGGAGATGGGAGAGGAAGTCTCTCTAACCACCTTGGACTAAGAACTTTTGATGCTCTACTGCTGTGCCTTATGGACAAAAGGGGATTTATATGGGAGTTGGGGGGGGGGGGTTGGGAAGGAAACAGGGAAGAAGTTGGTTGAGTTATGTTTCCTGGGGGAAGACGCGGGGGGGGGGGGATCCTTTGGGGCTGGGAAGATTGGGTGGGGGAGTTGAGAGTTGTTATTTGTAAAAATGCCAATAAAGTGTTCTTTTAAAAATAAAAAAAAATAAAAAAAAGTTCCAGCAACCAAAATTAAGATTTTTCAGGGGTCAGGTGAAGGCCTGTTGTTGTAGTTTCAAAGGGCTTGTAGGCAATAGCCATAGGGATTCATATGTCATGTTCCCAAAATTAGATTACTCTAACTACTACTAAAAAAGGTTGTATATCAAAATGCATACATCATATATTGGAGAGGATTAAGAGAAGATATTTAATATGTATATGGATTGGAATCAGTAATTGTAAACGTTTTTGAGAATTCTGATTAATGTTCTTTGATTTTAGAGATAGGGTGGTGGCAGCTATTATTTAGTCGTGGCTTCACCAAGGGTGCAAGCAGTTGTACTGCACTGGAAACACAATGGACCTTTTTGGTGAACACTGGTTTATCAATTTATTTTTTGGTAAGTCCTACATTTTGTTTCAGGGGCTTCCTTTGTTCATGGGAACCATGAGGCAGGCCCAAAATAACAGCTGTGCACACCAAGGCTCTTTGTGAGCCCAGCCATGTAGTTTATATAATAAGTTGAACTGTTGTAGACATGATGTTCCTCACCCTGGGCAGGCCGTATCACATCCTGATGTAGTGGTCTGGGTTGAGTGACAAATTTAGAGGCCAACCAGATTGGCTAGCTGCCTAAACCTTTGTTTTTAGACCCATAATGTGATTGGTGGACTTGCTTAAGTCAGCTGTTATAATCTTGGGTTGTGGTTGTTTCTACTGTGTATTGGTATCCTCCTGCCGAGTTTGGCGGACCCGGTAATTGCCCATTCGCAGGTGCCGGTAGTAAGGGACTCCCCATCCCCATTCGGCCCCATAGGGCTGAATGGGAATGGGGAAGGTGCTACGATACCGGCGATACCATCATGTTCTGCTCGCGGGTGCCGGTACGGCCACCAGGTCGGACCTGATGGCTGCAAGGGCACCCACGAGCAGAACGCCTAGCATGGCGGTACGCTAGCAACGGTGTTGGTAGTGATACCAGCGCCGTTGTTGTCGTACCGCCATACTTGCAATGAGGCCCACTGTCCTGCCATCTTCCTAAACCCACAGGTTATTTCACTGGAAACAAGGTGGTTATAAGGTGGCAAGTGGTACAGCTAGTGCTGCTGTGGAGGGGGCAGAAGGATGCACAGCCACTGCCCCCAGGACGTACATCCACATTCACATCCAAGGCGGTCCTTGCTCGAGGCAGGACTAGGCAGAACGGTCCTGAAGGGGGTTGCAGGCTGGGCGGTGCAAAAAGAGAGGCTGAAAGGAGCCAGCTGGAGGAAAGGGCCTGGCTGGAAGGTGCAAGGCCGCTTGCATGGCAGGTGGAGTGAGCACAGCTGTTGGCCGGCGGCTGGGGACTAAGCAGGACGGTCCCAAGTAGCTTTCAGGTTAGCCGGTGCAAGGCGGTGCAAGTTTGCTGTGCCACCAAGGAAGCAGGAATGTTGTGTTGTAGCCATTTTTTGTTTAGGCAGGATGGGTTTATTAAGCATGCATTAGAGTAATTGCGGGGAACTTGGACATGTTGTTGCGGGGAAGGTATATCGTGCTCATTTTGTCTCTTATTGGAGGAAATAGTGTATTTTCTTTCAAAGAGGGAGGGGTGGATCTTCGGGTGCAGGGCATGCCCTAGTCATTCTGTACATTGGGGATATGTTATTGCTATTTCCCTGGGACATTTGTGGACATGTGGGTGTGGGAAGCTGGTTGAGATCCTAAAATGTTCTTTTCTGTCCTAAAATGTTCTTTCCATCTGTTTGGTATTCATCATATTATATGTGTTGCCTTGTAACCGTTGCCCGTAGGGGGTGTATTCTATAAAGTATTTGGGTTATGTTGGTAGTATGGTTTTGCAGAATGGCAGGGCGGGTTCTTGGACCATGGTGTTTGTTGACTGTTGGTACAAACAGAAAGGCAGCAGGCAGCTGAAAATGGCTGTCGGAAACAAGGCTCCCACTCGCCAGTCATCGAAGTGGGGGAAAATATGTAACCTCTGCCTCTGAGTTAAGAGACTATCATTGTAAAAAGAAACGGGCTGTACAGAGGCCAAAGGTTACAACTCTGTATTGGTATGGGTTGTCGGGCATGTGGCACTAACTTGTGGCAATTTGGACAGCAGTCAGTTGGAGCCACTGGATTCCTGCACACGGATTTGACAGAATCCCCTGACTGACATCTTCAGAAAACCTTCACTTTAAAAAGCCGTGCCACTGAGCAGCATCATGTACTGCAGTGGCTGCAAGACAGTTTGGGCACCTGGGAGACCCTTGATCCCTGCCCTAGGTCTTGGCAGGACCGCTTGACTGACGTATTCACTCTATAAAGCAGGGCATTTCATGCCAGTGATCACGGCAGTAACTGGGAATGTGGTCCGTTCTGTGTTGTTAAGACCAGGAGTGTCCAGCCAGCCTCAGCCCCATCATTGTTTCTCCTCCGCTTGATTGAATAGAGGCAATACTAGAGATTGCTGCAATTCACGGCTCATGGATTCTGGAGTATCACGGCTGAACTGGGAGCTGCCTGCACTTGTATGTTACATTGATTTTAGACTGTTTTGAAACTGTTATAGTCCTGAGATATGAGACGGTTTGCCTGGCCTATTGTACATTATGAGCTGGAAGAGTAGGGGTTTTAGGCAACTGCTTATCTTCAAGTTCACTTCAATGTCTAATGACAATGATATCGATCTTTGTTCAAATGATTTGACCTGCATGTTGACAGTCGGATGACTGAGGGCTTACTCTGATTCGGAGCCCAATAGCTTTGCTATTTTCTCCTATTACTCCTTAGCTGTAAAGACTTGTATTGTATTGTTTATTTATTTATAGAGCGCACCTGGCCGTAAAGCAACTGGGCGCTTGCAAGAAATAAAAACTTGGGTTACAGGTACAAGAATATCATACATTTCTTATATTACAGGATCATATTTCAGGCATTTCTAATGTTACAATGTCACATGACTAGCAGTGTCACATGACTTACAAGTAAGATATGTTACAGTTTCGGATATCTACATTAAATGTACATAATAATTAGGTACAGTTGAGGCATTTAACAGTCGTTTATTCATCATTGTTAATTGCTGCATACTTTACATTTTGGCAGTCCTGCTGTGGCCAAATGCCTACTTTTATTATTCTCCTTATTTCGACTGCTGGTTGTCACTTGTGACTCTAGTAAGCTTCTCATAAGTGTCTGTGGGTCTTCAAGCCTGAAGCCCCTCCCCGTGCTTGCCAGCTAATGCTGGTTTAAATGATTACTGCATACTGGGCTTTGCTAAACTGGGTGACCTGTGACACTGAAGGTATGGAGCCTGTCTCTTTTGTGCACCCTTACAAATGTATTGGCTGACTTTGAAGCTGACCACAAAGTGCATTTGTCAGGTGGGCGATGGAAGCCTATCTGGCTTGGGGTGCATCAGTCACCTGCTTAACCCGACAATCAGCAATTAACCATTAGGTAAGCAGCTGCCAATTCAGCATTTAATCATTACGTTCTGAGCTGGAGGTCAACATTTATTAATCAGTTAGAATGTCAGGTTTCCCCTCGGCCTTGGGGCTGTGATGAATTCCCACCACATCCCCTATTAATACACAAAGGTAGAGGGCCGCTAGGGAGAAAGCTGGACCGGCCACTAATGTTTTGTTTCTCCCAGAGAATGGCCGCGGCGGAATCCTGCTGGCCCGCTATGCCTCTCGAGGTATGGCATCCCTTGGGCTCACTAACGGAGACATGGAAGGGACACAATGCACCCACATCTGATGTGGAAATCTTTAGCATCCATGCTGTGCCCAAGTTACATTCTCAGGTGACTGTTCAGGCTCTATGGTTGTTGTTAAGACTTCCTTGGGGAGAAGAAAATAGTTTTTACTCCTACTACAAACTCAAAGTCCTTTCAGACTCCCACAGAGAAAGAGGTAAGAAGCAAACACAGAACCGCAGAACTGCTGCATCCGTGAAACACCATTGAAGCAGAACTTCAGCTGAGTGTGGAAGAGAGTGGAGGACCCAGCTTCCGAAATTCCCCTGTCCCAACAAAAAGGAGAAGGCAGTGAAGAAGCGAAGCAGCGCAGTCCCACGTTTTGCATACAAGGTTAATCCAAGATGGCTTTGACCTTCTTGCCTACTTCGAAAGCCTTGCTACTACATAAAATATGTTATCAGGAAAATCCCATAGTTAGCAAATAGCAACACAACCCTAATTTCAGGGGGGGAAAGGTGAGAAGAATATCTAGAAAGTCCCACAAATTCCACTAGGGACTAAACTATGGAATGAGACGGGGGAAGGACAGAGGATTTCAACAAAGTATAAAAAGGGGCAAGAAAGGCCCAGTAACAGAGAGAATCTTGGTGGGCATACATCCTGGTGTCCTAGCATACTTAAAAAAAAAGGAAGACAGAAGAAAGGAGAGTTTCCTGACATCAAAGAACCCTTGTCACAAGGTTAGACAGTGGTACATGCCACATCTAGAAAACAGAAAGGCTGGCACCTGCTGGGAAATATACGTCAGACTATGAAGTCTCCTCAGAAAATAGGGGCCTAGCAGGAAACCCGGGACAGGACCCACATGCCTCACCTATATGGGACTACGGGGTGAGAAGCCATACCCTCCACCTGTGACCCTAAAGTCAGAGACTGGCCAGGGCAGGAGGCCAAGTACAGTATCACCTGCTTGACGAGAACCCTGAGTAGGGCAGGAGAAATATATCTCACAACCTGCAGATGGTAGGAACGTTCCAGGCAGGGCCCACCACATTTTAGGAAGAAATGAAGAATAGCTTCAAGGCAGAGAGCTCTCTAGAAATAATCACAACCCGAGTTTGACACAAGACTGCGT
The DNA here is from genome assembly GCF_040938575.1 of Ambystoma mexicanum. Classification (NCBI taxonomy): domain Eukaryota; kingdom Metazoa; phylum Chordata; class Amphibia; order Caudata; family Ambystomatidae; genus Ambystoma; species Ambystoma mexicanum. Next base: position 1,391,637,292 of record NC_090924.1, read on the forward strand.
TAGCTGAGTATCGTATGGAATTATTACACATGCAGACAGAAAGAAAGAAATGCGAAGTGACTAAGATACCTCCTGGACAGGGACTTACTGAAAAGAGAGAAAGACATGGGCAGACGTACCTCAGGATTCTCTCAGAGGTCCGAGAGACAGCAATGCACTGACATGGATCCTAGGGGACAGCTTCCTATCAAAACAGCGACGGAAGCCCAGGGATGTAGAAATGTCCACATTAAAGTCACAGCAGACACCTGGAAAAGGACTTAAGCACGGACCCAGAACAGAGAGACTTGGAGAACGGCCAGACTGAGGACGAGCCTTGAGAGCCTTTCTACAGATACTGTTTGAAGTATGATTGTTTAGGGATGGGCTATTAATGACAGGTAATTGTATTGGGGAAGCCTTGAGTCAGGACTGCTTAAGAACAGGTTGTGATTTCCATTGGCCACCATTGGGAAACTTTTGGATTCAGAATATATGTCCACACTAGCGGCACAGACAGTTAGGCCTTGATTTAAAAAAGATGGGAGAGAAGCCTTACACACATTTCCACCTTAATTGTCCTGACATCCACCTTATGTCTTAGGATGTATGTTCACAGACTAGGTAGTCGTTAACCCAAATCTACTCTCAATAAGGAGGTGCTAATAAATATACTCTGAATCACAAATTGTCTCACTGTTCAGTCTACTACAGACCGACACACATTTAGCCGATTAGGCATCTCTCTGTTTTTATTTTATACATTTTATTTTATATTTTATATAGATTTTTTCAATGATCATTGTATGGAAAATTGTACTGTATAAAATATCGTATTTTATCAGTATAGTTAGTTTTGAACTAAATTAGACACACACACACACACTTTGCGTGCATTTCCAGCACAGTTCGAGAAATGCAGGGCTGGCAGTGGTGGCAAGTGCCAAGTTCATGTTTGTTTCTGTTATAGGACACTGACTTTATATGGCTAAATATGAAGCTTGGCGCTCTCTCGGGGATATAATAGCACCCATTCCGGAAGCAATCCACTTGATTAACGAAAGTGAGGTCCTGCTTACTGACATCCCTGGCAGAGTGAAGAACATTACACGTGAGTCTATTGCAAAACCTAGGCCTGGCCCTAAGGTTAAAAGATCAAGGGAGGAAGACAGTAGACAGTAGATATTTTTGTGCCTCATGTAATGTGCAGTTATATGCTCTTCAATAAATGCTCTTTTTAATTGAAACAATGTATAATTTATGAGAGGGAATAATAATTCGTTATTTTACCCGGCAGGCAATCCCGGTAGGAACTATGTTTGACTTGTGGGGGGAATCTGGTCAAACTCTCTAATCTCCTTCCAAGCCAGTTGGTTCAAGGCCACAAACATTATTTTCCAGTCTTAAAATTGCAGATGCTATTTCTTTACCTACAGGCCAATGTGATAAAAAAAGGACATTAAACCAGTAATATGTAATAATTAATGCAGCTAATTCTTCTTGGTTAGTTAGTCTTTGATGTCAAGTCATTAAGTATTTCTCTCTTTCTCAACTAGGTTCACTTCCAGGGGATGGGCACTTGGGCTCTCAGTCAGGTTGTTCACGACTCACAATGTTGTTGTTCTTCACTTTATTAGGTTATATGTCTCCTCTCTCAAGAGGTGCTGGAGTTTTGGAATTCAATTCCCCAAATGCATTTTTCTTTCACTTTCATCGGTTTGAGTTCAGAGCCTCTCCTTCAGATTTACTGCGGATGTGCACTTTAATTCCCACAATACAGTCATCTTACTTTTGAAAATGTAGTTGGTGGATCCTGTAATTGAAATTCCAGAGAGTGTATATAATTAATCCTCTTGTATCCAGGCCATCAGGCCACTAGTTTGTCATCACTGTTTGTAAACAGAACTAGGAACTGCTCTCATAAAGTAAATGTATGTAGCCATGTGATTTGTTCTATTAGGTCTCTTCTTGTGTTTTTCTAGGTGATCTTTTACTACGGAACACACCAGGCTCAAACGCACTTTGGTGTTTTTCACAAACTGTGTTACATTTAAATTAGATTGTCCATGGCCTTCTCATTTTTCATGAATTCAATCCAGCACATCGCTTGGGATTGTTTCATAAACAAGTCAAAAAGGGGGAAACCCTGTCAAAGCCTGAGGGGTAATTGTGTGACCCGGTCACATCAGTCCTTATGGACTACCTTACATTACAGATATTTCAGTGTTTTTAACCTTCTGAGTAAGAAATATATACACCTGAGGGTGTGAAATGAGGTTAGAATCATTTTGATATTCATGAATTCTTTCAAGTCTTCTATGGCCTTTGACAAACAGCATTCATTGATCTGTTAGGATATTCAGAGAAAAGCCTATTCATGTGAAGCCGGAAATGGCCACATTTAAGATATGTGTGTGGGGTTGGTCCACAATGGAAATTATTTCAGATAGCACCTAACATAATTCAAGATGGCCGCAATACATTGAAACCTACTTATGGACAGTTCAAGTGTTCCCATAACATCTTTAGCAATTCTTTAAAACAGAATCTTAATGATAGACTGTAGCTGTAAAAAGTGGTTTTGTGGCATCCTTGTGGCTTGCCTGTTGACATATCTCACAGCTATGGCAATACTTATTGCTGCTGTGGATGTGAAGCTGCAAAAGCCTAATAACAAAAAAAGTCTTGTGTTTTGGCAACACCCAAATGATTAGGATGAAATGGATGTGTGCTAAAATCCAGGCTCCTGAAACAGCCTGCGGAGTTCGCAACTGAAGTCTAAGTTGGTCATCACTTCTTAGTCCTGGTTTTTCAGGTACAACTGCTTGGTTTGTAACGAACATTTCTTCATATGAAGTCCTTCGATCAAGTGCCTTTCTCAGCAAATGTTCTTCACACCGGGCTCTTGCAAAGTCTGGCAACAAGGGCAAGTATGTTGATTTGAGGTCTGGGTAGGCCCCATATACTGCGAGTCCGGATCTCTCACGCGGAGCAGAGCTATCTGAATGCTTGCTGGAAACCAAAGGCCTGTTTTCCTGCTAAGTAGCTTCTGAGCTGTTAATTTTATCAGCCTTGGTTGATTGATCAACTTACATAAAAGTTGTTCCCACTTGTCTCCATGGTGCACGTCAATGAATAGTTCTCCAAACTTGAATATTGCAAATCCTACGTTTCCTTGAAAGTTCTCGTTAGGATGTGGCAAAGTTCTTCAAGGCTTAATCCCGACTGTGGTGCAACTCTCCTATTGTACCCTGGCTGAAAACCTATTTGCAAATGAGTTTGTAACAGTGCTTGGCCTTTCGCTGACATCATGTTAACATAAGCACTGTAACAGCTCTAGCCACACAGTTCCCATTCAGCCTAAAGTTGATGTCATGGGGTGTACATTTAATAAAATTCAGTATTATGCCAGAACTATCTGGCATAGTTTTAGAGTCTTTTCTTAACCATGTTCTATTTGAGCGTGTTGGACTTTGCCTATGGTCCATGTTGCAACCCAGTCTGGCACCATATGTTGCGATGCAATAAATGATGACTTTACACCAGGCATTCATTTGAATTATTGAATACAATAATTTTTGGTAATGTGCTCGAGTTTGATCAAATTGGCCTTGGCCGTGACCATGATTTATGGTATTTCTCTCTTTCTGAACTAGGATCAGTTTCTAGGTACAGGTAGTTCGGTTCACCATCTGGTTCTTCAGTAATCTGGGATTTGAGGTTTCACTTTTCACAGTGCAATACATTTTTACTTTCTTGAAATAGATAGCTCCTCCATCAAAGATTGAGGTGCGGGGCTTCAATACCCCCAAAAGAATATTGTTCACTTCCTCTTCAGAAGTATTGGGAAGATGGACTTAAGCTCCCACAATGCAATACTTCTTCTCCCTATGCAATTTTGTATCGGGGAGGGGAGAGAGTTTTGCTTTTGTCGCTTGGCTCCGTGAGCACAGCCGTACAGCACTAGCTTCCTCCACGTACAGCTCACCGGCATGAGATGCCTTCCAAGTTCCACCATGACCAACCTCACCATTCTGGCTATCACTGCTACTTATCCTCCAATGGTGCCACTTGTCTGGTCGCATGGGTATAAGGTTGTAAATAAATTCTCAGTCTCTTAATGTTCCTTTACTAACTGCTTTACTCTAGCTTCTCTGCGGTTGCGATCACACCGCACTCAGCAAAAAGAATAAAAAGCAAGAGAGACTTAGACATATTTCGCTAAGGAAGAACCGTCCATCCTTTTCGAGGTGATTATTTCAACATAATGATCTGTTTTCATTCAATAAGTTTGTTCATTTGTTTTCCATGGCAAGTTAATTTGTTCAGGCATCTTAATAAAACAGGAAAGATGAGAGGGACAGAAAAAAAAGAAAAAAAGAAATACATAATTTTATAGAAAAAAGTGTTATCAGATTATTTAAAAATAAATGTATAATTTAAAACTCTATACACTATAAAGATAAATATAGCAAGAAGGATAATATTTCGATCAGGGTACCATGCATACCTCCCATTTAGGTGTATACTTTGGTGGAAATGATGATACTCTCTGGCCTGCATACAGTATTACTAATTATTATGATATATTTGTATAGTACAAGTCTAGCTTGAGAGCAGTGTATGCTGTACATGTCATAGAGCAATTGCATGCTCAGCATTCATTCAGTACCGGTACAGCACAAAGACTCTTGCCCGCATTTATTTTCAGGGTTTTTAACATATTGGTAAGATTGAGGGGAAGCCACATTGTTGAGTTGTGAACTGCCCTTGTGCCCAACAGAGTTCAGCAGGCATCAGAGCGGCTGTCAGCACAGACACAACATAAGTCATTGAGTGACTCACTTAAGGTGTAGTTGGTGGCAAATTGGATTTTTGTGAACGTAAAACTGGACAAGCAGTGTATGAAACCTCTCTTTGCACATTGAAATGGAAAGCGTGCACCCAAGGCACAGGCTCTCCAGACTGTATTTTTGGCAAAAAATGTATTACTGGTTGAACTCTTACCCTGAAAATAGGACTAAAGCAGTTTGTCATTTAAAAAGCGCAAGTTGTCACTAAGGCATCTTCCTAATATGTGGAAACAAAGTATGTGAAGTGACCAATGACCACTAAGCAATATGGCCGAGGATGAAGATCCGTTGCATCTGAAGTATAGCTCTAAAACAAGAGCTCGTGAAGTAAGACTGAGAATGATGTAAGGGTGTTTTTGACAGGAACAATGGTGACTGCACTCGCTCCAGAAGGAATCTTGGGCCAATTATCGGTGGCATAGTTCAAACAAGAATTAGCAAATCCAAAAGCGTTGACTCTTTAAAGGCATTGTATGCCAATCCGTGGGCGCATTTGCATATACTACGTGTGGATATATGTACAGTGAGTAGGCTTATTTGCAGTGTGGGCATGTGCGCATTTTGTGGGTGCATGTGCAGTATAAGAATAAGAAATAGCCTCAAGTGATCCATTAACACCACCATAGTCCCCGTTTAGTCACCATTCATGAGTTCTGCATTACATCTACACCTGCTGCAATAATATCACAAGTGCAGCTTCAAATGCACCACTAACGGAATCACGTGCCTGTGTAATCACCTTATTTAAGGTACAGCTCCAGATGTCAAAGTGGAGCTTGCAGATTCAAATGCACCACTAACAGCATCACATGCCTGTGTAACTAATGCACCACTAACAGCATCACATGCCTGTGTAACTAATGCACCACTAACAGCATCACATGCCTGTGTAACCATCTTATGTAAGGTACAGCACCACATGTCAAAGTGGAGCGTGCAGCTTCAAATGCACCACTAACGGCATCACATGCCTGTGTAATCACCTTATGTAAGGTACAGCTCCACATGTCAAAGTGGAGCTTGCAGATTCAAATGCACCACTAACAGCATCACATGCCCGTGTAACTAATGCACCACTAACAGCATCACATTCCTGTGTAACTAATGCACCACTAACAGCATCACATGCCTGTGTAACCATCTTATGTAAGGTACAGCCCCACATGTCAAAGTGGAGTGTGCAGCTTCAAATGCACCACTAACGGAATCACATGCCTGTGTAATCGTCTTATGTAAGGTACAGCCCCACATGTGTAAGTGGAGAGTGCAGCTTCAAATGCACCACTAATGGCATCACGTGCCTGTGTAATCATCTTATGTAAGGTACAGCTCCACATGTCAAAGTGGAGTGTGCAGCTTCAAATGAACCACTAACGGAATCACGTGCCTGTGTAATCACCTTATGTAAGGTACAGCTCCACATGTCAAAGTGGAGCGTGCAGATTCAAAGGCACCACTAACAGCATCACATGCCTGTGTAATCATCTTATGTAAGGAACAAGTTACTTACCTGTAACTGTTGTTCTCCAGCATGGGTCTGGCATGGATTCACATGCTCATGAATATTCCCCGTCGTCAGGCCGGGAATTCTCGGTATAGAAAAAAATCAGTATCAGTTTTGTTTCTGATCTGTCTTTCTTAGTAGTAACACATCACTGGTCTCTGGGTCATACTGCTCCCCAGCCAATGACTGCCCTCTCCCTAAGCCCCGCCTCCGGCAGCCATCCTCAGATTTGGTAGCACGCAAAGTGGCAGTATGACCAAGTGAAGAGCCGCAGAGGGGTAGGCGGGAGGGTTCGCATGTGAATCCATGCCAGACCCATGCTGGAGAACAACAGTTACAGGTAAGTAACTTGTTCCTTCTCCAGCATGGGGTCTGGCATGGATTCACATGCTCATGAATAAGAGAATACATAGCAGTACACACATGCACAACCACGGGAGGTGGCAACAGGCTCAACATTAAGCAATACAGCAACTCAACATTAAGCAACTCTTACCTCTTCACCAGGCTCACCTTAGGCGAACAGGTTGCGCAGCACTGCTTGGCCGACCCTGGACTCCTCCCTGGAGTCCCGATCGACGCAGTAGGATCTTGTGAAGGTGTGCGTCGACCTCCACGTCGCAGCCCTGCAGATGTCCAGCAGGGGCACACCAGACAGGAACGCCGTGGTAGCAGCGATCGCTCTGGTCGAATGGGCTCTCGGACGGCCGGGCAGCTGTCGGTTTGCCAACCACTGACAGTGCATGATGCAGCCGGAGAGCCATCTGGAAATGGAAGTCTACGAGAGAGCCTTCCCTTGATTCACAATCCCAAAGTTCACAAACAGCTGTGACGTCTTCCGAAAACTCTTCGTGCGGTCCACGTAGAACTTCAGCGCTCTAGCTACATCCAGCGAGTGCAAAGTCCTCTCGGCCGGCGACGAAGGCGATGGGAAGAAAACTGGCAACACCAAGGGCTCGTTGAGGTGGAAGTCCGACGGCACCTTGGACATTAAGGATGGGTGTGTCCTCAGCACCACCCTCGTGTCATGAAAAGTCAAGTATGGAGGATTGCATGATAGGGCCTGGATCTCTTCCACTCGGCGTGCGGAGGTGATGGCCACGAGGAAAGCTGTCTTCCATGACAGGAACTTCAAAGGCGCCGAATGCATAGGCTCGAATGGGGCCCCCATGAGCTTGGTCAGCACCACATTAAGCTCCCACGCCGGGGCAGGAGCCTTCACCGGCGGGAATGATCGGAATAGTCCCTTCATGAATTCTTTCACCAGGCGATGAGACCACAAGGACGCCCGTCCCGTCGTCCTGGTATATCGGGAGATTGCAGCCAGATGTATTTTGATGGAGGCGTGAGCCAGTCCAGCTTTGGCCAGCGACAGAAGGTACGGCAGTACTTGAGGGGCCGTAATCCGCAGAGGGTTAATCTTCTGTGCACGGCACCAGACAGAGAACCTATTCCATTTATGTCCGTAGCACATGAGAGTTGAGGACGCCATGGCCTTTGCAAGAACCTCTCTGCAGTCGGCCGGGATGTCGTACCCTCCAAACTCTAGTGCTGCAGGAGCCAGGCCTGCAAGTTCAGCGACTCCGGGTTGTGGTGAAGAATGGCACCTCCTTGTCTGGAGAGAAGGTCTGCGTCCGTCGGCAGCTTGACTGGTGGGGACGTTGACAAGTCCAGAAGGTCCGGGAACCAGATCTGTCTTGGCCACGTCGGTGCGACGAGGATCATCCTGCACCGGGACCTCTTGAGCTGGTTGATGAGCCGGAGCAGCAACGGCAGCGGAGGGAACGCATAAAGAAATAGGCCGTCCCAGGGGAACGAGAAAGCATCGCCCATGCTCCTTGGCTGGGGGAACCTGCTGGCGAACCTCCGGCACTTGGAATTCGTCGCCGTCACGAAGAGATCAATTTGGGGTTCGCCCCATCGTCGGAAGAGTCGATCCACTTGATCCTGGCGTAGTTCCCACTCGTGGCACGAGCGCAGCTCCCTGCTGAGTGAGTCGGCGATCGTGTTTTTTATTCCTGCCAGATGATGAGGCACCAGAAACATCCCTTGGGCGACGACCCAATGCCACAGATCTTGGGCTTCCTTGGATAGGGCCGGGGACCTGGTTCCGCCCTGCTTCCGGATGTAGAACATCGTGGCGGTGTTGTCGGTGAAGATCCTCACCACCTTGCCCTTGAGGGACGGAAGAAAAGACCTGAGGGCCCAGAACACCGCGCGGAGCTCCAAGATGTTGATGTGGAGAGACTTCTCCTCCGGGAGCCAAAGGCCTCTCGCGTGAAGATCTCCGGAGTGTGCTCCCCAACCTTTCAGGGAGGCGTCCGTCGTCACCGTCACCTGGTGAGCTGGGGTCTGGAAGTCCGTGCCCGCCGACAGATGGGAGCGGGTACCCCACCACCGGATCGCCTGACGGAACTTCTCGTTGAGAGGGATCCTGTCCTCGAAGCTGCCCGTCGACTGGATCCAGCGGGCGTTGAGGAACTCTTGTAAGGGTCTCATCCAAAGCCTGCAAAGGCGCACCAGATAAATGCAGGAGGACATCATCCCGAGGAGGGACTTGATAGATCTTACCCTGGCCATGTCCGTGGCCAGCAGACGCTGCACCTTGCCCAGAATGGTCCTGGTCCTTTCCTCCGACGGCGAGGCCAGCCGCGCCACTGTGTCTAGCTTGGCTCCTAGAAACAGGGCGTCTTGCGACGGAACCAGGTGGGATTTTGGAAAGTTGATGGAGAATCCCAGGTCTGTGAGCAGCTGGACGGTCTTCGCAGTGTGCTCCACGGCGAGCTCCCTTGTCCTTGCCCGGATGAGCCAGTCGTCCAGGTAGGGGTAGACGTGGATCCCCTGTAGGCGCAGCCACGCTGCCACCGGTGCGAGGCACTTGGTGAACACCCTGGGTGCCGACGTTAATCCGAACGGGAGGGCCTTGAACTGGTAGTGCCGCCCTTGGACCACGAACCTGAGAAACATTCGGTGTCTTTTTAGAATGGGGATGTGGAAGTACGCATCCTCCAAGTCCAACAACGACAGGAAATCGCCCTCCTCCAGCTGCCCCAGCACATGCTGGAGGGTGACCATACGGAACTTCTGTACCTTGATGAACTTGTTCCTTCGTCGTAGGTCCAGGATGGGGCGCCATCCTCCTGTCTTCTTTTTTACGAGGAAGTACCTTGAGTAAACTCTGGAGCCCCGAAGCCTCTTTGGGACGAGCTCGATGGCACCCTTCTTGAGCATCGCCCTTACTTCCAACAGTAGTTGAGGGATGTGATTTTCCTTCCTGGCCACGGGTGGAACGCGAGGGCACTTCTTCTGAAACTCGAGGGCGTGCCCTTGGGCCAGGGCGTCCAGCACCCAACGGTCGGTGGAGATGGTGCTTCAAATGCACCACTAATAGAATCACATGCCTGTGTAATCATCTTATGTAAGGTACAGCTCCACATGTCAAAGTGCAGCGTGCAGCTTCAAATGCACCACTAATAGAATCACATGCCTGTGTAATCATCTTATGTACAGTTCCACACGTCAAAGTGGATAGTGCAGCTTCAAATGCACCACTAATGGAATCACATGCCTGTGTAATCATCTTATGTAAGGTACAGCTCCAGATGTCAAAGTGGAGCGTGCAGCTTCAAATGCACCACTAATGGCATCACATGCTTGTGTAATCATCTTATGTAAGGTACAGCTCCACATGTCAAAGTGAAGCGTGCAGCTTCAAATGCACCACTAATGGCATAACATGCTTGTGTAATAATCTTATGTAAGGTACAGCTCCACATGTCAAAGTGCAGTGTGCAGCTTCAAATGCACCACTAATAGAATCACATGCCTGTGTAATCATCTTATGTAAGGTACAGCCCCACATGTCAAAGTGGAGTGTGCAGCTTCAAATGAACCACTAATGGTATCACGCGCTTGTTGAATCAGCTTGTGTAAGGTATAGCTCCACATGTCCAAGTGCTGCCAACTTATGGCAAGTGTCCCTAAAAAGCTTACAAATGTCTGAGCACATTTTGTATGAACAAAGTTGAATGGATCAGAAACACCACTCAAAAAACAAATACCGGTAACTTGTTCCCATTTTCACAAGTCCCCTAGACAAATCCTACCTACTTCATTTTCAACTTTCGTGTTAGTGACAATACCAGATGTCACCAAAAATGTAGGCAAACTAAACGCATTGACAGTAATTAGAACCCACCTCTGCAGTGCAACGTAATCACTACCAATGCTCCAGGAGCCTACTAGTTTCCAAGCTCATCTCTGGGCTCGGAAGTCCAGCTCGTGGTCCAAATGTCTGCCTTCATTGTGCTCTTATTCAAAAGAGTGCATTTCGAAGCAAACATTCTAGAACTAACACTGTGCTTCAACTCCAAGTATCTAGTGAGTTCCACCCTCTCTCCATTGATAATCAGTTTGGTGCAGCCCGTCAGAAGCACAGAATGTGTGAAAAGATACTGACTTCTCTTGGCAATAACTGTCCTGACACACTGATCAGCCTAGGACACAGGGCCTAGAAGGATCAGATTTAGAGTCCATCAAATCCCCTCCACAGGACCGCCAGCCCACGCTACACAGGGAGATCTCACCCTAGACACCATCACCGTTCCTTCCCCAAAGGTCCCCCTAAAATCAGCAATATCCTCGTAGCCAGCGCCTTCCTCCATTAAATCATTCAATATTATGTTCTTTCTTTTTAAACTCTTTATTTCTTATTTTGTAACAAAACAGCCAAACACAATAATAAACACAAGGTTGGTCATTAACAATTCCAAAATCATAAAACAGGATCAGAGAAAGCATATGACAATAAATAACAACTCACCCATAGTTCCAGAGCTAACTTATAACCATATACAGTACTTAAAATACACATAGGACAAAGACATTACAAAACAATAGACAGGACAAATACAACCCCCACCCCCAAAACCTCATACCTTATTGCTACAGTGCTACTCCACAGTGCAATCTAATATCACCCATAGAGTACATTAAAGGGTCCCCACACTTCATCATATACTGTGTTGTTTACAAAACATAATTTTCTCATGATTAGAAATAATCTGCACATCTAAGCGCCATCCTTCCACCCCCATGTTTCATCCTTGTTTTCCACACTTTTAGTATCTGCTTAGTTGCCACCAGAAAGGCTCTATTAATCCAATATGAAGTTGCCCAATCATTATTACATCCGCATCTCAGTAATTGTAAAATCTCTGCCAACGGGTTACGTGGATATGTAATATTCCAGATTGCCCTCCAGTAGTCCCCCAGCCTCTCACAACTCCACAACATATGCAACAGACTGCCTTTCTCCCTCCCAGAGCCCCAACAGCCGCCGCTATCAGACATCCTGAAAGGAAGCGCCCCCAATTTCAGCACGATCCTCCCCGCAATGTGAGACAATAAGGGACTCTCCCGTAGTGGGAATAAGACCAAGACAGAGTGCGGGTGAGCGTAAGTGGGAGTTTATCCAAAGAATAGGGCATGCAAAGAACTCTGCAACCTCCGAGAGCGCTCTGTCTGACAATAGCAAAGACAGGCGTATTTCTAATACAAAAAACGTCATCAGAACCTACACACTATAGGGGGCACAAGTTAATTGGGATTGGGTGGCGTCGACTAACTATAGGTGTTGCTGCAGCGTGGTTGGTCTTGGCGTGAGGACGTCACTGGTCAGCCTCGTGGGTTGGGTTGGGCCTGGCAGGCCAGCTTGAGGTCATCCGAGCGGTGTTGGTATGCTGGGGCAGCCTGTGACAAAGATGAATACCTTTCCTGACTCGTTTGCCCGAGGCCATGCACACTGCAGTTATTCAAGAAACGACATCTAAGTTCATCAATAAATCGCTCAGCAGTTTGTCTTATAAAATAAACGCAACACATGAGGAATGCACCTCGTGAGAGGTCCGGTGGTTGTCGGTTGGGGTGAGATTTACCTGTGTCCTATTGACCGGTATTTTAGGTCGAGGGGCTGGGCTCTGGGGCCTGAGCCGAATGATACATGTCTGTCTGCCGCGTTAGAAGTTATTATATAAATGGGTCTCTGTGTCTTGTCCCAGTGATGGGGGTCGTCTTTGCACGGGGTCATGATTCTTGGGGTGGTCTGGGGGGGGGTTGTGGAATTTACGAGAGGGTGCTGGTAGATCAGTGGATTCAAATGTGGGTTTATTACCGTGCTGTAAATAACACAGGTGGCGGGCTGTGGCCTTGGGTGCGGTACCGGGGCCTCTGACTCTCTGAAGCGGCTCCAGCTTGTTTGGGGGAGGTGAGGGAGCGCGGCACAGGCCTTAGCTTCTTTATCTGGCAGGCTTGGTAGGGTGGGAGGGAGAATGGCCTTGCATATATTCACAAAGGTTTTTTCCTCGTGCGTTGCTAACTTTTGAATGCAGAACTTTTATAATGTTCCGCCTTATTTTGATGTTATTTAAACACACATATATATTTCAATTTCGTTACACATTTCTTTAATACAGTCGGTCCGAGTACCTTTTCGTTACTTAACATTATATTTACTACATGGTGTGATTATTTTATGTACATTAGACGTTACACGAGGTAGTTCTAGGTTATGGCCTACAGAAATTGATGCTCGCTGCTTTAGGTGATTAAGAAAACATATATGAGTTCAGGTTTCTACATAAAATTGTAAGAACACTTATACAGATAAAGGCTATACATTTGGTCGACATCTTTCTCTGTGGTTATAGCAGCACTAGTCCAGACCTGGGGTGGTATCATGTAACGTTACATCTTTATGGTTTATTCACAGTTTACAGGATCTGTTTAAACAGAGGTAGTTCGTTAATACCAATACTTGAATTATTTTCTACTTTCTTCAGATAGTGATGCTTCAGCTTTTTTCCCGTCACCCCGGCCTCGCGGACCAGGTCATGCGGGGTGCAATATTACATTGTGAACGATAAAATGTTACAGTGTTAGCATCTCGGGTTAGCTCATACCCGACTTTCTCATGGGAACGCGCTCGCAGCGGATCTACCAGGGCTACTGTGGCGGCGGAGATGCATGAAAGGCCCTCCAAAGGTGGGGGCCTCGTTACAGTGTGCTGAACTCACGCCATGTTTGCTAAACAAGATGGCTTCTAGGCCTAACTGAATTTTGGTATATGCAGGGAACGGATATGTGTGGGCAATGTCGTCGGCGGGTGACCCCTCCTCCACCTGGGCCCGGGTGGCATGAGGGGACGGCCACCGAGTCATGGTCCTCACCTGGGGAGAAGGCTGCAGGTGAGGAGGGCCTCGCGGCCAGTCCTCCCCTACATTTCCCCCCTTTCGTTACTAAAGTAACGAATTCTTTAGCTCTTCTAATCTTCTACATTCTTGCTCCTCTATCACTGCGTCATCCCATGCAGGTGTTCCTTTTCTAGGCATCCAGGCTCTGCATACCCCCCTCAAGCTCTCACCTCTTCTAGCATACTCATCTGGGGTACATGTTAAATATATACAGTCACCAGTTTCTTCCAAGTCTACCCAGACCTCCTCATACCATTCCAGTTCCACATCTCGGGGTTCTTTGATAGTGGTGTGCCATAGTTTATCTACTATGTACTTATCACGGCACATAGGCACTAACTGGTATCTGGGAGTGTTATCTGTTCCTGTCTGTACATGTACTTCTTGTGTCGCCTTAATTGTACCACCAGAGTTGCCCATTGTCACCATCATCATTGCACCGTTAGGGACTGCGTTAGCACAACATCGGAGGCCCACCTGGCACAGGCAGAACACCACGAGGAGGACCACCACAACTGGTATCAAGAACTTCATCGCCATTCCAAGCCATGAGGGAACCCAGGAGAAGATATTGTCGAACCATGAGCTATCTTTAGCCCCACCTTCCAGCTTCATCTTCTCTCCCAGGTTATGTACTGCTTCAATGACGTGGGACAGGGACCCATTTTCTGCGTCTTCAGAAGGTACGAACGTGCAGCACGCACTTCCTATTTTTCGGCAAACACCTCCATCGATCGCTGTTAGCAGGTCCAGAACATACCTGTTCTGCATGGTCATTAGTCGCAGAGCTCGTAGTTCCACCTTTATTATGTTGAACCCTTCTTCAGTGTCATTGGCCAGCTGAATCAGTTCCCACCGTGTGATCTGGAGCCATTTTGCATTTGCTCTTGCTTGGACACTTGAAACTAGTGAGGCAAAAAATGTTTCCACGGAGCTGAACAGGCGATACCTGTCTGGGATCTGTGCCAATAAATCGGATGATGCTTGTGATATGTAGTTTGATGCTCGCTTGTTCCGTGATAGCTCCTCTTCTTTCCCTCCGGAGGACAGGACATAGAGGTGCGCTTCTGCAGTGGGAGACGTCGCATCCTTGTTCACGTTTCCTTGCGTCCTTTTATTTTCGTCGACGTGACTTTCTGGAATCACCATTAGGGCCGAATGCAAAGTGGCCATTGAGCAGCTGCCACTCCATGCCTGGGGAAGGTGCAAGTAAGCCTGATTCCCGCATACCCAGTATGTGTCCATTAGTGCTGCTGTTCCTTTTTTCATGTCTGGGATGGTGAGAGTTTTGTTACAGTTTTTATTCGTTCCCATTGCCACTTTTCCTTCTCCCTTGAAACATAGTTCGTTTTGTATTTCACTTTGTAGCTTGAAGGGTTTCTCCATCGCTGTTACCCATGTTAGTTTAGAGATGTGTTCTTTCCATATTGGTAAGCACGTTTTTTCCATCCACCGCAGCTTGTCTGGTTGGACACCTCTCAGTGCTTCCGCTTTGCACAGTACTTCTTCATCTTTCCATTTGTTTTCGGAAAACAGCGTCCCTTGTATTGCAAAGAAAGGTTCTTTAAGACAGACCACTCCAGACGCTTTTGAATAGCACGTTTTGTTGTCCTGTATCATTTTGAAAGAGACATCGTGTGCTTGGAAGGTGTTCTTTATTCTACACAGTGTGAGATGAAGGAGACATTGGGCATCCACAATGGGCAATTCTCTTGGCAACAACACTTTGGGTGTACCTGATGCATGGGGGATGAGCGAACAGACATAGCAGCTTTCATTGGTTGTCTGTTTAGCTGTTGTACTCATATCTGCATACCATTTATTTGCTTGGTGGGGGTGTCGTGGGTCTTCCATCTTGTCTAATCCTAACCCATAATACTCATCATACCCCCTCCTGCTTGTCTCTCTTCTTCGCCTGCTTCTCTCCCTCCTCCTATACCTTTTAGTTTCGATAGGTGAAAGAATAGGCCCCCCTTTCTCATTCCCTCCCCCCTTTTCCAATTCCTCATATAGGAACTTGTGTTCTGTCATCGTAATTACTTTTCCATTTTCCTCAATAAACAACAAATCGCTGTTTTGTATCGGGGCGGGAAGGGTAGTGGGGCTGTTATATATTTCAGGTAGGGACATTGTGTCATTTTTCATATCTTTATCTCTTGATTGTGACGGGGCAGCAGTGGGTGGTGCAGTATAGTAACCCCATACAAGGTGTGATCCATCCCAGACCAAAAAATCACCTTCTTTAATATTCATATTTGTAATTGAATTCGTGCCAGGGGCAAGGGTGGTGTTACTCCCCCCTCCCCCCTCGTTCATCTCGGTAGAGATGAACGCTATGACCCAATATGTCACTAGGCAAAACATTGAGATGAAGAACACAATAACACACATTGATAAACCACATTCGTATGAATATGTCAATCTATCTACTAACATTTCTCTAAATCTAACAAATCTATTAGTTGCAGGCTGCCCATTCGATGCCATAGTAAATCCTGTTTGAAACATAAAAGTGCATTAAGTACAAGCATGTAAACATTTATAACGTTGTGACATTTTTTCGACAAAGTATGGGAGTGGGTGAGGGAGGGGGTGTGTCCACAGACAAGGTAACTTTACAATCATTACTATCCGTACATTATTTCATATATAAAGAGGAAAGTCGAGAGAAAAAAAAAACTTCTCCAAAATCAAAAAAAACCACAAAAACCTTCAAAAGTTGTAAAAAATTATATATATATATACACATATTTATTTCAGTACACTTGTCGTGCGCCAGTCGCGTTCAAGGTTCATCACTTAATGCACACAAAATTCCCATCATTCATTCTGCACAACTTCATTGTCCGCAGTTGCCTGTGCCTCGTCCTGTACCTCACCTTCCACGGCGCTATAGGCTCTGCGTACGTCTGTCAAATGTACCCAGTATCGTAGGCCCTTCACCTTTACTGCTGTGGGTGTGCAAAACACTACCTCATAAGGGCCATGGAAACGTGGCGCATTCCACCTTCGCACAAAACTTCTGACATATATGAGGTCACCAGGCATTAGTTGTAATGGTTTTTCAGGCAGTGTCTCTGTTTCTGTTGTGTTCCCCTCCTCTCTTGTAGAGGGGGGGGCTAGTTGCTTCGCAATTACGCGCGCTGCCCGTGTCAGTTTTTTCAAATACTCTGTGAACTCCTCTCCCAATATCGCTGCACTTCTGTGTGCATCAGAACGTTCACGGAGAGGCGAATGCACTGTGTGCATTCTCCTTCCCGTGACGATCTCATGCGGGGACAAATGGTGGTCTTTACTTGGCTGATTTCGTAACTCAAACAGGGCCAAAGGCAGGCAGTACATCCAGGTCTTTTTAAGGGAAAAACACAGTTTTGACAATCTGCTTTTTAACAGACCGTTCATCTTTTCCACTACGCCATTACTTTGAGGATGATAAATCGAACATAATTTGTGCTTTATTCCCAATAGGGTAGTCACTTCCTTGAATAGTTCATTAACAAAATGCGTGCCGTTGTCTGAGCGAATAACTTCGCAAATCCCCCAGCGCGGGAACACTTCCCGCACTAGGAACTTCGCGGCGCCCTTCGCATCAGGGCGCGCACAGGGGCCTGCCTCCACCCACCTCGAAAATGGACATACAACCACAATCATGTAGCGAGCCCCGTTACATCTTTCTCCCATGTCTACATAATCAATGTGGAGCTCTCTGAATGGGCCATTTGGTTTTGGTATCGTTCCTCTCAGTGTGCGCAATGTCATACCTGAGTTGTAAATCTGACATGTTGTGCATTCTAAAGCCAGCCTTGTGATGTGTTCATGGAGGCAAGGTGCAAACCAATCTTCTTGTATGTCCGCCATTATGTGTTGCTTTGCGTTATGTGCGGGAAAGTGTAGTTGTTGAAATGCTATTTCTAACAATGTAACTGGCATTACCGCTTTTCCTGAACTTTTTTGTCGCCACAATAAATCAGTCGGCGATTTGCTGCATCCCCTCTTAGTCCACAGCAATTTTTCTTCTGCACTAGCTCCCTCTTGCAGCTCTATTATTTCCTGTGTGGGCATCATGTTGTATCCTGTGGGGACCTCTTGGCTTGCTGTGTGGTGCAACATGTACTCTCCTACTACACCTTTCTGTAAATACGAAGCTTCTTTGGCAGCGGCGTCTGCTGCCGCGTTCCCCAAAGATATAAAATCTGTATTTGTGGTGTGGGCTTGGCATTTTACGATGGCCACTGCCGTGGGGTCTTGCAGGGCCTCAATCAGTTCTTTCAATAATTCTGCATGCTGAACCGGTGTTCCATCTGCTCGTCGAAACCCTCTCCGCCCCCACCGTGCCAACCCGCCGTGTACTGTTGTTGTCATGTATGCTGAGTCGGTATATATTGTCACTGCGCACCCCTTGGCGGCATGCAATGCTTCTATTAGCGCTATTAGTTCTGCTGCTTGGGCTGAATAATGTGATGGGAGGCGGTGTTGCACTAGTGTCTCGTATTCATCTTCCTCTAATCGTACAACTGCCATACCCACATGTTTCTCTCCTGTCTCCATGTCTATTGATGCTGACCTGTCCACGAAATACACCTCTCCCTCGTTCAAAGCATTCTCAAAAATCACTTGATCCTGACCTTCGTCACCTGTGTATGTAGCGCAGTTGTGGTTCTGCATGTCCTCTACGGTGCACGCCTCTGTGATGAATGTGGCCGGGTTCACTGTTTTACATCTTACTATGTGGATGTTTGCGCTGGACAGTATTATTTCATATGCTGTGGCGCGTTGTGTCGTCAATGTGCTCTTTGATCGCTCTAATATTGCAAAGAGTGAGTGTTCCACAAACAGTGTCACAGGACAGCCCATCACTATCGTGGCACTTTTCTCAATCGCGAACGCGGCTGCAGCTAGGGATTGCTCGCACGCGAAATGACCTTGCATTACTGCGTCTAGGGTGCCACTATAGTAAGCCAGTGGTTTGTGCCCTAACGATGTCTTTTGTGTCAGTACTGCTGTCATCAGTGTTCCTTTGCAGTGTGAAAATAAGAAGAATTCGCGCCCATAATCTGCATTTGCCAGTACTGGAGCGCTTGATATCAGCTCTTTTAGTGAGTTAAATGCTGTGTTCATCTCTTCTGTCCATTCTATGTGTTTGTTTTCCTGCTGTGCCTCTTTTAGTGCCTGTAACAAGGGCCTTGTGTATGCTGCATAATCCAATATCCATGCTCGACAATAGTTGCACATACCCAGAAATTTCTGCATCTCTTTTACTGTTTTGGGCTCCCCAACTGCTCTAATCGCCTGTGCCCTGTCTGGTATGATCCGCTTGCCATCCTTTGATATCAGCTGTCCCAAGTATAGGACCTCTGTCAGACAGTATTGTAACTTCCCCTTGTCCACCTTGTACCCTTTATTGGCCAATAATGTCAGGAGTGTTATTGAGTCCTTTCTGCACTCTTCCTCAGTTTGTGCACAAATCAATAAATCATCAACGTACTGAATCACTGTGCTTTCTACAGACAAATTCCCCAGATCTTCATGTAGTACCCTGTTGAATATGCTTGGGCTCTCGCAATATCCTTGTGGTAGCCTGCAGTGTTCGAACCTCCTCCCCCCTAGTGTAAACGCTGTTAAGTACCTGCTCTCCTCTGCTAAGGGAATCGAGAAAAATGCATTTTTTAAGTCAATAACTGTGAAGTGGGATGCCGTTTTCGGAATGTTGCACAGTATTGTCGCCGGGTTCGGCACTAAAGGGAACTCCTTCTGAATCACATCATTGAGTGGGCGTAAATCCTGTATCATCCTCCATGAACCTCCCTTCGCCTTTTTAATCGGGTAAATGCATGTGTTGCATGGGGAGTTTGAGGGCACTATTATTCCTTGTGCTAGCAGTGCATCTAGTGTCTCTCTGATCCCTTCTTCTGCTTCGCGTGACAATGGATATTGTTTTACCCGGGGTAGAATTGCTCCCGGTTTCAGTTTTATTACCACAGGCTGAACCCCATGTAATAACCCCACATCATGGGGGCCATTTGTCCATATGTTAGTGGGTACTAACCTCATGTCGTCATCAAAAAATGCATGTGGTGCTCCTACTACTGCCATTAATTCAACTTGAGTTTTTCTGGCTGTAACTACAATGTCACACGGCATTGCGAGTTCCATCACTATTTCGCCATCTGTCTCAGTGTCAGAAAATAGCTCCTCGTCCGAGAGCTCCCTCAGTGGGATATTTGCATTTGTACACAGTACTGTCCGCCACTCACATCCTTCCATGTCAACGCCAATCACACATATTCTGTTTGCTGACACGTGTACTGCGTGTAAATCCAACGATAGCACTGACCCGGGAGCAGTGTCGGGGCTTGCTATGGGGCGGAAGAGGAATTCGGCTGGAATGCTCCAATCCATCCTTTTTAGTTCTGGTACTATGAGAGCCAATGTTCTCATGCCCTCAACAAACATCTCCTCGTTTCTTGGTAACCCTCTGATCTCTTGCATGATTGTGTGGCCGTGTATTACTGCTAATATGCGGAGGGGGCATATGCCTGGCGTCGAACATACGATACCGCTCCCTGTGAATGATATTGTCATATTTAGTTTGCTTAAGAGATCTCTCCCCAGCAAATTAATGGGAGAGTGTTCATAGTACAGTAAGGGTGCTTTCACTGTTTTACCCCCCACTGTCACATCCAATGCCTCTGTGTAAGGAACTTCAATTACAGCCCCAGAGAACCCCTGCGTCTCTAACGTTCTATTAGATAACGGGAACCGGCCCTCTCTAATGCATGATTTCTCCGCTCCCGAATCCACCATGAATATGAACTGCTTGTCTCCTATCTGCGCTCCTATCAATGGTTCCTCTGATGCATTGTGGGTCGTAGATAGTACTGGACACGCAAGTGCTCTCTGTGGGCTGTCCTATGCGGGGTGTCTCATTGCCCCCCCTTGATCAAAAATGTTCCCCGAAACTACTGACACCCCGCTGTAAGGTGCGGGAGCAGGCGCTCCGTTAGCTACTGTGGCGAAAGTGTTACCTGGCGTGTATTGCATATTGTCATTATTCTGTGGGTGGTTTTGTGTTCTGTACTGATGTCCGTGTAGTTGTGCGTTACTTCTTTGTCCTACATTTTCTGGTTGTTGGTATTGTCCCATGGGGAGGCCGTAGGGGCTTCCTGGGTGGGGGTGACCGTACTGTTCTGTCTCCTGGAACCCGTTGTTTTGTCTGCTCCTGCACTCTCTTGAGTAGTGCCCCCATCTCCCACAATTCCAGCAGCTCCCCTGTGGACCTCTGGGACCCTGCCACCCATTTCCTCCCATTCCTCCATACCCTTGTCCTCCTCTTCGGCCCCTGTACCCACCTCTTCCCCCTCTTGGGGCCCACTCTTGCCACGTGGGACCTCCGTTCTGCTCCTGCTCAGTCCACTGTCGTTGTCCTTGTCCTGCCCAATTTGCTGCTATTCTTCCTTGTATTGCTATTTGCCCCTCCTCTCCTTCGTCTCCCTCCCTCATGAGTGGGAGCCCTGCTACCGCTGCTGCAACCTTCACCAGTTTTGATTGTACCAACTTCGCCTCGTCTGCCAACCTTTTCTGTGCTACTTCCCTCTCTCTCTCTTTGATCCTTTTGCAATGGTGCACTATTATACTTTGGATCTCTGGCCACCCCTTTGCCTCAACGCCCGCTATTTTATCGAGTGCCTTCTGCACCTCTTTTGGGAGCCCTCTCTTAATGATAAAATAAAATAGAGATGTGGATTGGTGCCAGGGCGTGCCCGTTTCCGCTCTCCACATCTCCTGCACCCGGAGAATGTAATCCATAGCATCCTCCCCGTCATTCATTGTACATTGCATTACTGACTGTAAATCAGGGGTATCTGGGAATGTCTCCCGCAGTGCGTCCCACACCCTTGCTCGTACTGTATTAAAGGAAGCCCCATCATGGCGATCGCAGTCCAACGTCACGGCCAGGAAACCAGCCTTAGCCCATACTCTGTCCGCTTGATCTCCTACTGCGGTTACTAGTAGGCTTTTCACATCGCCTACTGCCAACGGTATGCCGGCGGTATGTTTCTCAAATGCATATATCCACTTGCTCGCCCCTCCTGACAGCTGGGGCAATAATTTCATTAAATTAGCCTTATCCATCTGAGCCCATGGTATATAGTTTGGTCTCCCCCCCCCCTCTGTGTATCAATGGAAGTTGTAACTTCCCTTTTGCGGTTGCACCCTCCCTTTCCTTAGTCGCTGCTGACTCCAATGACGCCATCTTCCCCACCCTATTTCTTAGTCGTCCCATCCATTCGTCGTCTATAGTCCCTAGCGAACATGCACCGTCCACCTCCTCGCTTTCCCCTCCTACTGCCATACTCAACCTATCACTCTCATCCAACCCTCCTCTGACATCACATAACAAGTCCTCTCTGATCCCTCTCTCTCGTGATACATCACCAATGCTCCCTTCTACTGCTCCTACCTCTATTATTCGTGTCGGCTCTTCCTCAATTCTGAACAGTATTTCCCCCTTTTTCCATCCTTCCTCAATTTGTCTACTTTCGCTCGACGCTCTAGACGTGCGTCCTGATTGTGTAGGGGCGCACGCCGTGCGCTCACATATGTCTTTTATTCTTGAGAGTTCATCCCTTGCCACAGTAAGCCTCGACTCTAAGTCACTCGTTAGCTTCTCTATATCCACCCTCTGTGTGCTTCCCTGGGCGCGCTCTCTGGTGCTTTCGTATGGCGGGGGGGCTGTTGGTCTTTGTGGTGTACCAGTTGTGGGGGGAGGCACATAAGTAGGGTCGCTATATCCTGCTGCGGGGGCTGGTTTAGGCAATATCGGGTACAAACTAATCACCTCCGCAGGTTGTTCTGTACGTAGCTGTTCCTTTTCCTCTCTTGGAATCATCAGTGGATTATCTGTGGTGGAAGGTAGATCAATATTTGGTGCCGGAGCTTTGGGTGGGGGTACTTCCTCAAACAATCTCCAGAGGTCTAATATCTCCTTCCTATTTTGCCATTGTTTCCCCTTATACTTGAGGCTAATGCATGCTCGTACCATATCAAGAACGCTTTTGTCAAAAGACCCTCCCTCGGGCCAAATCTGGGGCAGACCCTCCCCTTTCAATTCTGTTACCCATTGATCGTGATATTTATTTATTCGTTCAGCGTATCCCGGTAAGCTCTTACAAATGTGTGACAAGGGAGTTTCGGCCCCCATCCTCTAAATCACTAACACAGCCGTGTCCACCTTCTTTACTTTTAGTTAGGTGTAGATATGTGTATGTATACCTTTATGGCACAGACAAGAGCGGACGTCTCAAAAATTATCACCCAATTTTATTCACTGCGCAAATCCTTTCTCACTCACCATAGCTCATCTCCTTCCCATTCCCATACACTCTCATGTGATTCCGCTTGCAACTGATCAAGTACTAGTTATGGTCAACACTCTCTGGCGCCACCTCGCGGTCAATCGGTCGTCTCCAACACTCACACGGTGCGCGCACCCTTCACAATGCTTTTCCACTCACACCTCGTCTTTTTTTTTTTTTTCTCCCTTTCCTCCCTGGCCAGCTGTCCCTGTTTTTCTGCTAAGGTTACTATGTTCACGTCTGTACGTGCCACTACTTAATCCCCTCTCCTACAAATGTGCTCCCTATTTTATAGTTCTTCTACGAGTATATTTACCTTATACCCTTTTCGCTTTCTCCCCCTGCCCCGTGGAATGGAAAAAAGAAATAGAGAGATTAGCAATCACTAAAAAATATTCCCGGTGTCTCCCTTTGCCAGACACCAATAACTTATTTCTTACTTCTTCATATATTCCCAGTACTAGTTTAGATAGCACTATGCGGCGCCGCCTTCCACCCCCTTTCGGAGCTAGGTTTCCGTCACTTCTACCACTTCACTTATTTCTTACTCCTAATGGCCATATGCAAAGAAAAGATAAAGAAAGTTTCAAGACCCGTCTTTAGTAGACCCCCGTTATTCTTCTCCTCTACCTGTCCCCGTTCTTCTGTTCACAATTTCCCCTCCCTTCCCCTTTACGATCGCTCGCACTCAGTACTCACGTGCCCGTCTTGAACCGATAGTCTCCGAAACTGGGTCCGTCCAGGCAGTGTCACCGGTAACTCAACGGTCAGCCCCTGGCTCCGGCGAGCGGCACTCAAAGGGGATTTTTTTCCAATCGGGATCCCGTACCCTTTCTCATTGAGTGCGCACTTCTTATTGTGCCGGTCGCCGTTGGCGGGCAGCCTCCCGGAGCCGGCTCACCGTGCGTATCCCTTCTCGACCGGAGATTCTCGTGCCACAAGGGGGTCGTTAAAAAGGAGTTAGGAAAAATAATTTGGAGATATCACGCTATCGGGGTCACCACTGAAAGGAAGCGCCCCCAATTTCAGCACGATCCTCCCCGCAATGTGAGACAATAAGGGACTCTCCCGTAGTGGGAATAAGACCAAGACAGAGTGCGGGTGAGCGTAAGTGGGAGTTTATCCAAAGAATAGGGCATGCAAAGAACTCTGCAACCTCCGAGAGCGCTCTGTCTGACAATAGCAAAGACAGGCGTATTTCTAATACAAAAAACGTCATCAGAACCTACACACTATAGGGGGCACAAGTTAATTGGGATTGGGTGGCGTCGACTAACTATAGGTGTTGCTGCAGCGTGGTTGGTCTTGGCGTGAGGACGTCACTGGTCAGCCTCGTGGGTTGGGTTGGGCCTGGCAGGCCAGCTTGAGGTCATCCGAGCGGTGTTGGTATGCTGGGGCAGCCTGTGACAAAGATGAATACCTTTCCTGACTCGTTTGCCCTAGGCCATGCACACTGCAGTTATTCAAGAAACGACATCTAAGTTCATCAATAAATCGCTCAGCAGTTTGTCTTATAAAATAAACGCAACACATGAGGAATGCACCTCGTGAGAGGTCCGGTGGTTGTCGGTTGGGGTGAGATTTACCTGTGTCCTATTGACCGGTATTTTAGGTCGAGGGGCTGGGCTCTGGGGCCTGAGCCGAATGATACATGTCTGTCTGCCGCGTTAGAAGTTATTATATAAATGGGTCTCTGTGTCTTGTCCCAGTGATGGGGGTCGTCTTTGCACGGGGTCATGATTCTTGGGGTGGTCTGGGGGGGGGTTGTGGAATTTACGAGAGGGTGCTGGTAGATCAGTGGATTCAAACGTGGGTTTATTACTGTGCTGTAAATAACACAGGTGGCGGGCTGTGGCCTTGGGTGCGGTACCGGGGCCTCTGACTCTCTGAAGCGGCTCCAGCTTGGTTGGGGGAGGTGAGGGAGCGCGGCACAGGCCTTAGCTTCTTTATCTGGCAGGCTTGGTAGGGTGGGAGGGAGAATGGCCTTGCATATATTCACAAAGGTTTTTTCCTCGTGCGTTGCTAACTTTTGAATGCAGAACTTTTATAATGTTCCGCCTTATTTTGATGTTATTTAAACACACATATATATTTCAATTTCGTTACACATTTCTTTAATACAGTCGGTCCGAGTACCTTTTCGTTACTTAACATTATATTTACTACATGGTGTGATTATTTTATGTACATTAGACGTTACACGAGGTAGTTCTAGGTTATGGCCTACAGAAATTGATGCTCGCTGCTTTAGGTGATTAAGAAAACATATATGAGTTCAGGTTTCTACATAAAATTGTAAGAACACTTATACAGATAAAGGCTATACATTTGGTCGACATCTTTCTCTGTGGTTATAGCAGCACTAGTCCAGACCTGGGGTGGTATCATGTAACGTTACATCTTTATGGTTTATTCACAGTTTACAGGATCTGTTTAAACAGAGGTAGTTCGTTAATACCAATACTTGAATTATTTTCTACTTTCTTCAGATAGTGATGCTTCAGCTTTTTTCCCGTCACCCCGGCCTCGCGGACCAGGTCATGCGGGGTGCAATATTACATTGTGAACGATAAAATGTTACAGTGTTAGCATCTCGGGTTAGCTCATACCCGACTTTCTCATGGGAACGCGCTCGCAGCGGATCTACCAGGGCTACTGTGGCGGCGGAGATGCATGAAAGGCCCTCCAAAGGTGGGGGCCTCGTTACAGTGTGCTGAACTCACGCCATGTTTGCTAAACAAGATGGCTTCTAGGCCTAACTGAATTTTGGTATATGCAGGGAACGGATATGTGTGGGCAATGTCGTCGGCGGGTGACCCCTCCTCCACCTGGGCCCGGGTGGCATGAGGGGACGGCCACCGAGTCATGGTCCTCACCTGGGGAGAAGGCTGCAGGTGAGGAGGGCCTCGCGGCCAGTCCTCCCCTACAATCCCTAAAGCACACATAAGCACCGGGGTCCAATAAACTCTACCCAGTATCCTCGGAATAATGTAACGTACATGAGATTTCCAGAGCTTTTCCCATTCAATATGATGTTCTAAATGTACTCTGATGACTTTCACATCATGATCATCTTTGGGAAGGATGGCTTAAACCAAAGGATCCTAACCAGTTGCATTGCATGCATTTGGGGTTGGAATTAAGGACGTGAAATGCTGCTTGGCACCCCGCGCATAGCTACCCTTGTTAGGAAAAACCTGAGTTGATAAAGTGAGGAGCTGCGGAATGCACTTTGATTCCAACCTATCTTTCGAACCCACCCCCATAGTATTAAAAATGCACCTAAAGTTTGTCTCTTCCAGTTGCCTAGGGTAAAGAAAATCATCCCCAGCCTTGAGCATACTAAAAAAAAGAAATGGTGGACGCCTTGATCATATTCAAACACTCAGTGCCATATGCATTTTAAAGGAATTTCCAGGGTCAGTATATTTTCTCCATGTCCATAAAGACCAGAAGGAACTTCTGATAAACATTTTAAATTTTGCTTGCGCACATAGAAATAGAACAACTATTTGTGTATGCATGTGCAACATTCAAAATAAATCAGGAGCTGAAAAATGATGTTGAAGTTCCTGCAGAGAAGGTCTCTTCCCAGGGCTGGGGACATTTTAGTAAAGGACCTTCCCAAACCAGTAATAGATAATATTTTCTCTTTAACTGAACTAGGAAGGTGCTTTCAAAAATTGAAAGCAATACCGACATACCCAGGAGGGGGAGGCTGCTCTCTCCTGTAGCAACATAATACAAGGAAAGAGGAGCATCAAGAAAAATGGGGGCAAGGTGCGAGTGAAACAGCCAGGGCAGTTCATGGCGCCATAAAGGAATGTCTGCTGATGCCAAGCGTGTGCAACCCCTGGCCCAAATGTGCCTGCATAAGGTATGAGGTACTTACAGTATAGGCATTATTGTGTCAGCCATATAAGGTAAGTAGGGAGGATTGTATAGAAAAATAAAGGCACATACACAAAGCAGGATTTGAAAAAGTTCTTAATGAATGTGTATGATTTCACAGTGTTCACTGGAAACTGCTGGGGACACATGCAACCTTCAGACTGATGACAATATGCAGGACTCACCTGCCAGGAACTTTAGACTAATCTGTTTTGAGGATTCCATTTCAGGAATTTGAAGATGTTGAAAACCATTGGGAGTTAACGGTTGGGAGCAGGACAGAGGGAAGAGGGAAGAGAGGCTGCTTGTGTCCTCACTGTGGGGGCAGTGGCCAAGAGTGGCGCACCAGGACTCATGGGAGTATGTCAGCTGCAGCCCTGCAGTAGTCAGAGCCAGTGTTGTGTGTCACGAGCCACCCGGGTTCCTACATCGCATGAGGAGCTGTCAGCCTGCCCCGAGACCAGCCCGGGTAAGTACCAGAAAAGAAAAAATATCAAGCCGCATGAAGATGCGACCCAAAACGGGGTCCTGTGAGCAAGGCGGTATGACCTGGGAGCAGTACGGCTTGCCGGGTTAACCCTGGCATTAAATGAGGAACAGGGGTTCACGGGTTGCTATGGCCCTGCAAGTGAAAAAGCTAACACCGCCAGGGAGGGATAAAGAGCACAATAACCTGCAGTGTCCCAGCACACAGGAAGCAGGTTGAGTACCTCATGGTAGCTACCGCAGCGGAGTGGCCGCAGAGAGTATCCTATGATCTAGTGATGGGCTACTACGCCCAATAGGACAAAGAGGTACATGACAGAGACAAGGGGTACTCTATAGATACTGATTTTTTTCTTAGGGACACAGTGCATTTATTTAGGGCCGACTGGAGCTGCCAGTAGTAGTTTTGAGAAAGGTGGTTTGAATGCGTAACACGAGGGTTGAACAGTTGCTTGGTGCGAGCCCAGGGAATTTGAATGTGGGGTCTGCTCAAGCCCACCTTGTGCGGGAGTAACCAGAAGGAGTTAACTCAATAATCCCAAGGATAGAGGAGCATCCATGGTGAGGGGAAGTATAGAGGGTGGGCCGTTCAGTATAGCACGTAATGTGTGCTTGTTGTGTTTTAATATAATTGCCTACAAGCCCCCCCCCCTCGTACTGTGCCCCGTTTCTAGCACGGAACCCAGAATGTAGCCCATATCCTGTGAGACATCTTTATGTTGCAGGTTGATTAGCCAGGGCTCAAGCCCTTAAAAGTGGTGGGACTCTGATGTCCCCATTGGCCCGTGACATCAAAGGAAGGTAACATTCCCTTAAGTTAAATATGCAAATTTCATTCATCTTGTCTATCACAGTTGAATAAAATGCACATGACAAATAAACATTTGCCAATAAAACGAAGGCAAAGCGCGGCATGCGTAAAGCATAGTTGTCACAGGAGGCAGAACTCTGGTATTCGGTTTTGGTTGTAGCAGGACCAGGATTGTTGCAACACCTGTGGACACTAAATCTTCGAAGCCTGCACGGCATTGCGTGAAGTGCAGTTGTCAGTGGAGGCGGAACTCTATGGTTCAGTGTTGGTTGTAGCAAGACCTGGATTGTTGCAACACCTGTGGGCACTAAGTATTGGAAGACCGCGCAGAGCACTTGAAACCCAGTTGCTGCGGTCAGCCGTCGGTGGTCAGGTGGTGATCATAGCTGCACACAGGATATTACGACTATCTGGCTGCGAGACTACCATTTGTAAGTATGTCGTTATTACGTACTCGCCTATTGAGAAGTACATACTCAATAGAACCTTGCCATGCGTCTGGTGGAGGAAATACTCAAGAACCTGTGAGCGACCTAGAGATGGTTGGTGCCACTCCTTTCCATCTAAATGACTATAACGCGGACAGTCTTTCTTTCGTAACAACAGACGGTGATCCTCAAGATCTTACTATTGTTTGATAATTCCTTTAACAGTGGCCACAGAACATTATTGTTTTCTGCCATGCTTCCCATGTGCTATAGTAAAGGAAGGCTTACTTGGCAACGGTGTGGATCCCAACTTGCGTAATGCTGTATTTGGGTCCCGTTGGATCTTAAATGGTAGTGGACCTATAAAGCTGATGCTTTTGTGCTCATTGAAAAATCCCTTAATAACTTGAGCTCAGATAATGATGGTGATCTTAGTGGTATGGAGAAACTAGAGCAATAAGAGAAAGAGGTTAAGAGGAAAATCAAAAGTAGCATTTGAAGATAACTCTTTCCTACATTTTGGCGAATCAGTAGAGACAGAGCACATGCAGGCTGTGTTAAATAGTAAGCACAACACTCCGAATTTTTACAGATATGAAATGGACCAGATGTTCACACCATATAAAAACCTAGATTCATCTCAATGACATTGTGAGCTTTTGGAGCCATCAAATCTTTCTGCTCTCCATCTGGTACTTCTTTTGCTGGTACGTTTACATGACAATATCCACTTGGAGACTATGAAGAATGTTCTTACCTTTTAAAAGTCCTACATCATTTGAAAACATTGGAAGCTTCTATCGTGGAAAAAGCATCATCTTCAACCATTGAGAAAAAGAGCTTCTTATACCCTAAAAGGTGTAGGTGCACCATAGGTGCTAGTGTGGATGTACCCCCAAATAGAGATTCTGAGTCTGTAGAGGTCAATCAAGTTAACCAAGAGGTCAGAAGGTATAGTGAAGTTTTTCAGTTAAGCAACGTATAAGATACACTGTTTCAGGTTATTGGTGTGTGTGTGGACACTGCAGCAGGTCTGTCCTCGTGTGTTGAGGAGCTGTGCAACGATAAAGTTGTATCTTTGATAGAGGTGTCTGAGACAGAGAAACAACCAGACCGTAATATAGAAACCATTTCTAATCAGGAGCAAGTGTTGCTTCCTTCTAGACAAGCTCGGTGGGAAAAAGAAGGGGCAAAAAACAAGCAGAGCAAAAAGGTCAGGCTCAAGAAACTTTTTAAGGAGCCTGCACATTGAGCGGAACAACATCATGGCGATTCCTGGAGTGACAGTGGATGAGAATTCCGATTCACCGGACACAAGTAGTCACACCAGAAGATGATTCGAAAACAGGGAAGAAGGGAAAGAAAAACTATGCTAATCCACAAAATCGTAGGGATAAAGACATTGGGGGTCATTACAACCCTGCCGGTCCGGTAACAATGGGGCCAGTAGGCTTATCGGCATCATTGTTACTGGACCAGCAGAGTACAAGTTTGTGGGCGGGATGCCCTCCCACCCGCCAGGTGTGACCTGGCGGGTGGAACGGCACCCGCCCCCAGACTTTGACGGTAGCACTAGCACCATTACGAGTGGTGCTGGTGCTACTGTCCTCCACATTCCCATCGAGTCCAATGGGATTCGATGGGAATGGAGAGTTTCTTTTTTCCGGTGCCTGGCAGGGGGGACCGCAGGGGCTGTAATGCCCCGGTAGTTCCCCATTACCAGGCGCCGTAAAGAAAAATGACTCCGGCAGCAGCTGTGCCGTCTATACCACCGCATTCTTAATGAGACCCATTGCATAGTACTTTGCCCAAGGACAGAAAATTACCGGGTAACGCTTCTACAATGGTGCCCTTTTAGAAGAATATACATTCTGACGTGGGGCCTCCTAGAATGGTTAACATTGGTAGTAACTCAGCTGACATTCAAACACCAGCTGACGTATTCCATTTTACCACGCATTCTTCCTTGTAAGGGAGGACATGGATGGGGTGGTCGAATTATTGAGGGGGACTCAATTGCTCATACACTTGAGGGGCAGCTTACAAACAAGGACACACTTCAGGTGAGAAGTAACTGTGCAGATGCTCCTTTTTTGAGAACTGACCAGTGTGTGCCTTACGTAAAACCTGGTTTAGATCTGGCAGGTCATAGCACCACAGCTACTTGTACTAGATGTAATTGTACATCGGTAGATAAGAAGGGTAGGGGAACACCTTTTGTGTGGTGATTGGGTATTGAAAAAGGATTCATATTGTCCGATTTACAACAACTCTATGATGTTTTCTTTGCTCTCTGCAATTCCAGTTTTGAGATTAATTGAATCACGGGACATCTATCAGGTTGAGTTTATGGACGGGTCTAGATTAGATTTTGTTGTCCTTCGTATACATTCTATACATTCGTATACATTCTAAACATTCTCTATAATGTCATACTCGGCCAGACCAAGTGTTTTACATCAATAGGGAATTATGTTTTTCTGCGCGTGCCTAAGCCTGGTGGCAATCTAAGGGATTGTGTCAGATCCAAGCCCTCAGTGTCATCTGTTACTATACTGGAATACCCAGGGATGCAATAGTTTTGTGCATGAGAACAGTAGTG
This sequence comes from Ambystoma mexicanum, assembly GCF_040938575.1. NCBI lineage: Eukaryota > Metazoa > Chordata > Amphibia > Caudata > Ambystomatidae > Ambystoma > Ambystoma mexicanum. The sequence goes on from NC_090924.1 coordinate 1,391,668,452, forward strand.
GATTCGAGTCATGATTTCCTGGTGTTCCTTTTTCAGAAAGTATGGTTGTCTGATGTGATTGTTATGGATGGATAAACCACCATTTAAAAAAGGTTGTTCAAGGCCTTAAGCGTCGCCCTTTTGGGGGGGGGCTCTTAAGTGGCCTAGACCGTAGCTATTGGATGGATATCATCGAACTGGAAGTGGAGTGCCAGTCCGTGGTGGCTGTGAGGGCTCAGTGGTAGGACCTGCGGCGCACTGGAATGCTAAGAAAACCACTTGTAAACAGCTGTCTGATGTGCTTAATGATTTGTTAAAGGAATGGCCTTACCAATTACTACATCTAGTCATGTGCATACATTGACAGATCTTGTAGTTACCAATGCCAACACGAGAATTAAATGGTTAAATTACCATTATGAAGAAGAATTAAATTAGAATTTGAGGGATTTGCTGAAATCAGGTTACATGGAGTTAAATCTGGAAAATTATAATATAGTAATTGGAAGACTTATGCAAGAAACCTGTGTGATTAGAACACTATCGGTAAGGTGTGATGGTAGGAAGTTGGTGAGACATCCTTTTGATCGTATGATTCAAAGCAAAAAGAGGTACTTAATTAAAGTGATTCGATCACTGGCATTAATCAGGGGAATGGACGATTTGCGCTATATAGAGCGTAAAAGGAAACTACATCAAAGCTATAGGAACCAGATTAAATATTACAAAATTGTTAAGAATTACACATCCTGTGCACAAATGGTGCAAGTCTTAATAACACATAATATAAAGACTTTTGCCACCTAATCAATGTGTTAGGACAGTCCCAGTATGAAAAACAGTCGAACCCTATCTCTGAGGAAGTCTGGTGCGAATACTATAAGGGGAGGTTTTGACAGCGACCCCCGTTTTAAACTGGAATTTGATAGAAACAAGTGGCCCTGTTGGAACAAATACTGCAATCAAGAAGTTGTAGAAGAACTGATCATCAAATCGAAAAGAACATGAGCTATAGGTCCTGATGGTGTACATATTTTGGCACTGTAGACTTAGCCGAGTAATGGGGCATCCAATATTTGTAAATTATTCAGAGAAATTAATATTAGGCGTCTTTTACAAAGGACATGGCACCAAAGTTGTATTGTTCCAATTTTTCAAAAGGGTTCATACACTGATCCTCAGATCTATCGATGCATTGCTCTGCTTGATTTCTGTAGCAAAAGTTTGCAAAATTGGTTTTACAAGATCTAGATAAATGGGCTACTGAGGCGAATATTATCCCAAAACACCAGACGGGCTTCAGGTCAGGACTTGGCTGTTCTCTAAATGGAATGCAATGATTGTCAATTTGCTACAACAAAGTGCTTTTTGCGATTCTAGCGTGATATTTTGTATGGCATGTGTTGACCTCACAGCGGAGATTGATTATGTTGACCGATTTCTGTCATGGAACAAGTTGCATAGGTGGGATATACCCAGTGTTTTATTAAACATTTTGATTACTTTACTCTGGGATACCTCGGTTCAAGTATGTTCAGGTAATGCCACCCGGGAGGTGCACACATCACTTGGATTAAGGCAAGTGTGTGTGCTCGCACCTTGATTTTTTAATTTATACAGGTCTGGCTTATTTGAAGCCTTGAATGCTGGGAGGTCACCACCACCAAAAATTGGCAATCTTAAAGTCGGTGCATTCCCTTTTGCCGATGACATTATGTTATTCAACAGGACTCCCATTGGGTTATCAAGATCTCTCTCTCTATGCAATTGATAACTTTGTAGCTGACAACAGTTTAAAAATAATGCACTCAAGTTATCTGTCATATTATGCAGTAGAGGCAAAGGAAAATTCAATATAAATGGTATCTGAGGGGGTCCCTTTAAAAACAGTCTATCATATTATTTAGGATTCCCACTTTATGCTACTAAAATCCTGGTAAAATCACAGAGAGACTGCGTAGTAAATTGACACATTTGGGTGCGCAAATGCGCGAAATATACATAAGTATTGTGCTTATACTCTGCGCCTTTTTTGGACTATTACGGGGTAAAATTGTACCATTGTACCATTTGGCCGGAAAAGCTGTATATCCCTATAAGTTATTCCCTGGATAGGCTAAAGGGCTACGTATGGAAGCGTAGTCTTCAACTTTCTAAGTCCCTGCCAATAGTGATTTATGAGAACAGACATTGGATTGCAATCGTGCAACTAAATTGTGAGCTATAAGAAGCGGATGTTATTAAATAGTTTATTGAGTCCTGCTAGACAATAACTATTTGATGATCTTGCTAGAATTTGCTGAGCGGGCACATGAGCTACTTAGAATGCTCCCTGGCCTTTGGAATGCAAGCTCTACTATCGATGAATTGCTAACAAACCCTAACCTGCTTAAAAAGAAAAAGAAAATCTGGGTTTGGTGCAACCAGTTTGAAAGTCGAAGGGGATATAAGGCATATGAGCATTATAAGCAGGTAATTCCTAAATTTAACAAGTTACAGGGCTATCTGCTGCTGTTTCCGGATTACAGGACAAGAGAAATATATATGAGATTTCGGCTTAATATCCTGTGTACCTTAGACGTTGTGGGGTCAATGAGAGGGATACCCTGTGAAGAGTGGTGGCGTCGTTTATGTGTGTGTGACACCAAGTCCTGGACACATTTAATTATGAAATGCCAAAAAGAAAGTCTGCTTAGAGATTGATGGCTTAAGGATTTTGCCTCGCACACAACAGTTGATCGAGCAGTAAAAATACGGGCTTTGCTGTTCACGGGGAATAGAAAACATATAATTATAGCATGAGTACTCTTTATCAAGGGAGTTTACAAATTACTAGACAGAAAACTTGATTCATATCAGACTGGATTAAACATTGTAAATAGGTGTCTTGGCGAACTTATGTGAAATGTATATGCTGTATATTGTAAACTGAATTCCAATTCTAATTGTAATTTGGTATGCGTGTTATGCATAGTGAAGGGTATGATGAATTAGACTAACTGTTAAGATTGTTGAGACTTAAGGATCATCAGAATGATTTTATATTTTAAACAAGGTATTATGATGATGTTAAAAATGAAACAGAACATTGTTTTAATGTATAAAGGTTTGTGATAAACCATAAATACAATATGTAAGGTGTTTCTCCCTGTAGTGTTTCTTTTTTTATTTCTTCCTGTAAGAGTGAGCGAATAGCTGCCTGTAGGAGACCAGAGTATGGGAGGATGACACCTTACTTCACGCATCTGCCAGAGTTCTGTATAGCTCAAGGGGGTGAGATGGCCACCAGGAGAGAGCTACCCAGAGAGGGATCTTGCAGGGAGGGGGTTTTGTCCTGTTAACCAAAGCAGATAGGGTGTCAAAGACCAATAATCAAACACAGACTTCTTTGTTTTGTTTGAGCAGCGGCCCACTTTTGTTTTTATATAAAGACAGAGTGGTCATTATCCACCGATTTAACATCAATTGAAATGAAAATTCAGAAACTGAAAAACTCAAGAGCTCCTGGGCCGGACGCCTTAACGAATGTACATCTGAAACAAGCTCCGGAACAATGGGCAGTTTTCATCAAAGCTGTTTTTGACAGAATCGCACAAACAAAATCAGTGCCACAGTTCTGGAAAAAAGCTACTATGGTTCCAATCTATAAGGCGGGCCCAAGAGATAACCTGAAGAACTATAGACCGATTGCTTTGCTAGATGTTATTGGCAAGCTTTATGGGTCTACGTTACTTGATGCTTTCCAATCTTGGGCAAAAGAAGCCAATGTCTCTGATCCTTTCCAAGCAGGCTTCGCAAAAAATCTGGGAACGCTGGTAAACATTCTCATAATTAACCCCCTAAAGGAGAAAACAAAGGCTGGAGGGTCACTTATTTATGTGGCATTTGTCGACCTTGTCCAGGCTTTTGACCAGGTCAACAGGGAGCTTCTTTGGGAAAAGCTAGAAAGAAACGAATGCCCAGCCCCAATCTTGGAACAAATTCAAGCGCTTCACATGGATACATCAATATCAGTAAGATTAAATCAATTTGGAATGATTTCCAAACCGATCTCTACTGCAAGAGGAGCGAAGCAGGGCTGCCCCTTAGCCCCAACTTTGTTTTGTGCATTCCTATGGGATCGTAAGGACTCAGAGCACCAGGTTAGATCATTTCCACCAAAATTGGGTGGTTCTTTTATCTCACGACTTTTATATGCAGACGATTTAATCGTCCTGGACCAAACCCCAATAGGTCTCCAAAGACAGTTGGACTCTCTGAGCGAGTATATACGAATAAATCATTTGGAAATCAACACCTCCAAAACACAGATACTGACATTTCAAAAATCAGCAAAATCAAAGGCCAATTTTTCATGGCACTTGGAGGGTCTAAGAATTCAAACGGTGGAGGAATTCAAATACCTGGGGGTCATCTTAAGCACCACTGTTACTGATAAAAACATGCAATCGAAACTATGGGAGAAGACGAAACGTTTAACAGTCCAGGCAAAAACGATCGAAAAAAAATTCTGCAAATTCTCACTGCAACCAATCTTGGTGTTTTACAGAACAAAAGCCGTGCAGCGATCCTATATGGAACAGAGGCCTTCTGGTCACTCCCGGGAAATCTTTGGCAGAAGCTCGAAAGCTATTTTTGGAGGACTGTGTTGAATTTGCCTCCATCAACTCCAATGGTCCTCATTCGAAGAACTCTGTATCTCATCATTGTCTTCAATTCATGATAGAAACTATTTGAGCCTCTTCAGAAAATTGATCATCTCCTCACGCCCGAAATTGGTTGACATCCATAACGAGCTCCACGACTCGAACTCAAGTCTACTGAAACCATGGGCCCAGCAACCCCGGAAGAAGGCATCAAGTTATTTTGAGCAAGCCCAAAAACCCCTGCCAGGGGCTGTTTGGGTGCAGTCCTGGCGCCTATGGCGCCAGGCTCATAGGGAGATTCAGTCCTGGTGCCATAGACGCCAGGCTCATAGAGTAGAACTTACCTGATGCAGACCATGCTGCAAGCTTACCTGATGCAGACCCTGCTGCAAGAGCTCCAAGCCAAATGATGCTTGGAGGAGACTATTTTACCTAGGGACTATTTTTTACGGGTGGGGTTGGGGAGGAATACTTACCTGGGACTACTTTGGAGGCTATTTAAACCACACCCAAAGAGCAGCACACGCTTTGCGTTATTCTGCATCCAGCAGCGTAACGCTCACCGTGTCTGCAAGCCTGCATCCAGTCTTCTGTCATGCCCGCCTCGAGTCTGCAGCTCCTAGAAAAAGAGAGGAACAGAAGGAGAAAAGGTTAGAACAGAGCAATACCATCGATCCTTACCTGAATTCTGGATCCACCGCACCTTCGAGCTAGAAGAAAGAAGCATTTTACGCGCGCCGCCTCGCCTGCTGCAGCGCCGCGCTGAACTCACCGGCCTTCGCAGCATCCTCACGATCCACCGCATCCTTCTGCACGTTCCCGCCGCACTCCGGCACCTAAGGGGAACACAAGAACAGCAAAGGTGAGCCAAGGGAATAAACAGAGGCAATAGTAACTACCCCCATAGACTTACCTGATTTACCTCCGGGGTACTATTCCTCTTCACGGGTCGGCACAGTCTCCATTGCATCCTCGCCGTATCCCGGCCCCTAAGGGGAACAAAAGGACAACAAGGTGAGACAAAGGGACAAAACAGGGGAATTCTTCTCACCAAAATAGACTTACCTAATTTACCGCCGGAGGCATTATTCCCCGAACTTCATATTTTCTCTCCACACCTGAATAAGGGAGCAAGCAACAGGTTACATTCTGGCCTTATTTTATTGAACTGTGTTGGATAAGACAAATCCTTACCTGAACTTCGTCAGCTACCACGAGGAACTCTTCGCTGGGGTCAAGCTGCAACCTGCAAGGAATCGGACCAGAGTGAAAGTCAGACATGTGAACTCTTACGAACTATATACTTTTCAGAGTCAATATTGTTCTGGAACCCACCAATTCCTTCGAACCAGTGAAGCAACTGGTTATCAACGCGCCCCTGCGCTCAATGCAGGATGGAGAGCTCATCTTTTCAAACCATCAGGTGAGACTATAGGAGGGGACATCAAAGGTGATCTGTGGGGAGAACAGCAGGGTTGGGGGGATTTACGCTCAACTCCACGGGTGGTTAATTCCCTTTATCCATTTGCAGAAGAATATTCCTACGGGCCAAGCAAACGAAGCTAGGTGGGCCAGTCCAGTCCGTCACTCGGCCCTACGCGTCACATTGTTGGAGACCGCAGCTGTCCAGTTCAGATCGACACCTCTGTGGGAGCCAGGTGAGTGTAACATTAGGATCAACAGAAAACTACTTGATAAACAACCCCACAAAGGTACTTTCTAAACTTGAAACAGGGGACTGGATAAAAACGCAGGACTCAGACCTAACATATAAATCAGTCTCACATCTTCTTTTGACTAGTAGGAAACTGAATGATACAAGACCTTATTTGAGGGCATTTCCTAACCGACAATCACGTCAAACATTTATGAGAGCACGGCTAAACATCATCCCTACAAACAAATTAGAGCTATCAGAGGGATCTCTACTCCTAGTGAATGCCGGTTTTGGAACAAGAATGAAACAAAGGAAACCATCAGACACCTGCTGCTGGACTGTTTAGGATTCGAAAAAGAAAGAGCAATCCACATGTTACACCTATTCGAGGGCATCTCTGAATATAACGAAGAGTTCTGGTGGAACCGTTTAATGGAGGGAGAGAGAAGACACGAGACCATCGCGGTGACCCAATTTTTGCAGAACACTGACCTAACAAAGGCATAGACGTGATTGTCAGTATGTCTGTTAGTTCCTTTTCAACTTTATCCACTACGCTCTCTCTGTCTTCATTGTGATCCTTGTGACATATAAGTATAGACATGCTCATGAAAGATGTAAGATTCTTTTTGTAAAAAAAGTGAAAACATTTTAATTAAAAAAAATAAAAAAATAAAGACATTGGGTAAAATCAAACAATACATACATTGGGTCTCTATCACACCATTAGATCCCTGACAGAGATGCTCCCATCACATACCCTTGTATGAACGTTTCTCGTGTGCTAAATAGATAACTTGTCTTGTCACTAGTCTCTCTTGTGACAGAACACTTTTAACTTTGATAAATACATAACATTAATGATCACAGGTATTCCCTGGGAACAAACATTTTCTCATGTGCCAAATAAATAACTCTTCCTGTCACTAATCTCTCTTGTAACAGAACACGTTTACCTTAGATAAATACATATCATTACTGATCACAGGTGTCCCATGGGGGAAACGTTTCCTCATGTGCTGAATAAATAACCTTTCTTGTCACTAGTCTCTCTTGTGACAGAACACTTTTACCTTTGATAAATACATAACATTACTGATCACATGGATTCCCGGGGAGCAAACGTTTTCTCATGTGCCAAATAAATAACTCTTGCTGTCACTAGTCTCCCTTGTGACAGACCACGTTTACCTTTGATAAATACATAACATTACTGATCACAGGTGTCCCCCCTGGTAATGAACACTTCCCCATGTTCCAAACAACCAACTTAGTCTGTCACTGATCTCTCTCGTGCCAGAACGCTTCCACCCTTGGTAAATATTTAACACTTCTGGTCACGGGCATCACCTGAGAGAGAACGCTTCCCCATGTGCCAAACAAGCAACTTAGTCCGTCACTGATCCCTCTCGTGTCAGACGGTGGCAGCTAAAAACAGACAGAATACGCCACATGACCGAATGGGTTGAGGCGAGATTCTGGAAACACGGAAAGAGGAGGAAAACAAAACTCTATCTCTGCGCCACCATGAGGGGAACACCTCTATGAGTACTCAAGTACTTTTGGCCAAACAAACAAAATACCTGGCCCGCGGGTAAAACCATGCTGTCGCATGTGGGGCTGGATATCCTAATTGCCCTTTGGTTCTCTCTTACCTGAACAGCCCCGGCTGGCATGTCAGCACAGTAATGCCTGTGCCTATTCTGGCTTGCTCTCTTCCTCAGTCCCGGGTGGGGAAGAGGGAGAGCAGCCAACCCACCAATAGGCGGGCGGCCTACGGTGCCCTCTGGAGAAGTCTGGGCTTCCACCTGGTTTCTCCTCTCTCTCAGCTCTCTCGCTGCGATCCTCCTTCGGGCTGATTTGCCCAAACGGTGCTACCATTTTCGCTCACCAGCAGGGGAGCTCCCTCAGCACCAGAGGTGAAATCACCTCATACGTAGCCCCGCTCCCCCTCCTGGTGGAGCCAACGTTAACAGGGTCCCGTAATTTATGTGCCCAAAACCACAACTGTGGGGAGGGTGCCCAATACAAAGAAAGGACTATGAAATCACACAGCCTGCCCCTGAACATGGCGTTGAGCCCTTTTTATGCTTAAACCTCAAAGGAACTGGGGTTTACAAATACAAATTGTAAAAATAACCTATTTTCCTATTGTATGTCCGGCTATTAAGAAAACGTACGCACCTTTTAGATTTAAAAATGTTAACAAAACCTATCCTGTATAGAAGAATGTCAATATGACGCATTTTACTGTTTCATATATATGATTAGTGTGGTCTTGGGCTTGTGTCTTGCCTTACAGCCACATGTTCGAATACTTGCGGTGGTGGTGCTTCAAGTGTGTGCAACAAATTGGTATTTTTTTATTTATTCACAAAAAGCACATGGTGACGGCGTCCGCGCCCTCAAAAAATTAGGCGGATGGGGTCCACTCACAGGGGCCCTTGACCTGTGCCCTGATTAGCACGCATTCACGCCCAGCTAGTCTGTGCCTGTAGAGGTGGTTCAAGTGTGGTCCATCCCTCGTCTGGGTTAAAGAAATGTGCACCCTACCAGGCCAGGGCAAGAAACACCAGGGCTACACACTGGCACCTTTCTCACAAGTGCCGCCGCAGCAGCCAGCCTCCTGTCGCCGAATGTGGCAACAGCAGCAACATGGACTAGGGCACACTAGTGTGGCCCACACACTGTTTTCAGGAAGGAATTGCTTGCCATCCTTTTCTAGCGCAATTATGGCCAGACTGCTGCTGAACATAATTAAGATTAGCAACAGTCTGGTCCACAGTTCGCCTGACTCCTCCTTTAAAGACAGCCACGTGGGATGGCGTTAGGATGGGCTCGTCATACTTTGAGCCTGCCACTAATGCACAGGAAACCAGGGGCCCAATTCAGGATACACACACACACACACTTCGCCACCACTCTGAACATATTCATCAACACTTTGTCTACACTAAGTAAGGGAAAGGCAGCCCGCTGTGGGCACAGTGCCTGCCAACACCCTGAACATACGAAGCACGCCTCCGTAAATACATTCGGAAACCAAGTGCCCCCTCACCAAATGCCATATGTCTGCAATAGCGTTTTCCACATGACTGCTTTTGCCAGCTGATTACCAGAACTAAAAACCAAGTGCCCCCTCACCAAATGGCATATGTCGGCAATAGCGTTTTCCACATGACTGCTTTTGCCAGCTGAATACTAGAACTAAAAACACAATGAGCAATTCTACAAATATGAAACACGCTTTCAATCGAAGGCCATGGTTAAATACACAACACGTATCAGCCACTTGGGCAAGCCCAATACACGAGCGTGATAAAGTAACAGATATCATTTTAAAAATGCTACATTCTCTGAACAAACACATGCTGCCAAAACGTGATGTTCATACAGCATCCCACCACAAGGTAGTGTGGCCAGCCCTGAATTACATGCATTCAAAGTGAGCCCAGCGGCAACTAGAGGAGTGGAAGGGTTTTAGGACATGCCTCCTTACACCAAAAATAAAAGCTTTACACACCTCTGAAAAACTACGATCAATAAATAGACATCAGTCTGCAGACAACCAGCCCTGTGACAAAAGGGCCAGGGATAACCAACCTTACCGTGCTGCTTGCACCATACTGCAATGCCACCCTCCCGCTTGCCATCTAGGTCTCACACACACATTGCCCTATTCCTCACACCTGCATAGGTTATCATGGAGCCAGTCGTACAAGCCACTGGGACAACCTGACAAGACCTGCAGAGGACACTCAACCATTGAAACAATCATTCAGCTCTGCCATTATAGCCAAGACACCATTGGAGTTAGCCTTTACCAGCTGCACAGCACTGCCAACCAGCAATGGGTTCTGTACATAAACAAGCCCCTGCTTGCATACCCACGCTTGACCGCTGGTGTAGATCCACCTGTGAACTCTGGCTGTAGACAGTGAACCTGCCCAATAGGGCAATGTGCAGAGAATAGAGATTCCTCCAGGCAGACAGCAGCCACTATACCCGCTCCCAAGCTAGAGACCATTCTAGGCACTGCGACAATTGGCCCCGCTGATAAAAGTTTAGGGCAGAGGTCTGCAACCTGCAACCCAGTCCCAGTCACAATCCTACCATGGACTCCTAGCTCAGTTGATAATAGGCAGCAAAGGGTGGAAGCCGGAACTGGGAGGAGAGAGATGGTAACTACAAACAACTCAGCTGTACCAGACTCACTACAGACTGGGCCTCACAGGAGGCATCCCAAAAAGGTACCTCTCTTCATAGGTAACCTATCCAAGGCATCACGCCAGTTACGCGCAGAAATGTTACAGAACCACCACCTCTGCATTTCTGTCCACTGCTTTGGATCCCTTTCAATAGTCCATTTAAACCTTTTTCTAGCTACTCCTTACCGAAGCTCAATCCTCCATTGCCCCCAGTCAAGGCAGTCAAGAGAGTCCGAAACAGCATGTAAGTAAGTCCAGCAAGGGGACTCTGCCATCGCTCTTAACACTGTTCCACTACCGCCTGATTTCACGGCAGCCGCAGTGCAAACGTGGCATCTGACACTACAGTCGCCGTCTCAGTGGCCACATCTTCATCTCAGTGGCTGCGTCCACCACAGCTCCATGCCATAAACACTCCAAGCACGCACCACGCAAGTCACTGCCCTCCACTATCACCTGCCAGAAGCAGAGTCCCGCCTTCGCGTGACTCGTCCTCCTCAGACATGCTCTGGGCCATGCAAACAGATGGCTGCACACCATTAGTTTCAAAATTCACATGTGATTTAGTGACCATCGATGTTTTTGAAGAATATATTTTACATTTCTTTTCCTCAAGTCAAATTTTTCTTGAAAAGCTTTAGAAATGATTTTTCATCTGTATGGGTATGCCACAGAGTACCATTAATCAGCAGCTATGATGTTAGAAAAATGAAAAGTGAGAAACAAGCAGGACAAATAAAAACAGACGTGAATGTAGAGCGCCCCACATAGTAACTTAGGTTTGATTACATAATTCTCCTTCAAATCAGCAACTTATTAATAAACTCGGCTAGAATAAGACAGGCAGGTCTAGATTTAAAGTTGGGAATGCAGCTATGTGTACATAAAGTTGGGAATCCCAAGTATTCTGATAATCGGAATACAAGGCCATGTATTTGGAAGAGAGGCAACTTGAGTAACAATTGCTCTTTCTTGCCAATAGGTCCAACTGTGGATGAAAAGATACACATAATTGTCCTTTTGATGAACTGGGAGGGACCACATTACCGGAGCTTGCTTTGGCTTCCAGTTGCCACCAGCATTCCATTTAAAGCAGCCTTCATGGTCCACCATGCCACCTTAGGCAAAATCAGTGTGTTTATAATAGACAAATGTCTGACATATTGGCCCAGCCTGAAGCTCCCTCAAGCCAGACCTAAGACAGCAATGAGGGAAACAAACTATTTCCCTTTAAGGGAACGAAGTTTCAATATTCTGAAAAGACGACCAATGGGATAGATACATGTACCGCTCTGGAAAAACCGCCATAGGAATAATTGATACAAGTTTATGGGATTTCCACAAACACGTTATTGCAAGTTTGTAACTAATTAAAGTGTTAGAAACCGATGTGCGTCCCCCACACAAGGTTTAAAGTAAATGTCGACTTGGTGTCTGAGACTCACTTCTGGAATCATGGTGATGGGCTGTCGTTCTACAAGGCCTGTCACACAAGACACTAGGACCAAACTAGTTGTCCTTATTTAATCTCGCTGTCCTTCTTCCTTGGGTCACGGTTGTCTCTTCTGATCTGTACCCGAGATCAGTACCATAATACCGATTTGGTGATTGTGCGCGTTATAACCTGTGGTACGTACATACACTCTCAGAACCTATTACCTCCCTGTCAGGTATCACTGAAATAAACAGTGCAAGGGTGTTGTCTCTGGCCAAAATAACATCATCTCCCGGAGCAACATCAGCTAAGGAAAATGAATAAGAAAATATCAAGCAGTAAGAACGACAATGACAACTGGCCTGAAAGACACGAGGTAGTGGAAAGGAGGAGCTCAATCAGGACCTGAATTTAAGAACAAAAGTGGATGAGCACACAGACCAAGACCAAACCAGACAGTTGTCAGGTGCTACATTAGATTAGATTACTGTGCCCAGGGACACATGCTCCCCCATACAGTAATGCATTTTTAAGTGCACGATTACACCTGCAACTTCTCTGGAGTGATCCCAAACATAATGGGCCAGTCTGACAAAGGACGGATGGAAGTTAAAGTACAACCAGGAAGGACCTTTATGAAGTTAGATATTTTGGTCTAAATCTGAAATTGACAATGTACTGGTGTCATGATATCAGTTATATACAAGACATTGATGGCGATGAACACAAGAGACACCACTCTGACACTACTTGCCAAACTGTCACTCATTTAAAGTATGCAATGCAACCTGAGTGAGACAGTCCTACTATGAATGCAGCACAGCCTCACTTTCTATTAGTACCCGGCAAGGTTGGAGGGGCTGTTTGGCAGCCTCCCAGCCAATGAGGAGCTCGGAACGGGGGCATAATCCTGTCACTCCAAGCCTCCGCAGGGCTGGTGGTCGCCATCTTCCCCGGCAGGGAGCCAGGTATGTGCTCGCTTCCATCCCTCCCCCATCCACAGATTTCCTTTCCTTCCTTACCCCATCCTCCCACTTACCTTCTTCTTGAATCCTTTTCGGGAGCGTACGCGCTGAAAACAATTCTGTCCCCAACGCACCCTCTCCCGATCTGCAACATGCCGCCAGGGAAAGGAAGAAGGGACTATGTGTAGTCCCTTCTTCCTTTTCATGGTGGCCATTTTTCCTGCTTACATTTTTCCCCTGTTTTCTTCAGGAGAAGGGACTACATGTAGTCCCTTCTCCCTTTCCATGGTGGCCATTTTGTTTGTTTACTTTTTTAGAAAACTATTTTTAATGTCTGCCATGGAAAGGGAGAACGGACTCCCTTCCCCCTTCCTTGGCGGGCATTTATTTTGTTGTCTCTTGCGAAACGCCGGAGCGGTTATGCCTTGGGGCCTGCGTTAAGGCCCTCGCTACGCTCTGGCCTGAAACTGGCCCCGGGGTAGTACCTGAAGCGGTAATGCCCCCAATGCTCGGGGCTTATTCCTTAAATATTACACTTCTGTCCTAAACAAGTTATGGAGTAAACAACCTTCTGACCTTGCACTCTGCAGCTTCATCGCCAGGGATGGAAGTTTTTGAAGGGGTCGGGGGAAGGAGCAAGACTACTCCCTCACACAAACATGGGCCTTTAATTTTCTCTTGAAAAGAGGTGAATAGAGCACTAAACGTGGGCCTTGGCTTTGCCAACCGTTCTGCTATCCTTGCTACAACTTGGTACTATCGTATTACAGAATCTTGCGCTGGTGCAAGTGCAATTTCGCAAATGATTACCAATGGGCAAGAATTGCCTTACTGCAAAAAATAGATTGCTTCAATATATTTTTGCACTGGGGCAAAGTTTGCACTACTGCAAATAACGTTCCATATAGCAGGACGATATGGAGGGACTAGAAGAAAGAGGCATTAGGAAGAGTGGCAAGGATGATGACAAGAAAGAGGAACAGGGACTAGAAAGGGTAAGCAGGGACGAGGAACTAGGAAGAGGAAGCAGCACTAAGACTGAGGCTGAGACTGAATCACAAGCATCCATTGGTTTCTTTTATTTACTCGTGTGTGGGCTAAGAAGTCCCATGTCCTCGTCCTCATCCCACATCCCTAATCCTTCATTCTAGTCCCTCGTCATAGTCCCTTGTCTTGCTGATAATAAGTCTCTCACTCACAATCTTTCAGTCAGTCACAATCTCTCAGTTATCTACCAGCTGTAATGCATCATCTATATTTCAGAACGTGTCCCTCTTCACATGTGATTAGTCTTTCTCTTGGTGTTTCTTGCTTGCTTTCCATAACTCTCATTTATCCTCTCTCACTGGGGGGCGCGCAAGAAATGGAGAAGTAAGAATTAAATGCTGAATGGAGAGTTTGTAACAGGGTTGGACACTCAAAACATAATATGTCGAGGAATCTACAAACTTTTCACACTGCAATGCTGAAACGCAACTAAGTGAAGGAATCGATTTTGACACATCGATTTCTTCAAAGACCGATTTAGAAAGACCAGTCTTTAGAAAGACTGCTCCGAGACCGCTCTGAGCAGTCTTTCTAAACTGAACTGTCAGCCCCTGCAACACACACAAGTACATGCAGGCGCTGACAGACACGGCAGAGGCGGAAGAGAGAAGTTGATGGGGCCCGGGTATTTGTGATGTTTTTGTGAGTGCTGTGTGTGTGTCTGGGCGGATCTGTGTGTGTCTGTGTCCGAGTGTGAGTTTAAGATTTGGGGAGGGCCGCGGTTAACTGCACGCGTGTGCATGTTACAATATCTGTAAGTGTGTGTGTGGTGGTAGGTGGGATGGGAGAAAGGCTTTTGGTGTAGAAGGGGGCAGAGAGTGTGGGAAAGGGAGATTGGGGGGTAAAACCCCCGAATGACAGAAAACTCACCGATGGGGGAGGGAAGGAAGTGGGGGGGAAGGGGGACTGGTTTGGGGATCATGCAATTTGATAATTTGGCATATTGAGGGCCGCACAAAAACGACACAAGTAAATCCGTCTTTTTTTGTGTTTGTTCTTCAATATGCTGAACTATCACATAGAACCGCTGCAACAGCCATTCCCTAAGCATGCTTATTCATCTGCCTGTGATAGTTCCACATTTTACAACTGTGGCATTTGATTGATTGCAGAGCTTGCAGTATACTTGGAATTTAATCTCTATTATGTGTCAAATTTGCAAGCAAGCACTAAATAGAGTAGGGGCTTCTGTTATCCTCCAGTAAATGGTGAGGCATGAATGCTACTCAAATGTTGCCATATGATCTTCTCCCAATCATATCTTCCTTACATCAGTTATAACTAGCATGTTTATATGGATGTTGATACTGTCTTTTAAGGGCATGTACGGTAAACTAGTACTGGGATTTGGTGCCACACAATAGCTGGCAGCAAGAAATAGATGTTAAACAGTGCATGCCTTCGTACACATCGCCTCACAATCACATATGTATGCATTGTACTCGGGAGCAGTAGAGTCCTACTTTTTTGACCAGTAAAAAGCAGATTATTAGGGTTTATACCATTTTGTTTGATATCGTTTATGGCCACAGGTAAGTGGGGCTTGCATGTGTGTTTTAACACTACTGATGATGCCATGCCGGACGGCACAGGGATGAAAAGCAATTTATGGGCCTTCGTAGCTGGCTGTTTAAGTTGCAAGCTTAGTGCCTTAGCTGTTGATGTAAAATATTAGAAGTGTATTTGTTCAGACAGCAGAGGCAAACAGCTCACGTAATAAGGCCAAGTGGGGACCAGCCCTTCATCTTGCAAATTCTTTATGGGGCAAACACAAATTCAAGTTGACAAATTTAAAATACAAAGGGCAACCTTGTTACATAAGAAGCCAAGGTTCTATGTGATCTGCTAGACAGCTTTTCATCACATTTTTTTACTGGTATATTTTGAACAAATATAAGCCGGGGAGACCCTCTGCAACCCCCATCCTTAACCCCCCCCCTACATTCATTATTAGCCTAAACCCAGCCGCCACATATAGTTGAGGCAAACTCCGTAAAAAAACTATGATGAATTGTACTGCGCTGAAATCTCCTGCAGCAAAAACTCGCTATCCCAGGAGCCAACACATAGGGGCCATAAACACCTGACTCACCTAGTGCATGACTACAGCTGCGACATGGCTCTGTGAGACTGATGACGATCTGCTGCAGATCCACCCGGGGAGGTGTCGAAGGAGGGTTGGGGTTCTTCCAGCCATTGCATTTACAGGATTCTTCAGCCTGAAATAAAATAAGAAACATATGTGAATGCAATAAACAGAGCTTCACAACACACTATTTACAAAACCGAGACATGCATGTACATGATAACGTGATTCACATTTAAAATATCTTTAGTCTGAGAAATATCCTCAGCACAGGTGAATGAGTACAAGGCTAAACCGTTTTTCTAAATAATATGAAGGTCAGGCGAGTGGGTAGGAGTGGGAAATCAGGTTGTACATAGTGGTAGGTGGGTCCCAAAAAGGGGAAAGAGATAATAAAAAAGGACATTGCCATAGTCGATCAAATTCGGTCAGTCTAATTGACAAAAAAGTGCTTTTTAAAAAAAAAAATATGATCCCATGGAAACTATGGGAAACATAGGTAAAAAATGGGGGGGAATCCATTTTTTTCACTTTTACTGATGATTCACAGTGTCCTTGCTCTAAAACGGAAAAAAACGGGACTGACATCAAAGCCTAGCATTGAATTATCCAGTCTCGAGGTGACAGCCGAACATTGACATGGACATGTGGGGCCAGCGATGCAACACAGGAGCACAGACTGCACTGTACTTTATCAGTCCTGTCCCGTAAAATGTAAGAGTATAGCAATTATTGAAACTGACAAACTATTTAGTAAAAGTTCTAAGATGTGCTTTTCAGCACAAAATACATGCCAACACAGTGAAGAACTACAGCGTGATTTGACTGATTAATGAACTATGCAACTTGATAGCTCCACGCAGAAATGCACTAAATAACTCTATGCCTGCATGCAAAAGTAACACAAAGATCCCCTTGAAAACTAGAGGTCATGTGTTTGATTACATTGATAACGGTACCATGTGATGTAACCACTTGAACCCGATTGCCACACATGCAATATTGAAGCGATAAGGCTCCCTGGTGGCTATATGTGTATTCACATCTTTTTAATCCCTGGTGGCTATATGTGTATTCACATCTTTTTAATCCCTGGTGGCTATGTGTGTATTCACATCTCTTTAATTCAAACAGCAACCACACAATTGCTCATGCCCACCTCAGCCTATTCACTGAATGGGGCAACCAACATGTCCAAGGACAAGTCTATTAAAAACTCGGTGAAAAGGATTGTTAGTGACTGACAAGGCTTAATATGATCAAAGCGTGTGCGTCTGCTGGTATTTGCTGTCACGTGCATGGAGGGCAAGGCCTAGCAAGTAGGAATATACTGCTCCTTTGGAAGAGGATTTTACTGATTTGTATAAGGTTTGTCTGAAGCTATATGGTGGAAAATGCGAGCATAGTGAGCATGCACTGAGTCGACCGCATGCCAGTTGCCCCCAGACATTCAAGCTACCCCTCACCCAAAAAGCTCAGTGAGGACAAAAACATCTAACGTTGCATTGCATTTGGAGCGAGAACCCCACATTAGAAGTGGGGCTGGACTAACTGTCGCTTTTGCAGTGGTAAAGTTCAGCGGCCTCAGGCCAGCGTGTAGAAAAGCATAAACTCAAGGATTTCCATCCCTTTTTTAAAACTTTTTCTTCCTTTGTTATCCTATTGGTGGCAAGCAGGAAATCAGCAAAGATTGCAGGGACTAAAAAGCCTCGGAGTCTCAAGTTTGGCTTCTCAAAGCAAGAGGAGGTGCTTATTTGTGGCCCTATTGCCCTGACACAGAATGCTGTTATGGTCCTTTAGCATCAGTGCTGCATGTCTTAAGCCAGTGCACAGACCTATCTTTTACACCCCAGGACAGATGAGACTTGTGGTGATGCTAATGAGATCCAGTGAAACCCTTGTCAGTCTCAATGATAATTGGAGCACCTTTGCAGGTGGTGGGGAAGGGGGCTGCATTGTTAGAAATGCTGCTGTGAACCACATGGAAGACACTAGCATGAGCCTTTTCTCTAACTTCTAAGAGAGTCACAGCAGGTTTAGAACATGGTGCATTGTGTTCTATGTGATGTCATAGAACTATGATAGCTGTGTTATTGTTTGTGTTCTATGTTATGTCAGTTGGAGAAGTTACAAGGAGGAAGGGAGCCTCTGCATTGCTGGGGGTCTTTTCCTTATCAATTATCTCAATAAACCTTATAATTGATCTTACCTGTCTTCCCCGGCGTCTTCATAACAATGGCGACGAGGATGGGATGGTGCTGAAGACACGGAAGGCAGGAGACCCCCAGCAACATCATCGTTGGTGCGCTCCGCTTTGCCCCGGCGTTGAAGCGTTGGCCTGAGCTGAGAAAAGCGGCCCCACCGCGGCTAATACGGCTGCCCCTGTGCCGACCTCCGCGGGCTGCTCCGCCACTGCCTGGCGTCGAGTGGCCTGAAGAACGCAGCAGCAGCATCCTGATATTCCCTCCGTTGGAGCTGCAGCGACCGTTTCGGGCGAGAAGAAGTGTGCATCTCTCCAGGGTGAGCGGCGATCCTCACCCGTGCCTTCGCGGGCTGCTCCGCCTCATCCCGGCGTCGAGCGGCCTGTTGTGAGGAAGTTTCCACTCCGGTACCACGGACTACGCGGCGAGCCTGATTCATCGCTCAGCAGGCTGCTCCGCTTTCTCACAGCGTCGAGCGGCCGTTGGATCATCTTTGAAGCCATCTGCATCTCTCAAGTAAGTGTGTGCCCGCGCCCCAACCAGGTTCATCTGCAGTCGCATAAGTGTGTCCTGTTTGAAAGACGAAGTGAAACGATCGATTGGCCTGTATCCGTGAAAGCGAAGAGGAGCCGGGCGACGTCACTCACCAGCTACCGCAAACCGTCTTATAGAGGCGCAGGGTGAACGAAGAACTGTAAATGTGGTTGCAAATGGTGGGAAGTCAGATGATTGTGAACGTCCACATGCTGTGTTAACAGTGAATGGTTGTAAAGTATCTATAATGGCTGACTCTGGATCAAAAATCACTCTGCTGTCTAGGGGTGCGTTTGAGACTGAGATGAAAGGTGTGGTATCTACATTGTCGGAACCAGACATCAATCCCGGTGGTTATAACCAAGATAAGATTGAGTTACTGGGATATGTGTGGAGTACCTTCAAGTTTAAAGGCCGCAGATGTGAGGGCAAGCTGTATGTTACTAAGAAGGGCAAATCATTATTGGGATGGAGAGAACAAAAGAATCTTGCCATCAGACTTGATCCCAATCACCCAGAACAGGTGTTGCAAGTGTCGGAGGCGTCCCCATTTTCCAGCAAATATACTTCAGGGTATGGTGGGGTATTTGATAAAAAGTTGGGGAAGGTGAAGGGTTTTCAACATCAAATAATCCTAAGAAGGGGGAGTACACCTGTGGTGGCAAAGCTCAGACCGGTACCTTTTGCCCTGCGAGATAGTGTGAAGAAAGAGTTGGAGAAGCTGTTGAGGTCGGGTGTGATCGAGAGAGCGGGGGGGGTTGAGTGGGTCTCCCCAGTTGTGATTGTCAAGAAGAGTTCTGGAGATTTGAGACTATGTGTAGACATGCGCGAGTTAAACAAGTGTGTTTTAGTGGACAGGCACCCGCTACCCAACATGGGCGAAATGTTAACCATGGTGGGTGGGGGGAAAATACTTTTCGAAGCTTGATATGACATCCGCTTATCACCAGGTGGAATTGGAGGAGGCATGTAGGAAGGTCACGGCTTTTGTGACGCATGAAGGAGTGTTTCAATTTAAAAGGATGCCTTTTGGTTTGGCGTCAGCCTCATCAGTATTTCAGAAAATAATGGATCGTCTTCTGAGGGGTTTGAAGGGTGTGTTCTGTTTTCAAGATGATGTGTTGATAAGTGGAGCGACGTTGGAAGAGCATGACAGGAATCTGGGCAGGGTGCTGAAGATATTCGAAGAGAGGGGCATTACTTTGAGAGAAGAGAAGTGTAAGTTTGCCGTAACAAAAGTGTATTATCTAGGTCATGAGGTATCGAGTGATGGTATCAGACCCAAGGAGGACATGATGAATTCTATAAAGAACATTGAGAAACCGAGCAGTAAGAGTGAACTTCGTTCCTTTCTTGGTATGTTTGAATTTGACCAAAAGTTTGTAGAGAATTATGCGGACAAAGTGCAGGAGATCAGAAAAATTTTAAGGAAAGGTGCCGATTTTGTATGGAATCAGAAGTGCGACCTGGAATTTACCAGAATAAAGGAAGAGATTAATATGGCTCATCCTCTAGGGTGTTTTGATACAAGGAAACCATCAATCATTACAGTTGACGCTAGTGAAAGTGGACTATGTGCTCTATTGTCCCAAAAGCAGGAGGACGGATCAGAGGAGGTAATAGCTCATGCCTCAAGAGGTCTTAAGGGAGCAGAGTTGAGATATTCTGTTCTAGAAAAGGAGGCTCTGGCATGTTTTTGGGCTGGCGAGCGTTTCAGGAATTTTGTGTGGGGTGCGGAGTTTGTGATCCGACCAGATCACAAACCCCTGAAAGCTATTTTTGAAAATAAGGGCCTGGACAAAGTTTCACGTAGAGTAGCTGGCTGGGTCACCAGGATGCAGACCCATTGTTTTAGGATGGATGGCATACCTGGAAAGGACAATGTACTAGCTGATAGTTTATCCAGGGTGAGAGTAATTGCTCCAGATGTTGTAGATGATGAAGAGATGGAATTAGTGTTCGTGAATACCGATGGAATTGTCTCCAAGCAAGAGTGCCTGGATGAGATAAAAAGAGATGAAGCAATCAACAGAGTAATTCCGTATGTGGTGTCCACATCTTGGCCTAGCAAGTTGGAACTGGCAGAAGGGGTGAAGCCACATTGGGAGAAGAAAGACGGATTATCTGTTGCAAATGACATTTTGTTCAGGTGGGGTAGGGCAGTGGTGCCTGTTGGCTTACGGAAAAAAGTGATACATTTAACACATGAAGGCCACATTGGGATTACCAAAACCAACGGAGTGTTGAGGGCAGATTACTGGTGGCCGGGTTTTGATAAGGAAATTGAAAAATGTTTAGTTGATTGTCAGTTGTGTATCAAGAATGGGAAGGGAATTGTGGCTAAGAAACAGCCGTTGGTGGATGTTGGTCTCCCATCGAGAATATGGTGTGATCTAGCCATGGACATATTAGGCCCGGTAGATTTAGGCTATGGGCGGGGGAAGTTCATAGTTTTGGTTGCGGATTTGTTCTCCAGGTGGGTGGATTTTAAGATTGTGCGGGATATCACGGGAGAAAGTATGATTAAAGTATTGCAAGAAATATTTGCGAATGAGGGTCTGCCTGAAAGCGTGTTAACAGATAACGGTCCCCAGTTTGTAGGTGGAAGTTTTGCAAACTATTTGAGGAAATGTGGTATTGGTCACATAAAAACCTCCTTATATCATCCAGAGACCAACGGAGTGGTTGAAAGGATGAATAGATGTGTGATGGAAAGCGTTCGTATGGGGGAAGAGTCTGGTTTTGATAAGCTAGCCACTATACAAAGTAGGGTGTGGGCTCTAAGGATGGTCCCACATTCCACGACAGGATTGTGTCCTTTTGAACTTATGAGGGGCCGAAAGCCATATTCCTTAGCATGTCCGCCATGGCTCTGCAGGAGCAGAGAGACGGATGTGATTATTGATGAAGTAAGAAAGTCACTAGTGGAAAAGAAGACAGAGTGGGTCATGCGTGAGAATAGGTAGAGAGGAAGGAAAGAATTGCATGTGGAGTGTGGGGATTGGGTCAGGATAAAGAAAGGTGTGGTGAAGCAGAAGGGTGATTCCCTTTATTCTGATCCGGTCAGAGTCGTTGCTGTCATGAAAGGAGCTGTGCGTGTGACTGGAGGGCAAGTGTGGAATAAAGAGAGGATTGCCACAGTGAGGAGGGGTCATGAGGGAGGTGTTTGTGTAAATGACTCCGTTATGTAAATAAATTGGTGAATTGATTTAAAAAAAAAAAGGGAAGATGTGTTATGATGCTTTCCCTAATGACAGATGGCCTAGATATGCACTGTGTTCTATGTGATGTCATAGAACTATGATAGCTGTGTTATTGTTTGTGTTCTATTTTATGTCAGTCGGAGAAGTTACAAGGAGGAAGGGAGTCTCTGCATTGCTGGGGGTCTTTTCCTTATCAATGAGCTCAATAAACCTTATAATTGATTTTACCTGTCTTCCCCGGCGTCTTCATAACACATTGGAACATGCACCAGCAGAAATAATGCACTGTGTGCATGAACTCCAGGTCTTGACAGCACCTCAGAATAGTCCCTTGTGTGAGCCTCACTCAAAGGGCACATCACAATTATCCCAGGAACGGAACTGCACCAGAAGCAACCAGACCCAGAGAGAATTTCCCCCGATTGCTGGATAAGACAGCTAGATAAAACAAATTGTCACAGGCATGTGGGGGGACTCTTTGAGATCAGGACAACTTTGTCTGTCTAAAGGGTAGGCAAACTTATAAATATAAATAAAGAGGAACGAACTGTTAAAAGACCAAAAGGAAACGAGACACAAACACATGGAAGCCATGGGGGCTCATGCACCAACCAATGAAAACAGATTGAAGCTCAGCTTCAGAAAAATGACTGACAAGAGTGTCATTGCTAGAAGCCGGTCATGAAAGGCAAAAACTGGGGTCATTAGCATGGACTGGTAATCAGTTTTCCGCAGTAAGGCAAACACTGTCCAACTTTGAGGTGAATTTGAGGAGGACTTTCTTGTATGGTGTGAGAAGTGGAGGGGTGAGAGATTTACAAACACTATGTAAAGCTACAGTGATGTTGAGCTGATAGATCTCAGTAGTAATCCAGGGTTGTGGGTGAAGGGTAGAGGGTGAAGATTGGAGTGTGAGGATTAGTGGTTCTTGAAAAATGAGCGAAAAGATAGATTGAAGTCGTGAAAGGCCAGTTTGAAAGCGTAGCCCTGGAGACAGAGCTAGAGGATCTGAAGTCCGTCACGCGAGGAGGGAGAGGCATAATGTCTGGTTTACACTTATGATTGGGGTTGGGAAGAGGTAAGATGGAAGGAGTTAAGTGGGGGATCCGAGATAGGAAGTGGATAAAGGGATGATCAGATGGCACGCTGTCACTCCTGAGGTTAGAAGGAATAAAGGGGTCCATGTTCAAGAGAATTTCCTTGCGTTTCAGTGGGAAGGTAGTGGAGGGAGGTTTGAGAGTTTTCAGATGGGAGAAACTCAAGTTCATGGTGCTGATGAGATGTTTTGCAACCCACTCATCAGAGCTATAGGGTCATCTGATGGAAAGGAATCCAGAAGACGGTGAAGATCAGTGAGTGAGTGGAGGGGTGTGTGCCATGTGGTTTATAAATAAGAAGGACAGTGGGAATATACACTCATGAAAATGGATAATCAGGGACATTCATGAATATAAATGAGCTGAGTGTCGGCCATCCCCAAACTATAGAAAGACAACAATTTGCATTGCATCCTTGGTGATCAGCATTAGGTAACTCCTCTGTCACTGGCCCAGCAGAGGAGATAGAGGTGTTTTGTCCACAATAAACATGGATACCGCCGGCACTAGGCGCCAATGCAGCTGTCTCTCCACCCCCACCCCTCACGTCTGATCTTTCTGTGATGAATGTACATAACATGAGCCCATAAAGACTGTGTCAATCTGAAGACTAATGTTGCATTGTCCTTACCATTTCCTCAGATGTATTGCATTCTTTCTATGGCACCATACTTTAAATGGAATGCCAGCTATACTCCACTATCCCTACAAGGAACCTGTAGTGGTCAGTATGGTGCTTGTTTCTGAAGCTGTTCAGCTTAAAACCTAGGGAGCTGAGCTTGTCGCTCTCTACCTGACTTATGATCTGGAGGGTGCCACCTAGACAGATGCCGGCAGCTGTGTTTATCTCACAGACCTCATTCTGAGTTTTGGCCTTTTCCAGCTCTATACCCCACCATCAGAAGGCCATGAAACAATTATGTTATGAATAATATGTTTAGTTTGTCAAGCTCTTTGCAATGCTTCTCTATCTCAACCCCGGATCTTGGGCGACCAAACCTGCAAGACTCTTGTGTTCACGCTTATAAATTCCAAATATACACACACTCGATACAGAATTCTGACCATTATCAATGCTATAACAAAACACATTTACAAATCCTGTGCATTACTGAATTGCTTAACCAAAAACCTCATCCAGAAAGTTGCAGTGTGACCATTGGGGAGTCTGATGTGGAGTATCATGACATACGGACTGGTTGTAAGCCTCATAGATAGCTTTTTTCGTGCTAACTCCTTAAAAGTCTCATTGACCGATCCTCTGTAGAAGCAGGCCAATAACCCGGGCATGCACATTCTCAGTACACATTCAAATCACAGCTGCTCCAGAGCCCACCACACAAGACCACAGTAATGGAAGACTACCATAGATTGACTTCCGAGTAATTGGGATTAACCTGGTACACTGCGGGTAAGATGCAGACAGTGCAATTAGGGCACAAAAACATTTCAGAAGAGACTCGTCCACTTGGTACTCGACCCTGGTGCTCAACCGTCCTAAGAAATATTCAACAATGTTAATGGTCAGTGGATTTTGAGTACCCTGAAGGACCAGTTATCTAGCTCTATATCAAAACTACTATGTTTCTTATCATTGAGCTGGAATATGGGGTCTTGCAGACTACTTTAGAAAGGCAGGAATTCACTTCATCTTAAGCCTTCCACAGTTTGTGCCCAATTTATACCCTTCACCTATATGGGAAATATCAAGGTCAGGCCCCTGCATTTGTAAGGATGTTTCTAGAGATGTAATAACTTGCCTTTACCAAAGCCGTCATTATCAATCTACTGCTTAATCATGCACAACATAAAACCTCTAAATTAGTTAAAAGAGGTGGCCCTCATTGGTCTACCTAGTTCATTTGACAATCTTCAAATCAAATTACATCTGAACGAATAAGGCATGGGGCATAAAGGGGAAACTTTTAAGCAACCAAACCGCAGGACAATTTCATGGCATTCATTACCAAAGCATTGAAAAGAATGGAAGACCATCTGAAAAGGCTCTGTGGTACGATAGAACGGTGGGCATAAACCGGTTCTGATTGAATATTTTATGTCTTGCACTGTCATCTGAAAATGGGGTAGTAAATCTGAACAAAAATGCAAACGAAAGCTCTGATGCACTTTTTTACTTTTCCACCCGTTATATAATAAGCTATGTGTAACCCCGACTGGGGAATAAAAGAAAGGATCCCCGACACGTGAAGCAGCACCGGGGATCCTGAAATGGAAAAAAGGGAAAATCGGGTCCCTGACACAGCTGCGCCGTGAATCCCAACAATGAAAAAAGAAAATCTGATCCACGGAGCGAGAACCACACCGGGGATCAGGAAGTATAAAAAAATATTATGGTAAGGGACCCTTGTGCGTGTGCACGCAAGGGTCCCTTTACTCAAAAAAGAACAAAATATTGCTGGCGCGAGCGGAGAACTGGGGACAGTTAGAGAGAAACCCTTCAACAGGGTGAGAGGCGCTCCACTCAGAGCCGGAGACTTCAGCCCGGGCCTCTATGCTGGCGCTCCCCTTGTTAGGGAGGTGCTTTGAATATTTTGCTGCCCCTCGCTGCTTTTGTTTTGCTGAGGTATTCTAACTTATTGGTGCTCCCCAGAGATGGGGAGCGCCTTGAATGTGTTTTATCCCTCCTTGGGCGAAATGTAAAAAATATGGCCCACCAGAACTCCCTGGGTCACACCTCGCAGGCATGACCCAAGTGAGTGAATAGTGTGGGGCCCCCCACGCTGCCTCTGAGTGCTGGGCTGCATCTGACATATGCAGCCCAGCTCATTTAAAGACTTGGTGGTCCCCCATAATGTTGCCCTGCTGCCTGTCACTGCTGCACTGTAGCTGCCTGCTGCTGCCATCTGCTGCCATCATCATGCCCCAAAAGTGATCACAGAGGAGGGCAGGAAGACAGAAGAAGATCAAGATAGCAGCAGACCAGGTTGTCTTGCAAGTAAGGTATTTTTAAAATATGTTTCTAATACAAAGACTTTGTATATATTTTCTAGGTCTACCTAGAAAGACCTAGCCCCTTTTGTAAAAAATAAAAACTCACAAAACCCTGCTGGTGTACTGGAAAAGTATAAAAGAAAGCTTTTAACAACTAAAAAGAACCATACATCAGCATGTCTTTTGTCCGCCTCTCTTGTGCTCCAGTTACTCTAACCTTGTGTTTTCTCTTTAGGGGTATTTGGGGAATCTACCTGCCCTAAACTCTTGATCTTCCCTACCCTTACCTTCTTCCTATCAAAGTACCCCAGGGTGATCCCGATCTCAGGAGAGCAGGGTTTGGAGACAGGTAAGAGGTAGGTCAACTTATAAGTGAAGAGTTAAGCTGTATATTGTGTGCCTGCATACACCGGTCCGCCAATTAGGTGCGTTGGAAGATGACGCTGCTACATGCACTAGTTATTGGTGCCCATTACTTCAGGAATCAGGTCTTTATTCGATGGCTTCCTGCTTTTTGATCCTGTAGAGTGTGTGTGCAACAGCAGTGTGGGGTTTTAATTTTCAATCTCTAGCAATGTGCCAATGCTTCGACCCTATGCGTGACATGCTCCTTCTGGCCAACAGTGCAAAAGAGAGATGCCGAAAGGGCTGTCCCTTGGTTTGCACGTGGGCCAATTTTCATGGACAACGTGGGCCTGTTTGATGAGGTAATGTACTGTGAAGCTGATAGTTTTCACATTTGCTATTATTCATATTAACATTACATCCACACTGTTTACAAATTCTACCAAACATGTGCAACTACCTAAACAATTTTTTGCAGTTCCCGAAAGCTTAAGGAAAACTGAGGCACAACTCACAAATTGTCTTAAGGAAGAGGTTGAATTTTATACCCCAAGAATAAGCATGTATTATTTTGAGTAGTGGGAAAATATTAATGAAATCAATGTTGTGGAAATGTGTGGAGAAAAAGAGGTGTGTTTGCCTAAATACAGTAGCATTAGGTTACACTTTAGGATGACATTTGTACTATCTTATTTGCAAACAAGATCGGTGGACGCCTCGCCATCATTCACAATGCATCATGCACATGCACCCAATTGGACATCACCACCGCTGGCTCTTTCGAAAATCTTTCCTGCCAATTCCCGCTCTCTCCAATGCACACAGTCATTTTTCACCTCATCTACAGACCACCCAAGCCCAACACCTCTTTCATCGAAGGCTTCACAGACTTGGACAATACAATGTGGAGGCTCTTGCGTAAGAGGCTCTCACTGAACATATCGCCGAACTCCACTTCACATGTGCTGATCTTCCTCTGATGAACCAGGACTGTGATTCGCTTCTCCAACAACTCAACGCCACCCTCACAACCAACATCAACCACCACGTACCAGTGAAACAACACATCCTCACGCCTTAATCTACCACACCCTGGTACACTCAAGAACTCAACTTCAACAATCCATCAGAAAACAAAAGACTTGGCGAAAGGCCTGCAGCACATGCAACCTTGCCCAGCTTCACGCAGACGACTGATCACCACTGCCAAGGCCAACTACTACCAAAACATCATAGCCAAGGCCAACAATGAAGGCAGAGCCCTCCTAAAGCCATCAAGCACTGCATCAACCCTCTGCCTGTCCCATCCGTACCATACTTCATCAAAAAATCCACCACCATCAACTCTTTCTTCATCAACAAGATCAGCATGAGCTTCCAACATATAGACACCAACGCCACAACTGATAGCACATTACAGATTCCATCTCGCTAAGCCACAAATATCTGGACAACTTTCAAGACACTCAGTATGGAAGACCTCACTGCCACACTAGCATACCTCAAGGCCACATCATACACGGATGAAATCCTCCCTGCCTCCATATTTAAGACCCTTCTGATTGAAGTACTGCCTTACCGGACAATGATTAACAGCTCCCTATCTCAGGGCACCTTCCCTCGACCCTCAAGGCCGGTCAAACCATCTCAAGATAGCAACACTGAGCCCTCATGACCTCAGCAACTAATGCTCCATCACCCATCTTCCCATTCTATGTAAGATCTTTCAGAAAGCAGTAGCCATGCAACTCATCCAACACGTTGGAGCCAATCACTTTCTTTAGTACTACTAATCTGGCTTCAGACCCAGATGCAGCACAGAAATGGCTACGGATCAAGGTGATCGACGATGCCCTTAAAATTCTCGATGATGGTCGTCCTTGCCTCCTGGGTTCCTTGACCTCTCAGCAGCATTCTACACAGTAGACCACCAGGCACTCACTGGCAATCTACATCGCTGCATGGGGATCAGCAGGATCGTCCTCAGGTGTTTCAATTCATACCTTGCTAATCACACTACTGCAATAGCTCTTCCTCAACCTTCCTCTTTCCTCCCTTCGCCCCCTCCAACTAATCCAGAATCGGCCTGAGAGACTTAGCCTTGGCATCAAGCCCTGAGACTGTATCTCTCCAGCCCTAAAATCTCTCCACTGACTTGCGGTGACTGCAAGGATCAAATTCAGAACCTGTTGCATCATCCACAAGGTGGTCTGGGGCCTGGGACCTCTCTACATCCAGGTCTCCCTCCCGAAATACCTCCCAGTTAGAGTACTTTTGGTCTTCTAGCTCCAACTCTCTGCAGGTCAAACGTTTCTCAAAGCAGAGCCTTCTTAAATTCTGTAAACCAATGAAGACCTTCCTTTTCTCCTCTTCCTTCCCTCTCCCCCTCCAGTGCTAAACTGTCCATCTGCTGCTGTGACTGGGGCCTGGTTCCATCACAGTCATACAGGGATCGACCACCCCAGCCCACCAGTACCCAAAGCATCCTTTGCCAGCACTTGCCCTTGGACTCCCTTTCCCAGACTATCCCAATTTAGTCCTCCCTGTCCACTGCACTCTTTCCTTCCCTCCCCCTTCTTTCCCTTGGCACTTGCCACCGTGGCCTGACTAGTACTTGCATGCCCCCGCCCGTGGGGGCACCCCACCCCTGCACTTCTCCCTCTACCCCTCAACCCCTTGCACTTATCACTTTGTCATGCACTTTACAGTAGGATTGTCACAAGGCCAATACAACCGTTCTTTGTTTTTGTATTCTTATGCTTTCCCATGTCCACCCACCCATCTTGTCTTGTGGCGCCTGGAAACACCTGTGTATAGGCGTCATACCATGCAAATGTCCAATAAATAAAATAAATGTGTGGTGTTCACTGAGGCTGGCTCCAGGAAAAGGGCCTCTAGTGTGGAAAAGGGGCAGGGATGCGGACGGCAGGCAGCTAAGTTAAAGCAGGACAAAGGGAGCACAGGAGAAGAAAGGCTTTAGGGTTGTGGGTCAGGGGAGGAGGAGGTGTGTCAGCAAGGCAGGAGATCGAGAGAAGTGGAGCCCGGTGGAGTGCCAGGCGCGAGAGGCTAATAAAGTTGTTTTTTTCTCTCTCTCTCTCTCTCTGGCTCACTCTGGGAAATGCACGCAAAGGCAGTTGGAGAAGGCAGGTGAGTAGGACGCTGCTGGAGAAGCATTCATTTGGGCTTACTAAAGCCAAGAGGAACAGGCGAGGCTGTGGCCCAGGAGGCGGAGGACGGTGCTGCTCACCCGCAGAGGGAGGCGGAGAAGACGAGTAATGGAACACCGACACCGAGGATGATTATTGTTCATTTGGGCAGGGCTTGCCTGCTAGTGTGGAACACCGCTACCGAGGGAGATTATAGTTTATTCACGCAGGGCTTTTCTGCTAGTGCAGTACGCCCATTGAGGGAGATTATTGTTTATTCACGCAGGGCATGCCTGCTAGTGCGGAACGCACCCACCGAGGGAGAGTATTGTTTATTGAAGAAGGGCTTGCCTGCTAATGCGGAACACCGCTACCAAGGGAGAGTATTGTTTATTCAAGCAGGGCTTGCCTGCTTATGCGGAACACCGCCAACGAGGGAGTTATTGGTTAATCAGGCCAGACAACATCTTACAGTCCAAGGGGAAGGGGGAGGAGTGGAGAGGGGCTGTTGTGCAGTAACTACAACCTTCTCATGAACTGGACTTCTGGGCCAACTTCACATGACTTTGTTTAAACTAATATACAAATCTACAATTAAACCTCAATCCCGCATCCGTGTCATCGGTCTAATACTCTCAGCGTGTGACACCACCAGTTCGTACAAATGGGTTCCTCCAGATCGCCAACTATACACCTTACCTCAAAAGTCCCGGAAGGATCCATCCTCTCCCAATGATCTTCAATCTTTACATGGAACCCGCCTGAACCCTTCTCGCTCGACACAGCATCCTCATCTACCAATGAGGACACACAGCTCTACTTCAAAATATCCTCCATCGAAGACATCCATGGACTCAAGGCCTCTCTCCCATTGATTAACTCATGGGTGTCCAGTGCTTACCTGATGCTCACCCTGTCCATGACTGAATTCCTACTGCTGACCAATAACACTGAGTATCCTGACATCCAGATCTGGCTTTCTACTATGAACCTCGAGGGATTAACACCCCAGCTGGCCACCTGCGCCAAGTCCCTAGGGTACGACTTCGACAAACACCTCTCCTTCAAACAGCACACAGCAAGAAAGACACAAATGGCTTGGTATGATGATATTTTTGTGATGAATTACATCTTAAAGGAATTTTTGCTTAAATGTTTATTTTTGCCCTGAAATAAGCTATTGTCAGAATGAGACAAGTGCTGCTAAGCTGTGAGTCCAATTTGGAAAGTGTTTCAGAGTTAACAGTCTAGACCTAGAAAGAGGAACCACCCAATAAAATCTTTATGAATGGTGAGAATGCCCATTCCATTTTGACTTAAGGAACTGCAGCAAAATACCATGCAGTGCGCTACGCAGAAGGTTCTAACTGATATTCACCATGTCACCAGTAGCCAGGGCAAAACAAAGGCTGGAGATATGGGGCCTAAAATGCTGTGCCGGAGATGTAATCTAGCTGCTGTGCTTGTTTGAAAAGTCAATGCATTTGAGGGCTATTGCTGTAGTCGTCTGCATTTTTGGTGCATTGGGGTGTCACCCAGGAAGAGGGAAAAGTGCATCATCTTCTTGAGGCAGTAGAAGGATGAGAGAACGAGGAAAGGTCAGAGATGACACCAGGTTTGTCACTGTAACAGTTCGACCAGGAGAGAGATCGAGATCAGCTTGCCAGAAAAGACACTGTGCTTGGGATCTGTTGCTACAGCTCATTAGCTCTCTTTTGGGAACATAGAATTCCAGGTAGTTTTGTGTTACTAAGCAGTAAAGTCAACTTCACTTTGTCAGGTGCCTTGAGCAGTTTCCAGTTCAGCTGAATTTCATTGGCATAGTTTGAGATGGGCGTTTCAGAAGATTAAATAGGAATTTTTAGATATGTGTTGCACAAGAGTGAGGATCCCTAAAGAAACAGGGGAAAACAGTGAATAACAGGGCAAACAAGATTTGGAGTTTGACACAGAGGAGGGATGTGACCCAATCCAAAGCCCCGTCTTCGATCCCTACCTAGAACTAGTTGATGAAAATTGAGTATGTCATTACAGTAGAAAGATCAAGAAGGACGAACCTAAGTGCTCTGTTCAGTATCTGCTTTATTCTTGAGGTGCTCCCAAATTGAGAAAAGGGTAGATTTCATACTTAGCGCAGACCAGAACTTAGTTGTACATCATTGACTGGGGTGCTAATTATTAAATTAGAGTAGATATATGTTATTTTAATGTGTTGTGCAATAACCGACTGTTGATGACTGCTCTGTAATTGTTTGGATCTTTAGAATTTGCACCTGCTTTCTTAGTTATCAGTTTGATGTAAGAGATTTTAGGTTAGGTTGAAAGATTCCCAGAATCGGACTCTGCATTTAAGAAGGTGAGGAACCAAGATGCTTCAAAGTTGAAGGTGACACCTTCCTCATAAAAGACGTGGCACACATCAGCAGTTGAGCCTTTTTTCTTGCTCCTAATGACTATGGTATTAAAAGCAAGACGATGAAAGCTGGGTGAGGGAACCCATCAGAAGTGTGACCAGAGGAGCATAGGGGGATGTTTTAGGGGGTATGGCAAGCAGTTTAGCTGCAATATGGCTGTCCATAGATTTTAGATGGACCAAACCACCCAAATGCCCATTCTAAATATCACAAGCAATGACAAATCCAACTGGTTTTGCTTTATTTAACAACACTTGAAGTCTCATATGACCAGAAACAAACATGATATACCTAGGGATAGACTTACATGCACAAGTGCTGCCATTATATGCTAGATGAAGCTTCATATGGTGAGGTGCTGCTAACATCTGTTGCCCAGGTGAAGCCAAATACACCCATCTGCAATCAGCCTATGCCGTGGTCCAGCCTTGTGAGTCCAGTATAGGCAACAAATATCCAGTAGCCACTCATATG
Organism: Ambystoma mexicanum; assembly: GCF_040938575.1. Lineage (NCBI taxonomy): Eukaryota > Metazoa > Chordata > Amphibia > Caudata > Ambystomatidae > Ambystoma > Ambystoma mexicanum. Next base: position 1,391,700,841 of record NC_090924.1, read on the forward strand.
TAAATATGTCTCTGTGAGTTAGTTATTGCCTCACATTCCAAGTTACTCCAATAACATCCACGCTTGACATCATATGGCCAAGCAATCAAAACACATTGCAGTATTTTTGCCCCTTTGTAAAGTAAAGAAACACCAAAGGACTAAATGTCCCAGAATGCACTCTGCTTATTCTGCTGCTCATTCAGTGCAGAGGTTCAAACATGTTCTAGATGCTCAAAAGTAACGCATGTCCTACACTGCACTCAGAGTTACACATTACCGATGCGTCAAATCACTTAATTTCCAAGAATGTATTCTGCTTCACATAGTACTGATATCAGAAGAGGACTATGTCCCAGAATGCATTATAACCCACTCATTAACGATGCCATTACAGGTATCACTTTTCATCATTTAGTATAGGCTCTATCACACACATGTATGCCCCTTATTACATTTTCCAGAGTGAGCTCAAATTCCACCATAGAGCTACATCTAGTAGTCACAGTACAGAAGCCCACATAATCGTATCTAGTTCCAGAAAGCACCCTGCCTCGGTACAGCAGTACTGAGAGAACTTTACATCCCCGAACGTGTTATGTTATGTGACTGGGATTTATACCATGCACTGCTTCCAATTGGTCTCCAAGGGCTCTTATGGATCTGAAAGAGGGGGTGGGTTAGGTAGTGGGCAGAGAGGAAAAATGCAAGAAAGCCTTGCTGCTGTGTTGATGTATGAAGATCAGAAGTACTGGGTACTGTGTGTGTGGATCTGTTTCTAGGAGTCTGTGTTAAGGACATAAAGGCATTTGTGTCGAGATGGTGCTAGGGTGAAGAAGACCCGATGGTGGTATGAAAGTTGATTGTAGAGGAGGGATTTCAAATCCATCCATACAGAAGAAATTTGTTGCACATAGTCTGTGCATAGTGTGTTTGTGCGTGAAGAAAAGGGTGCTATGTTGGGGCAAACAATTAATGCTAGCACAGATAATTACACTGAACATCTTTTTCCAAAATGCATGGCATCCCTCTTGATAACTATGCCTCCACAAGACTATGTGTACCACAAACCAGACAGCATCCTCTTATTAAATGTCAGAAGAGGTACTCTGCTTCACTAAGATCAGATTTTGCACCCACCCTAAGACACACTGCATGTCAAGGAATGTGCATCACTATATTCAATATCCATGGGCCGACCTGACTAGAGTTCTATAACTGTATTTTGCCTCACACAATACAGACCAGAAACCATATACCGTATACCAAATGTTACAGAATGTACCTTGCATCACTTAAGTACAAATGCCCTCATAAGACAATACGTACAAAAACACACAGTCAAACCCCATCCAGAGCCATTACCAAAAGGGCTGTATGTCCCAGGGTGCAGAGGTCCCAACTAGACTACACATACTCAGCACCCAGGCGTAACTGGCCTACAATTTGTCATCACAGTAAATTGTGCTGCACATACCACAATCCTCTTTTCACGTATTACTGATAGCTTCGGTTATCACACACGCACCCACAAAACGTCAACCATGTCCCACCACCCTCTCCTCTTGTGTCTATATCGTTCTTTTTGCTCTCCCTCTTTCCTATGACCTTTCTTCCTAATCTCGTCTTCCTAATCTCGCGTGCCCTATTTCCCATTCCATATGATTCTACTTTCACGCTTGTTTACTCTCAGACAAAGCCCCAGTTACACCCATGCAGGGTCACAATACAATCTATTCTTGGACAACGTTCAGGCACAGCAAGTCCACTGGAGTGGTGAAGAGCGCAGTACAAATGTCGCATAGCATAGCATACCAATATACTCAGCTCATCTTGGGCAAATGGTCTAGTAGAATTACATACCACACAATGCCACCGACTCAGTACAGAGAAGCCCCCCCTCAAGTCACGGGATGGTCGCAGCCTAACAGTGCAGAGGACCCCACTGACCCCACATAGTACATGTTTCAGAATAACAACTCCCAATATTTCATGTCCCAAATCTCACAACGGTTTCCTGAAAATGTTGCAATTTTGTTTGGCTATAAACAACAGGTGCCATGTTTAAGCTCGAGAAGATGAAATGGGGTATTTCCTACCAGGATTTCCTTCCATTCTCTCCCTCCCTATTTCGCTCTTTCTCTCCCATTCTCCCTCCATCGCCGTCTGTTTCTCCGTCTCTCTCTCTCTCTCTCTCTCTCTCATGATTTCTCCAAATCACACTGTTATACCGTGACATTCTCTACGATGCTCTCTCAAATGTTCCCAGTAAATCTCCCAAATATTATATCCAAACCCAACATTCCCAGCAAATCTCTGTAATGTCCCTTGATAATCCTCTGGGTTTGTTGGTGTTGCTCTGTGCCAGATTCTATAGTGGATCATCTAGTGCTGCAGGAAGGGTATGTGAGCAGATGCTGGGGGGCTAGTCTGCATTGAATGCAAGTGCCTGATGGCACCAAGTGTGGGCAGCTGTGAGAAGGCTGCAAGTGAGAACAAAAATAGACCCCACCATAAAGCAACCCATTTGCCAGAATGCACTCCTAACTCAGTACAGAGGACCACCCACAACAATGCGTGTGCGAATCTGCAATGTTCCCTGTAAATATCCATGAAATGTGCACACTAGTCCCTATCAATTAAGCTAAATGGTTCACAGGTGCCAGTCCTTCTAGTTGACAGTGCAATGCTTTCTCAGAAATGTGTAATTTGTGCTGCACGCTATCCAACATCACTGTCTCAAGATGAATACAAGAAGCAGATTCCTATTTCAAGGCATCAAGTACAGTGACCTGTCACATTTGTCGCCAATGTAGTGAAGACAATATTCGTGTTACTGGTAGTAGTAGTGTAGGTAGTCCTGAAAACTGCAGAACATGGCTCCCGGGTTTCTATTAGACTAGCAAAACTCAATATGAGAGTTGTTTTTAATTTCCCTAGCCCAATTGAGCACAGTATTATAAATACTCCAGGCCAGGAACAGACCCACCGACACCACCACAGCATCCCAGACCAGCTGCTCTGGTGGGGCACTAAGCAACCTGCAAATAGAAGGGCTAATACAGGAGATGTGCCACACTCTGAGTTCCTTGATAATAAACAGACACAGACAACAGAGTGAGTTATTATAGAGACGCCCGCCCTCTTTATTAAACATACCCTTAAAAGACCCTAGGATTCCCCCTTCCTTGAAGGGGTCCTATGGACCCTAAGGATGAGCTTGCCGCACCCAATCCCCTTTCTAAACTCAGGTACCACCCACATGGAGAGTGAGGCAAGAGGATGGCCTCTGTGGAAGGTCCCATCTTGCAAGGTGGCCTTGGCAGGCCGCCACCCTATGCTACACCTCACACCAGGGTGCCTGCCCTCTACCCCCAATTAATACCCATGGCCATCTACATAATATCCTATCTATCCTTACTTAACAGTTACCCTACTTAACATTCCACTAATACCCCAATTCTTTATTTCCCCTACTTAACATTTAACATTAATCCAGTATACACGTAACTACTCATACATATATACATAGACTCACAACATATACACAACATAAAACATGTGTAACAATGGGGTGACTGCTGCAGACAGCCACCTCTTCACAGTACCTTTAAATCTGTCCAATGTGCAGGGTTGCGCCTTATGACACTGGCTAAACTGGGCCCTGCCCTACAGATGACGGGTGAGGCCAGGCCCCCTCCTTTTCTTCCTGGGTGGCCCCGTCCACCACGTGGGGCCACCTCACATCCTGCATTCTTTCATTGTCCTAAGTGGCTCCCTATGCAACTGGGGACCGCCTACACTCACTGCTGCGACCCGTGGTATTTATATTATATTTAGGGAGGGCTCCGTTGGCTTGTGGTCCCACCTGACATCACCACTGCGACTCACAGCCCCTTTTCAGTATTATGGGCGGGCCCCTTAGGCTGAAGGGGCCCACCCGAAGTCACTGTGCAGCCCTTGTGCAACAGTCATGCAAACCACTTCAGTGGTGCTAGCAGAGGAGTGCCACAGAGAAGAGCTATCATTTTATGACTGACTGAAATGAACTTTCAGGTATAAATGTCTATTAATCTACACGAATGCTTATTTTCAGAAAAGTATGGCTTATAGAAAGAGAACTCTATTAGAGTTAAACATTCCAAATGGGAATTACTTATTTTTTACTTCCAACTTCCAAAAATGTAGCACAATAATAAGTAAAATGCCCCTGCTCCACCCCCCCAACACTTAACACAGAATTTATTCTTCCACACTCAGTAGATGTATTCCCCCATGAAAACATGTGGCATAGTGTACTTGGGAGGACGGTGAACTATAGACAAAGGCCTGCCCATAAACTGCCCACCCACACTCTCACTGTTTGAGGGTAGAGTAGACTGAGGCGGAAGCAGTTGGCTGTAGAGGAGCAGACTCATTCAGAGAAAGCAGAAAGAGGTGGCCAACCATTGGTGAGGGACATTGTTAGCTTTCTGCTTCTGCCTTGACACACATTCTTTCAAGGAAGGACACACACTTAATGACCAATCACAACTGGTGTGCTTTCTGCTGGCATCACGTATTACCTTTTTGGCACACCAGTCTGAAAAACATGCTCTCTATGATACTCCTGTGCAACTTTGAAGGTAGGTTTGTGAAGAATACTATGTAAAACAAGCCCTAACATTGCCAATATTATTGGATTTAATGGGCATAGTAAAATCCTATCCCAGGTATTCGCCATTTGCCAGCTAGTGGCATCATATGCCATGGTTCTACCAACATTTTCCAAGTATTGTCATGATATGTGTTGGGTAAAATGTTCATCGTGTGTGATATATTCCTCACCTGGTGAGTCCCCCAGTACCTTTTGCTGGTCTTTTTTTTTCTACCTCTTATGAGTGAGTGGGAATCTTTTCCCTCACACGCCCATTTTTGTTTTGTACTCTGGGTGCCCCTATTTGGGTTTATTTTGAAGGAGTCTACTTTACTCCTTTTTTCATCTCTAATTTTCTATTGTAGCATGAGTGGCTTGTGGCATTGGATACTTTTCCTACCAATTTAGTGAGACTTCATTCGCAGCTGCGGAAAGGGACACACTGGAATACATTGATTCAATTTTATTCCGGTCTTCTTTTTTCACCAGCTCACAATGGTTTGCTCTTTCTTGGTCCTTCATCTGCCACGCTGGGTGGCGGAGGTCCTTGAGTGTATTTTGTCTTCGCCGGGATCCCACCCAAAGACACCAGCGTGTCTTGGAGAACAGGAAGCTGGGAGGAATCCGAAATTCCACAGGTCTTTGTCTGTCTGTTTGCCTGTTTAGATCCAGTTGTAACTGGGAGGCTGGCTGTCCTCAAAGAACAGTTCCCACCCCAAGTTTGAATGACAGCATGCATGTTGAATGGCTGGGTTCCTGCATAAAAGGCAAGGGTCTTTATACTGAAGCCAGAGTTGACCAGTGGAAGATCCATTCCGAAGAGGAGAAGATGAAGGACGTCTGCAGCAACCTCCAGGGACTGCCAGAGCTACCTGAGTGACCGCTGCTGCTCCAGCCATCTTTTCCAAGCTACAGGGAAGCTCTGATCCCGACGAATTCCTCCTTAGACTGGTGGGACCAACTAGTCTGAAGACGACCCGCATTTCGAGCCATCCCACGATGAACTGTGACCTTCACTGGCTACAAACCGCCAATACCTTGGGACCTGTGGCCAGTGTGCAGTGCATCACCTTCCGAAGATTAAATCCTCCCTAAGCTTTGGTGGACTCCTTACGGACCTACAGAGGCAATATTCCGCTGTTTGAAGTGCCATCATTCGAAGGCTGGGCCGAGAGAGCAAGGTAAAAGGAGAGTCTTCTATGGTCCTATCATAGGTGAACTTTAGTCAAACTCCCTAACAATATGTTCAGGTACTCATCGCTTGATCGATATTGCTATCATATACCGGCAGGCAATTGCCATCAAAATCTAAGGCACTGACACCACTGCCAAGTTTTGTCCTCAAAAGCCCAAGTACTCGCATCATTTCCAGGGATTGCTAACAAATGGCCAGAAACTCACACTGTTGGCACTTGAGCCTGCTTTCCACAGAATTAGCGCAGCCATCAACCTCGCACATGAACAAAGTTGACTGTGCCACCAATCAGCTAAAACTAAGAGAGGGAGCAGTGATGGATCAGCCAGATGCAGGACTTGGGCGTACCAGGTCTTTAGAACTGGGCCATATTCCAGAAATGCAGTGGGTTGTTCCTGTTGGCGAAGCATCAGGCCAGGACTGAAGAAAAAATATCCTACCATTTTAAAACCTTGGATGCCTCGTTATTACAATATAAGGCATAAAAGGAGACTCCCAGAAACCTGTTCAACTACTGTCAGAATATCGGCCAGCACTAAAACAAGCAGCCTGCTGCCATGTGCAAAGTAAATAAGAGAATGAATATTGTAGCAGGAGGAACGGTAACAAAGCAATGCTTTCTAGTAACCCCATGAAGTGCCATAGGAAACAGGTCCAATCTTTAAAGTGGATTAGGCAAATGACATGTACACGCTGCCTGGTAATATGATATATGATATGATATGGCATTTGTAACGCGCCTATACACAACTGTTTCAAGGCGCGATAGAATTCGGCCTTGTGAGGTTGTGTTTTCGTAATCAAGGGCAAAAAACAGATGGTGATTTTGATAACATTGATGAACACACTTATGTTTTACTTTATTATTGTTGCTGATATAGTATGAAACACATATAACACCATTACATGGCTGTGAGATCCTCTCGCTTGAGATACCACATCACATATTTGTTAAACACTACAAGCCTATGGACCAGTCATTCTGGTTAGTGTCTTGTGAGTTCTCGTTCACAGGCGTTTATCTTGTGGATATTAATAGGGTCAGTTTCATGTTCCCACTCGACATAGCTTCACGTTGGAACTATGCCTTCTAAACCAGGCAATGCTCACCGAAATCCTACTAGCAGATCTTGTCCCATAGGTTATTTTCTAGCAGAAAAATCACTTAACAGTGCATGTGTATTTGCAGAATGTTCTTCTGAAGTAAGCCTTCAGTTCGAACCTTTATTTGTAATTGTTTATAGAGGGGGCTCTGACTCACTCCCAACATCCTTTGCAATTCTTTTGCTTGTTTTCCGGTGCCTCCATTATTTTTGTTTTGTCTCTTGCTCCTATTTCCACCTTCCTTTTTGTCTTACACACAAATGTACACTTGTCCACTCATGAGCACACCAATTGTACCCCTACTTTCCTTCCCCCCAACTGCAAAAGTTCAAACACCCACCCTTTCCTTGTCGCTTTAAAAAAAAAACGTTATTTAAATAGGTTCATGTGTATTACAACTTAACTTCAGTGCACTGTCATTTTAGCATTAAGATTAACAACTTGGGTTACATACTTCTGTCAGCAGTGATAACAAATCAGAGGCCAGTCCATACCCTCTTCCCCACATTACAGCATCACATTGTTTAAACTTCCTCTAGCTCCTTCCACATTCCAGGGCACCCTAACCATAGTCCCTTCTTTGAGAGCTTCTTTCATTAGGCAGTCTCTTCCCTAGCAGAGAGCATGCCCCGCACAGGAACCCAAATGTCTACAGGACGAGAGCCCATAGGTAATGTTCTGCAGCACTCCTGCTCCATATTGCAACACCAGGCCAAGTCTCTTAACCACCTGTACAGCGTTGGCACCACAGGACTTGACCAAAGCATTAAAATACACCTTTTTGCCAGGACCATAAATAGTGATAGTAATTTGCTCCCACTTTTCGAGGTGCCCTGTGTACCAGCCCAAACATGCAGCTCTGAATAGTCAGCAGAACTTTGCAATCAACCATGCCCTCTATCACCTGTAGCACCTGCATCTAGAAGGTATGATATGATATGGCATTTATAACGCGCCTATACAAAAGTGTTTCAAGGCGCGAACACAAGTGTTTCAAGGTGACCAAATGCGGACAGTTCCACAATACATTAATGAAATCGGCGTTGTCTTTACCGCACCATAGACATCTACCATCATTCCCACGGATCTGTGTGATTTTACCGAACCCAAAGGTTCGACTCCCAAAAGTTTTTTTTTAAATAAATTCCACAAATATATATGTGCGGGGAGACCCGTCACCTTATCCCTATACATTTTTATACACTTTACCTCCCCACATACATATATGTGGAAAATTGGGGATCGGACTTTTGGGAGTCGGTCCTTTTGTACAATACCCGCTCCGACTGTCAAACTTTGCCTGGACAGCAGGGGTTTGGTACACTCTGTGCAGGATTTTATGTTCAATCAGTTTAAAGTGAGAATTGATTGCAACTTTCTTGGACTGCTCACACATGGACTTCCACTGAGCATTATCCACCGTCTTGACAATCTCCCTTTCCGATTTTGCCCTAAATGCCAATTCTTCCCCAGGTGTATACTTTTGGGCTATGGGGTATATCGTTGCCACTACGTTCCTGCAGTTTGCTGAGGGGAACGTCCCGGGTTCCACTGGGAATGATGGCGACCACACCTTAAACGCCTCTCTGGAGTCTGTGGAATTGAAACGTCAGCCCAAGACTAAGCTTCCCTTGCACCTGTCTCCATGTAACAAATGACCCCTCTGGGTAAAAGTCTGCCATCTTTTGCACCCCTTGTCCTGCCGAGTCTCCGCTAACCTTTTTATTGCATGTCGGGCCATAGCTTGAATATTCCAGGTGCCGAGTTCAGGGGTATATGGGAGAGGGGTTTGTAGCCTACGGCATAGTCTCTTCCATGCATGCACAGTGTACGCTGCCGGATCAAAATGGCATTTGTCATTTATCTTAAATGAGAGCAGGGAGCTTTGCAACGAGTATGGGAAAGCCATCCTCCTTTCCAATTTGACATGTGGGGATTGTCCGGAATTGCACATCCAATAGGAGGAAAAGGACACTTGTGCCGCCAAGTAGTATAACTCTAAGTGCGGTAGTCCAACACAGGCCCTTTCCCAAGGTCTGACTAACTACTGCAACCTTATCCTGGGCATTTTCGGGCTACACAATAGTTTAAACAGTAACAACTTCAGCTCTGCTAAGAGTTGGGTCCCCGGCCATATTGGGACGTTACGAACCAGGTACAGTAATTTAGGTAAGATGATCATTTTAGTAATCGCTACCTTCCCGAGGAGCGACATTGGAAGAGAACCCGAACAATCTATTTGGTATCTAAGCTCCTCCACACACATGCCATGGTTATTCTGAAAGAGCTGCATTCTAGATCTACCTCTGTGTACTCCCAGATATTTTACCGATTCCTGCTCCAATCTGAACCCCTCACTTCCCAATGGTCTGGTCTTCGTGAGCTCTCATTTAGTGGAAACAGAATTGATTTGGACCAATTTACTTTCAGCCCTGATATATTCCCAATTAGTACCCCGGCGAGAGACAATCAGAATGAAACAAGCATTCTGATTGGCTCTCGCCAGGTCCATACCCGGCCGGGACTCCCTCTGTCGGGATTCCATGGCCTTTTTCCCCGGCGAGGGGCGTGGCAACCCCTCAGCCTATGGGGAGGCTCGAAGTGGGGCCTCCCTGCGGCTGAGAGGCTGCCTTCGCCCCCCGCCGGGGACTCGGGTAAGTATTTTTTTTTCTCCCTTCCCTCTCCTCCCTGTCACCCGCCCCCCCAACTTACCCTCTTGTTTCTGCGTCCCTGGCGGGGGACGAGGGAAGTCTCCAGCCGTGTGGAGACTCGGAGCGGAGCCATCCCCGCTCCGCGCCTCCACACGGCTGAGGGCTTTCCTCGTCCCCCGCTGGGGATGCAGGTACGTTTTTTTTTTGCCTCTCCCACTCCCACCCTCCCAACCCCGCTTACCTTTTTCTTGATCCTTTTTTGCGTCCCCGGCGCAGGTAGGTTTTATTTATTTATTTATTTTTTGTCCCATCCCAACCCCACTTACCTTTTTCTTGATCCTTTTTTGGGAGCGGACGCGCTGGGAACACATGTGTTCCCAGCGCGTCCGCTCCTGATGATCGCCATGGAAAGGGAAAACGGACTCGTTTCCCTTTTCATGGCGGCGCCCATTTTCTTGGCCGTTTCTTTTTTTCTGTCCCGAAACGCTGCAGCGTTTCGGGACAGAAAAAAATTGCTTTTAGTACCCCGGTCACTCAAATATTGCGGGTCGGGATACTATCAGCAATATGACCCTCGCGGCGAGGGCATTACCGACTCTGGTAATGCCCCGGGGCCTTCGTTAAGTCGGTAATGCCCCCGCCGCTCGGGTCGTATTGCTTAAACGTTTCAATTTCTTGGGTGAGTGGAGTTAAGTTGCTATCTGGGCTTTTAATGTACAAAATAATGTTGTCCACATATAGCGAGAGTAGTTCATGTGTATCTCCAAGCGCCAGCCCCAGTTGCTCATGAAGTTGTCTCAGTCTCTCAGCTAAGGGCTTCATATTGCAAATAAAAGTTGGGATAGTGGGCACCCCTGCCTTGTTTCCCACCCAAGCCTGATAGTCTTCCAAACAATACATTTCTAGCCGTCACATCAGAATGCAACATTTTAACACCAGAGAGAAAGTATGAGAAGGTTACAATTTTACTAAGTACTGCGAACAGATAATCCCATGCCCCAGAAACGAAGGCTTTCTCCATGTCTAACAGCACAGCTATTGCCTGGATTGTGGGATCCACATGGGACAGCACTCCAAAAAGCCTCTGCAGATTAAGGGCTGCATTCCTCCCTGGGATGAACCCTGACTGATCTACATGTATTATTGCTGGGAGGAACAGCAGCAATTTATCTGCCATAATTTTGGATAAGATTTTCGTATCAACATTGACAACAGAGATTGGTCTGCACGATCCACAGTCCAGTGGGTCCTTCTCTGGTTTTAACAAGAGGGTGATTATACCCACCCGCATAGTGGGGGGCAGATGTCCTACCTCGATCCCCTCCTCCCACACATCTAGTAGATATTGTGTAACCCCTGGGCTGAACTCCTTAAAAAACTCTGTTGTGATCCCATCTGAGCCTGGGGCTTTACCTGACGGGAGATCTCCGATTGCTTTAATAATATCCTCCACAAAAATTGCGGAACTCAATACCTCTTTTGCCTGCTCACCCAGCTGGGTTAGAGAGACTTAGGGCCTCATTACGAGTTTGGAGGTAGCCATGCCATTTTTACCGGCATGGCTACCCCCAAACTCCAGTCCGGATCCCGAAAAATGGGAATTACCAGGCCATTCCGACCTTTGCGGGCCCAGTAATTCCCATTTTTTCGGGACCTGGTACGTCACCATTCCCATTTGAGCCACCATAGGGTAGCAGCAGTACCGTTAATAATGGTACAGCTGCTACCATCCTGGTCTGCTTGCGCGTGCCGGTATGCAGGCATTGTCAGACCACATGTGCAGGCCGGCACCCATGAGCAGAACTCGTAATGAGGCGGTGAGGCCTCAACGGCGCGGGTAGCACTAACCGCGCAGTTGTTGCCTTACCGCCAGGGTCATAATGAGGCCCTTAATCTACAAAGCTGCGTAGATTGTCTGGATGGCCCTTAGCCCTTTCTGCATACAGGTTCTCATAGAATCCGCTGAATTCTGACAGGATATCGCGCGGGTCTGTCACCAGAGCCCCATCTGAACGGCGTATTGCTGGTATGTTTGTCTGACCTCTTGTATTACTCAGCATTCTCGCCAAACATCTGCCCGGCCTACCTTCCTCTCCATATCTGCAGGCTAATTATGGTTTGGCTAAAAACCTCACTTCCCTATCCGCTTCTCTATTGAATTCACTCAGAACCTCCTAGATTTCTGCTAGGGATTCAACACTCCCTGGCTCGCCTCTGTGGCTCTCCAAGCTGACTAGGGTATGTTCCAACCCGTCTAATCAATTTCGGATACTTTTCAACACTCCACACTCGGTCGAAATACAATGTCCCCTCAGGGTGACTTTGAACGCCTTCCAGAGAATTCCCACAGACTGCACCAAGCCCACATTGAACTCGAAGTAGGCCTTTAACATTGCATGCACTTCACTGCGATAACCACATCCACCAAGGCTTGACCCTTAAACCGCCAGCGAGGCTTGACTAGTGACAGGCCAGCCAGCCGGAACGTCTATAATACTGGGGAGTGATCTGACAGTGTCTGTGGTAGCATCTTACATGATACACTGACTCGAATAAGTTCTGGTCTTGCTAGGACATCGTCAATGCGTAAGCATGAGTCATGTGCTGAGGAATAAAAGGAATAACCCCTCTCATCCGGATGTAAAGTCCTCCACATATTTAAGAGCCCCAGATCTGACATACCCCCTTGAATAGCCTTGGTGACCGGGGTAAATGGCCGTCCCCCTGCCCCCGAGGATCTGGCAGCCCTACTTGCAACACAGCATTCAGATCCCCAGCCACAACCAAGTGCGTATGTGAATACTTCGTACATTTGATCACAGGGTGGCCCTCTGCCCCCGAGGATCTGTCCAGCCCTACCTGCAAAACAGCATTCAGTTCCCCAGCCAGAATCAAGTACGTATTTGAATACTTCATACATTTGATCACAGGGTGGAGTAGAAACCAGGAACCTACACGTTCGACCCATAAGCATTCACTAGTGTAACCGGGCAGCAAGCAATTTCCACATTAACAAAGACATACCTCCCCTCTGGATTATCATCTTGTTCAGAGAGCCGAAACCCCAGTGATTTATGAACAATTATGGATACTCCTTCGAAATAAGAAGACAAAGAAGAATACAATTTATTATCCCCCCATGATTTTGCCAGTCCAATGTTCTGCTTGACCAACAAATGTGTCTCCTGAAGAAACAGAATTGTAGCACCATTCCGCTCGCTATATGCCAGCACCTTGCGCATTTTAGCGTAATTGTTAAGGCCATAACATTCCAGTTTAGGAGGGTGCAGCTATCGGGGCCTGTACCGTGTACCATTAATCCTGCTGACCTTGATGCCCTCCGTCAGGCCTGCCTCTTTAATATGCAGCCCTGCTATGCACTCAACAACCCTGCCTATTTCCCCCCCTCAGTTTAAGCCCCCAGCTGTCCAGCCCCAACTCTGCCTTAACTGCAGATACCCCCCCCCCCCACCTCCACCGGCAACCCCCAACCGACAGTGACCCCGACCCCCAACATTATCATCAGCCATTTCGAACTAGGGTGCCTACCCGGGGGTGTCAGACATGGCAGCCACCTACAATCTGCCCACATTAGCTCCCCTTTTTTCGGGGGAGGAGGCCCATCTCACAAGGATATAAAGCTAATGATCCTATTCGTCACATTAATCCATGATGTCACTCCCCACTGCGGGACCTAACATTTCCAATATACTTTCTAGCACCAGAGAGCAGCCCGCTCCCCAGACAGAGCACATATTCCCATACATCGAGCAACTCCAGTTGGGCATCCCAGGCCCTCAATGTTTAGGCAAGGACTCCACAAAGGCTGCCACTTCAGCTGGGTCTGTAAAGAACAATGGGCCTCATTCTAACTATGGCAGGTCGGTAACAACGGTGCCGGTAAGCCTACCGGCACTGTTTTTACCGGACCGGCACAGTACGATTCTGAGGGCGGGTGCCATACCGGCTGCCAGGTTCAGACCTGGCGGGTGGAACAGCACCCGCCCGCAGAGTTTCACGGAAGCACCGGCGCCGTTATTAACGGTACCGGTGCTTCCGTGGTCCCCCTTGCCATTGAGTCCTATGGAAGTGCATGTTCCACTCAACGTCGGCATTCCCTTACAAGTGCTCTTGACTTCTTGCTTCCATGTACCACGGTCTGTGGAGCCTGACCGCTCGACTTCAACGTCCTATCACCAGCACCTCGGACTTCCTGCCCTCCCCCTTCGTCAGTTGCAACCAACCTCTTGTCCTGTCCCCACCCTTATCCGGCCTTTTAAGCTGCCCCACCTACCCATCTCCCCCTCTCCTCCCTCCTTTTGTATACTCCCATAGGTGGCCTCCAATTTACGGACCACTTTCACACCATCTTTGTTCCTTGTTATGCTCTGTTTCCACTATCATTCCTGCCCCACTCCTCTTCCCTCCCCCCTCCTCCCTGCCCTCTCCCCCTTCAGAATTCTGTCTTTTCATCATATTCATTTCCTCCCTCTACCCTCCTTCCACTCCTCACACCCACTCCTCCCTGCACTCTAACCCCTCACTCTGACATTGCAACCTCACCTAGCCTCAAATCTCCAATACTTTCAATGCCTTTGATGTTGCTCTCTGTAACACTAGATCGTTTTGCAACAAAACCACGGCCGTTCTTGACCTATTCCTATGCCTCAACATTTAATTCCTCTGCATCACGGAAACCTGGATTCCGCCCCACAACACCTCTATTCCTGCATCCCTCACCTCGTCCTCATCTTCCTTGGAACATGTCCCCCATCCCTCTGGCCGTGAAGGTGGCTTAGGCCTTCTCTTTCGTCCTCCCTTTACCTCCTCTCCCTCTCCCACTCCTCCTCCTACTCTTCCTTCCTTCGAGTTTATGAACAGAATCTTTAATTCTCCTCATGTTATTTTTTAACTCATTATCTACTGCCCCCCCCCAGCCGAGTGGGCTCCTTCTATGAGGACATTGATCTTCTCCTCAGCCTCATCAACCCCTGCCCCACTACTTGTACTTGGCAACTTCAATCTACATCTCTCCTCTACCCCCTCCACTTCTCCTCTCTTATCTATCCTTAACTCCTACTTTCTCTCCCCCTTCCCCTCCCCTCCTACTCACCAATCCGGTTCCACCATCGACTTCATCTTTACCTCCTCTTTCACTGCTTCTCCTATATCTACTCTGCCCAACTATCTATCTGACCACTCCTTACTCTCCTTCACCCTTACCCCCACCAGCCCATCTCTCCTCCATGCGCCGCTTTCTCAGGTGCCTCGAACAACACTGGCTCAAGCACCCCACTCCCTCCAACCAAGCTGCATACTTCTCCTATCACACCCTCTACGACTCCTGCCTCAACTCTGCTAAACGCTCCTACTTCTCTGACCTTCTCCATTCTGAGGCCTCTCACCCTCGCTGCATCTTTCAAACCTTAACTTGACTTCTCTCTCCAGCTTCCCCCGATCATTCCACTGCTTCCCCTCTTTCTGCTTCTGATTTTACCACCTTCTTCTCTAATAAAGTACTCAATCTTCAACAAACTATCCTCTCCTCCCCTTCTTACTCTCCTCCCCCACCTCCTCCCCCTCCACCACCCATCTCCATGTCCTCATTTACTCCTATTACTCATCCTGAAATTGCCCTCCTCCTATCTAAAACACATCATACTGTTTCTCCCTCGGACCCTATTCCTACTTCCCTCATTCCTAAAATCTACCCCCTTATCATACCCTATCTCACCTCCTTTTTCAATATCTGCCTATCTTCATCCACCTTTCCTATTCCTTTTAAGCATGCAACTGTCATCCATATTCTCAAAAAACCTTCTCCCAATCCCCATCTTATATCCAATTTTCACCCCATTTCTCTCCTACCCTTCCTCTTTAAACTTCTTGAACGCATTGTCTACTCTAAACTCTCTACCTACATCTCCAATCATTCATTCCTCCCCCGTACCCAATCTGGTTTCCACCCCCAACACTCTACTGAAACTGCTCTCATCTCTGTTCTCAACTCTCTCCTTTCCGCTCGCTACTCTAAGCACTCTTCTATTCTTATCCTTCTTGATCTCTCTGCTGCCTTTGATGATGTTGACCACCCTCTTCTCCTTAATTCTCTCTCTTCGTTTGGCCTCAAAGACTCTGTTCTTAACTGGTTCTCCTCCTATCTTTCCAACCGCACCTTTGCAGTCTCCTGGGGAGGCTGCACCTCCCAAACCTATCCTCTCAACCACAGCGTCCCCCAAGGTTCGGTCCTTGGCCCCTTCCTCTTCTCACTTTACACTTCCTTCTTAGCTCCTATTATCTCCTCCTTTGGTGTCTCACACCATTTCTATGCGGATGATACCCAGCTCTTCCTCTCCTTCTCCTCCTTTTCTCCTGACATCCACCACAAGCTTTCGTCTTGCCTCTCTGCTATTAAATCCTGGATGTCCTCTCACTTTCTTACTCTTAATGCTGACAAAACCGAAGTCCTATTCTTCCCTGTCAACACTCTTCCGCCTCCCTCCCCCCTCCTTTCATTCTTTTTTCCCCCTCCCAAATCTCCTTTTCTCCTCACGCCGCAACCTCGGTTTTCACATTGATCCCACCACTCTCTATCTCACCACATTTTCCTTACTGCCAGATCTTGCCATTTTCATCTCTATAACAATTAGACCCTTCCTAACTTTTCATGCTACTAAACTCTTAATCACCTCCCTCATCTTTTGTAGACTTTTCTACTGTTCTACTCTTCTATTTGGTCTCCCCTCCACTCACATCTCCCCCCTCAAATCTGTCTACCATTCTGCCATCCGCTCCCTCTGCCTTCTCTCAGCTTTTGACTCCATCTCCTTTTCTCTTACCTCACTAGGCTGGCTTTCTTTCCACTCCCAACTCAAATTCAACTTCCTCTGTCTTGTCTACAAATCTCTCTTCGGTCTTGCATCTCCCTACCTATCCTCCCTTCTCTCTTTCTACACTCCCACTCGTTCTCTCCACTCCGCTGACCTTTTCCTACTAACCTCTCCTCCTCCACTCTGCGCCCCTTCCCGCTTTTGCTCTTTCGAATTAATCGTTCCTTTCCACTGGATTCGCCTCCCTCTCCCCATCTGCTCTTCTACCTCCTTTCCTGCTTTTCGCATTTCTCTAAAATCTTCTCTCTTTCATTCACCCCCCTAAACCTCCTACACGCTCACTCTGCTCCGCTAACCTCTTCCTACTCGCTTCTCCTCTTTTACCCTGCGCCCCTCCCGCTTCCGCTCTTTCCAATTACTTGCTCCTTTCCACTGGAATCGCCTCCCTCTCTCCTTCCGATCTTCTCCCTCCTTTCCTACCTTTCGCACTTCTCTAAATTCTTATCTCTGTCTTTCAACTCCCTAAACCTCCTACTCCCTCTCTTACTCTCGTCCCTCTCCACTCTTGCTTAACATCTTCAATAATGTAAATTACTTCTTGTATTGTTTTCTAGTTTGACTCAATTGTTATATAATACTTGCTCTGTTTTTTGCTTGTTCCTCTTCTAAAGCACTTTGGATTAAAGCGCTATATAAATTTAATAAAATACAAATTTACCGGCACCTGACTTCCCGGAACGCAAGAGTTGTAATGCCCCAGTGTTTCCGGCATGCCAGGTGCAGGTAAATCTTGCAAGTCCGGCGGAACCTGCCAGTTTTACCAGCACGGTTACTGACGGACCTGTAATGAGGCTCAATGTCTTGTTATCATGCACACGGGGAGCAGGCCAAATCAAGCAGTGATCGCGTGTTCCCAATCCAGCATAAGGTCAGTGTCCAGTCCGGTGTGACACGTTACACCCCCAGGTTGCCCCGCTCACCCTCCTTTGATGCCTTGGGTCTCTCCTCTGAGGCTCCTCCACCTCGAGAAGCCACCTCCGTGCTTCCATTTGCCACACCAAGAACCCAGGTCGTCTGGCCCAGCCACCAGCTCCTCGCTCTCCTACGTTGATCAGGGATGGGCTGCTTTCCCCACCGGGAGCCGGCCAGATCTAGGAGTGATCGCGCCAGCCCCAATCGGCTCCGTTTTTCTTCACCTTTGGGGAGATTGAGTCTGCCCCCTTACAATGTGCTCTGCAGCGGGTTGCAGATTAATTAGCCTGCTTTAAACATGTACGGGCGTCCACCTCCACCGTGTTCCATTCAGAGCTCAAATGCCGGTGGCCATCTTGGTTGTCGGCTCTCCTTGTCACTTTTGTCCTGGGCTTCCAATGTTGCTTTCCTCAAAATGTTTTTGCTATGTAATACACTGAGAGTTCGGGAAATAAAGATAGGCAGAGTTGCCCTGCTGCATATTTCTATGGGGAGTGGGGCCAAGCATTTGCAGACTGGGATGCGGGAAGTGGACATACTCTTGTTTGTTTTCCTTTTTTGGCAGTAAAATAAAGCCATGCTACAGTAATAATACATGTCCTTGCTTGCTACACAAATCTCCCCCCCACCCCCGTATAACACTCATCGTGTTGCATTTGCCCACTACCGCCTTGTAAAAAAATGACATGCCACAGCAAAAAAATATGGACTTGTGGGCTGCAAAGGGCCCCACTCCCATTTAAGAACACTCATCTTGTTGCCTTTGACACCAGTAAAACAAGTGCCATACAACAGTAGGGAAACATTCCTTCTCCTCTCCATGTAAGAATACTCATCATGTTGGCTTTGCGCTTAATGCAAGCACATATGTCCATGCCACAGTAGTACCCAGCCCGCCCCCTTGTAGTATCCTCCCTGAAATCCAACACCTACATCACGTATCAACACTCAAGTGTGCTTTTCCCAAAAATTACAGTAAAACATGCCATGCCCCTGTGTATAAATGGTCATGCTCCAATGCCCTCCCAACAACTCCCCCACAGGCCCAAGCCTTGCATGCACAGACACAAACACACATTCATGAACACACACATTCATACACATTCACCCACCAGTCACGCACCCATACAGTTTCTCTGTCATTCAGACGAGCGCCTAGAACATTCACACTGGTTCTCATTCACTAGTGCAGTCGCACCCATATAAACGGTTCCCACTGCATTCGTTCATATGCTTGCGCTTAGACACCCCCTTGTGAACATACGAGCACTTACACACATCCTTGCATTCATGCGTACATTCATAAATACAATCCTCCCATACACACAAACAAAATAAATGTTTTTCTTACCTTTTTCCCTCCAGACTCAAGCCGTCACCTACTTAGCTGCTCTGTAGACCTCTAGCTCCTGCACTACACAGACAGGAAGCAGGGAGAGCTTTCTGACTTCTGAAAAGCATTAGAGGAGCCAGAGAGCGACCCCTACTGCTCAGCACAGTGACATCTGCCCACACAGCACTGCTGAATGGGAATTTGCAGATTTTGGATGGTCCTTGCCAGCTCAGGACCTACCCTGTCTATGCCTCAGTCTGAGACCCAGTTACAGGATAAAGATGCAGGGGACCCTGCCACTCAATCACAGATGGTACGCCCAGGATCTGTAATGCACTACTGCTGCACTCAATTCTTAAGTAGCTCAGTCCTCACTTATACTTACTTTTATAACAACATATATTTTTGGAACATAATGTTAACACATTTGGACAATTTTGACCTTTTTCGGTAAGGGATCAAAATAACAGACATTATGTGATTGTTCTCCCTTCATGGCTGAAGGGTGTAGTTTGCCTTGGTAGGGTGCGTTTATTTCCATGACTGAAGGTTCCAAACGAGGGTACCAGTCGGAAGATTTTAGACAATTGCCAGTGCCAAATAAATATCCTGCATGGCTAGCAGCCGTCCCTCTTAGCCGTTTGGTCGATATGAACACGGATTATCTGTTATCCAAGTGGACACATGTTTATGTGTATCCTTTCTGTAATCCCATGTCCCGACAGTACAGTGGTTTCAATAACAACAGATTTGAAGATGTTTTAGTGCTCAGGGAGGGTCCAATTGAACTCCCAATATTCGAATCAGACTGTAGGCATCCGACAAAGTCCAACACTATGAGTGAAGAGACTATTAGTGAAAGGGAATCTATGGTCGGAAAGAAAACAATGAGGAATATTGAAACAAAAAAAATGGAAAAAATTATGCACAATAGGTTTTAGGAGGAGGATGAAGAGTACAAAGGACCTTTTATAGGGTCCTTGAATGTGCAGGGGGAACACACATGCCCTAGGCTTTAAAAGGCCATTTGGTCTGACACTCATTCCAACATTAATAGTTCTATAAATTGCGATGTTGCAAAACGCAGTCAAGACAATAATCAACCTCGAGGTGCGTATGCCAGATTTAGCACTAATTCTGATTATATAATCATGTCTACGAAATATACAAAGCAATCAGTAATCAACCTAAAAATACTGTGCCATCCATGGCAAAGCCTGCCCATGAGCTGCAGTCTGGTTACATGGCCACCAATCGTGGATGACATTTCACCATCTACAATTAAATGGTACCAAGACCGAGATTATCCCTTTTGGCACAAAAAAGTTGGAAGTCCTTACAGTCCATCGGCATTCCATCTAACGGCCGATTCATGGAATAAATGTGCGCCAAAAAGGGGAGCGCAAGCGTGAAAATCGCAGCGCAAGTGTGAAAATCATAGCGCACGCGTGTCAAAGCCGCGCACATCGATTCATGTAATTCAGTGCTCGTGTAAATCCTGGGATGTGCGCTAAAATCGTGGGTGGCGCACGCGGGCGCACACGTCATTAAGCGGTGTGCGCTATGCGCACAGGGAAAGCGCACATAGCGCAGCGCACACAACAAAAGTGGGCAGAACACGGGCGCAACACGCGTAATGGGGAACAATGCGTGAAAATTAGGGCTTTACGGGAGAAGTACAGGAGTAAATGCTCGCAACGGCCACACGCGTGGCAACAACACGCATTCATGGAATCGAACAGGGGAAAGGCGTGCGCCAAAAAAGACACGCTAATCCGGAAACACATACGCCAGCAGTAAGCAGGCGTAAGCAGCCCCGCGCAGCATAAAAGCGAGTGCAAACAAACAAGCTTAGACGCTACGATGAATATACCGTTCCTCGCAGCAGTGGTCGTGGGACACCTCAAGAGGAGGAGGATAGCCAGGCCCCGCATTTTTTTACCTAGGACCAGCCTTTTTGGGATGCCTGATGACCAGGTGTATGCGAGGTGCAGCTTTCCACCACAAATAATCCTCGACCTGGTGAGGGAGTCGGAGGATGACCTCACATCACCCACCCTGTGCTCGCAAGCACTGAGCCCCTTGGAAAAGGTGCTCAATGTACTGCACTTCTTGGCTACTGGTTCATTTCAGCGGACAAGTGACATAGTGGGGGTTGTGTCATAGGCCATGCAATCACGCTGCCTACACCACGTGTTGGCCATCATGACTGCATGCCCCTCAGTCCGCAGGCACATATACATGCCCAGAACACCTGCAGAAAGGCAGGCCGTGGTCCAGGACTTTTACCGGGAGGCACACTTCCCCAAAGTGCTAGGTGCCATTGATTGCACCCATGTGGCTCTATGTCCTCCCAGGGCCAGTGAGCACATATATCGAAACCGCAAGCACTGGCATTCAATCAACGTGCAGGTAGTATGTGATGCCAAGGGAATCACTTCAGTATATGCCAACTATCCAGGGTCAAGCCATGATAGTTTCATTTTCAGAATATCACCCCAAAACCGGGACCTGGAAGCTAAGCGGCATGGCGACACATGGCTGATTGGTGAGTATAAATGCCTCTGCACATACATGCATGTCAGATACTGAGTAATGTGACAACCCCACTAATGATAGCCATCATCACTTCCCCAGGGGACAGTGCCTACCCTCTGAGCACCCACATGATGACGCCAATTCGGAACCCCGCCACACCACCCGAGGTAAGATACAACACAGCCCATATTGCAACATGGGCATAGTGGATCGCACATTCAGAGTGCTCAAGTCAAGCTTTCGCTCCCTTGACCTCTCTGGTGGGCAGCTGCTATATGCGCCCCCAGTAGTGTGCAGGATCATAGTGGCCGCATGTGTCCTGCACAATTTTGCAACCCGCCGGGGCGTGCCGGTGGACATGGTGGTGCCCCCACATCCCCAACCACATGCACGGCCGCTGCGCATGGGAGGTGAAAGGGCACGTGGTGAGGCAGCCCGTACCCAGCTTGTGGCAAATTACTTCACCTAAAATCCCACCCTTGCGGAGTGCACACAGGACTGGCAAATACCAGCTGACAATCAATGATGATGACAAAAGGGACAGTCAACTGTCACAACCATACCAACCTGAGATTGTTCACCTGGAATTGTTACATTGTGTGCATCCCTACCTAAAGACACCCAATGCTGTGTCACAAAAAGACACACATTCATGCAGCAGGAATGACTACCCCCTTGCAAAATACCACATCAAAACAGTGCCATGTCACCCAACCCCTCCCCATCTCAGCTACCCAACACACCATGGCATGGCAACCAAATGAATGACAACCCATGACACAAGTGTCACAAATTGCACTGTCCCTATTGTAAACAGGACACAGACAATATGCTCTAAGTAATCAATAAGAAACAGCACACATGAACAAATACTTACCAGCAACACAAAACATTAGTACAGGATGAAAACGTGGCAATATATGACAGCAAAAAATTAAAGTAGAGCAAGTCTCACAACCTGACTAAGGCAGCACATCGACCCCTTCCAACTGCAGAGTGTTGCTGTCAGGCAAATGTCTCAGTGTACTGCATACAACATGAATTGCATCTGCAAAGGAGACGGCCTTGTGAAGACATGAAGAACCTACATGTATATAAGGAGAAAGACATGGATGCACAAGCACATATCAATACACCATGCAGTGTAGAATCCAACAACAATCCCCACTAGGTATGTACACACAGTTTTGACTACAGACTGCCCACACAACTCATGGGAGCCAAATGTCACTGTGTAAATTACTGTCACTTGGTCACACCCTTTGCAAGCCCATGGAAAGGGGACGCAGGAGAGGTGTGTGTCAGGAAACCAAGCATCTAACCCAAAGACAGGACAAGCCTGCATGTGCCCAGCTAGAATACACAGTGGATGCCCACTGGAGCGACACAAAGCAACACACTGAAAAAAAATATATATATAAAAATCAAAAATGCCCATGTGTGGACCGGGGGGGGGAGGCCACCTAGGAGGACGAGGTACAGGGTGCACCCCAACACCCACATGTGTGGATGTTGAGAAAAAAAAACCTCCATGGGCTCATGACCTGCACGGCTATGCTACAGTGGGAGAACTGCCGTCGCTGTCATCACCCTCTGCTGCTACATCAGGAGGTGGCCGTGATATGGGAGGCAGCCCACACAAAGCCCTGGTATGGTCCTCCATGGCAGCAAGCATGCGGGTCTGGAAGGTTTGGTTCTGCAGGATGATGGTACGGAGATCCCCATGCAGCACCTCACGGGTAGCACCCATTTCTGCCTGCATGGCCTCGCGTGATCCCAGGATCTCCGCACGGGTTGCCTGGAGCTCAGCTGAGAGTGAATATGTGAGCTGCTCCAGCTGCTGTTCTGACCTAAAATTCCGGGAAACCTCAAGTTCACCCAGAGTATCTCTGAGGGACCTGCGTTCTAACCTCAGGGCTTCCCTGTGGGCCTGTGACTCTACAGATATGGCTGCGCGCAGAGTCTCCAGTCCAGCCCGTCGGCCCCTGTTGGACGCCAACATGTCCTCCCTGTGTGAGTGGCAAATGGAGTCTGTTGCCTGCTGCTGGAGCTCCATCTGCCTTTCAGGGGGGAGTATGGAAGTGGCCATCCTACCCATTGCCTAAGCCATCATTTCACACAATGCCCCCTGTTGTGCTGCTATACTGTACATGGAGTTCTCCCACACAGTATTGCCTGGTGGCGCACGGCCACTGCGTTGGCGGGCACCACACTTGTTTCAGCCAAGGCGATCTGCACCTTGCTGTGCTGGCACTGCCTGAGGCTGCAGGACTGCATTCCTCCTTTGATCTGCTGGCCCAGGAACAGGAGCAAATAGTGCAGAGTGTGACCCTGCATCCGTAACCGCCAAAGGCGGATTTACCAACATCTCAAGTCAAGCTTTCGCTCCCTTGACCTCTCTGGAGCCCATAGATGGGTCTACCCCCGGTGCAGGTGGGTTGGATAGAACAGCATCCCTGTCAGAAACACTCACCTGCGACAGCACATATGTCTCACTGTCCGATTCAGCACCTGATTCATAGAGGTCTGCGGAGGTGTACCCAGAGACACCCATGGACAGCATGGTCTGTAGGACAAATGGGTTTTCACCCACCACCACCCCACTTCCTCCAGTGGTGCCCAGTTGTGGCTGTGATTCCTCCTGGGTCTGCACCATCTCCTCCTCCTCAACAGCATCAAGTGCCTCATCACCTACAAAAACATGAAAGACAACACATGGAAACAGGCATGAGCACCATAGCACACACATAGTCCTGACGAGGCAGAGATCCAGTACATAAATTACACATGTCCCACATGACTATAACCCTGGCATGCATGCACTGTCAATGAGTTGGAAGGGGAGGAAAAAAGCAGAAACTGAGGACTCCAAGATGGAATGGTAACACATGTGCTGCATGTTGGATAGCACTGCATCACACATTAGCCTGTGAGTGGCATGTCCAATACACATACATGACACATGCCAGCACACAGACGGCACGTAGCATAGCCATGGTACATTTGACAAGTACAGCCATATGGTAAGAAATCAGTACTGTCACCCATCCATGTGAGATGGACATCATGAGATAAAACATGCAAAACAGTGTGACAAATCACGCATGTGCCACACGCTGCAACAGATCCAGTGTTCACTGATACAGTGATGGCAGACAGATGAATACATCGATGGTTGGTCACTTCAACATGACAGAAGACAACAGTCATATTCAACATTCAAACAGGGGCCAAAAATGAATGTGTGCAGGCCATTACTCAATCAGCCTGCATGGTTAAATCATTCCCATAACAAGGTAATAAATGTGGGCCATTGTGGGGTGTAATCTATGACAGAAGTAAGTTACATTTGTGGCAGTACGGCAACACAATGTGTCCTAAAAATGGCAAGGATTGAAACAATCAGGCTGAATGAACAGGAAAACATTTTGAACAATGTTGTTGCAAGACGACAGTTGAAGGGTAACTGCAGTAATCTGGTGCAAATTGGCAACTGTGGTCAGAAGGGATAATGTCATACCCAAACCCAAGGCCGGGGAATGGTTTGGAAGGACCACATGGGTGACCCATACCAGTCATGACTACACAGCCTCACCTGCCACTCAATCAGAACACATCACCCAAGCAACATACACATGGATTGCACACACATGCATGGGCACTCAACGGACAATGCTTCAAGATCTGGTAGGTCTCCCAAACCTCGGATCTGATCCTCTGTGATGAAGCCTCCAGCGACAGACTCATGTTCACTGAGTTGGTCGTCCTCTGGTGGAGACCCACCGTCAGTCACCAGAGTAGAGGCATGAATGGAAGCCAGCTTGTTCTTTGCTCTGCGTTTCAGGTCATTCCACCGCTTATAGCAATCATCAGCTGTGCGCCTCACAATGCCAAGGGCACTAATGTGGTCCGCGATGGTCTGCCAGTGGGCCCTACGTTGAGCAGGCGTAGTCTTGCACCCTGCAGTCACCACCATTTTGCGGCTATGTGCCAACACATAGGCCACAAGTGCATCTAGTTCGGCATCATTGAAGCTAGGCTTCCTTGACGTGGCGGAGTGTGTAGCCGTGTCTGGGGTCCCAACCTGTAGTGCAAGAGCACCCTTCTTCTTCTTGGAAGGTGGTGCGGATCCTGAGTGACTTACACCGCTCTGGTTGGTAGGGGAAGCGCAGGTGAACTGGGTACTGGAAGTTTCCAAAGTCACAATGACCAAATGATTCAATGCAGGCATTGGCTGCAGGGTGATGTTGGCAGGACCAACCTCGGTGTGATGGACTTGGACCGACACTGTCCCGGCTGGTAGACTCGGAGCTGGGGTGGATTGAGCTGCAGCTGCCCCTGCAGACTCCTCACCCTGGCTACTTGGGGCAGCAGATGACATTGCTGCCCCAGAGCCACGTGACCTGGTGACAGCAACTTTCACCGCTACACGTGGCTTAGACTTGGTGACATGGAAGTCAGCCTGGGAGTCATCCTGTGCCGGTTCAGTTAACAATATGGGCGGTTTAACAAGGGCTGAGCTGGGATGGTGTCAGCTACATTTCTCCCAACCATTGGGGGGGTCGTGGGGGCATAGGTGGCCCCGATTGGTCCTCCACACACGGCCTCTTGGGCCACCCTGCACATCCTGGCCACGTCCCCTACCGCGCCCACGTCTTTGAGCTTGGCCACCTTTGCCTCCCTTACCGCTTGGTCGCCTCCCAACCATGGCAATGATGTTGTTGTGCAAATGGGAGTTGCAGTAAACAATTGTCCTGGGCAACTGGGGTGAAAGGGGTAGGGTACTAGATGGAATTCGTGCCCTAGTGCTCTAGCAAGGGTGTCTGTGACCCCTGGGGGAAGATGACGGGTCACACAACGCACAGGCACCCCGAAAACAATATTAAACGTGCATGCAACCACTGGTAGACCACGTGCGTGGAAAAATGAATCAGCACTAGGCTGTGGCACCCAGAAACGCAAAAATAAGCGCATATGTGATACACGCAGCCTACAATGGCCTCTGAATGGGTACGCGACACATGGGGCAACCACAGTAGGAAAATACGTGCGCGACTCACCGTCTGCCTGGAAAAAGAACGTGAAAAAGACATGCGTGTGCGCTTTGGCAACACCCCGCCAAAAAAAGAATTGAACGCTGTCTGAGTAAACTGGGAGTACAAACTGGAACCGTTGTGAAGTAATCGTGTGTGAACCGACAAGAAGTACAAGAATCACCCGCTCGCTCTCCACAAAAAGCACGTACAGGAAAATGGCATCCTACGCGTACCTTTTAAGCCAACCCACACGCGCTAAGGGCCTTTCCTCCAATTACACACAGTGACACCCGGACGTGCAGTTTTTTCACGTGTATGATAAACATGCACCCGTGTTGTGGGAAACGCACGCGTGCGTAACATCACAGACGCGCTTACGCGCTAAGGGCCTTCCCTCGAATTTCACGCTGACGTGCACTTTTTTCACGTGCCAAATCACTCTGTATAAAGCTGGCCATGCGACAACACACGGAAGACCACGCTCCTGCCCAGAAGGCCATTTTCCTGGCCCACAGAGCCCCGAGCACGCTCCCACCTGCCATCTGCTGCTGCCTGCCTGCCTGCAAAACACCTGCCCTGCTCTTTGGTGCCTGCACGTCAGCCATCTGCAGGGGTCCAGTTGCTGTGGCCACCCCTGCTGGAACAGGAGACTCTCGACTGGGATACCATCGCTCCACAGCCCAGCCCCAGGACCCAGTTGCCCACCCACACCTGCCTAGGGGGTTGCCATGTCGGACACCATCTGGCACCAGTGGCAACCCCCCAGCAGAGAGGCAGAGGGCTACCAGCTTCAGTGAAAAAATGAAGTTGGTATCCTGGTGGAGCAAGTCCTGTGGCAGTATGATGCTCTCTTTGGAAGTTTGCACGCCGACTGTGAAGGACGGAAGAGGATCTGGATCGACATCGTGGCTGCCATCAACGTGGAGGAGGTGGCAGCCCACGACATCAAACATGTCCGGAAGCGCTGGGAGGACTTAAGGTCGAGGACCCTCAACAAGGTCCCGCGCCTCTTGAAGGCAACGGATGCTGAGGGGTGCTGTGTCCGCCTAACCAACAACCAAATGAGGGTCCTGGAACGTATACGCCCAGCGCTCCACGTCCAGGTCCTTGAGAGGCAGACCCGTCTGGAGTCAAGCGGTAAGTGTACATGCGTACTGTTTGGACGCTGTGCGTGTTGAGGTGTGGCAGGAGTGTGCAGGTTGCACATATGTCTTTGTAGGGCCATGTATGGATGTGTATGTAGAGGGACGTGAACCTGCCACATGTGAGTCCTCTCATTTGTGAGACACATCGATGGTGTATGTGTTGGTAAGCATGCTGGCCAAATGTAGGTGTAGGTGCACACATTTGTGAATTTCTGTTTATGTACTGTGGTATGGTTGTAGTGTCACACATGGATGCTGGTTCCACCTGCATGTATCTGCACTATGTACATGTGCATGTGTGTGTATATGACAAGCGTGCAACTGTGATACACCATGGATGCATGTGACACTGACATGTAGGAGGCTGATTGCCAGATGTGACATGGATGGCGATGTTATCACTGCGACAGGTGGTGGAGATGTACAGATGCATGTATAACTGGTGGCGTGTGTGCATGTGTCCTGCACTCCCCGTGTTGCATGTGATGTCAGGCTCACCTTCGGCTACTCATGCTATTGTTTGTGTGTGGATGGTGCTTCCTAGTGCAACATTCCTGTTGTTTTGCTCATGTGTGTGAGTTGAAATGACATGTGTGTTGGGGTGTGTGATGCCATGTCTGAAGTCTGCGACTGCCACTCATCTGCAACTGTCATGTGTGTATCAGACCATTGTACATTGCCCTGATGGCTGTGTTCTGTCTCTCCCTGTCTGCAGCATCAACTGATGAAGATGGCGGAGACGGGGCTGTGAAGCACAGCGGCAGGGATCCCACCGACAGCCGGAGACGCAAGGCCCAGGTCCCCTTCCAGGTTGACATCTCCTCGGGGAGTGAGGAGTCTGGTGCTGCGTCTGCGGCCGCAGCTATTGGGGTAGGTCCAAGAGGCGGAGGTCGGAGGTGGACTCCTCGGCAGCAGAAGGGTCAGCTGAGACCCCAGAGGGGCCTACGGAGGAAGATGGCACGGAGACATCCTGGTTGGTGGGGGGTTTGATTGAGGAGGAGGCTGTGGAAGTCACACGCACGGGGCCTGGAGGGGGGATTCGGCCGCGGAGGTGCCTGTGTGTAATCCTGTCCCCGATCCTGTGACTGCATTATCCGGCGCCAGCAGGGATGCCTTCGTCCAGACCCATTTTCAGGGAGGGGATAGCAGCACAACAACTGGCCTTCCTCTCCCTGCGGATGTGGCAATCCGGGACCGTGTTCAGCCTGTCCCGGCTGGGGTGGCGTTGTGTGTTTGTGACATTCGGGGTGACGTGCAGGGTTCTCGTGAAGACAATGCACGTCATTTTAAATGCCTCGAAGACCGCATCGACCGGCTAGGAGGGATCACCGGTGCTGGGTTCCTCCGTGTGCTGGAGCTTCTACCGACCCCCTCCTCAACTGAACCCCCTATGCGCCAGTCGTCCTCCGTGCCATCTTCAGGCTGGTGGAGGACACATCCCTGCCACAGTCGGGAGTCGAGGTCCAGCGGGGGTGGCCACCACAACAACTGGACCCCAGCAGGAGGAGGACGTGAAGGCATCACAAAGCAGGGGACATGCACGGCAGCAGCAGGCTCAAGGTGGGAGCGATGATGGCTCGGGGACATCAACATCAGAGGGGCAGGCATCGGCCGAGGGCAGGAGGACCCTGGATTGGGAGTGTCTTCCGTGTGGCAGCGGTTGGGCCAGGCCATAGATGCGGAGCGGGGGCAGGCGGAAGAAGCACGGCTCACTATGGTCAGGGCGGAGAACTCCATGCGCAGGGCGCTGAGGCGGGCTGAGCGCCTCGAGAGAATTCGCAGGGATTTGGAGGTGAACATGGCGTTATCCCTGCGAGACCTCGGGACAGTGAACAGGCCTGCCTCCAGGACATAGAGGTAGTTTTTTTTGTAGGTTTTATTTCAATGGTTGGGCACATGGACTCTGGATTTGTTCTTTGTATATAGTAGAACAGTGGATTCATCGTCATTTTATTTTTTTCACCATGGAGCAATGGATTTTACTTATTTCTTTCCCTTTGGATTTGCTTTGTTGGACGGAGACTTTGGACACATTTTCATTTGGATTTCTTTGGATTCTGATTTTTTACTGATTTTGGAACATGCAGCATTTTATTTCTCATTACCATTATTGTGTGTTTTCATTTGATTCACAGCATTTTGTGTTGAATACATTTTTGTTTCATACTTCAACGTGTGGTATTCTCTGATTGGTTTCATGCATGTCACAATGTGGGTTTTCACATTCACTGTCACCCATTGTGTGTGTGTGTGACGGACATGTGTTGATGTACATACATGCCATTTGGGTTGTTTCATGTAATGGCCATTTCAATGGGGGGTGTATGTAATACTTGGTTAGTTCTTTGGGCATGGGTGGCGTGCAGTGGGATTTGGGTGGCCATGAGGGCCATGATTGTGGATCATGATGATGTTTTGGGGGGGACTTGAGTCGGGACCTGCTGGCAGGTGCCCGACACTGCTGGGTGAGTGGGAGTGCAGGGGAATATGAGTCGGGGCTTGCTTGCAGGTGCCCGTCACTGCTGGGTGGGTGAGTAGGTGCAGGGGGGCATGAGTCGGGGCCTGCTGGCAGGTGCCCGTCACTGCTGGGTGGGTGAGGGTGCACGGGGACATGTGTCGGTGCTCACTTGTGCATGGTGACATGTGGGCTGGCAGGGGGGCATGCCCAGGGTGGATGGGCTGCCTGCGGGGCATGGCCAGGGGTGCAGGGTAGTCCCCTGTGGTGTGGGCTGCCTGCAGGCCCTGGGGAGGGGGGAGAGGGCTCACCTGGGAGGACACACACTGCCAATTCATGTTGGGCCACCCCAGGAATACACGTACCCCGCTCAGCAAAATTGTGTGTGGAACTCCATGCACACTCCACAAATACACGTACCCCGCTCGCACAAGCCCTATCGCGTGTGAAACTTCCCGCGCACCCCAAAATACACGTACCGCGCTCGCACAAGCCCTATCACGTGTGAAACTTTCTGCGCATCCCCAAAATACACGTACCAAGCTCGCACAAGCCCTATCGTGTGTGACACTTCCGGCACACCCACAGAAATACACGCACCCCGCTCGCACAAGCCCTATCGCGTGTGAAACTTCCCGCGCACCCCCGAAATACACATACCCCGCTCGCACAAAGCCTATCGCGTGTGAAACTTCCCGCGCACCCCCAAAATACACGTACCCCGCTTGCACAAGGCCTATCGCGTGTGGCACTTCCCGCACACCCCCCAAAATAAACATACCCTGCTCGCACAAGGCCTATCGCGTGGGACTCTTCCCGCACACCCCTAGAAATATACGTACCCCGCTCGCACAAGCCCTATCACGTGTGATAATTCCAGCACACCCCAGAAATACACGTTCCCCGCTCGTGCGATTGCAGCGTAGCGACCCTGTAAGCTGGTCCAGGGTTAGCGCGGCCCTTTGCGCTGCATTGGGGATTTCAATGGCTTTTCCTTGCGCAAGGGGCGTTCTTGGGGGCGTAACTGGCGCTGCGGGATGTTCTCTGCGCCAGCGCTCATTATGGCTTGGGAATTCCATGAATATGGGGTGCGCCAGAATGCTGTTTAGCGCTCACGGCTGACGCACACTGGCGCACGCTCCCTCTCTGCAC
Organism: Ambystoma mexicanum; assembly: GCF_040938575.1. Lineage (NCBI taxonomy): Eukaryota > Metazoa > Chordata > Amphibia > Caudata > Ambystomatidae > Ambystoma > Ambystoma mexicanum. Next base: position 1,391,731,867 of record NC_090924.1, read on the forward strand.
TGCTCACATGCGCTGCCTCTGCGCAGAAATCTATGAATTACCCCATTAATGTCACACTCTAATGCCCTAAATCCACAAAGTGAAGAACCATGGTTTCCTGTTTGATGGAGGACATATCGTTTTCTCCCCAAAATAATTCAATTACCAATAGTTATTTTTCCTAATTTACCAGAGAGAGAGAGAGAGAGAGAGAGCGGAGCGTGATACTGTTGCTGTGTTGTTACTGATGGCTATTGTGTGGCATCTTTAACAGCAGAGAAGGAGGAGCAGCGGGACGGTACAAATAGCGTGGCGGACCAAGTCCAGGGAGGCGCCAGCAAAGCTAAGCTACTGCAGAAAGAGCAGAGTGTTACACTGTCACTGTGTTCTTACTGCTGGCTATTGTGTGGAGTATATAACAGTAGAGAAGGTGGATGCTCTGAACAGCGTGGGAGTACCAAAAGTGCCATATAAGCGATGTTACTGCAGCTGGGACGTGAAACAAGTGGTCGAGGCCTGTTAGGATGTTAAACAGGTTGCGATTATGGCAAGATACAACTTAAGATGTTGTCCAGACAACACTAATGAAAACAAAGAAGCTGTCGGCATTAACATACATCAATCCCCGTCAACATACAAACATTGTTAAGGTGCCTAATGTGGGAGGTCTTGATGTAACCAACTCGGATCAATATGCTAATAAAACTCAAGTAAAAATAACAGACTTCTTTCTCTCAAAATTACCTAAAGACAGTTTTGAAGATAACGTTGATTTACTTTTATTGTCTCAACATATGGATGATGAGGTATTAGTAACAACGTTAAACAACAATGAGGAGGGCTATAACCATAATACCAGCAATATAATTAACAACACGCAGACCAATAATCTTGTGGAGGGGTGTGCAATGATGAAGAGAGGCTGTGGCATGTCTGGCTGGATGATAGTGAGAGGCAATTACCATCCTTGATAGAGGGGGGAGTGTTGGACCTTTCAGGTCTGTCCAATAGCCACGACTTTGATAGTGTAAGATATGTTAGGGAAAACTGGGATGTCCCAAATCTCCTGCTCCGTAGACATTATAGGTGTTGCACCCCGTACTGAAGTTGCTAGTGAAATTGTATGAACAATTATCTAGAGAAGTGGTCATCAACAAGGCCCACATTTATCATCTATCAATGCATCTTGTAATCAGCTTTTAAGCGCAGTAGCCACTAGTGTAGAAATTGGCCTGTAGTAGAACAGACAAAAGGAGAATGATGAAAGGTTAATCTCTATTCTCAATTTAGTGATAATGGAGAAGAATGAAGGGAATCTAATACAAGAAGACCTCCCTGAGCAACAAGAAGCGAGGGTCACGAGCATTACTTCAAGTCTCCTGAGGCCTAATGAGTCTATGGAAAAAATGAAAGGAAAACCAGAAAGAAAGAAACTAAAATAATTTAAAGAATGGGGCACTATAGCTCAAATTATCAAATTATAAACTCAAAACTCAGCAAAACTGAGAGCAAAACTGGTAAAAATAAAATTAAACAAAATAAAACAGAATCAATAGTTAACTCAAAGGTTCACTTTGAGCAAATAGAGGGATGCATGTTAATGGAAGATACAGATGAAAGGTTTGTATTAAGCGAGATGAAGAAGAGTAGAAATAAGGGGAAACAAATTCATAATAAAACATGTGACAAAGTGCCTACTAAAGAGAAAGAAAATTGGAATACATTTTCAATTTGGGGACTCACTAAAAAGAGCAACAAAGATAAGGAAACCTAGTTTGCAACAAGGGGAAAATGAAACCAGCTTGGTAAATATAAGCAAAAGCACAAGGATCCACATTTCATCGCAACCTGAGTTGAGTCAAGTCTTGAATATAGTACACATAAACCTGTCAAATACTGTAGGGAAATACTTACATTTAAAAGAGAATATTGACAGGTCCTCGAAAGAATAGCTTGGGGAAATGAATATAAGACTGACTCCCGGTGAGAAAGAGAGAACACATCAGAAGGAACAAGCACGGTCAATGAAGGAAAATAGTCAGATGGATAGTACTAAGTAATCTTTGAGGAGCTTGGTGCAGCTAAAAATAAAATCTTTCTACCAATCCCAATGTTACGGATGATTAATTCCAACAACGTTAAATAGGTTGAATTTTACGATATTGTGAATATGAACAGGATGAAGGTTCACTTTATAACCCAGAAGGTAACCAAGTTTATATGCGATCGTTTGAAAGATCTTCACAACGTGGGCTTTGATATCACAAAAGTACAAGAGTAGGAGTGATTGCTTATCTACCTCTGTGAGAGAAATAAAGTACAACAGTGCTTCAGGATTCATTGATAGCTGACAAATATTGGATGGGGAGAAGAGGGCAGTCACTACTAATAAACTAAGTAAGGAGTTTAGTAGTGAAATGGATTGGAAGTGATTACCAGAAATATTCGCAAAGCAAAGTTTAAATTGTATGCAATGTTTATAATGAACTGTGGCGGATACTCTCATGGAATTCTAGGGGCCATAGCCAACTTTTGGAAAACCAAGAGATTATTAAAAGGATATGTATCCACAATTTATTTCTAATTCAAGAATTCTGGCTAACTAACCCCCTTTATATTGATGGGTATGTTTTGTATTATAAATTGGGCATTAAAGGAGGAACCCTGGGAAGACCTAAAGGTGGCCTTGTTATGGGGGTTGGAAATAATATTAAGTCTGAGGAGTTCATGAAAGAAATAACTGGCGATAATATATTGGCTGTAGCAATTAAATACCAAATGCAAGCTGGTGTCTGGTCCCCAGGTCCCATTATGTAGGTGAATGCTCACTGTACGATCCCAGAGAGGGAATCCTAAACTAAGATTTTGAATAGACTTTTGGAACAGTTGATGGGGACTTGGACAGGGGCCTAGTTCTCCGTGGTGGGGATATGAATGCTAGATGTCCTGAACAGTTGCCAGGTAAATATTTTCACTCTGACCTACTAAGTACAATTCCTGATGCTGCATTACAACATGAGTGTTAATAAAGGGGGTGTATATTGGGCAGAATATTTCTCAGATTGGGTATAACAATGTGAAATAGTAAAAGTAAGGGCGTTATCCCTGGGCAGTACACTAAAGTGGAATGGTGAGTAAATTCCACAATAGATTACTTCGTTGCTGATCACTTTGATATTTTTAAATCATTACATGTTATTAGTAATTTGAGTAGTGACCATGCATTCCTGTCCATAGGTTTTGAGAGTGTGAATCCCCAGCAAGAAGTGCCCTCAAGACTTGGCACAATCATGACAAATGAGTCAGGATCGAGAAATATATGGAGGGATACAAAAATCAAGGCTTTTGCCAGATTTATGACGGATAAAAATGTATCTAATTTCTCAGGAATTAACAGGCTAAGAGATTGTTTAAGCCCAAGTGGCCTAATTAACAGCTGGACCCTAGCTTTCCTAGCAACCAGAAATTCTAAAAGAATATCTTACAGAGATATCATATATAGGTGGAACGCAGATATTTTTAAAAGGAAAGGAAGTTAAGATTAGAGCTAGCAGAAACAAAGTTCAGTGGCTTGACGAAGGCTGAATAGCAGGATGTTAGGAAGCGAGAGCAACAACAATATAAGAAATGGGTTAGAACACAAAAATGTATACAGAAATTAAATCAGTTGTAAACGCTGAAAAAGGTTTAAATTAAGAATGGCTGCAAACTATTTTGGGGATTAATTAATGTGAAGCAGGGTTGAAATGAGAGAATCCATCACATCGGGCATAGTGGAAGAATTTCATCAAGGAATTGTATTGGGCGCAAGTGTGACAATTCTGTAAATATAGTTATCAAGGGTCACAGAAAGATTGGATTTATGTATAAGTGTTCATGAACTAATTGGCATGATTAGAAACATGAACAAATCTGGATTGCTTTGATGGCTTGGCAAATATTGCAATTTGTTAACAGATCTAACTATGGGCCACATTTTAACACCTTTATTCCCAGAAACAATACTGACTGCAATGATTCCAAGGCTTTGGAAAGAGGCCTTTCCAGTATCGATTTTCAAAAAATTATGATCAAAGTGATCCAAATAAATACAGGATGAATTAACTGCTTGATTCAAACAGTAAAACGTTGCTTCTGTTTTATTGAAGAGATTGATGGGCTGGGCCTGCAATAGTGATGTATTAGCAAAGATACACATTGGTTTTAGGGAAAATTGTGCGACGACACACAATTTACTAAATCTTAACTGTTTAATTAAGAAAACTGTGTTGAAGGATCACCCATATTTGTTTGCAGCCTTTATAGATTTCAATTCTGTGTTTGACATGGGTTTCCGGGGATGCTTATGAGAAAAACTGAGAAATGTGAGTCTTGATTCAGCGTTATTGGAATGAGTGAAATCTTTTCACGGGAAGATCTCAGTCAGAGTCAGACCCGAGTGTAACGGTGGATTCAATGAGAAAGTGATGACTAATAAGGGACTAAAGCAAGGATGTATTCTTGCACCATTCCATCTTAATCTTTAACTGGCAAATATTAATCCGACCTTGGGTACAGTCAAATCCATAACTCCAAAAGTAGGGTCAGCGACAGTGACTGCATGGACCGCATACGTGACAACCTTGCTTTATACGATCATACAGAATTGGGATAACAATACAAATGCAGGCACTGACAAAATACTCAAAAAATCACCCAGTAATTAATATTAGTAAAAGTAAGATATTGTGTGGAGATTGGGGAATTATATTTGTAGGTGGTAAATGACTTCTAATATCTAGGTTTTGAAATTAACAATAGAGCGACTGAATTATTCAAGAGAACGAATAGGGCTTGTAGGTTGGGGAACGTCTAAGGTGATTGGATTGGACATGTGGTGGCTTTTTGTTAATGCCAATTAGAACTTTGTATAAGCAAAGGTTCATACTGTCTATTACATATGGCATGGAAGTATTTATAATGGATCTGAGTCACTACTTAGACAACACAGGCAATCTTGGAGAAGCTTCTGGGGGTTTGTTAGAATACATCTTTGGTTTTCCTAAGGTGTAAAAGGGATCTAACCTCACTGAATACAGAAGTTAAGATCAGAAAAGGAGGTATGTATCTTTTTTATTATGTCATATGGTTGTACAATAACGTTTAATTAACATTAAGAACAAGAAACATTAATACAATATCTACAATTCATCAGGTGTTTAAAATAAACAATTGATCAATAATTTAAAAATCAACACTACAATACAACAACAATTCATCATGGGTTTAAAATGAACAATTCATCAAGAATTTAAAAATACACAACCTATACAACTTATACAAGAGAAACTATAAATCCTAAGGTGTAAATAATTCTAAAAAACAATTACAGCCAGCACAATTGAGGTTGTCTGACCAGCCAAGCAACAATGCCAAATAGTCTCTTTACCAATCCAATTAAATCAATTGAAAAAACAATTCACGGTAAACTGATCTGTTGTCATGGACTCCATCCATCACACAAAATCATTAGATGATTCAGGGTCTTGAATTGATTTTTCCCCTTACAAAAATCGACAAATTGCAAGCTCTGGCTGCATCAAACCATATCGAACCAAAACGTCCATAGTCGGTTCTAAATTCTACCTGAAACACAAAAAATTGCACCTAATTCTCCTATCAGGATATATGGTTAGAAACGGGGCAACAATGTCAGCTTTTTTATACTCTCTGCTCAAATGGTTCAGGGATTCATAAGCGTGCAGTACATCCAGAGTAGCTGACCAGTCAAATCTAAATATTGCCTGCTTCACTTTCCCTGGGTTAGCTACCAAATCAGATTCTGATAAACAAACTTCACTGAGTAGACTAGCGCAAAATGTTGAAAATTAATTTACATATTTATCAACTTTCATATGAACAAATGTCCCGCAGGTCCACAAATAAGGAATCTCTTTTTGGGGATAACATTTTATAATAAAAAAATAAATATTTCCAACAGGCCCAAGATTTTAGTGAATATAAACCAAGTTAATATCAAATAACGGTAATTGGCACGCAGCTTCAAATTAGACCCTCTAAAATTGGTAGAAATTCTAAAATCCAAGTTGCCAAAACCTCAACACTGTATAAAATGTTCCCACAAAAAACCTTTATATAGGAACAATTGTGAATTTACCATATTTTGCGTCAGTTCTACAGAGCTGGTTCTAAAGTGCAATCGTGCAGGTTTTCAACCATTCCTTAATTTTATATGTTTGCAATTGTGCAAAGATTGGAAATCCCAGATAAATAAAGCCATCCACCTAATAAATCGGATTTGGTCCAACATGCCATTGCCATTTTGGGATTTTCTTCCTGGTTGTGCAGTGCATAACTTTGGTTTTTACCAGGGTTAATTCTGAAGCTGTGAGCCATAGCAAAATCAGAGAAGGCTCTAATCAAACGCTGCAAACCTCGCTGCATACAGCAAAATAAAAGAAAACCATCTGCGTACGCTATCCACGTTGCTTTCATGCTACTAATCTTTGCAGAGGCGAACGCAAACAGTGATAAAAAAATCACATATATCGGACATATAAAGATTAAATAGGCAGGTGCCAAATCACAACCCTGCCTAACTCCTCTAAAAGTTGCAACCATTTGAGACAAGGTTCTATGTTGTTCCATCCTTATTTGCACATTAGTCTCAGCTTGAAATCCAATTATTAGGCACAATAAACCTTCAGGAATCCCCCAATTCTTTAACTTTACCGACAACAATCTCTGATCCACTGCATCAAATGCGGCCAAAAGGTTGATGGTTGCCAAGTAAACTGATTATATACTTTTTGTACCATGCCTGACTTATAATACACTTCAAAATAAAACCGTTGAGCGATGTTCCTTAATGTTTTTGAAAACCTGTCTGCCATTTATTAATCCTGCCAGATTTATTCTGCCACTTCTCAAGGTGCTGCAACAGCAAAGCCGCAAAGACTTTGCTGTTGGCATCCAATATAGCTATTCTACGGTAATTCTTCAGATCTTGCCAAGAGCCCTTTTTCTATTTAGGCAAGACATAAGCAGTTTGGAAAACGATATGAACATGCAATGAATTCAAAGAGGATAGATAGAATTGCTGCCCACACCCCTGGGTTCCCTAAACAATATATTAGATCATTAATTCGGCCCGGGAGCCCGAGAGGAGCTAAGATTCCTGATTATTTCTTCAATCTGGTCACAATTCACAGTTAGCTTCCAGTCATTGTGATTCAGGGTAATATTGATAAGCTCACTTGTTCCTTGTACTACCGAATCTGCGAACAAGGTTGTGTAATGGGTCACCCAGTTCTGCTCAGATACAGGATTCAGCTGATTTACAAATAGTGCATTCTCAGGATCATTTATTAGTGCCCAGAATGCCTGTGAATTTGTACTGTGCAAAACTTGCAGCATATTTTCAGCTCCCAGCTAGCTGCTAAGAGCACGGTTGCCCCGTAGCCACATTTTATAAGCCTGCTTCACCTATAAGATTACCTCTCTCACTCAATGGCACGTGGGTAGATCTACCAGTGGCTCGGATCTGGGATCTCATTTCTCTTCTTCTTGTAGCAACTGCAAGGTCAAAGAGATGTGCATGTTTCTTTCTCGGATGGGTCAATCACACTTTAACGATTGGAAAACTATGTTGCATATGGTCATCTATGAATCCATCATAATTATTCACAGAAAGTATATTATACTGCCATTCAAGGAAAGTAAAGCTTAAATAAGAGGCAGAAATTTCATTAACACGATCAACCGTGACAGGATTCCAAGAGACTCTATTAACGGCGACATTAACACAAAGTCCACTTGGAAAACACTCAGGCTCAGTACACATACGTATTCCAGTTTCAAACTCAGCGGTTAAAGTACAATGGTCACTAAATGAAGATGGACATATGTGTAGATACTTATATTTCTCAAAAAGTTTTCCAGTTACTAACATATAATCTAATGTTGAATAAGAGGAGTCGTTGTACAAAGTAAACTTGCTCGGAATATCACATGGCTAGAGTCATTTAGCATAATAAGGCCCATACCTCCTAGAGTTTTTAACCACACATGTCCAAAATATTCTTTTCCAGGCATCTTCTGGGGTAATCCCAGCAAGGCGTCTGGTAGCATACACATAGCGTTTACATCACCAGAAAAGAAAATTTGACCACTGACACATTTATCAAGCTAATTGTTTGCACATCCTAAAATGTGATCAATAAAAACTTTTAAGTTGCATAAAACAGCATGCCAATAAACATTAAAAATGAAGATGTCCAAAACATGCTCAGTAATAGATGTAGTATGGGTAGCCAAGATACCGAAGCTAGAATTTAGACTTTCAATAATTCTCAGGAGATCCATAGGATTTTACTAATGTCAATAGACCGCCAGATGCACAACTTTGATGGCCTTTTTTGGCAGGCTGAAAATTAGAAACATAGCCATCCAAAACCGGTACTTTGATGACCCATATTTCTTAAAGGGATACAATGTAATGCCTCTTCAAGAATCGGCCTACTATAGGATTAGTGAATATCGCCATGGGTATACCAAGAGACAATTATCAGAGAACCAGGACTAATGTTAGGACGGATTGGAAGGGCTCGGTCTCGATTACCCGCGCAAAGAGCGCCAGAGTTCCACAACTAGTCCCTTGTTGGTTCAACAGGAATCGAGTTGTTCTTAAAGACTTGAATCACCCGATCCTGACCCTTACCAGAGTCCAAGGAGAACTAAATCATTGGGCTGGGGTGCACATTGGTTCCCATCGTTCACTTTGCCTTCAATGAAACCCTTATCCGAATAGGGTGTTAAATCAAAGCAAATTGCACGTAGAATATGCAATTCATTCATAATAATGTCTAATATCATCTTAGATCGAAATTGAATGACAACCCGATCAGTTCTAAAGTGATCAATACAATCAATCCTATCTATGTCTCCGGAAGCGATAGCCCTAAGATTCGGGATCAAATTTAGGAGATGCAAAACATTATAGCGGTTCAACACCACCTGTTTATTCTCGGGTAATACACTTTCTAATAGCACTTTAAAAACCAGATCACCTTTATGACCATTTATCAGGCGATTAGCACCCTACGGCACCTTGTTTCGAATCATATCGGGGCCAACTGGAAGGCGTAACTCATGGATGACATTTGGGGAATCCTTACTCTTTGATCCCTTTAAAAACGCTATAAATCTGATTTTGATGTTTCAGAGGCTTCTCCCCTCTCATTTGCCAATCAATACTGTTAACGTGGCTATAATTACCCTGCATAACATTTCTCTGAAGTACGAGGAGGGTCCTAATCGAGTCAGGGGCAGCTCCCTTTCTAGAATTAGGAGGCCCAAGAAAAGGGTGTCTACATGAAATTGGGAGGGTTATATTATTATTGATGAAGGCTTTCACCTGATTCATATTTGCTACTGGATAGTTGGAATTCGAGCTTGTGGTCGTGGAGCCAAGTCTAGCTGCATCTGCTGAGGTCCTATATGGATTGCAACGTTGGATGGAGAAATCTCCTTTACAACAACACAATGAACCCCCATCTCAACATTAGATGGAGGTATCTCATTTATAACAGCACTATCAGCCTCCAACACGGCAGGATCGACAGCATTGATAAACTTATTTCCAATAATATGAGCCCTGTAAGCATCGTTCCCAAGGCCGCTTTGACCAATGGCCGCTTCAGAAAAGAGTTAATACATTTGCTAGTGGCTTGTTTATTTAAATTGCTTATTAACATGTTTTTGGTTTTCCGAATTTGTTTACCGTCCCATTTTCTGATTTTTAAAAAAAAATGTTATCTGGATGCAGCTGTAAGTTATCAACCTTGGAAGCGGTTGCATTCTGCACCATAGCAACCTGTAAATAATTTTCCAGGATTAATAAATTTTTGAGAGGGCAGAGGTACCAGGGTTACAGATTCCGCTATCACAGATAAACTAACCACAGGGAGGAAAAGAGGAAACCCAACATTAATGGCTACGACTTCCTCAACTGAAGAGGCCCGTAAATGATTGTCTTCTCTTAATGTTGTTTTAGTGACAATATGATTAACATTTGACCTTGTATGTGGAATTACTGGTGTTACATGAATACAATCATCCTTATTGTTTGCATTGGCTTTCTCCGATGTTGCAAGATGTTGTTGCTGGTTAGATAAAAAAATCCGGATTTGGTTTGGAAGACTGTGCCTGAAAAGTTCGAGGGAGAAAAGATTGAAAATTATTTTTTCGAAAATAACTTTCGGTCTTCTCTCCCCTGAACGTTTCAGACTTTGCCCTTGCCCCCACCCACCCACCTACTTACATTGAGTCGGCACACTTCGCTGTGTGCCGTCAACTTGCTGTGTCCCTGCGACGCCTCTTCCATGATCTGGAACCAGAGCCACCAGGGTCCTTTCCTTTTTTTTTTTTACTTTTTACGGGAACGGCTGCGGGGGACCCCAACGCAACGCCCACTCACAGTATAGTGAACAAGGGCGCAGAGGACACCCCTGCAGCCCCGGCATCCCTTGCCACCGAATTAGTCCACCTTTTCGGCCGTTCGGAATTTTCGAACGGCCAAAATTCAGCCAAATCTCCCATTGCGGATTTTAAATACAGTCTTTTTGGACGTTTCCAAAAAGCATTTAGATTACTGTGGGCCCTCACATTTTCTAATTTAAAAAGGAGTGAATTAAGCAATACTGAATGGATCTTGGTTTGAGCCTTAATCCCTTCATAAAAGGAAAACAATACACAAAGGACTTGGTTGGTCTCCGTTAATATGTCCGATTGACCAGCGTCCAGCTTAAGATCATATGCCTTAGCATTGTTGATAATCTACACGCAGGCACCTGCGCCAAAGTAGATGTATAAGATGAGGAAGATGAATCACCATTCAGAGGGGCCATCGAGGGCAAATCCAGTGGGGAGGGCAACATGCTAGAGGCAGTTCCTGGCACAACAGTCAGACTTGGGGGTGAATTAGCTAGACATATAGGCTGTGTCGTATCAGAAGCAAGTATGTAAGGGTAATTTTTCAGATATGGGCGAGCTGCGGTAGGGGGATCATACATTTCTTGGGAGAAAGAAAAAACCTTTGAAAATATGGCCGATGTCACAGGAAAAAAAGCAGAAATCTTTCCCATCGATTGACAAGCTGTAGGCTTTTTTTGAGAACCTGCTTGAAAAGAGAGATCCTTGCCGACAATGTGTGATTAATTATGACCCGATTGGCCCTCTCCCAGAGAAAGCAGCAAAGGGAGACTAACTGCAAGCAACATATTTTGATTTGAAATCGGGGCGAGATTCACAGCCGGTGTCAGAGCCATCCTTCTCCCACTTTTTAAGTTGTACATAGACTAAGTGCAAAAGAGAACAATAAAGCAAGGGAGCAAAAAGATAACAGTAACAGCTGCTGAAAATCGCTGACCTTTCGCAGACAATAGTTTTCCACAAGGCTCACCTCTTACATGGACAGATGCCAATATCCGTGGCCTCAAAGAAAGATAAAGACAGGGTTTTACTGTGACAGCTCAACAATCCTGACTCGCAGAACTGCAAAACTGCACACTGCGCACACTGCACGCACACCGCACGCTTACCACAGTGAGCGCAGTATTTGAAGATGAGTCCCACCACCTTCAGTAGAAATAAATGAAATACTCGGACTGGAAAGTCTGCACCAAAGTCTCTCGAAATGCTGCAGAGTCGCCTCCAAAACTGCACACTGCGCTCACACAGGTATGTATCTCAAGGCATAACTTAGTTTTTGAAAACTGATTAGCAGAGTTTGCTAATTAAATGTTTTTTGATTAGCAAACAGACCCATTTGATTAGCAATTTTGTACTAATATTGTTAATGTCACGAGACGTTATTTGTACCCAAGACATGAAATGAGCAACATTACAGCAGTTATGAGTACCCCTGAAATAAGACATTAGTGAGCGGAGCCAGGCCCTGCCAATCCCTTAAATTTCAGCTAGACCTAAAGGTCGGGTAAATTAGTTTACCTATTCAGCCTAAGAGAAATGCACTCGACCCATAAGAACGGAGGACAACCAATTTAAAATGTGATTTCTGTCAAATGGTGCATTTTACTACAAACCCACTTTATGTTTGGCACACTGCTGCCCCCCAGAGGCCAGCCATGCACAATGAAACTTTTATTTGCTATTTACTGCAAACAAAGTAAATGTTAAATAAGTTTCAAACTTCTCTTGTAGATGCAACTCGCCCTTCAAATAATCTACTCAGCTATGCGAGCGGGCGAAAATACTTTGCAAGCCATAGATGAGTCTGTAAAATGTAAAAGGTTAGCTGCATGAAAGGACACAAATAGCTATGATAAAAAAGGCTCAAACAGTTTGGCCAGTTGTCTCCCACAGGTGGGAATATATAATACAATCCTAGGCATAAAGCAACACGAGAGCTCTGGAGGCTAACTACAGTGTTTGGTATTGCAGTAGATCTGCAGATGTTGGTCATCAAAAGCAATTGATCATGTACATTTTCAAAAGTGTTCACTTGTCAATATGATGCATCTTTCCCAACAAAATGAAATATAGTTGACACTATGATATTTAGATACACTAACCTAAACATGACTGTAAATCATGGAGATGATGCAGTGTTTTACATTATCAATACTGTAATTATGCATTATGTAACCACTTACATTTTAGGAATGGCATTGCACGACTATCTTTTAAAGAAACATAAAGTTGACACATACATCTTTTTTGGCAGACAGGATATAGAAAGCTTAATAAAAGTATCATCCTGATTACTTCTGGATTGCAATTATTTGAAAAAGAAATTCCTGCCTAGCACTCCCACACATGCCTTTGGCACTCAAGAGTGGAAGAGACCATTACTTCTGCACTTTCTCGCCATTAGCACTTGAAGTGAACAGAGAAAAGAGGGTGAAGAGAGCACTGAGGGTAAGAGAGGAATGTAAGGCGAGCTGTGCCTATATTGAGGGCACCTTAAATAGCTAACTTTGCTACACAAGTATCCATTTGATTAGCAAACCAACAGAATTGCATAGAAAATTGCTATGCGACACCGATTATTTTATGCCTTGCATCTGAAAGTTATGGTGAACACTGAAAAACATAAGATTAGTGAGGTTCTGATGCAAGCTATGGCAAATGATATGAATGAGCAAAAAAATTTTAGGAGAGCAAATGAAATCATATGTTACATTTATTTTAGTATGAAGAAGGACCGACTATTGGGTATGATAATAGTGATGATCTGGGATTAGACTAAGAGCAGAGATATATTGGCAACTAAGAGGTTTTCATTGGACTACTTTAAATTCCTTCCCAGATTCCAAGATTTGCAACAGTTCATTCTGTATTTTCCTAATAGGTCAAGAAGAGGCACATTTCTAAAATGTAGATTACATTCATTAGAAACTCTGAATGTACTTGGCCGTAGAATGTGTACACATTATCGGATAATGGAGACAATGAAACATCAAGTCAGAAATCTTTTTGGGCTCAGTGTATAAATTGGAGACAATGGGCTTCATTATAAGTTTGGCAGTAGCCTTGCCGGTAATGTATACTCGAGAGAAGAGAGAGGGACGCATACGCAGGCCTGGAAAGCCCCTAATCTGAGCAACACCTGGATAAGACAGAAACCAGGAAGCCCGCGAGTTTCAAACCCGCTCAATATCGCAGAGCAGGACTCCAGAGCTACGGTGAACCCAAAGTGCGAGAAACCAACAGGACAGGAGGAAGGTGGTGGTGAGACCACGAAGGAGGATCTGTGGTGGACAGCTGGTCCACAAATCATCGCCGATATTACCGACAATAATCAGTCACATAATGTCCGGTTACACACCGGGACACCACGAGGAAACAAACAGAATGTGAGGAGAGAAAACGCCAGTGAACAGAATGCAACAGCAGTCTATGACCAGTGAGAAGGTCCCTGAGGAACAAGGCGCCTGAAGATGTTCTACTTCAAGAACGAAGATAACAGGGAGAAAGGAACGCACAGGAGGCCCTGGGGGATCGTTATACTGCACAAGCAACTCGTCTCAGTAGAAGCTATGATACAGAGCTAAACTGGAAACAAATGAACTCAAAATATTGTGATACTTGAGAAAGAATGAATGAAAATCTGAATGAGAGGGATGAACAGTGGATAATAATACCCTGGGAAAGGGAGACAGTAACTCGATATTCTGTACAAGGAGAAAATAATACCAAACAGAGAGAAAGATATGAGCCAGAGTTTAGAGGAACTAGACGAGTAACCCACATACAAAGTCAAGTAGACCAAAACGAGCTGAACTATAATTGCCCAGGAGCGACACCCTACTAGAGCAATAATACCTTCCAAGAATACGCAGAGACAAACAACCATGAGTATAGATCTTATAATAGATCCCTGAACAGGATTCCCAAAGAGGTGGGAAAATTCAATAGCCCATTTAAAAAACTAAAGAGACTGGTCCAAGAAGTCATGAGAGACTATTTTCAGATTGTGCATTAAAGAGAATCCTACAGACTGGTTGCAGAAGTACCCTCAGGAGAAGGGAGTAACTCTCCTGACCTGAGTTAGTTTTTATAGTGGTAGGGTCAGTTAGAGTAATTTTGGACAGCAGACATAGTTCTTTGAACGTTCACGACTGAACAACGAGCATCTTAGTCAGTAACATAGGTGGGGACCACAGATAGAATAGGGAAAGTTAGGCTTTATAGTGTTACTTTAAAAAAAATACTGTTTATCATGTCCTCAGAGAGTCGGTGTGTTTCTTCTGACTCGCCACACTATGTATGCACTTTAAAGTTAAAAAAAGGAATGTGTGGTAGGTTCTGTCATCAATGCTAGACCTGATTATAGTAATCCCTTTCATGTGGACCTTCCTTAGTCTATCACTGCAAAACTTCAAAGGGTGAAAAATGCTCTGTTCTTCTCATCTATGGTTTAGGCGTGACATTCAAAATAGCATGCTTAGCATTTAAACAGATACATTATATGGCCCAGGCCCATCGCTCCTCTAGCATTATTCTGTATGTGCCAGCCAACGATCTCCAAGGCGCAAGCCAATTCTTCTATGCAGTTTTCCTTTTCAATTTCATTCCAAAAGAGGTAGATATTTCTCCGTTCAGTCGGCTAAAACCTGGAACTCTCTCCTTTCATCACTGTGCTATATTGATTCCTTGATGCTGCACTGATCACAATTGAAAACCTATTACTTCACCTAAGAAGTACAAGTCCAGCGCCCAGAAACCCCACTGATGTTAGCACGCTATAGACATTTACCAAATCAATGAAACATGCGACCTGGCATAATCATAAACAGCTGACAGAGAAGTTAGAAACAGAAGGCCTTCAACATTTCTACAAAACAGACAAGCTCCACAAACATGTCATCAAGGTGAGGATAATTGTATAATGGTTTACATAAAATGAGACACAGGTACCATCTGCTCATAGTATAAATAGGCAACCAACTCACCTGATTTCACTAAAATTACTTTGATAAATGCCACATCCATGTCAAAGCATGGCACCAACATTTATAATTAATGGGACATATCCGCTATGCAGCTGACGCCATGCACACCTCATCCTACCTAGCAGACAAGATCACCATCTCTGACAATCAGCCCATTAACAGAAGTCATGGCTTGCCAAGACTAGAGCAGCACAGTACGCATTCTTTATCTTTTCCCCCAAACTGTGGAACCTCACACCCATCGACATCACTCTCCCCCACCCTTATGCAATTTACAAAAGAAATGAAGACCCTCTTCTTCAAGAAACACCTCCTTCACACCCTGGGAGATACACTTCCCCAGGCCTACCCATCCCAGTAACTGTCCTGTTGACCACCCTATACAGCCTTCCCCCTACTATGCCCCTGATCCCCTTTTCAGCATTGTACATGTTCCCCACTAACTGTATATGTTAACTATTATTACACTACGTGATATATGGTTATGAATGCTGTGTTGTAAGGAATGTTCCAATCTTCTTGCGACATCTAATGTATGCCTGTCACGCCATTGCTTCGTTACTTCCTGAAGCTAGGTGGCACTACAATAAATACCCAAAATAAACTAAAATAAAATAATAACATCCAATATAGATATATAATAGTATGGTAGCATCACAAAGAGAAGGGTGCAAAGTTCCACTAGAACGGTGATCTCAATACCAGTATATTTAACATACAATGTCAATCAAACGAATGGCATAGAACGCACTAATTCGTCAAGTAATTGGACATCAGTCATCATGTGGCTGTACAACTCATTTGAAACATTAAACTGCAACAATACATCACCTGACCAGTCATATTGCAAGGAAGGGTGGTGAGAAGGCCTGGCCTTCCACTGGAATATTCCTAACTTTTACTGCAGCTTCGAATTTGAAAAAAAATGATCGCTATGATTGTGCAGCCAGTAGGCCATCTTGAAAAGGAAGACCCAATAATATTACTTCTGCTTTTGTTTGAGCAACACGGTTATTGGTTGCATTTGAAGCAGCTGCTGGAGGGTCGAGGAGGAAAGCTACCGAAAAAAGGTACAATTTGGTCCATACCATGAATCCAAAAGGGGCCATATTTTTTTTTTTTTTTACTTGTGCTTAGTGATGTTCCTTGAGTATCTGGACCCATCGCACCAAAGCAATTATTCATATTCTTGTTTACAGACTGGATCTTCCACCTCATTCATCCATTTCTCCACAGACTGAATGGATTCAGTGAGTTTAGAGATCGATTCAGCCAGAACTTGTTTGTACTTTGATGACAACAACATAGCAACATATATGCAATGTCAGATATTTCTGCTGGTTTCACCCCTAAACTAGCCCATGTTTCACCAAGGGCCAGACAAGATGATTCCATCAGCCCGTGAGAGGTAGTCGTGTTTCCTAGTTAAGCCGTAGTTAAGCCGTTGGAAGTCTGTAGCAGATCTTTAATAGAGGTCGATCTGGCATCATTTTTTCCTTTTTCTTCCCTTTTGGGTGACCCACGTTGAGACCTGAATAATTCCATCCGCTGCCCCCGTTGAAGCACTGGTCATGAACGAGTTACAGATTCAATCTAAGTGCCAATCATTCTTAATCAATGTTGAACCTAGACTGTGCTTGGCATTCGATCCGGTAACCTACTATGTTGCCCCTTTTCTTCTTTTTTGCTTCTCTTTCTTTCATTTGTGGTAATCAATGTAATCTACCGCCGTGATACTTCCGGGTCCTGGGCACTATCAAAAAATGTAATAAATAAATAAAATAAACCAAGCCTCAACTGCCAAGTCCTTTCTTTCAATCTGTTTCTTTGACCAGATCTTGTCTTTTGATAGGCCCAAGCAGCTACTATTTTTAATTTTGTACCATCTTTATCGTCGTCCCTTCCTCGGCACCAGCATTTGCCAACGGGGTGGGGAGGAAAGGGCCTCTTCACTGACTAATTCAGCAGGATGCCCCCATGCCTTTTTTTCCCTCACTGTATTACTAGGTGAGTTGCACCACTATGTGCTTTCAGTTTGCCATGGGTGGTCTTCTGCTCGTCACTTCTGGAATCTGAGTGAGTGCAGCCTTTTCCACTCCCCTGCTAGCCCACCACTTCAGGGAACCCTGAATCTGTTGGTCTCTGCCACACAACCTCTACACACACAGCACAGCTCTTTGCAATATGGTACTGTCTATTGTTCCCGTGGAGAAGCGCAAAGGGGTTAAAGGGGTCCAGCAATGCTTTTAATCTCTTGCACCTCCTTAACAGGGTTCAATGGCAGAGGCGCTATCGCACACCGGACTCGGCACCTCTGCTCTAACCACTGCAGCCCTGCTCAGGTGCTACTCTCAGTGCAATTTTCCAAGTCTTGGGATCAGCGCACTCCATGGGATCTTGCATAGAGGTTCAGCTGCCCAACCGAAGCTTCTCCGTCCGTGTCCCGAGGCAGACTACATTCATGCTTGGGCTAGTTGTCTTGCAGTTGCCTCACCTCGGTTGTGGCTGGATCTTGGCAGTAGGTCCACTGCTGATTCTGACGCCTTCTTAAATTTGCTAAATAAATGTACCCCATTGCTGGTGCACCGGCTGCTGCATTATGGGGAGAGTTGTGAAATCACCCACTCCCTTCCTTGTTTCTGGGCAGTAAATGGTCTTAATCTTCCATATCTTCTTCAGCTTCCTAGAAGCTCTGTGGATTTAGCGCCATATCTCACACTAGTCACACCAACCTCAGTCTTTAATTACATTTTTTGTTCAGATCTTGCCTCTTCTTTTCACACCTTTGTTTTCCATACAGTAGTGCTATCAAGCATCACTCAAGCAGCACCTGTGTGCCACCAGTGCAGTCTGCACAGCTGCTCCATGTCCTGCCTCCACCCTATGTAACTTCATTACCATAGATCCTCCACCACCTCAGGCAATGGCCGTACATGTGCAGATGCACAATTGCCCTCCTGCTGCGTTTGCCTCCACTCCCAATCACTGTCTACGCTGTTGATTACATGCCACGCACTCCAGAACGCACACATATTCACAATGAATCAGGGTGTCACGGCCACCATCTTTCCTTCTTGCTATATTGCCAGAGGGAGGGAAGTGGGTTGCCATGTTTTCATCAAAGGATCACACAAGAACTGGTAGCAGGGGATTACCTGGATAAACCCCAGGTTACCCAAATGGAATTACGTCCATTGACTTAATCCCCAAGCAGAAAGATGTCAGCCTGTGAGCGTGGTTGCCTATGTCTCCCATTCCCGGTAATTTATGTTAATATATTTTTTATTTCAGTGTGAAGCTTCACCAAATGCTCCTCTTCCATTTGTATCTATGATCACTATCTTAGACCATTTCAGGCTATGCCATATGGCTGTGGTAACCTTTAGATGTAAAATTATTCACTATGGGATTTCAGTTGTATTCCTTGATTACTCTAAATGTTCCATTTGTTATATAGATGGATACATAAACGTTAAATATTTGCAAAATGTAATATATATATATGCACATGATAATTAAAATGACATTCTTTTGGCATATCTATATTTCCCATCTTGACATTCAGCATATTTGCCTTCTAATTTAAAATAAATCCTATTTAATTTAGGTCTTACTTTATAATGGCAAACTTGTGTTATTCGGATATGTAATCTTTTTTTCTTGCTAAAGGTTTCAGCTCCTATGATTAATATGTGTACTCTCACAGTACTAATTACGAAATTCAAAGCCCGACCACCCCTGATCCCAAAACATACTCATGTGATATTACAGGGTGCTGGAAATGTAGCGCAGCCTGATGGCAGCCCACCACTGGAGAAACAGCCCCTTACCTACATGGTAGCCGACACCTCCAAGAAGCCTGGTAAATGGTGAACGTAGCGCTTTATAAATACAGCATAACAAAACATAACACATGTTTGAAATAAATAAACTAGCACTGCTTCCTGTGTGGTTGATAGTTTGACAACACAAATAGCTGTATGCAGTACAGGAAAATGCTCATAATAACAAACGGACACAAAATTGTGTAGTATCATCCTTGCGACTCACACAAGCTGTACATTTACACTCCTACAACTCATTCAAATGCTACTTCTTGTGTAAATTGCTCTACCTTTGCTTATGAAGGACGCATTGAGGGTTTTGGTGCTGTCACTTGTAAAGCAAGGGGGTAACTGCTGTACACGGAGGGGGAGATACAGGGAGAGAGGCATTCAGGAAAGGCAGATGAGTGTACTCAGAATTTAGGAATCATAGAGCTTGCAAATAGAATCTCATGCTCACTTCAGGCTTACAAATATACTTGGATCGACCAACATGGGACTTTGGCCATGCAAGTTCAGCAGTCTGGTTCGACCGGTCATTTTGCCTCTTCTCCTAACCCTGCCGCCCCTCATTCTTCTTTTATGTACAGTCAGAGGCATAGACAGCATGTTCCTTGACAATCCCACGTGTTTCTATCTGGTGGGCAGATTTGGGATATACAAGTACATCCAATTTAGCTGGGCTCCAAGCAACTTTGGACAGCATCAGCATTCGCTTAAACACCATTCTCTCTCCGAGTACACATAAATGGTAGTAAAATATCTGCCATTTAGAATATACCTCTAAAGACATGGGGCCTCCCTACAAGTGTGGCAGTCTGGAAATAAGGGTGCTGATCGCACTGTACCGGCACCCTTTCTGGACCACCACACTACAACTCTGTTGGCGGGGGCTGTTGCGCCCGACAGGTCTGACCTGCCGGACACAACGGCAACCACCCGCAGAGTTTTCACGGAAGCAACGGTGCCAGTGCTTCCGTTTTCCTCTTTCCCGTGGAGTCCTACAACATTTTCCGGCGCATTATATCCCGAGCCGCTGGGACCTGTAATGCAAGGCGCCGGAAAAGTGTTACGAGTCCGGCGGCAACTTGGCGGTCGCACCGGCAGGTTACCGCCGGACTCGTAATGAGGCCCATAGTCATCTATGCCATATGCCTCCTAGCTTTATTCATTCGTATTAAATAAATCAAGTTCACACGCAATCCAACCTTAAACACTGCTTTTCCTAAACCACCTATCATGCGATTTCTGCTCTCACTTTTCCAACTCACCCCCAAATCTTCCCACCACAGGCGAAGATCTGGCAACCAAAACATGGTATATATCGCCTTGGATGAGCCTCAGAGCTGTGAAGACAATATAGGAAGGTAACAAGCACAATATAAAAACCTATTATGTTACATTTATATCTGCTTATATAACGTTGTGCTATTGTAAAAATACGCGAACACGTTGTTTGAATGTTAATGGTCTCAAAATGTGCCTATTTACCTCTGGGCATTTGAATCCGGAATGTTTAGTGTGAAAAAATGAATTATGTGTTTTAATTCACCTGAATATTGGCAAGACATTTGACTCCATAATCAAGATGAAGGTGGGTATTATCTAGATTTCATTATCACCAATTTTCCATCCTCATTAATTTAAAGCACAAAGGAAAGTAAAGTGACTCAGGAATAATGGACAGGAGCCAGGTGTGGTACGTTACTGCTTCTTTATTCATAGCACCAACAACCCAGCACTCCCTTTCTAAGAGTTCTCTCTCTCATCAACTGTCTCTCCCTGCCCCACACACACACAATTCCACATTCCATGCACGCAAACAAAACCCTCACACCTCACACTGGAGCAGAGCATGAGACAACGCCAGGACACTACACACACCCCTCAGACGAGGAACAAACAAAAAACAAAACATAAACCACAAACAATGCAAAATAAGTCAAGTACAACTGGAAAAGTAAAACAATGTTACAAAGAGAAATATTAATTTCATGACAGTCTTTGGACCAGACAGGGGGGTCTTCTCACCCTCTCTCTCAAAATAACAACGTCATCGGCACTACCAAAGATTCACGCAAGACCTCTGGGCATGGTCAACCTCCCGTCACCCACATCACCTATGTTCACTGAACTCTCACTAGTGACCCTGCCTGGATCCACAGCTTCACCCACATCATAAGACCAATCTCTGCCACCATGCCCACATTCCTGTACGTTACCAGTCATACCAGGACCTTCCCATCTCCATTTACTCACACGGTCCATATTCCACATGGGCCTGCCCAGATCCTAATCGCATTATGAAACACTTCCTTTACTTCAAAAACCTACACCCACACCTTTGCTTACTTAACCCACCTTTCTTAATTCTCACCAAATCACCTGGCCTCAAACTGGCCTTTCCAAACTACAGCTATCATGCTCATGTGACTCAGCATCACCCTTCGCCAATTGTTTCCGTCTATTCACCCACACCGGATTCAACACAGTGTTGGGCTCTCTTCCTCTCATGATCACAAATGGTGACTTCCCTATGTCACTACAGACGGATGTCCTGATACTCCACAACTTCTCATCAATGGCTGCTTCAACAGGCAAACCATTCCTAATCACTTGCTCCACAGTCTTGACCAAGAATCTGTTGCACCTTTCTACCATACCGTTGGTTTGGAGAGGATCATTTGCTGACACAGATCTTGCATACTTCATCATTTTACCACTTCTGAACTGCACCACATTGTCACTAATCATACGCTTGGGATATCCTTCCCTCCTGTACCCACGCTCAAAAAACATTCCCATCACTCCTGCTTACCTTGCGCACAAGCTTGGCCTCAAACTGTATGGAGCAGTAGTCCACCATTACAATCAGGAACCTCTTCTCTTTTCCAATGTTACTGTAAGGACCAACAATATTAACAACCACTTGCTCCCAAGCTTCCTCCGACCGGCACATCACCACTACTTCTGACTTGGCAACTCTTATCAGGAGTTTTAGCAGGGCCAACAACACCTTACAAACCTCTCGACTTTGACATGCATACCCGTCCACCAATATTTGGATGTGCGATTCTGCTTGGTACCTGTCGCACCAGAATGGATCTGATGTGCTCTCTAAATAAGTCTTTCCCTCAAGCTCTCAGGCAGTATCAACTTGTGCCCTCTCAACAGCACATCTGCCTCAATAGAACACTCCTCCCTAATCCCCCTAAAACGGCAGACAGGAATCATCTAACGTGCTCTTACCGGGGCATCCTTTCACAGTGTAGGCTACAGCCTTGCTTAAACTCCATCCACCTAAAGCTCTTTAACCCACCTCTCCTTGTGGATGGCCTCTAACACTACTGCAACCATGTCAACCTCCTTATCTTCACCTTCTCCTGCAGACCTCAAAGGTAACCTTGATAGGAAATTGGCCACCTTATTCTTCACCCCAGGGACATACGTGACACTGAAATCATAATCTTGCAGCCTTAAACTCAACCTCGCCAGCCTGGGGGGTCATTCTGCACATGCCCTTAACTGTCATCATTTCCACTGGTGGCTTGTTGTCAATACTGATGTTTAACCCACACATACTTCCTGAAGTAACTTACTCCCCAAACACACGCCAATAGTTCCCTTTCAATTACAGAGTACCTGCTTTCAACCTCAATTCACCGCTCTGGACGCATGGCAAATCACTCTTTCACAACCATTAACCTCTTGGGATACCATGGCCCCTAAACCAATACCACTGGCATTACCAGTGACTTTAGTCTTCCTGCCAGCCACAAAACCTCCCAAATCCAGTGTTTCACATATACTGTTCTTTATAAGTTGTACTGCACTCCTCACTCCACTCAAATGTGCTGTCTCTCTTAAGGAGTTTCCTCATTGGTTCCGTCAAACTAGCAAAATCTCTAATGAACTTGCTGTAACACTCGCATAAACCTAAGAACAACTTCAGTTCATCCTTTCTCGTGAGATCAGGCGCACTCTTAATAGCCTCCATGGCATCAAACTTCGGCGTATACCCCTTACCACTCACCAAATAACCCAAGTATACAACCTCAAGCTCTTTAAACTTACACTTGCTCGTCTCCACTTTTCATCCCTTATCACCCAACCTGCACAATACCTCACTCAACCTCTCATCATGCTCTCAACACTTGGCTCATTGCTCACTGGAAAACGGAAGCCGCTGGCACCAAGCAAATGGTATTCTCCTATAAGGGTACATCCCAAACTCAGCGATTAAGGCAGTCAAATCGCTACAATCCTCCATGAGATTGGTCTGATGATAGGTGTTAGCTAAATCTAACGTGATGAACAAATCTGCTCCTTCTATGGAATTTAACATTGTAAAATTATTGGTAGGGGAAATGTGGCTACTTGAAGGTTTTTATTAAGGTCGCTACGGTCCACACCGATCCTAAGTTTCCCATTCTTCTTGAGAGCTACCACAATGGGGTGCACCCATTGTGAGGATCCCACCTTCTCAACGATCCCTTCTCTTTGTAGCCTGTCAAATTCCAGTTCAACTTTGTCCACTAAGGCGAACGGAACCAGTCTCGCCTTTTTGTGTACTATCGAAGGAGCCTCTGGCCGCGATATGATCATGTGCACATAGCCCCTAAAAGAACCAATTTGCCATGGAACACATCTATCATCTTCTCTCTCAACTCTTCAATGTCACCAAACCCCTTTTCTAGGATGCTTCCTTCCACCATCAAGACAGGTTCCGCTTCACATGGATCAAGCCTGATCTTAAACACTGCCTGATCCTTCCATACTAGTACATTCACGCTCTTTTTGGCTATATATATCTGTATTTCTGCACATCAGCCTTTGACTTTAACAATGCTCTTTATCCAGCCAATGATGTGTATTTTCGAACCTTCAACCCCCAAGGTTTTTTATGCCCAGATAGCGTATCCCGGCTTTGAGTACTTGGCCTTTAATGTCTTCAGACCATGTCTTGCGAATTATTATTGTGTACGGGGAACAACTATCAACCATTACAAACAATTTCCAATTGGCAATCACAATTTCAGATCTAGGGCCCATGAGCTGTTGATTGCCATCTTTTCAAACAACCACCACTTTTTTTCTTCTTCTGAATTGGACTCATCCTGTACCAGGGACAACTTCTTATTTCTGCAAACAACAGCGAAATGCCCCTTCATTTTGCATGCAGCACATGTTTGTTCTATCGCAGGGCAGTTCCTCAAATTGGCGCAGTGACCAATTCTACCATACCTGAAACATCTGTCCGTTTCCTTGCCCTCACTCTTGTACAGAGACCTCTTCACTACTTTCTTCACTTCACTTCCTTGCACTCATACTCCTTTGGTTTCGTGGGCTTCTCTCCAGACACACCCCCTTCGTTTTTGGTGCATTGTTTTTTGCTTCTTACTACACTCACTCAAGACCCTTCTTCCAGTTCCTTTCCGCTTCCCCCTTGTGTCTGCTGCACCTCTGTCTTCTTAATTTTCATTTCTTTGGAACACAGCTGGGTGTGCTCTACTTTCTTTGTTATGGCCAGTGCTTGTGGTAAAGATGGATCTCCTGCCATCCACAATCGTTCTTGGATTAGGGAGTCTTTAGTGTAGAAGATTATTTGATCCCTGATCGATTCGTCTGTGTACTTCCTGCGCCAAAATGACTCATCTGAGCCCGTTTTTTAAGAGAAGACACAAAGGGCCTCATCACGAGTTGGGCTGTATTCAGGTGCATGTACCCCCAAGCGTTATGTGTGTTAATGCCGTGAGTTGTGATGCAAACAACGCCCCATCACGAGTTGGCGGGCACGCACACACGGCCCGGGCGTTTATGCAAAGACCGTTCAGCGGTAATAGTGGCTCAATCCACCTAAAATGGAGCCCCTGGAAGCCATCCACTCCAACAAATTGCAGAAAATGTCCCAGGAGCGTTTTAGGGGCAAGCCTGCCCTGGACAGGCTGCGCAGGCCCAAGTTCTCAGACTCTGAACTCACAATACTGGTGAAGGAGGTGATTTCCCACTAGGATGAACGCTATCGACCCCAACAGAAAACGACAGGGTCACAGCGGTGTAACTGCATCTGGGCAGACTTCAGCGAGTAGGTCACTGTGGCGGGCAGTGTCCCCAGGGATGATGAGAACTGCCGCAAGCGATTTAACGACCTGCAGGTCCGTATCCGGGGCCTCCTGGCACAGCAGAGGAGTGAGAGCATGGCAACCGGGGGAGGGCCACCACCACCACCGGAGTAGTGCACCACCCTCATCGACCTAGCATCCATTGAGGGAGTGGGAGGAGCGCGATACGCACCGGTACCCAGGAGACTCTCCATCCCCAGTGTGAATGCTTGACAGCCGGGCACTGTAAGTGGGTGCAGTGCGTGGGAGAGACCACAGTCACCCACCACAGCACCCTGGTACCAGTGCATCTAGGTGACCCCTGTGGTCCAGAGTTGTACGTAGGGCAGCCAATGGGCACATGCAAGCACCATGCTACACACATCCATGGCAGGGACACAGCATCGTCAGGTCGGCGTGTGTAGTACTAACCCCCCTCACTGACTGTGGCATGCCAGCTGTGCATGTCTATCATATGCATGAAATGGCTAGGCCAACAATTCCAAACTGTGTCCACCTCCCTCACGTGTGTCCCTCCCTGTAAGCACTGAAATGCATGAGAATAATTTGAGGTGCTCTGTCCTCATGTCATACCCTATGTTCCCTACAGGCACGCAGACATCATCCGAGGGCAACGTGGATGACTAGGAGGCAGGCCCAGCCCAACGTGTGCCCAAATGAGCCCCCATTAGCACCACCACCCAGCAAAGGGCCCGGCAAGACACACCAAGGCCGAGAAGCCACCCCACCGCAGCAGTGTCACACCACCTCGGCGCACACAACCCACCAGCGGCTCACCACCTCGGCGCACACAAGCCACCAGGGTCGCCCCACTGAGCCTGTCCCAAGCCACTGAGGGCTCACAGGATGTGGAAGTTGTCACGAGTACAACCACCCCAGAGGAGGGTGCGTCATCCGGTGAAGAGCAGCATGCTGTATCTGTCTTAACACCAATACACGGCCCAGTGAAGCAAATGGTCACCCCAGAAGGGACCCCTGAGCACATAGAGACTCACAGACACAGTCCACATGTCTGTGCACGCCGCACACATACACCAGTGGTGGATGAGGACACACCTTCATATGGGTCATCTGCAGGCAGCCCCGCCATCCATAGCAGTCCCACCAGACAACCCAGCCCCTCCAGCGACAGCATCCCCACAACACCGTACAGCCCTGCCCGGCACAAAAGCCCCACAAAGGCACACAGCCCTGCACGGCATAGCTGCCCCACAAAACCACGCAGCCCTGCCCGGCACAGCAGCCCTACAATACTGTGCACACCTGTCCGGCACAGCCGCCCCACACAGGACACAGGAACAGGTCCCGCCAACACTGTCATGGCACGTCTGGATGTGATGGAGGCACGCCAGATGAGGATCGAGGGCATTGCCAGTGTTTTTTTGATAATAACACATCATGTGATTTAATCAGTTAAAAACAGCATATGCTCAGATCTCCCTGACAATAGTCCCCCTTTCCCCTGCAGCACAGACATCTTACCTTACAGAACCCCGTCCTGATGAAGGCCGTGTACAAGATGAGGCACATCAAGCCCACCTAGAAACGGCTGAAACACCTTGGTGTAGACGCACTACCCCTAATTGCAGCACATTGATCTTGCTAACACAAAGAGAAAGATTTTGTTTTGTGTCTTTAACATTTCTATGTTATAATGTTGATTGTTATATGTATAATGTAATATGTGAATTTCGTGGCAAACCATAACTGAGGTTGAGTTTGTCTCTACACACACAAGTTGGTTGTTGTTCCGAAAAATGTTTGGTGCTGTGTGTTGTAAATATTGCTGTCTGTATGTTCGGTGAAACACCGTTTGATGTCATATTCTTCAAATGTTCATTTGTAGGCTGATTACCACAACTTTAGATATAAAAAAAATGAAATTTGGTTCACCAATTGAGTATTGAGGAGTGATTCTTTCTTTACACATGCAGTGGGTGACAAGATTTAGGAGTATTTTTTGAGCATTTTGTCCTTGGACCTATTCAACTGTATTTTTTGTTCCCCAGCGAACACAACCGCCACATCAAGGCCATCAGCAGTGCAATTAGGGGGGCCCAAGACCATGGCGCATGATAATTCACGCACACGTAAGGCCATGGAGGCATGCACTGTGACCCTCACGTAGTTTGGCCAACAAGCCCGCGAACTGTGCGAGCGCAATCTGCACATGCAGAACAGATGCGTGAGGCGAACAATCTTCTCTGTCAGCAGCTGCAGTTGGGTGCATCGGTGCCATCCACCTCAACCACCCCAACAGAGGGCTCCCTACAGGGGTCACCCAGGCACTGCGTCATTTGCAACGCCGCTCACCTGAAAGCGGTGCACGTGGGAAGCGTCAACGTCCATGTTAGATGGACAATGCACTGTGTGGGGGGATGTGTGCTGAGGAGTTGGTGGGGGGAGTGGGGTATGTGCGCTGGGGAGTTTGTGAGGGGAGGGGTTTAGTGCCACTTTCATTAAAGCCCATTCAAACATGACATAAAGCAAGGGCATTCATGATTGTGTACAAGTATTCTTTATTTTTTAAGTGCTGTTCATGGTATGTGCCCATTCACCATGTTAGAAGAAATTGTCAATCAAGGCCTGTCTGGCTGCCTTCCCTTCCTCACGCCATCGCTGTGTACAATAGCCCCGGCACATGGTCATCCTCACTCCCATCCCCTGGGCGTTGCCCGTCTGCCTCATGGGTAGTGGCACATTCCTACAGCAGCAGATATTGTGCAGCATAGCATAAGTGAGGACAATCTTGCCAACTTCTCCTGGCGCATACATTTGTGCCCCTCCAGTACGTTCCAGGCACCTGAATCGTGCCTTCAACAATTCAAATGTTTTTTCTCGACATATGCATGTCCTACTGTGGGCATTGTTGTATGCCTGCTCTGCCTGAGTTTGTGGATGCTGCACAGGGGTCATCAGCCAGGTGAGCTGCAGGTATCCTGAATCACCTGCATGGGATGAAATGAGTACATGAGGACTAGGTCACTTCAATGGTTGTGCAAGGACTAAGCATCAATACACTATGCACTCAGGTCCTCTTTGTGTGCAACAGGGACATGCAATGTGATTAGCTGATTGGTATATATCCATCATCTTTCAGGCTATGCATCATCTGACTCGTACATGCACCTGTGTGATTGAGTGGGCTGTCCTGTGGCAGATGACATTTGGCTGCACATGGAAATACTAAAGTCCCACCGGTGGATGGTGCCCTGTATGTATGGGATTGTGTGTGACACTCATTCTTATCAGTTACCGTCATGTAACCACTTGTACTTGGAATATGGTGTATTCATGTTCCATGGGTTTTCTCTGCAATGTGCGCCATGTCCCTTGTAGCCCATTTTCTACCTGCACCACTAGCTGGGTGTGATTGGCACACTGGTGCGTCCATACCCTCAGGATGAGGCTTCCGTCATGACTGGCTGTTCAGGGCCACTGGTGATTTGTATTTGTATGTGGCTGTCTCAGTGGATGGTGGAGATTTAGCTACATAGAACCAGTTTTTTTTTGTTTCTCATGCATATAAATGTGCCTTCATGGGTCACCTTCTCAGGGATGTTCATGTTCGGGTTTGATCCTGATCATCTACAGTGGTTTAGAGGATGGGTATTGCATTCCTCTCACTTTGCATTCCTGTGTGGTGCCCTGGGTGTAGTTACTCTTGGGTGTCAGGGTGTAAAGCAGCACCGCAACACAAACACGGTGCATTCTGGTTGTTTTGGTCCCATGTGTTATGGTGTTTTGAGAAGTGCGTGGCCATCACCTTGTGTGGGTCCAGGTGTGGTGGCCGCGTGCAGGTGACATTGTGTGCCACACGTATATGGTACTGGTGCTGTGATGGTGCTGGCTGTAGCTCCTGGTGGCATGCAAGGATTCCTATGGCTCTGCCCCCTTCATTTATTGTACTTTGGCATGCATTTCAGGCAGGATTTGTACTCACCCACTATCCATGTGGATTATCCTCTGTGCCTCTCAATGTAGGCTGGCAGTGTGCTGTTGCGCAACACCATGGAGTCGTGGGTGGATCCAGGGAAGCGAGCGCAGCAGTGGCTGATGGTCAGGTCTGGGCTACAGGTAATCTGTGCGTTCAATGAATGGAAATGTTTCCTATTCCGGTACACTGCCTCATGGTCCCGGGGTGCAACCAGTGCAACATGTGTGCAGTCTAAGGCTGCGATCACGTTGGGCACTTGTGCAATTGCATAGAACTGTGCCTTAAGTTCATTCACCTGCACCTGGGTGGTGGGCAATGCCATATGTTGGTTCACATGGCGCAGCAGTGCATCCAGCATCTGGCCCTGGACTGCACTAAATGTGGACTGGGCCATGCCATGCATCACAGCAACTGTGTGCTGGAAGCTGCCCGTACCAAGGTATTGCAGGATTGACACCAGCTACACTAGTGGGGGCACAGCTGTGCTGATGGCAATCCTGCTACCAATGTCCCCTTCAATTATGTCCAGCAACTGTGTGATGGTAGCCCTGTCCAGCCAGTACTCTGCTACCAACTGGCCATCAGTCAGGGCCTGACTCTGGAGATGGCTGCACGCCTTGCTGGGGCTAGTCTCGTTGTCCTCCTCCACCTCAATCACCACCCCTGTGCTCCCTGTGCACTAGGCTGGTTGTCAGGCCTCTGTAGCTGCAGGTGCAGCATGTAGAGGTCCATGTCAAGGCTCCCTGCTCCAAATGGCAACATGGTGTTTGGAAGTGTGTTTGGGGCCAGGTGGGTCTTTTGTAGGCCTCTTGTGTGCATTGCTTGCACCTGTGGCTTTGTTACTCTCACCTGTGTTCTTTTACCTCCAGCAGGCAGCCAGGGGGTATTTCCAGCGATATTAGCGCTGGTTTTCCAGCGCTAGTAGCGCCGGTTTTCTGGCGCTAGTAGCGCCGGTTTTCTGGCGCTAGTAGCGCCGATACTGTACTTGTGATAGGTCTGTGATAGTGTGTTGTGTTGTCCGCTCTATTACAGCCAGCTGTAATAGTGCCATGCTGGATTGCAGTCGTGATCCGGCGGAGCGTTATTAATGGCGCTAATACCGTTACCGCCAGATTTACGGGCTACCCCCCCCAACATGTGATGAAGCCCAAAATCTTCTACTGTCTCTTCTTCTTTCTGGGTCCTTTTGTAACTATTTTACCTATTTCTTGCAATATTCATTTCAGGGGTATAATATTCATCCAACTGTCTTATGGCACGTTCATGCTCATCCAAATCGCCCACTTTCTCACCTGTTAGTTCCGGCAGCTCTCTAAACTTGTGTTACCCTTCTGGTCCACACGCATGGAGTAACTTTCTCTTGCTCGCTGTTAAACCGTCTTGTTCTACAGTTTTTATATATTTCCTCTAGCACTCCTTCCACTCTGGCCATAGAATGGCTGTCCGCCCTGTATTTGCCAGGAAGCTCTCAGGAGCATGGACTGTAATTCCTTGCATTCTTCTCTTGCACACCACTTTACTTAATGGCTTACCTTATCCTCGTCTGTTTTCAGTGTTTCCTTTTTTTACTGTGACGTAAATGAACAGGAGGAGAAATGCAGATCACCAGATACTTTGACGAGAAAGTGAGCCGTGAGTAATAAAGAGCGCCTTCCCTTTAAAGTCACATCGGTAAGACCCTCTCTTTCCCAAATGGCTGCATGTCGGAGGATGCTTTAGGGTGCTTTCTACTAAGCCCTTCGGCCATTACAGAGGGAGGGTCTTGCATGCACCCACAGCACGCACGCCCTGCAGCCTTTCCAATACATCATTTTTGGGCCAGCAGGGCCCATGCTGCGCACCTACCGACAATCTCGCCAGAAGCGCAGATCTGAGACCAACGAACAGTGGGAGCTGAGAGCACCTATCCTTTTGCTTTCATTTTTTTTTCTTCAGCGTGGGTCCTGGCCGTTGGTACACTCGTCGTCAAAGTGAAGTGACTCCAGGATTAATGGATAAGTGCTGGAGGCGGTAGATTACTGCTTTTTTGCTCACAGTACAAACGACCCAGCGCTCCCTTCCTCACAGCTCCCTCTCTCATCAAACGCCTGTCCATGCTCCACGCACACCATTCCACATAGCAACCAACACTCTCACGCAACGCACTGGAGCAGGGCACGAGACAACGCCATGACACTACACAAATCATTATCAGTGTTTAAGTGCTTGGGTGTAGCTATACATTTCTGAACCCACAGACACTTACTTTGTTTAAAATTCACACTTGTATATTCTGATATGTTATATGTTCTAAACAGTTATGGTCGTAATACAAAGTAAACTGTCCATCACAACAAGAGCAGTTCAATTCATTTCATTCAAACTACAAAGGGAAAATAGATTTTTCTGTACAGGGTCCTGTAATCTGGAAAGTACTACTAAACCAGCTGGAAGAAAATTAACTTGGTTTATGAAGACCGAGATCATTCCTGCTTTAATCAATCTCAGTTTTGCTCTCAATGAACTTGAATTAAGTTTAAATGGTACACAATAAAATCGAGAAAATACCAATGGCTAGGGCTCCTATAGAGCAGACATTATTGTCTTAACATTGCTATGGCTAAACACCAACGTGGAGCCTTGTTATCAGGTTGATTGCCACTGCAAGATGAGGATAGAGGAGGAGTTGTTTGTATTTAAATATGCATGTTTCCCCCTCTCAAATTCCTGGACAGCTGACCATACTGAACAAGCATAGAAGCAGTCCTTAATTTGGAATGTGGGTGCTTGCAGGTATCGGGCAGATGTGTGTGTTGCATACCCCAAGCCCACATCAGCACACACCTTTTGAAAATGGATCCCTTATTGTTCAGTGGTTCATCATAACATTGCAGCACTACTCCCCAAAGGAAATGTCTTGGGCTCAACCACTCAGTGGGACTTTAGGTCACCCTGTTGTTCTCTTGACATGTGAAGGTTTAAGCATTCTAGACACATGCAGGTTGAGCGAGTTTCTCTTTCACAAATGTCTCATTATCTTCAGGGTCATTCTCTGCTTCTCCATCAATCTGGGTTCCGTCCTATGCACTCAACTGAAACTGCTTTGATTTACGTCACTAACTCTCTTCTCAAAAATCTCTCTGCTGCATTTCACCCTGTTGAGCACCCCACTCTCCTTTCCTCTCTTTCTTCATTGGGCTTTTATCATTCTGTCCTTTGTTGGTTCTCTTCTACCTCTAACTGCACCTTTTCTGTTTCCTGGGCTGGCTCCTACTGCACTCCCTTATCTCTTCAGCACTGTCTCCCCCAGGGTTCAGTTCATGGGCCCCTTCTTTTCTCCCTCTTTTTCCCCTCTTGCAGAAGCTCTTTCTAAATATGGATTTTATTCTTACTTTTATGCTGACATCAGATTTTCCTTTCTTTCTCAGACTTTTCTGACACCACACTTCTATCTCTTCATGCCTCACTGCAATACAGCAGTGGATGCACTATTGCTTACTTCATCTGAATTCTCTTAGGAGGGAAATTCGCTTTTTGTTCTTCCGCTTCTGCTCTGCAGTCTCCTGTCTCTGCTCTTTCTTTTCCTCCTGCTATATTAACCTTTTCTGATTCTGCTTGCACTCTAGGTGTAACCTTCGATTCTACTCTCTCTTGTTCTCACCACATTAATTATACTGCCCTCATCAGTCGCTTTCACATGACATCGTTTGTCCATGACTGCTACTAAAACTCTTATTTTTGCTTTCATCTTCCCCCGTCTTTTCTATTGTTCGTACCTGCTGTGTGGTCTTCGTGCTTATCAGCACTCTACTCTCAGCTTTGTCTACCATCTTACTATTCGCAGCCTCCTCTCCCTTCCTCCATTTCCTCTATTTCCTCTGCTCTCCTAGCGCTGTTTTGGCTTTCTTTTGAATCTCGCCTTCCCTTTTACTTATGTATTGTTTTCAAACCTCACCATGGTCTTCCGCCACCCTATCTCTCCACTCTAATTTCTTTTTATTCCACTCCCTGCTGACTTCGCTCTCAGTACCGGTTTCTTCTTTACTGTGCCTATAACTCCCTGTGCCTCCTTTTCTAAACTACCTTCCTTTTCTAATTTTCCCTTCTGAACAGTGCATTGTCCATCTAATCTGCCCTTCTTCCACCCTGCCTGTCATCCAGTTTTAGTCTATAATGCCTTGTTCTTTTGTTCAGCACTCAGGCATAAGCGCTATATAAATAAATAAAAATGCAAAGGGCTGGATTATATTGATGACAGAACAGCACAACCTTAGCCCAAGAGAACCCAGCATTCAACAACACTTTTGCCATCCACGCAAAGCTCCAAACAGGTTTCGAGAACGTCCAGGCAGGAAGGTCCATGGTATTGGGGAAAAGGATGACTAGCAACCCTGGTTGCCCTTAGGTTAACGAACCTTGATCTGTCTTGTGCATGCTGCCAAAGGGAGTTTCCTGCCTTTCTGTTCACTGTGCCCGAGCGTGTTCAGCATGCTGAGGGGGTTATAATTTAATGCTAAATATTTTGTTTTTTCCTGCTTAATCTCATTGCGTTTTTGAAATGTATTGCCAAATGTGAGTTGTTTCTGATTGTATTTACTTAAACGGCCCGACGGCCGAAAAAAGTTATGTGACTGGTATTGCTCCCAGAGTTTTCAATTATCAAAATCTAATTTGAGAATGTTTTTAGTTCCACCCATTTCTCCTGCCTGGACAAGAACTATAAAATCTGGCCTTTCATGGTGTCTCACTACCTAGATAGTGAATGGGTTGTGCTTACTCTATGCTCATCTGGACATTACCAGCGGACACCCCAACCCCTTTTCTTTCACCTCAGCTGATGTGATGCTAATGGCAGTGCATGGTAAAGTTAGATCTTATATCCAATTGATCCTTATTTTTTAAAGGCAGGGAATCCAACACACAGCACACCCAACCTTGGTTCAGTGATCTGGACCATCAAGTGGAAAACTCCCAACTGGTAACTCATGCCAACTCCTGATATGATATGATATGATATGTCATTTATAACGCGCCTGTACACAAGTGTTTCTAGGCGTGACAAGACAAGGGAGGGAAGACAGAGTGAGTACAAGAGAAAATCTTACTAGGTCTTGTGTCATTCAGATCGTGCAAGTGCTACAATGCAGAGTTGTAGAGGTGGAGCCAAGTACCCCCAACCAAAGCTCTGCCCCCATGTTGCCTATATGTTGGGAGCAAGAGTGTGAGACACGTGCAATACCAGTAAGAATACCAATACCGAAGAGGATCATGTAGGCAAGGTTCCCATTGGGGGTGTGGGGCGTGGCTGTGATTCCTGTGTGCTCCGAGATCCGGCAAATTGATCCGACAAAAACGCATGTTTCTTTTGATCTACAGCAGCTTAAAATGCATGTAAAGGCGTGAGAAGGTATGGAGCAGGGCACGAGCAGGCTGGCTGCACGTTTACAGCTGAGGAACAGTCCCAATGCAACATTGTATCTTGGAGCCGTCCGCGAGTGAGGACACCAAAATGGCGGCGGCAGAGAACAAAGGGATTCCGAGAGGTGCACCCCTGTGAGACAGAGCTCTGCTCGGCGGAAGACTGAAGTTGCGGAACCGCCGGCAGAGCAGAACAGTCATAATATTGCTGGAGCCAGGTGGATGCAATGCGCAGAGGTCCCCGGCCAACACAGCCGAGGACTTTGGAGAGCGAAGGGGGCACATCGATTGCGAGTGCTTGTCACAACTTGTGGACACGGTAAAAAGTGCCCCACCATTTAAATACAGACGTGCCCTCCGGCGAGTGCGCACAGCACTGGAAGCGGAGGATAGGGGCGGCCTTGGACATAAAAGCGGCGGCCAAGCCCTGGAGGACAAAGGACTGCCTACACAGCTATAATAGGCGGAACCCGGGTAGCGAAGGAGCAGAAGGCAGACACTGTGACGGGGGCTCCGTGGACCCTCCGACATCGGGCGGAATGCGGCCCGTACAATATAATATTTGGCAATTGTGTGGCGGGCGTTCACGGCCGTGGATCCGGATGTTGGCCTGACCGCCCCTATTCAGATAGAGTGCCGCTGAGAAGCAGACACTCGCGAGCGGGCTCCGCACAGCGCAAGGAGCACATGAGGAGATGAATAGACTAAGCAGGTCAGCTGGTGAACTGTGACCCAAGTCACACACACGGAGGTGTATTGAAGCAGACCCCCACGGATCCCCTGCAGAAGGAAGCGTAGGGCCACGTATTGGCCATGTGGTTCTGGAGCTCAATGGCCTGCGGCTCGCAGCCATGTCGGTGCCTAAACCCTGCCCGAATGCAGCGTCAAAAGTGTAGCATTGGAACGAATAGGCGAGGTGCTGAATGGATGCCCAGAGAACGAGGCGCAGATAGCTGAGGGGCGCTGCAGACACTATCGTGCCTGGGACGCAGTGGCAGCTGTGGGTACTGCACTATGAGACAGAACGAAAGGTGCTAAAGTAAACAGAAAACACATGAACACTCCCTGGTCCAAACAAAAGCTATATGAAAGAACTGATGCCCTTACAGAGTCAGCAAATACAACGCTGGAGAAGTATGAGACGGGAGCCCACGCATTCATATAACAGGTGCTGAGAGAGCAGGATGTGGCGCGCTGTTTAATATGGGATGCAGGTGGGAATAAGTGCCGCTTAGAACCGAGTTACTAACGAAGCGGGGAGTTCGTTACAGCTTGCCTCGTCATACCAAAGGTCCCGTGAGTGGGCCCCCCCTTCGCTGTAAAGGCTCTTGGCAGAAGCAGACTACTGGTCTGTGAAGTGGCACCGCTGCTGAGAATTAAAGCCACAAGGAATACGGTGCGCTATGCACACATGAGGAGTGCTGCTGACCAGCTGCTTACAAATGAACGCAGCAAAGTGAGCTTTGCAGGAGGGTGGGACCTGCACAAAGGATAGGAACTCCTCGGTGAAACGTTACCAGGAAGAAGGAATAGGTGGACTGTGAGCACGGGCCCCGGAAGCTAGCTACTAAAAACACTGCCTAAAGGAGAGACGTGGGAGGACACAGCCCACTCCAAGATCGACCCTGCGTGCCGCCTAGCAGGGTAGCCCACTGAGGACACCCAAACACTGACCTGAAGTAGGGAAGCCACAGTTACACAAGAGAGCTGATATAAGACATAGTGAAATTGCAGGATATCGGTGAAAGGGCTGAAGTCCAGGGGCAAGCAATCCACTATGGACATCTTTGCAAAGGCGCAGCAGGCCCCTTCAACCCCAGCACACAAAACGGGGGAGGCATCGGGAGATGACTCCCCAGCAGGGAAAACCAACAAGTCCTAGCGGCCATAACGGACTTGAGTGCTAAGTGGGGCACGGCGATGGCGGAACTGCGGACGGCTCGAGAAAATAAAATAGATGCCGTGGGAGTTGAGGTTACCTTGCTGCGGCAGGACGTCAGAGCGCTAGCAGAAAGAACCAGCGGATTGGAAAGCGCAGTAAAGGCCAACACGGATGTAAGCACGAACAATGCGAAGGAGGTCCATGTGCTCAAACAGCAGGTTGCCAACCTTGAAAACAGAGTGGAGGAAGCAGAAGGACGGGCGAGATGGAACAACATCCGTGTGGTTGGCCTGCCAGAAGGAGAAGAAGGCCAGGACCCCACGGATTACGTGGAGAACCTGATCCTGCAAGAAGTGGGAGCGGACAAACTCTCGCAGGGGTTCACGATAGAGCGGGCACATCGAGCCCCTATGACAAAACCACGGCCTGGAGCTCCACAGCGGCTGATAATTGAGAAAATCTTGAATTACAAAGATAGGGAAAAGATTCTGGAGTATTTTCGCAAGGGGGGACGACAGAAAGAGCCTTCTCCAGGGTTACGGCATACCCCGACTATACTATGTTGGTGCAAAGGCAGCAATATAGTTATGTTGCGGTTAAGCGAAGAATGCGTGCAGCGGATATCAAGTACATGTTGTTGTACCCAGCAAAGTTGAAGGTTCTGCACAAAGGCAGAGCGCTGTTCTTTGATACCTCAGAAGATGCGGCGTCGTGGTTGGATCTGCAGGGCTGCCTGGCGCAGAACGAGGAACAAGATTCCCAGAAGCACGATAAGTGAAGACACTATGTCATGTACCCTGAGTGGGTGGGGGAGTGGGGAATCCTGGTATAGCGCCTTGAATTGCTTGATAGACACGGCGTAGCCCTTGAACTTTATGACTCTATGGGACTGGAATATGGTGTGTTAAAACGCAAATGAAAACGGAAGTATTGGGCTTTGCAACTCTAAACAAATAGGAGCGACAGGATAGCATTTACTTACCCCCGAGACTTAGTAAAAAGGCAGCCAATAGGGCGGCCTCACCCTGTGCAGCCACGAGTACGGGTTTACCAGAAAGGGCTAGATGCGGGGGAGCCTGAGATCCAGAGATGGAGCTGGGCAACAGTTGGGGAGGGTGAAGTTGTGGAAGGGAAGGGAAGGGAGGAGGGCGGGAGAGGGGAGGGGGTGTTTGTAGTTAAGGGGAGTTCGAATTGGGAAACAAGCCTATATAGATTAAGATGAAAGTGGGATCTGGACTGCACCGGTGAGAGGGGGAGTGGGATTCTAATGGGTCATGGGGGACCTTAAAATAATTACGTGGAATGTCAGGGGACTTAATAGTTATCTAAAAAGGAACAAGGTCATGTTGTACTTGCGCAGACAAAAGATAGCTATCGCACTGTTGCAGGAGACACACCTGACACGGGAAAAGATGGAGATGGTGGTGAAGAAATGGAAAGGGATTGTGGTGGGCTCGACATACTCCGCTTATGCTAGAGGAGTACTCATTTGGGTGGCGCCACATGTCCCGTTCAAATTGTTGCAGGAAGTGGCAGAAACGGATGGGAGGATGGTCATATTGAGGGGATTGGTGGAGAATAGAGGGATAAGCATTGTGAATGCATATGCCACCAACCAAATGTGTGGAGGACAAGACACCCCCAAGATGGGCAATACTCGCACTATTCTGCCCCGCAGCAATTACATACGAGGCTCGACTATGTCTTTGCCGTGTCGGTGATGGAGTGTACTCAGGCAGAATATAAAGCGAGGGTCCTTTCGGACCACTCGCCCCTGGCTATTGGGTGGCAATACTGCCCCCCCGAGGGCAAGGATTCCGACATGGCGCCTTCGGGCAGTGGCACTTAAGGATCCCGTTTTTAGGGAAGATATAAGGGAGGAGATTATAAACTACATTGAGACAAATACGGGTAGCGTCGACTCGGCAAGCACATTATGGGAAGCCTTTAAGGTGGTGATGAGAGGGGTGGCCATTGCAAAATCAAAAGGCCTACAAGGTGGGATTTTGGC
Organism: Ambystoma mexicanum; assembly: GCF_040938575.1. Classification (NCBI taxonomy): domain Eukaryota; kingdom Metazoa; phylum Chordata; class Amphibia; order Caudata; family Ambystomatidae; genus Ambystoma; species Ambystoma mexicanum. The sequence goes on from NC_090924.1 coordinate 1,391,770,495, forward strand.
CGATATACACGAAACAGAAAGGGAACTGGAAAATGCATTGAAGGAGGGTGGTGCAAACATGGAACTGATACTGAAACTACAGCAGAAATGTGCGGAGCAATGGGAAAGATTATGTAACCACAACTATAAAAAATATATAGAAAGACAGCACGCGGGAGGGGATAAAACAGGAAGGCTCCTGGCATGGCTATATAAGAGTGAAACTCCCAGACCCACGATTAGAACGATTGCGAGAGAAGATGGTAGTGTAGCTGACACCAAGGAAGGAGTAAATCAGGAGTTTGCAGAATATTATAAGTTATTATATGGGGGTGAGGAGGGTAGTAATCTTGGGGAGATAGCAGAAACACTGGAGGACATAGGACTGCCTAGGATAAGTATGGAGGAAAGAGAGGAGCTGGATGTGCCAATTACTTTGGAGGAGTTAGAAGAAGTGGTGAGGCAGCTGCCTACCAGTAAGACCCCAGGGTCAGACGGGTTCCCAAGTGAATTTTATAAAGTATATAAGGAGGAAGTACTCCCCCCAATGCTAGAAATGCTCAATGAAGCGTTTGAGGTGGGACGGCTCCCGGAGTCCCTCAGAGAGGCGATCATAATACCGCTTCCCAAACCCAATAAGCCTTGGCACAGTTGTGGCTCTTATAGACCTTTGTCAATGTTAAACCAGAACGGCAAGATATTGACGGCTGTCCTGGCGAACAGACTGCGTAGAGTGATTGGCAAACTAATACACCCCGACCAGACAGGCTATGTACCGAATAGGAATATAACTCATAATCATAGATGACCCCATTGGGTGGTTGAATGGGGGAGCAAGAAAGAGGGTGAAATGGAAATTGTGTCCTTGGATGCGGTTAAGGCCTTTGATTCAGTGAAGTGGCCATGGCTGCTTGCCGCCTTGGCGAGCTACGGAATGGAGCCTGGATACATAAGGTAGGCAAAGATGCTATATAGCGAACCGCTGGCCAGGGTCAGAACAGGATCAGTGATATCTGAAAGATGGCAACTTAGTAGAGGCACCATACAATGGTGCCCATGGTCCCCAATGCTTTATATACTAGCCTTAGAGCCCTTAGCAATATATCTTAGACAACAATATGACACTATAGGTATCGAGGTGGGTGGAGAACGACACCTGATCTCCTTGTATGCTGATGACTTGCTGCTGTACCTGAGGCATCCGGAGGAAAATCTTCAATACATATTAGAAGTGATGGATAGATATGCAGGGCTGTCTGGCATAGCAGTGAATCCTCAAAAATCCAGTATCTTCCCGCTAGGTAATTATAAGGGAATCCCTGTGGGAAGGTTACCGATGTTACAAGAACCATGGGCGGTTAGCACATTTAGGTATCTTGGGATAGGTGTGTACCATAAAATGGAAGAGGGGCACAGACACAATACCGAGATAGCCATAGAGAGAATCCAAAAGTGTATGAAATTCTGGGTGAAGTTGCCCCTAGCAATGATGGGACGAGGGGCAATGCTTAAGATGGTGGTCCTACCTAGGCTCCCAAGAAATTTTTCACCAAACTGAATAGCATGTGTAGGGATTTCCTGTGGCATGGTACCGGAACAGAGTGGCATTATGGAAGCTGCAGAACATTTATGAAAAAGGGGGAATAAAACTGCCCAATTATGGGGGGCGTGGCTTGGAGCGCCATCTATGTGGTCGCTCCCTTGAAGCCGCCCATGGGATACCCGTCGCCGCGGTTAAAATTAGGCGGTTCCTTTGAGCCCAACGGACCACCGATCCCATCTAAGGCAATCGGAACTGCTGGAGCATGTCTAGCTCGAAGATGACTGTCTAACGCAGGAGCGTTGGGCCCGAAATTAGCCGCTGAAGCTGGCACCCAGCGTCAGCCGGGAGAAACAAGATGGCGGCTGTATAGGAGCCCGGGAGTGCGAGCGCTGAGGAGGCCGAGGAAGAGGAGCGGACTGCCGTCCAACGCCGCTGCCGCCTCAACACCCCCGGATCTGTCAGCATCAAGCGGCCCCGCTTCGGTCCCTGACCGGCGCACACACCAGCTATAGCCGCGGTGGGGGCTCCCGTCGGGCTCCGCTCAGGTTCCGGACCCCAGCGTGTACGGAAGACACGGGGCGTATGGTTCCCTCCCTCCCACCTCGTTCCCCGAACTGACCTGAAGCCCTACGAGGGGAGCGCGCTGGAGCGCAGAGGAGCAGACCGCCATCGGGCGTCCCCGGACCAGACAGCCAAGCGGCGCTTAACAACCCGGAGTGGGGGAGGGGCCGTCGGGGAGAATTCAGCCTCAGCTCCCGCTCGGGCCGCATAACGCCTACAACCGTGGGAGGCCCGGCCAGGCCCCGCACAGGATCCAGACACCGGCAGGAGCGAGCCATACGAAGCGGCTGGCCTCTTCCCCCGCCCTCCATCGAAACTGGAGACCCACACTGCTCCCATTACCGAAGGCCACCAGCTACACCTACGGACCCCCCCGCCTCTGACGACTACCATTAATATCGCAGGAACCGGCCCCACTGGCACAGACCATCAGCATACCCGCAGGATCCTTCCCCATTGCAGAAATCCACAGAAGATTGCCAGCACACGCCCATAACAAACCACAACGAACCCACGCTCATCCGGCCCAACGTGCCACACAGCCGGCTCTACCAGCCGAAGTCCAACCGAACACAACCCCCCTCCCCCCGCGAGCTTCCTGGGGCACCGCGGCCCACACACCCACTCAGCAGGCTGCTCTGGCTGGGTGCAACGGAGCTGACCCTCGGCTCTTCCCTACGGGCGAAAAGGCCCCACAATATCTATCCTTGGAGGTGCATCACCGACCGGCCCAGCAATAGCCAAGACCCCGCCGGAGCTGACTCCACAACCCAAGTACCCCCTGGAAAAGCCCTCAACCCCCCCAGATCTGGCCCCCTGCAGGGCCAGCATGTCCAGACAAACAAAAGCCAGCAAAGGTTCGGACATAGCCACTATGTTCACCGCATCAGACAAAAACAAGAAGCAAGACCCCACTAAACTCACTCCACAAAAACAGCAAGAGGAAAAAGATGCCATAGCTACCAGAGGGGACCTAGTGGCATTCATGGCGGACATTAAATCAGAATTTCGCTCCTGCCTATCGGAACTCACTACTAAGGTAGAACAGACACCAGAGAGTAACGGAGGTGGAGCAAAGGCTAGGGGAGATCGAGGAACGTTCACAAGATCACACGACCGCCCTAGGGGAAATCTGGCATTCCATTCATGCCCTACAAGATAAATATGAGATCTTATAGTTTAAACAAGAGGACCTGGAAAACAGGGCGCGTCATAACAACCTGCAGATACGAGGCGTTCCGTCCTCCATCCCCGATAAAAAGCTACCGGAATACATTGAGAACTTCTTCCAAGCTTTGCTCCCAGATCTAGACAAATCCCAGCTCTTATTAGACCGAACCCACAGACTGTGCCCACGGCAGGGGGTGGACTCAGACCTCCCCCCCGATGTCATTACCAGGGTCCATTTCTTTACGACCAAAGAGGCCATCTCAGCGATTAGCCGTACAGGAGACGAGCTCTCCTTTCAGGGCACACCGCTTCAGATCTATCAAGATCTCTCCTTACTCACCCTTCAGAAAATAAGAGCTCTACAGCCCCTGACACTCTTCCTCCAGGAGCAACAAGTGCGATATAGGTGGCTATTCCCCAGGGCGCCGCAATTCTCATTCAAAGGCACTATACGATGAATTAGTCACATGGAAGACGCAAATAAAATCATGCACCCAACCCCACCCAAGGAGACCTCCTCACCAAATCCAGAGGCGGCTGGAGACTACGAGCCCCCCGCCCTGTCCCCGAAGCCCAGGCGCTCCTCATGGTCCAAGATACAGCGGAACAATAGGAGAAGGTAACCAGAGGCGGACCGACGTCTCACGAACTTACTTTACAGTGGCCCTCGGATCCTCCAACTTCCCCCAAATAAGGAACTACCAGCTCATCGCTAAATAAACGAAGCACAACGACGGTGGCGGCGGGCCATGCCCACGGCTCATACCCACGCCAAGGACAGTTTCACCCCGAGGTCCTTGGAAACCTACACTACACAACCTTCGAGTTACTAGTTGGCCCAGTTGGCCAAGGGTGCATCCGCACACACAATGTCGGCCCACTCTCTAGTTAAAGTTACGACCTCCCGTTGGAGGTGCTTGTTAAAACCTCAGGTGCAGGATGACAGACCCCTAGCTCACCCACCCCTTTTCGACCCCCCCCAATGCAAATGACGGGGAATGACCTGACACCGGACTACCAAACCCTAAGACTCCTCTCTCTAAATGTCAACGGGCTGAACTCTCCCAATAAACGAAAGGCGGTCCTACTAAAACTTCAAGATGAGGAAGCTGCGGTAGCCATGCTCCAGGAGACCCACCTGTTACCGGCGGACGCTAGCCGACTCCGCTCTCGTTTATTCTCACTCCAATACTTTGCCTCTGGAGGAACCAAGAAAGGAGGCACAGCGATCCTCTTCAGGAAGGATCTTAACCCACAAATACTAGAAACGAAAACATGCCCAGAAGGCCGATTCGTAGCAGTCAAATGCCTCCTACTGGGAGATCTGTACACCTTCGTCTCGGTATACGCTCCCAACTCTGGCCAATCGAATTTCTATAACTCACTGGGCTCCTCCCTGTCACGCTTCGTGGAAGGCCAAACGATAATTAGGGGAGATTTTAATGGGGTGCCAGACCCCACAAGAGACAAATCTCACCTCCCAACCCCGAGCGACTTCACCCAGGGGCTAAGCCTCCTCCAGCTGTTCAGATCCATGGAGGTGGTGGACGCCTGGTGGGTGCTCCACCCAATCGAAATAGACTATTCCTTTTATTCATACGTCCACTGATCGTGTGAGGATTGACCTCCTCCTGACCTCCCCCCAAACCCTGGCCTTCATCAAGGAGGTGTCCATTGGCACAAGAGCCCTCTCCAACCATGCCCCGGTGTTCCTGGAGATTCGGGCACAGAATCCTAAACCCAGCAACCTACGTAGATGGGCTTTATATGACCCAATTCTCAATGACATGGCAACCAGGGACAAGATCCCAAGGGCAATCAGAGATTTCTTCGAAGAAAATCAAGCTTCAGACACCTCGGTAGCGAACTTTTGGGACGCTATGAAGGCAGTGATCAGAGGCACCTTGATTGCCCATGGAGCAGCCTATCACCGGAACAGGCGGCAGACCCGGATAGCCTTGGAAGAGGAGCTTAGGGCGGCGGAGGAGGTCCACAAGAAAAAGGGCTGGTCCCTCAGGACACAGCAAGCCATACGCATAGCCAGAAAGGAGTTGGAAGCTCACTATGCGGAACAAACAGCACTGCTCCTGGCCAAGGCCAAACAATCATACTATGCAAAGAACAAGGCAAAAATAATCCTGGTGGCCAAACTGGCCAAACTGCAGCAAACTAACAGGATCGCTGGCCTGCGCGACCCCAACGGGGTCATTCAATACTCAGAACTCAAAAAACAACTAGCAGTGGACCACCTCACCCAGGTCATGACAGCTACCCCACGGAACTTACCGCAGCAAATGGATTACTTGCAAAAGGCAGCGCTGCCCCAACTCCCTGACATAGCACGTGAAAAATTGGAGGCGCCCATTACAGGGGAAGAGATAGAAGACGCCATTAAGTCACTCAAGACGCGGCCTCCGGGCCCAGACGGTTTCTCGGCCAGGTTCTATAAACTATTCAGACCCCAGCTAACTCCTCCCCTGGTAACACTCTTCAACTCCTTCAGGGAGACAGGCTCGGCAACACCCTCTATGCAGGCATCAACTACCATCCTCCTGGCCAAGCCAGGGAGAGATCCAAGAGACATGGCCTCATATAGACCAATCGCACTACTAAACATAGACGCAAACCTATACTCGAAGATCTTGGCGCATCTTCTGGGCCGGGTCCTACCGGAGATCATTCACCCAGATCAGGCGGGCTTCATCCTACACCGGGCAGCAGGTGATAACATCCGGAGAACCCTAAACTTGGTGGACCTCGCCTCCCGGAACTCCCAGAAACTGGTTCTAATGGCCCTGGACGCGGCCAAGGCATTTGACAGGGTGGACTGGGCCTTCATGAAACATACTCTGGGGGCCATTGGTTTTGGAACAGCATTCCAAACAATGGTCCTGGCCAATTATAAGGGACCGAAGACCCTCCTAAGGATCAACTGATACAGCTCAGCTCCGATCCCCCTGTCATGTGGAACTAGCAGGGCTGCCCATTGTCGCCTCTTCTCTTCGTACTAACCATGGAGCCCTTCGCCCAGAGAATTAGGCGAAACTAGCAGATCAAAGGCCCGCAAGGCAGCCCTTCACAACACAAAATTGCCCTGTACGCCGATGATGTTCTGCTCATGATCTCGGAGGCTCACTCGTCCCTGAAGCATGCACTGGGAGAAATAGCTAGCTACGGTGAGGTGTCCGGCTTCTCAGTGAACTTCACTAAATCAACGGCCTTAAGCATTGGCATCACTCCAGGAGAACAGGAACCTCTAGCCAAAATGTGTCCAATCAAGTGGGAAAAGAAGGCGATCCCATACCTGGGGGTCTACATCCCGGCAGACCCGAAAGACACATATAAAGCTAACTTTCCCCGGTTGTTTAAAGAACTGGAAGGCGACTTAAAACGTTGGGCGACCCAAGAGATTTTGTTACTGGGACTCATAACAGCTTGTAAGATGAACCTCCTCCCGAGGTTCCTCTACGCCTGTGCCTCCCTCCCAGTGGCGATCCACGCCCCAACCCTTCGAGACCTACAGAGGAAGATGCTGAAATTTATCTGGAGAGGTAAGAAGGCACGAATCCCCCTCAAGACACTTCTGGGGAGCTCCAAATTGGGAGGGCTAGGGGTCCCAGACCTACAGAGTGGCGGCCCAACTAGCACAGATCCACACATGGCAAACGGTCACAAACCGCCCTAGATGGGTAGAACTGGAGCAGGCACAAGTGCCTTTACCCCGACGATTCCTGCCACAAATCCCACCCCCTCTCAGAACGCACTGGGGAGACCTCCTCCTGGCAACTAAACATACTCTAAGCTCCTGGGACTGGGCCCTGAAACGAAAGGGAGTGCCGAGAGGTCTAGGCCCTCAATCCCCGATCTTCCACAACCCGGCCTTCTCACCTGGAGCGAACCCCCGCAATTTCCAAAACTGGATAAGGGGCGGCCTGGAGACTATAGACCAGCTATATGAGGGAGAGGTACCCCTCACATTTGAGCAATGTAAAATAAAGTTCCAACTCCAGGAAAGGGACAGATTTACCTATATCCAATTGCGCCATTGGTGCTCACACCCCCAAACCTTGCAGGCGGCAATGCCCCCCCCCCACCGCCCTGGAACTGACACTCAAGGACCTTCCGGCTCGGGGGAGAGTGTCCACCCTATACAGGCGCTTCCTGGGCGACTTTCTAAGCACGAGGACTCGCAGCATGGCCCAATGGGAGGCGGACCTGGGACACCCGATAGAAGACCAGACCTGGGGGGACATCTGGACCCAAACACACACCTCGTCCACCTACATCACTAACAGGGAATTTGCATACAAAATTATGCTACGGTGGTACTACACCCCCCCTTAGACTCCACCACATGAACCCCCAATTGGACCACTCTTGCTGGAGAGGATGCGGTCACCCAGGCTTATTATTCCACATATGGTGGACATGTCCGAAGATCCAGCAGTTCTGGAAACTATGCCTGGGAACCATCGCAGAAATCACCGGAACAACGATTCCGCTGGAACCAGAGCCAGTCCTTTTGGGAGTGCTGGTCCCTGGGATCTACCCACGCGCTGGAAAGAGGGCAAAGTTACTGACCCAATGCTTGCTGGCCGGGAAAACGGTGCTGGCCCGCTCTTGTAAGTCCCCAGAAGGACCCCTTATGGCCCAGTGGTGGACAAAGCTCTGGGACATACTGATCGCAGAAAAGGTGACGGCAGCAAGAGCAGGAGTCCTCCACCGATTCCAGAACATCTGGGCCCCAGTTTTAGAGTATGACCTGCGTTTCCCCGCCCTGACCTACAAACCCATTAAAGCTCGGTGGACCCTGAAGGACCTGGAAAACCCCGAACCTGACACATAGACAATGGCACACAAGGCAGACGGCCTGGGAAGGAGGGACTCGGCCGGGGGAATGGGAGGTGGGGGGGAAGAGACTTGTAAGAAAATGTCTGGGGTACAACACGCCCTTGTTTTTGCTCAATATGCTATGTATTTGTCAACCTGCCTTGATTTAAAATAAACAAAGTTAAAAAAAAAAACTTCCCAATTATGAGGTCTATTACGTAGCGAGCCAACTGCAATATATAGCTAAATGGCTCTCGGATGAAGTGACCTCCGAATTCAGTTTGTTTGGATGTGATTGTGCCCCATTTTATCTAAAAGAATTGATCTGACTGCCCAAGACAGAAATGGCAGGGCGCCCCAAGATGATGAAGCTTGGGTGGGAGATGTGGTGCCGAGCATGCCAGATGATGGAAAACCCATTCCCATGCTCCCCGCAGGTGCCGCTAGTCGCACTGGCAGGGGGAGATGAGCAGCTGAGGATGATACTTAGGAACCACTGGGAGGCGGTTGGGGTAGTGACAATGGGAGAAACTTGGCGGGAGGAGACCATCATAGACTTTGAAGTTCTGGGGGAGGAGATGGGGCTGCACACGGGCCAGTATATTTCACGTATCACAGAATGGTTCAGATAATCAGGAGAGCATGGTCTGAAACGGTACTGGAGGAAGAACCAGACGCTACTGTAGACATGATATATGATATGACAGAGGGGAGGGCTCGAGATCTCCAGACTGTATGAGATGATGATGTCCAAGGTCAGGAAGGAGCTAACACAATTGAGACTAGACTGGGAGGCCGATGTGGGTGCCCCACTAGAGGACGGGATGTGGGAACATGCTATGGGATACCATAAGAAGGTGTCAAGGAATGCGAGACTGAAACAGATACAGCTATATGTTACGCATAGAGCATATATGACACCCGAAAGGATATCCAGGTTCAAGAATGCTGGGATACAAGCATGTCCCAAATGCGATGAAGGAAAGGCTGGCATGGTGCACATGTTCTGGGCATGCCCAGTAATTGAGCGCTTCTGGGGTGAAATAGCACAGAAACTGGAGGTAAAGGGGGTCACGATGGTTGTACATACAGCTTGGGCTTGCTTGCTGGGGGGGTTCCCCAGATCGCAGAAACTTAAGCATGTTAGTAAATTGAAAGATTTAGCATATGTGCTCGCAAAAAGAAGGATTGCAATGGGATGGAAGACATGTCATAAGCCATGGATGGGGGTGTGGTGGAAGGAGTTGCAGAAATGGGTGGAGGCAGAGACCATGGCATGGCAAGAGGCGAGCAATGTAGCGGGAGAGGAGGAGGCGGGAACCTTGATGGCATGGAGATCATTAATAGCGGAATTGTTTGGAACGGTATAAGACCTGACAGGATCCACGGTGTGTGAGACCCCACCACGCGAGGCAGATACAGAGTGCGTGGTACAAATAGGCTTGAATAAAGTGATGAACATTTTTATTGTTTATGCATGCACTGCGTGTGCGATTTGCTTTGTTTTTGTTTGAATAAATCAATAAAAGTTTTTTTAAAAAAAGGTTCCCATTGGGAAAGCCATACATGCATACACAATATGACGGCCTTTGAATGAAATCCCGGAAGAAGTGGGAAAGACGAGCAAAAGTGCGGATTGGTCACGTCACCTGGAACAGAGCTGACGTACTTGTAAGCAGAGATAGAAGATATAAGCATTCTATAGAAGTAAAGGAGGATGGTGTTAAGGGTGAACAGCATTTCGGGCTTGAGATGAAGATGTTCATGCTACAGAAACAGATGAAGGTATTAAGTCATTTTACAATTGTACAGTCGCAGCAACGCAATTAGACAAGTATTCTTTAAGGCTGGCTATACATATAGGAATGAAAAGACTACAGATATTCCATTTTAGCAGAGCTTGACACTGAACAGAAAGGATTTTCCAGTGCGCCGTAGTTGAAATTGGGAAGCTCCACCGTGGAAGTGAATCAAGGACGGGCTTCGTTGGCCCAACATCACAAAGTGAAGGCCACAGTGAGCCGAAATGTTCTTACAGAAGATACAATTAACATGTGAAAGGAAAAAACTCTTGATGAGGTGAGGTGGAGAAACACTGAAGACGCCAGAGGTTTTTCATTTAATAGGGTTTAAATACAACAAAATGCTCTGAAACCTGGTCTGCAGTCACATGGATGGATGAAAATAGACATGGGCTGAAAAGGGGTGAATCTGGGAGGCAAGGGATGCCTCCACTCCCTCGTATTCCTGGACACAGAGAACAAACTCAAGGCCAAACTTCAAAGACCTAATTGACTGGCAGACTGCAGGGTGTTGATGGATAGTGGACTAATTGGTGGAAAGCTATGGTTATGATCAGCCTACCAAACATCTGGATACCAGGTGGAATATTACTGGGGGGTACAAGAGTGCCAACCAATTATAGTAGGCCACGTAACAGTGAGCCCTATAGTTTGTATAACCAATGGGACGTTGTGTATTTGATGATGTTCCTAGTGACTTGCTTTTGGGATGGGCTTAGTTGCCCACCTGATATTAAATACCCAATCACGCTTCCTGAACAGTATGGAAAGTATACCTAGAGGTTCCTTGTAAGCCTATCACTCTTCCAAGTAGGTTTTTGTAGTTTGCCACGCAGATAGACGTCAATGATGACAAGATTTTACTATTTATATGTGTGTTCTTTCATGAAATGCTCTGAGAGATTGTTTTGCGATGTCAGATGATGTCCGTTGTGCTCCCTGTTTAGATAATTGCCATTAAAATAGTTGTACTTTGCCAACTTTCACAGTCAGTTTTATTATTGATGTTTGAGTATATTCTGCATCCCCATCCATCTCCAAGTACTGGTGCTTCGCCTTAAAGAGCTGGACCGGCTGTCCCAGTTCACGTGGTAACAGAGCTGATGGTTTTAAGATATCCATAGAGTTAAGTAAGCTTTCAGGTCCCGGCAATATCGGATGTCCTCGGCCATTTACCTGAAAGAACGTGAGGCTCCTTGTAGATAGCGGTAGTTAGTATAAAGAAAGAGGCTTGCAAGCGCAGGTGGGACGGGTCCCTTGTTTTCAAGCAGAATCCCCTTTCGTTTTCTACAAGAAGCTGAACGAACCGAAGGCTGAAGCAGCTGGTTAAAAGGAGGAGACGATCCAGAGAGCCGGAAGTCTGAAACGTGAATGGTGAGTAGACTGACATGGCAAACCGAAAGAGTATTGAATTCGGGAAGAGTGATACAATAAGGATAGAGTAACAGGGGGTTGGTTGGGGAATTTTATTTTTAATTGTAGTTTAAGACGATGAGCATCATAAGTGTGAGACGATGAGCGTCGCAATTTAAGAGTATATAGGTGAAGACCGACCTATATAGGGAGCCCATAATCCTACCTCAAGGACGTTTAGAAGGAGCTTATCCTAAAGTCCAAGAGACATCATAGGAAACTAACGACCCAAGGTGGCGTTAAAGAGGACAGCTCATACTCCATCCGAGTCATTTTTAGGGGCAGAGAATAGTCAAGAGGAGCATTTATGATAGTGTATGTGGGCTGGCCACTCTGTCAGTGTTGTCCGTCTGTCCCGTTTGTCTGGTTATTGTATATGATATATGTGACAAGAAATGAAATATTGAAAAAATTAGAAATAAATAGACTGTGGCGGAAAATGTTGCGATTTGAAAATTAATTATTTATTTAGTGGCTGATTATGTTTAAGTGAATAAGCAGATTGAAATAACGTGATATAAAGGTTTGGAGCTGCGACAATTGGTGCATGCTCATAATGTATTGTTTTTCTGGAAAGTATTTATTTGTGTGAAGTAACAGTGAACTGTGGTAGTCGATAGTGACTAAAATTCATGATGGAGGATATTACTCAGCTTGTGTAGACAGCAACCAAAGCACGCACCAAAGTTGAAGCAGAATAGTGCAGAATGGGTTAAGCGTGCGGCAAATAAAATGTTCATGTCATGGCCACAAGAGAGATCACTGTCTAAAGCAGTTTTGAAGCATATGACAACATACTTGCATGCTGCGTACTCAGGGAAAAAGTTAGAAATAAGGTTAACGAGCTTAGAGCTCTGGATGATGTATCAGGAAGAACGGGAAGACCCGCCTCCTGAGGACTGGATGCTAATCCAGTGCAAAGAAGCGGGGGAAGAGCCTTCTGCTCCCCGCCGTGCCTGAGATAAACAGCGATAGTCCAAAAGACGAAGGATTATATCTTTTAAGAGAGCTTAAGGCAGCAACAGGGTATAGTAACCCGACGTATAAGTCGCCTGCATGTAGCAGTGACGAGAGTCTGGAAAAAAATCCAGAGAGAGATGTAATCCCTAAAGTCCTATGGGACGCGGAAAGATGGGAAAAAGAGAAGAGAGTTAAAGAGAGAAGCGACACGTCAGCTATGTCTTTGGACATAGAGAGAGAATTAAAGAGATGGAAAGGAGAAAGAGATAAAGCTGACAAGGCAGCGCTCGTTACAGAACAAATGGATGGGCGGTCAGATATTGCTTTAACTTGATGAAAGAGCATTGAGGAAGTAAGGCAGAGGGAAGGCCAGGGCAAACAAGATAGGAAAGATCAGGAAAGAGAGAAACGATTGAAAGAAGACGCAGCTAAGAGAAAGAGTAGACAATGGCGAGAACAGCTGTATCAAACCGAACAGCGGAAAAAGCAGGAAAAAGTAGAGGAGCAAAGGAAGCATGATAACAGACATAGAGCAATCGAAGATCGAGATATATTAGAAAAAAGAGAAGAAGAGGATCAGAAATTGAGAGATAGAATTCAAAGACGCAAGGATGAGGAAGTGCGTAGAGCAAACGAAAGAAGGGAGATGAAAAGACAGGAAGAGCAGAAAGTTAGAAAAGAATCTAAAAAACGAAGGGAGATTGATGAGGAAGTAGAACGAAAGAGAAACCAAAAGGCAAGCAATCTCGATCGCATAGAAAAAGAATGAATGCAGCCTACTCCAGTAGTGGCATGGGAGGACATAGAGGAATTCTTCCTGGCACAAGTGCCAGGACCATCCAGGTTAGTAGACCTAAAAGATGACTATGACTTGGGAGATATTGGAGATAAAATTGACAAGGTTTATTATGATATGAGGACCAAAGTGGATTAAAAAATAAAGGAAAAGGTGATAGATCTGGAAGTACACAAGCACGAGGAAAAGAGGGGGGTTCATTTAACCTCAAGCAGAAAGCCTTGTCTTTTGAAAGGCTAAATCTGAATAGAGAGGAGGAAGAGGGAAGCCACACCAGTTGGGGACAGGATATGTCAAACGACGACAGGGGAACCTTCCGAGGGGAGGAGGGATTTAGTGCATGCGGTCCTGAGGAGTGTTTTCCAACAGATAGAGAAGTGAGATGGTCGGATCTAGACCTACCTAAACCGAGGGCGCCGGAATCACAGGCGCAGCTAGATCGACCCAGCGTGAGAGGGGACGCGCCACCCTATGTAAGCAGACTAAGGTCACTTCCAGGAAGAAGACGGTGTCCCCGCTATGGACAGGCAGACGATGGGGGATGAGTGCGATTTTGGGATTTCGCAATTCCCATTGTTAGAGAAAGGAGGGATCAGACCACAGTACATTCCATGGCCCCAGATGGATAAGGATAATTTAAGATGCAAACTCCCAAGCTTAACGTCGGGTCCGGAAAATGGATCTATGAACTAGAGAAAATGACCGGGGGAAATACGCTGGCTATAGGGGACATTAAAGGTCTTCTAGCAGCTATACTTGGGGAGAGAGCAGGCAACATTTGGTCAAGGGCAGGATATGCAGGTGTTACTGCTCAGAACACCGCTCATGATGGAGCACCATTTAATAATTGCAGAGCGGCAGTCTGGAAAGCGCTTAGAGTGCAGTACCCAGACACATCATATATGGGAGCTATAATGTCACGAAAGATGCAGAAAGGGGAAGATTTGCTAATTTATATTCAAAATGTCCAAGAGCAGTGGTCTTTGGAAACGCGCGAACTGTTGGGAAAATCTATACTGGTATTCTATCAGATATTATGTCAGGAGCTGCCAGAAAAGGTACAGAGACAGCTCAAGAAACTAGTGGGAATGGAGGCAAAACCATGGCCAGAAATACAGCTGACCATAGCGCATCATTGCAGATTGTTGCAGGAGAAAAACCAAAAGAAAGAAGAAGGTAGGAAGCTTGAGGAGGCTAAGCTAGTACAGAAAAAGCCGTTGAAGTATGCTATAGAAGCGGCAATGTTGACTAGTGGAGAAGGGCCAGGATCACAGCAAGCAACAGGTATGCCACAGGTGAATAACCAGTGACAGTTTGATCAAGGAGGGAATGGATTTACACCGCGAGGAAGAGGACATTTCCGCGGTAGAGGAGGATTTCAGAATAATCAGGGAAACTTCCAGAATAATCAGGGCAGGTTCTAGTCTATGCAGAATAATAATCAGGGCATGCAGGGAGGGCAAATCCAAAGACTTCCCCCTGTATGTTGGACATATGGAATGACAGGGCATATAGCACAAATATGTGGGAGCCAAGGGTATGTACAGAACATAAATTCTCAAGAGGGGGGACTGCCTTTCCGCCCGCATATGGTACACAGACTAGGGACGAGGTGGTCAAGATCAAACAGCGTACCAGCAGCAAGCGTTGCGAATGCAGCAGCCATTGCAAACGCAGCAAGCAATATTGAATCTCCACAAGGGCAGTCACAGCATGCGCCCATGGAGATAAAGCAGAGTTCAAAATACCGGACAGTTTATGACTCCTAGAGTTGGGAGTGTCAGCATGGAGGGAGGGAATCCACGGGCACAGGGTTAAGCATGTACCCACAATAGGACAGCTCAATGGGAGACTTGGTGTGTTCAGTACTATTTGTGATGCCTAATCGTCAAGAGGAACCAAGAGTTGACGTCATAATAGGAGGCAAATCTTTTTCTTTTTTAGTAGACACCGGAGCAATTTGCTCATGTATACGAGAGGGGAAATTTCTAATGTTGAGAAATGCCATGAATGCTCAAAGCTTCACAGGAGCTACAAGGAGAGTTCCTTTTACTGAGAAATTGCCAGTCTCTATAGGAGAATGTGACATGTCTGTTCCATTATTGTATTCGAAACAGACACCAGTTAATATACTGGGTCAAGATTTAATGACGAAGCAGAACATGATGATTTCTTTCACTTATGAAGGCATAGTGTGTTCTACACAAGGGATACATCATCTAAACGTGGGTGACTTTATTATGGCATTTACAGGACAAATAGCCATACGAGGAGTACAGTTAGATTCTGAGGTTTTCTATTATGTGGTACACATTCTGTTAACATGGCTGCATGGCTTAGTGGGTAAGATTGTGAGGATACCTGATGAATTTCTCTTCAGACCAAGGATTCCCACGGAGGAGTGACAAATCTTTCCCTTAGAGTTGAAAGCAGCTGTAGTACGAGGAGAATTGGCCATACTTGAAGCATTTGATGATAATGGCAGAAGATGGAGCACAGTGATTGCTATTGGAGCAGGTTATAGATTGACTGACGTCACTGATGAGGACCTGTTTAAGGATGACCCATCAGATGACGAGGTAGTCTTTGAGATGAGCATTACCTATTGGGTTAGAGCAGAAAGACGCAAGGGCCACAGAAAATGATGCTGGTGCGGCACCGCCTTATGTTTTTTTGATGACGATATGGCAAAAGTGCCAGTTTCTTTCCTGGACTACAGGCCCTTATGATGTAGACATATTGAAGGGGGTTTAAGAGGTTAAGATTAAATTGAAACCAGGAGCAATTTTAACTCGGGTACGACAGTATCCTATGTTCCGAGAGGAAGATGAGGGTATTTTCAAGACGATATCCGCCATGATGGATCAGGGCATTTAAGTGACGTCATAGTCACCATGTAATACTGCGGTGTATCCGATTAAGAAAGACGAGGGAGGGTTGTGGCGTTTAATTCAAGACATGAAGCCGATTAACCAGATTGTAGGGGCCGAGTTCCCACCAGTTCCTAATCCTTCGACAATTTTGTGTAATATTACCCCTGATGCACAATACTTCAGGGTGATCTATTTGAAAAATGAGTTTTTCTCAATCCCACTGCATAAAGATTCTCAAGATCTGACGTCATTTACGTTCAGACAGACTAAGTTGAAAAGCACAAAACTGCCACAAGGGTATTGTGAGTAACCATCTATTTTCAACAGAGTTCTACAGATGGACTTGAGCAATATTGGGTTGTTAAGGGTCTTGTTGCAATAGGTGGATGCCCTTTTGGCCTGTAGTGCATCAGATTAGGAGTGCAGACGTGATTCAGGGCAGTTAATAATTATACTGGCAGAGAAAAGTTATAAAGTTGATAAAGAGAAGTTACAATATTGTCAAAAAGAGGTGCCATACATAGGCCAGTTGATATCGCATGAAGGAAAGAAAGTTACACTGGAGATGGCTGAGGCAAATTTGAAAACTGCAAAACTGCACACGATAAAGCAGATGCAGCAGTTTCATGGCTTATGCAATTATGAGAGAGCATGGGTGTTTGATTACAGTTCATACACAAAGCCATTGTTACAGGCATTGAAGAAGGCACAAGCAAATCAAGAGAAGATTGTACGGACTGAGGAGATGGAGGAAGGGTTTGATGAATTGAAAAAGGCAGTGTGTACAGCACCAGTTTTAGGGGTTACTAATTATTCTGAGGATTTTTTTTTCTGTTTTCACACACAAATGGAAATGTCATGACAACAGTACTTACACAGATAACCACACTGGGGTACAAGCCTTTAGCATGTTACAATGGGGTTTTAGACCCAGTAATGAGAGGTCACTTCCCGTGCGAACAATCTCCGACAGCCGCCGCGTTCACCATAGAAAAGTCGGCCAGCATAGTAGTAGGGTGTTCCATGACAATGTTTGTTGAGCATGCATTATTTACGGTTTTGGAGAAACCTATGGGAACACTAACATCTCGGCTTCTGCTTATGAGGTGGTCATATCAAATCCGACGATTAAAATAGTCAGATGTAAAACGATGAACCCTGCCAGGTTCATAGCTGAGCCAATGGCAGAGGATGAGCAAGCGCATGATTGTTCGAACTATAAGGAGTTGTATGATGAGTTTCCAAGGGTGAAGGAAAATGCTTTAGCTACTAGGGAAATTCTCTTAATTGACGGACATCAAGGATCAATCAAAATGATGGGCAAAGATATTCAGCTACTGCTGTAATACAGCACAGAGCCAATGGGGAATTTGGAAAAAGTAGCAAGTGCAAGACTACCTCTCACTTTTCAGCACAGGCAGCAGAATTAGTGGCACTGTTTCTCACGCCCGAGAGCCACGGAGCCATGGGAGACCAGGAAGTAACAGTGTACAGTGACTCCACCTATGTAACGTCGACAGTGCACGCAGGGCTAGCACGTTGGAAAAGGAGGGGCTACCTCCGAGTGAACGGCACTTATTAAAGCACTACAGCTCCCAGTAGTCATCGCGGTCGTGAAGTGCGCTGCACACACAAAAAGGACAAGTCTTGTCTTGCTTGGAAATCAAGCAGCAGACGAGGAAGCCGAAAAGATTGTATATTCAATCGATGTTATGACGTTTGACATGCCTGATGTGAATGAAAGAATGGTGGTGATGATGATAAATTAAAGTTTTAATAATTTGTCAAAGACACAACTAATGGAAATTCCGGGCGAAACACCACAGGAAAAGAAGGATCTGTGGATGCGGAGGGCGTGTTCTTTATCCCCTTCCGAAGCATTGTGGTGACAGGAAAGCACTGGTAAACCGATGATGCCTGTAGCCTTACTAAGGGTGGTGTTAGAACAGCTACACTACCCTGCGCATTTAACTAGAGAACGCCTAGCAGCAAGTATTGCAGAGGACTGGTTTGTACCAAACCTGTTAGAACACATTGCATTTTATGTAGTAAACTGCATCGTATGTCAGAGGTTTACCGCTGCGAACAGTCAGCGGGGGTTATCCCTCGACTGAACGGTCCATTTCAGCATTTACATATCGATTATGTTGATATGCTGCAGGCCTGTCATGGTTACAGATATATGATAGTGGTAGTATGCTCTTTCTCGAGGTGGATAGAAGCTGGTCCGTGCACACATCCAGATGTCACTTGCGCAGCAAAATATTTAGTATGAGAATTATTTCCTAGATGGGGAATTTATGAGGTATTGAGATCAGATAATGGACCGCACTTTGTTAATGAAGTGCTTGAGCAAATTAGCTTATTGCACAGTATAAAGCATAAGTTTCCTTCAGTTTATCATCCACAAGGGAATGGAATTTGTGAGAGACTCAACTGCCTGTTTAAAGAGAGGATATCTAAGATAAAGCTCACGTTGAAATAATGGATGGTTGCATTGCCTACCTCTTGCATTGTATGCATTGAGGAATCAACCAGGCTCGGGCCACTATCTTACCCCCCATAAACTAGTAACAGGGAGGCGAATGAGAATGCCTCTTACTTCTCCATCTAGGATTAGAAGTGATGCCCAGACGACAGCAGAATTGTTATGAGAGGAGTTAGGTGCCTACTTAATATGCATGACTGCAAGTGTTTCTGTCATTTCAGAACAACACAAGCGGAAGGGGTGCAGGTCTCAGAACACAGATGAAGATCATACAGCAACCGGATCAACTGAATTACAACTGCCTACATTTGTCCCTGGAGACCGAATCCTGATTAGGAACTTTGTCAGAACGTGGTAACAACCGCGGTTTAATAGTGCTTTTGTCGTAGAAGACATCACAACGTCAGCTGTAAAGGTGCAAGGAAGACGTGCTTGGATATTTCTCGGTGACGTGAAGATCTACAGCGGCAAGACCTCCACACCCCAACCTAATTCAGAAGCAAGCATCGAAGAAGAAGTTCAGCATGTGCAGACTCGATCAATGACAAGGAAGAAGGACGCAGAGACTGTTGCAGCCTAGCAAAGAGTGAAAAACCTATGATATGATATGTTATTTCTAACGCGCCTATACACAAGTGTTTCTTCAAGTATTATTCTTGAGCCACAGAAGAGTGTTGGTTAGAGACTTTGGGATGAAGCAAAGAATGCCAAAATTGAACTTCTGTATCAGCAATTGGAAGAGAGAACAGTATCCAGACTCCTTTCTCACTGAGTTTCTCTTTGGAAGAGCCCATGGTGGTGCCTAATAGCAATGTTCATCGGATCATTTTTGCTGTTTTCCTCTTCATTCTTCGTGCATATCCTGCACTGGTTGGGAGAACTGTTGACGTACACACTTTCTTACAGTATCCTAAAAATGGTCCAATCGTCAGGAGACTACTCGCAGCTATAATTGAGCAAATCCTCCAACTGCCCTAGTATTGTATGGAGAGTACTGATGCCCCTGTCTGATGATAATGTGCATAGGCTAGTTGGTATGGTCTTTTACTACCTGGTCCAAGAATGCCTGCATCTTAATGGAAGACAAACTGGCGCCCGCACATTTCTGAGAGATCCTAGAAATCAAGTTGCACTTAATCAGTGGATGCAGGAAATTATTGAGCAGGACCGCCTATTTTCTGAGGCATTATCTTGAGTATCCTGATGGTGTTGACAGAGGAAGACATCCACAATTTACTGGCCTTGGTGTTCTATTATTTACTGGAGGAGCATCCTCACTTGGTTTGGCGGAAGGACAACTCTTTTGTGTTCATCAGGAACCCTGTTAATCATCCTGCCATCAGCCAGCTGCCCGTGGAACAAATCCACCAACTACCTGAGTACTTTATGAGACTGCCCTAATAAAGTTTGGTTTTTGCTTCTTTAAACGTAAAAGTAAAACGTAAAAAATTGGCAACATTGATAGCAATAATGTAGCAAACAACGAGAGACCACCACAATGTGCAAGAAGCTATTGCTGCGTCCGGTGGGCCTACTGGAATATAATTTATACCTGCATCATGTTTATTGTTATTTTCTTTCTCTCACGGTGCATATTGTCTATTTTGTAGATCCAAATAAGGCAGTAGTTCCTGTATATCTTCCTCTGCAGCATGAGGGTACAGATGTTGCAGCCAAGGCCTTATGTGATAGTTCCTACTCCAGTGGTACATGTGAAAGTGCCTAGTTCTGCAACAAATAAATCTAAGGGTCGATATGGAGGGAGATCAGGGTTGCAAGTCTTTTATGATATTTAGTTACCCTCGTATAATGCCAGAAGAAAGATGCATGTGGTGACTGATTCTACACCAGTAGCACATGCAACAACACCAGTTGTACTGACAAATGTCTCTATGGTTCCCTCAGTGAGGAGGAATTATGGTGACATACTTTATGGGATGATCTTGAGGGCTCATGAGGCAAGAAAGAGACCTAAGAGAAATACAAGAGAAGATGATCATGAATTCAATGATTATCTAGACAGTACAGCACATTTGGGAAATAACATGTGGTATCAGCACATGAAAGAGGTAGGCAAACGAACTTCAAAGGAGGAATTCTATGTATGAGCACTCCGGCTCTTTAGTATGGGGAAGTCTAAGATATTTATAGCTATCAAAATAGATGTTCAGACAGCACACTGTCTATCTCACGTTGCACTCTACAGAGTAAGAGGTCAATTCATGGGACAGACAGCCTATCTAGCATGGGCAACAGAATGGACAGATCCAGAAGAAGATGATTATGTGCAAGATTCAAAGACAAGAGCAATGTGTCATGGTCATGAAGTCAGGGGCACAGGCATGCAGAGGTCGCATGCACAGGAGACCTGGGTGGACTCTGTCCTGGCGCCTTTGGCACCAGGCTCATGAACAAAAGTAAACAAGAACATCCATTTAACACCAAGAAGCTTTTATTATGGACATAGCACTTCAGATGCACTTCAGATGCATTAACCTTGAACATTCCATCCATTAAGCAGGATGCATTAACCTTGAACATTCCATCCATTAAGCAGCCCCCAGTGTATTCTTGGGTGTGGCTGCTAATGGATTGCCTTTGCAGGTGCTGACTCATCGGGTGTGGCAGGTTGTGGCAGCAGGCAGGCCAGAGCTACTAGGCGTGGCTAGGAACAAGCCTATATAAACCCACCGATCCCACAAGCAAACGCTTTGCGTTATTCTGCACCTCAGTGCAGCATGACGCTCACCATCACCTGGGACTCAACTTACCTGAAGAGATCCGGCCATCCACAATCATACTCACCATCCGGCAGATTCTGCTCTCACCTGAACGCTTCCTTCTGGACCTGCGGCTCACCTGCAAACATCTTGGAGCACAGTCATCTTCTCCCTGACACTGCGGCTCACCTGCAAACATCTTGGAGCGCAGTCATCTTCTCCCTGGCACCGTGGCTCACCTTTAAGCATTTCGGAACGCAGACAGCATCATCTTGGCACCACGGCACGAGGCACATCATCCGAACTTGGAGCATCTGCAACAGAAAGGGGAAAAGACAAGAGACATTGCAAGAAAGCAGAAAAAGGGGAAAAGACAAGAGACATAGCAAGAAAGCAGAAAGAGAAGCTTAGTCGCAGCAGGACTGGACTAATACTCAGGAATCAGTGAAGGAACTGGATTCTATTAACAAGTGCTTCTGCCAGAAGCAGCAGGACGGAGAGCTCATCATTCACATTTACCAGGTGAGCCTTATGGGCCGGTACGTGCCCACTGAAATCGCACCTTGGGTCGAAGGGTTAGGGAGATACCATAGCCACCTATCAGCGTACTCACGTTCCCCCATATCCACACACGAGCAGTGCCACCGATTGTCGCTGCCAACAGCTGATTCGCAGGGGACAAAACCTGAAGAGGGTGATCTAATTCCAGGGAGGGCTGCAACTGTGCCCCAACACCTCTGCAGAGACCAGGTGAGCGTAACACAAGGATGCACACCAAGAATCACATGATAAGATACAAACAGACTGGAGTGAAAGGAGCTGGGATCAGATGGGAAGTGAACAGAAAACTTGAGAGTCCAGGAAAATCTGCAGAAGAAATTTGAAGATGGAAGAACAGAGGCCAAATGCAGATCTGGGGATCAGTGCTTTCTCCAGATGGATGGGAAGAGGAGTAGTAATCTGCAGAGCCTGGGTAGTGATTGGATTCTACAAATCGACTTCTGACATTGTACAGAATGGATGTAAGCCTCTATGGCCGAAACTTGCTAAACTATTGACATGGGTCGGAGATAAAGGAGGACCCTTACAGATAGTGCCTCTGGAAAGTGCAAAACTGTGTTTCAGAAATAATTGCATAAGGAAAATGGGAGAAAATCAGAACTGTGTTTGATTCTTTGATGTGCCAGGAATGAGGATTGGGACAGCAGTGATAATGGATCACTATTGGGCTTGTGGATCCAAGGCTTACATGAAGCTGGCCACTGAATGGGGAGGACTATGTTCTATAGTGAATGTTCACGTTCCAGCATTGGTGATTCCAAAAAGTGACTTAGACATTGGTGAATTTCTGAAAGCAGATGCTCACCTGAGGAAGAAGAGAGCTGCTATACTCCTGAGTCGAATGAAGAGGGAGAATTATTTCTCAGCCAAATCAATTGAAGCTTTTGATGCTATACCATATGAACATAGATTGTTCAGTCAGACTTCAGCGATATTCACGACTATCTTCATGCCTAGGATTCAGGTTGCAGCTAATACAAAGTGGTTACAAATAACCAGATGGGAGCTTCTTCAGACAATAAACACAACCATAAAAGGATTCAATGCAATCAAGGAGGAGTTGAGAGCCACACGCTTGATGACTCTCCAGAATAGATATGTCCTTGACATGATCACGGCTATGATGTAGGTGTTTGTGCAAAAATTGGAGAATCATGTTGCACATTCATACCTTCTCATGAGGATGAGAATGGCACCTTGACAGAGGCCATAACGATGCTGACGAAATTACACAGCCAGATGATAGACGAAGTAGAAGACACTGCTGATGATAGCTGGTTTTGGATGAATATTTTCGTGGGTCCCACAGTGGACAGCAGACATATTCTCGGAGCCCTGATAGTGAAGAGATTTGCTTGGATTCTGAGTGATAAGGATAATAATCACACAATGCAAGAAAACTGCAAAGAAAGCTGTTGGAATGAAGATCATGATTGATGTTGAATCAGGATGGAACACTAAGGAGCTGACGGATGAAGAAATCAGGGACTATGTGAAAGCCAGCATCCATGGACCTAGGGAACGAAGTTCCTGTACCCGAAGAACCACAAGAAGTATGAGGGAAAGTGGATTTACTGTAGTCCAAGTGGACAATGCATGCTTATGCCCTGGAGTAAAGATGAGCATGTGAAATCAGCAGGATGCCTGAAGGGAGTCATAAAGATATGGGCCCCAAAGAAGCATTTCTGCAGATAAGGATGTCTGAATGTGGAGACTGGTGAGAAAGTGGTTGATGAATCGCCCAGAGGGGGGAGTGTAGAGGTGGAGCCAAGTACCCCCACCCAAAGCTCTGCCCCCGTGTTGCCTCTATGTTGGGAGCCAGAGTATGAGACACGTGCAGTACCAGTAAGAATACCAATACCGAAGAGGATCATGGAGGCAAGGTTCCCACTGAGAAAGCCATACATGCAAACACGACAATATGACGGCCATTTTAATTAAATCCAGGAGGAAGTTGGAAAGACGATCAAAAATGCGGATTGGTGACGTCACATAGAACAGAGCTGACGTACTTGTAAGCAGAGATAGAAGAAATAAGCGTTCTATAGAAGTAAAGGAGGAGGTGTTAAAGGTGAACAGCATTTCGGGCTCGAGATGAAGATGTTCATGCTACGGAAACTGGTGAAGATATTAAGTCATTTTACAATTGTACAGTCGCAGCAACGCAAGTAGACAAGTATTCTTTAAGGCTGGCTATATAGTGATTAGATTGCTGCGATGTGCCAATGTATACATATAGGAATAAACAGAAAATATATATTCCATAATGCATTTTAGCAGAGCTGGACACTATGAACAGAAAGGATTTTCCAGTGTGTTGCTTTTAGAAATTGGGAAGCTCCACTGTGGAAGTGAATCAAGGACGGGCTTGGTTGGCCCAACATCAGAAAGTCAAGGCCACGCTGAGCCACAATGTTCTTACAGAAGATACAATTAACGTGTGAAAGGAACAAACTCTCGATGAGGTGAGGTGGAGAAACACTGAAGACATCAGAGGTTTTTCATTTAATAGTGTTTAAATACAGCAAAATGCTCTGAAACCTGATCTGCAGTTATGTGGATGGATGAAAATAGACATGGGATGAACAGGAGTGAAACTGGGAGGCAAGGGATGCCTCCACTTCCTCGTATTCCTGGACACAGAGAACAAACTCAAGGCCAAACTTCAAAAAACCAATTGACTGGCAGACTGCAGGGTGTTGATGGATTGTGGACTAATTGGTGGGACGCTATGGTTATGACCAGCCTACCAAACATCTGGGTGCCAGCCTGCGTGCTGCTTACGCAGGTGAAATATTACAGGGGGAAGTGCCAACCAATTATCGTGGGCCACCTAACAGAGAGCCGTATAGTTTAATGGGACGTCGTGTATTTGATGACGTTCATAGTGACTTGCACTTGGGATGGGCTTAGGTGCCCACCTGATATTAAATACCCAATCTCTCTTCCTGAACTGTCTGGAACATATACCTAGAGGTTCATTGTAGGCCTATCACTCTTCCAAGTAGGTTTTTAAGTTTGCCACGCAGGTAGACGTCAATGATGATGAGTTTTTACTATATATGTGTGTTTTTTTAAGAAATGCTCTGAGAGATTGCTTTGGGACATCGGATGATGTCCGTTGTGCTCCCTGTTTTAGATAATTCACATTAAAACAGTTGTACTTTGCCAACTTTCTAAGTCTGTTTTATTATTGATGTTTGAGTATATTCTGCATCACCATCCATCTCCAAGTACTGCTGCTCCGCCTTAAAGAAATGGGCCGGCTGTCCCACTTCAGAGTGCAGGGGGAATGAGGAGGGGGAGTGCCAGGGAGAGGGAGGTGCAATCAGGGCAGCAATGCTCTGATTAAGTCGAGCCAGGGCAGCGCGGCTCTGGGTAAGTGCAAGGAGGCAGGGAACTGTAGAGGTTACAGTTGGAGCCCCTAAAATTGTGTGGTAGGCCCAGAGGCAGTGCAGGGAAGCCTGTTCATGGAGGAGCCTAGTATTCAGTCAGACTCTGAGTGAACCAAGCAAACAGTTGGCGCAGCAGACAGGTAGTTCAGCAGGGGAGGGAGAGAGAGAAAGCAGAGGAGAGAAGGAAGGTCTGGAGCAGCTTCTGGAACTTCAGGTGGTCCGGCACAAGTTTGAGAACGGCACGGAGGCCATTCCAGAGGGAGGCACCAACAGAGGAAGGAGGTCTACCCCCCACTGTCTGCCTGGGGAAGCGTCTGACCCTCAGAGAGTTAGTGGTAGCTGAGCAAAGGTAAGAAGGTAAGTATTTTGGAAGAGAGAGTTGGACATAGTGAGCCCCCGGCCCCAGAAAGCAGACGATGTGGATGATGTGGAGGGTCTTGAACTTGATCATTGAAGCCACCGGGAGCGAGTGGAGAGATTTGCTCGAGAGATATGGTCCCTGGGCTTGAGACCAAGGATAAGTCTCACCGTCCTGTTCTGGATTAGTTGCAGAGGGTGGAGAGTAGAGCAAGGCAGATTAAGAAAGAGGCTGTTTCAGTAGTCCAGCTGAGAGAGAACAAGGGCTCTAGAGACAGCGTGCTTCTGGGGGAAAGTGAGAAAAAGAAGAATACCTCTGAGGAGGTGCAGCTGCCAGTGGTCCTTCTTGGCAAGGTCCGTGATGTGAGGAGAGGAGAGAGTGTAGTCGAAGATGACCCCCAGGTTTTTTGCCTCATAGAAAAGCAAAGGAAGAGGGCCCAAAGAGGGCGACCAGAGTGAGAGAGGGAAAGGGGGAGCAGGGGTCCCAATGAGAAGGATCTCCTTCTTAATGACATTAAGGCAGATATCATTGGAGGCACACCAATCCTGAATCGCGTCTAGACAGTCAGAAATGAGCGAGAGAGGAGAGGAGACTGAAGAGGAGCATGAAAAAGAGCAATGTCATCCGCATAACACTGAAAGTTAGAGGAGAAGGTCGAGATCAGGTGGGCCAAAGGGGCCAAGTAGACATTGAAGAGGTGGGGTGAGAGTATGGAGCCCTGGGGAAGACCACATGTGGAGAGAGAGAGGTGGTGGAGAGAAAGGACCCAAATTGGACCTGAGAGGGTCAGAACAGGAGGAAGGAGGTCAAGCACCACAGGGCCTTATGTGAAGGACATCCATCTTTTGGTGAATGCAAACAAGTCCCAAATAGTTATTTTTACAACTAAACATGCACCAAAAGTGATGACCTGTTCTGTCGGAACTGTGCGATTAGTGCGCCCAATGCATAAATGATCTTGGATTTGCTATTGCAAACAAACAATGAATCAGCTATCATGGAATGTTTGAAATAAAAATCTCTTCCCTTGATAGCCCAGTTAAAAAGGATTTGTCTGAGACTATATACATATATAGATAGCCCCTGCATTGATCTATGGTTAGAGATTATCTTGCTCAATCAGTACCTTAACCCACTGCATTGTAAAATCTGGAAACAGGCATTGAGTCTTTCTTTTTCTATTCTAAACTGCATAGTTAGGCATGAGTTTGGCCTAACATCTTTGGCTACTGTATGCCTATTCCGAAAAATGTTAAGGCCCCCAGCTGAGTCACTCTTTGCATCTTTTTAGTCTTTTGGGAAGTACATCCATTATGTCTTTTAATATTTATTGAAGCAATGTGCTTTCAGCCTTTTTCTAGTTTTATTAATTGCATTTTATATTGCATATGATCTTGCGTGGAATTGTAATTACATTTTAATAGTTGATATGTTTACATTTTGATTCTTTTGAGTGTGAAAAGGTTTACCTATACAATCCAATTCACTAATAATAAGAAATAAAAAATAAAATAGTAGAATGTTGATGCCCAGTTAACTGTGTACTGCATAAGCAGGCATAAACAACGTACAGATTTCTGTGGCAGCTGGAAGGACGTTTTTAAGTTCATTTTCATGTAAGCTACTTTACACCCCACAAGAGACTGCAATGTGTGTGATTCGCAATCGCAGTTGTGGATTGCAGTATTCATGGTGTTCATTGCACGCTAGAATTCATTGTGAAGCCTGCTACTTTGAGTGGCACTAGTTTTGAATATGGAACTTCCTTCCATACATATTATCCCCGCTTTTTAAAAAAAAATGTAATAGATTTTGTGCATTGCATACGAATCAAATCCTGATTAAAATTAAGAGAAATACATTAAACATTAGAATATATATTTTAACTGGTGCTGATGAAATAGCCCGTTGCCTCAGTATTTGGGCCAAAGTCCACTTGCCTGAGCCTCATCATGCTTTTCCGAGCCCTGAAAGCCTTTCCCATAATGAGTCCCGATCAGAGATGGGTTTTACTCTGTGGTGATGTTGAACTGTGGGAAGACGCCCAAGTACAAGGCTTGCCAGTCATTTTTTCATTAAGGCGCATGAATGCACCTTGTTTGTAAAAGATGTCTGAAGTCCAGAATGAATATTCATCCAGTGCGTGTGTCTTAGAAGAAACTCTGGAATTTTTTGCATAAAAGCATCCCTCTGAGTGACTGATTTATATTTTCTGCTTTGAAGTTTAGGCTTTGTTCTTTAATCTTGTTTTTGCTTTTTGCCTCTCCCTTGTCTGTTTTGGTGCTCTGGTATTGTGCTTTGACACCTTCGGGCTTAAGCGCATAATAGTGTAGTTAAAATCTAGACATGACGATGGAGCATCCGATGACCGAGGGTGCGTAATTGATTTGTCCGGCGGCCTACTGAAACCAAGAAGCCTTCTTCTAAGAGCCATGCGCCTAGGAGAAACCCTTTTTTCAGATTACCTGATCTGCAACACTGGGCATCTGTCTGCACCGCCTGACCACAGGACCTGCTCCATTCATCAGCATCAGATCCCCTTTTTCTTGGGAAGAACCTTCCCTTTCTTGCAGTTTCTTTGTTTAACCAGAGGCCATCTTTGACAGCAGCGACCTTGTATTTCTAACATTTTTTACAGTTCATGTTTGCTTTTCAGTAAGAGCAAGAGCATGTACCTGCTATTCTTACTCCGCTTCATTGATTCTTATGGAAGAGCGTTACTCCCTTTATGTAAGACTGTAAGATCATTGAACCCTAACTTAAGCTTCCCTGACGCCTGAAGGCCGTGGCTGACACTTAACTGCCCAGGTGACCCTCACCTGAGAGAGGCACGCATCCAAGCCTCAAACCATCTATTCGATAAAGTTACTCACCTGTAACACTGCATTTCCTTTTCTTTTCAAAGAGAACCAGACAAAGGTAGTTTGAGAAATATGTAGTGTGAACATTCCTTACTGAAGGCTATGAAGTGTTTCCTTTAACTTTTATCACCACGCTCTCTTTCCGAAGGTTTAGCCTTGGCTGCTCTGCTACGTTTGCCACTAGAGGTCAGCAGTGTTGTCTGTTTGTGCGCTTTAAAGGAGATTGGGAAATGGTTGTGAGGGGGGGAGCATTTAATATCAGAACAGGAACGTTATTTAAAGGCTAGAGAAAAGAGAGCAGAAGGACGAGCGGGTGAGGGATTTATTCTGCAATGGAAACGCTCCTGTGAGCAGTTACTTTCTGGGAATATTGTAATCCTAACGCGGCATTGGAAACCAGCCAGCATCATGTGCCTTCTCCACCAAGTTCTCAAATGGCCGAACTCTATCAGCAAGAACAACTCTACGACAAATCATATGTAGATGGTGAGAGACTTCAGAAGTCAGACCATATTCTGCATTAACGCTTTCTAGGATTGCGATGGCGCTGCAAACGCTGGTAACGTGGGCCGAGGTAAGGCTATACCCTCAAGAGGGGTGTGAAGGTGAACCAGTAGTGACCCAAACAACACAGTATCACAGTCCAAGATAAAGGGAATGTCCAATCAAGGTTCTAGGAAAATATATATACTTTAACACATCATCTGCACATAGAATGAAAAGAGATTCCTATGCAAAAACGCACCCCAAAGGAAGAACAGAGAAGTTGCAACAGACTGGAGAATGTAGCACTCTAAGCATAATTGCGGGGGTGGTCGGTAAGGTACTACCATAAAAAAGAATAACTTGTAGAAAACAAGAGCGATCGTGACCTAACCGGTCTCTAGGGTGCAAGGGGACTAGGGGGCAGTTCAAAGTCAACAGTACCATGAATTCGGTTTTTGGAGGGCTGACGCAGTCAGACACGGGGTCGTACGTGGATGCAAACTGATCAGGCTCAGTTCGAGCACGTAGGATCGTGGAGACCCCGGCACCAAGTGGGTGTCCAGTAGAGGCAAAGGCCGGTGCTCTGTGCGTTTGAGTGGCAGCTCTTCTAAGACGCATGTCGGGGTGGTCCCAGGAACGCTCCACAGTTGAACAGGCCGAGTCTGGCATTAGCAGCTGGGATGGGTCAATGAGTCACGCTCCAGCGGTACGAGTCAGTGGGCAACGGTCATCAAAGTGGTGATGATGGGTGCGTCGATATACGATCGATGAGGCAGCAGTTCTAGGGCTAGCTGCACTGAGCCGTGGTTTTAACCACCGGTTAGAGTCGGCGAGTGACTCTCCAGTGATTCGGTTCAGGTCCCGGCGTTGAGCATTCGTTTCGGGCCTAGCAGGTGATGTGCTTCGCTAGGACAATATGCTGTGTTGAGCTAGTTGAGATGCAAGCAATTGTTTGTCTGGTTGGAGGAAAGCAGACACCAGCCCCTTTCCTCTTGTAGATGCAGGGAACACGGAGCGACCGGTTTAGTGCGGTAGAACAGGGAGCTTCGGCTGGTCTGGCCCTCCGGTCGGTATGAGGCCTCTGCAGAGGACTCAAGAACAGGATGCTTCCATTCAGGGTCTGCTCCCCTAGCTTAGTAGATCCGTTGCAGAATGGTTGGACCTGGTTCACAGCACTGGTCACTCCTGATGTGCCCTGGATGTGGTTAGGGTACAGATCTTCCTTCTGTCCTTCTGTCTTGGACGATCCTTCTTCACCTCAGGCTGAGGGCTTTGGAGAGTACCACTCTCCCAAAAGAAAGCCAAGTGATTTTTTCAGAACGACCCTGCAGCCTTAAATGATCCAAGAGGAACTGAGAGGAATCTCCTGAGGGGTGAGAGACCCCTTGTTTTAAAGATATAAGTCCCCAGGTGATTGGTCTAAACCTAGCCTGAATTAGCAGACCAATCCCAGTTCCTGACCGGAGTGGACTTTGCACTGTTACTGTCACAATCAAAGTGTTTTCCTCCAGAGGAAGTGGAGGGGGCAGGAACGGGAAACCTAGATAATCAGAAACAAGAGGGTGGAAGGTTTCTTCCAATGACCAGAGCCCTCCTGCCTATCCTACTCCTGCCCCCTTTCCTCTTTTCTAACAACAAAGGCCTTTAGATGAACAAGTTACTTCTTACCTTGTAACCTTCTTTCAACGGGATGTTCCTCCGACGTATTCCTTATCTTTGATAATACGTTTCCAGCTTGCTGGCCTCGGAAATTTTTTCTGTAGAGGGCGCTGCGCGTCGACGTCTGCCGAGTAGATGTCCCTCGACGGCCACCGTATCGGCGCCGACGTCACCATGCCCATAAATAGCCATGCGCTGCGTCCGTTGCTCAGTTCCGTTTTGTAGCATAAGAAAAGTCATGCCTGAATTGGTTATTGACCTTGAAGGAGCGTAAGCTGCAACCACAAGGGAAGTATCACTGCGGGGATGGATGGGAGGGGCGATAAGGAATACGTCGGAGGAACATCCCGTCGAAATAAAGTTACAAGGTAAGAAGTAACCTGTTCTTCGAAGGGATTGTGTCCTCCGACGTATTCCTTATCTTTGATAGACTCCCATAGCAGTGGCATGGAATTGGAGGTGGAAGTGAGAATGTTATGTATCCCTTTAGGGATGGACCAAATGTAATACGGACCGAATGTAATACCGAATGCCAAATCTGGTCTCTTGACTAGTGGAGGAATCCAGATTGTAAAATTTTGTGAATGTATGTGCGGACGACCATGTGGCAGCCGCACATATGTCTCGGACCGGTACCCCTGTTTGGAGAGCCGAAGAGGCTGCGATACCCCTGGTTGAATGAGCCCTGAGATTTTGGGGTGGCTCTTTCCCTGCCAGTTTGTAACATTCCAGAATGGCCAAAATAATCCACCTGGAGATGGTTTGTTTTGTTATGGGTAGTCCCAACTTGTGACCTGAATATCCTACAAACAGTTGGTCTGCTTGCCTGATCCTAGCTATTCTGCTGATGTAAAAACTGAGAGCTCGCCTTGGGTCCAGCCTATGTAGCCTTTCCTCCTCTTTCCCGGAATGGGGAGGAGGGTAGAACGAAGGTAAGGTAATTTTCTGAGTAATATGAAATTCAGAAACCACCTTTGGGAGGAAATTAGGCTTCACCTGTAGGACAACTTTGTCCTTGTGGAAAATTGTATGTGGGGGTTTACAGGAGAGAGCTTGTAGCTCGCTCACCCTCCTAGCAGATGTTAGTGCTACCAATAGGACAGTTTTAAGCGTGAGAAATCTCAGCAAACAAGAGTGAAGTGGTTCGAATGGAGTGCCCATTAGGAAGTTTAAGACTAAATTTAAGTCCCATAAGGGAACCTGGAAGGGTTTTGGCGGATAAACATTAGTTAATCCCTTGAGAAATTGTATCACTAGAGGAAGTTTGAAATATGATGGTTCCTCCGCAGTGCGCTTGAAGATAGAAAGCGCTGCGAGATAGCCTTTTACAGTGCCAACTTGAAGGCCTGAGTTTGCCAAGTAGAGTAGAAACGATAACACCGTTGGGGTACCACATGAAAAAGGGTTGATATTCTCTTCCCTACACCAGCTGCAAAATTTGTTCCAACGGCAGCGCTATAAAGACTTTGTTGCTGGCCTTCTGGCCGAAAGCAACACCTCCATGGCGTCATCAGGGAGATCCCAATCCTTGTACCTCACCATTTCAGAAGCCAAGCGTGAAGGTTGAGGGTTCTGGTGTCTGGATGGAGAACCTGACCTCCCTTCTGCGAGAGAAGATTCTCTTTGAGTGGAAGACGGATTGGAGGACAGATGGACATATCTAGAAGGTCCGGGTACCACGTTCTCCTGGCCCAATCCGAGGCAATTAGGATCATGGTTTTCCAGAATCTTCTCAACCTCCTGATCCTTTGAGGAATAACAGGGACTGGTTGGAACGCGTAAAGGAGTGGAAACTCCCAGTCCACTACGAACGCGCCTCCCTTGAACAGAAAAGATCGCACTTCCTGTTGGTGCTTGTGGCGAACAGATCCACCTGAGGGGTTCCCCAAAGGGCGAAGATCTCTTGAAGGACTTCCTGAGCTAGCTCCCACTCGTGGGAGACTGTGCTCTGCCTGCTCAGCGCTAGTCTCATCACTCAGCTCCAATAGGTTGATGTGTAGTCTGGACTCCGATGGAGACCAACGACCGCTGATGGTCAAGTCGTTGGCATGGGCTCCTCACCCCGTGAGTGAGGCGTCTGTGACTACTGTTTTCTCCGGCCATGGTTGCCAAAACAGTTCTCCTTTCAAGATGTTCTCTGGATAGGCCCACCATTGAAGGTCGCGGGCTACCTTGTCCGGAATCCAGAGGAGATCTGTCATTCTCCCTGAGAATTGCGACCACTGACTTCTCAGTGCCCACTGAAGAGATCTCATTCTCAGGCGAGCCTCAGCCACAAAGAAGATGCAGGATGCCATGAGGCCTAGCAACCTCAAAAAGTCGAAGGCTGGGAGACGTTGGGCATTTTGAAACTTGGTGACCATCTGTAGAATATCTTGAGCCCTCACCTCTGGTGGCGAGGCTTTTCCCAGGGAAGTGTCCAGGACCGCTCCAATGTACTGTAGTCTCTGTGATGGTATCATCTGTGACTTCTTTAACTTGAGGGAGAAGCCCCGTTTGTGAAGGAAGGGGCAGACATAATCTAGCTGGGCCTGGGCCTGTTTTGAAGATACAGCCCTGATCAGCCAATCCTCCAGGTAGGGGTAGACGTGGATCCCTTCCCTCCTTAGACTCGCCGCCACTACCGACATCAGCTTGGTGAAGACCCTCGGGGCGGAGGTCAGCCCAAATGGCAGAACTCGAAATTGATAATGAGAGTCGCCAATTGCGAACCTCAGGTATTTCCTGTGTTTGAGATGGATTGGCACATGGAAATAAGCATCCTGAAGGTCCAGAGATACCAGCCAGTCCTGGAGCTGGAGGGCCTGAAGGATCTGAGAGAGAGTTACCATCTTGAACCATCTTGAACTTGACCTTCCTGAGGAACTTGTTCAATTCTCGTAAGTCCAGGATGGGTCTCAGTCCTCCGTCCTTCTTTGGTATGAGAAAGTAGGGGGGAGTACCAGCCCTTGTTCCTGTCCGCTACAGGTACCGGTTCTATGGCACCTTCCTCTAGCAGGTCTATAATTTCCTGCAAGAGGAGCGGATCTGGAACTTCTAGAGAGCTGTTCCCCAGTGGATGACTCTGAGGGATGTGTAGAAAGGGTGGGCAGTAACCCTGGGCAACTGTCTCCAATGCCCAAGCATCTGACGTTATAGCCTGCCATTCCGTCAGATGGTGAGTTAACCTGCCCCCTACAGGTGTATTGTGTGGAAAGGCCTCAGAGTGGTTTGGGGGCGGCTGATGCAGATGCCGAGGGTAAAGAGGCACCTGCTGCTGCTGCGGCCTTAGTACCTTTGACCCGTCCACCTCGGGTGGATCTCCTTTGGCCTCTTTGAGCCGGCTGTCCTCTGCCTTTCCCGAATGCGGAATAATAGCGAAAGGACTTTCCTCTCCCAGAGGTTCCTGAGGGGCGAAAAGGAGTTTGGCGGATAGCAGCTCCTAAAGATTTTGCTGCTGCTTTAGAAGTCTGCAACTTTTCCAGACTGTCATCAGCCTTTTTTCTGAATAGTGAAGAGCCGTCAAAGGGCATATTCAAAAGTCTGGCCTGTACATCTGGAGCAAAGCCAGACTTTCGCAACCACGCATGCCTGCGGATTGTTGTACTTGCCGCCATGGCCCTGCTGATAGTGTCAGCGGAATCGATGGCAGTTTGAAGTGATTCGCACATGGCATCTTTGCCATCTTTAATAATGTTAAGGAAGGCTTCCTTTTCCTCTCCTTCGGGTATGCAGTCAGCCGCTGATGAAGCACACTCCCAGAGTGTGTGACTGAACCTGGCGAGCGTACAGGTGGCGTTGATGGACTTCAACGCCATACTACAAGCAGAGAAGACTTTCTTCGCCATAGAATCGTACCTCTTGTCATCTCTATCCTTTGGGACAGTAGGGTAAGCGGTCCTACTGCTAGATGAAGTTAAGTTGCCGCTTGAACCACCAGGCTCTCTGGAGTCGGGTGTTTTGATAAGTATTCAGGGTCAGCAGCCGCTACGCTATACTTGGCTGACAATCTTTTATTGACCGCAGGGATAACTTCAGGAGTTTCCCAATTAGATGTCATTTTTTTTTGTAAGGCTGCATGGAAGGGGACTATAGGGTCCTCCGGTGGACCTTTGTCTAATATGTCTGTTAGGCCATCCTGTTGAAAAACAGGGGAAGGCGCAGACCAACCCATAAATTCAATAATTCTTGCCATAAGGGTTCTATAGGGTGTTTCGGCATGTTCCCCTGGGTCTGGCTTAACAAATTCGACTGCTGGGGAAGTGTCCAGCCCACTTGCCTCATGTAGTGACTCCTGTAGGTCCTTCAGCCTTCTTTCCTCAGAGGTGAAATCCTCTGAAATAGGCAGTGTGGTCCTCTGTAACCCAAATGTTTCCTGGTCAGAATCTTCCCCCTCTTCATAAATTGAAGATAGTCCAGGGTACTCTGACCTCTGAAATGGTATAAAACCCATCTCTAAGGCAGAAGGAGCCAAACTCGTCATTATTGGGCGAGAAAACGTCGATGTCGTCGACGCCGATGTGACAGGCTTCGAAGGCGCCGAGAACGGCGTCGAAAAAACTGGAAGGGGTCTCGAAGAACTCGAGAGGATCGGGATCCTACTTGAGGACATCAACGACAGTCGCTGCGTCGTGCCGGAGGCCCTTGGAATCACCGTTGGCTGTGGAGTAGCCTTGGTCTTCTCTTTCATCGGCGTCGATGTCGGCGTCGACGATGGCGTCGAGTCGATCGACTGATGCGTCGAGGAACTCTTCGACAACGGCGACGATGGCGCCGATCCATGCGTCGAAGGAATCTTCGACGACGGCGTCGAAGATGGTGCCTTCTTACCCGATGGCTTGTGGCGCTCTGGGGTGGAATGTTTCGCCGGGTGCTGCGACTCGTGGCGTTTTGATTTTTTGGGTTTTTCACCCGGGGTATCACCCTCAGCTGTCTTCGAGGGGGTCGAGGCCGCGTTCTCGAAGACGCTTAACATTTTCTTTCTGAATTCCTCCCACTCAGCCTGAGAGCTGTGTTTTGTGGGACAGGAGACCCTTTCTGGGGAAACCGAAGACGACGAGGAAGGGGATCTTCGACGTCTCTTTTTTGAGTGTCTTGATCTCGACGAATGGTGGGAGCTACTTCGAGATCTAGAATGGGAATGTTTTCGACGCCGAGAAGACGAATGCCTCGACTCAGCCGAAGAAACCTTCGAGGAGGTTTTGACTGACTTACCTCTCTCGAGCTTCCCCTTGCGCTCCTTCAAGGCTTTTGCCGTCATGGACATGCAGTCCTCACACTCCGAACAATGGTGCTCGGCTCCCAAGCACCACAAGCAGATCCTGTGTGGATCCGTTATCGAAATTGTTTTACCGCAGTCTCGACATTTCTTGAAGCCGGATCGCGGCATTG
Source organism: Ambystoma mexicanum (assembly GCF_040938575.1). NCBI lineage: Eukaryota > Metazoa > Chordata > Amphibia > Caudata > Ambystomatidae > Ambystoma > Ambystoma mexicanum. The sequence goes on from NC_090924.1 coordinate 1,391,806,320, forward strand.
TCGGTTCTGATGAAGATGCCATCGAGAACAAGTAGGTATTATTCCAGTAGATATAGAGTTATCCTGACTGAACTGAGCAACGACGTTCCGAGGCCCCACGAAGCGCGGAAAAACGGAACTGAGCAACGGACGCAGCGTGTGGCTATTTATGGGCATGGTGACGTCGGTGCCGATACGGTGGCCGTCGAGGGACATCGACTCGGCGGACGTTGACGCGCAGCGCCCTCTACAGAAAAATTTCCAAGGCCAGCAAGCTGGAAACGTATTATCAGAGATAAGGAATACGTCGGAGGACACAATCCCTTCGAAATGCAGCACTCTGGTGTGAGGCTACTAATTCTGATGAGTATAGTCCTTTGATACCAGTGTCTAAGACAGCTGCCTGCTGTGCGGCTGTCTCTAGGGACAGTGTTATCGGCCCTCACAAAGGGTAACAAAGCGAGGCTGGGTCCTCTGGGTTTATGTCATGTCATTTGGCTGCATCAACCCTTCTGACTTGCATACACATTCCCTTCCACAGCAGAACTGACTCACCAGAGCTGACACATGTGCAATATCAATTTGGATCTGGCGGCTGTGATATGATAGAAGTAATTTATAACGCACCTGTACACAAGTGTTTCTAGGCACGAATAGTGCCATGCACTATGTCTAAACTCAGGCACAGCTTATTTTTAGAGATTAGCTGCCACCAGCATGGGGTACCCATGCCCCCTGCACCAAAACTATGATGATTATATCTTAAATGCTGCCCTGTGCTGCAGTGACTTGGCTGTTACTGTGGTGGTCTAGGAGGTATCTTGTGACCTTTGAACTTGCTCTGTGCCACAAGCAGAGCATGTGCTACGGATCAGGCTTCTGACGTAGCAGGGCACAAGAAACCTATGCTTTTGGCATGGTGTTGGCAAAAAATGGGGATCTGGTTAGCAGATTACCCCTTGGAGAAGAAATCACATGCATCATTTTATGTATTAATACAAATATAAAAAGACAGGGCTTTGCACCTTTGCCAGATGGCCATTCCTCACAATGTGGTGGAATGACCACTGCTTCTGCTTTCACTTCCCCAAATACCTTCTTCAGGTATCAAAGGACTATACCCATCAGAATAAGTAGCCTCACACCAGAGTGCTGCATATCTGAATGCTGGGCTGTTACATTTTTTTTTCAGCCATTCCACTGGTAAGAAGAGATTCTGACACTGGACCGACTCCACAAACTGGAATGCTGTCATTGTGGCTATATACGTAACGAACCAGGCCAACTTTACAAAGTTACAATGTTCTCAACTGGCTCACGATCTCTCTGGGATATCTTATGCTTATGTACTAATCTCGAGGATCTGTGGGTCGCCATAAAGATCCGTGGGCTGCGCCAGAAGTAATTCCCAGAAACTGAAAGGGAAATGCTAATCACTTGTGTGCTTTTATTAAAGTTTCTTTGCAGCTGGAATCATTCCGCAGGGAATGAAGCCAAAACAGCACATAGCATATGAGTCACTGTGCATTAGTTCAAGGAAGTATCTGAGCAGGAAACACCCAGATAAGTGCAAAGCAGCTTCATGGGACATTCTATAACATGACATCTGAGAGGAAGGCAACAACAGTCAATACAGTTGTTTTCTTGAGTATCCACACCGCCATTCATATCCAATAATCCATATCTAGTCAATGAGATCTACACTGTTCTATAGTCAATGTGTCGCAAAAAACAAAGAAACACCAATTTTCTACATGAGATCCAATTGTGCAAGGGCTCGACAGACATCAGCAAGTCAAAAGGGCCCTTAATGACATGAGGATAAATACTTTAACAAGAAATATTCTAGGCAGGAATTCAACACCGCATTAACTCCCTATGTTCAGGTTGTAAGAATACATTGGTCAGTATCTTTGCCTCATCTAGATGACTCCGTCTCCCAAGATACTCTGGGCACACAGTGAACTCCACTGCCAGAACACACAGCAGGACTATCCCCTTCCATGATCAACCTCTGTAGGCATGCACAGTTAATAACTCAGACCCAACATGTCAGGTTTATTCTACATGAGTTAGCTTACAGGCGATCCCAGCGCTGCCTTGTCCCAAAGTTAAACAGGACATCGTTACAAAATTACTTCTTGGTACCTTACACCGTTCACAGGCATTATATTTGCATGTGGATGACCCACGTCAATCCCGAAATTGTAACTACTTCTGGATGATCTCTATGGCACGATTGATCCATCAGGGTCAAGCACCTAGTTTTTACCATTAGAAATAGCCTGTTACCTCCGGTACCACAAATGGTCCTAGCCATACTGCAGTTTTTGAGGAGGCAACCAGTGGAGTAACTTTGCTAAAAAATGGTGGGGGTGGGGGGCATGACACATGAAGGAAAGGGGTGGAGTGGAGAAAGGGCAGATGGCGGCTCTGAGGGATAACACTAAACTACTACACCACAAGAGTCCCTTGCCGATCCTCTGTTATAACTTTCATAAAACTGGTGGCGTATCTTTATAATTCAATTCTAAAGTCTGTCAGTCTTCTGAAAGTTATAACACTACAGTGTGGGCCTGATCACGAGTTGGGCGGTATGCCGACTAGGATACTGCCCAACAATATTAGCGTTAGCATCCACCGTCCCACGGTATTACTGCCAGATCACGGGTTAGGCACTAACCGTTAATCCCCATTCCCTATTGGGTCCATTTAACCCAATGTGGAATTTGGAACAAGTTACTTACCTGTAACTGTTGTTCTCCAGCATGGGTCTGGCATGGATTCACATGCTCATGAATATTCCCCGTCGTCAGGCTCGGAATCCTCGGTAAAGAAAAAATCTGTTTCAGTTTCGTTTCTGAACTGTCTTTCTCCTAATAATCAATCACTGGTCTCCGAGTCATACTGCCCCCAGCCCATGACTGCTCTCTACCTAAGCCCCTCCTCTGGCAGCCATCCGCAGATTTGGAAGCACGTAAAGTGGAAGTAGGACCAAGTGAAAAGCCTCAGAGGGGTAGGAGGGAGGGTTTGCATGTGAATTCATGCCAGACCCATGCTGGAGAACAACAGTTATAGGTAAGTAACTTGTTCCTTCTCCAGCATGGGGTCTGGCATGGATTCACATGCTCATGAATACAAGAATACATAGCAGTACACACATGCACAACCACGGGAGGTGGCAAGGCTCAAAATTAAGCATTTCATCAACTCAACATTAAGCATCTCTTACCTCCTCACCAGGCCCACCTTCAGGCGAACAGGTTGTGCAGAACTGCCTGGCCGACTTTGGATTCCTCCCTGGAATCCCTGTCGACGCAGTAGAATCTCGTGAAGGTGTGCGTCGACCAACACGTAGCAGCCCTGCAGATGTCCAGCAGGGGCCACCATATAGGAACGCCGTGGTAGCAGCGATCGCTCTGGTCGAATGGGCTCTCGGACGGCCGGGCAATGGTCGGTTTGCCAACCGGTGACAATGCATGATGCAGCCGGAGAGCCATCTGGAAATGGAAGCCTTTGAGAGGGCCTTCCATTGGTTCACAGGTCCAAAGTTCGCAAACAGCTGAGCTGTCTTCTGAAAACTCTTTGTGCAGTCCACGCAGAACTTCAGTGTTCTAGCTACCTCCAGCAAGTGCAAAGTCCTCTCGGCCGGCGACGAAGGCGATGGGAAGAAAACAGGTAACACCAAGGGCTCGTTGAGATGGAAGTCCGATGGCACTTTGGGCATGAAGGAGGGGTGCGTCCTCAGCACCACCCTCGTCTCGTGGAAAGTCAGGTAAAGAGGCTTGCAGGAGAGGGCCTGATCTCTCCCACTCGTTGTGCGGAGGTGATGGCCACATGAAACGCTGTTTTCCACGACAGGAACTTCAATGGTGCCGAATGCAGAGGCTCGAATGGCAGCCCCATGAGCCTGGTCAGCAGGGGACCAGAGGGATGAACGCCCCGGAGTTCGGGTATAGCGGGGGATAGCCGCCAGATGGATCTTGATGGAGGCATGGGCCAGCTCTGCTTTGGCCAGCGATAATAAGTACGGCAGCACTTGAGAGGCCGTAATCCGAAGAGGGTTAATCTTCTGTGCCCGGCACCAGACAGAAAACCTCTTCCATTTGTGTCCATAGCACTTGAGAGTTGAGGACGCCCTGGCCTTTGCAAGCACCTCCTTGCAGTCCGCCGGGATATCGTACCCTCCAAACTCTAGTGCTGCAGGAGCCTCCTGCAGGAGGCCTGCAAGTTCAGCGACCCCGGGTCGTGGTGGAGGATGGCGCCTCCTTCTCTGGTGAGGAGATCCACGTCCGTCGGCAGTTTGACTGGGGGGGACGCTGACATGTCCAGAAGGTCCGGGAACCAGATCTGTCTCGGCCACACCGGTGCGACGAGGATCATCCTGCACCGGGACCGTCTGAGTTGGTTGATGAGTCGCAGCAGCAACGGCAACGGCGGGAACGCATACAGGAACAGGCCGTCCCAGGGGAATGAGAAGGCATCGCCCAAGCTCCCCGGCTGGGGAAACCTGCTGGCGAACCTCCGGCACTTGGTGTTCGTCGCTGTCGCAAATAGGTCGATCTGGGGATTGCCTCATCATTGGAATAGCAGATCCACTTGATCCTGCCGCAGTTCCCACTCGTGCAGCTACCTGCTGAGTGAGTTGGCAATGGTGTTCTTTATTCCTGCCAGGTGGAAGAGTACCAGAAACATCCCTTGGGCGACAGCCACAGATCCTGGGCCTCCTTGAATAGGGCTGGGGATCTGGTGTCTCCCTGCTTCCGGATGTAGAACATCGTGGTGGTGTTGTCGGTAAAGACGTTGATGTGTAGTGACTTCTCCTTCGGGAGCCAAAGGCCTCTTGTGTGGAGATCTCCGGTGTGCGCTCCCCATCCCTCCAGGAAGGCATCCGTCATCACCATCTCCTGATGTGCCGGGGTCTGGAAGTCCGTACCTGCCGCCAGAGGTGCGCGGGTGTGCCACAACCAGATTGCTTGGCGGAAGGTCTCGTTGAGCGAGATCCTGTCTTTGAAGCTGCCTGCTGCTTGCATCCAACGGGCGTCAAGGAACTCTTGCAGTGGACGCATCCGCAGCCTGCACAGGCGCACGGGGTAGATGCACGAGGACATCATGCCGAGAAGGGACTTGATGAACCTCACCCTGGCCACGTCCATGGTCGACAGCTGCTGCACCTTGCCCAGGATGGCCTTTGTCTTTTTCTCCGATGGAGAGGCCAATCGCGCCACTGTGTCGAGCCTGGCTCCTAGAAACAGTGCGACCTGCGACGGAACCAAGTGGGATTTCGCAAAGTTGATGGAAAATCCTAGATCCGTGAGCAGTTGGACGGTCTTCGCTGTGTGCCCGATGGCGAGTTCTCTTGTCTTTGCTCGGATGAGCCAATCGTCCAGGTAGGGGTAGACATGGATCCCCTGCATGCGCAGTCGCACCGCCACTGGTGCTAGGCACTTGGTGAATACCCTGGGCGCCGACTTCAAACCGAAAGGAAGGGCCTTGAACTGGTAGTGCCGCCCTTGGACTATGAATCTGAGAACTTTCGATGTCCTTTTAGAATGGGGATGTGGAAGTAGGCATCCTCCAAGTCCAGCGACGATAGGAAGTCGCCTTCCTCCAGCTGCCCTAGCACGTGCTGGAGGGAGACCATCCGGAACTTGTGGGACTTGATGTACTTGTTTAAACGACGAAGGTCCAGGATGGGTTGCCAGCCGCCGGTCTTCTTTCTTACGAGGAAGTATCATGAGTACACTCCGGAGCCCAGGAGCCTCTTTGGGACGAGCTCGATGGCTCCTTTCTTCAGCATCACCCTTACTTCCAGCAGCAGTTGAGGGATGTGGTTTTCCTTCCGGCCACGGGTGGAATGCGGGGGCACTTCTTTAGAAACCCGAGAGTGTGACCGTGGGCCAGGGCATCCAGCACCCATCGGTCGGTGGAGATGGACTACCACACGCTGACGAACTTCGCCAGCCAACCTTCCACCAGGAGGGGGCCCGACGCTACGGCCAGTTCAGTCCTGTTTGGCAGCGGCCTTGCCGCCTTGGCCTCCTTGGCGATGACGACGAGATCCTCCTGACTTGCCGCATCCTCTGTAGGCCTCCTGCAACGAGGAGCGGGCCGCATGGCGGTACGTCGAGGAGCTGCCACCGAATCCTTTGGAGGCACCTTGCTTGCCTCCGGAGTTCCGAAAAGGGCGGCTGTTGTTGCTGCAAAACTCCCAAGGCCCAAGCCGTCTCTGTGTCGGCCTTGATAGCCTGCAGTGACTCGTCCACTGTCTTGCCAAACAGGATGTTCCTGTCGAAAGGCATGTCCAAAACTCTGGTTTGCAAGTCCTGGCGGAAATCAGTTGCCTTAAGCCAACCTCTGTTGCCCATCTGACGGAAACCGGTGTCAGCAATGTACGTGGCCACTGCTATTGCGTGGTCCGACGCCACCGCCTTCCTGCAGGATCTCCAGGGCCTCAGCCCTCTTGTCGTCCGGGAGGAAGTCCAGCAGAAGAGCGATCTTAAACCACAGCTCCCTGTCATAGGGGGCCACAATCGCGAGGGCGTTGGCCGCTTTAATCGTCGACGAGATGACCCGTCGTCCAATGGCGGCCAGTTTTTTCCCCTCGCCGTCCGCCCCCTGCGCTTTCTTCTTGGCCGCTGCCAAGACGACCAAATCCGGGGTCGGCTGCGCCCTAAGGCACATGGAGGTGGAATCCGGGACCCGGTACTTCTTGTCGTACCGGTCTCTCTTGCCAGGAGTCGTGGACGGGTTCTTCAGGAGCGACAGCCCCTCGTCCCAGATGTCGTCAAGTAACAGGATCAAGAGGACCGTCTTCCTCTTGGCCTCATGCCATTGATAGAGGAAACCTTACTTCTTCTGTTCTTCGGGGCAGAGCTGGAAGAGCTCGGATGCCCTGGCGATCATGGCGTGGAAGGAGCCAATTTCGACGGGCGGGGAGGCCCGAGGAGGTGGTGATGGAAGACCCATCCCGTCATCACCACCGTCGTCATCCGTCCCTGTCGTGGCCGTCTCTGTTCCCATGTCATACCTCGGATGAAGGCCGCGAAGGCTGGAAGGGCGGGGGGGATGAATTCTCCTCCGCTTGCTTTGAGGGCTTCCCGATGGTCCAGGCTCCGCTGGATCGTCCGTTGGGGATAACCTTATCCTTATATCCGTACACAAGGCCTGGATCGCCATCAAGATTGCTCCGGAGTTGTCCTGTGGCCCTGTGGCCCAGGTACCGGCTGCGACGGGCGCAACGGTTGGGGAGTGGAATCCTCTGCCTCCACGGGATCCTCGTCGGCACCACCGTCGCTTTCTTCGTCCGCCTCGTCGGAATCCCTTCCGTGGGACCGGACCTCCTCGAACTTCTTGTTCAGGATCTTCACAACTCCAGCCAGCTCCTCTTTGGAGGCTGTATCCGTGTCCGTGATGGCCACCGGGCCCCCCCTCTTTTTCCACCGGGGTTCTCACGGGTGTCTTATCGATGGGCTGAAAAGAGGATTCCCTCCGCGGTGGCAGGGAAACTTTGGGCCCCGAGGTCGCCTCCACTGGGGTAGCCTCCACAGGCTTCGCCAGGGCCGCCAGAACACCCTCGATAGAGTCCTTAGCCGGGTGAATCAAGGCCTTCATGACTTTGGACGCGCTTGAGGCCTTCACCTTGGGGGGAGGATCACCGCCTCGCTCCCCCTCGGCTGTCTCGGGCGGGATCGACCGGGACTTCTCCCGAAGCTTACCCGGGTTCTCCGATTTCCTCTTCCCCGAGCCAGAGCGTTGGCTCGTGGTTGATGGCGTCAGTGAAAGGGTGCCCTGCCTGGCAGCCGAGGAGCCTGACCTATCAGCGCTCCAAGTGCCCGCGGACTCACGGTGCTTTGCCTTTTGTTGGGTGCCCGTCACCTGAACACCCTCAAAGGTCTTAGAAGACCGCTCTGACTTCTTCTTCTTTGCACCTACCACTGGGCTCTTCCCTTCCAGCCAGTTGTTGAGGAGGATACGCCGATCCTTCATAGTCCGCTCCGACATGTTCTTGCAAAATGCACAGTCCTTCTCCACATGCGTTTTGTCTCCGTGAAGGCAGTAGAGGCATCCAGAATGCTCGTCCTCCTTGAAGACATTCTGCAATCCGCATCCAGGGCAGCTCCTGAACAGCTTGGATCCGGGCGTCGTGTTTCCTTTGTCCTGGGCCATGACCACACGGGGTAGGCCTCAAAGATCTTCTGGAATCCTCCAAGAAACAGAACTCGATGAAAACTTCGCCCTTGAGGGGCGTAGAAAATTCCGAAACGGGTCCCCGTTGATCGGAAGTAGAAACGGTGTAGCTTGAGGCTCGATTGACCGAAAACATTAGATTAAACTCTTTGGAAAATCACAAAACGCAGTAAAAGCTCGAGAGCTATAGCACGAGCACTCCCAACACTTGAACGTGCGGTAAAAATCTGAGGATGGCTGCCAGTGGAGGGGCTTAGGTAAAGGGCAGTCATTGGCTGGGGGCAGTATGACCCAGAGACCGGTGATTGGTTATTAGGAGAAAGACAGTTCAGAAACGAAACTGAAACTGATTTTTTCTTTACCGAGGATTCCCAGCCTGACGACGGGGAATATTCATGAGCATGAGCATGTGAATCCAAGCCAGACCCCATGCTGGAGAATCAGCGTAATTATCGTGTAGTAGTACAGCTGGCGGTTATTTCACTGGGAATTGGCATTCTTTGGGCAAATTTACCTCCAGCTAAGAGCTGGGGATAAATAAACCAGACTTGTGATAGGGCCAGCCCTTAAATGCGGCTGTAATACCGTTACCGCTGCGTTTAAGGGCTACCATCCAACTCGTGATGAGACCCTGTGTCTTTAGAATTCATTGCATTGACAACAGTGAAAAAGCCTGAGCCCACTCTACCTAGAGCACGTTGAAGGGGGCTGGTGTTTGATTATTGCCACCAGGGCATTGACCAGCCAGTTAATACTACTACGGCAGTGCCTGCCAAGTGCCTTTCCCATGCCTACACAAAAACCCAAACTGTTGGCATTGCCAATGCTTGTTCCAATTTCTACTGCAAAAGGTGCTGTAAAATGTGGTGTTTTGACCTAGGGCTGGTTATGGCTCCTTTGCTTCTCTGTGTGGGTATTCCGGCCCCATAGCGAAAATCAAACGTTGGCTCATTAAAGTGCTGTAATAACTGAATCTGATTTTTTCTGCTGGCTTCAAAGTGGTTGTCGACCTGCTCTGCTTTCAAATGCGGCACTCATTCTCGAGTTAACACTTAGCTCAGCTGCCCCTACTAGCTTTGCGCGTCTCCAGACAGAAATCAGGAAGATGAATGAGCTTCCTAGTGCCTGTCTGTGTCGCGCAAGGGAAGCTGGAAAGCCACACTCACGCTCGTCGGCCGTGGTGGAAGCGCTGCCAGCCTGACAGCTCAGCCGGGCCCGGCACCATAGGTTTTATTCCACTGTAGAAGCCTTATCAAGAGGCAACAGGGCTGTGTTTTTTGCAAATAATCCATTCTATTGTTTGTTCTCATGGCCTAACCTCAACGAAGGGGTTTACTTCCTAAAGCTAGCCCATTCGTAAACTCCAAAATGCTGAGCTAAGCCTTTCTTAGCCTGGAACCGCTGACCATGCTGCAGGTGCATTAAACCACTCAGTTGTCTTACTGCCTTCTTGATCTCAGAACATGAAAACCATGAGCTTTCGGAACCTAGCAGACAGTGATTTCACTGCCTTCAATCCCCTTTCCCACAACTGAGCAACATTTGCTCTTCCGAAAATCAGCAGATTGCTCGGTGGTTATTCAGGATGGCCGCTGGCTACTGAAGCTAACTGCAGCAGATGGGTTGCTTTTACTTTGGCCTTCGCTCACCATCCCAGTCTTCCTAAGAGACGCACAAGAGGATTTCTGTCCCCATTCATTCTATAGACACTCACTTGCGTGAAGTCAACAACCGGACATCTCTTCGGCAGGTTCTTCAATTCAAACGAGTGAAGTGGTCTCTTCTGTCTGCTTATGCACTTCACTTGCATAGCAAATGGGCCAGACGTTTCTCAGGCTAAATAATCTCTTCTCACCTCAGCTGCCAGAGCTACACTTGGCAGATGCCTCTGGAAAGGCACAAGAGCTACAGGAAAAAGCCTGAGAAGGGCAAGTTTGGTGGTAGAGTGGGATTAGAAATGCAGGGTATGTACTATGACAGAGTGTGCAAGAAGAAAATACATAGGAACTTTTGACTTTTTCCAGACTCTCCTGCAAACTGGGGTCAATTTTCAAGGACAGGTGCAATCATCACAATCATGTAGGCATGTGATGGTATCAAAGTTGTAAAGGTTTGGGAACAGTTGGAACGCATAGAGAGAAATTGATTAACCTCTTGTCAATGTCCTGGCAGCAGCGTTATGTAATGAAACAGCGAGAGCCCGACTGGGCGGCCCAGCCAGGCTTGCACTGTACAATTACTTAATTGATGCAGCAGCCGTAATGCGGACCCCCAGCCCTGCCCTGCCCCACCAGATGATGGGCGGTGGACAAAAAAGCCTGCCTCAAGAGATGGAGGGACGTGTCCCCCCATTCACCCGTATAATTACACCCATGAGGCCAACTGCCCTTATGGTTATGAGCTTCCATCATACCACCCTGGCGTCTATGGCTGAATGGTGCAAAAGGACGCTTTGCTTGAGGAGGCACTATGCAGGACATGTCCTGCTCACCCACAAAGTCCCTATCCCATTGTTACCGCACTCACTTCCTGCCCCTCTCCGTTTCATCCTGGCATATATCCAGAAGGTTAGAATACTACGGTGCTGCTCATTTGTCGCCGAGTGCAGAGGTGAGAGTGCCCATTATACATGTCGCTGAGTGCAGAGGTGAGAGTGCCCATTTTACAAACCACGGCCTACCTCTAAGCATTGGGGTTGTTTTCAGTCACACACTTTTCCCTCCTTATCTACGATCAGCATGTAACTCCACCATGCAGTGTGGGTGCCCGTGGCATCCCACAATGCACCACTCGGTCCTGCTGCGAAGAGCCCCAATAAAGCAAAGTTGTTCATTCCACAATGCAGACAGGTCTATCTTGTCTTCAGAAAAACCTCAAGGTTCTCTGCCACTGATAAGCCTGTGTCTGATGATGGCCAACCGCAGAAGCATGAGCGTCATTTGGGGATTTCCAGGCGCGGCTGCTGCTTCCCTTGGCTATGCCCTTGCTACCTGTGCCCCTGTCTCTGCGACCCATGGCCACAACGGCCATGGCAACGGTCATTTGTCAATTTAACTTAATGGTAAAGAAAATGATATATTGCAGGGCAAAGTGCTTGAAACACCTTGGCCTGAAATCAATCAGATGTTGACCACATTTCAAAATTACGAATGTTTGAGCCACCAATACAAGCAACGGATCCAGGGCAAGAGTGTGAGCTGCATTTATGGGCAAACAAAATATGGAAATTTTCTACAATGGAACCTTGCGTAGCATCTTCAGAACGATTGCTACTTTCCTCATTTTATGCGTGACAATTGCAAACGTATCAATTTTAGAAATGACCAGGTTTTTATACGATGTGTGGACAGGGAGAGAGATGGCTCAGTAGTTTTGAATCGCAGCAGGTCTGACTCAAGCGTTACCCCCTCCTGATGCTTATAAAAGGAATGAGTTGCCATTCAGTTGGATAACATTGAGAACCGTTATTTACAATGCTATTAAACAGAAAAATTATATTAGCAAGGCGTGTTATAGAAATGTGCTGGGTTAAAGGATTTTGATTAAGTCTCTTGTTTCTATAAATATTGTGTATGTATTATCAGGCTTAAATGGCATGAGAAATGGTGCTTTGAAAAACAGTTTTATCCAATACAGATATTGGCTCTGCTCTTGGCCAATGACAAACCTGAAAAAAACATTGCATGTTGCTATATAACAAAGGTTTGGATGAGGGGGAAGTGCGGCCTTCTCGCTGATTTGGAAACTGAACCAGGACACATATGCTAAAGTTCCAGCTTCTATACTTTACCAAATTGTGTGATCCTTGGCAAATTAATGTACCTAAAGTAGATCCCAAAGAAAGTGATTCAGTTATTTTGCACTATAAAAAAAGAACAAGCTGAACAATTTAACAAATTTCCCCTAACATGCTCCACTGTTACACAAAAGACTCCACAAAATCAAACAATCAAAAATCCCCAACCTCACCAGCTTCCCACGTACCCTCCACTACTAACTGGGTATGGTGTGCTCAGAGGCACATGGCTCTGCCTGGATAAATGCCTATATATGTATGTGAAAAGGATCAGGGCAAAACCGGATAAAGTGTGACCCACTCTTTTATTCCATCTACCATATGTATAAAGGTAAATGTGAAATAGCAGAGATAAATTACAATACAGTACATCAAAGATGTAGTACAGGCAAACAAAAATAGTGCTTTACATGAACAAAATAATCAACAATTCTTATCACAAAAATACAAACTGTGACTCAGATGAATGTAAAACCACCCCTTTGCATTATCTTGGGGCCGTGTACAAATTTAAATGCTGTGTTAGTCATTTTATTATACAGTGTTTTGATTAAACCCTGTTATTTTGTTGGGTTGTCGACACAACTGTGTTTTGGCCTGTATAACAACTGGAGGCTGCTCTTAGTACATCAGCCTTCATCAGGACGTGAAGTTATTATAGTGTCTCTTTCAATGGGATATCCTGTGGTCACAGTCTAGAAAATAAGGACATATATACATCTATAGTTAAATGGGTCTTTATCCAGGGGACAGTTGAGAAAAGTATTGAAGCTTGTTAATTTCTTTTAAAACCTGCAAGGGGAATCTTACCATGCGCTGTTATATCATGCACATCAATGGAGAATTTAGGAGGTCTGTGTGTGGTATCTATAACACACAGTTGACAAATTTAGTAGATAATATAGTCTTGTCGGAATGCAAAAGGCATGGAAGGAAATTTTCAAATACCTGTGGCTGATGACTAGTACCACACGGGTCAATGAAACCACTTGAACTTTGCGGAGTTATCTTGTTCCTGTAGGGTGATAGAATTATATGCTATCGAGGACCGTCCAGAAAACATGTTGCCTGTATGAAATATATGTTATTTACACCGAATTTACCATGCTTAACAAGGCCTGGCGCCATGAATCTCAAGGTGGCGGCTCCCTGAAATCAAAAAGGAGGGAAGGAATGAGATGTGCACCTTACTGTATAGGTGCCGTTCACCCTAATATGGTGACTAGTGGGGGGTGCACATAAAGCCAATCATGTGCTTTTCATATCAAAATCGGTACTGGTGGCATGCAATGTGATTTCGAAAGTTATCTGTGTGTAGTGAAAACATGGCCGTGTATGCACATATAGAGACACTATTGATAAAGTGACCCTATGCTTGCAAAAAGCGGCTATACAGCCATGCATTAGCAGGGTGCACGTGTGCTCAAAGTACGTACATCCCGGAGTAAGGAATATCGCTAAGAATGAGCGCGTTGTCAGGGGCAACAGAGTCCACGTTCGTGCCTCGTGTTTATACATTCAGCACCAATCCCCCGGATCGTAAACCCATTGACATCTGAGGGCAACCTGGAATTAGAGGGAGCCTGGATAAGTGGTGAATAACCCACACTAAGTCTTTTACCCGAGATTACTAGGGAGTCTGTCCACCGGCACCGCTTCAAGTAGATCTGAGTAGAGCGCGCAGCGGATCAGGTTTATATTGGCGCCATGGAAACCCGCCGCCACATTGGGTTGCTGTTTCCATGGTGGCCATCTTGTACTGTGTTGGAGCCCAATAGTGCAAAAGGGCACTAGGTATACCTGAGGGGTCCCTGCTGGGTGTAAGGGGCTGTGGATAGATCCCACTGAGTGTTAGGGTGTAACAATCAGGCTTCATCCACCGCCAAGGTGGGTGACCAATTGTGCACGCATATTTATAGATTTGAAAAATGGAAAATGTAATGAAAATTAAAAATTAAGCATTGAGATGTCTGTCTCTAAAGCACTTGATAACCATATGGACAGTATATGGCAGTCTATATTCATTCTTCAGGTGAAGCCCAAATTGAATGCTCAGCCTCGCTGGGTACATGTATATCAGTACATTCCCTGGATATTCCTGCATCCAGTCTAAACACCTATTGGCAATATTGCCAATCGCTGGGGCTTAATCATGTGGGCACTTTTGACAGCACCTGCTGTTTGCGAATCAAGTGTACGTGAGTCGGTTCTGACATAACATGTTAGTTCACACAGTGCAAAGTTGCTGGGACAGTGTGAAAATACTATTGTCTCCAATCTAAACACATACCAACAATATTAACGATCTCCTGTGCTTAACCCACATGGACACGTTTGACAACACCTGATGTTTGCAGATCTAGTGTGAATAAGTCAGGTGTGACGTAACAGAGTACTTCAGATAGTATACTGTTGCTTGGACAAATATATACATGTGTATGTATATTGATGGTGTTGAGAGTATATACAGCCGTCACTGCCTTAGCAAAACTATGCTGTCTTGTATCATCTTTGTCATATACCCAATGGTCTGAAATCCATACAAGGCAATAAAAGGTATATACTGCTCCAGTGTCCTAAGGTAGGTGTAGTATTATAGTTGGAATTAGAGAAAGAAAGGGTTTGCTCTCAAACTGCGCACACACATAGAATAATAAGCAATTGCAAATTAAATGAGTGGTTTTAATCAGAATTGGTGCAGCCTGACACGTGTTTCGAGCTTCCCGCTCTTCTACTGAGGCTGCTTGTGCAAAATTATAAAACATTGATGTACAACGAAAACATTTGTTAAGCATGATTCAATAGCAAAACAAACCAGTCCCCAGACCCAGGGCAAGGAGGCAGTTAGGGTTTGCCAAACCAACACATTGAGTATATGGTTTAAAGTAACAGACAGTTGCAACGAATGCACATATCAAATCAACCCAATTCAAAGAAAGAAAATGAAAACACAAAAAGTGCGTAATTCGGTGGAAAAAACATAACACATTATAAAACAATGAAAAGAGGGAGGAGAGAGAAAAAAGACAAAAGAACAACAAAATTATTCAGTGAGAGAAGATGCTCATGGTAATCAGCCAGAAATACATGTATAAGGCCACTGACTGTTAAAATTGTACCTTAATCTTGGCTAGTGTGTATTTTGAATACTAGAGAAAAATGCAAAATTAAAAAATGTTTTATCAAGTGGCAACTTAATGAATCGAATACGATAAAAAGAGGGGTTGCAAATATGTTGCGTCATAGAAAATTGTTTTAAAATTATATATATAGTTTTATCCCACTTACCAAAGGTAGAAGTTGAGTAATCTGACAAAGTTAGGCGTGGGCTCCCTATAAAGCAAAAGACGGGATGGCTATTTATGTAGGAATCTGACTGACTAGATTTCCACCTAGCAGTCATTTGAAAATAAAGAAATGACATTCCATTATTTTGCAGTTGCACGAATGAATTTTCAGTAAATTATTATCTTGCTGCAGCACGGGCAGGAAACGAAGAATGCAGGTGCGGCAAGAGCCAAAGAAAACAAAGCAACAAGAGGTCAATTAGCTAATTGAGTGGTTTATCTCTGTGGACATCTGAAGCAGCAAGAATTCTTGCTGGAAGGGTCCCTGTACAAATTGTCAACGTTGACTCACCAGTACTTTCACTGCTATGTGGGGAACTGGAGCCAAACGGGAACCCTCTGTGTGCCGAGTATAACTCGGAGATGTGAGGGAAGCAACAGTGAAAACGCCCGTGCACAGGCGAGTCACCACAGAGTTAATGGGAAAACAAGAGCGCCATGATGGACTAGTGTAGATATCATGTAAAGGAAATCATTAAGGCTACTCCATATAGACAAGGATATGTTTGAGGTGTGCGTATGCCGGAAATAAATTGCGCATGGTAAATGCACAAGTAGAATTGGAATTACAAAAAAATAAATAAAAAATAAATAAATAAATAAATAAATAAATAAAATTTTTAAAAAAAATTGCGAGACAGAAGGACATAGATCCGGAAGACATTAGTTAATTAATTGGAGTATGAAGTCACTTGAGCTGTCCACGGATGGCAGTAGTGTATTTTAAAACACCTGTGCCTGCATCTATAATAAAGAGTGTTGCATGTGCTGAAAAAGATGCTAAATAAAGGAAGTGCGCCTCGACCTGACTGGATATGCAAGGATTGTGTTAAAACGGTTGCGCCCATGCTAGCAAGTGTATTCATTAAAAAAAAAAAAAAAAAAAAAGGGGGGGGGCGCTGCACCCGGGTAGATAGCATGATAGTTGAGTAATGACATGTAGATAGCGGCTGATTACCATTGACATCCATACAAATAATCGGTACCTATTGGCATGACATGTGCGAAGACCTTAAAAAACACACGTGTACCATAACTTTTAAACAACATGTAAGCACAAAAAGACAGATAGTTCATGGTCTGTGTTCAGGCCAAACTCTACAGTACGGTATTGACAAATCAATCGGGCTTCCAATTGTCTAAGTTTGAGTATCTGGTTGCCTCCACGTTGTGGAAGTGACACCTTCATCATCCCAGCAAATTTGATCATTGTCTTGTTATCCATTTGATGGGATCTTTGCCAATGCAAAGCTAGGGGATATTTGGAGTCAGATTGAGTAATTGAGTACAGATGTTCCCTGATACGAATTTTCAGCGGGCGTATTGTACTGCCAATATAGAATAGGCCGCAGACACATTTAATACAGTAAATGCAGAATTTCGAATTACAATTAATAAAAGACAAAATCTTATGTGTACCTAAGTGTCCGAAGTCGATGGAGGTAGTCTCCAGTGCATGTGAACACGTGGAGCAGCCCCCACACTTGTAAAAACCAGGGCGTGGGGGCTGGTGTAACCAAGTATGTTGCTTGGGTGGGATTGACATGAATGAAGGAGAAAGTATGTTCTTGAGGTTGTTTGCCTTAGTATAGATAAAACTTGGTGAGTTGTCCACCCAAGGAGTAATATCACGATCAAGTTGTAGGATGTGCCAATGCCGTTTGATTATATTGTAAAGCAGCGAACTATCCGAATTAAATCTAGTAATAAATTTGAGTTTCTGAGAATGAACAGTCTCGTTCCTTATTTTCGGAGTGAGTAGATCGCATCTCTTCATGGTCCGTACATCATGTTCTGCTTTTACTACTGAGCGTACGTCATAGCCTCTAGCTATAAACCTTTGGCGTATCAATGAACATTCCTGGTCGAAGTCTTTCGTAAGCAGACAATTCCGTCTTGCCCGAATGAATTCGCCTTTGGGTATATTGGAAACTACAGTTTTCCTATGACAGCTAGTAGCATGCAGAACTGCATTCACGGATGTAGATTTTCTAAAAGTTTTAGTTACAAACTGATTATCTGAGATACTGATAGTAAGGTCTAAGAAATTAACACATATGGGGCTATACGTGTGTGTAAATTGAATGCCCCAATTGTTGGAATTGAGATAAGCAACAAATTCATTTAAAAGCTCAATAGAACCATTCCAAACCAAAAGCACATCATCGATATAACGTTTCCACATGTGAATATGTGGCGTGAAAAGCTGGTTAGAGAAAACGAGTTGTTGTTCATAATTATGCATGAAAATGTTAGCTAACGCTGGGGCATAACTTGCCCCCATTGCAACTCCGATCAACTGTCTGTAGTAAGTGTTATTGAAAAGAAATACATTGTTGGTAAGGGCAACAGATAGTAAATCTTTGATCATTTCGATATGTTCGAAAAACGAGGCTGAATGAGCACGAAAGATAAAGTCTATACTGCTGATTGCTTGCCGATGATTAATGGATGTGTAAAGCGCTTTTACATCAAGTGTAACCAGGACAAGATTAGGTAACATAGGCAGTTGGTTAAGCATCTGGAGAATGTGCATTGTGTCACAAATGAAAGTAGGTATGTTGTTGACTAATGGTGAAATGCATTCATTGATGTACAGGGAGGTGGGCTCCAGGATACCACCACCTCCACTCAGTATAGGTCTCCCTTCTGGTATTTTAACAAACGGTTTGTGAATTTTTGGCAGGAAATAAGCGGTTGGCATTGTTGGCCCATCAACAATTAAGAATTGTCTTTCCACATCGGTTAACAGGCCTGCTGTAAGCCATTTGTCCACCACTAATTTGATTGTTGCACGGAGGGAGGTCGTAGGGTTACCAGGTAAAATTTCGTAACATCCAGGAGAATCAAGGTGGGCGAGGCCCATTGTGATGTAGTCTACTTTGTCCAGAATCACAACATTGCCTCCCTTATCTGCCTCCTTTATGATAATCGTATCAATTGAAGCCAGAGTGTGCAGAGCTTGTTGTTCTTTGGTAGAGAGGTTAAATCTCGTGTTCTTTTGTTTGACAGAGTCTTGTAATTTGTGGATGTCATTGGTTACGACTTGGTGGAAAGTATCAATCAAGTTATCTTTAGGAAATACAGGAGTGAACTTCGATTTGTTTGATAATTCTTTTATTTTCAAAGTTTGTTGTTCAATATTGAGGTCATGCATCAAGTTCATTATATTCATGTTCGGGTCTGATCCATATTCATCAATAGACATGAGTACATGAGTGCTCAACATGGTTTGTAATGTGATGTCAGATGGTTGTGGTTCTTGGGGCTTACTTGTATAAAGCTTAACTTGTGTAGCGAAAAATTTCTTTAGTTTTAATTTACGAACAAATTTGAATAAATCAATCTGAATTTGAACATATTCATTGAGACCAGTAGGCGCAAAAGAGAGCCCTCGGTTAAGGACTGAACGTTCGTCAGAGGAGAGCGAATAACTACTCAAGTTATGAATTAAATCTATCTGATTTGATTCCTGAGAGTCTGTTGGTATGATGCCCGGGTGACTCTGCGTTGGGCGATCGGGGCGTTTGCGCCTGGTTGGTTGGCCGCCCCTTGTGCCCCTGGGCTTGGGTCTGGGGTTGAAATATTGACGGGTGGAGGTAATTGAAATCGAACCTGTTTGGCCGCAGCTAATGCGGCTTGGCGGTTGCCTTTTTTGTACCTGCGTATTTGTTCTAAAAAAGGCGTGGGCAGAATAATGGGTATTTGTTCCCCTTCTCTGGACTCGGTAGCATCAGAGAGATTAGGCTCAGAAGTAGCAATACCTGTTTCCGAATTAGTCTCAGAAGATGGTTTGTCACTGTCGCTATCGACTTCAGAGCTAGCAAGGGATGAAGCCAGACTACTCGTACGGGAGCGAGATACTTGATCATATTTAGGTTGATAAGTATATACCCTGTTATCACGGTAATCTCTATCATCTCGTGAGAATTTCCGTGATTTGCGTAGTTTGACTTCATCCTGATGTTTGCGTAAACGAGTATATAAAGTTTTATAGTTCTTGTCGATCGTAGTGCTGGGTGCATCATAGAGAGCAATTTCTTCTTTCAAACTATCGATTTGGACGACAATTCTGGCATGTTCTCTTTTAGCATGTTCAATAAGTAACTTGAGCATATTATTGGAACTGGTGGATAGGTTGCTTTCCCAGTCCGTGGCGAGGTCATTATCTAAGGGGTCTTCACAAGTTAAGCTTTATACAAGTAAGCCCCAAGAACCACAACCATCTGACATCACATTACAAACCATGTTGAGTACTCATGTCTATTGATGAATATGGATCAGACCCGAACATGAATATAATGAACTTGATGCATGACCTCAATATTGAACAACAAACTTTGAAAATAAAAGAATTATCAAACAAATCGAAGTTCACTCCTGTATTTCCTAAAGATAACTTGATTGATACTTTCCACCAAGTCGTAACCAATGACATCCACAAATTACAAGACTCTGTCAAACAAAAGAACACGAGATTTAACCTCTCTACCAAAGAACAACAAGCTCTGCACACTCTGGCTTCAATTGATACGATTATCATAAAGGAGGCAGATAAGGGAGGCAATGTTGTGATTCTGGACAAAGTAGACTACATCACAATGGGCCTCGCCCACCTTGATTCTCCTGGATGTTACGAAATTTTACCTGGTAACCCTACGACCTCCCTCCGTGCAACAATCAAATTAGTGGTGGACAAATGGCTTACAGCAGGCCTGTTAACCGATGTGGAAAGACAATTCTTAATTGTTGATGGGCCAACAATGCCAACTGCTTATTTCCTGCCAAAAATTCACAAACCGTTTGTTAAAATACCAGAAGGGAGACCTATACTGAGTGGAGGTGGTGGTATCCTGGAGCCCACCTCCCTGTACATCAATGAATGCATTTCACCATTAGTCAACAACATACCTACTTTCATTCGTGACACAATGCACATTCTCCAGATGCTTAACCAACTGCCTATGTTACCTAATCTTGTCCTGGTTACACTTGATGTAAAAGCGCTTTACACATCCATTAATCATCGGCAAGCAATCAGCAGTATAGACTTTATCTTTCGTGCTCATTCAGCCTCGTTTTTCGAACATATCGAAATGATCAAAGATTTACTATCTGTTGCCCTTACCAACAATGTATTTCTTTTCAATAACACTTACTACAGACAGTTGATCGGAGTTGCAATGGGGGCAAGTTATGCCCCAGCGTTAGCTAACATTTTCATGCATAATTATGAACAACAACTCGTTTTCTCTAACCAGCTTTTCACGCCACATATTCACATGTGGAAACGTTATATCGATGATGTGCTTTTGGTTTGGAATGGTTCTATTGAGCTTTTAAATGAATTTGTTGCTTATCTCAATTCCAACAATTGGGGCATTCAATTTACACACACGTATAGCCCCATATGTGTTAATTTCTTAGACCTTACTATCAGTATCTCAGATAATCAGTTTGTAACTAAAACTTTTAGAAAATCTACATCCGTGAATGCAGTTCTGCATGCTACTAGCTGTCATAGGAAAACTGTAGTTTCCAATATACCCAAAGGCGAATTCATTCGGGCAAGACGGAATTGTCTGCTTACGAAAGACTTCGACCAGGAATGTTCATTGATACGCCAAAGGTTTATAGCTAGAGGCTATGACGTACGCTCAGTAGTAAAAGCAGAACATGATGTACGGACCATGAAGAGATGCGATCTACTCACTCCGAAAATAAGGAACGAGACTGTTCATTCTCAGAAACTCAAATTTATTACTAGATTTAATTCGGATAGTTCGCTGCTTTACAATATAATCAAACGGCATTGGCACATCCTACAACTTGATCGTGATATTACTCCTTGGGTGGACAACTCACCAAGTTTTATCTATACTAAGGCAAACAACCTCAAGAACATACTTTCTCCTTCATTCATGTCAATCCCACCCAAGCAACATACTTGGTTACACCAGCCCCCACGCCCTGGTTTTTACAAGTGTGGGGGCTGCTCCACGTGTTCACATGCACTGGAGACTACCTCCATCGACTTCGGACACTTAGGTACACATAAGATTTTGTCTTTTATTAATTGTAATTCGAAATTCTGCATTTACTGTATTAAATGTGTCTGCGGCCTATTCTATATTGGCAGTACAATACGCCCGCTGAAAATTCGTATCAGGGAACATCTGTACTCAATTACTCAATCTGACTCCAAATATCCCCTAGCTTTGCATTGGCAAAGATCCCATCAAATGGATAACAAGACAATGATCAAATTTGCTGGGATGATGAAGGTGTCACTTCCACAACGTGGAGGCAACCAGATACTCAAACTTAGACAATTGGAAGCCCGATTTATTTGTCAATACCGTACTGTAGAGTTTGGCCTGAACACAGACCATGAACTATCTGTCTTTTTGTGATTACATGTTGTTTAAAAGTTATGGTACACGTGTGTTTTTTAAGGTCTTCGCACATGTCATGCCAATAGGTACCGATTATTTGTATGGATGTCAATGGTAATCAGCCGCTATCTACATGTCATTACTCAACTATCATGCTATCTACCCGGGTGCAGCGCCCCCCCCCCCCCTTTTTTTTTTTTTTTTTTTTAATGAATACACTTGCTAGCATGGGCGCAACCGTTTTAACACAATCCTTGCATATCCAGTCAGGTCGAGGCGCACTTCCTTTATTTAGCATCTTTTTCAGCACATGCAACACTCTTTATTATAGATGCAGGCACAGGTGTTTTAAAATACACTACTGCCATCCGTGGACAGCTCAAGTGACTTCATACTATGTCTTCCGGATCTATGTCCTTCTGTCTCGCAATTTTTTTGTAAAAATTTTTTATTTATTTATTTATTTATTTATTTTTTATTTATTTTTTTGTAATTCCAATTCTACTTGTGCATTTACCATGCGCAATTTATTTCCGGCATACGCACACCTCAAACATATCCTTGTCTATATGGAGTAGCCTTAATGATTTCCTTTACATGATATCTACACTAGTCCATCATGGCGCTCTTGTTTTCCCATTAACTCTGTGGTGACTCGCCTGTGCACGGGCGTTTTCACTGTTGCTTCCCTCACATCTCCGAGTTATACTCGGCACACAGAGGGTTCCCGTTTGGCTCCAGTTCCCCACATAGCAGTGAAAGTACTGGTGAGTCAACGTTGACAATTTGTACAGGGACCCTTCCAGCAAGAATTCTTGCTGCTTCAGATGTCCACAGAGATAAACCACTCAATTAGCTAATTGACCTCTTGTTGCTTTGTTTTCTTTGGCTCTTGCCGCACCTGCATTCTTCGTTTCCTGCCCGTGCTGCAGCAAGATAATAATTTACTGAAAATTCATTCGTGCAACTGCAAAATAATGGTATGTCATTTCTTTATTTTCAAATGACTGCTAGGTGGAAATCTAGTCAGTCAGATTCCTACATAAATAGCCATCCCGTCTTTTGCTTTATAGGGAGCCCACGCCTAACTTTGTCAGATTACTCAACTTCTACCTTTGGTAAGTGGGATAAAACTATATATATAATTTTAAAACAATTTTCTATGACGCAACATATTTGCAACCCCTCTTTTTATCGTATTCGATTCATTAAGTTGCCACTTGATAAAACATTTTTTAATTTTGCATTTTTCTCTAGTATTCAAAATACACACTAGCCAAGATTAAGGTACAATTTTAACAGTCAGTGGCCTTATACATGTATTTCTGGCTGATTACCATGAGCATCTTCTCTCACTGAATAATTTTGTTGTTCTTTTGTCTTTTTTCTCTCTCCTCCCTCTTTTCATTGTTTTATAATGTGTTATGTTTTTTCCACCGAATTACGCACTTTTTGTGTTTTCATTTTCTTTCTTTGAATTGGGTTGATTTGATATGTGCATTCGTTGCAACTGTCTGTTACTTTAAACCATATACTCAATGTGTTGGTTTGGCAAACCCTAACTGCCTCCTTGCCCTGGGTCTGGGGACTGGTTTGTTTTGCTATTGAATCATGCTTAACAAATGTTTTCGTTGTACATCAATGTTTTATAATTTTGCACAAGCAGCCTCAGTAGAAGAGCGTGAAGCTCGAAACACGTGTCAGGCTGCACCAATTCTGATTAAAACCACTCATTTAATTTGCAATTGCTTATTATTCTATGTGTGTGCGCAGTTTGAGAGCAAACCCTTTCTTTCTCTAATTCCAATTTCCAGTGGGAATTTGGCAGGCTCCTACTCAAGCTCTCAGCCGCAGCCCTATCACAGCCACATAAGTTACCGTTCTATGCGCTGTATCCTGCTGGCCTTTTCTGACACTTAGTATTATAGTTGTACAATTCAATCTGTGGTGCCGTGTTGTCAGGTGTGTGTATGCCCCCACTATGTAATTAGGCTGTTCCACTACACTTAGACACTGAGACCTATGTTGGCAGGGTCTAGGTGGTATATCCACCTCTATTCTAGCGTGCCAAGTTGGTTGTCGCTGACCCCCCTCTCCTGTTAGGAGTGAGCATCTGTAGGACGAACCATTTGAGATCTTGGTCAGTGTGCTTTTGCTGTATGAAATGTTCCACAAGTGGTTTGTCTGGGACTTTGTTCTGTATGCATGAACGATGTTCAGAGATGCGCTGTTTAACAGGTCATATGGTCGTGCCCGAATATAATCATTTGCAGGGACACTCAATGATGTCAATTACCATCGTACTATTGCAATTTGTGTGTGTCTTCAAGAGCTAATGAATGTTGCCAAGAAGAGGGTGAAGCATGGATTCCTCAAAAGTGCAACACCTTGGGCTGAAAGGGGAGGCAGTGTAGCAGACGCAGGATGGTGAAGAACAGTATGCTGGCAGTAGAAAAGGGGGATTTGGTAGGAGCTATAGTCTGGGCTTTCCATTAACCTTGAAATCTCGAGTTTGCAGTCTCCCCCTGGATATGTAAAGGTATCTGTGTGATTTCCTTACAGATCTGTGTGGCACAGCTAAATGATGCTAAATAATGGATGCACCTGCACATGTAAGGCTGTACCTCACATGATGACAACATAATGACTAAACCTGCATGCACACCAGGTTTTACTTTGCATAAGATAGCAGTACGTGGGTGATTGACACTGCACATGGCATATGATGGCAGCATTTAGGCATGTGAAGTCTTACCTTGCATTTGATGACTAGACCTGGCATACAAGGATTAACATGCCATAAATGGTACTACTTGGGCATATGAGGCACCACTTGGAATACTATTGAAGTGTGTTGACATGTGAGACAGTATTTTGCATTTGATGACAGCATCTAGCAAAAGACGTTAGTAACTGGCCATACAAGGCTGAAAGTATACAGTATGAAGGCAGATCAACCAGTCTATCATGGCTCTAATTAGTGTGCTTTCGTTATATCATGACTCCGCCCTTCGCAAATAAAGGTTGTGCCCTAGTTAACATATGGTTGGCCACTTAAACAGCCTTTTGTCCGCATTAGTACTATTTGCTATTTTATAAATTGTGCACTTATATTAGGTCCCCCACTCCTTCAAAACATTTGACGTCACTTCCTATGATGTACTCGAATTTTGCCCAAAGGTCCTGTGACAGTCGAAGGTTGTGTGATGCCACTTCCTGTCATGTCATCGGATGTGTGATGTCACTTCAGCTACCCCTACCATTTTAGTGAATTGACGTCCCTACTCAGAAAAGTCAAACATTTTATCAAGGGGCAGTTTATGCTGCACCTGGACACTAAGTCCACCTCCCAAGTGCTGACCTGCCACTGTTCCCCGAGCATCATCACTGACCACAGTATCTCACTTCGCTAAATGGCACTGTCCCTCATCACTGCCCAATGACATGATGGCATTGCCCTCTTGGTGGACCACATATTTCAACTGGGGCCATGCCCTCCCACAACTTTCTCCTTGTGGTGGCAGAGAGTGCGGCCCACCTCATGAGTAGGATGCTCAGTAATGTTTTTTTGTGTTCTTGGAGCCCAATCTTCTGTCTCTACAGTGAACCTCAAAGGAGTGTTCTTTGACCCTAACGATTAGTTTGGGTGAAAGCTATCAGAAGACCTTAGTGCACACTTATGTGTGACAAATGAACATACTACTTTTTAAAATTATTTTTTATTATTTTTAGAAAGTTACAAATCGAAAGAAACAAAGCTCTGCTTTGTTCCCCCACAAGTCCTCCCATCTCCCCCATTCCATCGAGTTCAGGGTAGGTTATAACTAGAGCAGGGTTTGGACAGCACATTATAGGGCTAGGAGATGTTTTGTAGTTTCAGTCTTTGCTGGCATATTGGGTAATTCAAATCAGCTCTTAGGAACGTTAAAAGCCAGTCCCAGTCGGTGCAAAAGCTGGCCTGGTCTAGTTGTGATGAGTATGTAATCCACGCCACAGCTACAAATTCCCTGATTTTACTAATCTTGTGATGAGAAGTGGGGAACTACCTTACTCTTCCAACGTTGGGCAATTAGCAGCCAGGATGCAACCAGCAACATAGCCAGTGCCCGGTTCTCTCCTTTACTCTGTGGTGCATCTTCTGGGTCCCATAGACCTAACATGCAGATGTCCGGAGATAGAGGAAGCGGGAAGTCAAAGTGTCAAAGTTTTCTTGTACCCTGTTCTAAAAGTCTTGTAATTTAGGGCATGTCCACGATATATGCCACCAGTCGCCAGAGTCACCACACCCCCTCAAGTATTTGGGTGATGTACGGGGAACATATGACGAAGCCTATCCGGGGTATAGTGCCCTTGTACGAACACTGTGTACCACATTTCTCTTATCTGAATAGACCTGGTTGCCTGGGAATATTCCTCCATATCCAGTCCCATTGGTTCCTAGGAATTCCTTAATCTAATGGTGTCTCCCATCTGGTTAATTAGGGTATAAAGATATTTCCTATGTAACCTTTATTATTAGTTTCTTAGTTCTGGACTGGGTCATTAGGAATTTTTTGAAGGGGTGAACGTTCTGGAGTTGACTTCTTTAATTTTGGAATGAGATACCCAGTGTCGTAGATGGAAATATTGGTCAATTGAAAGGATCTAATTTTCATATAGATCCCCTACTCGACAGCATCCAGCCTCTCGCCATTCTTGAAAGTGAGGTGCTCAATGCCTGATGTGAACTGTTAGTTCAGGAATATGGGAGTAAATGGGGAGAGGAAAGTGTATATCCTTTATTTCCATATTAGTGCCTCCCATGCATCTCGCACCAATCGCGTGATCTCACTGAGATACATGTTTTTGGGACTATCTATTTTGTGTAGCCATAGAAACGCATCTAAGGATTGTCCTACCACTGCCCTGTCCAATTTTCACCTCAGTCCCTGGAGAACCATTCCCTGATTACCTAAATTTGCACAACCTCGTAGTAGGTAGTAAAATTGAATAAGGATAATCGTTTTTTTTACTTTGGGCCACAAAAGTCTTTTGGGAGACCCTGGATCTCTTTCCAGTCCATGCAAATGCCAAGGAAAAACGATTTAGTGTCTCAATAAACGACTTGGGGATATGTATCAGCAGGCTCTGGAAGTAATGTAGCACTTTAGGAAGGATCATCATCTTCATAGAAGCTATTCTTCCCAACCATGAGAGAGACAGAGGTTTCTGTCTAATAAAATCTTCCTTAATTGTGCGCATTAAAGCTGGAAGATATGGGATGCATAGAGGTTCTCAATGGATTTCGTAAGCATTATTCCCAAATATTTAATACACTCGGTTGCCCAAGCGAGGTGTGAGCTTGATTTAGATTCTTGTAGATGGTCTCCCTGTAGCGTTAGGTTAAGGGCTTCTGACCTATCTAGATTCATTCAGGACCCATGCAATGCATCCAGTCAATCAGAATCATGTCTGCAGGCGTAAGTTGAGGAGGCATCCAAATAGGTTTTGGGCAAAGGACTTCAGATTTCTATCGATTATTTCTTCTGATAGGTTCCTAATACACATGTTAGAGCGCCTAGAGAAATGTACCAGGTCCTCGCTTTGCAGCTCTAGTTTGTGGGATATTTTGTTTAGATGTTCCAACAGTTTGCTATTGATGAGTACATTATTTGCAATATCCTGTATTGCTCTTTCATTAGTGTCTGTCCTTCCTTCTTATTGCGTTAGCTCCCCCCTAATCTCAGATATAGATCCTGTGAGGTCTGATTTAAGGGGCCCATGAAGGTTTCTTGAAAGCTTGGCAAGCATTGCTGTAGATCCTTCCTTGATAGGGCACCTTTGTTAGGGGGTGCACTGTTCTGTTCCACCGCCTTCATCTCACATCCTTGTTTGTGGCGTCCTTGGTCTTCTTTCTGACCTCAGCAATCCTGTAAATATCCTTTCACCAATAGATTTTGCATCTGGAGGGACTATCCTTTGGCATCTGGAGGGACTATTCTCGCGAGTTGTGTCTGAATAATCTTAACGCCACCCGAGGTGTTTAGGCGGCTTGGATCCCTGTTCTTGAACGCCTGTCTCCAAGTGTGTAATCATGGGTCTCAAGTGCTTTTAATATGAACTGATCGCGGGTGACCAGGAAAAGGGGGATGACCATATCAAGGAGGGTTGCCTCTTATATGGCTTCCAGACTGTGAGAAGCTTGTGTGTGGCGTCACTTATTGGATAGACAGATCTTTTTTACTTGCCTCCCCTAAAGGTTTTCCCCTTTGCGGCCTGTGGCAGAGGATTATGCTCTTTAGATATGCCTTAGCTGCAAGGAGGTGGAAAAGCTCCCCTCCAACTAAGGTACCAGTAATGGTGGCTTAATGCTAAAACTTAAATCGGCACATACATTGGGAAATAGGTGACTTTCTGCTCATTTAGTTGTGTGCACTGCTGCTAACTTTAGGAGTGTGGGTCTTTCATGGGGTCTGAGCTCGTGTGGCTGTTGAGCTTCGTTTCGGGACTGTCAGTGGCCATTTGTCAGTGGTCTCTGTGTGCCATGTTGGGAAGACAGGGCACAGCCCCCGGTCCTTACCTAATTGTAGGCTCCATGCCCCATATGCTCACTGTAGGGCTTCCTTGTTCTTTATCCGTGTGACAACGATCTGTGCAGGTAGTTCGTTCCATATCAGGCCCTAATGCGGATTTGCATTATTCACTGGTTTCCGGCAGCCATTTGCCAGAACTCAATCCGCTCTCTGTTGGGCGCCCACTCTCCTGCCCTGTTCAGTATCTCATGGCGTTTTCACTGATCCATTGGGAGGATCTTCTTGTTGCCCTGTTCATACTTTATCGTCTGCAGGTTGTCGTGGGGTGTTTTGTTCCGCTCCAGGCAGAGCTGTGGTGTTTACATCCACTCAGTACGTGGTGCCATCTTCCTGCTGTACATTTTTTAATCCATCCATCTATCATAATACTTCTTATAATTCAAATTATTTTATTCCGAGAATTCATGCATTTTAGTCCTACAGACAATACCTTCTTGCAATCTGGCACTCTCCAAACCCTATCTTCTTTCCATTTCTATTAAGGATGGAATATGTTGCAGCTCAGAATCCTGCCAATTATTGACACAGTCTCGCCGTGGGTAGCAGGGGTGGTTAATTTACGTGCATTTACCTTGCTCTTTTTTTTAACTACCCCTAAAGGTGAAAGCATGAAATGCTCCATTGGGGGTCTCTGGAACGGGAACGCCATGCACCCAAGGTCAGGCTCCTTCCAAAATGGTATATGCACCACCCCTGTAGCTTTTCCGCAGAACACAAGTTCTTCTCAGTCACCTTTAGCGACCCCTCATAAGGGATCCTATGATCCCTTATGAGGGACCCTTTGAACAGTAGCTCTCAATTGAGCAGGCCACGTTATAGTCATTGAGAAGTGCATTAAGGCATGTTTTATCAATAGGGGAGGGGCCTGTCTGACGTTTTTGGCCATGCTCTTCTGTGTTATGTGCCCCTTCAATGTGCCCATGTCTGGGTTTTTAGTCATGAAGTTGTAGTAATATATTCAGAGCATTCTGCACACGTGTGTGTTAATCTAAATGCCTACCGTTAAAGTCTTTGCCACTGTTACTCAAGTGGCAGGTGTCCCGAACTGAGGTTGTTGGTCAATCCATACTTCACATAGCACTACATTCTTGGCAAAGGGGCTGTTCTTTACATTTATTATATTTGGGGTAGTTAATGTACATGGATTTCGGTTTGAGAAGCAGGAGAGCGCTGAACAACAATAATTTTAGAGGAATAAAGGTAAGAGAGCACAGAGGTCTGTGTTACATTGCAGTTAATGAACGGAAGCAGTAATTAGGGGGTGAGGGTGGTGCCTCCAACGGGTGTGGTCGGGGTGTCTATGGTGTGTGAACCTTGGGCTATGAACCCACCCTTTGTTTTCTCAGCCAATGTATTGGGAGCCCGATTCTTCACGTCACTGTAATAAACCGAACCTTATATGTCCATCCGATCCCACATCATGTTTGGTGTTGCCTCCATTTTCATTCTAATTTACCTATCATGATCTAATCAGCCAATTTGAAGATTTACCCTGAATTATTTTGTTATATTTCCTAACAGCTGTCCTTTGCTCTTGGAATATTTCCATTAAAGTTGCGGACAGGATAATAGCAATGTCAGGCAAATCTGTTCCTAAAACTAACCGGGAAAAACGACAAAGCGCTCCGTGGCCCAGATATGTGACACAAGGAAGGAACAATAATATAGCAGGGGTGTTGCAGACATCATTGTCCTGAAGTCTGCTGTGATCATGTCACTGCTAGAGCCTGTACCCGCTGGTGGGTATATTTCTGCATTTAACTGAAGCTGGCAGGAAGATACAGGGGTGCTGGTGAATGGTTTATCGTAAAGCAATGCTTCAGATCAGGGAATAAAAATACCAGTGTTCCATCCTCTGTCACTGCCTGCTGGTGCCGCTGATCCAAACATATGCACGGAGCTGTATGGGATTTCTGTTCTTTCCACGGTTTCCTAGTTTTCTAATTTTATTCTCTACTTTTTGTTGTAGCGGTTTCTCTGTTTTAGGGTGTAAACGTGGATTGTACCCCTTTCATCTGTAAGTCTGGAGAGAAGAGTGCCATATCTCTTATTAGTGGGAACAGCACTAGTCCCCTAAGAGTGATCTGGGGTACAATAACTTCAGGAACAAGTGGGCCAGGCACTATCTTCCTGGATGGGTTACAAACAGCAAGCTCGGTGTTACATCCCTTAGAAGAGGACAGAAGGCAAGTAGCTGGGGGGTAGGTGGGAACCAAAGCAAGAGCAGCCTTCTCCAAGAGTAATAGCCTCTATCACATGTCCAGCCTTTTGCTGGCGGCTTGAGTGGTGTCAGACTTTTGCCAAAGCGCCTGCACCTCATTAATGCATCCTTCTGCATAGGGACACCTGAGCACTCCAGATAGCTAGGACTGCTGGCAGGACGCTGTTTCTGTCTGTGGGCTTTCTGGCAAAGTATTGTCATAGAACTCAAGGCTTCCCGACAACGTCTGATGAAAAGCCCTGGCAGCGAAGGAGAGTGATGTATCCTGCCTCCTGCAGGATCTGCCCTGGGCCAGTAATAACAAGGAGCACGAACCAGGCTGACCCAGGTAAGTGGAAAAGGAACAAGCTTTATTCTCTTAGTTACAGGTTCAGTTCAGAAAGTAGGAGAGAGAAGATCAGTAGCTTCCACCCTGGTTCCCTGCCCAGCTCCAAGTTCCCAACCGTCCTTCTTGGAATTCCTAGGTGCCCCAACACTCTAAGCTCCACTAGCATTCCAACAAAGCCCTTGCACTCACACAGACATCACTCATAACATATAGGATACCACAGAGAGCTCCTCCAAAGGGCTCTCTTCATCGCCATCCATACCCATTTGGTCAGCGTGGAAGAGGTTTGCTGGGGGCAGAAGAGGAATAGGTGATGGCACCAAAGGCAAAGGGATGTCGCAATCAAGATTTGCCCAGAGGCCAAAATGGCCCAGTCTCGGTCTGGGCCTATAGTCCTGTTGAGGTAGTCGCAGAAGTAGCTATTTATTGAGAGTAATTTCGTTATCTCCTGTAACTTGGCTAAGTAACGATCCTCCACTGAATCCTGAGGTGAAAGCGGGGTGAAGCAGAGCCCACAAGGCCACTGAAGCCGGTACCCATGACCATTGTCGACTACTGTAACAGTGAAGAGAATGGTCCATAAGAGGGACACACATCTCTCTCCAAAAGCTGACCCCTGCAGGGCCTGTGATCTCCAGGAACAACAATGATGCAGGGAAATAAAAACAGTATTTTCCCCCTCTTTTGCAGGCCTATCCACCATCTTCTGAGCCTTAGGAGCAGTTTTCGCTCTTATGGCACCTTATCCACCATCTTGTAGTGACAAGACTT
The DNA here is from genome assembly GCF_040938575.1 of Ambystoma mexicanum. Classification (NCBI taxonomy): domain Eukaryota; kingdom Metazoa; phylum Chordata; class Amphibia; order Caudata; family Ambystomatidae; genus Ambystoma; species Ambystoma mexicanum. The sequence continues at coordinate 1,391,837,919 of NC_090924.1, forward strand.
TGATGCCCAAGGCTTATGTGTACGCAAATGAGGGCTGAACTCTTTCAGCCCCTGCTGTGCTTTTTTTCCACAAGCCCCTTTATGGGGAGCCTCAAGCTCTTGTCCAGTTTTAGCCCCTGCGTGGGGATCCACGGTTAACAAACCAGAGTTATCCTCCTGAGGGGGATCCTCTGATGACAGGCCGACATTAACCCCTTTGCAGGAGCCTAATGCTCGATCCTGGTTGTGGTGGCTTTAGGGCAGCAAAGTGGATCCTCCTGACCTGCATCTGGCTTTAACCACGAAGTGAGGAACTTCAGGGGTAGTTGCAGTAGCACATTGACCACAGGTATCCTTGTCGGTCTGAGCAACCCCAGAAAAGAGCCCCCACAACCGGGGTTCCCAAAAAACGGAATGTTACTTTCCTCATGTTGGTGCTTGCAATAAAGGAACTCATGGAGGTGCTGGGGAAGAGGCCTGGAGAAGATGCACTCCTAGCATCACAGGTATCTGGTCAGGGACCATATAGAAAGAGTGTCACAAGCCCAGCATCAATAACAATGATGTTCAGAACCGAGGTGTCGAACGGGAAATAATATTGTGCCTCCTATACTGTATGAATGTATGTGTATTGGCCTACGCCAAGCTGCTTATAAGCCACTTGCGAGGAAATCCGCGTTGCAAGGTCTTGACCTTAGATCAGTGTAAACTGCCATTTTAGAAACATCCGCCATTTTAGGTTCTCGCTCTTAAAGTCACCCTGTGTTCTAAGATGGTGGACAATGTCATTCTGAATGCAACATGGCCGTCTTGACCTCTGTGTATAAACTAATGTATAACTTGCCTGCAGGCTACATGTTGGGGTCATGAACTGAGACCTTCTCCTTCGCTGACCTGTGTGTAGAGGATTACTTGAGCCAACAAAGCTAATCCATGAGCACATGTTAAACACAATGGGCCTCATTAGGACCCTGGCGGTAAGAGGTTTGCGCCAGCGTTAGCTGCGCCGACCCCTTACCGCCAACTACGAGTTCCCAAAGCGCCATGGTCATTTTTCCGCCCGCTTTTTGCGGGCGGAGAAATCCATGGCGCTATGGGACCTTGGTGTTAATTACGCCACCGTAATTTACGGTGGCGTAATTAACTCCTTCCCCACTCCCATTATACCCTATGGGGCCGAAATGGGAATGGGGAAGGGTAAATGGGTCAATGGGGACTTACCGCCCCGCCGACCTCGGAATGGGGCGGTAAGTCCACCATCCGCCATGGCGTAAACGGACTTTACGCCATGGCCGGAAAGTCCGTCGATGGCGGAAAAAATCCGCCAGGGTCGTAATGAGGGCCAATGTATTCAAATACTGAAATGTGAACACTTGTTTGACTATATTGTATAAAACTGTTTAAGAAGGCTTAACATGAAATCCTAAAATACACTGTCGCCATTGAGGCTTGTTAAGTGAATACATTAAAGGTAAACCCTAAGTGCACAGATGCGTGAACTCGGCACGAACCCTAGATCCGTAATGTATTAACAAATATTAACTGTGAAATGGGTTGAACATCGTGTTTTCGAGGGTATAAGGAGTATGACTATTCTAATATAGAGCCCCACTCACTGAGCACACCGAACCACGCTGGAGTTCGCTGTGTTGTACAGAGGGCCGATAGCTATCTGTTGCTTTGTCCTTTGAAACTGTTCAGTATAAAATAAAGATCTTTGTATGTTCCTTTGTAACCCGTGTTTGGTGTATTTCCTTTTGGGGTACTCAGCCTCGATATCTTCTTTTTGTTTTCACAGTAGGCGCCCGAATAGGGACCCTCAAGATTGATGCCGGATCATCGAAAGTTGACACATGCTATTGGACCGGGATCAGACAGTGTGACAAAATAAAGGGGCCCCCTTCTGAAAGAGACACGACACCTCAGCAGCACTGCATGACCCGATCCCCAGACGATTAGCTTGTGGTCTGAGACGGCATCTTGACGAGGGTCCACTTATCGAGGCGGGCAGATTTGCCGAAATCACCAAACACGAGGTAAGATTAGTTAGGTAAGAATCTTTGTAATCCGATCGGACCTCCTTAGGATTGATCAGGTGAGTCGTGACCCGATTCTTAAGTATCCTGATAATTTGTTTTGGCGCATTGTATCTGCAAATACAATTATTGACCAGGTAACACCAATAATTTGATATCCCTGGGAAATTGTCTACTTGCTTCAGGGGGTTTTTCCGCAGTGATAGGCAATCTTTGGAATTTAGCCGTCCGGCACCACAGGAGGGGTCGTCGGCTTGTACTATGTACTCTAAGCATGGCATTGGAAGCATAGTTTTTAATGATATTTGGCACAGACAAACCAGACATGCCTCCGAACTTCAGTGGCCAATCAATGGTAGTTTTGAAATCCCTCGTATTGAGTATTTACAGTCAATTTTGTTAAAGAAAAAGGCTAGACCTGCAGCATTTGATGTTTTGCAGAATTGGAAAAAAGAAACGTTACAGCAGCTCAAGAGTAGAGAAAAACATGCGTGCCGTCATAAAACGGACGCCGAAAAAGCGTTGTTATATGACCAAGATAAACAGTCTGAGTCAGCTAGGAATATGGATGGGGCTTTCTCGCTTGGAATTCAGAAAATCTATCCTTCTAAGGACCTTCATGTTTCTGATGAATTTATTGACAAATTGTTAAATGAACGAAGGCCTGGTGCCTCTGCGCCACCTCCGTATGTTCCTCTTCCTGCTGCTCTGCCTCTTCCTGCTGTTATTCCTGCTGTTGTTCCTGTTGTTCCCTCTCCTCCTAATGTTCCTCTTCCTCCAGTTGTTGTTCCTCCACCTGTTCCTCCACCTCTTCCTATTGCACCAGCAATAGTACCTCCATTGAATTTGCCTGCTCCCCCTCTTCCAAGTGGTCCTGCACCGCTTGTAGACGATCAGGGTGCGGGGTCGAGGGTTGTCACTCGCAATACTGTACCTCCAGAGAAGAAACGTGATTTGATTGCATGGGCTAAGCATTGTATGGAGAGAGATGATCGAGCTAATGTTTTTGCCACACTTTCTAATATGGACAATTTTCCTGAGGAAAATGTTTTTATTGAAGGTTTAGGGATAGACTTATGTGTGATGTGGGGCAAATTAAATAATGCAGATCTCCCACAAGAGTTGAGAGATCTGAACACTTTAGCGTTTTCAAGAGACACTGCTGAGAAAGTACATGAGCATGTCGAGAGGATATTTGAGTATAGGAAGGAGTTGGAAAGGTTACAGAATGAGGATGATGATGAGGATAGTATGTATGTACAGAAACGGTTCCTTCCTTGTCGTAAATCGATGCCCGAACAAACACAAATTTGTACGAAAGATGCAATTAGATGGATTTCAGACATATCGATAACTCCAGTTGAAGTATATGACACGTATAGTTAGTATACGCTAGAAAGGCAGAGGAAAGTGATACCGGTAATGGTAGAGTACCTGCAGGATGATTGTGTGAAAAGAAAGATTTGTTGTCCCACAGGATTATTGAGTATTTATAAGAGAGCTTTTTCACTTGACACTTATTCGGCTGCTTTAGCGCTCAACTTGGCTATGTTGCTTAGTAAGCGTTCAGAGTTGCCCACTTCTCAGTTGCCTATGAGAGAGGTTCCTCTGACATTTGTCCCGAAGGTTGATATCGTGGCCGATGCTGCAGCGGGTACGGTTGCTGTGAACATTCCTGCACATTATGTATCGCAGTTTGTTCACGTCCCGTTCTCAAGACAGGAAGTGAATACTATTAGACAATCTATTCCTGACATTAGGAAAAATCCGACAGGATTCTATAAAGAGATAGAGTCTGTCTTGCAATCCTCGGTATTCACCTTGGGTGATATCGATCTGTTATTTCCTGTAATCCTGCCCGTAGATTTGTGGAAACAGGTTAGGACTATAGACGACGTACCAGGGTTGGGAGACACATGGGCTAACATAATTAGACTCGATGGAGAAAGGCCAGCTGGTGAGAGACCGCCTCAGGTGATATTAAGTTTACCTGACAGAATTATTGCTACATTGAAAACCATAATTCCCGAAAAGAGAATTATTTGGGACAAGCTTACGGCCTGTGTCCAAGGGAAGTCTGAGGGTGCTACCGAGTTCTTCAATCGGTTCGAACAGGTATTCTCGGATTGCAGTGGACAAGACTTAGGCACAGAATCTGGGAAAAGATTATTTGTGGACAAATTTGTGCGTGGATTGCTGCCTGACATCCAGTCACAAATTATGTCTTCTGAGAGCGCTTGGCAGGCGAAGTCCCAATCAGAAGTACTGCACATGGCTCAGTACTATGAGAATCGTGTCAATAAGGAAAAGGAAAGAGTCGAGAAAAGAAAAGGTGATTTAAAGACTAAAGTACTATTACATCAAATTGTTAGAGGCCCTAGAGGGGGTAGTTTGCAGATTAGAGGTCAGTATGTTCCACAAGGGAATGTGCCCCTGGGTCCTGTGAACATTAACCAGTGTGCCTATTGTCGGCAAGTGGGTCATTGGCATGCACAATGCCCTGTCCTTCGACAAAGGTCGAATAACACATTTGGAAATATGGGTAGACGATCCAGAGGTCGCCTGGGTGCAGGGGGCCCTGGTAGAGGTCAGTTTGCACAGGATCCACAGCAACCTTTTTCGCAGGATAATAAGGTACCAAGTGTGGATACTAGAAACCTATTTGATCATCCTTCTGCTGCTTACCTCTCTGAAGAGCTACCTTTTGACGATATCCTGTTTCGTTAGGATTGCCGAAGCAGGGTTTTCGAACCTACGCCTATTCCCGTTAATCAGAAAGGTCCCTACGTTGAGATGATAGTGGGAAATAGGAAACATCTATTCTTGGTAGATACAGGGGCACAGAAGTGTTCCATTGATCATTCTCGGGTTCCAAACATTCCACTGTCAGGGCAAACCAATGTTGCTGTAGGGTTTTCTGGCACACCGGTTGTTTGTCCAGTTTCTTCGCCGGTACCTATTTCTTTGGGTCACTTTACGGACCACTGTCCCATTTGACTTCGAATTGTGGAGAGAATTTGCTGTGTTTGAACCTGTTGAAAGAATTAAATGTGGTAATTCATTGTTCTTCTGATGGAGTGCGTTTGACGATTTCACCACAGCAACTTTCTGTCTCTTAATTCATAACCAGACCTTTTCCGCCAGAATTCAGTGATGTACCAGAGTGTCTATGGGCAATTGACGACAATGATGTTGGTGTTTTACAGATCGAGCCTGTTAAAATAGTCTTGAAACATGGGATAAAGCTGCCACGCGTTCCACAATATAAGATTTCAGTGGAGGGCAAGCATGCTTTGAAATGCATCGTTTCCGATTTTGTACATCGAGGGGTGATTGAGGAAATTGCAGGTAGTTTGTGCAATAGTCTGATTTTGCCCGTATACAAAAAAGGCGATAATGCAATTCCTTTTCGTTTCATAATTGATCTACGTGCCATCAACAAGGTCGTTGCGCCACAATTTCCAATTGTGCCTGATGTGACAACAATATTAACCATGATCCCGGCTTCAGCTACTTACTTTAGTGTTGTGGATCTGAAGAATGCTTTCTTTAGTATTCCTATACACAATGACAGTAGATACTTGTACGCATTCACCTTAGGGGGACGCTCGTTCACCTTTACCTGTGCACCGCAAGGTTACACGGAAAGTCCTAGCATCTACAGTAGGGCTTTGAAAGAACAGCTTGATACCCTTGAATTGCCCTCTCCTTGTACATTGCTTCAGTATGTTGATGACTTGCTTTTAGCTGCATACTCTGAGAGTGCTTGTAAGGAGGGCACTGTGTTATTGCTTATTCATGTGGATAAACATGGTCACAAAGCTTAGCTTAAAAAGTTTCAATATTGTTGTCAGGAGGTCGCCTATTTAGGCTATCTCCTGTCAAAGGAGGGAAGAAGATTGAGGCCTGAACGTATAAAACACATTTCTGGCATGTCGGTCCCAAATACGCAGAAAGAAGTTAGAGCCTTGATAGGTATGGCTTCTTACTGTAGGTTGTGGATCCCAAACTTCTCACTAGTGATTAAGCCGATGTTGGCTTTGACAAAGAAGGGCATTTCTCTGCCATTGCCGTGGAACACAGAACACCAGCAATCATTTGATCTGCTCAAGACTGCATTGTGCTCGGCACCAGTTTTGGGCACACCAAACTATGAGAAGGCCTTTGAGTTGTTTGTGCATGAATGTGATGGATGTGCTTTGGCTGTATTAGCGCAGGAACATGGAGGGAAGAATAGGCCATGCGGTTACTTTTCTTCCCCCCTCGATCCTGTAGCATTCGCTTTGCCAAGATGTTTGCGAGCTGTCGCTGCTGCGTCTGTAAAACAGAGTGAGGGAATGGTCCTAGGCCATGATCTAACCCTGATGGTGCCTCACTCTGTGGATGTTCTATTGAACAGAACTCAAACGCAACACTTCACTTCCGCACGGTTGACGAGATATGAATTGATCTTATTCGCTCCCCACATACAAATTAAGAGGTGTTGTGTTCTTAATCCGGCTGAACTCTTACCTTTCCCGCAAGGTACTGCTTGCAGTGACGAAGAGTCACATGACTGTCTGTATACTACCGAACAAGAGACAAAGGGTAGAATTGATCTAAAAGACACTCCTTTGAATAATCCACAAGGGGAGCTGTTTTGTGATGGCTCCTGCTTCAAACTCCCGGATGGTACATCCACGGCTGCTTATGCAATCACTACATTGAGCACGGTCATGGAAACCAACAGAATCACGCATAACTCCGCGCAGGCTGCAGAGATTATAGCATTGACCCGAGCTTGTGAACTTTCCGAAGGGCTTACAGTAAACTTATATACTGATAGTCAGTATGCCTTTGGGGTGGTTCACAACTTTGGTAGACTTTGGTCAGAAAGAGGGTTCTTAACCTCACATGGTACAAAGATTCAGCATGGCTCCCTAATAGTACAACTGCTCTCAGCGCTTGCGCTCCCTACTCAGTTGGCTGTCGTGAAATGTGCAGCACATCGAAAGATTATAGATGATATAGGAAAAGGGAATGCTTTTGCTGATCAGTTAGCTAAGCAGACCGATTTCTCTGCAGAAATGCATGTTTCAAGGGAGACCATAAATGCTTATGTAATGGATGAGGGTGTTGAATCCGTAAGGGACATCCAAGCCGATGCCACACTAGAAGAATCTAAGAGATGGGCAGAAGGTTTGGGGAAACTTGATGATGGGTGTTGGGTGGATGTAGTTGAAGGAAAATGGCTACTTCCTGACACATACGTGATGATGGTCGTCATGGCTCATGGCCCTACACATATATGTGCCCAGAAGGTTACAAAAATGTTGGAGAAATTTTGGGCGAATGACATAATCCCTAAAATAGCTCAGCGCTATGTCCAAGACTGCATGATCTGCTTAGAGCACAATGTGGGAAAGGGAACATCAACTCCGAGGGGAAGTTTTGGGCCACCTTCTGTCCCCTTTGAGGTCATCCACTTTGATTTTATTGAAATGGAACGGTGTAATAATTTGAAATATGTGTTAGTTGTCATCTGTGCTTTTAGCAAATGGGTTGAGGCTTTCCCAAAGAAGCTACAGCCATGACTACTTCAAAAACTATGTTAAAGGAATATTTTCCTAGGTTTGGGCTACCAAGACTCATCTGGTCGGACAATGGTCCACATTTTGTCGCTGCTGTGATTCTGCAGATATGTGTGGCATTACAAATCGACAAACGGTTCCATTCGGCCAGACATGCTCAGAGTGCTGGATTAGTAGAAAGACACAACAGCATCATCAAGAACAAGCTCGCTAAGACGTGTTCCGGCACCAAACTAAAATGGCCGGACGCCTTACCGATCGTGTTGCTAGCCATGCGTACAACCCCTCAAACTAAGACTGTGCTCTCTGCATTTGAGGTGGTAATGGGGAGACCTGCCAATATCTGGAACCTTCCGAAATGTCGATCTTTAAGGAATGTTGAAAATGTACTTCTTTCAGATTACTGTAGCCAGTTGACTAAAAACCTGTATTTGATTTATCACCAGGTGCGAAAGGCTTTACCTGTATGATACGAGGGGCCAGGTCATAGCATCCGGCCTGGAGATTGGGTATTAACCAAGGCCTTTGAGCGTTCTTCTTGCCTTGCACCTCGGTGGCGGGGCCCGTTCCAGGTCCTGCTGGTCACACAGACTGCGGTGCGTATCGCAGGCAGAAAACATTGGATCCACACGACGCATGTCAAGAGACTTCCTCACCCAGTGCCATAAGATACAGAAGAAACAGAAGCCCTCGCTAACGCTGCAACCAACAATCCCGAAGCAGTAAAGAGTGTTGTGAGTGTATCGGAGATTCTCTCTGAGCTCGTGAGGCCTGGGGAACCCGCCATCTTGTCTCCACACTCTCCAAAAGTTTTGTTTCCGGAAACTGTTGTTCCGGATCTTGCATCTTCATTCGCTCTTGATACGTCGCTTCCAACGGGAAGTCACGACATATTGTTCTCGGATCAATCAGTACCGGGGACAACAAGGTACAATTTGCGTCCAAGAAAATAGACTTACGGCACGGTTCGGCTGGGATTCTGTTGGCTAGGGTTGTGGAAGGACTAAGAAGTCGCGTGGCTAGTAGGTCGCCAGCTAATAACATCAGGGTTTTTCGTTTGAAGACTGCAATGCCTGCAACCGCTACCGCTCGTACAGGACTGATAAATGATCGCGTGACCAGCAGTGAGAATAGACTAATTGTTTGGGCCCCGAAAACATACTGCTGTTTTTTTATAATGATAATTGGTTTTATAATAGTCACTGTCTTTGTAATATCTTGTTCTTGTATTTAAAATTTCCAGGAATAATAATGGTTCCCTGTAAACATGCACCCACTGACCTGATCCAGTAGCTCGAATGTGTTGAATATGAGAAGCCACCCCCCGGGGGAATCTCTTCCTATCACGTGATAGATTGCACCAGGAAGGAATGAACTCCCCAGGGAAACCCTCTGGGGAAGAAAACCCTGACCGCCTCAGCTGTTGGACGTCTTCTCTGTTAAGCAGGTTGGGTCGATTCTCTGGCACAGTTCCAGGTGACTGAATGCAAATACCACAAAGAAAATAACGAAAGTAAAGATTAGAGAATGGTAAGTTTGCACTGAAGGACAGAGTGGAAGCAGAATATCAGTTGCCAAATAGTTACCCTTTATAAAGGTGATTGTGCCCTATAATGTCTCAGGATTGCATGTGTACGAATTCCTTCTGTGAGACACATAGAGTGAGAACTCGTGGATATCTTGATGTAACTTCGGGAATCTAATATGATATGTAAGAGAAACATGAAAGACCTGAATTTAGAACAGGCTGACCTTTCTGAAATGCCATAGGAACAAATGAGAAGGAGAGAAGAGTACCTGACAGCAGATTCGGATTGTGATGCAAAGAAAAAGCCTTCTGAATTACATTGTCTGGAAATGAGTGAAGAGGCTGAATCGAATCAATGTATGCGAAGTGTTCAGACCGGTGCGATTGGAAGCGGTTACAGGTGAAATGAAAAGGGTCTGTTTCGAGCCGTTCTGGCACTCGAAAACAAAGGTTAGGAGGCGGAATCTCTGCCCTTGGAGTACGACAAGAAAGCTTCTAAAAGACAGAAACAGTGGAAGGTTTTAGCAAGGTGCAATGAGAAATTTAGTAAGAGTATAAGCCTAGGGGCGAACTTACGAAGCGCTGACTGGGGAGAGTAGCAACGCACTCGAGCGTTGTGCCTGCCGCAAGATAACCGGATCCTTGCTGAGGGGGTGGAGCCATAGTTGCAAGCATCCCTTGCAAGGCTGGAATACTGCAATCGGATGACGCCGCCATCTTGGGAGAAACAATGGCCGCCACCCGTGATTGGGACCAACGGCGCCACAATGACCATCTCCTTCTGTGGGATATGACAGTATGCCCCCTCCAAAGAGCAGATGTACCCGGTTTGCCGGGATGGGAACGATAATACTGGCGAACCAGCTGCGGAGCATGAACGGCAGAAGCCGGTTCCCAGGACCGTTCAGCCGGCGAATATCCACGCCAATCCACCAAGTACTGTAGACATCCCCGGTGGTAACGGGAATCGCAAATTCCGGCTACCTCAAACTCCGGCCCCGAAGGAGTCGAAACAGGAGGAGGACGAGCAACCAGATGACGAGAAAAGCGATCCGCCACATCCTGCTTAAGTTGAGAAACATGAAAAACCGGGTGAATCCTGGACCAAGAAGGAGGAAGTTGTAGACGATAGGCCGCCTCACCCAAACGTTGAAGCACAGGGAATGGACCAAAGTATTTAGGAGAAAGTTTGGAAGGTACCAGGTGCCGAGGAAGAAATCGAGAGGCCAACCATACCCTTTCCCCGGATGCAAAAACTGGAGCTGGAGAGCGTTGGCGATCAGCAAAACGCTTAATCCGTTCCTGAGCGTTCTGAAGAGAAGTCAGAGCCTTCTGATGACCCTGTTGAATATCCTGCAGCAGACAGACGACATCCGGAAAAGAAGATGCAGACGACACCCCTACAGGGAAGCAGGTAGGATGGAACCCATAGGAACAGTGAAACGGACTGGATCCCAATGATGCGTGATGTGCATTATTATAGGCAAATTCCGCCAAAGACAACAACCCCGTCCAATTGTCCTGAGACGCTGAAACATAGCACCTGAGATAACCCTCAAGGGTCTGATTCAATCGTTCCGTCTGTCCATTCGTTTGCGGATGAAATCCCGAGCTCAAAGCACGGGTAACACCAAGCATCCTGCACAGTTGCTGCCAATATCTAGAAGTGTACTGGGGACCCCTATCAGAAACAATCGTATCCGGTAAGTCATGAACAGAAAAAATATGCGTAATAAAGATCCTTGCCATCTGCGCTGAGGTAGGTACCTTAGGCAAAGCCACGAAGTGGGCCATCTTCGTGAAGTAGTCAATAGTGACCATAATGGTCGTACATCCCGCTGATTTAGGAAGATCCACTAGCTCGAATGTGTTGAATATGAGAAGCCCCCCCGGGGGAATCTCTTCCTATCCCGTGATAGATTGCACCAGGAAGGAATGAACTCCCCAGGGAAACCCTCTGGGGAAGAAAACCCTGACCGCCTCAGCTGTTGGACGTCTTCTCTGTTAAGCAGGTTGGTTCGAGTCTCTGGCACAGTTCCAGGTGACTGAATGCAAATACCACAAAGAAAATAACGAAAGTAAAGATTAGAGAATGGTAAGTTTGCACTGAAGGACAGAGTGGAAGCAGAATATCAGTTGCCAAATAGTTACCCTTTATAAAGGAGATTGTGCCCTATAATGTCTCAGGATTGCATGTGTACGAATTCCTTCTGTGAGACACAGAGAGTGAGAACTCGTGGATATCGTGATGTAACTTCGGGAATCTAATATGATATGTAAGAGAAACATGAAAGACCTGAATTTAGAACAGGCTGACCTTTCTGAAATGCCATAGGAACAAATGAGAAGGAGAGAAGAGTACCTGACAGCAGATTCGGATTGTGATGCAAAGAAAAAGCCTTCTGAATTACATTGTCTGGAAATGAGTGAAGAGGCTGAATCGAATCAATGTATGCGAAGTGTTCAGACCAGTGCGATTGGAAGCGGTTACAGGTGAAATGAAAAGGATCTGTTTCGAGCCGTTCTGGCACTCGAAAACAAAGGTTAGGAGGGGGAATCTCTGCCCTTGGAGTACGACAAGAAAGCTTCTAAAAGACAGAAACAGTGGAAGGTATTAGCAAGGTGCAATGAGAAATTTAGTAAGAGTATAAGCCTACGGGCGAACTTACGAAGCGCTGACTGGGGAGAGTAGCAACGCACTCGAGCGTTGTGCCTGCCGCAAGATAACCGGATCCTTGCTGAGGGGGTGGAGCCATAGTTGCAAGCATCCCTTGCAAGGCTGGAATACTGCAATCGGATGACGCCGCCATCTTGGGAGAAACAATGGCCGCCACCCGTGATTGGGACCAACGGTGCCACAATGACCATCTCCTTCTGTGGGATATGACAGTCTTAGACCTTTGGTACCTGGAAGAAGTGCATCCATTCGAAACCTTGTTACCGACTGAAAATGTACCCACTGTCCCTACTCCTTTTGTGCATTTGCATACTCAGTCTCCTAGGGACACCCAGCATAGACAAAGATATTACAACAATACATTGTTACTTATCATGAATGCTACACATGCCATTTTTAATAGGACCAACTGTTGGGTCTGTTTGCATTTACCGCAACATGGGGATAAGGGGCTAGGTTGGTATATTCATCCTTTACCTTTGACAACTGCTTGTTATGCTTCTCTTAGAGCACTGTTCTTTTGCCGTTGGAACGATAGCATCTCGGGGAACTTTAATGGTACTAATTTGAATAGTTTTGAGAAACGTGTTCTGACTCCCTTGGGGTGCTCGCTTTTCGCAAATGGAAGTAAGCCTAACGTTGCTTCTAATAGGCCTTCTGATAGACTGTCTTGTCCTTTTCAATCTTTGATTTCTTTTAAGATGGCTCCGATAGGCAATAAGGATGCCATGCCTCCTTCGTACACAGTTAACCATAGCCCTGATTCAGTTTCTTTCTGCATACAGAGGAATGGTACTCAGTCAATGGAAAATTTTAAAGGTTGTGCCAACTTTGCGAATTTGACTGGGGAAGACAGACCTTTGTATGTAGGTGAACCTGTCTACTTTGTTTGCGGTAATGTAGCATTTCCATGGTTACCCAGGAGTTGGCAGGGAACTTGTTATTTAGGCATCCTGTTACCTGGGGTATTCATAGCCAGTACTATAGAGGTTTCAAAGGCTCGTCCACGGCGGGACGAGAACGGTGACACTCCAGCACAGGTTCTGGGGGACGTAGCGAAATCCCTTGTGCCATTTTGGGGACAGATAGAAAATTCCGAGGACATCAAGAGACTAGCGAGAGTACTGGAGAGAACCATCAACCGGACCATGGACATACTCTACAATATGACATTAGTACAGAAAGCAATAAGATTAGTAGCACTTCAGAACCGGATGGCATTAGATGTCATTCTGGCTGAACGTGGTGGAGTGTGTAAATTGGTGGGGTCCGCTTGCTGCGTTTTCGTGCCAGATTCCTCCCCAACTATCTTTAAGGCAATACAGAATCTGCACGTCCTAAGTTCAGAAGTGCATGTTCCCGAGGGGAACTGGGATCTTAGCGCTTGGTTCTAGGACTTCTTGCGATTTTGGGATTGGAAGGTGCTTTCGGTCTTACTGACCTTTTTGGGAATTATGTTGTTTCTTTGTTGCTGTATACAGTGTTTACCTAGTATATGTTCGATGCTAGGGGGTGTTGGGCACAGGCTATAGGTACAATAGGACATAATGTGTATGTCCCAGATAAGAACTCCAAAGAATATGTGTTAAAAGAAATTTTAGTAACTGATCTAATGGCAATAGATATTTCTGACAGTGATTCAGGGTTTATGGATGTTGAGACGTGCAGTTGTTCGTAAAGTGACCAGAAGTAGTTTAGCACTTGGCATAGGCCAAAAGGAGGGTTTGTCAAAGGGGAAATTATATTGTGCCTCCTATACTGTATGAATATATGAGTATTGGCCTACGCCAAGCTGCTTATAAGCCTCTTGCGAGGAAATCCGCGTTGTAAGGTCT